>NC_138530.1:6185360-7395360 GCF_964234715.1 Podarcis melisellensis | reverse complement strand
TCCTGCTCTTGTTCTTCTCCTTGTCTCGGTGCTCTTTTTTGATCCAAGTAAGTTCTTCCGTCACCTCTAGACAAAAAGCATACCTTCCTAATTCACACTTTCTGAATTTGTAAAGATTTGGTTCTTGAAATCTCAGGGTCTGAGATGGTTCTGACCTGGCAGCCCTTATAATAACAGCTGCATTATCTTCTTCCAGGCTTCCTGCCACCTCTTCCTTTCTGGGCTCCCACATATATCATTGTGGATCTTTTTAAATAAAGAATGGAGAAAATGGGTTAGCATTTAACTGAAGCTGGCATATTTATTTTTATTTGGCATGCTTCCCAATTGGCAGCTGCAGTACGATTAGAAATGTTGGCTTAGTATGAAATATTTTGGTATTTTGCTAGTCCTGCTCCATTTCTTATTTTTCTTCTCATATGCATAGGTTTTGCTGACCAAGCAAGTGAAAAATTGTGCCATAGCTTGAAGGGCTATTGTGAGAATGAACAGAGGTGCCGACCCAAATACGTGGCTTATGGTATCTGTAATGAGAAGATGACTTGCTGCATAAGGTAAGAACAGTGACTTCAAACAAAAAATAAATAAATAAATAAATAAATAAATAAATAAATAAGACATTAATGTACAATGTCAAAGAACTGATGCTTTTGAATTATGGTGCTGGAGGAGACTCTTGAGAGTTCCATGGACTGCAAGAAGATCAAACCTATCCATTCTTAAGGAAATCAGCCCTGAGTGCTCACTGGAAGGACAGATCGTGAAGCTGAGGCTCCAATACTTTGGCCACCTCATGAGAAGAGAAAACTGCCTGGAAAAGACCCTGATGTTGGGAAAGATGGAGGGCACAAGGAGAAGGGGACGATGGAGGACAAGATGGTTGGACAGTGTTCTCGAAGATACAAACATGAGTTTGACCAAGCTGCGGGAGGCAGTGGAAGACAGGAGTGCCTGGTATGCTCTGGTCCATGGGGTCACAAAGAGTTGGACACGACTAAATGACTAAACAACAATGTACAATGTTTTACAGGTCTTAAAGCAAATCCGAAACGGTAGGGCTAAAACTTTCATTTGAATCTTCTTCTTTTGCTTGTGAGCAACCTATAGGCCTCTGGTTCAGCCTACATGAAAACTGACAGGCCTGTCGTCTAATCCAGAATTACTCCTCTTATGTGCTATATTTCAATCCAATTCAAGAATTCCAGTGGAGAATCGGTCCTTCCCATCCTGGATAGCTCAGTTGGTTAGACCATGGTGCTGATAACACCAAGGTTGCAGGTTCGATCCCTGTATGGACCAGCTGCATATTCCTGCATTGCAGGGGGTTGGACTAGATGATCCTCAGGGTCCCTTCCAACTCTACAGTTCTATGATTCTATGATTCTATCCTTCCATCAGCATACATGAGCTATCTGTTATGACGAAGTAGACTCGCTTCATTAGATTGTAGAGAGAGTACCTTGAGTGCTGGAAGGGCAGAAACAGACCTCCATGGGATGCTTCCTCACTCAACCCTTGGACTCTGCACCTGAATCAGCGGAACCTTTCTACAAACAATAGATCTGGAATATAATAGAGGTACATGTTAGGAAACCTGTGTACATGCAACTACTCACACAGAGTCAATTAAGGTTTGGCAGATAGCCAAAAGGTCATGTGAAGGAGTAAGTCTGCCTGGTGATTCAGAGGCATGGAGACAGCTCCATGACTGGTCAAGCTCTCTCAAGGGAGTGATAATTAATGACCTACTAATAAATAATAATAATAAATTTTATTTATATCCCACCCTCCCCAGCCGAAGCCGGGCTCAGGGCGGCTAACAACACTAAACTGGAATGTGTTAGTTCAGAATACAGTGTTCAGAGTTCTGTGTGTCAGTGTAGGAGTTGAGAGTTGTGTGAGAGAGAGCTAGCTAAAGATCCGTGTTCTGTTCCTGTAAATAGTCCACTGCATATAATAAGCACCTAACTACAAGTTCCTGGTTCCTGCTTCGTTTACCCTGTCTGCAGCCAAGTCGCCAATTGCTTCCGTGGATTCTACGTTTACTCTGCTAGGTCTGGCTAAGGTCCTGCAACTAGTCAGAAAGTTGCGAAACACCAACAGGTTTTGCCAATAGTACACCTGTAATTGGGCCCGCCAATCTTCCTGGCTTTGGAGAACATTGATGTAGATGGTATCTACATTGTTCATAAAGAGGTAAAATTTCTGTCCAAAGGGAACCCAATCTCCCTTTGGCATATATTCAGAAGGAGAGGAAGAGCACAGGATCTTGTATTGATGAGGAGTATTGAAACCGATTTGGGGAAAATTAAAGCTGGTGAAAGACCACAGCAGATCTTCATTGAACAAGGGTTTGGAATAGTTGACCTCCAATGTACTTTCCAGCTCTATGATTCAATTATTATTTTTTCCCCTTCTTCTTTCTCTGGCACCTGATTTCCTTTTTGCTCTATGGCTCTTATCTTCTCTCAACAGCCAAAAGGATATGCAATTCAGAAGGCATCAACATGCCGGAAGTCCTCATAAAGGTCTCGTAAAGTCTGATAACCCCAACAAACATCTGCATGTTGAGCCCGCCATGGTGAAAACTCACAAGCGTTGAGAGAAATAATTGAGCCTCCTATGGAAAAAAGGTCTGTTGTTCTGTTGCAGATTTTACTTGAAATAAAGCAGAAAAACAAAACAAAAGAGAAACCCTACTTAGTCAAAGGGCAGTTATGCTGAACCAAATCACTGATTCAAATCGCTTCAAATCACCGCATCTCACAGAAAATGGGCTGCCAGTTGCAAAACTTGTCAGATTGGTAATTAGGTTTGCCATGTGTCCTCTTTTTCCAGAACACATCCTCTTTTTCAGGGGTAACCTTTCTGTCCAGGTAGATTTTTAAAATTTGCCAAAATGTCTCTGGCTATATTTTCTGGATGAAAGAAAAAAAAATTCCTTCCAGTAGCACCTTGGTATGAGCTTTCGTGTGCATGCACACTTCTTCAGAAACACTGAAACAGAAGTTTCCAGACCCTTCTATTCGCACTATATAGAAGGGTCTGGAAACTTCTGTTTCAGTGTATCTGAAGAAGTGCGCATACACACGAAAGCTCATACCAAGAACTAACTTAGTTGGTCTTTAAGGTGCTACTGGAAGGAATTTTGTTTTGTTTTGACTATGGCAGACCAACACGGCTACCTATCTGTTTATTGGATGAGACATAGACATAACTGGTAGTTCAAGACTTGCTCTCCTCTTCTCTTCTCCTGCCCCCCTCAGCAATATATCATAGCATCTATAGCCTACGTATACTAGGGGGTATTTAAAATGAGAGTCGTCATAGCATCCTCTTTTTTTGCACTTCAGAATATGGCAGCCCTAATTTAGACGGGCTGTCAGGGTGTGTAGAGGTGTGTGGTGTGTTTGAGGAATCTGGTGTATGTTATGGTTACCAGATTTTTTTCAATGAATCCGGGGACACTTTTTTGAAGCTGAACAGTGAGTCAGAAGTGGGGATGATGAGGCAAAAGACCCTGGGCCCAAGCACACATACATATTGTATAAAGGTGCTGCAAAGGCCTTCTTTCACACCTGTGAAATATAAATGCGAAGCGTTTTTTAAAAAACTGGGCAACAGCGCACTGCATGCCCATGACTCCCGAGCCTTCCCTGATCAGTCAAAACAAAGGGGGAAGGGGGCAAGAGATCTGTATCATTGGATGTCCCCGGTTCCCCTTTGGCAGTGACGGCAGCAGCGGCAGTCAGCAGCCCGGAGCCAGCCTGGTAGCGCAGTTGGCTCTGGCTGGCTTCAGGAGCACAAGCCATTTTTCCTCTCCGGAAGTCCCCATATGATGGGTTGTGCCCAAGACACATCATATGGGGACTTCTGGAGAGGAAAAATGGCAGGTGCCATGGCAGCGAGCAGCTCCTGAAGCCAACCAGAGCCAACTGCACTACCTGGCTGGCTCCGGGCTGCTGAGGCTGCCGCTGCCACGTTTCCCGGGGACAGATTTGCAAATCTGGGGACTGTCCCCGGGAACCAGGGACATCTGGTAACCCTAGTGTATGTTTGCCTGTGAGAAAGCAAAGGGAGAAGGGAGAAAGAAGGGAAAGGAATATAAAGGTGCTGGAGCCATCCATTTTCAGGCATTTTACTCACTCGCCACCAGCTTTGGCCTCAAACATGCATGTGGACCCTGATCACTTCCCCCGAAGAAAAATACTAGCCTCAAACTCTAACAGGTAGACCGCTCTTGATTTGAATCTGGGAAAGAACAGCTTGCATAATCCATACGCTCCAATACAAAGCGGCTCAAAACAGGGATCCCAGCTTTTGGGGCCACACTCCTGTGTGCGTCATGTGACCTGCATGAGACTGCGGTCCCCCCAAAACCACTCTTTTGGGTGTAGGGCCCCCAAACAAGTGTTTTAGGCAGCCATGCAAGATTGTTGCCCCCCAAAAGCATTTTTTTCAGGCTGAAAGTGTGGCCCAAAATTGTGGTAGCAATTTTGGACACCGTCCTCTTCCACAGGAAAAATGGGATGTCCCTTTTCCCCCAGAACAGTTGACGTGTATGCACAATCTTAAAATAGCTATAAAACCTATCCTTAGGAACCTGAAGGGGGCAGGAATTGCTTATTGGCTAGGCATGGGTTGCAACGGCTTTAGGGAGTCTAAACCTGCTATGGCAACGTAGAATGTTTCTTTACAAATTTACAACCATAAATAGAAGCTTGGTCATAATGGTTTATGATTGGCCAATCCCAAATAGGCCAGGTTTCAGAATTTGTTCTAAGCAGGGTGCAAGGAAGGCCACAAGGAAAAGAGATTAAACAGTGGTGTTCATGAGGATGGAATGCAGCAGCAAAAAGTCAGGATGGTTTCTTCCTTCTATTTGACAATATTCCTTTTTGATCTCCACACTTCTCAGTTTTGCCTTTGATTGAATGAAAGAAAAAGAAAGCTGATATCTACTGAAACTCTGATTGAGGAATCACCAACTCCAGCTTGAATGTCTCTTTGAAATAGCTTTTTCAGCAGCTGAAGGACCCCCAAAGCATATTTGCTGTGAAAAGAAGAAGAAGAAGAAGAAGAAGAAGAAGAAGAAGAAGAAGAAGAAGAAGAAGAAGAAGTTGTTCAAGGGGAAAGTATTTATTGTGTCGCCTTTTACATTTGAAAAGGGCAAGACAAAGTTGCATCATTATCCCTAACACATTTTAAAACATAGGTTTACGAGCAATCAAAGGTCAAATCTAAAAATGTACATGTCCTGAGAAATGTTCAATAAAATGCTGGTGAATTTTCAGGAGGATGGCTTTTTGTTTGTTTGTTTGAAAGAAGGGGGGAATGCTGCAAAAAGGTGTTGAAATGAATTTGAAAATGGATACATGAGAAACTGCAAGAGACTGAAATCAGCAGCCTTCTCAAACCCTGGTTAACATAACAGTATTAGCATACTGCAGCCAAGCTGTACACACCAAACCTCACAGAGAACGCAAACCATTAATTGCACAGAGAGAATGGAGTGTCTAACTCAGGAATCCCCAACCTGTGGCCCTCCAGATGTTTTAGCCTACAACTCCCATGATCCCTAGCGACCAGGACCAGTGGTTGGGAATGATGGGAATTGTAGTCCAAAACACCTGGAGGGCCGAAGGTCAGGGATGCCTGGTCTAACTTAATTCACTTCAGTACTACATGTCTAAAATTGTAGGGCAATGCGGGGATGTGATTTTTTTAAAGGCAAAAGGTTGTCGAGGAGATATGGTTAAGTGGATGAAATGTCAAGCAGTTTTCTTGGCTTCTAACTAAAAGCGGCTCTGATCCAAAGTATACAATGATATAGGTGGGCAGCCATGATTCAAAGCACACAGTAGTATTGGTGGGCATCAGAAAGGGACAGGGTAGGAGGAAGGATGAAAGAAGAAAGAGGTCTCAGTGTAACCATTTGCCCAAGGACCCAACTTTTCTAAGGTTGGTTTTATGCATAGCTCATCTGACCAGTTATTTTTAAAAGGGAGCGGCAGCAAGGCAAAGACATGAAAGCACAGGTTATATAGAATTCGAGATTATGAAAAAGCAATGTAGATGTTTGTCTGGGAACTTTATATCCCAATAAGAAAAACTATGGAAGAAAGCAGTCAAATACTGTGCTGGTCACATGGCTACCTGAAGGAGTGTCTCCACCCCCATCGTTCTGCCCGGACACTGAGGTCCAGCGCCAAGGACCTTCTGGCGGTTCCCTCACTGAGAGAAGTCAAGTTACAGGAAACAGGCAGAAGACCTTCTCGGTAGTGGCACCTGCCCTGTGGAACGCCCTCCCACCAGATGTCAAAGAGAAAAACAATGTACAGTGGTACCTCATGTTACATACGCTTCAGGTTATAGACTCCGCAAACCAAGAAATAGTACCTCAGGTTAAGACCTTTGCTTCAGGATGAGAACAGAAATAGCGGCGTGGTGGCGTGGCAGCAGCAGGAGGCTCCATTAGTTAAAGTGGTACTTCAGGTTAAGAATAGTTTCAGGTTAAGAATCGACCTTCAGAACGAATTAAGTTCTTAACCCGAGGTACCACTGTACCATACTTTTAGAAGACATCTGAAACAGCCCTGTTTAGGGAAGTTTTCAATGTTTGATGCTGTATTGTTTTTAATATTTGGTTGGAAGCTGCCCAGAGTGGCTGGGGAAACTCAGCCAGATGGGCAGGGTATAAATACATCATCATCATCATCATCATTATAACTCCGGGCGGCATTAACCCAACTGCCGCAATCATGAATTACGATGACTCTTCTGCAAAAAGGCGTTGAAATGAATTTGAATATGGAGATATGAGAAACTGCCGCAATCATGAATTATGACGACTCTTCTGCAAAAAGGCGCTGAAATGAATTTGAAAATGGAGATATGAGAAACTGGAAGAAACTGAAATCAACAGCCTTCTCAAACCCTGGTTAACATAACTGCATTAGCATATTGCAGCCAAGCTGTACACACCAAACCTCACTGAAAATGCAAACCATTAATTGCACAGAGAGAATGGAGTATCTTACTTAATTCACTTCAGTGCTACATTTCTGAAATAGTTGGTTTTCTTATTCCAGTTATTTACTGAACAGCTAGTGGACATCACTACATATGAACAAAGGCATCTGGGAAGTTATGGAGGTATCAGTATATTCTCTCTCTTCTTCAATAAAAAGAAATTTATCTCACCCTCCATAGCAGGCAAAAGGTAGATCTCATCTGAAGGGCTATATTACCTGTGGTTATTAACCATGATTTTCTAATAGAATATTGAGCTTTGAGAACAGTATTGTTTGTTTGTTTGTTTGGCTGGATGGTTGGTTGGTTGGTTGATACACCATGATCTCTCATGGGTTCTAAAGAGCTTAAAGCACACACACACAGCCAATGTATGCCTGTGACTCCTGCTTTTCTGCTCTTTTCCTGAGCTTCCCATTAATTCATGACTGGCTGCTCTGGAGGAAACTGAGTGCTGGACATCATGGACCCCGAATTGGGTTCAGGAAAGGCCATTAAATACCTTGCTGTGCTTTCTTAATTGCCCAGGAGTCAAGAAGAAGGAGATTGCATTGTACGTTCTGTAGCCAAGATATAATCTTTACAAACAAAGATGTTTTGCTTCATGAAGGGGCAGGGGCGGGGAATGAATGGGTCTCCGAAGGCAATGCAGGTCTCAGAATGCAACCATTTTTATTTTTATTTAAATGGTTGCAATTGAGTGAAATAATGTCTTAGAACTTCTTGTGTTAAATCCAATGTGTGTTTCCCCAGGAAGCTTGCAACAGCCTATGCTGTTGCAAGTCCACAGTATCCTGGACTTTGAGGCCAATCTCTGGGACCCATCAGTATAATTTTATCCTTCACGTTGGGATGAATACAGTAATAACCTGAGGCAAGTAGTGCAAGCTGTTATAGCAGGCATGTCCAAGAGGTCGATTTTGATCTACTGGTCAATCCTGGTTGATCTTTGGACCTTCTGTGATCCACTACAACCCACCCCAAAAGAAGCTCAACAACTTAAGCTCCCTAAATAGATCACTGCCAGTTTTTTAATACTGTGAGTAGATCGCAGTCTCTTGGGAGTTGGACATGCCTGTTTTATAGCATCTCATGTGCTCTCTGCAGAGACTGAGGAGATGTCAGTGTCAAAATGAGAGAATGTTGCAGTTGTACCATCCTGTGAAGGGGTCGTTCTTGCCTGGAGCACTTGTGAGAGCTTCAGAATTGATCTTTATGCCTCAGGCAGGGAGCACCAATCCTCTGTGGAGATTTGGATCATGTGGTTCCAGAGGGAAGGCTGTAACTGCTGTGAAGTAGCTATAAAAAGGATGCACTCGAGGGACTGGATTTTAGCAGAGTACGAACTTCACTGCCATTTCCCTCCAAGACCCCTTGCACCTGAGGAAGAGTCACACTGATCAAGAATTGTAGTGAAACTGGTGAGTGAAGGGAATTTGAGTAGATCTTCTCCTTATTATAACAGCAGATTTTCACCCATAATTTCATGGGCTGGTTTGGGGCTGGGCTATTTTGACTTCCTTGGGCAGAGGCAGATTTAGGGGCATGTGACTGGTTTACCTGCACTGGGCCCCGGACCAAGAGGGTGCCACAGGGGACACTGCAGCAATGATGAACAAGTGGCAATGGAAAGCAAGTGCCGGGAGGTGGGGAATGAATGTTGCACAGGGTGCTGCTGAAACTATAAAGCCCAAAGTTCATTACTGCATTGGGGGTGCAGTCATGCAATTTTTGCTAATGAAACGTCAAATAGGGGCCCCTATTTCCAAGGGCAGGGAATGGAGTACAATAAAAGTACCGTATTTTTTGCTCTATAAGACTCACTTTTTCCCTCCTAAAAAGTAAGGGGAAATGTGTGTGCGTATTATGGAGTGAATGCAGGTTGCACAGCTATCACAGAAGCCAGAACAGCTTTCACTGCGCAGCGATCCCTCTTGCTGTTCTGACTTCTGAGATTCAGAATATATTTTTTCTTGTTCGGTAAATGCTATTCAAGTTAGAGCCTCATCTTTCCCCCAAAATTCATGGGGGGTGGAATTTGGGAGGCTATTTCACAACTTTTCAGGAGGAACCACCCTCATCAGATTTTTTTATTATTGTGAAATGTGAGCTCAGCCCTAGCTTAAATAGATGGATCCCTTGCAATTTTCAGAGTGCTATAAATATTCTGTTTCAGTCATGGCATCTCTTCTTTTAGGGATATAGAGTTCCTAGCTAAACACCGACCTTTGCCTAACCAAAGCCATGAAGACCTGTTACTATTTCCTTCTTGCCATTGCCTTAATCCTCTCAGCTGATCCAGGTAAGTTATTAGTCCAGCTCCCTCTTGAGGTTAGGCAACCAAAGCTGTACACAGTATTCCACATGTGTTTGCATGCAGCTCACTGCTGGGGATCTAACTTCCCTGTCTTGCTCATATTCTCCTAGAGCTCCCTAGGCTTCTTCCACTGAAACAATTCCCTTTGTGGAGATGGCTAGTTGTTGGACCATTGACTGCTACTTTTACACTGAAATGACTAGGCTAAACACAACTATGTATTTGTTCCAGTTGTTCCCAATGTAGATTTTCATTCCTTCCTCCCTTCATTCACCCCTTCTTCCCTAGTGGGTGATGGTACCTTTTCATGGTATGCTTCAGGTGCCGACAGGTCTTGGGCCAGCCATGTCAGGTTGAAGCACCACTGCCCCACTTAGAAATTGTGTTCTGCATGGCAATTGAATTTAGGAAAATGTTGCTTTTGGTGGCAATAGAAGCCTCCAACAGAAGCTGGATGGGGTGCAACTTGGAGGGAAGTCTCAGTGTGCTGGTCTCCCCAACTGTGACCCCCACCTTAAAATATATAATTGCCCCTTCATGACAACTAGACATGGGGAAACAACTTCCCTTGGCAACAGTGAGAGCATTTTTCACAAGCCGTCGTTCTGTACCACAGTCCTTGGGGTTCTCTATCCCTTGTTTATACTGTTTTTAGGAAAAACAGAATTTGCAATAAGGCCCAACAATCAGATGATGGAATGATGCCAAGAGGAAAAGAAAGCAACTGGATAACTAGCTAGATGCAGTTTTCAAGTTCACTAGTTGTAACGGAAAGAAAAGGATTCTTAGTAACTTCTTCTTCTTCTTCTTCTTCTTCTTCTTCTTCTTCTTCTTCTTCTTCTTCTTCCTCCTCCTCCTCCTCCCCCCTCCTCCTCCTCTTCTTTTTCTCTTTGGGAGGAACAGTCTTTGCTCAGGTAATAGGTGAGGGAAAATGTGGTGAATTGGGTGGCGTCTGCAAAGACAGCTGTGAGAAAGAACATGTAGACATTGGAGAATGCAGTACAACACGCTGCTGCATAAGGTGAGAGTTATACCACAACCAACCAACCAACAAAAAAAGCAAGGTGCCTTTCTTGAATGTCAAAAGGAGTGAATTAATTGGAAATGCCAAAGTGGTGGACATTTTTCCAATTTATGCCAGTGCACCATCTCCACCTGTCCCTGCAGAGATCAGGCCACAGGTCTGTCTTAATTACATCCAGGGTGGAATACTGCAACTTGCTCCAAAGGGGGCTAGCACAGAAGAGACTTTGGAAACTTGAAGCGCTGCAGAATATGGCAACAACAAAGTTTTTGGGCATCTGTGGTATGTTGATTAGTTGAGTAAGGAATTTATTGCCTGCTCTCAGACGACTGAGCACAGAAGAGAAGTCTAAAACCATTGTATTGTGCCTATTTTTGAATTTTTGTTTTGCTCCCACTACCAAATCTGGTGGGTCAAGATCTTTATATAAATATATTTCTCTACGTGTCTAGCAAGTAGGGCATAAGAGGACTTTTATTCATTATGTTCATAATATTTTGTTCACAATTATTTCTTTTCAGGTTCAAAAGAATATTTAAATAAATACATGAATGAATGAATTTATTATTTCAGTCACAGACGAGTTCCAGCTCACATACAAAATCAGGGAGGTCATGAAACACAATAGCGATACATTCAAATAAATATAATTTTATTATTAAAAGTTCATGAACAGAAAATAATATAGTGCAACTGATTTTCAGGGTTGGTGTGTTGTGGGACAAGCACACAGAGCGCAATGAGATGGAGTGTTTGTGGGGGAGGGAGGCTCAGTTAATTTCATTCAACACAGATAGAATAAACACATTGACAATAAAGGTATTATTATTATCACAAAATCTGTAGAGCAGTGGGTTGAGTGCAGGAAGAAGGGGGAAGCAGGAACAGCATTTTACAATTTATCACGATATGTGTGAATTTGTCAATATTAATTTATAATCTCCAAACATCTTAGTTTTGACTCTGAATGATGGGGTCCATCTCTGCTGCCACTTGGCTTGAGGATTCATCAGCTCCTACCTGAACTCCAGCGCTATCCAGGAATCGTTGTTGTTTCTTCCACCAGCAGAAGGACCACAAAAGCAAATTTCGTGTAAAAGCTTCAAAGACCATGTATTAATAAAAAATAAAAACTATAGTGCAGATGGTCCAAAAGTTTACTGTGTCTCCTTTTATGTTTGACACTGATGGGGTGAAATTGTATGACAGTCTGTATGCAAATTCTATAAGCCACCAAAGGTCTGCTATACAAATTGTTGGACAATGGAAGCACTACACAGGCCATGAGTTGGGGAGACATATTACCATTTGGGATGTGGATGTAGGTGCATCTCATGTCCAGATATGGAACCCACAAGACAATATCAACATCCACATGTAAGGAGGCCATGCAGTCTGCCTGTCATGCTTCTGGGATTGCTATGGGCATCTGTTTTTCATTCATTATATATACCTCCCTAAAGGGATCTATCATATTCAGGGGTTCCTCTATGACATCTTCTTTGGTGATCACTCATAGCCGAGTAAGATTGTCTTCCATAAACACGGTTTTAACAATAAGTCCATAAGTGACTGTCGAGGCCAATTCTGGACCCACACGTCCTTTGTAAAAAGTTATTAATAAACTTGTATCCAGACCTTGCTTCCTAAGAAGTCAATTTAAGTCTGTAAAAAGAGACTATAGGGGTGAACCATGTCCCCATTCTTGAGTAAGAAAGAGGAAGATTGAGAAATAAAAGTAATTTAAAAGCACATACAGTGGTACCTTGGGTTAAGAACTTAATTCGTTCTGGAGGTCCGTTCTTAACCTGAAACTGTTCTTAACACCTCAGCTAATGGGGCCTCCCGCTGCTGCTGCGCCACTGGAGCACGATTTCTGTTCTCATCCTAAAGCAAAGTTCTTAACCCGAGGTACTATTTCTGAGTCTGTAACCTGAAGCGTATGCAACCTGAAGCATATGTAACCTGGGGTAACACTGTAATTTAAAGGCACATACAGTGGTACCTCAGGTTAAGAACTTAATTCATTCTGGAGGTCCGTTCTTAACCTGAAACTATTCTTAACCTGAGGTACCACTTTAGCTAATTGGGCATCCCACTGCCTCCATGCGATTTCTGTTCTCATCCTGAAGCAAAGTTCTCAATCCGAGGTACTATTTCTGGGTTAGCAGAGTCTGTAACCTGAAACGTCTGTAACCTGAAGCATCTGTAACCCAAGCTACCACTGTACATTGTTGCAGCAGTGCATTTCCTAATATTTTGATGTCACACTTACCAGTTCCATGCAACTTGGTTCATGAGGTTTGGACATCATCATCATCATCATTTATTTATACCCCACCCATCTGGCTGGGTTTCCCCAGTCACTCTGGGCAGCTTCCAACAAAATATTAAAATACAATAATCTGTTAAACATTAAAAACATCCCTAAACAGGGCTGCCTTCAGATGTCTTCTAAAAGTCTGGTAGTTGTTTTTCTCTCTGACATCTGGTGGGAGGGCATTCCACAGGGCGGGTGCCACTACTGAGAAGGCCCTCTGCCTGGTTCCCTGTAACTTGGCTTCTCACAGCGAGGGAACCACCAGAGGGCCCTTGGTGCTGGACCTCAGTGTCGGGGCAGAACGATGGGGGTGGAGATGCTCCTTCAGGCAGCCATGTGACCACCACAATGTGTTACTGCTTTCTTCCATTGCTTTTTCTTATTGGGATATAAAGTTCCCAGACAAACATCTACATTGCTTTTTCATAATCTCGAATTCTATATAATCTGTGCTTTCATGTCTTTGCCTTGCAACTGATCCCTTTTAAAAATAACTGGTCAGGTGAGCTATGCACAAAAGCAACCTTAGAAAAGTTGGGTCCTTGGGCAAATGATTGCACTGAGACCTCTTTCTTCTTTCATCCTTCCTCCTACCCTGTCCCTTCCTGATGCCCACCAATATTACTGTGTGCTTTGAATCATGGCTGCCCACGTATATCATTGTGTACTTTGGATCAGAGCCGCTTTTAGTTAGAAGCCAAGAAAAGTGCTTGACATTTCCTTCACTTAACCATATCTCGTCAACAACGTTTTGCATTAAAAAATCAACACATCCCCTCTCTTTTTATCTTTCCTCCTGTTGCTGAAGAGGCACCCCATTGCCTCCACCACAAGACCAGCAAGCCACACAGACAAGGAGAGGTAATATTTTCAACTGGCTCCTATCTTCCCCCCTTCATGGATTCATAAACCAACCTGAGATCTGTTTCTCCCTCCCCTTCCTTCGTTGCAAAAGTTCGTTCTGCATTTTTAGCATTTAACATTTTTACTTTCTTCATTTTAGCATTTTGTGCCTATCTAGAAGCTCTTTGGTCCTAAACTGCTTGCTAATTCTACTTTCCTTCACTCTCTATAAATCCCTCCAGCAAGAGCAAGGAAACATTTGCCTCCTGCTTCAAATCTGTCTGCAAGAGTACCCTGGAATAATGAAATAATGCAAGATTGTTGAGTGAAGAAGGAGGAAAATTGATTAATTAACACAACAGGATCTTTCTTCTTTCTCTGGTGATCACTCGTAGCCAAGTAAGATTGTCTTCCATTTACTGTACACTTGCGGAACATGAACCACTTATAAACACCATCTCCAACTCTCCGAAATATTCCATTAATGATGTCTCTGATCAGCAATGAACAGGATCTGTGATATGTGTGGGCTTAGTCATCGACTTAACACTGCATTGTAGGGGGGTGGACTAGATGATTCTTGGGAACCCTTCCAACTCTAAGATTCTGTGATTCTATGATCTAGCCCCAGAAGCCACACGTGAACAGATTTGAAGTAAGCTTTGCCCCACATGGCTCCAGACTTTTGCGTGGGGTTTGAAGTTGACCCTAAAGGGGACACATACCCTAACTCTCAGTTCCCACAGCTCTGAAAGGCAAGTTTTTGTAATTTACTCTCATTTTAAAGGCACTTTCCAATTGCTCACCCAATTCCTACCTGGCTGATGTCCTCTGACTCAACTTGCCTCCTTTTGTAGGGCAGGAAGAAGAAGAAAAACCCTGCCAATCTTCTTGAGAGACAAAAAACCTAACTAACTAACTAACTAACAGCTCTTCAGTTTCTCTAACAAGGTGCCAGATCTCTGCAGCACTTACTGCCCAACACCAAAAGAGCCTTTAAGGTTTTTGCCAAGATGAATGTATGAATGGCCACACCCAGGTCAGCCAGCACATGTTCTCGCAAGCAGTGGAGTCTGGGCCATTGGGGGTACCTGAATACAGCCTTCCCAATGAGAATGCCAAACATTTTTGGAGCCCCCTCTCTCATTCTCAAAGCCACACACTATTTTCTGTCCCATAAACATTCATACTTCCTTGAACTTACAGAGCTGTGTACAGACATTTCCCTTCTTCCCTGACAAATCCGCTCTCTGTGACACTCAGCACATCCTAATCCAAATGTATAGCTATGTCAAATACACCCCTCACATGCGTGTCTGGGCAGAAAAACCATGCAACTGACATTTCAAAATCAGTAGGACTGCCTGCTTTTCAGCCTTACTGGGAAGGCTCCCACTTCGGTCTGTTGTTATGAGAGCTATCCAGCACAGCAATCAGGACTGTTTCAAGAACATCTCAAAGTTCTAGCTAAAACTCTGGTCCTCTTCCCATGGTTATACTTCAATATTCTGCAGCTTCAACATCACAACATGCAACAATTGGTTGCAGTGGAGACTCGTTCATTTGGGTGCATGGGAAACTTCCATATCTGCCTGCAGACAGCCCACACATTACTGTATTCTGACTTACAACAAATCCAGAATTGGCCCTGGCTGTCAGTAGTTTCATTGTTACCTTTGTAGAACTCACCAGAGAGGAGAATGGGAACAAATGGAGAATTGGTTTATTCTGCCTATTCCACCTACCTTTGAAATGCCTGCCATCTGTTCTACCAATCCCACCAGTCACCATTCTTCCACTAAATTTATGAACAGCTTTGGAGAGAAGTCACCTTATTTTATTCTTTGTGGCTCTTGTTTTAGGGATAGAGTGTTCCCATCCAAACATCTGTCTTCATCTTCTCATGGCCATGAAGACCTGTTACTTTCTCTTTCTTGCCCTTGGCTTTTTGTTTTGTCCAGGTAAGTCATCAGTTAAGTTCTGGACTTAATCAGGTAAAGTAAAGGTAAAGGACCCTTGGCAGTTAAGTCCAGTCACGAACGATTCTGGGGTTGTGGTGCTCATCTCACTTTACTGGCTGAGGAAACGGGTTTTTGCTTGCATACAGTTTTTCTGGGTCATGTGGCCAGCATGACGAACTTCTGGCGAACCAGAGCAGTGCACGGAAACGCCATTTACCTTCTTGCTGGAGTGGAACCTATTTATCTACTTGCACTTTGGCATGCTTTCGAACTGGTAGGTTGGCAGGAGCTGGGACTGAGCAACAGGGGCTCACCCCTTCGCTGGGATTTGAACTGCCGACCTTCCATTCGGCAAGCCCAAGGCTCAGTGGTTTATACCACAGTGCCATTCGCATCCCCTTGGACTTAACCAAGGGGCTTCCAAATGTCATTAGCCAAACACATGCAGAAGCTCCCTTCCAACCTTCTTAAAGACTCTGAATGGAGGAGGTGTGGCTTGTATGGGGGAGGGCTGGCGTCAGGGGTGACATGCACAGGCACATCCTCCTATCCAGTTCAAGCCCTGGTTGGTGGTGGTGGTGGTGGTGGTGGTGGTGGTGATTTCTATTCTTGTAGGGGCCTACATACAGTCAGATATCTTGATGCTTTACACTTGAATGTGTGTGCAGTAATTGAAATACTTTATTATCACTTGTACAACTTGTATACAGTGAGATTGCACAAAAGATGGCTTCCTTGTGGGAATTAAGGTTAGAAAAATGTTGAAGAGTTGAAACTGCTTTGATCTAAGGATGTCCAGCGTTCCATCTGGCCTGGTAGTTCCAATCTTGCTCCACATGATTTTTCCAGCCCTGGGGAAGTCTCTTTCCCAGCACTGCACTGTGAAAGGACAATGTTGCCAATTGTAATGAAACATAGGAATGTTGGGCTCTGATTATTTGTTATTGTTTCCCCTTGTAACCGGTTGTTTTTTTTTTTTTTTGGTGGGGAAACAGGATCATCTGCTAATGTGTACAAGCAAAGCCAATGCCGCCAGATACACGGTGTGTGTGCATTTATCAAGTGCCCTGTGACCTTTAACCCTATTGGAAAGTGTTCAATATATTGGCCATGCTGCTATCTGCAATTGCCAGGACGAGAATGACAACTCCAAAGGTGAGAATGATGGCCCTGTACCAGGAATGAACTGTGTTCACTCATGCAAATGTTTACTTCTCCTTCTCCCAAAAATATTGCCTAGCTTTCCTTGAGATTTTTATTACTTTGACATTGTGATAACTGCTGTATGTGGTAGAAGTTTGTGGCTTGAACACAGGTACACAGGAGCATAGCTGTCAACTTTTTTCCTTTTTTAAGGGAAATTCCCTTATTCCAAATAGGATTCCTTACAAGAAAAGGGAAAAGTTGACAGCTATGCACATGAGGCTGGCTGCATTTCGCCCCTACCCCAATCCTCGCAGAATTATTCTCCTGTCATGTTGTATGATATTCATGGCTTCCACCAGGACATGCACTTAAAAAATAATAATAGCACGAAAGAATTTACAAAAAGAGGAGCCGCCACCATCACTCAATCAAGCAATATTTTTACATCACTCTAAAAAGAAATATAAAGGAAAGGGGGGGGGGTCAGAGCCAACCATCCAAATCGCTTATTTGTCAGCCATTGCTGGATACAGGAAGCAAATTAAACCCATAATTCCCAGCATAATTATCACTCAATTTCTTATTTCCATTCCCTTCACAGGCACCAATGCCCATCCTACAGTGTTAGTCCTATAAGGCAGTGGTTGGTCAACACTCCCTCATGCAAGGAAGCTTTAATCTTGCCCTGGAGCCACCTGATCAACTGCTTTATTTCACAGGTCACATCCCCACAAACACCCTGTTCACATCATCAGGGTGCATTTACTGAAACTGATCTCCAAAAGCCAGACAAGATGCAACACTGGACACCACAGCTTGGACTGCAACAACAGTGGGAACATCTGATTTGCTGTAGAGTAGAATGACTTTAGACTCAATACTTGATGTATGTGTGGGACAGGAAGGCTGTGGGTTGGAGTAAGAGAGGTCCATTTGGACAAATACGAAGAGTGTATCTCTGTGAGTGGGGCACAATGTGTGTATGGTCTTGTGTGTGAGAGAAATGTTTTGTTGCCTGCAAAAAATGTTTCTATTGCATTATTTTCAGATATCAGTTCATGTGGTGATGGAATCTTTCGAGGAGTTGGAGATGGTGTTTATAAGTGGTCCATGTTTCACAAACATATAGTAAGGCTGGTAGTACAATAGTTTTGTAAATAAGCATTTTGGTTTCCCTGCGAATGTCCCAGTCCTCAAACACTCTGCACTTCAGTTGGGAGAAAGTCACACTCGCAGAGCTCAGGCGATACTGTTGGAGTAGAACCTGCCCTTTAGTGAGCTCAACATTATCGTCATCATCAGCAGATGGCTGAGGTATTTAGGCATCTAATTATAAGCCTGCATTTTTATCAAAGCTTATATATTTCAATCAAGGCTTGTATTTTAAAATGAGCTTAAAAAGGATTTTCAAATGTTTCATGCCAGGCAGAAAACCTTGGCTATCCTCCTAGACAAGGGGCCCCCCTTGATTTATAGCAGGAAAAACAATTCTCAAAGTCATAAAAAAAAGGGAATTACATACACTGCCCTTGCAGGTTGAGAAAACACAATTAGGAATGGGCAAATAGTAAAATGATACTATGGGCCTCTCTTAAACCTTGAGCTAAATTTTCAAAAGCCAGGAGCAAATGGGGAAAAACATCTAGCTGACAGAAAGAGCATTTTTAGGAAATCTTCTAAAGCTGTTTCTCTCTTAAACTGAGAGAGTTAAAAAGGGCAATAAATGTTGGGAAAGGCAACTGGCTTGGCTGGAGAAGAAGCTTCTTCCTATTTTATTTTGAGGCTGGAAAGGGGGAGGTGTAAACTAAAAGAGGCTTCTTTAAAAGCTGTTTTTTACTGAGTTCCTTCCTTTTTACTTTACAAAGGTTTTATTCTTTTAAAAGGCTACCTATGATAATGTATGAAATATATTAGCTTAAATATATTGGCTTAAATGTAATTATGCAAAGGATTTAAGAAATGCTAGATTCTTAGAGTCATATTGCAATAGGAGACCAGAGGGGCAAATGAGCCTAGCCCCCCTTGCCAGACAGGAGACGCCATCGAACACTCCTGATATATAGTTGTCAGGCATTTGTTTAAAAGACCCTCAAATGAAGGAGATCTTTCAATGATGATTAACTCAAGATCCTTGAAGATAAAAATGTAAGATTAACCATTTGTTTTAGAAGGCAATAGGGCAAGGAGGGCAAGAGGTGAGCTGGTAATTAAGATTCCATGTAAGATATATTATTACTTATTTGTCATTTATATATAGCTCTTTGTCTCCCTTATAAGGATAGAAGGAAATGGGTGTATCTATTGTGATTGGTTCTAGCAAACAGCCAATAGGAATTCCAACCAGGCTGATTGGACAGAGGCAGCCACAGGAGGAGCAAAGGGGGCTGGATTAAGGGAATATAAGTGCTGGCCAGAATGGCAGGAGGCAGGCCAGAGCTTGGTAACCATATACCACTGAGCCTCTCATTTATTTGTCTGACAAATAAATTATTATTTTAATTTCTCTATTGCTGCGTTGAATATTTCATTCCAGCTAAGCGTTAACCACAAGCAGAGGTGCTACATTTTATGGTGCCCTGTGACTCGGATAAGTGGTCTGCTGGAACGCAGCCCCTTCGCCCTACTGGGCAGGGTACAAGAGAGAGGATCTCTAAACTGCTTACCCAGCGCGCACTGGTAAATTTTTCCAGGGGGAACGCAGAAGTCTCGTCTGTCTGATACCCTGCTCACTGGCGGCGACGGACCGGGGGAAACAGGGAACCAACCAAGGGTAAGTGCACAAAGGGATTTTTGGCCCTCCAATTAATTGGGAGGAAGAGAAGTCTTGATCAAACTTCTGCGTCTCAGTAAGTGGGAACTGAGTACGCTAGGTGGTTGGGTACATCAGATGTTGGTCTGGTGGAGGAAAAGGGAAAATTGGGAGGTAGAGTGTGGTGAAGTATCCAGCGCATTGTATGTGTGAGAAAGTACAGAGCAATCTGTAGCTGACCTGAGTGTGGAGTGGGCAGTACTTCGGTTCCTAGTAAGGCGACTTCACTAGGCAAGGAAACCCACAAAGCGCGTCTGTGAGTGACTGAGTGGATACTTCACAGGGCCATACAATGGGAGTTGGGGGTTCAAAGGGGGAAAATACACCTCTTGAGTGTATGTTAAATAATTTTAAGAAAGCCTTCTCAGGGGCATATGGAGTCAAAATGACGCCAGAGCGCTTGAGAACGTTATGTGAACTAGAATGGCCAAAACAAATTACTGGATGGCCATCTCAGGGAACCTTTGATATAAATTTAGTAAACAAACTTTGGTCCGATATCGCCAAAGAAACTGGAGGGTGCCCAGAACAATTTCCATATATAGATTCCTGGCTGAGCACATTAAATAAAAATCCTCCATGGATAAGGAAATGCAAAGTCAAACGATGCAAACTATTGGCTGTAAAAGCCGAAGCTAGGAAAGGAATCTTGCCAAATAAACTTAAACCCATTTTTGAGGGGCCAGAGGAAGAGGTGCTTCCACCCCCACCCTATGCTCCACATCGAAGGGAGCCTAATCCAAACACTCCACCAGTTGTAACCCCGAGGCAAGAAACTGGAATGAATAATGGGAGTGGAGTCACAGAGCTTGATTCCTTGATAGATTATGATAAATATCTTCAGGAGGCATTGGAGTCCTATAATAAAGCCCAAGCAGAAGTGGTTATTCCACCTGTGACTCCTAATAGACCTCCATCTACAGTCTCCTTTAGTGGAACAACTGATTGCCCACCCCAAACCCCTGTACATCCAAGTCCCAGAGAAATATTACAGAAGTTACAGGGAGACCTTGATCGGTCAGCAAGCAATACAGCCAGGCGTATAAAGCTGCTAAAAGAACGCCTTGGAACAGATACCATCCCTTATGATTTGAGGCCCCTAGAGCAAAGTGAAGAGAAAGGTCACGTAGTAGCCCCTCTTAGAAGAGTATTTGATGCACTTGAGGAGCCTGTGCTGGTTAATGGGCAACCCGGACCACGGCCACCTCGAACTTCGACCCTGCAATATATTCCATTCACGACTACAGA
This sequence comes from Podarcis melisellensis, assembly GCF_964234715.1. NCBI lineage: Eukaryota > Metazoa > Chordata > Lepidosauria > Squamata > Lacertidae > Podarcis > Podarcis melisellensis. Next base: position 7,374,660 of record NC_138530.1, on the reverse strand, counting down.
TCTGATGAATTGGAAAACACACACCCCATCTTTTGCAGAAAAACCTCAGGCTATGATGGACTTGGTGACTTCAATAGTAAATACTCATAGCCCTACTTGGACAGATTGTCGCCAGCTCCTAAATACTCTTTTCACCACTGAGGAAAGGAGAGACATAATTGAAAAGGCACAGATATATTTGCGTGAGCAGGCCAGAGTGGGAAATATTTTTAATATTGACCGTCATCTCCAAGACAACTTTCCCTTGGAAGATCCTAATTGGGATCCAAACAATGCAATTCACCTGACCAGACTTACCACCTACCGCCAGACGCTTGTGCAAGGTATCCGCAGGGCATGTCAGAAGCCCACTAATATGTCTAAAGTCTCAGAAGTAGAACAGAAACCAAATGAGAGTCCGGGAGACTTTTTAGAGAGGCTGCAGGAAGCCTATCGTATATGGACTCCTTTTGACCCTGAAGCCCCTGAAAACAGCAGAATGATTACTGCTACATTTGTGGCCCAGTGTGCTTCTGACATTCGTAAGAAAATTCAGAAGTCAGAAGGATGGGAAGGGATGCTGATGAGCCAAATTATGGCCATTGCACGCCGAGTTTATCGGAATAGGGATGAGGCTGAGAAACAAGAGAAGAAGAAGTGGCAGAAGGAAAAGATGGTGATGCTAGCCACAGCAGTGAAGCAAGACCACCGCCCCTTAAATGGAGGGAGAGGGCGGGGAAAGAATCCACCACTGGGAAGGAATCAATGTGCAAATTGCAAGAAGGAGGGTCACTGGAAGCGGGAGTGTCCTGAACCCTTGAGGTTGGAAGAAGTACGCCCAGGCCCAGGCCCAGGCCCAGGCTCCGGCCCAAGAAACCAGGGACGGGGACGGGGAATGATCCGAGATGGAAGATATCAGAGACCAGGACAGGGACGGAGTAGAGACAATTTCATTGGACTGGCAGAAGAGGATTTTACTCAAGACTAGGAACGACCGGACTCCATAAAGTTAGGCTTCCAGGAGCCCACGGTCACGATTCAATTAGGGAGCCATTTAATAGACTTTATAATTGATACTGGGGCTGAATACTCAGTACTCCCAGAACTATTGCAGAAAAAGGCATCCAAAAGTGTAGTCATTAAAAGTGCCACTGGACAGTCAGCTAAGAGGTCTTTCCTCCAACCTTTGGAATGCCAGATTGGGGGACATCGTTTAACCCATCAGTTTTTGTATATACCTGAGTGTCCAATACCTCTCTTAGGCAGAGATATGCTGTCCAAATTGCAGGCCCAAATCACCTTCACTCCTCGAGGTCCAGAAATGAAACTGCCATCAAAAGCAGCAGGAATAATTACCCTCTCAGTACCTAAGGAACAATCATGGCGCCTAATGTCAGCCTTGCAAGTCCAACCCACATTGGATACAGAATTAAACAAGCTCCTCCGAACTCTACAGGTGCCACCAGGAGTATGGGCCGAAAATAGCCCACCAGGAATGGCTAAGAATATAGCTCCAATTGTAGTAACCCTAAAACCTATGGCTACCCCTGTATCTGTAAGGCAATATCCCTTACCCCGGCGAGCAGCAGAGGGCATCCAGAAACATTTGGACCGCCTATTAAAATATGGTCTGCTTAAGCCTTGCCAATCAGAATGGAACACACCCCTTTTGCCTGTTCGAAAACCTGGGACAGATGAATACAGGCCAGTGCAGGACTTGAGGCTCGTAAACCAGGCTATCGAGACCTTGCACCCAAATGTACCAAACCCATATACCTTGCTGAGTTTGATCCCACCAGAAGCAACATTTTTTACTGTATTGGACTTGAAAGATGCATTCTTCTGTTGCCGGCTGGCACCACAGAGCCAACCTATATTTGCCTTCCAGTGGGAAGACCCTTTGACAGGAACAAAAGGCCAGCTAACCTGGACAAGATTGCCCCAGGGATTTAAAAATTCCCCAACTTTATTTGGCACTGCCTTGGCGAGGGATCTAACAAGTTACCCCTCAATACCGGGAGAAAAGGTGGTTCTGCAATATGTAGATGACCTTATATTAGCGGCAAAAGATTTTGATACCTGTAAAGAAGGGACAGAGGAACTGCTCCACTTGCTCTGGGAAGCTGGCTACCGAGTTTCCCAGAAAAAGGCACAGTTATGTTTAGAAAAGGTCAAATAATTGGGCTTTGACATCTCACACCAACAACGAGCATTGAGACCAGAGAGGAAAGAAGCTATTTGCCTTATCAAGGAACCTACCACAAGAAAACAACTTAGAGGATTCCTGGGAACAGCAGGGTTTTGTAGACTATGGATACCTGATTTCAGCAGTCTGGCCAAGCCCTTACATGAAAGCACTCGAGGTGCAGAAAAGGACCCATTCGTATGGGGACCTGAGCAGAAACAAGCCTTTTTAGTTATCAAACAACGACTTATGGAGGCCCCAGCCCTTGGATTGCCTAATTCGGAAAAACCCTTTCAGCTGTATGTACATGAACAGAATGGGATTGCAGCGGCAGTCCTGACCCAGAGATTAGGAAGTTGGAACCGCCCAGTAGCTTATTTGTCTAAACAATTGGACTCAGTAGCAAAAGGATGGCCTCCATGCCTAAGGGCAGTAGCGGCCACTGCAAGCCTTGTCAAAGAAGCTGATAAATTTACCTTCGGCCAGACGATGTATGTGAATGTACCTCATGCTGTTCTGACACTCATGGAATATAAGGGTAGTTATTGGCTAACGAACCCAAGGATGGCTAGATACCAAGGCCTATTGTGTGAAAATCCCAGGATTCATCTACGAGTAGTGAATATGCTCAATCCAGCGACTTTGCTGCCCCTACCAGAGGTAGATGATGAAGAATCACATGATTGTCTCCAAATAATGGATGAAGTTTATTCCAGTAGACCTGATCTGAAAGATGAGCCATTGAAAAATCCAGATGTTGTATATTATACGGATGGTAGCAGTTACCTGCATGAAGGTGCCAGACGAGCAGGATATGCTGTGGTCACCAATGAGGAAGTTGTGGAAGCTGAAGCTTTGCCTGCTGGCACCTCAGCACAAAAAGCTGAACTTATAGGCTTAACTAGAGCTCTGCAATTGGCAGCTGGATGTAAGGCAAACATCTATACTGATTCTAAATATGCCTTCTTAACCCTGCATGCACATGGAGCTCTATGGAAAGAAAGAGGTCTAATCGGAGCCCACGGGAAGGCCTTGAAATATGGACCTGAAGTAGAAATCCTGTTAGAAGCAGTATGGGCTCCAGAACAGATTGCTGTAATGCACTGCAAAGGTCATGGACGAGGAAGGGATCCAATAACCAGAGGAAATCATGCTGCTGACAAAGCAGCCCGAGAGGCAGCCCAAAAGCCTGTGGGAGGATTTATAGCAGCCCTCATACCAGAGATAGTTCCAGAAGAAGTTAAACCTCACTATACCCCAGAAGAGAGGAAGTGGGCTGAACAGGAAGGAGCGGTTGTGAAGGACGGTTGGATGATCCTGCCGGACAATAGGATTTATGTACCTCATCATCTAGCAGGCACAATTGTAAGAAATTATCATGAATCTACTCACCTTGGCGGTACTGCAACCAGAGAGAGTCTCAGTCGGAAGTTGTATATTATTAATCTATCACAATTAGCAACTTGCATTTCACAGAAATGTGTTCTTTGTGCTAAAAACAATCCCAGGCAGGGACCGGTACAACCTCCTGGAATTCAGCATGTGGGATACGTCCCCATGGAAAGCCTAATTGTGGACTTCACAGAGCTGGTCCCTTCTAAGGGATTCAGGTATCTCCTTGTGTTTGTAGATACTCTTACCGGATGGGTTGAAGCTTTTCCCACCCGAACTGAAAAGGCACGAGAGGTAACTAAGAGACTCCTCACTGAATTGATCCCGAGGTTTGGATTACCTAGATGCATTGGAAGTGATAATGGGCCAGCGTTCATTGATCAAGTAGTACAAGAAGTATGTCGAGTCCTACAAGTAAAATGGAGACTGCATGCAGCATATAGGCCTCAGAGTTCAGGGAAAACTGAAAGAATGAATCGGACTCTGAAAACCCAATTGGCAAAATTAACCCAGGAAACGGGATTGGGATGGGTAGATGTGTTACCCATAACACTGTTTCGTGTTAGGTGTGCACCCACAAAAAGACTTAAGTTGTCACCTTTTGAGCTCCTGTATGGGAGACCGCCCTCCTTTGTTCAGGATATTCCAGCTGACCTTAAACAAATAGGAGATCATGTGACACAGGGACAAGTGCAATCTCTCTCCCGTGTTTTTGTTTCTCTTAACAGGTGGGCCCTCGAACGCACGCCGTGCAGCATTGCCGAGCCGATTCATCAGTTCCAGGCTGGCGATAGCGTATGGGTGAAAGAGTGGAAACGCGATCCACTTGCACCTAAATGGCGTGGACCTTACACCGTCTTGCTCTCTACTCCAACAGCGGTGAAGGTAGCTGAGGTGACCCCCTGGATTCATCACTCTCGTTTGAAGAAGTCTGAAGGCAGTTGGACATGCAAAGGTGACCCCTCTAATCCTTTAAAACTGACTCTCTCCAAAAACCCCTGTATCTAGCCCTACCGGGAACGGGCTAGGTCACGGGCAACATTTGACGACCGGCCTGCTGCAGCCACAACCTGGAAGCTGGCTGACCTGCGCACGCCTGAAGCTTGAGGAGCGTCTGAACCAGCGACTGTGAACGGGAAGATTCTCTTATACAATCGATTGACTGCCCCCTTGTGGAACAATTATAAGTGATATTACTCATTGGGGATCCTCGGGATATATGTTTTGGTCTTGGTGGTTCCCCATTTCTGTCACTGGGGGAATTATATTGGGACTAATATTTATTTGCTATCACAATAAGGTAATCTTTTGTGGAAGGAATGCATATGCTAGACATCAACATGATTTCATTATTAATCCTGATCCCTTGGGAAGGGGAAGGGTCCATGAATCTGACCAAATTTGCTAAATATGGATTCCGCCATGACCACAATATGTGGGTAGGCTTAGCTGAGATGGTAGCCAATGTTGCAAATAGGACTAATTGCCTTGTTTGCTCTCTTGGGCCAGATGATTCAGAGGGAGGTATGCCCTTATTACCAATACCATTAAGTGCCATTGGTATGGTAAGCGAAATGCCACACCAAACAGAAGTACAGAATTTCCCCGGTTGGAACTCAACCAAACCAATACGAGTTATACCTGTGCAAGGGGAAATCTGTGTGCATAAATCATCAGATTCAGCTGATCCTACCATGATAGGCTCTTCTCATTGCCACTATACTTGGGATTATATTAAGAATAGTCAAACCTGGGCAAACGGTACTACGTATCGAACTCGGAATACCTTGCCCTGTGCACCTCCTTTTATTCATGCATGGAAAGTGGTGTGGAACATAACTGTGACAGAAAAAGGCAATCTAACATACTGCACTGTGAACTCTCTACCCCTTTTGATATTTCGCCTTATGCACTCCACGTACCAAAAACCTCAGACCCGATGGTTGTGGTGGATATGTGGAGAATGGGCATACAAGAAACTCCCTTCCAAATGGAGTGGGACTTGTTTCTTGGGATGGGTATTACCACCAATGTGGATTATGCCCACTAGTTCGGTCAAGCGTACACGAAGAAACGCTGATATTTCTCATATAGCAGGAGGAAGTACCCAAAGTTGGAGCGGTACTGATGATTGGCCACCAGAGCGCATTATAGCCTATTATGATCCTGCCTCCTGGAATCCTGGTGAGCTCATACAAGGGGCACGGGATCCTATTTATAATCTAAATAGAATAATTCGATTGCAAGCAGTAGTGGAACTTGTAACCAATGCAACGGCCCAGAGTTTGAGACTTATTGCACAACAGTTGGATGAAAGTAGAGCCGCCATTTTGCAGCTGAAAATGGGAATGGATTATGTACTTGCCAGGCAGGGAGGCCTATGTGGAGTCTTGAACTTGACAGGGAATGCCTGTTGCTTTAACATTTCAGATAATGGTGAGGCAATCCGTGTGTTGGCCACAAAGATGGAGAATATAGCACATGTCCCAGTACAAACATGGGAAGGATGGGATATGGGATGGCTCACCAATTGGTTACCTAATGTCACAGGACTCAAAGGGATACTATTGTCTTGCTTGTTTTTCTTGACAGTAGTAGTAATGGTTTTATGTATGATGCCATGTATCATTTCATGTTTTAGAAGTACAATTAGCAAGATGGTTTCAAATGAAACTCTACCTCATATCATGGCCCTATACAGAGCTTTACCTCAGGAATATGATGAAGGTCAAGCTATCAAGGACACTTGGGATGAAGGTCCTTGAGCTTGAAAGGGGGGAATGAGGCATCTAATTATAAGCCTGCATTTTTATCAAAGCTTATATATTTCAATCAAGGCTTGTATTTTAAAATGAGCTTAAAAAGGATTTTCAAATGTTTCATGCCAGGCAGAAAACCTTGGCTATCCTCCTAGACAAGGGGCCCCCCTTGATTTATAGCAGGAAAAACAATTCTCAAAGTCATAAAAAAAAGGGAATTACATACACTGCCCTTGCAGGTTGAGAAAACACAATTAGGAATGGGCAAATAGTAAAATGATACTATGGGCCTCTCTTAAACCTTGAGCTAAATTTTCAAAAGCCAGGAGCAAATGGGGAAAAACATCTAGCTGACAGAAAGAGCATTTTTAGGAAATCTTCTAAAGCTGTTTCTCTCTTAAACTGAGAGAGTTAAAAAGGGCAATAAATGTTGGGAAAGGCAACTGGCTTGGCTGGAGAAGAAGCTTCTTCCTATTTTATTTTGAGGCTGGAAAGGGGGAGGTGTAAACTAAAAGAGGCTTCTTTAAAAGCTGTTTTTTACTGAGTTCCTTCCTTTTTACTTTACAAAGGTTTTATTCTTTTAAAAGGCTACCTATGATAATGTATGAAATATATTAGCTTAAATATATTGGCTTAAATGTAATTATGCAAAGGATTTAAGAAATGCTAGATTCTTAGAGTCATATTGCAATAGGAGACCAGAGGGGCAAATGAGCCTAGCCCCCCTTGCCAGACAGGAGACGCCATCGAACACTCCTGATATATAGTTGTCAGGCATTTGTTTAAAAGACCCTCAAATGAAGGAGATCTTTCAATGATGATTAACTCAAGATCCTTGAAGATAAAAATGTAAGATTAACCATTTGTTTTAGAAGGCAATAGGGCAAGGAGGGCAAGAGGTGAGCTGGTAATTAAGATTCCATGTAAGATATATTATTACTTATTTGTCATTTATATATAGCTCTTTGTCTCCCTTATAAGGATAGAAGGAAATGGGTGTATCTATTGTGATTGGTTCTAGCAAACAGCCAATAGGAATTCCAACCAGGCTGATTGGACAGAGGCAGCCACAGGAGGAGCAAAGGGGGCTGGATTAAGGGAATATAAGTGCTGGCCAGAATGGCAGGAGGCAGGCCAGAGCTTGGTAACCATATACCACTGAGCCTCTCATTTATTTGTCTGACAAATAAATTATTATTTTAATTTCTCTATTGCTGCGTTGAATATTTCATTCCAGCTAAGCGTTAACCACAAGCAGAGGTGCTACAGTATGAGCTCAGGCTGAAACTACTGTGTAAATACTAATAAATCTAAGTGTAATTAAACTGCCAGCTTGCCACGTCCTTGGTGTGAGAGGGAAATCATAAATCCTGACACCCCCCTACTCTTCCCCACCTACTGTCACCTGAATGACCCATTGGGCCTGCTTGAATGGGGCACCTCCCTTCAAACTGTGCAGCCATGGTGGGAGGCATTGCTGTCCCCCCAGCATGGCCACTCAGGGCAGAAGATGACCCTAGTCTATGCTATCTCAGGCCTCAAACTACTAATCCCCAGCACTCCCAGGGAAGTGGTCATTCCAGATGAACCCTGTTATGAAAAAGTCATTGATGTGGAGAGGTTTCTCCCTCATATATCTTATGTTCATTTTTGGATATTCCTGTATCTTTATCTTAACTTGGATAAACAAGCACAGTTTTTAAATCCTTTTTAAGTTTTTAAGTTTTTAAATCCTTGATTGAGAAGTTTTTCAGAAGGTACCCAAAGCAAAACACATCCTCAGAAAGCTGAGCCTTGTTGGGAAGAGGTGGGAAGAGATACAGCTGCAAGATTATTTATATTTTTTTATTAACACATTTGAGTGGGTAAACCTGTCAATTTTGGTTTCTCTCAGTTTTGCATTTTTCCAGTCTTGAGTTGTCTACATATCCATAGCAGATTGTAATTTAAAAGAAAAGGAAAAACTGAACTGTAGACATGTATCTAATTTTTGCACACATACATCCCCAATGATAAATAATAATAATAATAATAATAATAATAATAATAATAATAATAATAATAATAATATTTTTTTCATATCCCACCCTTTCCAGTTCAGAAAACCAGGCTCAGGGCAGCTAACAACAAATTTAAAACACTTAATTGATGCAACAAAAAACAGCATAAAATACAGTATAAAATGTGAATAACAATAAATTCAAAATTCAAAAATCTATTTAGGGGGAAAGCCCATCCAAGAAACATTAGATGATCACCAGAGCCAGCTGGCTAAATTAGGCCTATTTGGGCCAGCGAGGAGACCAGGGGAGAATTAGCTGTGGGATCCCAGAGTGGGTAATCTTCATAAAAAGGGGAGGGGGAGGGAAGGAAGGAAGGAAAATAAAATATCAGGCTAAGTTCAAATTGAAAGCCAGGTGGAATAGCTCTGCCTTACAGGCCCTGCGGAAGGAAGTTAAATCCAGCAGGGCCCTGGTCTCATGGGACAGAGCATTCCACCATTCTATTCTTCAAATCTTTTCTGTGACATAAACTCTGTAGATAATCCTAGGAAAGTCATTATGCTTAAGACCATTCCCTCCTTGGGTGTGTGATCAGGAGATGCATTCTGTGACCCCACTTCCCAGGACCCGGGTTAGGTTAACAATAATGCCTTGGGTGTTTCACCAAGCTCTTCTTAAATTCTCTTATTGGGCTAAGTGGCATCAAAATCCAATGCATGAAACACAATTCCACCAGGAAGTAAAGTCACCCAATGGTGTCACATAGGCATGAAAGAGGTTGACCAGAGGTTCCCAAAAATTCATGCTCAGTCCCCAAAAAGGGCAACTAGCAAATAACTCCCATGCCTAACCATAATCAAAGCTCACATTTTATTGGTGAGAAGGGTGTTTTAAGAACCCTTAGCCCTGCCCCCGTGATTGCAAGAATGGGTGGTCCTCAAGTCAACACAGGATAGATCAGCATCATCTGAGGACCAAAAACTGGGACCACAGGGAAGATCAGGAGTCCTGTGCAAATCCCTAGTAGAGGAAAAGTTGGATAGGTGGATTTGTTTCTCTGTTGTTTGTTTTGGTTTGGGTTTTTTTCAGGAGTTGCTACCGTGACAGATGGAGATGCATGTTTGAGTGTCAAAGCTGTTGTATGTGGAAGGAATGTCTTTTTGATTTTTCAAATATTGGAACCTGTGATGAGAATTTTGTATGCTGTATTTTCAGTAAGAATGAAGGTTCTAAACAGAAATGCTCAGTATTTCAATTATTTGTTTGCCGGCATGTTAGAAGGAGTCAGTGAGCTGGTAGTGGGGGCATGAATTCTCCAAACAAAGCCTGTTGATAGAAGACCTGTGCAAGGGCTTACACTAGCACAACCAGGCTTCCCCTCTCCCCACCCACATGACCCCACAGTCCCTGAAATTTGCTTGGAGAAAACAGCACAGAACAGCACACAGGGGTAGAAGAGAGTGGAGGTTCTGTCTGGTAACCTGAAATAATTGTGCAGGTAAAAGGTAAAGGTACCCCTGCCCGTACGGGCCAGTTGTGTCCGACTCTAGGGTTGTGCGCCCATCTCACTTAAGAGGCCGGGGGCCAGCGCTGTCCGGAGACACTTCCAGGTCACGTGGCCAGCGTGACAAAGCTGCTCTGGTGAGCCAGCAGCAGTGCAGCACAAGGAAACGCCGTTTACCTTCCCGCTATAAAGCGGTACCTATTTATCTACTTGCACTTTGACGTGCTTTTGAACTGCTAGGTGGGCAGGAGCTGGGACCAAAAGACGGGAGCTCACCCCGCTGCGGGGATTTGAACCGCCGACCATACGATCGGCAAGTCCTAGGCGCTGAGGTTTTACCCACAGCGCCACCCGCGTCCCTAATTGTGCAGGTAGAATGATCCTAAGCAAATCTCTTTGAATCCCACCTGGTTTGATTCAAGTATCCCTGCCCATGTTGTACACATACAAAGCATTTGCCCTACCTAATGCTTCAAGGCAAATAGATCTTGCTGATTTGAAAGAGCCACAAAAACCTTCCCAAACTGTTCAGATACATGCAGATGATATCTTATACATTTTTGACAGTATTTTTCTTTTTCTGCTCAGCAATTCTGTCTCAATTTTTGATTTAATACTTCCAAATCCATTAGTTTTATAGTCCTCTCTAAAAACATCTTGCAATTAGTAATACTGCAACTCGTCAGTTAATTTTCCTCTCAGCTTTTCAAAAATTTTAAGCTTTAATTTACCATCCACTTCTACTAACAGATCTCTGAAAGCATTCTGGGACACAATATACAAGGAGCTGAAAAAGGTTTTTAAATACAATTTTAATTAAAAAAAACCAGAGGTATTTTTGTTAGGGTTAATTGGAGAGGAAATTCAGAAAAAAAGATGTAAATTTGTTTATGTATGCCGCAATGGCTGGAAGAATACTCCTGGCCCAGAAATGGAAGCAGCAGGAACTTCCTACATTGGAAGACCGGCAGATAAAGATGGTAGATACAGGCAGATGAGTGAAGGATCAGCATATATGCCTTTGAAACCTATTGCCTGTCTATAGACAAGTGGATAAAAGAGAGGGAATGATTCAGATAATGCAGGAAACAACTGAAGAAATGGAGATGTGAAAATTGCATCACATAAGAGCATAAGTGTAGCCTGCTGGATCAGGCCACTGGCCGGACTGGTCCATGATCTTATTCTTATAGTGACTAACCAATCACCTGTGGGAAACCAGGAAGCAGAACATGAGCACAGAAGCAGTCTCTCCTCTCATGGCTTCCAGCAACTGGTATTCAGAAGTACTGTATTGCTTCCGCCAGCTGTGGAGGTAGAGCAGAGCAATGGTGACTAGTAGCCATTGACAGCAAGTTCTACACCCTACAGAGATTGCAGCTAGTGGGTTGATTCTTCCTGTTTAAACTGAACATCAGCAAGGCCAGTGAAGCTCAGTGAATCCACCTTGCTATGAACTCTGGAGTTCATAATACTTGCCTCCAAAAAGAGGAAGAAGGTGATGAGAGTGTCAGCTGCCTCAATTCTCTGAGAGTGACTGTCCACAAGAAAATATTGTACAATCACTTGACACAGCAGAAAATAACATAAAATGCTGTCTTCTTGCAGGCAAAGTAGCTGAGAAGCTTGTGAGACTAGGGTTTCTAACAACAACAACAACAACAATTTTTTTTATTTATATCCCACCCTCCCCAGCCAAAGCCGGGCTCAGGGCAGCTAACAACAATAAAACAGTACAAAGGTACAGCACAAACAACACTCTAAAATCATTCATTATAAAATTGATTGAATTAATTCAATTATGCACTCTATGCACTCATTATCAGCTTCATTGGGTAGCAGATTGGATAGAAGTCAAGAAGTCCTTTCAAAGTAAAATAAAAAATAAAAAAATGATTGTGACTGCACCATTGTGCACCATTCTAACCATTAATCATCATCATCATCAAACCTTTATTGGCATCACCTACAAACATAAGCCGAACATTTTGGAGGCTGAATGCTGAAAACCCAGAAGAAGAAGACGAGTTTGGATTTGATATCCCACTTTATAACGACCCTAAGGAGTCTCAAAGCAGCTAACAATCTCCTTTCCCTTTCTCCCCCACAACAAATACTCTGTGAAGTGAGTGAGGCTGAGAGACTTCAGAGAAGTGTGACTAGCCCAAGGTCACCCAGCAGCTGCATGTGGAGGTGCGGGGAAGTGAACCCGGTTCACCAGATTACGAGTCCACAGCTCTTAACCACTACACCATCCTGGTTCAGTGAGCCCAGCTTGATATGAACTTTGGGGCTTATAATATTGCTTTCAAAAGAAGGATGAAAGGTATGAGATTGTGAGCTGCCTGAGAACTTTTGGAGTGACTGCTCATCCAACAATATTGAAAAATCACTTGACAGGGTAGAAAGAAACATAAGATGCTGACTTCTTGCAGCCAAACTAGTTGTGAGACTAGGGATCCTATCAACTTTATTGGGAAGCAGATTGGATACAGGTCAAGAGGTCCATTCAAAGTAAGAAAGAAAAAGAAAAAGTGACTGCACCATTGCGCACCATTCCAACCATTAATCTTTCAATCTTGCTCACACTGCTCCCATGCCACAAGTTTGGCATGCTAAAACCCTGTTGCTTTCAGGTACTCATCTGCACACACCATTTAACCACCATGAAAACCAGTAAATGGTTTTTTTTCCCTTCAAAGAGCAAACTTCTATCAAGATTATAGCCTGGATACGGTACATACAGTCTTCTTCCTGCTGAATTGCGAGGAGTTGATAAAATGTAGAAGGTTCTTTAAAGAACTCTTCTGAATCAGATTCAGAGCCCGTGTAACCCAGCACTCAGTTTCCTCCAAAGCAGCCAGCCATAAATGAATGGGAAGCTCAGAAAAAGGACAAGAAAGCAATCACTTTTGGCCATTGCACTGTCCTCTCAAAGGGAGGGAAAACCCTGATACTTCATACACAGGCATGCATTTGGTAAAGAATAATTATCAATTATTTAGTGAAGAAAAATTATTAAAACTCATCAAAACACATCAGAGGGAATTGACCATCAACCTCTTCCAGGATTATAGTTGTGGTGCCCATGTACCACTTCAGGATATTTGAATTTAGAAGATTATGTTTGAAGGTCAGTTCAAATGTCATTGGGAGCAATCACATAATTAATTCGTTCTCAACTGCCCTCACAGTTTGAAGCATTATTGGTGACCCACAGCCTCCCTATTGTGTAAGTACTGGTCCATGAGTGGATCCTATTGGGTTTTGCCAACAAAGTGAGCATCAATTTGTGAGTTAAAACATGTGAACATGAAAACAAGTGGACCAATACAGATGGAGAGGTTGTTTCAAGTGCAGGAAGGAACCAAGGTGGAAGCTGGAAGATGTGGAGAGGACGACACTAGAGAAAATTCTTGCAAATTTTATCTTATGTTAGCCCTCTATTCTTTTCTACCTCTCCAGCTTCCTGCCAGTTTGCAGCATGGAATGGGACACAAGAATGATATCAGCCTAAAGACCCATAAAGATCCTGGTAATGTTTTGAAAGGCTCCACACTGAAGCCAGAGAGGGAATCTTACCAGTCCGTGTTGAGAATACTGAACCAGATTGACTAATGTATTAGCTTCTTATACGGTGGCATATCCAGTCAGGCAGGCTGGATATATTTGGGGATTTAAACTGGATATTTTTCACCTATGCCCTCATCACGTCAGCTGAAGTGATGTGAAGTCCTGGCCAAATTGACTTATGCTGCTTTTTGTATAAAGAATGTATGAAAGTTGGGCTATCATTATATGTATCTTTATATAAATGTATCTTCAAAAGCCTACAAGTTGTGTGTGTGTATCTATCCTCTATCTATCTATCATTTAACCTTTAACTATATCCAGACTATCAATGGCTCCTTACTGTGATGGTCGCGATGTCTTCAAATAATACTCACTGAGGAAGAGCATTAGTAGAAAAATACTGCCCTGATGTACAGCTTTTGAGCTTCCGTGGCATCTCTTCAACCCAAATAGAAAGCTGGATTAGATCCAGCTGGGATCTTATGTTCTAAATCTTTGAACTCTCAGGAGGAACATGGAAGAATAAATGTCATTTGAAACATGACCCAGTACATTTCTAAACTCAGTTACCCTTACCGTTTGAATTGTTTGCATTTTCTTCCCATGCAGCAAAGTTTAAGAGCATATCAAATTGTACCTGTTGCTTTCAGGCCAAAGCACCCAATGGGTTTCTCATTAGTTCGAGAGGGGAAGGCAATTAGTAATTCAAGGTATATTGCCTAGGGCTTCAATTGCTAGTGAGGGTGCAATCTCCAGAAGAGTACAAAACATGCTGATACACACCATCTCCTGTCAGTCTTCATTTCCTTTCTGGTTCGGCTACAAGGAGCACCCACATTCATCTTCTCAGAGCTATGAAGACCTGTGACTTTTTCTATGTTGTTCTTGCTCTGCTACTCATTCCCAATCCAGGTAAACAATTGCTTAAGTCAGGGGTCAGCAACCTTTTTCAGCCATGGACCGGTCCACCGTCCCTCAGACTATGTGGGGGGCTGAACTATATTGGTTTTTGGGGGGGGAGGATGAATGAATTCCTATGCCCCACAAATAACCCAGAGATGCATTTTAAATGAAAGGACACATTCTACTCATGCAAAAACACGCTGCTTCCCAGACTGTCCGCGGGCCGGATTAAGAAGGTGATTGGGCCGCATCTGGCCCATGGGCCTTAGGTTGCCTACCCCTGGCTTAAGTCTTAGGCAGGAGAGAAATAAGTACTATCACTGTGTAGGGCCCAAGCTTATCCTGGACTCTTCTTTCTGTTCCATTTTTCTTCCCATGTTCTACCTTTTCCATTTCCCATATAGAGTATGACTACTACATTCCTGTATACACAAATTGTGTTATCTTTTGAGCCTGCTTTCAGCTAGCCAATTCCATAAAGTGGTTCATGAGACAGAGTGGAAGAGTATCTTTTCTAACCTGACAGGTGGCACACCGAAGAGGTCTTGCCAGGGAAGCAAGACCAAGAGCTTGAAAGCTTTTTTTCAAACCGGGTCCACTTGTTCTTACCTGATGTGAGAATAGCTTTTAAGCTCTCAATATGGCTTCTTGGGCAAGGTCCAATGATCACCGTTCAGCTCTGGGCTGCTCTTGGAAGGTCTTGCAAGGTCTTGCAATCTGACTTCCTGTGAGATTTCACAAAAGCATCCTCATCTTGTCCATATAATTGAAATCGCAGGTGTTAAATGCACGGGTAGTGCAATTTTAAACAATGGCAAAGGCCTGTGTACACTTGATGCACACAGTTGGGTTGGGAGAGCGGTAGTTTAAAGTTAGGTTCAATTACAGCAAGAAGGGAGTTTCTCTTGATTTGATTTGATTTTTAAAGACTTTTCACCCACCACTCCACATGAGCTCCCAAGAAGGTGTAGAGATAGATAAAGATCATTTGTTGCTCTATTACTACAGGGGTCACTGATGTGTCGGATCTGGAATCATGTGTGAATGGTGACTTGCCAGGGTACTGCATGTCGAAGGAATGTCCTCACGACTTTTCAATCATTGGAAGTTGTGGTCAGGACAGCCATTGCTGCCATCGTGGTAAGAATAAAGATCCTATACAGAAATGCTTTGTATAGCCATGATTCTCTGGCTTAAGTAACATGTTTTTGGACATTGTATTTTGTGTGTGTCTGTGCATGCACCTTGTGTTATGTAACAGAGAGTAGCTTCTCAGAGGCATCAGATTGTTGTTGTTTAGTCGTTTAGTCATGTCCGCCTCTTCATGACCCCATGGACCAGAGCATGCCAGGCACTCCTGTCTTCCACTGCCTCCCGCAGTTTGGTCAAACTCATGCTGGTAGCTTCAAGAACACTATCCAACCATCTCGCCCTCTGTCATCCCCTTCTCCTTGTGCCCTTCATCTTTCCCAACATCAGGGTCTTTTCCAGGGAGTCTTCTCTTCTCATGAGGTGGCCAAAGTATTGGAGTCTCAGCTTCAGGATCTGTCCTTCCAGTGAGCACTCAGGGCTGATTTCCTTAAGAATGGAGGCGTCAGATTGGTCACTGTGAAAACAGGGTGCAGGGCAAGATTGGCCATTGGCTTGATATCAAAGAATCTTCTTATGCTCTTATGAGACCTATTTGGGGAGAATAACACTCTCAGTGGCTACTAGCCATAAGGGCTGTGTTCAGCATCCACTGTTGAACACAGTAGGCTTCATGGATGCCAATTGCTGATGTTTGCTACACTCAGGTTTTGCTTTGGGGCTGTCTATGGCATCTGCTTTGCCACTGTGAAAACTGCCTGCCTGACCAGATGACCTTTTTGTTTGCACCAGAATTACTCTGCATCAGTTCTTATAGCTAGAACGGCCATTTTTCCCAGTGTGAGCTCTGCAAAATGCTGTCCGGTGGAGTTCAAACACTGGAAAGGGTTGCATGGCTTAAGATTCCAGCCCTGCAGCCAATATGATGTAGTGGTTAAGAGCGGTAGACTCATAATCTGGTGAACCGGGTTCGCTTCCCCGCTCCTCCACATGCAGCTGCTGGGTGACCTTGGGCCAGTCACACTTCTCTGAAGTCTCTCAGCCTCACTCACCTCACAGAGTGTTTGTTGTGGGGGAGGAAGGGAAAGGAGATTGTTAGCCGCTTTGAGACTTCTGAAGGGGAGTGATAAAGCGGGATATCAAATACAAACTACTCCTCCTCCTCCTCCTCCTCTTCTTCTTCTTCTTCTTCTTCATCTCACAATCAGCAAAATACAGCTCCACTCCTACTCCTCTCCATGCCCTGGTGTTATCTGTAACTGCTGGCGGAGGAAGGGGGTGCGGGGGGGTATGCCCCAGCCCAGGTGTCATCCTTGGGGGGGGGGTTGACATTGCCGCGCCGTCCCCCTGGGTGGTTTGCCCCACCCCCAGGTGCACAGCATGCATGTCACTCTGGGCGCCAGAGCAGCTAGCTCTGCCTCTGTCTGTAACCAGGCCTTTGACTGATTAAACAATTTGCGCACTTGAAAATGTGTTTGTGGGGGTGGCTTATTGGTTGGTTGGTTTGTTGTTGTTTTCGCTATGTATTTGGTGTTCTCATTTTGTATTTTTATGTTGCAAACCACCCTGCGATCGTTGGAGAAAAAGTGGTATAAAAAAGTAATTAAAATTAAATCTATTTTATTGACTATTCAAACCTGTTTCATAATAATAAGGATAATAAGCCTGCCTCCTCTCAGTGTGTGGATTTGCCTAGGGTATAGCTTCTGTCCAAGTTTTCACTAACATCAATAATGTAATAAATTTAAAGTATTGTTCCACGCGCTTAAAACTGGAAAATGCAGAAACTGAAAGAAAGTGAAACTGAATGAATTGTTAAACCCATCGTTCTGCCCGGACACTGAGGTCCAGCACCGAGGGCCTTCTGGCGGTTCCCTCACTGCAAGAGGCCAAGTTACAGGGAACCAGGCAGAGGGCCTTCTCGGTAGTGGCGCCCACCCTGTGGAATGCCCTCCCATCAGATGTCAAAGCGATAAACATCTACCTGACATTCAGAAGACATCTGAAGGCAGCCCTGTTCAGGGAAGTTTTTAATATGTGTCATTTTTGTGTATCTTTCATCTTTGTTGGAAGCCGCCCAGAGTGGCTGGGGAAACCCAGCCAGATGGGCGGGGTACAAATAATAAATTATTATTATTATTATTATTATTATTATTATTATTATTATTATTATTAACACCACCTAAAAGCTGAGGTTGCCAAATATAGTTCCTTCTCGAGTTGTCTTGGTGCCCAGCAAGCCTCATAGGTCGCCACCCCCTGCCTCTTCATCAGAAGCAAATACTGTTCTGTGTGATAACTTTCCAAAATTAAAATAGTATTAGAAACATTGGTTTAGGATGTTGGATTCAGTTGGCCGGCCAATTGGTCTTAAAGAAGGATAGAACTTTCTTTATGTATGCTACAACAGCAGCAAGAATACTCATTGCAAAGTACTGGAAGACACAGGATCTACCCACTCTGGAAGAATGGCAGATGAAGATGATGGACTATATGGGATTGGCAGAAATGACTGGCAGAATCCGAGACCAGGGAGAAGAGTCGGCGGAAGAAGATTGGAAGAAATTTAAAGACTATTTACAGAAATATTGCAAAATTAATGAATGTTAGAATGATGTTGGATAGAAATGAAGTGGTTTCTAGCTGTAATGCTTTAAGAGAATATGGAAAAAAGGTTTAGAAATAGATTAAAATTTATTGATAAGGATTTGCTGAACTAACAATTTGAATTGGAATACAAAAAAGGGAGGTATGAGGAGGTCTGGGAAATAAGTTAATGGAAAATAAGTAATAGAAACCTTATGTGTTTTTAAATATTTTTATTTTTTGTATTTTTGTATTTTTGTTATTTTTTCTTTTTATTCTTTTTTCTTTTTATTGTATTACTATTGAAAACTTTAATAAATATTCTTTTTTAAAAAATAGGATGTTGGATTCAGGTGGCATTTTCCTTGCTATCAAGCAGAATGAGAGGGAGGGAGAGAATATGCCTGTGTGATATATATATTTTTTCATCTGTTTGTTTATACAGCAAGTGAACCTGTTAGAAATAAAAGACAATGTAATAGGATCCAGGGGAGATGTTTTCGCAAGAGGTGCCCTCCTATATATGCTATTGTTGGAAGATGTTCTGAATCAGCTTTATGCTGCAGAGTAGCACTGTAAGTATAAAAATCCTAGACAAAGTTGGTGGTGGTTGATGACGACGACAATTATTATTATAATAATGATACTTTAAGTTCTTAATATAACAGGGCAGAGATTAAATCTAGCTACAGTATCTTATTTTTCCCCCCTTCCTTCTTTATTATTTCACAGCAGGGGTTAGAAGAAGAACTAGCTACATTTCTTCTTACATTTTCAAAAAGTGAAAATCTGGACACTTTTTTTGCAACATCTCAAAATCTACACTTCCGGCATGGGCTGCCATACGTCTGGATTTTCTGGGACATTGAAGCATTTCATATTCATATATATATATATATATATATATATATATATATATATATATATACTAACAATCCAATGGAGGCCACATTAATACAATACCAAACCATGCCAAATCACAATACAATCAAAAAAGCCAATTAATCAGTTCTGAATCCAATGTTTTTGGATGACTTCCCGTGTTCCGGAGTTGATGTTAATCCTTGGTCCTGCTCCAATTCTCTTAATTAGTCCAAATTCCACAATTCTGAACTTAATCCTTTGTTTTAGCAGCCACTGGTGTAATGACTTTTGTTCATATTTAATAAACCCACATCCGTTAACTTGCAGAGGTAATTTGTATCCTGTAGTTTCTGTGTGAAATATTTCTTTACCTTCTTCTTTTCCTTCATATTTCTTCACCTAAGAAAATGCAGAATGGTCTTTTAAAAGCTCTAACAAATCAGATTCAGTGTCCATGCAGTCCAGCATCCCATTTCCTCCAAAGCAGCCAGCCATAAATGAATGGGAAGCTCATAAAAAAGGACAAGGAATCCATCAATCTCGCCCATTGCACTGTCCTCTCAAAGGGAGGGAAAACCCTGATACTTCACAAGCATGCATTTATTGGAAAATATTTAAATTCTTCAAAGACCAAGAGAGGGAATGCCCCATCAACCTCTTCCAAGGTTATACTTCTGGTTCCCACGTAGCTTTAACTTGCCCCCCTTTGGTATATTTGAACTTGGGAAATCAAGTGTGAAGCAGCCCTGTTTAGGAAAGTTTTAATGTTTGAAGTTTATCAAACTTTATCATCTAGCTTGGGAAACACAGCTAGATTGGTGAGGTATACCGTATTTTTCACTCCATAAGACACACTTTTTCCCTCCTAAAAAGCAAGGAGAAATGTGTGTGCATCTTATGGAGCGAATGCAGGTGGGAGGCAGGCAGGGAAAGCCCCCAAGAGCCGCACACATGCTCCACAGAGCTGAAACGAGGGACTGCAGGCAGCAGGCATTGGGATGGGCAGGTTGTCACTGGCAGAGCGGCAGCAATTCCCCTCCCTAGAGATGCTCTCTGGACACCCTTTTTGGGATGGTGCATTTTGCACCTTGCGCTGCCTTGCCAGCCCCACGCCCCTTTTTTTAGTGTTGCATAAAGCAGCCCCCACCCCCCAGGTCTGGGAGGAAGAGACACGACTGGCCCTCCTGGAGCCTCTGGGGACCCACGGAGGAGTGGGGAGTGGGGGCGCAGAGGAGGTGCTCTTGGCACAGTGGCATTACAACGGGGGGCATGGGGGTGGCACGCCCCAGGTTCCATGTCTGTCGGGGTGACAAGCTGGCTTTGGATGATCCTCCGTTCATGGCTGTAGCGACGAGCAGAGGATCCCAACAGCGTCCGTACAGCGCTGGAGCAGTGCCAGTGGCAAACCGCTCTACAGGACATGTGCGGCGTCGCTACGTACAGCGCATGCGTGTGATGCCTCGCATCCCGGCCTCGGCGGCTGGTCCCTCCTTGCTGCAAGAGGGCTGCACTCCTCTACCTGATTGCCTGTGAGTAATCCTTGCCAATACCAGCTGGACTTGCAGCTTTCCCTCCCTGCCCTCTGCATAAGTATACTAAAGGTATACAGTGTGTGTACTGCCTCAAATTATATATATACAGGGCTGCCTTCAGGTGTCTTCTAAAGGTTGCATAGTTACTCATCTCCTTGGCTTAGGGTTCTCATAATGCTCCAACATTTCTCCAAGGAAAATAGGGACGTCCTAGGGAAAAGGGGGACATTCCAGGATCAAATCAGAAACTGGGGTTGCTTCTGTGAATCTGGGATGTCCCTGGAAAATAGGGACACTTGGAGGCTCTGTTATTTCCAACAACAGTGTTCATCTTGTTTCATAGTTCCTTAGTTTTTGGGAGGGAAAGGGGTTCATTGGTTTGAGTTTTTTGTTCTTGCTAATAATAATAATAATAATAATAATAATAATAATAATAATAATAATAATTTATTTGTATCCCACCCTCCCTGGCCGAGGCTGGGCTCAGAGTGGCTAACATCATAAAAAAGGGCAATATGCATAAAAGCAGACTTCAATTAATTAAAATATATCTTAAAATTAATTCAGGCAAGTTAAAATCTGGGCAGGTGGCAAACATCAGGTTTGGGACTGAGAGTGGTTAATACTTGCCAGGACCAATTGTTTCCACTGATCATACAAAGACCTGTGAGTGGGTTGGGGGGTCTCCTTTGGGCTTGTTTTATACAATGGAAAGTAAGTCAGAATGCATCCCGCTCAAAGGCCTGGGGGAGCAGCTCCTTCTTGCAACCCTGTGGAAAGATGACAAATCCCACAGGGCCCTGGTCTCCAGTGGGAAAGGGTTCCACTGAAAAGGCCCTGGCTCTAGTCAAGACCAGTCTAATTTCCCTGGGGCCCGGGATCTTCAAGGTGTTGTTGTTAGCAGACCATAAGGTCTTCTGTGGGCATACCAGAAGAGGCGGTCCCGTAGATACGGGTATTTATTAGGTACTTTGTGTGTGTGTGTTTTTTTCCATGGGACACAGGTGGCGCTGTGGGTTAAAGCCTCAGCGCCTAGGGCTTGCCGATCGAAAGGTTGGTGGTTCGAATCCCTGCGGCGGGGTGCGCTCCCGTCGTTCAGTCCCAGCGCTGCCAACCTAGCAGTTCGAAAGCACCCCTGGGTGCAAGTAGATAAATAGGGACCGCTTATTAGCGGGAAGGTAAACGGCGTTTCCGTGTGCGGCTCTGGCTCTGGCTCTGGCTCTGGCCAGAGCAGCGATGTCACGCTGGCCATGTGACCCGGAAGTGTCTCCAGACAGCGCTGCCCCCTGGTCTATAGAGTGAGATGGGCGCACAACCCCAGAGTCTGTCAAGACTGGCCCGTACGGGCAGGGGTACCTTTACCTTTACCTTTTTGTGTGTTTTTCTCTTGTGAACCGCCCTGAGACCGATGGATGAAGTGTGGTATACAAATTTATTTATTTTTATTTTTGATTATTATTATATATTTTTTTTAAAAAAAACAAAACAAAACGGTGTATACCACTTCCAACAGTGAATATAGAACCCAGAGTCACTGAATGAATATGAACTTTGGAAGATTCATGGCATACAAAATGAATTAACTATTGACAGTAATTCAAACTTTGGTTTAACACAAAGTTTGAATATAGCAATGTCTCTGTTATGTTAGTTTCTGTGTTGCGTCCACTTCTTTGGTTTTCATTTCAATTTTTAAACAAAAAACAACCCCTAAGTGTCCCTCCATCACCTCCTATAATGGGAGCTCCTTTCATTCATCGTTCTTTCATCTTCTCCTCTATTCCCCTGCTTTTTTGCAATCACCTTCATACCACCATTTTCATCTACACCAGCTTTTTCCTCTCCGTTCCTCCATTCCTCAACTTGATCTTGCACAGAAATCACACACAGACACCATTCCCAAGCATTCCCCTCTCTCCTATTCCACAGCCACTTTTGCATGTTATCACATCCATCCCATTCCGGTTGTTGTTTTTTTTAAAGCCCAGGAGAAACAGCCACCTTTATGCAGCACGCAGAAGATTTAGGGGTCAGGGAAGAGTCACAATCTCTTTATTTTTGCCAGCAAACTTCTTTACTTAAGCAAATACCATCCATGATTACAGAAGAGAAAAGCATGCGGTTCAATCACATATAGAAAATAGTCTCTGACGAGGCAGTGGGAAATATGATTGTATGGCAGCGTTAAGGCAAAAATACTTTTCTACCTGGGGCGCAATCTGAGTCTCTCAAAAAGAGAAGAACAAGCAGATGTTTATATTTTTGCCAATCTCTCCTTTGAAGAGGAAAAATATATGATTCACAACTAAAATTATTAGTTTTGCAATCGTAAGAGGAAAATATGTATTTTAGATCAAAGGAGAGGTATCAGTCATGAAAAGAAAAGAAATCAACATGGGTGATATTCAACAGTAGTCAGAACAGAGTCATTCAAATCAATGAATCAATGAATTCATTTGAAAGAGTTTACTCTGAGTTGGATATGGTTGGATAACACCCCATGTATTTATTCTAAACAAAAGATCCAAGTTCTCTGTGGTGCTTTACTATATGAATTTTCGCCTTTGGATTACATGCCGAGTCCTTGTACGCTGGAAGATTGATGAAATAGAACCTCAACTCCAGAATTATGATCTGCAAAAAAAAAGAAACACAAAAATGTAAGATTGCCAGGCCTACATGAGCAAAGAAATTGTTATTCTAACTATAAACCAAAGGACAAATCCTTCCAAACCATAACGCTACTGACTCCCAGATTTAAAATTTATTTTATAGAAGTTGCTCCTTTAACTTTTTTTTTTAAAAAAACTTCTTATATTTATCTGTCTCTTCCTCCAACAAAGCCTGGCTTGTGAATACATTGTCTGTTGGACCTCAGCTGATAATGGATGCTTCACACAGGTGTGGAGAATGTGCAAAGTCAATTTACAGCTCCTTGTCAGGGATATTATTATTACTCCTACCCCTAGTAGTATTATTTACCTGTCCTCTGCCCTAAGATCCCAGGGCAGATTACAAGTAAAACACAACATTCAAAACAGTTTTAAACTGTTCAGTTTCTGTTAATTGATTCTCATGAAAACTTACAGATTCTGGCTTCACATAATTAACTCAAGGCAGTGTCAATTTACTCTTGGCAGAAAGCCAAGGTCTGCTTGACCTAGAAACTACTTACTCTGATTGGTTAACGACCAGCACTCAACTCTGTTATCTAGGAATGCTAGCACTGTTGGTTTGGGTGTGTGTTAGGAGTAGGAGTGCTGTGTATGGTTAAGAGAGAGAGAGAGAAAGAAAGGATTTATTTTGCTTTGTTTTGTATGCAGAAACTCTGCTGGTTTTCCTTTTCCTTTTAATAAATCCTGTAAATAGTTATTCTGAGTCTAGTTGACTAGTCATTTCCACCTCAACTAGCTTCTTCGCTGTGCAGGAAAACTCTGCTACGCTTGGGCTAAAGCCATTAGAGCTATGCCTGACACTTCAAAGTTCACTATCACAGAAATATGGTGGTTCTTAAAAATATATACCTTCGAATTATTTATACCCCGCCCATCTGGCTGAGTTTCCTCAGCCACTCTGGGCGGCTCCCAATCGAATGTTAAAAACAATACAGCATTAAATATTAAAAACTTCCCTAAACAGGGCTGCCTTCAGATGTCGTTTAAAGATAGGATAGCTACTTATTTCCTTCACATCTGAAGGGAGGGCGTTCCACAGGGCGGGCGCCACCACCAAGAAGGCCCTCTGGTTCCCTGTAACCTTACTTCTCGCAATGAGGGAACTGCCAGAAGGCCCTCGGTGCTGGATCTCAGTGTCCAGGCTGAACAATGGGGGTGGAGATGCTCCTTCAGGTATACAGGACTGAGGCTGTATACCTATAATATTTTATTAATTTTCCAAAAATAAAAAACTTATATAATGACAATATATAAAAGGTAAAGGTAAAGGGACCCCTGACCATTAAGTTCAGTTGCGGACGACTCTGGGGTCATGGCGCTCATCTCACTTTACAGGCCAAGGGAGCCGTCATTTGTTTGCAGACAGTTTTTCCGGGTCATGTGGCCAGCATGACTAAGCCACTTCTGGCAAACCAGAGCAGTGTATGGAAACGCCATTTACCTTCCCGCTGGTGTGGTACCTATTTATCTACTTGCACTTTGACATGCTTTTGAACTGCTAGGTTGGCAGGAGCTGGGACCGAGCAACAGGAGCTCACCCCCTCGCAGGGATTCAAACCGCTGACCTTCTGATCGGCAAGCCCAAGAGGCTCTGTGGTTTAGACCACAGCGCCACCTATGTCCCATAAAAATATATATTCATATCCAAATATTTTTTTTTTAAAAAAATGACTTTGCCCTAAACCAGGGATTGTCAACCTGGTCCCTACCGCCCACTAGTGGGCATTTCATGATTCGAGGTGGGTGGTAGGGGGTTCTATGGCACAAGTTGAATCCTCCTTCCATCGGGCACTGGTGGGCAGTAAGGAAATTTTAGAGGCATTTGTGGTGGTAGGTATAAAAAGGTTGACTATCCCTGCCCTAAACCTTTCCTTGGTTACATTGTATTTCTCCACACTGCATGTCCTTTGTAGTCTGAAAAACATTATTTTCACTTTTTTATTTTTTTACTATTTTTGCTTATCATTGCATATATACAAAGGCATTGTATACATGTTAAAACATTGGCAGGATTTTGAAGTACAGTGGTACCTCTGGTTAAGAACTTAATTCATTCTGGAGGTCTGTTCTAAACCTGAAACTGTTCTTAACCTGAAGCACCACTTTAGCTAATGGGGCCTCCCACTGCCACCATGCGATTTCTGTTCTCATCCTGAAGCAAAGTTCATAACCCGAGATACTATTTCTGGGTTAGCGGAGTCTGTAACCTGAAGTGTTTGTAACCCAAAGCGTTTGTAACCTGAGGTGCCGCTGTACTTGTAATGTGATTATGAACAGATAATAAGCAGAAGCTCCCCTTGATGGATCACTGCCTTGCCGTGGTGATGGGGCTTGAATAACTCAGAGAAGCTATGAGCTATGCTGTGCAGGGTCACCCAAGATGGACAGGTCATAGTGGAGAGTTTTGACCAAACGTGATCCACCTGCAGCAGGAACCAGTAAGCCACTCCAGTGTACCTGCCAAGAAAACTTCATGGACAAAGACAACAGGCATATGAAAGTTATGTTGCTGGAAGATAAGCCCCTCAGGTCGGAAGGCATCCAACATGCTACTGAGGAAGAGCAGAGGACAAGTACAAGTAGATTCAGAGCTGATGAAGCAGCTGGGCCAAAGCCAAAAGGACGCTCAGTTGCAGATATGCCTGGAAGCGAAAGGAAAGTCCAATGCTGTAAAGAAAAATATTGCATAGGAACCTGGAATGTAAGAACCATGAACCTGGGTAAGTTGGATGTGGTCAAAAATGAGATGGCAAGAATAAATATTGACTTCCTGGGCATCAGTGAACTAAAATGGACGGGAATAGGCGAATTCAGTTCGGATGACCATCATATCTACTACTGTGGGCAAGAATCCTGTAAAAGAAATGGAGTGGCCCTCATAGCCAACAAAAGAGTGGCGAAAGCTGTACTGGGATGCAATCTCAAAAATGAAAGAATGATCTCGATACGAATCCAAGGCAGACCTTTTGGCATCACAGTAATCCAAGTTTATGCACCAACCACTGGTCCTGAAGAAACTGTAACTGAGCAATTCTATGAAGACTTACAACACCTTATAGAAATGACACCAAAGAAGGATGTTCTTCTCATTATAAGGGATTGGAATGCTAAAGTAGGGAGTCAAGAGATAAAAGGAACAACTGGCAAGTTTGGCCTTGGAGTTCAAAAGAAGCAGGGCAAAGGCTAATAGAGTTCTGCCAAGAGAACAAGCTGGTCATCACAAACACTCTTTTTCAACAACACAAGAGACGACTCTACACATGGACATCACTAGATGGGCAGCATAGAAATCAGATTGATTATATTCTCTGCAGCCAAAGATGGAGAAGCTCTATACAGTCAGCAAAAACAAGACCTGGAGCTGACTGTGGCTCAGATCATCAGCTTCTTATAGCAAAATTCAAGCTTAAACTGAAGAAAGTAGGAAAAACCACTGGGCCGGTTAAGATACAATCTAAGTCAGGTTTAAGGATTTAGATTTGGTGGACAGAGTGCCTGAAGAACTATGGATGGAGGCTCGTAACATTATACAGGAGGCAGCAACAAAAACTATCCCAACGAAAAGGAACTGCAAGAAAGCAAAGTGGCTGTCCAACGAGGCCTTACAAATAATGGGGGAGAGAAGGAGAGCAAAATGTGAGGGAGATAGTGAAAGATACAGGAAATTGAATGCAGATTTCCAAAGAATAGCAAGAAGAGACAAGAAGGCCTTCTTAAACGAGCAATGCAAAGAAATAGAGGAAAACAATAGAATGGGAAAAACCAGAGATCTGCTCCAGAAAATTGGAGATATGAAAGGAACATTTCGTACAAAGATTACCATAATAAAAGACAAAAGTGGAAAGGACCTAACAGAAGCAGAAGACATCAAGAAGAGGTGGCAAGAATACACAGAGGAACTATAACAGAAAGAAATGGATGTCTCGTATACCCCAGGTAGTGTGGTTGCTGACCTTGAACCAGACATCCTGGAGAGTGAAGTCAAAGGGGCCTTAGAAAGCACTGCTAATAACAAGGCCAGTGGAAGTGATGATATTCCAGCTGAACTATTCAAAATTTTAAAAGATGATGCTGTTAAAGTGCTACACTCAATATGCCAGCAAATTTGGAAAACTCAACAGTGGCCACAGGATTGGAGAAGATCAGTGGCCACAGGATTGGAGAAGATCCCAATCCTCAAGAAGGGCAGTGTCAAAGAATGCTCTAACTACCGCACAATTGCACTCATTTCACACGCTAGCAGGGTTATGCTTAAAATTCTACAAGGCAGGCTTAAGCAGTATGTGGACCGAGAACTCCCAGAAGTGCAAGCTGGATTTTGCAGGGGCAGAGGAACCAGAGACCAAATTGCAAACATGTGCTGGATTATGGAGAAAGCTAGAGAGTTCCAGAAAGACATCTACTTCTGCTTCATTGACTATGCAAAAGCCTTTGACTGTGTCGACCACAGCAAACTATGGCAAGTTCTTAAAGAAATGGGAATGGCTGATCACCTCATCTGTCTCCTGAGAAATCTCTATGTGGGACAAGAAGCTACAGTTAGAACTGGATATGGAAAAACTGATTGGTTCTAAATTGGGAAAGGAGTACGGCAAGGCTGTATATTGTCTCCCTGCTTATTTAACTTATATGCAGAATTCATCATGCGAAAGGCTGGGTTGAATGAATCCCAAGCCGGAATTAAGATTGCCGGAAGAAATATCAACAACCTCAGATATGCAGATGATACAACCTTGATGGCAGAAAGTGAAGAGGAATTAAAGAACCTTTTAATGAGGGTGAAAGAGGAGAGTGCAAAATATGGTCTGAAGCTCAACATAAAAAAAAACGAAGATCATGGCCACTGGGCCCATCACCTCCTGGCAAATAGAAGGGGAAGAAATGGAGGCAGTGAGAGATTTTACTTTCTTGGGCTCCATGATCACTGCAGATGGTGACAGCAGTCACGAAATTAAAAGACGCCTGCTCCTTGGGAGAAAGGCGATGGCAAAGCTAGACAGCATCTTAAAAAGCAGAGACATCACCTTGCCAACAAAGGTCCGTATAGTTAAAGCCATGGTTTTCCAAGTAGTGATGTATGGAAGTGAAAGCTGGACCATAAAGAAGGCTGATCGCCAAAGAATTGATGCTTTTGACTTATGGTGCTGGAGGAGACTCTTGAGAGTCCCATGGACTGCAAGAAGATCGAACACATCCATTCTTAAGGTAATCAGCCCTGAGTGGTCACTGGAAGGACAGATCATGAAGCTGAGGCTCCAATACTTTGGCCACCTCATGAGAAGAGAAGACTCCCTGGAAAAGACTCTGATGTTGGGAAATATTGAGGGCACAAGGAGAAGGGGACGACAGAGGACAAGATGGTTGGACAGCGTTCTTGAAGCCACAAACTGCAGGAGGCAGAGGAAGACAGGAGTGCCTGGCGTGCTCTGGTCCATGGGGTCACAGTCAGACACAACTAAACGACTAAACAACAACAACAATATAATGAAGGTGTCATATGCCAGTTGTGTGTGGTCAGTCGATATGGGGGACTAGGCTACTCCCCCAAATGTTCCTGGTAAATTTGAGTATTGATGTATTAAAACCTGGTTCCTCCTTCCGAAAGCCTGGGAAGCTTTTGACCGGCTTGGGATGCTAGAGAGCCCGTGTGGTGTAGTAGTTAAAAGTAATAGACTCGTAATCTGGTGAACCAGGTTCACGTCTTGGCTCCTCCACATGCAGCTGCTGGTGACCTTGGGCAAATCACACTTCTTTGAAGGCTCTCAGCCTCGCTCACCTCACAGAGTGTTTGTTGTGGGGAGGAAGGGAGAGGAGAATGTTAGCTGCTTTGAGACTCCTTAGGGTAGGGATAAAGCGGGATATCAAATCCAAACTCTTCTTCTTTTTTTACTTCTTCTAACACGTACAGCATCACCCCCCTCCATTACCCTCGCGAGCTGGCACCTGTGGCCCTACCTGTTCCACACCGCTGCCATATGCACCTCTGAAGTGAAGGGGCTTGACAACCCAGGGGCTGCCAAACTGAAGGTACTCTCCTGGGCCCACCACACCTGAACTTCTAAAGGTGGTGGAAGAAGCCAAGAGGACTCCCTCTGCTGCTCTGACCACCTGAGAGGGTCTGGGGGGGGGCGGCGGAGCAGTCTTTCAAGTATTTGGGGCCTTTTAGGTATTGAGTGCATTAAGCACTGCCATGAGCAACTGTGGTTTGTGCCAAGAAGCAAACTCCAGTACAGTTTTGACCTCTCCAAACATAAAAGCAGAGGAGGGGGATTGGAATCTGAGCCCAGTTGATTCATTGTCTCCTGAACACAGCACATTGAGGGTCCTTCTTCCGAGGTGATTCGGAAACTGCAATTAATCCGGAATGCGGCAGCTAGACTGGTGAGTGGGAGTGGCTGCCAGGACCATATAACACCGGTCCTGAAAGATCTTCATTGGTACCAGTACATTTCCGAGCACAATTCAAAGTGTTGGTGCTGACTTTAAAGCCCTAAAAGGCCTCAGTCTAGTATACCTGAGCGTCTCCACCCCAATTGTTCAGACCAGACACTGAGGTCCAGCGCCAAGGGCCTTCTGGTGGTTCCCTCGCTGCGAGAAGTGAGGTTGTAGGGAACCAGGCAGAGGGCCTTTTTGGTAATGGCACCTGCCTTGTGGAACGTCCTCCCAGCAGATGTCAAGGCAATAAACAAATATTTTACTTTTGAAAGACAACTGAAGGAGGCCCTGTTTAGGGAAGGTTTTAATATCTGATGCTGTATTGATTTTAATATTTGGTTGGACGCTGCCCAGAGTATAAATAAATTATTATTATTATTATTATTATTATTATTATTATTATTATTATTATTATATTCTGCACATGCTGACAGGCACCCAGCCCAAAGTCAGAGGGAATATTTAACATCAAATGGTGAGCATTCCCAGCTCTGCACAGGGTATATGGGAAAATCTTGCCTTACTTTCTGCAGCACATCTTTATCTTTTCCTCATCGCAATATCCGAGGATCTTATTCGGTTTACTAGGGCAAGCACCTGTGCATGCACCTCCAGATTGTATACACTGTTCCTCATTGTATACAGCAGCATATATTCCTGTGCAAAAAGAATGAAGGAAGTCTATGTTTATTGCCCGGAGAGAATAACATGAGATTTGAACAAAAAAATACCAATAAATTAAAAAAAAATAAGAATGAGAAACTGTTGGGATGTAGCCAAGGAATCGAGGGCAACTAGCAAGCCCCCAGCTGGCACCAGCCCCCCCCCCCCGGCCAGTAAGCTGGGAGATCAACAATCCTTGGTTCAGCATCAGTGACCCCACCTTCAGAAGCTGGAGCCCACTCTAATCAGCAGAGTAAATTCTACGCAACCGAAGTGGCAGGGAGAGGCTGTGATTATCATATTTACAAGCAGTTTCTTCAGCATACATCAGGACAAAAGGAAGAACATGTCTTCTCTCCTTCATATCCAAGCAAGCAGCATAAGCAATAGCTATACACAAAACTGAAGTTCCCAGCAAGCTGTACTGGAGTGTAAACAGTTATGTGACACACAACAGTCATGCCTGTACTTAAAGTGGAATGGAATATCCTAACAGAAGCAACTCAGGTAAACCATGGAGCAATTGCAGACGATAGCTGTGCATGCCCTTGATCTCATTGGGAGCCTGATGATCCAGAGTGGAACAGACCTGACCCAACCCTAGAATCTAGATTGTTGTTGTTGTTTAGTCGTTTAGTCGTGTCTGACTCTCCGTGACCCCATGGACCAGAACACGCCAGGCACTCCTGTCTTCCACTGCCTCCTGCAGTTTGGTCAGACTTATGGTCCTCAAAACCAAATGTTTTAAAATCCCACTGATTTGCATTGGGAAAGCTAAACAGTTATAACTTCATTGTTTTTGTTTTTCCCCCAGATAGGTGCATTGTGGGATGTAATCCACTGGGAGCAGTCAAATACAACATTCCTTGTTTTGCTAGAGTGGACATGCAAGGGAATGTTTGGTCCAGCCAGTCAAAACTTCCTGTTCCTCCTGGCCTGAAGCATCCTTCCTTGCATGTGACTAGTGGGTGGGCTTGACCTTTCCAGACCTGGTAAAAGGACAAGGCATGCTGCCACTCTCTCTCTCTTTTCCATCTTCCTTTCATCCTGTGAACTTCCTGGACTGAACTGCCGGCTGCCAGCCAAGCCGTCCCCCAGGTCAGCTTCCTTATGGGATAAACCTGTTCGTATAAGTTTGTAACTTTCAGCCTAAAGCCTGCCTACAGGGATCACACTGTGCTCTGCCTGATTGTCAGCAAATTTCCCTTTTATTGCTTAGGAATAAGACTGTCGTGTCTGTATTCTTTTAGGAGGGATTTAAAAGGGGATTCTTACCAGGGACATACAATTCAATCTGAGGGAGATTGAATTGCATAATAGTAAGAGGTTCTAACGAGCCTGCAACCAGATATCTGCTTTGCGTGAGAAGGGGAATGTAAACTCTGCCAAGCAAAGGAACTTGCTACTGCAAGTTAGGAAGGATATTAATAAACAATATATCCTCTCCTGCCACCCTGAACATTCCCACATGCATGACATATGGAGACACAGTTGCCCCTATAGTGGGGAAGTAACCCAAATTTCACACAGGGGATTTACATTTTAAGTAAAACCACTATAACTTTTTTATTTTACTTCACATAGAGGCATAGCTGTCAAGTGTCCCTCATTTGAAGGGACAGTCCCTTATTCCAGCGCCATGTCCCGCTGCTGTCCCTTATTGATGGATGTCCCTTAAATGTCCCTTAAAGGATGTTCCTTAAATTTCAAAGGAAGCAGCTCCTCTCCCTCCCTCCCTGCCGGCCAGGGAGGAGGGAGGCTCCAACTGTGTTGCTTGACTGTGTTGATCACCCAATAAGAAGTCCAAGAACGACTGGGGGGTGGAGCTTGCATGCCTTGTGTGTGGCTAGTTAATGCAAGCTGAGGGGTTTTTTGAATGCTGAACGCCATTTTGTTGCACGTGCTGCTGCAAACTTTGCAGTGCAAAGCCAGGCCAGGGAGCCATCTTAAGTTGCGGCTGCGTAAGCCTTGTGGTGCATGTGATTCAGATTCTATGCAGTTGAACCTCTGGTTACAAAGTTGGTTGGACAGTGTTCTCGAAGCTACCCAGCATGAGTTTGACCAGACTGCAGGAGGACAGGAAGACTGGAGTGCCTGGAACAGGTGAGGCTGCACGTCCCTTATTTTGGCTTCTGGTCCCTTATTTTCAAATCTGTAAGTTGACAGCTATGCATAGAGATTTGCAGTTTGGAGACACCACATATCTTCAGGGGGGCATGGACTACCTACCTTTATATTTGGGTGTGGGTCCCCCCCAACCCCCCCTATAACATATATATTTTGAAAAAAGACCATGAGTACTCAATCCTATTATTATTATGCTACTTTGTCCTTTTCTTTGACGGACACAACCCTCTCTCCTAGGCAGCAAACATTCAGTGGCATCCTTTGCCAGACAGGGACTAAGAAGCACCCCCTAAGTGCATAGCTGAATTGAAAGAAAATGAGACAGGCAGAGCAGAGCAGCAGCAGAAGTGGCAAGCAGATAGGCATCTGGATCCATGCCAAAATGTGAGTATGCCTGGAGAAAGAGGTTATCTAGAGCCATTTCAATCTGGCTTGAAGCCCAGTTTGCCTTGCTTGCCCTGATGGATCACCTCTCTAGAGAGAGACTGGGCAGTGGAGGTTGAACCATAGAATCATAGAGCCATAGAATTGTAAAGTTGGAAGGGATCCCAAACGTCATGTAGTCTAACCCCCATGCAATGCAGCTAAAGTATCCATGACGGATGACCATTGATGCCCATTTAGGGCAACTGGGGCACTGCCACCACTACATAGCTTCTAAAGGAAGCAAACAAAAGTTTCCACCCAAATAAAAGCATTCCCGAGCCACAATATTTCCTGCTTCCCACACACTCATTCGTCTTCTGAATGAACTCCAGCAGACTTTTCTGCCCGTCTCCCATTCTCTGGCCATTAGCTAATTGTACGGTCCAATCTCTCTCAAATTAACTAACAAAATGGTGTGCTGGATCCTCTCCCACCCCCAATACAGTGGTACCTCGGGTTAAGTACTTAATTCGTTCCGGAGGTCTGTTCTTAACCTGAAACTGTTCTTAACCTGAAGCACTACTTTAGCTAATGGGGCCTCTCGCTGCCGCTGTGCTGCCGGAGCACGATTTCTGTTCTCATCCTGAAGCAAAGTTCTTAACCCGAGGTACTATTTCTGGGTTAGCGGAGTCTGTAACCTGAAGTGAGGTACCACCGTACCTTCTGGAAAGAAGAGAAGTGTCTCCACTTCTGCACTGCTGAATGATGAAAGCATGGGCAAGCAGGTCTTTGTCAGCCATAGACGAGTGTCCCATCCCATTGACATGTTTACAGGTGCTTTCTGTGTCCTCCCTGCCCCATTTAAAGGATTGGAAGCCTTGGGTGTATAAACCTGGCAGGCACACCCTCATGCTGCTGTTCAGTGTCCACCTAGGTGCGCACATCAGACTTTAAAGGGCACCTTTCCCAAGGACCCACAAATGCAGTGCAAAGTGACTTAAGAGTGCCCTTAACCTGGTGTGGCCAGATTCAGCATTCGAGCTTCTCATGGACATCTGGTTGGCTACTGTAAGAACAGGGACTAGATCAGGGTATCCCAAACTTGGGTCTCCAGCTGGCTTTTGACTGCAACTCCCATCTTCCCTAGGTGGCAGGACCAGAGGTCAGGGATGATGGGAATTGCTAGTCCCAAAACAGCTGGAGACCCACGTTTGGGAAAGCCTGGACTAGATGAGCCATTGGCTCTTCTTACATTTATATTTGGGAGTTAGCATTGTTTGCCACGACATCACCTTAAGTGTGTCATATAGTGTCCTTAGTCATTTAGTAAGAAAAGTGATGCTATGTCAGCGGTACCATATGTGAGCATCAAAGGGGGAAGCATGAGAGGCAGAATCAAGATAAACAGTCCAGAATAAGGCTTGGCCCAGCACAACGATACTGTTAAAAAGGTAACCTATCCGGGTCTCAGATAATTGCTTACCTTGGTTAGAAACGATCACCAAAGCAAGGGCAGCAAGGAGAAAGTAGCAGGCCTTCATAGCTTTGAGAAGGTAAAGGTGGATGTCTGCTGTACAAGGAAAGGAAAAATGGCAAGAATGTGGTCTGTGCAAGCCTTTTATACTGTTCTGGGCAGGGCAACTTCCCCAGCCATCGGGCATAAATACTGAATAATACTCCCTCCACCCAAAAAAACCAACAACCCCAAAACAAACAAACCATTAGGCAGTGTGCCACGCTGTTATATGGAAAGAAGACTCTGTTCTTTGGAGTTGGACAACCCTGTTCTTTGTACAACCCTGTTCTTTGAAAGAAGACCCTGTTCTTTGTACACCTGGGCAGAATGGATGTCATGATAGATCAGGGTGGCCAAGGTGGCCTTAGGTGACACTCGAGAGCTGGGGATTGTGCACGTACGTTTCTTACTCATGTTGTTTTTTGGGGGGTAAAAGATAAAGATAGTCTTTTTCCAGAAAAAGAATAGTTTGGTGGTATCACTAATAGTTCTCCATTTTTAAAGGGAGTTTAGAAGTGCTGGTTTTACTTATAAATTGCATGTCTCTTTGGTTTCAAAGTTTGATTCTGTTGGTATTTTTCTTACAAATAACTTAATTGGTTTTACCTAAGCAGCTCTAAGCTTTTCTTGACCAAGTGATATATAAATCTTGTGGTCTTCTCAGATACATCATTTTGGATTCCATCTTGTGGAATTGTGATGGTGGACCCTGGATCTGATCCCAAGGGGTTCTTGAATTATTCATTCTTGTCTTCTCACCACTCAAGAAGAAAAAGAATGTAGGTACAGTGGTACCTCAAGTTACAAGTGCCTCAGGTTACAAACTCTGCTAACCTGGAAGTTACCTTGAGTTGAGAACTTGGCCCCAGGATGAGAATGGAAATTGTGTTCCCTTGAGCTGTGGCTTCTGGTAACCCTGGGTTGAGGGAGTGGTGGCAGCCTTACCAGTTCTATTTTGTCCTGTTTCTGGAAAAGTAAACGGGCTTGCCAGCCTTGCTCCATACGCCAGCTCTGGCCGGAGAAACAAAGAAAGGTGAGGGAGGGGCAAGTGGCTGGGCGCCCGTTTACTACAAAGACTATTATCAAAACAAAAAAAATTCCTTCCAGTAGCACCTTAAGTTAGTTCTTGGTATGAGCTTTCGTGTGCATGCACACTTCTTCAGATACACTGAAACAGAAGTTACTTCTTCAGATACACTGAAACAGAAGTTGGTAACTTCTGTTTCAGTGTATCTGAAGAAGTGTGCATGCACACGAAAGCTCATACCAAGAACTAACTTAGTTGGTCTTTAAGGTGCTACTGAAAGGATTTTGTTTTGTTTTGACTATGGCAGACCAACACGGCTACCTATCTGTAACTATTTCTATTATGATACTCTAATGAGGATAAAACTATGTCGTATTGGGTTCTTTCAACCTCATCCTAACCACCTTCTGTAATGTAAGCTCAGCATTTACTACAGTGCTCTGAAGCACTTACTCAACCCCCCCCTTTTCTTTTACAATATGGGGAGAGTTCTCCCTTGCA
Source organism: Podarcis melisellensis (assembly GCF_964234715.1). Taxonomy (NCBI): domain Eukaryota; kingdom Metazoa; phylum Chordata; class Lepidosauria; order Squamata; family Lacertidae; genus Podarcis; species Podarcis melisellensis. The sequence goes on along the minus strand of NC_138530.1, from coordinate 7,338,981 downwards.
CCTTGTTGTTGTTGTTGTTTAGTCATTTAGCCATGCCCGACTCTTCATGACCCCATGGACCAGAGCACACCAGGCACTCCTGTCTTCTACTGCCTCCCGCAGTTTGGACAAACTCATGCTGGTAGCTTCGAGAACACTGTCCAACCATCTCGTCCTTTGTCGTCCCCTTCTCCTTGTGCCCTTGCACCTTACCTGGAGTTATTTTTCACTCCAGCATTCAGCTGTTAGTTTTCTCCTAAACTGGTTCTTAGCAGTTATATGGTCAGACCTCACTCTTGCATAGTGATACTGGCTGGCTTCACTCACGTTGGGTTTTGCTGAAACTCTGTGTTTAACTTTGCAGGTGTTTGACTCCACAGCTCTGTTTAAAATGAGGGAGATCACAGACATGGTGCTCATTTAATTTTTTTTTTTATTAAGTTGTAATCTAAAGAGTAAAATGACAGAAAACTGGCTCATGGTGAAAGTAATGCCCTGTAAATGACAAGAGGAGAGCATGCATGTTCTACATTTGACAACTGCATCCCTGAACAGATTGTGGGCAGAAATGCAGAGGAATGCCAAGAGAGACAGGAGTGGTGATTGAGCTGTAGATTCAGTGCACAACTGTGGTACATTTTCAGAACATCTTTGCAGTGGTGAGGAGAAAGAGAGTACTGTGGACTTGCTTCTTGCAAAGAACGGGTTCTGATGGGAGTGGAGCAATCAGAGCAGAGAGTTGTCCTCAGGCAAGTGTCCTATAAAGATTTAAAAGTGGAAAGGTTAGATCAATTTGGTACTGTCCCCAAAGGAACAGGTACAGTGGTACCTCAGGTTAAGAACTTAATTCGTTCTGGAGGTCTGTTCTTAACTTGAAACTGTTCTTAACCTGAAGACCACTTTAGCTAATGGGGCTTCCCGCTGCCGCCGTGCTGCCGCCGCACAATTTCTGTTCTCATCCTGAAGCAAAGTTCTTAACCCGAGGTACTATTTCTGGGTTAGTGGAGTCTGTAACCTGAAGTGTTTGTAACCCAAGGTGCCACTGTAATAGCTTTCTGAACTTCTGCCTACTGATGGTAGGACCATCAGGGTATAGAAACCAAGTCTTATGAGGAACATTTGAGGAAGCTGGGTATGTTTATTTTATTTTTTTGTAAATATTTTTTATTCATTTTCCAATTAAAAAACATTCATATTAATAACAAATCAAATCTTACCACATTCAAAAAACCCCACAAAAACCCAATATAGTCAATTATATAATCCAAATTAATTAATTTTAATGGGATTTCCCATGTTCTGGATTTCAAAAGCCAAATATCCATCCTTTATCTTTCTGCTATCTTCTCTATTACTTCACAATTTTCCAGTCCTGATATTAACAATCTCCTCTCTCTATCAGTCAGGAAGCTGGGTATGTTTAGCCTGGAGAAGAGAAGACTGATTGCCATTTTCAGACATCTGAAGGGCTGACACACAGAAAATGGAAAAAGCTTGTTTTCTCTTGCTCCAGAAGGTAGGATCCGAACCAATGGATTCAAGTTTCAAATTACAGTGGTACCTTGGGTTAAGAACTTAATGCATTCCGGAGGTCTGTTCTTAACCTGAAACTGTTCTTAACCTGAAGCACCACTTTAGCTAATGGGGCCTCCTGCTGCCGCTGCACCACCAGAGCACAATTTCTGTTCTCATCCTGAAGCAAAGTTCTTAACCTGAAGCACTATTTCTGGGTTAGAGGAGTCTGTAACCTGAAGCATATGTAACCTGAAGTGTATGTAACCTGAGGTACCACTGTACAAGAAACAAGATTTCAAGTAATCATCAGGTAGAACCATCAGGAAGGTAGTTAATTCTGCTTCATGAGGCTTTTAAACAGAGGTTGGATGGCCATCTGTCACGGATGCTTTAGCTGAGATTCCTGCAGTGCAGGGCATGTGATCCTCATGGGAACTCTCAATGATTATGTTATTTCACAAGACATGGGTGGGGATCCATACCTCCAGGCCTTTCTATCTAGCCTTTGAAATCTCCCCCCAGCGCCACACCTCTCACAGCCCATGCTTTGCAACCCAGGTTTTTATAATATGTCATTCTGCTCTGATCACATGCAATGAAGTTCCACTCTGTGGGCTGAGTCACACATTCATGTGGCCCATATATCAATCATTATCTCAAGGATGGGGGAACCTCTGGTCCAAGGGGGGGACATTCAAATGAGGCCCTCCAGGCCTTCCTATCCAATTCTCTAGAGCAACAGGTAGATCATTGGACATCTGTGGTAGATCACTGGCTCCCCCCAAAGAAGCTTTGACCTGAGCCCCCAAAAGCAGGGCCTTCTTCCTCCCTAAAAAAGCTCAACCTGAACCCCTCAAAATGGGGTAGATGACTGCCAGTTTTTAACTCTGTCTCTTGGGAGTTGGCCACCCCGGCTCTAGAGTCTTCACCAGGAGACCACCACCCCTTTACCTGCCCTGCTCTGCACCCTTCTCAAGTGTATTTGTCTAGCTAGAATGTGTCATCGGACAGCAATAATGCCTCTTGCATGAATGGAGAGTGAATGGAGAAGTATGTATTTGTGTATAGAAATCTTATATTTCTCTGTGGCCGGAATGTAGTCTACTGGAAAAAAGTAAGAGCAACATCCATTGCTACACTGAGAGGAATGCCACCACAGAGCTTCTCTCATCACAATGCTATCCCATAGTAGCAAATCAGAAAAAAAAACCCAAAACAAAACTAATATTTGAAGTCATGCAAATATTGGTACTTACTTGGTACAGCAGTTCATTCCTCCATGGCAATTTCCGGATACACTAAAAGTTGGAGGACATGGACCAAAAATGCAGTAACTCTGCCCCTTTGCTCTGCAGGCAAGGGTATCGTCGAGATCAGGAGGAGGACCCTGAGCATAACCTAGACACAAGAGACGGGGTGTTAGTTTCTTAGCTTATTATTCATTCACATACAACAAACAACCCACAGTTGTGAGCATTAGCTTGGGGTGTGGGCAGGTATCTGGCTGTGGAACATATTATTAGGGCAGCCCATCAGGCAGCAAAATGCAAAGGTGCCATACCACCCAGCAGCTGACTCCATGAAACTCCCGTCTGCCAAAGCCAGCAATAAAATTCCCATCACATTTGCAATAAAATTGCTGGCATATTGGCAAAGCTAAGCAGAGTCCAGTACGGTTTCAAATTGGATAGGGAACCATGTGTTGAGATTCCTACATTGCCCATTATGCTCATTTGCCTTCAATAGCAGTAAAGCTCTGCTGGATGAAATATTAATTGCTTCTGGTCTATTTTTTGGGAATCCTGCAACATGTTTAAGTTTTTACTCTGCTAACTATACACTGGAATCTACTCTGGATCAATGCTGAGTAGAATTCCGTGACATAGATAAGGGAAGAGAGGGAATGTTTTGGAAAATATTTAAGGAGGTACAGCAGCCAAAATAAACTTCCAAGTCGGGGTTGACTTAGGCACAGCAGTAAACAACAACTAGGAAATTAAGTAGAATGACATTGGGTGGAGCAAAAGGATATATGCAGCTTGAGAAAGATCAACTAGGATGTCAAGGAGGGATAGACTGGGAAATCTTGAGATATGAGATGAGATGATTAAAACAGAACTGTAAGATGTATATAATAACTTTGAAGAATGCAATAATAATAATTGAAGTAGTGATCCTGTGAGTAAGTATCGCTGGGTGGGGCCCCTCAGATGGTAACAATTAGTCCCCAAAGTGGGAGCATGTGATGGGGCTGGCTGGCTGCCAGCGTTCCCCAGCCCCTATAAATCTTTGAGTTAACCTGCTGGGAGGGAAAGAGAACACACCATGGATTAGACTTGCTGTTTGATCTTCTGCAGCTGGTGCTAGAGAAGAAGCCAATAAAGTCTGATAACCCGTTCAGTGGCTGTGTGTGATGGATTAGAACTCAGGAAAGTAATCCCCTCAATAATAATAATAATTATGATGATGTTGATGATATCAGTCCCCAGGTAGGTTTCTCTTTGTCCATCATCAACCTTGTGCAGAGCAATTGCCAATCAGTGTAGACCAGGGCTGGCCAATGTGATGCTCCATCATCTGTGAACACTGGCCATCCTGGCTGAGACACATGGGAATTGTCACCCAGAAGATATGAAGAACACCATACTGGCTAAATGGATGAGGAAGCTTTCTAAGCCTTTAGAATGAAGCAAGCCAAATAAACTAAGAATAAAAACAAACTGTGCCCCTTCCTCTCTTCCACCAAACTGAAAATCTTTCATCTTTTTTGGGGTGTGTGTATATATGAGGCCAAAGTTCTTTTCCAACTTACCTGGGCAAATCTGGAAGAGGAGCACGACAACAGCAACGAAGAAGTAAAGGATCCTCATGGCTGATGATCTGGTGGGCTCTGGAGTCTGGTGGGCAGTAGAAATTCACACAAATTCTCAGGCCAGATATTTTTTGGAGGTTGAAGCTAGAGACTGCTTGCGTATTTATAGGGTTGAAACGATTGTGAATTCTAGGTGCATATGTTACTTGTCAATAAGTAACTGTCCTTAACAGTTTGCGAAACTTGCCGGCAACTGGAGGGTAATTGCACATTTCAAATGATGTGACAATTAAACAGTGATGCAAGATGCACGGTGAAAATCCATTAACCTCTCTCACTCTTACGAAACTTCAGCAACAACACATTAAGTTCCTTGTGACCTAATTGATGGAGGGAACTCCTGGGGGCTCTTGGAAACAGAGAAATGATCATAAGAAGAGCCTGCTGGTTCAGGCCAATGGCCCACCTAGTCCAACATCCTGTTCTCACAGTGGCCAACCAGATAGCTGTGGGAAATATGTAAGCAGGATTCGTACACAAGAGTCTTCTACCCTCCTTTGGTTTCAAGCAACTGATATTTCACAAGCATTTCTGCCTCCAACTGAGTAGGCAGAGCATAGCCATCATAGCTAATAATAATAAAAAAGTAATAATAAAAAACAAATTAAATGCTTTTTTTATATATACAATGAGCTGAGATCTCTGGCTAGTCAATAGCCCACCCCAGGCAAGATAGCATTAGCCAAAAAGATGCATGCCCATAATTACTTGTAATATTTATATGCTATTTTAAACAGAGTGATGTGCAGCTTTCTTGTTCATTTGTATTTGGCAGTTTATCAGTCATGCAACTTAAATTTGCTTCCATTCTTTTTCCTCACCCCCACCCCTCTTAGGGTTCCAGTCTCCAAAATGTGGCAGTCTGTGGTATCTCTATGTCTCCTGGTGGTCCTTAATGGGCGCTAACAATGTCCCCATCTTCCCCCCTCTCTCTCACGACATGGTCAACTACATCAATAAGTTGAACACTACCTGGCAGGTAAGTACCAGCTTTTGGCTGGCCAGTTGGGATGCGGATGACACTGACAGGAGAAGGAGGTGTTACAACTGAAGGAGTGTCCCCACCTCCATCGTTCTGCCCGGATGCTGAGGTCCAGCGCCGAGGGCCTTCTGGTGGTTCCCTCACTGTAAGAAGCAAAGCTACAGGGAACCAGGCAGAGGGCCTTCTCGGTGGTGGCTCCCACCCTGTGGAACGCCCTCTCATCAGATGTCAAACAACTACCTGACATTTAGAAGACACCTGAAGGCAGCCCTGTTTAGGGAAGTTTTTAATGTGTGACATTTTACTGTATTTTTAATATTTGCTGGAAGCTGCCCAGAGTAGCTGGGGAGACCCAGCCAGATGGGTGGGGTACAAATTATTATTATTATTATTATTATTATTATTATTATTATTATTATTATTATTATCATCATCATCATTGATAGCCTTTCCTCTTGAATTTGTCTCTTTTAAATAAGAAATAAGAAAAAGATAATGGTGAGGGTAAGCTTGTTGCTTTTTTCTTTTAACTTCACTTGGGGAGAAGGTGAAATCACAAACTGCGCATGAAATACTGGGTGTGAGGAGAGTCTGGGAAAATTCCATAGCTTCAACTTGACTACTTGAAACTGTCTGACCTTATTATTATTATTTAAATGACCTATAACATGCAAATCATTTATCCGGCCTTGTCCTGAGGCTTTAATGCCGTTAACACCTAAACGTTCCAACCTGTGAACTTGACCCTGGATGTAAGCCTTGATTTGCGCAATTGATGGAAGCCTTGGGCCGGCTATGCACTTATACAACTGAAAGTGGAGTCTGGCAATCTGCACAGATGATAAGAGGCGAAATCTGAGCAGGTCTCTAGTTGGTAAATAACTTATGTTCTTGGCACTGATTTACCTCCTTCAGAGGAAACCACCGATGAGGTTACACAAATGAAAGAAGAGACAAGAAAGGAGAATATCATTATTCTTATTGAACACTGATAAGCTCTCTAAATTGTTGTTGTTTATTAAATCTATTAGACCTGTCACCTGTATAGTTTTGTCTCAAAGCATCTCCTTCTGCCAATTTTATGTTTTAATCCATATAATCCTGTATACCCATAAAGGTTGGTTGGTTGGTTGATTGATATTAAAGTTATTTATTGCCCTTCATCTGAGAATCACAGGGTGATTTACAATATTTAAAAAAGTAATATAATAGCAAACAAAACAATAGCCCCCCCCTAAACACAGTTTAGATTGATTGATATTAAAGTTATATATTGCCCTTCATCTGAGAATCACAGGGTGATGTACAGTATTTAAAAAAGTAATATACGGTAATAGCAAACAAAACAATACTCCCATCCCCTAAACATCATAGATTGCTTAATTAGCCAAAGACCTGGGAGAAGAGGAATGTTTTTACGTAATGAAGCCGTCTGGAGTTTCCAAATTGGGACCATATCAGAGGAAATCCTTTCTAACTTAGTTGCATCAAGCTAGCCAGCATGGGCTGCTGATTCTTGTCTCGATGTCCGTCACAGATCAGAAACTCACAGCTGGAGGTGACAAGGCTGGTTGCCCATCATCTATTCCCATTTGTTATGGGTCACTTAATACTCAAGGACGTACTTTCCCAGATCTGGTACCCGTCGGCATAGCAACTGATAGGTCAGCCTGGAGCACCAGAACAAAGTTCTCCGCAGGCCTATGTCAGCCGCCTACAAAGTGCACACTGCCCCAAAGGCAACTGGCTAGTAACTGATTGTTCAAAGCACCCATGGGATTCCTTCTTTCGTAGTATGGTGCCCTGTACGAGGCCAAAATTTGGCACACCAAAATGCATCTTCTCAATTATGGATCTTCTCAATTTTGTGGTGTGCGGTGTCCACAGTGCCCTAAATCCAGCACTGCCAGGAAACTGCACTTTTGCCAGGCATGATAGTGTGGGCCACACAATGTTTGTGCGGACATGCAATGAAGCCGAACATTGAAGAAGAGGGAAGAAGAGTTTGGATTTGATATCCCGCTTTATCACTACCCTAAGGAGTCTCAAAGTGGCTAACATTCTCCTTTCCCTTCCTCCCCCACAATAAACACTCTGTGAGGTGAGTGAGGCTGAGAGACTTCAGAGAAGTGTGACTAGCCCAAGGTCACCCAGTAGCTGCATGTGGAGGAGTGGGGAATCGAACCTGGGTCACCAGATTACGAGTCCACCGCTCTTAACCACTACACCACACTGGTTCCCAGCGGAAGATTCAAGCCAAATTTTCCTTCATGCAGCGCACAGTTAAACTATGGAACTCCTGCAGGAGACAGTGACGACCACCAATCTTCTTCTTTTTTTGTAAATACATTTTTATTTGATTTTCAAAAATATAAACATAAAACAAAACCAATTCAGAATCCAGAGATCAAGATTACTCTGAATCTCCTGACTCCTCCCCCCATCCTTCCCATGCGTCCTATTGATAATATTTTCAACTGCATATCAATACTTCTCTGATTATTTTTGTCTTTCTAAATTATCCGTACATTCTGTTACATTACAAGTGGGGATGAAATCCTGCCAATGTTTTAACCTGCTTACAATGATCTTGTATATAAATTATAAACTAAATTTCTTCTTGATTCCTGAGCTCCCCAGCTGATTTTGAAATTCTGCAATTTTGGCATAGTCTATCAGCTTGGCTTGCCATTCTTCTCTGGTCAGGGTTGTCTCTTCCTTCCATCTCTGGGCTAGTAGTATCTGTGCAGCTGTTGTTGCGTACATGAACAGTCTTTTCTGGTGTTTCGGAATCGTGGTACCTATGATTCCTAATAAGAGTGACTGCCACCAAGCCAGATGGCTTTAAAAGACAGACAAATTCATACAGGAGAGGGTCAGGAGAGAGCCAATGTGGTGTAGTGGTTAAGAGCGGTGGACTCGTAATCTGGTGAACCAGGTTCGATTCCCCACTCCTCCACATGCAGCTGCTGGGTGACCTTGGGCTAGTCACACTTCTCTGAAGTCTCTCAGCCTCACTCACCTCACAGAGTGTTTGTTGTGGGGGAGGAAGGGAAAGGAGATTGTTAGCCGCTTTGAGACTCCTTCGGGTAGTGATAAAGTGGGATATCAAATCCAAAACTCCTCCTATTTATAGCTATTAACCACAATGATTATGCTCTACTGCCACTGTTGAGGCAGTAGTGCCTCTCAATACTAGTGGCTGGAAACTGCAGGAGGGTAGAGGACTTTCATGACCAAATCCTTCAGGCTCTTCTCGTGTTCTCATGTGTGTGTAACTTGATTTCCTTTGTGCATTATGCTACTCTTGGTGAAACAGGCAGCATACACTTAAACCACATTTAAATGTACTTTTATTATTAGCGTTATATTTATTTACACCCTGCCTTTCTCCCAGGACCAGGACTCAAGGTGGCAGAATTAAAGCAGATAGAAAAATCAAAACAAATACAAATAAAACACACCTAGCTAACAACGTTTAAAAATATCTGAAGAAGTGTGCATGCACACAAAAGCTTATACCCAGAACAAACTTAGTTGGTCTCTAAGGTGCTACTGGACTTTTTTTTTTCTTTTGACTGTGTCAGACCAACCCAGCTACCTACCTGACCCTTTAGAAGGTTGGAGTTAAAAAGGAATTAAAGCACCTTCTACAGCATTAAAACAACGCAAACATGCACTTGAAGCAAACAATTCTGGGAATTGTTAGGGTGCTGAGAATTGTAGTAGGGTAAAGTTTCCAGGAACCTTTGTGGGAAACGTCCCTCCATCCATAGTTCTTCAGGCACTCTGTCCACCAAATCTAAATCCTTAAACCTGTTCCTCACTTCCACTGTGTATTCATAAGGGATTTGATTTAGACTGTATCTTACCAGCCCAGTGGTTTTTCCTACTTACCTTAGTTTAAGCTTGAATTTTTCTTAAGAAACAGATGATCTGAGCCACAGTCAGCTCCAGGTCTTGTTTTTGCTGACTGTATAGAGCTTCTCCATCTTTGGCTGCAGAGAATATAATCAATCTGATTTCGATGCTGCCCATCTGGTGATGTCCATGTGTAGAGTCGTCTCTTGTGTTGTTGGAAAAGAGTGTTTGTGGTGACTAGCTTGTTCTCTTGACAGAACTCTATTAGCCTTTGCCCTGCTTCGTCTTGAACTCCAAGGCCAAACTTGCCAGTTATTCCATTTATCTCTATGGTGGGTACACAGCCCAAATCACAGTGGTGCTTTTCCTGGAACCCACAATTGTATCAACCAGACCCTTCTGCACTTAATATATTTGTATTTTTGGGTGCTTCTTATGGCTGTGCAGAACCTCCCCACCTGTGGCTTATTGATCTCTAGAAAACATGTGGTCACCCTCTCTTTGTGTAAGCTGTGCCATTTTGCTGTGCTCGTATCTCTGTGATTAAGACTTCAGTCATAACATGGAGAGTTTTCTTACTTTAGAGGAGAGAGGAGTCCTTGTGTTTGTCTTTCTCAGACCCTCCAAGTGTCCCTGTTTCCCAGAGACAGGCCTGGATTTACAGAAGCCGTCCCGGTTTCTGATTTGATCCCGGAATGTACCACTTTTCCTTAGGACATCTCAATTGGTCTGTATAGTTAAGGCTATGGTGTTTCCCAAGAGTGGTGTATGGAAGTGAGAGCTGGACCATAAAGAAGGCTGATCGCCGAAGAATTGATGCTTTTGAATTATGGTGTTGGGGGAGACTCTTGAGAGTCCCATGGACTGCAGGAAGATCAAACCTCTCCAATCTGAAGGAAATCAGCCCTGAGTGCTCAGTGGAAGGACAGATCGTGAAGCTGAGGCTCCAAGACTTCGGCCACCTCATGAGAAGAGAAGACTCCCTGGGAAAGACCCTGATGTTGGGAAATATGGAGGGCACAAGGAGAAGGGGGCGACAGAGGATGAGATGGTTGGACAGTGTTCTCAAGGCTGCCAACATGAGTTTGACCAAACTGCAAGAGGCAGTGGAAGACAGGAGTGCCTGGCATGCTCTGGTCCATGGCGTCACGAAGAGTCGGACACGACTAAACGACTAAACAACAACAATTTTCACTGGAGAAATGTTGGTGGGGATGGAGTTATGTGACCCCCAAGCCAAGGAGATAAGTAACTATACAACCTTTAGAAGACATCTGAAGGCAGCCCTGAATAGGGGAAGTTTTTAATGTTTAATTCATTATTATTATTATTATTATTATTATTATTATTATTTTGAAAGCCACCTAGAGTGGCTCTGGCAACCCAGTCAGATGGGCAGGGTTTAAATAAGAAAATTATTATTATTATTATTATTATTATTATTATTATTATTATTGAATAGGACATCCCTATTTTCATCAGATGAATGTTGCAGGGAATGCTTTCTTCATATGCTTCCTACGAGTGAGGCAGTGGAGGGGAGGCGATTTCTTAGTGATCTGGTTTGTGGTAACAAATGCACTGCCAACAACTTAAAAACAACAGGACACTTGTTTTATTTGTTTTTATTTATAAAATTTCTTGCCCACCTTCTCTCTAAGGACATGAGGCAGGTTACAGCAGTATAATCATGCAGTTATAAAAAGTGTTTCAGTCATAGCAGAGTTGGAAGGGACCCTGAGGGTCATTTAGGCTGACCCCCTGCAATGCAGGAATCACAGCTAAGGAATCCCTGAGACACAGCAGTATAGATACAGCAAAGGAAGGCCATTCAGAGAAAACTAAAGACCTGAACTGCCAAAGGCCGGGGTAAAGAGGTGTGTGTCTTCTGCATACAACAAAAGCTGTGTGAGGAGGGAATTCCACAACTGAGTCGAGTTGATTTAATACACTGGTACCTCAGTTTTCAAATGTAATCCTTTCCGGAAGACCATTTGAGTTTTGAGACATTCAAAAACTGAAAACTCAATACAGAAGCCTCAATAAGGAAAACTCAATATGGAAAACGCAACACGGAAGCTGTGTGGCATGTTCAACTTCCGAAAAGTGTTTGAAAACTCAAGCATTTATGTCCATGTTTCTGCCGTTTGAAAACCTAAACGTTCATCAACAGAGACGTGCAAAAACTGAGGTACCACTATATTTGAATTCTGGTTTTCCAACAACAAATGTTAATCTCAGAATAGCTCACAATAATTGCAGTCAGACTAATTTGGTCCAGGTACTGAGATTCCACCAGATCCAGCAGAGAGATCTACTCAATGCACTGCGACCCACAAATACATTTCAGTTCTTTCTCTGCTACTGATCAGTCACCTTTAACTTCTCTAAACTTGGGATTTAATAGCCTGGCAAATGTTATACTTACATGCCAGCTCATTCAACCATTTGAATGGATTTTATTCTTCGCATTAAATCTCCACCGGGAGGATTTATCTCCCAGGGTTAATACCAGGAACCATTTATATAGCAATTTTAATAAGTAAACCCAAGTGCTTAATGCAACTTATGATGTCAGCGCTACAATGAGTGCATTCAAAACAACAATCCTCCCTCCCTCCCTCTCAGCACAACCTGTGCTATTCTTACTATAATGAATAAATTCTTAGTTCTGACTTACTCCAAGCATACAGTTCCGGCTTTACAGGTAATTTGGCATCTTGTTCAACCCTCAAAACCTGCAGCTGAAGGGATCTCTGGATTCAAATTTTTGACAAGCAACAGAAATGACATTTCTCCCCAATGCAATATTTACTGTAGGGCCTCTAGTTCCTGTAGGAATTTTTTTTTAATTAGGAAATAAAAGGAAAATAGACACACCTGCAATGTGTGAAAACTAGGCGCAAGAGGGCCCCCCACTGCCCTGCAAAATGACCTGCATTTCCCCCCGAAAAGATCAACAGGTCCAGTGCAACTGTTTGCAAGGAGAGACTAGTATTTTCAATTTTTTAGATGGGAAGAATTGAGTGAATTATTCATGCGTTAATGGGAAGAGCTTGTTGTATTTTGACACAGCACCACCAATCTAGTTCTGTATCTCAGCGTCTTATTATATCTTTATCATTTTTCACACAGCCAGAGAGGTGCAATAGTCTGATATTTCCTACAATTGCAATAAATAATTAAAATTCAATGCTGAGTTTGTGAGTTCAAGCAAAACTGTTGTCTGGTGACCAGCATAGTGTATATGTTATACTACAGAGTATTCTTCTTCTTCCTTGGTGATCACTCATAGCTGAGTAGGGATGCGGGTGGCACTGTGGTCTAAATTACTGAGCCTAGGGGTTGCCGATCGGAAGGTAGGTGGTTCGAATCCCCGCGATGGGGTGAGCTCCCATTGTTTGGTCTCAGCTCCTGCCAACCTAGCAGTTTCAAAGCACATCAAAGTGCAAGTAGATAAATGGCGGGAAGGTAAATGGCGTTTCTGTGCACTGCTCTGGTTTTGCCAGAAGGAGCTTAGTCATGCTGGCCACATGACCTGGAAAAACTGTCTGTGAACAAACGTTGGCTCCCTCAGCCAGTAAAGCAAGATGAGCACCGCAACCCCAGTCATTCGCGACTGAACTTAACTGTCAGGGGTCCTTTACCTTTACCTTTACCATAGCTGAGTAAGATTGTCTTCCATAAACATGGTTTTAACAGTGAGTCCGTAAGTGACTGTGGAGGCCAATTCTGGATCCACACGTCCTTCCACAGTGGGGACATAGGTTTCTGGGCAATAGTGTCAGAGAACCAATATGATATCTCTTACTTTCTCATTTTTCTAATCTTAAAATCTGAGCATTTCTGCAGCAATCTGAAAAAAATCCTCCTGAAAATTCATCAGCAATTTAGGGCAAATTTCTTCAAACATGCCCATTTTGTACATATTTTTTTGCAAGCAATTTCCCCTAATAAAATGCATTTCAATGTTATTTTCACCAAAGTATGCACAGTTTTCTCTTTTTCTCTGTATTTCTGTGCAAACATTTGTGTAACATCAGAAGGGTTGCCAAACAAACTTGGGTTTTGCCACCTGCTGAGTACCTGGGGACATACGAAGGAAACAGGACATTCCCTCTTGTCAATCTGATGAGTCTGGCTGGCTTTCTCTTCAGAATTTAGTTTATAGAACAACAATTCCTCTCTCTTGAAGTAAGGATTTATAGTCTTGCATCATCATCATTAGTATTATTATTTAAAAGAAAGTAGGAGAAACACGCAAGAAGTTTGTTTCTCCCTCATTCATTTGTTCCTTTAAACCAGGGATCAGCAACCTTTTTCTGCTGTGGGCCGGTCCACCGTCCCTCAGACCATGTGGTGGGCCGGACTATATTTTGAAGAAAAATAATGAATGAATTCCTATGCCCCACAAATAACCCAGAGATGCATTTTAAATAAAAGGGCACATTCTACTCATGTAAAAACATGCTGATTCCCGGACTGTCCACAGGCCGGATTGAGAAGGCAAATGGGCCGCATCCAGCCCCCGGACCTTAGGTTGCCTACCCCTGCTTTAAACTCTCTTCTCTTAAATAAAAAAAAACTCAGCAAAGTTTCTGACTGTCTGGCAGGAATATTCAAAATATCCCTTATGTTTTCAGAGGGAGACAAGACAGTGCTCCCATCAGTTTCTGGAATCTTGGTCATCACTCATCAGAATAAGCAAAATGTTGGTTTTGCTGAAATAGAGGTACAAACGAATTATAAAGCGAGATGCTTAATACTGAGTTGAGCAATCGGCTCGGTATTTTCTATTCTACACTGAAGTTACATACATGCCATACTTTTAAAGTACATTTTCCCATGTGTTGACGGATTCTGGAAATTGTGGTTTACCTCTCACATAGCTGCTGTTTTCAGCATGCTTAATAAACCATAGTTCCCAGGATCCTTTGGAGGGGAAAAATGTGTGGTGTTTAGTGTCTGGCAATGGCCATCCAGGTCTTGAGACAGGCATCTTTCCCAACCCTGCTTCGAGTTGTCATGATTTGAACCCGTGACCTTGGATGTGCACAGTTTGTCCTGCATCACTGATCTGTGCCCCTTCCCCCGAGATGATATCATTTTACTTTCTCAGCAGTCATGCTTAAGTAACCTAGCACAGTACCTGCTCTGAGTCATTTCCTGATCAGTATCAGTTTAAATAATAACCATCACGACCTCTTTCGAGCCATTCTTCACTGCTGAAATATAACCACCCACCATAGGGTGGGGTGAGGGCAAACCCACACACAGTATTCTTCCAATTATCACCATTTGGATTTGAACTCCAGAGTCCAAACTTATTGGCTAATATTGTTGGGTTTTTAACATGCCTGGCTTAGATCAGGGAGCTTTTTAATGGATTGAAATAAACTGTCGCAGGGGCCGGATTAACAAGAGTGTAAGGATTGGGTCTCTCTCCCACACACGAGACGACTCCAGCAGTTAATTACCGTATTTTCCGGCGTATAAGACAACTGGGCATATAAGACGACCCCCCCCCCCCACTTTTCCAGTTAAAATATAGAGTTTGGGATATACTCGTCATAGAAGACTACCCCTCTTCCAACACACACCAAATAAAAATTTAAAAAGCCAGTCTCCAGTCCAGCTCGGAAATCCGCTCCACTTCCCAGTGGCCAGGGGCTTCTGGGACCAATTTTCAGGCATATTTCTGCTTCATCTAGAAAGCTTGGTGTCCTCTGATTTAATTTGCTGTTGTTTTATCCTTTGGTGGGGAGTTGCTGTAGGAGCTGCTGCTGTAGCTGGCTTATAAGACGACCCCCAACTTTTGAGAAGATTTTCCTGGGTTAAAAGGTAGTCTTATACGCCAGAAAATACAGTAATTAAGATTTATTGGTTCAACAAAAAGCTCCGGTTGGAGCTCCGCTAATTTCAGTCTTCCTCTGATTCCACAGTTGCCAGGAATGAGCTCCCTCCTCTTCCTGTACTTTTCACGCTTCTCGGCTAATCTCGTGACAGGATGATTCCCCTCTGTGTCACTATCTGAGCCTTTCCTTTGACAAACTGCTCCTCCCTCCTGTAGGAATCCTCCTCCTCCCTCTGTGCCTGCTCTTTTGCTGCTTGTCAGAACGTCCAGTTGTCTGACACAGAGTTTGGGGACCCAGACAAGCAAAAGCCCTCAAGGAGGGGGTGAAGCAAAGCCTGGAAATAGAAGGGAAAGGAGAACCTCCATTGACAGATTCAGTGCACTGAATATGAAATGCAGGGAGTGGCATAGAGTGAAGCATAACAGATGGATCATGTCCAAATTGTGAATTTGTCCTTCCTTCAGGCCCGTTGTTTTAAACACCTGTAGCATGGTTAGCTAAAGTGTAGCCCTCTAGATTTTATCCCATCATCCCTGAGCATTGTCAATGCTAGTGTGGATGACAGGAGTCTATTAAGCTCTGCAGGGCCACATCTTGACCATCCCATTCAATACTTCATATCTAAATATTTCAAATTTGGTTATATGTCTTACTTTTCACTGCTATTCAGAACAACAAACCCACGTGTTGCAAACTTAACACAACAAACAACACAAGCAACACGAAGACCAGTATTCTAGATAGCACTCCAATTCTTGTTGCATGATATACATAATTTAGTACAACAACAAAACAAAAACAAAATGTGTGCACTTGTAAATTCTCTAATATATTTGAAATCAAATGAACACACGTCTGTCAGTCTTTGAAAGTCCGTAGAAGTATATTACGTCTATAGTTGAAACAAAGTAGTAGATGCAATCCTGTGGGCTAAGCAGTAAAACTTTTTAGGCGTTCATGGGTGCCGAAGTAGTAAGTGAATAACAACGTAGGACAGTGATCCCGTATAATCTGACTGTTTCACTGGAATCTTCTTCAGCACAACTACAAAAGAATTCAAATATGAAACAATGACCTGTGTACATGAAAAATATATAAACTTCACACTTTACAACCCATACGCTACAAATACAATAAAAAGAACAAAGGTACTTCTACGGACTTTCAAAGATTGACAGATGTGAGTTCATCTAGTATACTGGTCTTCGTGTTGCTTGTGTTGTTTGTTACTTTTCACTCCTGCAGAAAGCAGGAATATCCCTGAAAGGACTGCAATAGAAAGTCAGCAAACATTGTTTGTTTTATGTTTATGATATTCTTTTCTTTTGGAAGGATGTCAAAATGTAGCTCAACTGAAAGAGCACTTTGACACGAAAGATCTTGGTGAGGTAACCAACTACCTATCTCTGGAAATAGAGAGAGACCAAGATGGTAATATTCTAGTACACCAGTCACGGAAAATTGCTGCTGTGTTAAGCAAACTAAACCTGATGGATGCTAACCCTGTAGACACACCGATGACAACAGGTTATCAGGTAGATGACACTGAAGGGGCATTTTCTGACACTACACTGTACAGAAGTGTGCTAGGCAAACTAAACTTCATTGCCAGATGTTCAAGACCTGACATTGCTGTTAGCTGTAATTTGCTAAGTAGACAAGTCAACAATCCCACGGTTAAGGATTGGAAAGCTCTGAAACACATAGCACGTTATTTGAAAGGCACTATGCGTTACAGACTGAGATTTAACAATCAGAGGTCTGGTGGTCTTGAGATATTTTCAGATGCAAGTTTTGAAAGTGACACTACAGACAGGAAAAGTACGTCTGGAGTTTGCTATATGTACAATCAGGGTCTATTTGATTGGTCATGCAAGAAGCAAACAACAGTTAGCTTGAGTACTTGTGAAGCTGAACTGAATGCACTGTCTTATTCACTTGTGGATTGTGAATGGTTGTTACAGTTGTGCAAAGACTGTCGCGTATTCCACGCGGCGCTTTCAGCAGAGACGCTAAGAGTTCCAGGTTTTTCCAGTGCAGTTTTTTTTTAATGTGAGTTATATACAGGCATTTACAAAAGAAACAGTCCATACAGAGTACTTACAAACGAATACTCTCCACCACAGCACCACCACACTACAGCACAACCACCACACTACAGCACAACCACCACCACAACCACTATTAAACAGGCTTTCCTTTTAAAACAGGTGATAACCAATCACACTAATCACACTCCTGCTGAGTCACTCTGACCCAGCAGAGTATTGCATCATCCTGTTGAAGCCTGCAGACTTATCCAGTATCCTGCGAATCCCAACACTCCTCCTTAAGTCAAAAGCTTGAGACCTAAAAATTCTCTCAAGTCTCGAAATTTAGGAGCATCCAAACATTTTGTATACAAATCTGCCACATTACATTTTGTGTTACAGTGCTGTACCTTTAACACATTTCTTTCCAAAGCATTTTTCACATTTCCGTATCTTATAGCTATATGTTTACTCTTGCTTTTAAAGTTCTGTTGGTTAGCAAGCTGTTGTGCAGCCATGTTGTCACTTAGCACAGTGATTGGCATTTCAGAAGGTATTCCAAGCTCTTTTGTTAGGCAAGCAAACCATTCTATTTGTGATACACATTCGCTTATGGCTGAGTACTCTGCTTCACAAGTACTTGTGGCAACAAATGTTTGTTTCTGGGATTTTCACTGAACCAGGGCATTTCCAATATATATGGCACAGCCAGTGGTAGACTTTCCATTTTCTCTGTCCCCCCAGCTGGCATCAGCGTATGCATACACTTGCTGATCATAACCTGTATTCAGCACCAGTTTGTAATCTTTTGTGCCTTTCAGATACCTTAGGATTCTTTTAAGTGCTACCCAATCTCTCTGAGCTGGGTCTGCACTTCTTTGGCTTAACATGTGCACTGCCAATGTTATGTCGGGTCTTGTCCAACAACTTAAATATAACAGAGAACCCAACAGAGAATGAAATGCTGTTGCATTCTCACATTTTTGTCCTTCTGGTTCATTTTTGTACTGGGTAGTTATGGGAGTGTCAGCCTCATTTGCCCTCTCCATTCCATATGTCTTCAGTAACTTTTCAATTTTTTCCTTCTGACTTAGAGAGTAGACGCCCTCTTCATTTCTCTGAACCTCTACTCCTAAGTAATTCTGAATCTCTCCCAAATACTTCAGTTTGTATTTGTTACCTAGGCTGTTTATAAACCAAGACACTTGCTTTTGTGCAGTTGTTATCAGACAGATATCGTCAACATACAAAAGTAAATAACAAATACTTCCTTGCACCATTGCTGAATATAAACAGGAATCAGCCAGGCTTTGTTTGAATCCCATCTTTTTCAAAGTTGTGTCTATGCATTCATGCCATAGACGTGCACTTTGGTGCAACCCGTATAGTGCCCTTTGCAGCTTTAACACCATGCTGTCTTTTTCAAGCTCATAACCTGGTATTTGCTGTAAATACACCTCGGTGTCAATAGGAGCATTTAAATATGCTGAGGCAACATCAAAATGATTAACTTTTAACCCCCTCAGACTTGCCATCGTTAAAACTGATTTTACTGTTTCAGCCTTTGCTGTTGGGGCAAACACTTCATCACAATGTATCATTTTCCTTTGTGTAAAGCCCCTTGCAACCAACCTGGCTTTCCTCTGACAACTACCATCAGCCAGCTTTTTAACTTTAAAAACCCACTTACAGCTTATGGGCTTTTTACCTTCAGGCAATTCTGTAGGGACAAACACATTGTTGCTTAGCAGAGAGTTATACTCTGCCTGCATTGCCTTTAACCACGCCTCTTTCTCTAGAGTAGGTAACTCTTGCACTTCTTCAAAGTTTTCTGGCTCAGTTACACAAACCTGGTTTATGGTGGCTGGGAACCCATAACGGTCTGGAGGTTGACCTTTATTACTTCTTGCAGACCTCCTTGGTTCATTAATCTCACCCCCTGGGCTACCTCCAGGACTGCTTTTGGGGTGGATTGACTCTGTAGATCTACCTCCTCCTGTCCCTGTTGCACTTTCTTCTCTCCCCTGCTCCATGCTAGCAGCTGGAGAAAAATGCTCAACCTTTACCTCCTCCCTTTCAGTTTCTCTGGGAGAACTGCCAATTCTTAGCTTTGTTTCAACTGCCTTATCAGGTACGCTCGGCAGTAAAACTTTTTCTGGCAGCAGGTTTGCATGTATCTTGGGCCAATTTCTTTGCTCATTAAAGCTGGCTGATCGACTATAACTCAAAAGATTTTTATCATCTTCAAACCTGTAGGCTTTCGTACCACTTTCATACCCAAGAAATAGCAACTGCTGTGCCCTTTTTCCACCTTTTCTTCAGTTCTTTACAGGTATGTCAACCCACGCCTTTGTCCCAAAGATTCTCAAATGTTGCAAACTGGGACTTTTGTTATAGAGAATCTTATAGGGTATGTCATCTAGTACCCTTGACCACAAGCGATTCCCAATATAATTCGCGGTCTTAATACTCTCAGCCCAGTACTTAATTGGGAGATTTGCATCTGCTAATAATGCTTTCATTTGTGTCTGCAAGACACCTCCCCTACGCTCTGCTACTCCGTTCTCCTGCGGCATTGCCACATTGGTAAGCCTATGTTTAATCCCTTGGGAACGCAACCAGTTTCTTAGGGAGCTTGCCATAATCTCTCCTCCCCTGTCTGTCTGAATAGAGCACACCTTTTTGCCAAGTTGCCTTTCTACCCTTCTTACCGAGAACTTCAAAGTTTGGGCAACGTCAGACTTTTGCTTTAACGGATAGACCCAGCCAAATCTAGAATAGTCATCCAGTAGGATCAAACAGTACTTGTTATGGGAGACACTTGGTGGAAAAGGACCAGTTACATCAGCATGAATCAACTCCAGTGGTTTTTTGGTTTCTCTCTGGCTTGCTCTTGCTACTAGGCAAGCCCTGCTTTTAACCTCCTTGCAGATATTGCAGTCTAAGTAATTATCACAACTTTTTATGTTTTTCATCCCCCCACACAACTCCAATGTTTTGTTCAGCACCTTATAGCTTGCATGAGCCAGACGCCTGTGCAGGAGATGAATACACATATCATGGGTTGGGACATTTTGCACATTCGCAACCTTAGACTCACACTGCAGTACATACATATTAGTTCTAAGGTTAGCATTTTCCAACACTGCCCCATTTTGCTTTATCTGGCACTGGTCTCCCACAAAGTTTACTTCAAAGCCTGCTTTTGCCAAGTCAGGAATGCTCAGGAGATTGTTTTGCAAACTAGGCACACACAACACATTCCTGAATGTGTGTTCCAGCTGTGGGAACACAACCTCCCCCTCACAAACCACATTAGCTTTCTGGCCCGTAGCAAGACTTACATGTTTTTTGTTTGAAGCCCTAGCATCAGTTAGCAGTCCTTTTCTTTTACAAAAGGTTTGAGAAGCTCCACTGTCCAGAACCCACAGCTCTTCATTTTCTTGACCATCTGCAGACACCCAAGCGTTAGACTCTCTCTGCT
This sequence comes from Podarcis melisellensis, assembly GCF_964234715.1. NCBI lineage: Eukaryota > Metazoa > Chordata > Lepidosauria > Squamata > Lacertidae > Podarcis > Podarcis melisellensis. The sequence continues at coordinate 7,318,403 of NC_138530.1, read as the reverse complement.
GCCTCCTGTGCTTCTGCTGTTTTTGTTGTTTTCTCGGGCAGTCCCGCAGCAGATGTCCACTGGACCTGCAGCAAAAACACCTTTTTACTTTGTTGACCACCGGCTGGTCTGCAGCAGCTCCTCCTGGCTGTTTCTCCGGCTCCCGACACCTCTGCTCTTCCCGGCTGTTGTTCCCTCTGGGATGCTCCAACAGCTGGGCTGAGGTCATCTTTCGCTCTGCACGCCTGTCCTCCTCTGCATACAACCGTCCGGTAACGTATTCCAGAGTCAGCTTATCAGTCTCTACAGACTCGAGGGAGTTGACCAGCATATCATAGCTGTCATCAAGGGAACTTAGGACTATAAAGACTTTGTCCTCTTCCCCCACAGGCCTCCCTCTTAAGGCTAGCTCCTGGAAACAGCCTGTTAGGAATTTTAGGTGGTTTACCAGGGAGTCCCCCGGTTTCTTCCGACACCGGTACAGTCTCCTGGTCAGTGTTATCAGTGAGCCAGCTGTCTCTCGCACATGGACAGCCTTGAGCGCATTCCACGCCTCACTTGCCATCACCTTATCAGCTACATAGACTAGCTGGCTGTCGTCCACTCCAAGGATGATTGTAGCCAAAGCTTTCTAATCCCTTTCATCCTCCTCAGAGGGCTGCGGTGGCTCTCCCACCACCTTCCACAGGCCCTCACGCTTGAGGAAGTGTTGCATGCGGACCGACCAGGTGCTGTAGTTTGTGGCCGTCAGCTTCTCCAGCAACACGCCAGTTCTGGACTGCTCCATCCCTGCAGCTCACCTCCAGCACCCACGGCTAGATAACTGCCACCTGTACTCTTGCGCAGCAGAAGCGTGCTGGGCCCATAACCCTGTCGCGTATTCCACGCGGCGCTTTCAGCAGAGACGCTAAGAGTTCCAGGTTTTTCCAGTGCAGTTTTTTTAATGTGAGTTATATACAGGCATTTACAAAAGAAACAGTCCATACAGAGTACTTACAAACGAATACTCTCCACCACAGCACCACCACACTACAGCACAACCACCACCACAACCACTGTTAAACAGGCTTTCCTTTTAAAACAGGTGATAGCCAATCACACTAATCACACTCCTGCTGAGTCACTCTGACCCAGCAGAGTATTGCATCATCCTGTTGAAGCCTGCAGACTTATCCAGTATCCTGCGAATCCCAACAAAGACATGAGAATTCCTGTCAAATGTCCAATCCAGGTTTATCAGGACAACAAAGCATGTTTGGCTTTGCTGAATTCTGAAGGATGTAAGCAAAGCACAAAGCACTTGCACTTGAAGCTGCAACATGCTAGAGAATGTGTTCAGAAAGGACTTGTAACGGTGTCCTATTTGCCAGGTAATGAAATTCCTGCTGATGTATTGTCCAAGGGTGTTCCAAGGGATCAACACTCTACCTATGTGGAGAAGTTGGGTTTGTACTGATATTGTATGAACATGCTGCCCAGTGATGTACACAGAAAGGGGGGGATGTTAGTTTCTGTTTCCCTCACTGAGCAGCTGCTGCGAGTCACTAGACTATGTTTACATTCCACAGTCCAGATACTGTTGGATTCCCATGGGAAAGGGATACGGGATGTGATGTTTACTGGTTTCCTGTTTCCTTTGTACTTTCGTTTCTTTGTTGGAGTTGCTCTCTGCTTCTCACAGAGGCAAGATGTATATTTGTATGCTCTCTGCATAGCTTAGTAATAAAACTTAGCAATGTAGCCATACCTGCCTCATCCTTTTGTCGCAGACTCTGGGTGTTTTATACTCTGCTGGGCTCAAGCCAAGATGAGCTGTATCAGCTCGGAGGACCGGAGCTGAATTTATCTAACACAAACGTCCTCTCATTTATTGAACTCTCTTATAAACAGATGCATAAACACTGTTTATTAATGATCTGGTTGTGATGCCTTTGGTGAAAGAAACTCCTACGGCCACCCCTCAAGAGGCCATGGTACGCAACTGAGAGGAAACTGTGGCAGAGTACATTAATCTGGCAATGAATTTGCTATTCACCCGGTTGGAAAAATGGTTTCAATGTGGCTCAGATCTTACTGATAATTGAGGTCCCTATCAAGCAGCACCATTTTGCATGTTCTTCCTTGCTGTTGAAGAAGTTCTGTTCTGTACAGTACATTAACCTGATGATGCAGTCAAGATTCACTGGATTGGAAATATGGTTTCATACCCCCAGAAGCACCTATAGATCCACTCAACCATGATAGCCACTGAGCAAAGTCTCTTCCATCTCCTTTGAAAAATAATTTAAGCAATCAACCGTCTCTGTTTTCTGTTAGTCCTCTTTCTTCCACCCTCCTTTCCCGTATATTAAAAAGTACCAGTTACAACCAGAACCAGGAATAAGCATGGAGACACAACTCAGTGGACTGAACCAGGGCCACATTTCACATACAAATTTTCCACAATATTACAGCCACTTTCTACGGAGAGAAAATTGTAACCTCAAAGGTAGAAGCATGGGTGTCCACAAAAATTCTTACAGAGAGAGAGAGAAAGTAAAACCTTGAAGGGGACAGGCTTGTTTCTCTCACACAGAGAAATGAGGAAGATAGAGAATGTACATTTTGCCTTATATCTCAGGTTCTCCTGACCTATGTATGGGGTGTTAGGGGAGGGGTAGTACCTGTGGCAGGGGGACATATGGTTCTCCCCCTGTAGTAGTTCTTCAACAATTGGTCCCCAACCTGCACTCAACTCTACCTGTGGTTCCTAGAAGCTGTCTAATGGCTGGCTAAACCAGGTGAGGGTAGCTGATGGGTCTCAAATCCAGAGTAAATTAGGGACTTGTCTGTCCCCTGCGAATGTAGGCAAGCTTCAATGAATTGAGCAGACAAGACAAATACTTGGCCCAATAGTCAAGAAGGCAGTTTCTGCACATGCGGCTGCTAGACTGGTGACTGGGAGTGGTCGCCGAGACCATATAACACCAGTCCTAAAAGACCAAAAGACCTACATTGGCCCCCTAGTACGTTTCCAAGCACGATCAAAGTGTTGGTGCTGACCTTTAAAGCCCTAATGGCCTTGGCCCAGTATCCCTGAAGGAGCGTCTCCACCTCCATCATTCAGCCTGGACACTGAGGTCCAGCTTCGAGGGCCTTCTGGCAGTTCCCTCACTGCAAGAAGTGAGGTTACAGGGAACCAGGCAGAGAGCCTTCTCGATAGTGGTGCCTGCCCTGTGGAACACCCTCCCATCAGATGTCAAGGAAATGCTACCTGATTTTTGGAAGGCATCAAAAGGCAGCCCTGTTTAGATAAGTTTTTAATGTCTGGTGTTTTATCGCCCCGCCCTCCATGTTTTCAATTATCATTACAGTGGTACCTCAGGTTTCATACGCTTCAGGTTACATACGCTTCAGGTTACAGACTCTGCTAACCCAGAAACATTACCTCGGGTTAAGAACTTCGCTTAAGGATGACAACAGAAATCATGCTCAGCGTGCCCATTAACTAAAGTGGAGCTTCAGGTTAAGAACAGTTTCAGATTAAGAACAGACCTCCGGAATGAATTAAGTACTTAACCTGAGGTACCACTGTAATTCTTTTGGGAGCCACCCAGAGTGGTTGGCGAAACCCAGCCACATAGGTGGGGTATAAATAAATTAATTAACATCATTATCATCATCATTATCATCATTCTGTTGCTGAAGCTCATGTCCTGATCTTGCACTCTTGGGCTTTGACTCTTGGGTGGTCCCACCATCCTTTCACCAGTGATAACTTTTTTTGGGGGTGGAGGGGAATAACTCTCTTGTTCAGGAAATATTTGCCCCTTACTTCCAAGAAAGAGCCTCTGTCGTCATGTTCTGTTTGCAAGCATTGCATATATTTTGATAGTGTATAGAGTGAGTGGATGCAGCTGATATGCTTCACAGCATCTTTTTAGTAGTAGGAGAGCCCCTCCTCCACCCAATCTTTTCTTATATCTTTGATCTCAATGCAATAAAAAAAGAATGTTCCTCATAGAGGTAGTTAGTTGCCCAGGCAAGAGCATGATGTGACCCATGAGAGCAGCCAAATCACCAGATGATGCAATGGTGATGGGATTAAAGTCAGGCCAAATATTTATTGACAGCAGCAGGCAGGGCAAGGTTTGGCATGGCATTGGCTCAAAGGATCAGTACATCATCCCACAAGCTCCATGTTGACAGAATGGTTCTGCTGGGTTTGAACTTCTCCAAACCAGAACAATGGGAGTCGGTCAGGGTTGAAGTTTGCTGTGGTGCAAGCCAGGCAAGCGAGGTCTCACTGGGAGACCAGGGTGCAGACTCCAAGCAAGCATATACCAAACTCAGGCTTGGGTTTGCTGTGGTCAATCCACCCCTCAGACTGTTAGGATATTTCCGTTCCACCTTAAAAGGGAGCAGGCTATGTGAGTCACAGAGTCTGCGTAATTCCTGTTATTGCTTTCGTTTTCTCTCTCTGCTCCAGAACACGCTAGCAGGCAGTCACGTTTGTTCTTTGCTCTGACCAATGCTGAATAAACATTCTAAATGATACCCTCCTGAGTGCAACTTTCGCTGTGTGAATTCTGCTGATAGAGTGTGCATCAGCCCAGGAATGCGGCAATCTATTTCTGGAGCTCATGCCGCTAATTGCTGATACTGTATCAATGGGAGATCGATGGATGTCCGGAGACGACGTGGAGGCAGTGATGGCCTTTGTCTCCCTGGCAGTATCTCAACAACAGGTTTCGGGCCCAGATTAACGGCACTTACAGGAGAGTAAGACTGCGACAGACTGCTGAGGTATGTGGAAAAGCGAAAGAGGAGGCTTTTCTGTTGAGCCGTGGCAAAAAGCCTTTGATGTCCGGCAGGGCTTAATTGGCCTGGGAGCCGTGCCAGAGGCTTCGTGATTAATGAGCTGCCAAGATAAGAAGTCTTTGAAGGCATAAAGACTCGGGCTCAAGGAAAGACCTGAAATGAAGTTTTTCCAAGCCTCTGAAGCTGCTGAATGCCCAAAGTTAAATGGGAAAAATTATCAGACCTGGGCAAAATGGTGTGAGAGTTTGCTGCGTCAGTATGGAGTCTGGCATACTGTGACTGAAAGCCCTCCAGTTCCTCTGACAGAGAAATGGGAGGCCCAGAATTTGAGGGCCGTAGACCTAATCATCTTGTCCGTCTCTCTGGAGGAAATAAAAACGCTAGCTGGAAATACGACTGCACATAAGATGTGGAATGCTTTGAAGAAAGCTCATCTACCGGTCATCCCAGCTCAGAGTCTGAATGCCCAGAGTGTGAATGCATCGGAGGTCCTGGCTGTTTCACAGAATGCGAGTGAATGCAGGGATGCTGAGGGCACCGGTTGCAAGCTGCAGGGGGAGCTGACTGTGATGTCAGCCCAGGCAGCATTCCAGCCTCCAGGGGAGCCAAGGAGTTGGCAGCTGAGAGCTCTGTTTCTCGTGGGAACCAAGGTCATCGCCTTTGCAGAGGCCGGAACGCCAGAGGTAAACAGAGCAAGATGCCTGCAGATGGCCCGAAGCAGAAGGAGGGTGAAGAGCTCACGCCAGTGGAAAACAAGGCTTTGTTAGCTGGCACTGCTTCACCAAAGGCTAAAGGCAATTTTGATGGCCAGGAGCAGGGGGGCAAGCAGCAAAAGCCCATGCCGGTGGAAAACAAGGTTTTGCTTGCCAGAAAAACTGCTCCAAAAGCCAAGGCCAGGTTTATTGTTGACTCTGGGTGCACTCGCCATTTGACGAAGGATAAGCACCTGTTTATCTCCTTCACACCTCAAGACGGAGAGATCCACCTGGCTGATGGAAGGACGTTGCAAATTGCAGGAGAAGGGACTGTTAAACTTGCAAGTTTGCATACAACCATCAGTAATGTACTTTATGTTCCAGGAGCAGCGGACAATTTGCTCAGTGTCCCACAGCTGACTAGGCGTGGTTTTGAGATTTCCTTCAAGAGGAGTGTCTGTGTCATCAGGAAAGGCAAAGAGGACATTTTGCATGCAAAGTTTATGGATGGGCTTGTTCTGTATAACTTATGATGACAATGCTGTTGTGTCTAATGTTGATTCTTGTTGTGTTGCACAAACTAACAAGGTTCTTCCTGCAGGATGCAATCATGAAGCACATCGAAGATTTTGTCACATGTCTTGGCAAGCGCTAGCCAAGATGCCTGGGTTGGTTGAAGGTTTGAACATCAAACCTTGTAAGTATCACATGAAATGTGTATCTTGTGCAGAGAACAAGGTGAAGGTTGCTCCAAAAGGCAAGGAGTCTAGCAGGCAGGCTTCCAAACCCTCCCAGCTGGTGCACGCAGACCTGGTTGGTCCTCTTGCGCCCTCTTTGGGAGGAGCAAGGTACTTCATGGTTCTAATTGATTCTTTTTCTAGGTACATTCATGTGTTCATGCTTGAGCAGAAATCGCGAGCGTTTCCTAAGTTCAAGGCATTCTGTGCTTGGTTGGAGAATGTTCATGGTAAACGTATTGGCTGTCTCTTTACTGATCGGGGCGGGGAGTTCACTTCTCAGCAGTTTGAAGCTTTCCTGACTGAGAAGGGAATCCAGCATGACTTGTCAATGCCTAGATCGCCATGGACTTGCGGAGCGAGCAAACTAAACTTTGCTTCAAGGCCTAAAAACCTTGTTGCATGATGCCAACCTCCCTGAGAGGTTTTGGGGGGAGGCTCTGTCAACATTCACTTATTCCTATAATTGGAGACTGTCATCACCTATAGGTTGCACTCCCTACAAGAAGTTGTTTGGTAAGAAACCGAACATCAAGCACATGAAAATCTTTGGTTCTGACATGTGGGTACTGCACATAAGCAACAAGCTTGGGAAGCGTGCGGCACATGGTTTGTTCATGGGGTACGAGAAAGGTGCATACAGGGTGTGGATGACTAACTCTAAGTCCATTAAGTTCACCAAGAGTGTTGAGTACAATCCTAAGTGGGGGGGAAATGTGGGAATTTTCCAGAGTTACCCAGAGGAGGATGAAGGTGATGGGAAAAAGACAGATGATGTTGAGAAAGCTGAGGATGAGGATGAGGATGATGATGATGATGATGATGGTGATGATCAGAGTTCGGATTCCAGTTCAGTTGGTGGCGCTGCTGCTGCTGTCAGTGACAGTGATGACACAGCAGACTACAAGAGCGCAAAGGCCTCAGTCAGACCATCTGATGCATCTGACAATGAACTGGAAGAACCACTGTTCACCATTGGTCACTTTTCTCCTAAGAGGGAGGAGATGAGTCCAGACGTCTTATGTCTAGTACGCAGGTCTGAAAAGGCGACCAAAGGCAGACCTCCAAAGAGATTTGCTGATGAGTTTGCTAAGACGGCAACTGCTGTTCTTAGTAGCTCAGAGAAGGTGTGGGAACCTTCAAGCTTCAAAGAGGTTCAGGAGTTAACCTCTAAAGATGCTGAGCCTTGGCTAAATGCCATGAAGGCTGAAGTTGATTCCTTGAACAGGAACCAAACTTGGGAACTGGTACCGGTAGTCCCAGGAATGAGACTGGTTGGCAGCAAATGGGTCTTCAAGGCCAAGACAGACCAGAATGGCAAGGTTGTCAGACACAAAGCCAGATTGGTTGCCAGAGGTTTTTCACAGGTACCAGGACAGGATTACCACGAGACCTACTCGCCCACCGTTAAATATGAGAGCATTCGGCTGATACTCAAGATAGCTGCAGAGGAGAAACTGCATGTTTCCCATCATGACATTACAGCTTTTTTGTACGAGATTTTGGGGGAGGAGCTGTACATGCTTCCACCTGATGGAATGCAGATACAGAAGGGAATGGTCTGTAAACTGCGGAAATCCTTATATGGTCTCAAGCAGAGTGCCAGGTGTTGGAACACAAAACTCACTGAGACATTGCTTTCTCTAGGTTTTTACCAGGGCAAAGCTGATCCGTGTGTGTTTGTCAAGGAGGAGGGGCAAAACAAACTGTATTGTTTGTGTTTTGTTGATGATCTTCTGATGTTTTGGAAGAATCAGGCTTTTTACAAAAGCACCCTAGCTCAACTGAAGGAGCACTTTGACATGAAGGATCTTGGTGAGGTATCCAACTATCTTTCTCTGCAGGTGGATAGGGACCAAGCAGGTAATTTTCTGGTACACCAAACACAGAAAATTGCTGATGTATTAACCAGGTTGAATTTGGTTGATGCAAACCCAGCAGACACACCGATGGTGACAGGTTACCAGGTAGACAGTACTGCTGAAGCGTTTTCTGACACTACGCTGTACAGATGCATTCTAGGCAAGTTGAATTTCATTGCTAGATGCTCAAGACCTGACATTGCTGTAAGCACTAACCTGCTTAGCAGACATGCTAACAATCCTACTGTTCAGGATTGGAAAGTTCTTTTTTATATATAATAATTTTTATTGGTTTTCCAAGACAAATAAAAAACAAAACAACACACTCACATAAACAAACGAAAACATATAAACATGTATAATTTCAAAAACTTTTTTTCATAACCTTACTTCTCGGACTTCCCCTTACCTCCCCTTTTCTGCATCCTTGTTTTAAAAAAATTTCAGCAACTATTCAGACCAATTAATTAATTACTTATTTTCTTTTTAAACTTCTTCTAACACTTAATCAGTTACAGCTGTAATTCTATATTTTCCTTTCCCCTGACATTTTAGCATTCTTCAATTTTACAACAATTTTTAAGATATACTTTAAATTTATTCCAATCTTCTTCCACTGTCTCTTTTTCTTGGTCACGGATTCTGCCGGTCATCTCCGCTAGTCCCATATAGTCAATCACCTTTGTCTGCCATTCTTCCAGTGTGGGTAGTTCTTGTGTCTTCCAATACTTTGCTAAGAGGATCCTTGCTGCTGTGGTAGCATACATAAAAAACGTCCTATCCTTCTTTGATACCAATTGGCCGACCATGCCCAGGAGAAATGCCTCTGGTTTCTTATGAAAAGTACATTTAAGTACCTTCTTAATTTCATTATAAATCATTTCCCAGAAGGCTTTAATCTTCGGGCAGGTCCACCAAAGGTGGTAAAAGGTTCCTTCAGTTTCATTACATTTCCAGCATTTATTATTGGGCAAATGATAGATTTTTGCGAGCTTGGTTGGGGTCATGTACCACCTGTAAATCATTTTCATAATATTTTCTCTTAAGGCATTACATGCCGTAAATTTTATACCGGTGGTCCATAACTGTTCCCAATCCGCAAAGATAATGTCATGACCAATGTCTTGTGCCCACTTAATCATGGCTGATTTAACTGTCTCATCCAATGTATTCCATTTCAACAGCAGGTCGTACATTCTTGATAAGTTCTTAGTATTGGGTTCTAACAGCTCTGTTTCTAGTTTTGATCTCTCCATCTGGAAGCCAATTTTCCTGTCTTGTTTGAACACCTCCATTATTTGATGATAATGAAGCCAATCTCGTACTTTAGACTTTATTTTCTCAAAACTCTGTAATTTAATTTTTCCACTCTCTTGCTCTAGGATTTCACAGTATTTTGGCCATTTGGATTCCATATTAGGTTTTTTTACTTCCTTGGCTTCTATTGGTGACAACCACCTGGGGGTTTTATTTTCCAACAAATCCTTATATCGAATCCAAACACTATATAATGCTTTCCTGACAATATGGTTTTTAAATCCTTTGTGAATTTTTACCTTGTCATACCATATATATGCATGCCAGGATTGGAAAGTTCTGAAGTGCATAGCCCACTATTTGAAAGGGACTATGCACTACAGGCTGAGGTTCACCAGTCGGAAGATTGGAGGTCTTGAAATTTTTGCAGATGCTAGTTTTGGAAGTGACACCACGGATGGTACAAGCACTTCTGGAGTATGCTACATGTACAACCACTGTCTGTTTGACTGGTTGTGCAGAAAGCAGACGACAGTGAGCCTAAGTTCCTGTGAAGCAGAACTCAATGCTCTGTCATTTTCACTCATGGATTGTGAATGGTTGATGCAGCTGTTTAAGGACATCGGAGTTTCTGTGAAATGTCCTATACAGGTGTATCAAGACAATAGATCCTGTTTGGCTTTGCTGAACTCAGAGAGTTGCAAGCAAAGAACCAAGTACTTGCAGATTAAGCTACATCGTGCAAGAGAGTGTTTTCAGAAAGGACTGATTCAGGTGTCCTACATGCCAGGAAATGAAATTCCTGCTGATCTGTTGTCTAAGGTTGTTAACAAAGAACAACTAAAGGTTTACGTACAGAGGTTGCAATTGGGTTGAACCACAGGTACTACAGGTTACACGGAAAGGGGGAGGATGTTAGGATATTTCCGTTCCACCTTAAAAGGGAGCAGGCTATGTGAGTCACAGAGTCTGCGTATTTCCTGTTATTGCTTTCGTTTTCTCTCTCTGTGCCAGAACACGCTAGCAGGCAGTCACGTTTGTTCTTTGTTCTGACCAACACTGAATAAACATTCTAAATGATACCCTCCTGAGTGCAACTTTCGCTGTGTGAATTCTGCTGATAGAGTGTGCATCAGCCCAGGAATGCGGCAATCTATTTCTGGAGCTCATGCCGCTAATTGCTGATACTGTATCTACGGGAGATCGATGGACGTCCGGAGACGACGTGGAGGCAGTGATGGCCTTTGTCTCCCTGGCAGTATCCCAACCCCTTATAGGTTCTCCCCTATACTATGTTGATCCTACACAAGGCCATTTCCGCCCTCATACAAACAATGTTCTTCCACCTAACAAACGAAAGGCATAGTTTCACTGAGGGAAAGAAAAAACAACAATAACCTAGTGTCTCAATTTTAGAGAGAAAAATCATTTCTGGCCCTGTCAACTATCATCCCAAAATTGCTCTGTAAAGGCTCTAATTTGAGGGTAGGTGAGAGGGAAATTCTCAAAGCAAAATGGTTGTGAGCTCCAGGGGAAGCAGTCCTACATAGGATTTTCCTTCCCCTCCACAGCAAAGGCTCATGCACAGGGCTGAATTTAGATTTCATGAGGCCCTAAGCTAATGAAGATAATGGGGCCATTTATATGTCCAGCTGTCCTTTGTCAACAACAAATTGTTGCTGGTTTTTGTGTTGAATATACACTATATGGTAATTTATTTACCTAATATGGAGCCTACCCAAGACAAAACACTGTTGCTGCATGTTGGTTTTATTTTATTTATTTTTTATCTCATATACAGTGGTATCTCGGGTTACATACACTTCAGGTTACATAAGCTTCAGGTTACAGACTCCGCTAACCCAGAAATAGTACCTCAGGTTAAGAACTTTGCTTCAGGATGACAACAGAAATCGTGCTCTGGCGGCGCAGCAGCAGCAGGAGGCCCCATTAACTAAAGTGGTCTTCAGGTTAAAAACAGTTTCAGGTTAAGAACAGACCTCCAGAATGAATTCAGTTCTTAACCCAAGGTACCACTGTATTGGAAATGTTCATCCGGTTTTCCCCCTTTAATTTTTTGGGGGCCCCCAAGAAAGTGGGGCCCTAAGCTATGGCTTGTTTAGCTTATATGTAAATCTGGCATTGCTCATGGAACAGCTTTTTCCCATGAGCCCATTACACAGAGGAGATTTTGCTGCAATTTATGGGCCACAGCGCCGCCAGGCAAAGGCGCCCCATGTTTATTGGGCATGGAACGGGGCTTTTAAGAGAAATAAGAAGCACACACAGATACTTTCGCTGCAGACAGGTACAATTTTATTCTGCATTCCAATGAGCAGGAGTGTAAGAGCAAATGTAGATACCTTCTTCAGACTATTGGTCTGTGAGAGAAAAGGAATAAAAAGTAAAAAAATAAGACAAAGTCAAATTTGACCTAGAGCCCTTGAACAAGCACACTACTCCATCTGTTGCTGATTTGTGCTGTTCTATTTTTAAAATAAAGTATTCTTGCTATTGATATTATTATGCACAACAACAAGCACAAGAACAACCACCTTCAGGAACTGTTTGCCTTGCCAATATCTGGGGCAAGTGTAATGCGTGTGCCGCCAGCAAGAATATTTCTAACACACCATCTTCAATTCACCTGCAAGCGAATTAGTACTTTAAATACCATGTATTTTTCACAGAATCGTAGAGCTGGAAGGGAGCCCAAGGGTCATCAGGTCCAACCCACCCCAATATATGGGAGCTTTATACTTACAGATTTGTGCAGCATACAACATTCTCTGCACATTTTCCTCTAGTATGATGTAAAGTTTTGCATTGGGATTTCTGACAAAACCCATGGATCTTCTCACATTGCCTTCTGTTTCTTACGGGTTCTCTACCTGCATATACACACAGAGAGAAAGCAAGTGAAATGCCATCTAAATATAATTGTTGTTGTTGTTTAGTCATTTAGTCGTGTCCGACTCTTCGTGAACCCATGGACCAAAGCACGCCAGGCACCTCTGTCCTCCACCACCTCCCGCAGTTTGGTCAAACTCATACTGGTAACCTCGAAAACACTATCCAACCATCTTGTCCTCTGTCGCCCCCTTCTCCTTGTGCCCTCCATCTTTCCCAGCATCAGTGTCTTCTCCAGGGAGTCTTCTCTTCTCATGAGGTGGCCAAAGTACTGGAGCCTCAGCTTCACGATCTGTCCTTCCAGTGAGCACTCAGGGCTGATTTCCTTAAGAATGGATGCGTTTGATCTTCTTGCAGTCCATGGGACTCTCAAGAGTCTTCTCCAGCACCATAATTCAAAAGCATCAATTCTTCGGCGATCAGCCTTCTTTATGGTCCAGCTCTCACTTCCATACATTACTCTTGGGAAAACCATGGCTTTAACTATACGGACCTTTGTTGGCAAGGTGACTTCTCTACTTCTCAAGAAGCAGGCGTCTTTTAATTTTGTGGCTGCTGTCACCATCTGCAGTGATCATTGAGCCCAAGAAAGTAAAATCTCTCACTGCCTCCATTTCTTCCCCTTCTATTTGCCAGGAGGTGATGGGACCAGTGGCCATGATCTTCGTTTTTTTTGTTGAGCTTCAGATCATATTTTGCACTCTCCTCTTTCACCCTCATTAAAAGGTTCTTTAATTCCTCCTCACTTTCTGCCATCAAGGTTGTGTCATCTGCATATCTGAGGTTGTTGATATTTCTTCCGGCAATCTTAATTCCGGCTAGGGATTCATCCAGCCCAGCCTTTCGCATGATGAATTCTGCATATAAGTTAAATAAGCAGGGAGACAAAATACAGCCTTGTCGTACTTCTTTCCCAATTTTGAACCAATCAGTTGTTCCATATCCAGTTCTAACTGTAGCTTCTTGTCCCATGTAGAGATTTCTCAGGAGACAGATGAGGTGATCAGGCACTCCCATTTCTTTAAGAACTTGCCATAGTTTGCCGTGGTCGACACAGTCAAAGGCTTTTGCATAGTCAATGAAGCAGAAGTAGATGTCTTTCTGGAACTCTCTAGCTTGCTCCATAATCCAGCGCATGTTTGCAATTTGGTCTCTGGTTCCTCTGCCTTTTCTAAAACCAGCTTCTGGGAGTTCTCGATCCACATACTGCTTGAGCCTTCCTTGTAGAATTATAAACATAACCTTGCTAGGATGTGAAATGAGTGCAATTGTGCGGTAGTTGGAGCATTCTTTGGCACTGCCCTTCTTTGGAATTGGGATGTAGACTGATCTTCTCCAATCTTCTGGCCACTGCTGAGTTTTCCAAATTTGCTGGCATATTGAGTATAGCACCTTAACAGCATCATCTTTTAAAATTTTAAATAGTTCAGCTGGAATACCATCACTTCCACTGGCCTTGTTATTTGCAGTGCTTTCTAAGGCCCATTTGACTTCACTTTCCAGGATGTCTGGCTCAAGGTCAGCAACCACACTACCTGGGGTGTACGAGGCATACATTTCTTTCTGGTATAGTTCCTCTGTGTATTCTTGCCACCTCTTCTTGATGTCTTCTGCTTCTGTTAGGTCCTTTCCACTTTTGTCTTTTGTCTTTTATTATGGTAATAATAAAATAATAAATATAATACCCTAAACCAATATTTCTAATTCTACGTTAATTTAGCAAAAGTTATCTGGCAGAAGAGTATTTGTAGTTTTCAGAGCTCAATCCACTTCACTTAAACCTCCAGGTGGAAAGTCTTCTCTTGATGAAGAGGCAGAGAGTGTGGTCTTCAAAGACTTCCTGGGTACCAGTAGAGGTCCAGCAGGCACTAACGTTGGTAACCTCAGCTTTGAGCAAAGATTTTTGGTTCTATCCATTTCGCTTTCTTTCATGTTTGTCATTTTCCATTCTTAATCTTTCGAAATGACACTATGCAAAGATAAATATTTGACTGAAACTTAGAGCTGGACAGAAGTGGTATCTCACTTAGTGGCAAATCTGTACTCTACAAGGGAGGAGTGGGTTTTATTTCTTGCTGTTAGTATGAAACTCTGCTTAGGTTTGAATAGCCAATTAAATTAAATTAAGAGTGGTTTACAACATTAAAATACAAAATGAGAATACAAAACAAAACCAAAAAACCCAGAACCCATTCCCTCAAACCTATTTCAAAGATCACGTATGGTTTTATCAGCAATAGACCTTTATATATATTTTTAATATTTTTTTCCATGATGACCTTTATTAGTTTTTTTTATTTATTTACATACGTTACACACACATATTGCATGGACAGGCGGAGTCCCCAGTTCCCAAGCGGTTCCCCCATCATGTGGAATAACGACTCAAGACAACGTGCTATGGGATTAAATTGGCCACAACTTTATTATATTTCAAATGTGGTTAGACCTTGGCTCAGGCATTGGGCATTCTCCCTCCCCAGTCCCCAGCCGGGGACCTAGGGAGCATCTGGGTTATCCAGTGTTTGTGTGGGGGATGGGTCGGCTCTGGAGAACATATGTTCAAGCAGAGATAGCCACCCCCATTACGCCGCCACCACAGGGGAGAGTAATGACAACCTTTCAGCGTACGGTCAAAGCCTCTCTTCAGAAACCCCTTTAACGGGGAACCCTGGAATCGCCGCTGCAAAGAGGAAGGACAAAAGGATTCCTCCCAAAGTTGTGACGTTTTGCTACAGGAAAGGCAAAACTGCCAATGTGGGGAAATTCCTTTCCGGCCCTTTGACAGCGACCTTAACGTAGCAGCGCCAGCATACCTGTGAAGAAAAGTTAACCTGCAAAACTATGAAGAAAAGTTAACCTGCAAAATAATGCATTAACTGAGGGTGGGTAGGATGGGAAAAGCTCTGGAGCCAAGTGAGGATTCCCAGGTAAGATCCTCCCTCTATTGTGTGGGCAGGTAATCCCTCCCCTACCTGGCCAGATCTCCTTAGCAACGCTTCCCCCTGGTGGAATTGGACAGCTGACTGGGGTAGGTGGAGACCTCCAGGTATCCCACTGGAGGGAAGGCAAGGCCAAGCCTATGCTGATGGAGCCGCTCCAGATCCAGGGGCTGTGCGTGTCCACGCAAAGGTCGCAACGTGTTTTATGTGGGGAGTAGTCATTACACTGCTTTTTACATTTATACTTGCTCCTAAGAGCTGACTTCCCTCCTTCCTTCTTCTGGCTTCTTTATGTCGTCTCTATGTGTTCACATTGTCTTTATTCATTTTGTATATAGTTGTTGTTCTTCCATTTTTGTCTGTAAGATGTCTATAAACAAATAAATCTTTCTATATATACAATTATTGTTGTCCATCTATATTCATTTACATATACTGTTCGTTACATTGGCCATATTATACATTTTTATTTCTTATTGTTAGTATTGTCCAATAAGAGCCAGTGTGGTGTAGTGGTTAAGGGTGGTAGACTCGTAATCTGGTGAACTGGGTTCACATCTCCGCTCCTCCACATGCAGCTGCTGGGTGACCTCGGGCTAGTCACACTTTTTTGAAGTCTCTCAGCCTCACTCAACTCACATGGACGACTGGAATTCCTCTGTGTTATCGGAACTTACAGGAGGTGTTCAGCGAGAAAGAGGCTGACACGTTGCCACCACATCAACCATATGATTGCCAGATCAACCTGATCCAGGGGGCCACGCTGCTGGTGGGGAAGCTCTACTCCATGTCGGAGTGAGAGATCAAGGACCTGAAGGACTTTATTGAGAAAAATCTAAAGAGAGGATTCATCAGGGAATCCAAGGCGGCGGGGGGAGCCCAGTGTTCTTCGTGGACAAGAAATCGACTAACAAGAAGAGATTGGTCATTGATTACAGGGTCCTAAACAGCCTGACAGAACCGGTGGCCTTCCCGATGCCCCGGATCGATGACGTTCTAGCCAGGGTGCAGAAGGGGAAAATTTTCACCAAGTTGGACCTCCAGGGGGCCAACAACCTCATCAGAGTGCATGAGGGCAACGAATGGCAGACCACCATCTTGTCATGCCTTTCGGATTGCAGTCAGGAAGTCACTGTTTCCAAGCCTTCATGCATCACGTGCTTGGGCCGTTGCTGTACCGTAACTGCGTTTGCTTTTTGGACGACATGCTAGTGTACTCAGACAATGAGAAACGAAACAGCATGTAGAGGACCTGCGTCAAGTCCTGAGCAGACTCAAGGAGCATCGCTTGTGGGTGAAGCTGGAGAAGTGTTTCCACGCGAAAGAGGTGGAATTCCTGGGTTACAGGCTGTCGGACAAGGGCGTGGCCATGGATACAGAGAAGGTGAAGGCCGTGGTTTAATGGGAGAGCCCCAAGAACCGGAAAGACGTCCAGCATTTCTTGGGTTTCAGCACTTTTACAGGAAGTTCATCAAGAACTTCGCAAAACTGATGGCGCCCATAACAGACTGTCTTAGTGCTAAGAAGAAGTTTGTCTGGACTGAGGAGGCACAGAGGGGGTTTGAGGAGCTTAAGAGAGTCTTTGCGT
Organism: Podarcis melisellensis; assembly: GCF_964234715.1. Classification (NCBI taxonomy): domain Eukaryota; kingdom Metazoa; phylum Chordata; class Lepidosauria; order Squamata; family Lacertidae; genus Podarcis; species Podarcis melisellensis. Next base: position 7,301,633 of record NC_138530.1, on the reverse strand, counting down.
TGGAGGAGCAGCTGCTGCACGTCAACCCCGAGCGACCGCTGCAAGTTGAGACAGATGCCTCGGATCGGGCGATAGGGGCAGTGCTGCTACAATCAGATGGAGAGGGGGAGTGGCAGCCGTGTGCTTTTTTTCCTCAAAAGCTGAAAAGGCCGGAGCAGAACTACACTATCTATGATAAGGAATTGCTTGTGATTGTGGCTGCGTTCAAGCAATGGCGACATTTCCTGATCAGTGCGAAGCACCACGTTTTGGTGTGCACAGACCACAATAACTTGGAGTACTGGTGCACGGCACGGGTGCTGTGCCAGAGGCAGATACGCTGGGCAAAATTTTTTGCATGCCATCCATATCTGTTTCCGAACCCCTCCATCTGTGTTTTTGAAACTGAACCACTCTTTTAGCCCTGTTATACATGCAGCTTCCTAATATATTTTAAGATCTGGTAGTGAAAAACCTCTTCTTTCCTTTCTGTCCATTAGAATTTTAAATTTTATTCTAGGCTTCTTCCCCTTGAGATCATTTTTTGCCACTTGTTGAATTGACCTTGTCCTGTGACTATCAGGATGGTTTGAAATAGATACCTAAGAGCATCTTAGGTAAGACAGTTATCTTAATGGCTGCTATTCTTCCACAAAAAGATCGCTTCAATCTATCCCGTATTTCCAAATTTCTTGTTACTTCTTTCCATGTTGTTTTGTAGTTATCCTTAAATAGGTTTGTATTTTGGGGGGAGAGCCAGGCACCCAGATATTTTATTTTCTTTACAATTATTATTTCCATTTTGTTTTGTAATTGGTCTAGTTGTTCCCCATTCATGTTGTTTACCAACATTTTTGTTTTACTTTTATTAATTTTAAATCCTGCCATCACTCTGAATTCTTCAATTACTTTTAGTGCTTCTCCTGTCAAAAATTGAGGTTCTTGTAATGTCAAGACTATGTCATCAGCGAAGGCTTTGAGCTTACATTCCTTTTATCCGCCTTTTATTCCTATGATTTTTTCTGTTTCTCTTATATTTTGAAGTAGTACTTCCAGTACTGATATAAACAGTAAGGGCAACAGTGGGCAGCCCTGTCTTGTGCCCTTTGTAATTTGGAAGCTCTCTATCAATCCGTAATTTATTATAAGTTTCACATTCTGATCTTTATAAATTGCCTCTATGTTTCTTAAGAACTATGTCCCCAGACCCAACATTTCCAAATTATTTTTCATAAAAAAAACAAGCAAATACCTTTTTATAAAGACACTTTTTTTCTTTCTTTTTGCCTGTGGAGAGCATTCCATAAATGGGAATTCACCTCAAAAAAGACCTGTTCTTGGGTTACCACCCTCTTGTGGAGGAAGCAGACAAAGGAGGACCTCAGAGGAAATTGGCAGCCTTTGGGTCGGTTCATATGGGGAGAGGCAGTGTTTGAGGTACTGCAGTCCTGAGTAATTTAAAGGCATTTAAGGCTATATAGGTCAGCTTCCTCTCTTTTCTCTTTGGGATAACTCTCGGCACCCACTGCCACCTCTCTTGGTCTCCCGCCCACCACAAAGAGAGGTGCCTCATTACGCCACCCCACAGGGGCCTGGGAGGAGGATGCCCCCAGCCCAAGTGACCCAACGGAGACTGGCCAAAGGTGAACATGAGGCCAGCACCTTACTCACCTTGGGAGGCAGCAGCGGGTGCCACCAGGCCTGTGTGGCAGAAAGGTTCCCCTTTGGCACCGGCCACTCAGCTACCAGGCAAGGACAAGAAAGGCCAGCGTGGCAATTGCCTGTCTGCCTGTTCCCAACACCAAGGGCTGGCAGACTGGCTGCCTGGGCTTCCTCACCCACTTGTGTACTCCGACGCCACCTCAGCTCTTGACACCCAGCACCCCCTGGCCAATACTACCCAAGTATCACCCTTTGGAAACATCCATTCAAGTTGGACCAGAACCACCGCAAAGCAGTGCCACCCACCACCAACTCAGACAGTCCCTTCAGAAGCATACCATGTTAAGTGGTATCAAAAGACCCTGAGAGGTTGAGGAGAATTAACAAGGACACATTTCCCCTGTCTCTCTCATGACAGAGATCAGCATACAGGGAGTTTATGTGCCAAAACCAGGTCTCAACTGCAATTGAAATGGATCTAGAAAATCAATTTCCTCCAAGAACGTCTGGATCTGGTCCATGATCATCTACTCAAAGACATTGCGTAATAAGCAGGGAGCAGCAACTAGCCAGTAATTACTAGGATCTTTTGAATTAAGGGAGGGCTTCTGAGCTTGTGGTCTTATCAGGGAGGCAATATCCCCTCTCTAGAATAGAATCATAAAATCATAGAGTTGGAATACACCAGAAGGGCCATTGAGTCCAACCCCCTGCCAAGCAGGAAACAAATAGGCATTAATGAGCTCCATGGTTTCCCAATACAAGTCAATAGGATTGCCAAAGTTTTTCATTTCATTGATACAGGATGGGCTGGGTTGGTCCAGAATCTGGCACAATCTAAATTACAAACTGGGCCAGAAATCAGATCCAGTTATAGGGTCTTTATTCTTACCGTAATGACAGCAACGAAGCTTTTTTCCACAATTTCCAATGTCTTCATAGCCATCAGGGCATTCCATTGACACACAGTGCCCTGGCACATCGCCATTCATGCATGATTCTTCATCTGAAACATCAGTGAATCCTGTAGTAACAGATCAGCAAATGGCCTTTAGTTACCTCTCCACTTACAAGAGAATTCAAGTAGAATGGTGGGTATGATTAAATCTAATAAATAACAATATCAGCAAAAAATAGTTAAGAGAATGCAGAGAAACTCAGGTGGATGTTTTTAAAAAAAAAACAAGCAAGCAAGCAAGCAAACACCAATTTTAACAAGAAGAAATAGCAGAGATGGGTGCAGCACAGAAGAACACATCAAAAAAGGAATATGGCAGACGCCTTCCACTTCCCTTCTTGCGGTATGTATACCCAACTTTAAGCTTTAACCCAACTTTAAACTTTAGCCCACAATCCCCACACAAACCTGCCACTGGTACCCCTTGTACTAATGCCTCTGCCATGGTTCAAAATTGCATGGCATGTGCATTTAACCTGCGTGATTTCCATTGTAAGGGACAAGGTGAGGATGCTGTTGTGAGATGTCACAGGAAGTCAGTTGATCCTGTGACACCATGTAAGAGCATTCCTACCGGTCCCTGACCTGCATGATGATTGGCCTTTGCCCAGGAAGAAAGATTGAGAGTTTAAAGCGTTTTTCGCACCAAGTAAGTCCAATCAGACGCAGTGTGAAAAGAGCACTTAGCTGTTCAACTTTCTTCCATGGCAATGCCTTTTCAGCGAGCCTGGTGTTTAGACAAGATTCACTGGATTGGAAATATGGTTTCATACCCCAGAAGCACCTATAGATCCACTCAACCATCATAGCCGCTGAGCAAAGTCTCTTCCATCTCCTTTTAAAAATAATTTAAGCCATCAACCGTCTTTTGAACTGCTAGGTGGGCAGGAGCTGGGACCAAAAGACAGGAGCTCACCCCGCCGTGGGGATTCGAACTGCTGACCATGCGATCGGCAAGCCCTAGGCACTGAGGTTTTACCCACAGCGCCACCCGCATCCCCCTTCTTGCTGTACGTATACCCAACTTGAAGTTTTAACCCAACTTTAAACTTTAACCCACAATCCCCACACAAACCTGCCACTGGTACCCAGTGTACTCAGGCCTCTGCCATGGTTCAGAATTGCATGACATGTGCATTTAACCTGCGTGATTTCCATTGTAAGGGACAAGGTGAGGATGCTGTTGTGAGATGTCACAGGAAGTCAGTTTTTCCTCTGACACCATGTAAGAGCATCCCTACCAGTCCCTGACCTGTTCGATGATCGGCCTTTGCCCATGAAGAAAGATTGAGAGTTTAAAGCTTTTTTCGCACCAAGTAAGTCCAATCAGACGCAGTGTGAAAAGAGCATTTAGCTCTTCACCTTTCTTCCATCGCAATGCCTTTTCAGCATGCCTGATATTTCGTTGGAAAAGACGTGAGTGGTGCTGTGGTCAAAACCACTGAGCCTCTTGGACTTGCTGACTGTAAGGTCAGCAGTTCGAATCCCCGCAGTGGGGTGAGTTCCCACTGATCTGTCCCAGGTCCTGTCAACCCACCAGTTCACTAGCGCACAAGTGCAAGTAGATACTGTATATGGGAATTGGAAATGTAGAACAGGGAAACGAGGGGAAAAGAGGAAGAGGATAAGCATTGGCCATACACAGTGGTATTACTCATTCCAGCCCCATTTAGGACTCAAATAATTGCTTACCTGGATTGGGAATGAGTAGCAGAGCAAACACAATATAGAAAAAGTATACGGTCTTCATAGCTCCCAGAAGGTCAAGGTGGATGCTCCTTGTATCCCAACCTGAAAGGAAATGAAGAGGCAATGTGTTTTGGTGTGTTTTATACTCCTCTGGGTATTACAAAATCTCCCTAGGCATTATACATTTAATTATAAATTGCCTTCCTGTATCACTGCTCAAGAGACCATGGTACGCAACTGAGAGGAAACTGTGGCAGAGTACCTTAATCTGGAAATGCCTTCGCGGTTCAGCCGGTTGGAAAAATGGTTTCAATGTGGCTCAGATCCTACAGATAACTGAGGTCCCTATCAAGCAGGACCAGTTTTTTTTGTTTTTCCTTGCTGTTCAAGAAATTCTGTACAGTACATTAACCTGACGATGCAGTGAAGATTCACTGGATTGGAAATATGGTTTCATGCCCCCAGAAGCACCTATAGATCCACTCCATCATCATAGTCACTTATCAAAACAGTCAAAACTGGTAGGTTTCTGTTATGCCACTGTGCAGTTTTTGGAGTCACAAGACTCTATTGACATTCCAGACTGTTGGAATTCTCACGGGAGAGGGGAGACGGATGTTGAAGTTACTCGTTTCCTGTTTCTTTGTTCCTGTTGTTTTCTGTCTCTCACAGAGAGCAGATGCATATTCTTTTCGGTCTTGCGTAGTTAGAAATAAAGTAGCAATATAGGTCAAATTTCTGGCTCCTTCTGCTGCTGTCTGAGTATTCTGCGCAATAGAGTGTGCCTGAAGTCTCATTCAAAGGCTTAGGCCGTTAATCACCATCGGAGGAGAGCCTAGATGGGGTTCCAAAGATACCGGAGGAGTAGCCATTACAGCTTGGTCGTATGGAGGCTGTGACCGGTATGCAACTGAGAGGAAACTGTGGCAGAGTAATAATAATAATAATAATAATAATAATAATAATAATAATTTTATTTATACCCTGCCCTCCCTAGCCAAGACAGGGCTCAGGGCGGCTAACAACCAATAATAAAAACAAGTTGATTAAAATACAATTTAAAAGATTAAGATACAACATTAAAAACAATTAGGGAGGAATCTCTTCATAGGAGGAGAAAGGAAAAGGAAAGAGGGTGAGGGAATCAAACTGATTCTGAGCCAAAGGCCAGGTGGAACAACTCTGTCTTACAGGCCCTGCAGAAAGAGATCAGATCCCACAGGGCCCTGGTCTCAAGAGACAGAGCATTCCACCAGGCCGGGGCCAGTGAAGGGCTTTAAAAGTCAAAACCAGCACCTTAAATCTGACCCTGTATTCCACAGGGAGCCAATGCAGCTGGAAAAGCACTGGGTGAATATGCTCTCATGGCAGAGACCCTGTGAGGAACCTCACTGCAGCATTCTGCACCTGCTGGAGTTTCTGGGATAGCTTCAAGGGCAGCCCTGCATAGAGCAAATTACAGTAGTCGAGCCTGGAGGTGACCATCGCATGGATCACTTTGGCCAGGTCAGGGCAGGAAAGGTAAGGGACCAACTGCTTGATGCAGTGAAGGTGGGAAAATGTTGCCTTGGCTGTTGTTGTAACCTGAGCCTCCATGGAAAGAGAGGCGTCAAGGATTACACCCAAACTCTTAACAGAACGCAATGGCACTAATTGGGTCCCCGCAAGAGAAGGGAGTTGGTCCCTCATCCTCATACCATACTGAGCCAGCCAGAGGACCTCTGTCTTTGAAGGATTTAGTTTCAGTCGTCTCCCATGAAACCATCCAGCCACAGCTTCCAAACATCTGGTCAGTGTGTCAGGGATTGAGTTGGTATGGCCATCCATCAGCAGATAGAGCTGAGTGTCATCAGCATATTGTTGACAACCCAGCCCAAAGCTTCAGATAATCTGGGCAAGGGGGCACATAAAGATGTTAAAAAGAATTGGGGAGAGGATTGAGCCCCACAGCATTCCACACACCAAAGGGTGGTGCGACGACAACTCGCTCCCTAGTGTCACCCTCTGTCCCCGACCAGAGATAAAAGAGCACAGCCATTTATGGGCTATGCCCTGTATCCCCACATCAGCGGGGCGGTGGTCCAAAAGATCATGATTGACCATGTCAAAGGCTGCTGACAAATCTCAGAGAATCAGCAGTCCCGCCCCGCCTCGATCCAGCTTTCTGCGGAGATCATCTGTTGGGGCGACCAGAGCCGACTCGGTCCCAAAACCAGGATGGAATCCAGACTGAAATGGAGCTAAAGCCCATGTTTCCTCCAGAAACCTACCAAGCTGTTCAATTGCCTTACCCAGATATGGGAGATTTGAAACTGGGCAGTAATTGGATAAATCTAAAGGATCTAGTGAAATTTTCTTTAAGAGTGGACACACCATTGCTTCCTTCAGCTCCCCTGGGAATATCCCTGTGTTAATTTCAACCAGGGGGGTCCGCGCAATATCTGGGCACACCCTAATCAGCCAAGACGGGCACGGATCGAGGAGCCAGGTGGTGGGCCTACCAGCTTGGAGGAGTCTATCCACATCTGCAGGGAGTATCCAATCGAAATGTTCTGACACTGGACCCGAAGACAGTTGAGGGGCCTCCAGTTCTGTCACAGTCTCTAAATTGGCAGGGAGGTCACTGAAGTGAAGGCACACGACAGGTGTTGATCATCATGTGAGCTGCGCACAGGTAGTCTGAAGCGAGCTACCACCATTCCTGTGGAGCCTCCTTTTATTGAGACAAATATGCAAGCTAGGCAGATACATGTTTGGGCTGTGACCTTTACACATCTTCTGTCCCAGGATTGTGGGGTGGTACAAAGCTATTTTGGCACCTGTTCCACAGCATCATTTTCCCCTTGCACAGTGTATGATGTAGGAGACAAAAAGTCTCAGGGAAAAAGTTACAGACAGGACACTCCTGACTTCTGAGACCGCAGAAGGTCAGCCACAGGGGACGATGTTTCTGACAGCCGTGGCTTGTCTGGGGGGGGGGTTCCCCTGCACCCCAAGGTCATGCGTGCAGGCAGATTGTGGCTGCCTGCTGGCGGGGAAGTGTGCTCCCTCCGGAACCCACTCCCTACTCTGCGATAACCCTACAGGTCACAGCCGAGGAACAGGACTTTCTCTGCAGAAAAGCTTGCAAATGTCTCACAGCTGTGGGTTGAATTTGTGCTTAAATTTGGTTATCCTGCTAAGGGTGTTATTGACCTAATTATTCTAAAATGTTGTGCCAGGGGAGAGCTAGTGAATGGAATGGAATCTGCAAAGTGAGATTTCTTAGCAGCTTTCATAGCCCTCTCATAGGCTTTCATAAGCGTCCTATAAGATGTTCTTGAAGCTCCGTTACAAGTCCGTCGCAATACTCGCTCTAGCCGTCTGAGATCCTGCTTCATTTTCCGGAGCTCCACGGTAGACCAAGGGGCCCGGTTTTGATGGGGTTGCAGAGGGCGCTTGGGCGCAATCTCATCAATGGCCATCATGAGCCAGTTATTACAGTCCTCGATAAGGTCATCTAATGAGTTGCCAGGAGGAGTAGGGTCCCTCAAGGCCAGAAGGAATCTATCAGGATCCATCAGTCTTTGTGGTTGAGCCCAAATAGGCTCGCCACCTGAGCAGGGGAGGAGCGGGAAGTCAATCTGGGCTTTCAGAGCGTAGTGATCAGACCATGGCACCATAACAAAATAACAAAATGGGAGAGCCCCAGTGTTGCCATGGAAGTCACTAGGTCCAGAGCCTGTGAGGAGGGGGCATCATCGGCATGGACACTGAAGTCTCCCCAAACCAATAGGTTTGGGAACTCCAAGGCCCAGCCTGCCGCCACCTCCAGCAGGTCTGACAGGGTGGCTGCCAGTGCGCTAGCTGATCAGAAGACCAGCCGACAGCCAAGTTCTCCTCAGTGCCCCACATGAGACCAACACATTCAATGCTGGAGATCGCCCGTGGTGGCAGAGCCCTGAAAAAGCAATCCTCCCAGAATTACAATGCTACTCCTCCCCCCCGACCCAGAGTCTGTGATTGATGGAGGACAGAGAAACCTGGAGATGTTATCTCATGTAGAGAGATTACTTCACCTTCCCGTACCCAGGTCTCTGTCACGCGAGCCAGGTCAATCCCCTGTGAGACAAAAAAGTCACGAATAGTGGCGGTTTTATTGACTATGGACCTGGCATTGCACAACACCAATGACGGAGGTGGGTAATCCCTGCTCGCCCTACCCTTGTCCCTTGGTATGGGGCGTAGATTGGAAGGGATTCGAGCATCACTGCATCTCATAACCTTCGCCGATAGTGATATTTAGCCCCACCGCCATTCTTCCCTAGCCCTTCAATAGTGGGAATCCCAGACCCCATACTAGCTTCCCCAATAAAGGGGTAAGATCTCCTCACTAACAAGTCATCTCTGGGCCAGGACTCTTGGGTCAGAATGGTATGGGGAAGAGGTGAAGGTTCGATAAGGTAATTATCCCTAGAAGATAAACCCAACCAACTGCAACCTGAGCAAAGATGTTCAGTTCCTCTGCCAATGAGGTATCAGTCTTAACCATGCTCCTTGTATTGTCCTTGTAGTTGGTTAGGTGCTGCAGTCGTTGCCACACTTGTTTCATGATGTTATCGGCTAAATAATTTTCCACCTTCAGCTTATACTGTTGTTTTGCTGCCATAATGCCTTTTTTGAGATTTATTCTCGCCTCTCTGTATATGTCTATATTCCCTGTCTTAAAGGCAGAATCCCAGATTTTCAGGGGTGTTCTTACTTCAGGAGTCATCCATGGTTTACAGTTCCCATAGAGTCTAATGCATCTCTGCGATGTTACATTATAGATGCACACTTTAATATAGGAGAGTATAGCATCGGTGTATCTATGCAGATCTTGATGTTCAAACACAAGTACATTAATCTGGCAATGTATTCGCTATTCACCCGGTTGGAAAAATGGTTTCAATGTAGCTCAGATCTTACTGATAACTGAGGTCCCTATCAAGCAGCACCAGTTTCCTGGTTCTTCCTTGCTGTTCAAGAAATTCTGTACAGTACATTAACCTGACGATGCAGTCAAGATTCACTGGATTGGAAATACGGTTTCATAGCCCCAGAAGCACCCAGGGAACCATCACAGCTACTGATCAAAGTCTCTTCCATCTCCTTTTAAAAATAATTTAAGCCATCAACCGTCTCCGTTTTCCTGTTAGGCCTCTTTCTTCCACCCACCTTTCCCATGTTTTAAAAAGTAGGAGTTGCAACCAGAACCCGGAATAAGCATGGAGACACAACTCAGTGGTCCGAACCGGGGCCACATTTCACATACATGTTTTCCACAATATTACAGCCACTTTCTAGGGACAGAAAATTGTAACCTCAAAGGTAGAAGCATGGAGACACAACTCAGTGGGCCGAACCAGGTCCACATTTCACATACATGTTTTCCACAATATTACAGCCACACAGAAATTCTTACAGAGAAAGAAAGTAAACCGTTGAAGAGGACAGGCTTGTTTCTCTCACACAGAGAAATGAGGAAGATAGAGCATGTACATTTTGCCTTATATCTCAGGTTCTCCTGACCTATGTATGGGGTGTTAGGGGAGGGGTAGTACCTGTGTCAGGGGGAGATATTGTTCTCCCCCTGTAGTAGTTCTTCAATATTTGATCCCCAACCTGCACTCAACTCTACCTGTGGTTCCTAGAAGCTGTCTAATGGCTGGCTAAACCAGGTGAGGGTAGCTGATGGGTCTCAAATCCTGAGTGAATTAGGGACTTGTCTGTCCCCTGTGAATGTAGGCAAGCTTCAATGAATTGAGCGGAGAAGACAAATACTGGGCCCAACAGTCAAGAAGGCAGTTTCTGCACATGCGACAGCTAGACTGGTGACTGGGAGTGGTCGCCAAGACCATATAACACCAGTCCTAAAAGACCTACATTGGCCCCCAGTACATTTCTGAGCACGATTCAAAGTGTTGGTGCTGACCTTTAAAGCCCTAAACGGCTTTGGCCCAGTATACCTGAAGGAGCATCTCCACCCCCATTGTTCAGCCTGGACACTGAGGTCCAACTCCGAGGGCCTTCTGGCGGTTCCCTCACTGCAACAAGTGAGGTTACAGGGAACCAGGCAGAGAGCCTTCTTGGTAGTGGTGCCTGCCCTGTGGAACGCCCTCCCATCAGATGTCAAGCAAATATACAACTATCTGGCTTTTAGAATACATCTAACGGCAGCCCTGTTTAGGGAAGTTATAAATTATTATTATTATTATTATTATTATTATTATTATTATTATTATTATTTGGTGGAAATGTGAGGCAGGTGGGGCTCATTAACCTGGGATGGGAGCCCATCTAGGAGAAGAAAAACTTTGATCCTCTACCTTCACTGCTTTGTGGCTATGCTTCAGGAGTAATCCCCAAGGAATAATCTATATCTTCTGTCTTGCAAAACTTCTACACAAATCCTCTTTCTGGCACCCCTGTGGCCCAGCTGCTCTCAAATGGACTGCATCAGTTATAATAAATAGTTAAAAATATACAGTGCACCCCCCCTCTCCCCTCCGTTCTGTGGTTATTCATGTTATATTTGATATGTTTCCAAGCACGATTCAAAGTGTTGTTGCTGACCTTTAAAGCCCTAACGGCCTTGGCTCAGTATACCTGAAGGAGCGTCTCCACCCCCATTGTTCAGACTGGACACTGAGGTCCAGCTCCGAGGGCCTTCTGGCGGTTCTCTCACTGCAAGAAGTGAGGTTACAGGGAACCAGGCAGAGAGCCTTCTTGGTAGTGGTGCCTGCCCTGTGGAACGCCCTCCCATCAGATGTCAAGCAAATATACAACTATCTAGCTTTTAGAAGACATCTAACGGCAGTCCTGTTTAGGGAAGTTATAAATTGACAGTGTGGTGTAGTGGTTAAGAGCGGTAGTCTCGTAATCCTGGGTAACCGGGTTCGCGTCTCCGCTCTTCCACATGCAGCTGCTGGGTGACCTTGGGCCAGTCACACTTCCTTGTAGTCTCTCAGCCCCACTCACCTCACAGAGTGTTTGTTGTGGGGGAGGAAGGGAAAGGAGAATGTTAGCCGCTTTGAGACTCCTTAAAGGGAGTGAAAGGCGGGATATCAAATCCAAACTCCTCCTCTTCTTCTTCTTCTTCTTCATTATTATTATTATTATTATTATTCTGTGGAGGAAATGTGAGGCAGGTGGGGCTCATTACCCTGGGATGGGAGCCCATCTAGGAGAAGAAAAACTTTGGTCCTCTACTTTCACTGCTTTGTGGCTATGCTTCAGGAGTAATCCCCAAGGTATAATCCATATCTTCTGTCTTGCAAAACTTCTACACAAATCCAGAGTGGAGTCCCAAGGCAGTCAAACGGTGCTTTATAAACCTCTTTCTGGCACCCCATGTGGCCCAGCTGCTCTCAAATGGACAGCATCAACGATAATGCATAGTTAAAAATATACAGTGCACCCCTCTCTCTCTCCCCTCCTTTCTGTGGTTATTTATTTTATATTTTATATCTTTTCATTACTGCATAAGCACTTTAATTCTATTTACTAATTTGCCCTCATCTTTCCCCTTAATGATCACTTACTGCATGTGTTTATATCAGGCCTGCTAATGTTGTGATTTGTTTACAGTGCATCTTCAAATAATCAATCATTTCCCCCCATTCTATTTTTAAAAATCTCTCTTTTCGATTTCATATTCTTCAACATAAATTGCAGTCTCAAATCAGCATTGCCAGAACTCTGGGAACATTTCTCTAATTCTGCCCCAGAGATAACATAGAAATAAACTCCTTCTGATTCATGTAGGGACAAATGAAGACTGCCAGACACAGTGTGTAACATATAGCAAGGGCCTATGAGACTATGCGTAGGAAATGGAAGGGCCTCGGGGCACAGTTGGTTGTCTCATCAACCTTTTGTGTTGAAGGTCACTTAATTCCATTAGTCGATTTACCTTGTCTAAAGTAACCCAATGAAACTTCCAAAATCCATAGAAAGGAACAGATCCTACCATGCAAAGGGAGTGTGTGCTGGCGAGGCCAACATTCCTGCAAGGCACAAGCAGACCATATCTTGAGCTTACTAGTTTGGGGAGTGGGCATGGGCATTTCTTGGGGCAATGTCATAGCTGCCATGAAGTGCTGAAGCTCATGTCCTGATCTTGGACTCTTGGGCTTTGACTCCTGGGTGGTCCCACCATCCTTTCACCAGTGATAACTTTTTTTGGGGGTGGAGGGGAATAACTCTCTTGTTCAGGAAAGATTTGCCCTTTACTTCCAAGAAAGAGTCTCTGTCGTCATGTTCTGTTTGCAAGCATTGCATATATTTGGATTGTGTATGGAGTGAGTAGATGCAGCTGATATGCTTCACAGCATCTTTTTAGTAGCAAGAGAGCCCCTCCCTCCATCCAATCTTTTCTTATACCTCTTTGATCCCAATGCAAAAATATATATATATATATATAATGTTCCTTATAGAGGCAGTTAGTTGCCCAGGCCAAGAGCATGATGTGTCCAATGAGAGCAGCCAGATCACCAGACCATTAAATGGTGATGGGATTAAAATCAGGCCAAATATTTCTTGACAGCAGCAGGCAGGGCAAGGGTTGGCATAGCATTGGGTCAAAGGATCAGTACATCAGGACTTCCACTTTAGGTGCCATGGAAGATGGCTGAAAATTCCATCGCTCCAGCTCCCACAGGGTAATTAGAGGCTGAGATGGGAGTAATCAGCCTCCCAAAATCTTCCCGGCGTATGGGAAGACACAGTCTCATCCACGGATGCCCAACAAACCAGCTCCAATTTCATAAGGAAGGAGGGTCTGGGGGCACTGGATGGAAAGCCCCCAAGAGAGTCCCCCCAGAAGTACCATTTACAATATCTATAACAAGCGAGACTGGATTGTTTTGTATTTGTTGATATAAATATGGCTGTAAAACTATAAACTGCCTGGAAATAATAATACTATCTAATTAAGGCTTATGATCTTTGATTTGCTTGGAAGAGGATAAAATATTCTCCAGTTTGCTGCGATTAGACAGAAGCAGAATCTCATTAGGCGCTGGAGAGATTTTAAAAAACTTTGGATAGTTTCCTAGAATTTGTGTGGAAGCTGTGTCACACTTTTAATTTGGAAATCCACCATGATGGAAGTCAAGACCAAGCTGCAGAATTACAAACGGCCATAGGGGGAGGTGAGCCTTTAATATTTGTATTTCCAGTTTGATTTGGTAAACCTCCTCTGGAAAGGCTAATGTTTGATACAACCAGTCTGGGAAAATTAATGAGCAGACGCTTAGACTTGATTTCATCGGAACTGAGTGAAGATGGCAGCTGCCAGCAGCGAAAAGACCTTTGGATTGATTTGGCAGAAACACCAGTGTGTGAGGAGAGGCTGCAAACTTATAGATGGGAATCATAGACATAAAATCCACACAGAAATACATCATTGCTTATTTCAACCTGCTTGTGGGAACAACTAAGAGGCCGAGGAAGAAGGAAGGTTAACAGCAGGAAGAATTAGAGGAACCATCGGAAATGACTATGAAAAGAAGTAGAGATATGAGATGATCAGAACCTTTGCACTTGAAGCATGGGAAGTCCTATTAAAAATTTGATAATTTTGCAGAACATTTGGATTATTTGATATGGATATGTATAATTTGGAATATTTAATGTGATTTGATTGGATTGTAAAAGTGGAAAATTTAATAAAAATGATTTTTTTAAAAAAACAAAGGATCAGTACATCATCTCACAAGCTCCATGTTGGTGGAGTGGTTCTGCTGGGTTTGAACCCCTCCAAACCAGAACAATGGGAATCAGTCGGTGTTGAAGTTTGCTGTGGTGCAAGCCAGGTAAGCGAGGTCTCACTGGGAGACCAGGGTGCAGACTCCAAGCAAGCAGATACCGGACCCATGCTTGGTTTTGCTATGGTCAATCCACCCCTCAGACCCCTAATGGGTTCCCCCCTATACTATGTTGATCCTACCCAATGCCATTTCCACCCTCACACAAACAATGTTCTTTTGCCTAACAAAGGAAAGCCATAATTTCCCTGAGGGAAAGGCAAAACAACAGCAACAACAACCAAGTGTCTCAGTTTACAAGAGAGAAAATCATTTCTGGCCCTGTCAACAAACAAGCCAAAATTGCTCAGTAAAGGCACTAACCCAAGGGTGTGCAAGAGAGAAGTTCTCAAAGCTAAATGGCTGTGAGCTCCAGGGGAAGCAGCCTTACAAAGACTCTCTGGAGATATCGATCTTCCCTGATCGATGGGGCCGCGATCTCAGACAGCTTTACGATCCCAATCAATCATTTACAGCGGTCCGGCACGCTTCCACTGCGCAATAACTCCTGCTGTCTCTTCTCAGTCACGGCTTGTAGCAGAGTAGAAGCACAGCGTGTAAAGCAGCCTAGTTTCCAGGCAAGCACACATAGACAGGTGTGTCTATTTACAGCTCTTTATTAAAACATTACAGCATCAAAGTCCGGGGCTTCTTTCAGCCATGTCCAAAGGCACGTCTTTCTCTCACAGATACAGAGAGAAGAAGTGAAAGTACAGGGAAAAACTCCTCCTCCTGAGCTTCTAAAAGCTTCTGTGTCCACCCAGCTTCTGTAAGCTGACGTCAGCAGGTGACACACACACCAGGGAATTTAACCAGTTAAGTTCTGAACTATAACACCCCCCCTTGTGTCCCTGCGTGATACCTGTGCAACATCTTCAGTAACACCTTGTGAGATCAATTCCTTCCCCAATGCCTTGTGCCCTCCCTTGGCAAACCTGTTTGGCATTTGTGGAACCACCTCACAACTCTCAGAATCGCATTGTGCGAAACTTACCCACGCACCTGTGGCCTGATACCTCTCTGGTGGGATACCCTTAGTTGTGCGACTGGACCTCCTAGGCACAAACTCAGGTGTTCCCTCTGACTCACTTTGATCAGCAAGTGTGTCCTCTGCATCATGGGACTCTCCTTCTGACTTAAAGCGTCTTCGAATCCTCTCCATCACACTCACAGGAGAACTAGGCTGACTCTTGGGCTGTCTCTTAACAGCTTGTGGAGATGCCACATCCTGCTCTTGACCCTGGTCAGTGACCTGGTCGTCATCAGCAGCCTCAGCCTCTTCTTCCTCCTCATCAGAACTGTCTTCTGGATCAGAGAGACAATCTGAGAGAACATCACGCCTGACAGGAGTCTTTGACTTTACACCCTCCTCTAAGAACTCAGCGTGTTTACTGATCAGCACCTTACTCTGATCATCTGACGGGTAGGCAAACCGCCATGCACGGGCATCTGGCTCATACCCACAGAAGATCATTTTCTGGACTTTGGCTCCATCTGGCCCTTGCAAAGCCTTAGGCAAAGCGACAAGCGCAGGAGTTCCAAAAGTCCGCAGAAAGTGAACCTGGGGTTTGCGGCCATTTAACAAAGAGAACGGTGTGTCACCTACCAGTGAGTTGTAGACACGATTCCAGGTGAATGACACAGCCCTAGTAGCCTCCAACCAAAACTCAGGAGGTAACCTGGCTTCTTTCAGCATCACCTGTGCAGCCTTAACCAGAGCTCCACTCCTCAGCTCTGCCACCCCCCCTTGCTGGGGTGAAGTAACTGTGTGGCGTATCCCTCTCTTCTGCAAGAACTTCTGCAACGCAGAACCAGTGTACTCAGCATTTCTGTCACTGATGATTGCTTGAACCCTGGTGGAGAACCTCTTTTCCACCCCCTCAATCCAGTTCTTGATCAGCTGTGCTGCATCCTCCTTGGATTTGAGACCGTGAGCCCAGGAACTCTGCGAGAAATCATCCAGAAAAGTTAGCAGAAACCTGGCCCCCCCTAGACTTGGTTCCTTGACAGGACCGGCCAAATCTATGTGTACCAGCTCAAAAGGTTTAGTGGCCACACGTTCCACCTTTGGGTAACTGCACCCTCTCACCTTTGCTTGCTTGCAAGTGTCACAATTAATGGCACTTTGACAATTTTTAATTCTGCAACCTGTAACAACCTCAGGTAACGCCTGCAAATCCTCTACCGACCCATGAATTGTTCTCTGATGCCATACGCATGCACACATGACATGTTGAGCGGGAACTGTAGCACGCTGGTTGGGAACTGTAGCACGCAACGCTTGTGCTTTCTCAACCTTCCCCTCACCCCCAAGAGACGTTTTAAGAACGAAAAGATCATTCTGTCCCTTCCGCACTTTGGCCAGTAACCTCCCCCCTTTGGAGATTGTGCAGACATCATTTTCAAAACAAACTTTGAACCCCTTATTCAACAAATAAGGCACAGATAGCAAACAGTGATGAATCTCTGGAACAATACAAAAATCCACCGTCTCCTGTAAAACAGAAAGATAGGCATTAGTGCATTTGCGAACTCTAGTTTTCTGTCCATTCGCGAACTTAATAGTTTGTCCCTTCGGAACTGCTGTGCAATTCCACCTCTCGACTGCAGGGGTCTCTGGAACCATGTTGCGGTTAGCTGCAGAGTCTATTACAAAGGCCATCCCGGAATCTTTCACTCCGCCGTCTTCAAACACTGCCATACTTGCAGAAACTTGATAAGACTCTTCCTGTTGTTTACCACGACCACCTGGCTCAGCTCCACGCCTGCCTGTCTTCCCAGGCCTGTTGCCATGGAAACCTGCCTGATTCCCATGGGAAAAGTCATTGCAAACATCCTGCATCGGCTCTCTGCTCCGGTGGGGGCAATTGCCACGCCGACGTTGAACTCCAGTGGAAAAACACTGCCCGGGGCTCCTCCCAGCTGGCCTGGCCTTCCTCCTTCTGGAACGACGCCTTCCACCAGTCTGGCCCCCCCTGAAGCTCCTCTCTGCTTCAGCACAAAGCGAAAGTCTTTTAAACTTGCCTTTGGAACTCTTCGCCCCCCCGATCTGCTCACTAGCGCTCCTAGAGGCTAAGACATCGGGAACAGGGCCTGCCAGTCCAGCCTCTCCAGGACTCAGTCCATCACACAGACGTGTAGAAGCATTGCAACAGCTCCCCAACACTGTCCCAGCCCCCATTGGGCTTTCTGGGCATCCTTCAGCCTCTCCAGGGCTTTCTTCAGGGCTCTGGCCTTTCGCTGACGCCTCACACAAGCACGGTGCAGCACTAGTACAGCTGCCAGCAATAGTCCCTTCTGCCCCCTCTGGGGGCCCACAGCTTCCCTCAGCTGTGTGTTGACTCTCAAGAATGTGCCCAGCGCCATCTTGCCTCTCCCCTTCTGACGCAGCCGCGTCTAGGCCATGGCGTTCCACTCCTGCTTCACAAGCCTCACGGAGTGCTAGCCATGCAACCTCAGGCCTCTCAGCATCTAGGACAATAGGCTTCAGCGCATCACTTACATTCTCTGCCAGAAATACTAGCACACACTTCTCAGCTTCGCTCAGCTCTGTTGCTGCTCCAGCCGCTTTCTGTAGTGGCTGGACTGCCTCCCAAAGGCTTTCTCCGACCAATAACAGTTCTACGTGGAGACTCCACGTCCACCAGCCTTCGCGCGTCAGCTTTTCACATGGTAGCTTAAGCTCAAAACCATGCTTCTGGAACTGCGCCATCTTCTCCCCCCAGTGCCCCAGCTTACTCACGTAGCAGTAGCCTCCAGCACCTGTCTTTGGAGAAGCGATTTTTCAGCTGCGTCTCAGCTCCCAGCTCTCTGTGTCAGAAGCTCTTACTGCCTCTCGGAAGCAGGCAATTAATCATTCTTGCTCTCCGGCACCCACGCTGACTTCAAAGCGTTCCTGGAGCTCACACCGACTGCTTTACGAGCGTAGCCTGACCATCCATAACCTCTGGAGATATCGATCTTCCCTGATCGATGGGGCCGCGATCTCAGACAGCTTTACGATCCCAATCAATCATTTACAGCGGTCTGGCACGCTTCCGCTGCGCAATAACTCCTGCTGTCTCTTCTCAGTCACGGCTTGTAGCAGAGTAGAAGCACAGCGTGTAAAGCAGCCTAGTTTCCAGGCAAGCACACATAGACAGGTGTGTCTATTTACAGCTCTTTATTAAAACATTACAGCATCAAAGTCCGGGGCTTCTTTCAGCCATGTCCAAAGGCACGTCTTTCTCTCACAGATACAGAGAGAAGAAGAAGTGAAAGTACAGGGAAAAACTCCTCCTCCTGAGCTTCTAAAAGCTTCTGTGTCCGCCCAGCTTCTGTAAGCTGACGTCAGCAGGTGACACACACACCAGGGAATTTAACCAGTTAAGTTCTGAACTATAACAGACTCTACCTTCCCCTCTAAAGCAAAGGCTCATGAACAGGGCCTGATTTAGGTTTCATGAGGACCGAAGCTACTGAAGGTAATGGGGCCCTTTATATGTCCAGCTGTCCTTTGTCAACAACAAATTGTCAATTTTTTTGGTGTTGAATATGTGCTATATGGTAATTTATGGACCTAATACGGAGTCTACACAATACAAAACACTGTTCCTGTATGTACTTTTTATTTGATTTGCTTTTTAACTTATATTTTGGAAATGTACATCCAGTTTTTTCCCCTTTAATTTTTTGGGGGGCCCTAAGCCATGGCTTGTTCATCTTATATGTAAATCTGGCATTGCTCATGGGACAGCTTTTCCCCATGAGCCCATTACACAGAGGAGATTTTGCTGCAATTTATGGGCCACAGCACCACCAGGCAAAGTTGCCCTATGCTTATTGGGCATGGAAGAGGGCTTTAAAGAGAAATAAGTAAAATGGGTAGAAAGGAATGAAACACACACAGATATTTTCGCTGCAGACAGGTCCAATTTTATTCTGCATTCCAATGAGCAGGAGTGTAAAGCAAATGTAGGTACCTCCTTCAGCCTATTGGTTTGTGAGAGAAAAGGAATAAAAAGAAGAAAAAATAAGACAAAGTCAAATTTGACCTCTGGCCCTTGAACAAGCACACTACTCCATTTGTTTCTGATTTGTGGTGTTCTATTTTTAAAATACAGTGGTACCTTGGGTTAAGTACTTAATTCGTTCCGGAGCTCCGTACTTAAACTGGAGCTCTGTTCTTAACCTGAAACTGTTCCTAACCTGAAGCACCACTTTAGCTAATGGGGCCTCCTGCTGCCGCCACGCTGCCGGAGCACAATTTCTGTTCTCATCCTGAAGCAAAGTTCTTAACCTGAAGCACTATTTCTGGTTTAGCAGAGTCTGTAACCTGAAGCGTATGTATCCTGAAGCGTATGTAACCTGAGGTACCACTGTGAAGTATTATTGGTATTGCTATTATTATTATATTATTATTGATATTATTATTCACAACAACAAGCAGAAGTACAACCACCTTCAGGAACTGTTTGCCTTGACAATATCTGGGGCAAGGAATAAAATCATCTTTAGGAGGGAGTTTCCCCGAAATCTACTCTTCAGCCTCAAAGGAAGGAAAATAAAAATAAGATCAGTAGAAGACAAAGCAAAGTTCTTGTATAAGTATGAAGAAGACTTGCGGAAGGGACTTGGAAAAGAGTTAAGAGCCTCGGGCAGAAGATCACCAGGTTGATGGACTATATGGAATTGGCGGAAAGGACTGGCAGAATCCGAGACCAGGGAGAAGAGATGGTGGAAGAAGATTGGAAAAAGTTTAAAGACTATTTATAGAAATAATGTAAAATTAATGAGTGTTAGAAAAATGTTGGAATGAAGTTATACGGCTTTAGTAGAAATGTTATAAGGAATTAAGTATAAATAGATTATGAGAGTATTAAAGGGAAAATAAAGTTAAAATATGTTAAGATAATTATATGACAGAAAATAGAGGAAGATGGAAAGGATTTGCTGAAACAATTAATACAAGTGGAATACAAAAAGGGAGGTCGGAGGAGGTCGTTGAAACAAGTGAATGAAAGATAAGATATTGAAATGTTAAGATGTGTGTTTTAAATTGTCTTTGTTTGGTTTTGTTTAGTTTATGGTGTTAGTGTTGTGTTGTGTAATGTTTATATATTTTATTGTATTGTTTTCTTTTTTCTTCTTTTTTCCCTTTTTTTGTAGTGTTTAAAAGTAATAAATATATTTTTTTTTAAAAAAAGACAATATCTGGGGCAAGTGTAATGTATGTGGAAGCTGCCAGCAAGAATACTTTTAACACAATATCTTCAATTCACTTGCAAGTGAATCAATACATTAATTACCAAGTATTTTTCACAGAATCATAGAATCGTAGAGCTGGAAGGGACCCCAAGTGTCATCAGGTCCAACCCACCCCAATATCTGGGAGCTTCATACTTACAAATTCCGCAGCATACAATATTACACAGATCTGCAGCATGCAACATTCTCTGCACATTTTCCTGCAGGATAAGTTGTGAGAGGGCATCGGGATTTGTAACAACTCCCACGGATCTTCAAACATTGCCTTCTGTTTCTTACAAGTTCTCTAGCTGCATATACACACAAGAGAGAAAGCAAGTAAAATCTAAATATAATACCTTAAACCAATATTTCTAATTCTACATTAATTTAGCAAAAGTTATCTGGCAGAAGAGTATTTGTAATTTTCAGAGCTCAATCCACTTCACTTAAACCTCCAGGTGGAAAGTCTTCTCTTGATGAAGGGGCAGAGAGTGTGGTCTTCAAAGGCTTCCTAGGTACCAGTAGAGGTCCAGCAGGCACTAACGTTGGTAACCTCAGCTTTGAGCAAAGTTTTTCGGTTCTATCCATTTCGCTTTCTTTCATGTTCTGCATTTTGCATTCTTAATCTTTTGAAATGACACTATGCAAAGATAAATATTTGACTGACCTTTGTGAAAAATTAGAGCTGGACAGAAGTGGTATCTTACTCAGAGGCAAATCCCTACTCTAAAAGGGAGGAGTGGGTTCTATTTCTTGCTGTTAGTATGAAACTCTGCTTAGGTTTGGATAGCCAATTAAATTAAATTAAAGTTATTGATTTGCTACTTGTGTATACCTATACCATTCTTCATCTGAAGATCACAGAGTGGTTCATAACATTAAAATACAAAACGAGAATACAAAACAAAACAAAACAAAACCAGGACCCATTCCCTCAAACCTATTTCAAAGGTCACGTATGGTTTTATCAGCCAAAGACCTTTTTATATATTTTTTATTTTTTCCCCCATGATGATCTTTATAAGTTTTTTGTTTTGTTTTGTTTTGTTTTTGCCTGGGGAGAGCATTCCATAAAGGGGAATTCACCTCAGAAAAGACCTGTTCTTGGCTTACCACCCTCTTGTGGAGGAGGCAGACAAAGGAGGACCTCAGAGGAAGTTGGCAGCCTTTGGGTCGGTTGATATGGGGAGAGGCAGTATTTGAGGTATTGCAGTCCTGAGTCATTTAAAGGCGTTTCACGCTATATAGGTCAGCTTCCTCTCTTTTCTTTTGGGTCTCCTCTGGGCACCCACTGCCTTGTTCCCCTGCCTACCCCAACGAGAGCTGCCTCTTCAGGCCACCCCACAGGGGACTGGCAAGAGGATGCCCCCAGCCAAACGGATACTGGCCAAAGGTGAATGTGAGGCCAGCACCTTACTCACCTTGGGAGGCAGCAGCTGGTGCTACCAGGCCACTCAGCTACCAGGCAAGGACAAGAAAGGCCAGCGTGGCACCTGTCTGCCCAGCCTCCCACTTGTCTGCCCGTTCCCAACACCAAGGGCTGGCTAACTGGCTAACTGACTGGCCTCCCTCACCCACTTGTGTACTCTGAGGCCACCTCAGCTCTTGACACCCAGCACCGCCTGGCCAATACTACCCAAGTATCACCCTTTGGAAACATCCATCCAAGCTGAACCAGAACCACCGCAAAGCAGTGCCACCCACCCCCAACTCAGACAGTCCCTTCAGAAGCATGCCATGCTCAGTGGTATCAAAAGACCCTGAGAGGTTGAGGAGAATTAACAAGGACACATTTCCCCTGTCTCTCTCCTGACAGAGATCAGCATACAAGGAGTTTCTGTGCCAAAAATCACTTTCCTCCAAGAACGTCTGGATCTGGTCGATGATCATCTACTCAAGAACATTGCGTAATAAGGAGATTGCAGCAGCTAGCTAGTAATAACTTCGATCTTTTGAATCTAGGGAGGACTTCTGAACTTGTGGTCTTACCACTGCCTCCTTCAAGCAGGGAGGCAATATCCCCTCTCTAGAATAGGCATTAATCACCTCCCTGGTTTCCCAATACAAGTTAATAGGATTGCCAAAGTTTTTCATTTCATGGATACAGGATGTGCTGGGTTGGTCCAGAATCAGGCACAATCTAAATTATAAACTGGACCAGAAATCAGATCCGGTTATAGGGTCTTTATTCTTACCGTAAAAACAGCAACGATGCTTTTCTCCACAATTTCCAATGACTTTAAAGTAAGAAGGGCATTCCTTCAACACACAGTACCCTGCCCAATCACCATACATGCAAGATTCTTCATCTGTAACATCAGTGAATCCTGTAGTAACAGAGCAGCAAATGGCCTTTAGCTACCTATCCACGTACAAGAGAATTCAAGTAGAATGATGGGTATGATAAAATCTAATAAATAACAATACCAGCAAAAAATATTTAAGAGAGTGCAGAGAAACTCAGGCGGATGTTTTTTGAAAAAACAAGCAAGCAAGCAAGCAAGCAGGCAGGCAAGCACCTATTTTAACTAAAAGAAATCACAGAGTTGGGTGCAACACAGAAGAACACATCAAAAAAGGAATATGGCAGTCTCCTTCCACCTCCCTTCTTGCTGTAAAAAGGTAAAGGTAAAGGTACCCCTGCCCATACGGCCCAGTCGTGTTTGACTCTAGGGTTGTGCGCCCATCTCACTTAAGAGGCCAGGGGCCAGCGTTGTCTGGAGACACTTCCGGGTCACGTGCCCAGCATGACGATGCTGCTCTGGCAAGCCAGCACCAGCGCAGTGTGAGGAGAATCAAAACTTACAAGGTTAAACAGTTCTGAGTGACGTCTCACATTCTGAGGCGTGGCTATATTCACATACGGGAACCTTTCTCTCTGTGTGTGAGCTCTTTCGTTTTTGACAGAGAAGCGAAAGGATGCCAGCCAATTCGCCGGGCTGATTTATGATGTGCTACTCATTAAAGACTGTTGGAGATTAGAAAGAAAGCCTGCATTCAGTCTGATTTATTACCCACACAAGGCAACAGTTTTCTGCCGCTGCGAGGACTCTGCTAAGGACTTAAGTAAGAGAGCCAAGGGAGCTCGTGTTTTCTATCGGCACGGACGGACACTGGCGGAGCAGGAAACATGCCGGACGCCATCTTATCTTACATGGAAACGCCGTTTACCTTCCCGCTATAAACGGTCCCTATTTATCTACTTGCACTTAGGGGTGCTTTCGAACTGCTAGGTGGGCAGGAGCTGGGACCGAAAGACGGGAGCTCACCCCGCCATGGGGATTCGAACCGCCGACCATGCGATCGGCAAGCCCTAGGCACTGAGGTTTTACCCACAGCGCCACCCGCGTCCCCCTTCTTGCTGTACGTATACCCAACTTTAAGCTTTAACCTAACCTTAAACTTAACCCACAATCCCCACACAAACCTGCCACTGGTACCCCATGTACTAAGGCCTCTGCCATGGTTCAAAATTGCATGGCAGGTGTGTTTAACCTGCGTGATTTCCATTGTAAGGGACAAGGTGAGGATGCTGTCGTGAGATGTCACAAGAAGTCAGTTTATCCTGTGACACCATGTAAGGGCATCCCTACCAGTCCCTGACCTGCATGATGATCGGCCTTTGCCCAAGAAGAAAGATTGAGAGTTTAAAGCTTTTTTCGCACCAAGTAAGTCCAATCAGACGCAGTGTGAAAAGAGCATTTAACTGTTCACCTTTCTTCCATGGTAATGCCTTTTCAGCAAGCCTGGTGTTTAGTTGGAAAAGACGTGGGTGGTGCTGTGGTCTAAACCACTGAGCCTCTTGGACTTGCTGACTGTAAGGTCAGTAGTTCGAATCCCCGCAGTGGGATGAGTTCCCACTGATCTGTCCCAGGTCCTGTCAACCCACCAGTTCACAAGCACACAAGTGAAAGTAGATACTGTATATGGGAATTGGAAATGTAGATCGGGGAAATGGGAAAAAAAGAGGAAGAGGATAAGCATTGGCCCCACACAGTGGTATTACTCATTCCAGTCCCATTTAGGACTCAAATAATTGCTTACCTGGATTGGGAATGAGTAGCAGAGCAAACACAATATACAAAAAGTATATGTTCTTCATAGCTCCCAGAAGGTCAAGGTGGATGCTCCTTGTATCCCAACCTGAAAGGAAATGAAGAGGCAATGTGTTTTGGTGTGTCTTATACTCCTCGGGGTATTACAAAATCTCCCTAGGCATTATACATTAAATTATAAATTGCCTTTCTGTATCACTGCTCAAGAGACCATGGTACGCAACTGAGAGTAAACTGTGGCAGAGTACATTAATCTGGCAATGCCTTCTCGGTTCACCCGGTTGGAAAAATGGTTTCAATGTGGCTCAGATCCTACAGATAACTGAGGTCCCTATCAAGCAGGACCAGTTTTTGTGTTTTTCCTTGCTGTTCAAGAAATTCTGCACAGTACATTGGATTGGATTGGAAATATTGTTTCATACCCCCAGAAGCACCTATAGATCCACTCCATCATCATAGTCACTTATCAAAACAGTCAAAACTGGTAGGTTTCTGTTATGCCACTGTGCAGTTTTTGGAGTCACAAGACTCTATTGACATTCCAGACTGTTGGAATTCTCACGGGAGAGGGGAGACGGATGTTGAAGTTACTGGTTTCCTGTTTCTTTGTTCCTGTTGTTTTCTGTCTCTCACAGAGAGCAGATGCATATTCTTTTCTGTCTTGCGTAGTTACAAATAAAGTAGCAATATAGGTCAAATTTCTGGCTCCTTCTGCTGCTGTCTGAGTATTCTGCGCAATAGAGAGTGTGCCTGAAGTCTCATTCAAAGGCTTAGTCTGTTAATCACAATCGGAGGAGAGCCTAGATGGGGTTCCAAAGATACCGGAGGAGTAGCCATTACAGCTTGGTCGTACGGAGGCTGTGACCGGTATGCAACTGAGAGGAAACTGTGGCACAGTAATAATAATAATAATAATAATAATAATAATAATAATAATAATAATAATTTTATTTACACCCTGCCCTCCCCAGCCAAGACAGGGCTCAGGGTGGCTAACAACCAATAATAAAAACAAGTTGATTAAAATACAATTTAAAAGATTAAGATACAACATTAAAAACAATTAGGGAGGAATCTCTTCATAGGAGGAGAAAGGAAAAAGAAAGAGGGTGAGGGAATCAAACTGATTCTGAGCCAAAGGCCAGGTGGAACAACTCTGTCTTACAGGCCCTGCAGAAAGAGATCAGATCCCACAGGGCCCTGGTCTCAAGAGACAGAGCATTCCACCAGTGAAGGGCTTTAAAAGTCAAAACCAGCACCTTAAATCTGACCCTGTACTCCACCGGGAGCCAATGCAGCTGGAAAAGCACTGGATGAATATGCTCCCATGGCAGAGACCCTGTAAGGAGCCTCACTGCAGCATTCTGCACCTGCTGGAGTTTCTGGGACAGCTTCAAGGGCAGCCCCGCATAGAGCAAATTACAGTAGTCAAGCCTGGAGGTGACCATCGCATGGATCACTTTGGCCAGGTCAGGGCAGGAAAGGTAAGGGACCAACTGTTTGATGCGGCGAAGGTGGGAAAATGTCGCCTTGGCTGTTGTTGTAAACTGCGCCTCCATGGAAAGAGAGGCGTCAAGGATTACACCCAAACTCTTAACAGAGCACAATGGCACTAATTGGTTCCCCGCAAGAGAAGGGAGTTGGTCCCTCATCCCCATACCATACCGAGCCAGCCAGAGGACCTCTGACTTTGAAGGATTTAGTTTCAGTTGTCTCCCACGAAACCATCCAGCCACAGCTTCCAAACATCTGGTCAGTGTGTCAGGGATTGAGTCGGTATGGCCATCCATCAGCAGATAGAGCTGAGTGTCATCAGCATATTGGTGACAACCCAGCCCAAAGCTTCAGATAATCTGGGCAAGGGGGCACATAAAGATGTTAAAAAGAATCGGGGAGAGGATTGAGCCCCGTGGCACTCCACACACCAAAGGGTGGTGCGGCGACAACTCCCTCCCTAGTGCCACCCTCTGTCCCCAACCAGAGATCAAAGAGCACAGCCATTTATGGGCTATGCCCTGTATCCCCACATCAGCGAGGCGGTGGTCCAAACGATCATGGACCATGTCAAAGGCTGCTCACAAATCTCAGGGAATCAGCAGTCCCAACCCGCCTCGATCCAGTTGTCTGCGGAGATGATCTGTTAGGGCGCTCAGAGCCGTCTCGGTCCTAAAACCAGGACAAAATCCACACTGAAATGGATCTAAAGCCCATGTTTCCTCCAGAAACCTACCAAGCTGTTCAATTGCCTTACCCAGATATGGGAGATTTGAAACTGGGCAGTAATTGGATAGATCTAAAGGATCTAGTGAAGTTTTCTTTAAGAGCGGACACACCATTGCTTCCTTCAGCTCCCCTGGGAATATCCCTGTGTTAAGGGACAAATTGATAATTTCAACCAGGGGGGTCCATGCAATATCTGGGCATGCCCTAATCAGCCAAGATGGGCACAGATCGAGGAGCCAGGTGGTGGGCCTACCAGCTTGGAGAAGTCTATCCACATCTGCAGGGAGTATCCAATCGAAATGTTCTAACACTGGATCCGAAGACAGTTGAGGGGCCTCCAGTTCTGTCACAGTATCTAAATGGCAGGGAGGTCACTGAAGTGAAGGCACGAGACAGGTGTTGATCATCATGAGAGCTGCGCACAGGTAGTCTGAAGCAAGCTACCACCATTCCTGTGGAGCCTCCTTTTACTGAGACAAATATGCAAGCTAGGCAGATACATGTTTGGGCTGTGACCTTAACACATCTTCTGTCCCAGGATTGTGGGGTGGTACAAAGCTATTTTGGCACCTGTTCCACAGCATCATTTTCCCCGTGCACAGTGTATGACGTAGGAGACAAAAGGTCTCAGGGAAAAAGTTACAGACAGTACACCACTGACTTCTAAGACCGCAAAAGGTCAGACACAGGGGATGATGTTCCGACGGCCGTGGCTTGTCTGGGGGGGGGTTCCCTGCACCCCAAGGTCACACGTGCAGGCAGATTGTGGCTGCCTGCTGGCGGGGAAGTGTGCTCCCTCCGGAACCCACTCCCTACTCTGCGATATCCCTACAGGTCACAGCCGAGGAACAGGACTTTCTCTGCAGAAAAGCTTGCAAATGTCTCACAGCTGTGGGTTGAATTTGTGCTTAAATTTGGTTATCCTGCTAAGGGTGTTATTGACCTAATAATTCTAAAATGTTGTGCCAGGGGAGAGCTAGTGAATGGAATGGAATCTGCAAAGTGATATTTCTTAGCAGCTTTCATAGCCATCTCATAGGCTTTCATAAGCGTCCTATAAGATGTTCTTGAAGCTCCGTTACGGGTCTGTCGCAATACTCGCTCTAGCCTTTTGAGATCCCGCTTCATTTTCCGGAGCTCCACGGTAGACCAAGGGGCCCAGTTTCGATGGGGTGACAGAGAGCGCTTAGGCGCAATCTCTTCAATGGCCATCAAGAGCCAGTTATTCCAGTCCTCGACAAGGTCATCGAATAAGTCGCCAGGAGGAGCAGGGTCCCTCAAGGCCAGAAGGAATCTATCAGGATCCATCAGTCTGTGCGGTTGAGCCCAAATAGGCTTGCCATGTGAGCAGGGGAGGAGCGGGAAGTCAATCTGGGCTTTCAGAGCGTGGTGATCAGACCATGGTACTTCCACAGGGGGGAGCATGATCACATCTATGCCAGCACCAAAGATCAAATCCAGTGTGTGGCCTGCTTGATGGGTCGGGCCCATAACAAACTGGGAGAGCCCCAGTGTTGCCATGGAAGTCACTAGGACCAGAGCCTGTGAGGAGGGGGCATCATCGTCATGGACACTGAAGTCTCCCAAAACCAATAGGTTTGTGAACTCCAAGGCCCAGCCTGCCGCCACCTCCAGCAGGTCTGACAGGGTGGCTGCCAGTGCGCTAGCTGGTCGGAACACCAGCCAGACAGCCAAGTTCTCCTCAGTGCCCCACATGAGACCAACTGTGATGGCCTGGGATTCCGATTCAGAGGCTGAACCAGAGGAATCCCAGCCTGCACAGGAGTCCCCACCTCCAGGGCCGGCTGAATTGGGACAGGGCCTGGATTCTGAAGTGCCTGCACCTGTGTTAGATCCTCAGGAGCAGGCACCAGGTGATCCCACTCTGGCTCCAGAGGTGGTTGAGGACTCAGTGCCTGCAGGTGAGTCTCCCCCTGGGCCCAGTAACCCTTTAGCCTCTCCTGAACTGCAGAGACTCAGGGCAGAGAGGCGAAGGGAACTGGTTGCTCCCAGGAGGAGTGCTCGCCTTAAGGCCAAGAGAGGCGGGTCTCCTGGGGGCCGGGACCGCCCCTAGCCTCAGAACAGATAAAGGCCAGTCGGCCCGGTCCCAGGTTGTGGGAGCAACGTCATTGTTGAGTTCCTGTTCCTGCCCGGACCCAGACCTGACTCTTCAGTGCTCCTGTCCCCGCCCAGCTTCCTGTTTCGGACCTCGCCCCGCTGCTTGTGGGCTGATTCCAGGCTAGTGACCCAGGACCGGACTCTGACTTCGCCTATGGTAACCTTCCCCCCGGGATCAGCACACCAACACATTCAATACTGGAGATCGCCGGTGGTGGCAGAGCCCTGAAAAAGCAATCCTCCTGGATTGACAATGCTACTCCACCCCCCTGACCCAGAGTCCACGATTGATGGAGGACAGAGAAAACTGGAGGTGTTCTCTCATGTAGGGAGATTACTTCACCTTCCCGTACCCAAGTCTCTGTCATGCAAGCCAGGTCAATCCCGTGATAGAGACAAAAAAGTCACAAATGGTGGCGGTTTTATTGCCTATGGACCTGGCATTGCACAACAACAATGACGGAGGTGGGTAATCCCTGCTCGCCCAACCCTTGTCCGTTGGGATAGGGCGTAGATTGGAAGGGATTCGAGCACCACTGCATCTCATAACCCTTCATAGTGATATTTAGCCCCACTGCCATTCTTCCCTAACCCTTCAATAGTGGGAATCCCAGACCCCATACTAGCCTCCCCAATAGAGGGGTAAGATCTCCTCACTAACAAGTCATCTCTGGGCCAGGACTCTTGGGTCAGAATGGTATGGGGAAGAGGTGAATGTTCGATAGGGTAATTATCCCTAGAAGATAAACCCAACCAACCGCAACCTGAGCAAAGAAGATGTTCAGTTCCTCTGCCAATGAGGTATCAGTCTTAACCATGCTCCTTGTATTGTCCTTGTAGTGCTGCAGTCGTTGCCACACTTGTTTCATGATGTTATCGGCTAAATAATTTTCCACCTTCAGCTTATACTGTTGTTTTGCTGCCATAATGTGGTGCCCCACAAGACGAAAAACTCGCTAGACGAAAGAGTTTTCCGTTTTTTGAGGTGCTTCGCAAGACGAATTTCCCTATCTGCTTGCTTCGCAAGACGAAATGTCTTGCGAGTTCTTGTGAGTTTTTTTCCTTTCCCCCCTTTTTCTAAGCTGCTAATAGCCACTAAGCCGCTAATCCGCTAATAGCCACTAAGCCGCTAATAGCGCTAATCCGCTAAGACGCAAATAGCCGTGCTTCGCAAGATGAAAAAACCGCAAGACGAAGAGACTCGCGGAACGAATTAATTACGTCTTGCGAGGCATCACTGTATGTCTATATTCCCTGTCTTAAAGGCAGAAATCCGGATTTTCAGGAGTGTTCTTACTTCAGGAGTCATCCATGGTTTACAGTTCCCATAGTGTCTAATGCATCTCTGTGATGTTACATTATAGATGCACACTTTAATATAGGAGAGTATAGCATCGGTGTATCTATGCAGATCTTGATGTTCAAACACAAGTACATTAATCTGGCAATGTATTCGCTATTCACCCGGTTGGAAAAATGGTTTCAATGTAGCTCAGATCTTACTGATAACTGAGGTCCCAATCAAGCAGCACCAGTTTTCTGCTTCTTCCTTGCTGTTCAAGAAGTTCTGTACAGTACATTAACCTGACGATGCAGTCAAGATTCACTGGATTGGAAATACGGTTTCATAGCCCCAGAAGCACCCAGGGAACCATCATAGCTACTGATCAAAGTCTCTTCCATCTCCTTTTAAAAATAATTTAAGCCATCAACCGTCTCCATTTTCCTGTTAGGCCTCTTTCTTCCACCCATCTTTCCCATGCATTAAAAAGTACCAGTTGCAACCAGAACCCGGAATAAGCATGGAGACACAACTCAGTGGGCTGAACCAGGGCCACATTTCACATACATGTTTTCCACAATATTACAGCCACACAGAAATTCCTACAGACAGAGAGAAAGTAAAACGTTGAAGGGGGCAGTCTTGTTTCTCCTGACCTTTGTATGGGGTGTTAGGGGAGGGGTAGTACCTCTGGCAGGGGGAGATATTGTTCTCCCCCTGTAGTGGGGACATTTGGTCCCCAACCTGCACTCTACCTGTGGTTCCTAAAAGCTGTCTACTGGCCAGCTAAACCAGGTGAGGGTAGCTGATGGGTCTCAAATCCAGAGTAAATTAGGGACTTGTCTGTCCCCTGTGAATGTAGATAAAGCTTCAATGAATTGAGCAGACCTGACAAATACTGGGCCCAACTGTCAAGAAGGCAGTTTCTGCACATGCGACAGCTAGACTGGTGACTGGGAGTGGTCGCCGAGACCATATAACACCAGTCCTAAAAGACCTACATCGGCCCCCAGTACATTTCTGAGCACGATTCAAAGTGTTGGTGCTGACCTTTAAAGCCCTAAACGGCTTTGGCCCAGTATACCTGAAGGAGCATCTCCACCCCCATTGTTCAGCCTGGACACTGAGGTCCAACTCCGAGGGCCTTCTGGCGGTTCCCTCACTGCAAGAAGTGAGGTTACAGGGAACCAGGCAGAGAGCCTTCTTGGTAGTGGTGCCTGCCTGTGGAACGCCCTCCCATCAGATGTCAAGCAAATATACAACTATCTGGCTTTTAGAAGACATCTAACGGCAGCCCTGTTTAGGGAAGTTTATTATTATTATTATTATTATTATTATTATTATTATTATTATTATTTGGAGGAAATGTGAGGCAGGTGGGGCTCATTAACCTGGGATGGGAGCCCATCTAGGAGAACAAAAACTTTGGTCCTCTACCTTCACTGCTTTGTGCCTATGCTTCAGGAGTAATCCCCAAGGAATAATCCATATCTTCTGTCTTGCAAAACTTCTACACAAATCCAGAGTGGAGTCCCAAGGCAGTCAAACGATGCTTTATAAACCTCTTTCTGGCACCCCCTGTGGCCCAGCTGCTCCCAAATGGACAGCATCAGCGATAATGAATAGTTAAAAATATACAGTGCACCCCCCTCTCTCTCCCCTCCTTTCTGCGGTTATTTATTTTATATATTATATCTTTTCATTGCTTCATAACCAATTTAAATCTATTTACTAATTCGTCCTGATCTTTTCCCTTAATTGTCACTTATTGCATGTGTTTATTATTGCATGTATATTTCTCTAATTCTGCACCAGAGATAACATAGAAACAATCTCCTGATTCATGTAGGTACAAATGAAGACTGCCAGACCCAGTGTGGAACATATAGCAAGGGCCTATGAGACTATGGGTAGGAATTGGAAGGGCCTTGGGGCACAGTTGGTTGTCTCATCAACCTTTTGTGTTGAAGGTCAAGGTCAATTAATTTCTTTAGTCAATTTACCTTGTCTAAAATAACCCAAAGAAACTTCCAACATACATAGAAAGGAACAGATCCTACCATGCAAAGGGAGCATGTGCTGGTGAGGCCAACATTCCTGCATGGCACAGGCATCCCATGAGTGAGCAGACCATATCTTGAGCTTACCAGTTTGGGGAGTGGGCATGGGCATTTCTGGGAGCAATGTCGTAGCTGCCATGCAGTGCTGAAGCTCATGTCCTGATCTTGGACTCTTGGGCTTTGACTCCTGGGTGGTCCCACCATCCTTTCACCAGTTATAACTTTTTTTTGGGGGGGGGTGGAGGGGAATAACTCTCTTGTTCAGGAAAGATTTTCTCCTTACTTCCAAGAAAGCGTCTCTGTCATCATGTTCTGTTACAAGCATTGCATATATTTTGATTCCGTATGGAGTGAGTGGATGCAGCTGATACGCTTCACAGCATCATTTAAGTAGCAGGAGAGCTCTCCCTCCATCCAATCTTTTCTTATTCCTCTTTGATCTCAATGCAATAAAAAAAGAAGAATGTTCCTCACAGAGGTAGTTAGTTGCCCAGGCAAGAGCATGATGTGACCCATGAGAGCAGCCAAATCACCAGACCGTTCAACAGTGATGGTATTAAAATCAGGCCAAATATTTCTTGACGGCAGCAGGCAGGGTTGGCCTGGCATTGGGTCAAAGGATCAGTACATCATCTCACAAGCTCCATGTTGGTGGAGTGGTTCTGCTGGGTTTGAACCCCTCCAAACCAGAACAATGGGAATCAGTCGGTGTTGAAGTTTGCTGTGGTGCAAGCCAGGCAAGCGAGGTCTCACTGGGAGACCAGGGTGCAGACTCCAAGCAAGCAGATACCAAACCCACGCTTGGGTTTGCTGTGGTCAATCCACCCCTCAGACCCCTTATAGGTTCTTCCTTATACTATGTTGATCGTACACAAGGTCATTTCCGCCCTCATACAAAAAATGTTCTTTTGCCTAGCAAAGGAAAGCCATAATTTCCCTGAGGGAAAGGCAAAACAACAACAACAACCAAGTGTCTCAGTTTTAGAGAGAGAAAATCACTTCTGGCCCCGTCAACGATCATCCCAAAATTGCTCTGTAAAAGCTCTAATTTGAGGGTGATTGAGAGGGAAGTTCTCAAAGCAAAATGGCTGTGAGCTCCAGGGAAAGCAGTCCTACATAGGATTTCCCTTCCCCTCCACAGCAAAGGCTCATGCACAGGGCTGAATTTAGATTTCATGAGGCCCTAAGCTAATGACGGTAATGGGGCCCTTTATATGTCCAGCTTTCCTTTGTCAACAACAAATTGTTGCTGTTTTTTGTGTTGAATATATGCTATATGGTAATTTATGGACATAAAATGGAGCCTACACAACACGAAACACTGTTGCTGCATGTAGGTTTTATTTTATTTATTTTTTATCTTATATACAGTGGTATCTTGGGTTAAATATGCTTCAGGTTACATATGCTTCAGGTTACAGACTCCGCTAACCCAGCAATATTACCTCAGGTAAGAACTTTGTTTCAGGAAGACAACAGAAATTATGCTCTGGTGGCACAGCAACAGCAGGAGGCCCCATTAGCTAATGTGGTCTTCAGGTTAAGAACAGTTTCAGGTTAAGAACGGACTTCCGGAACGAATTAAGTACTAAACCAGAGGTACCACTGGCAGCTCGGTGTTTACATCACATGATGTGTCTGGCTGTGGGAAAGAATGTTCCCGGAGGTTCCCGGGATTCACAGGGCTTTGTTTTGTGTGTAATATGAGACCTTCCTGTTGTGTATGTGAAGGAAGTCTGTGTCACTTGCTCAGAGGAGACTGAACTGATCGGACATGTTTTTTGTAGAGTTGAACAGTCAGAAATAAACAAGATGTAAAAGACTTTCTGACTATCTTCTTCCCCTGCTGGTATGCAAGGAAGAAGGGGGTGTGCATCTTCCACACAGGGAGATGTCGCCTATCAAGATCTTCCTGGACTGCCGGGGCATCGACAGCCAGAGTAGATCACCGGTAAACAAGCCCCCGGGAGCCTGGGAGAGGGGCCAGCCTCTCCCAAGGGGGCAAGTTTTCCAACACTGTATACTATTCATTGTATTGAAACAATATGAACACTGTGGTTGGAAATAACAGACCCTCCAAGTGTCCCTATTTTCCAGGGACATCCCAGATTAACAGAAGCAACCCCAGTTTCTGATTTGATCCCAGAATGCCCCACTTCTCCTTAGGACATCCCGATTTTCCTTGGAGAAATGTTAGAGGGTAGGGAGTAATGAGGACCCTAAGCCAAGGAGATGAGTAACTATGCAACCTTTAGAAGACATCTGAAGGCAGACATCTGTATGTTTGTATGTATGTATGTGTATGTATGTGTGTGTTTTTGTGTGTGTGTGTGTGTGTGTGTGTGTGTGTGTGTGTGTGTATACAGTGGTACCTTGCGTTACACACGCTTCAGGTTACATACGCTTCAGGTTACGGAATCCGCTAACACATAAATAGTACCTCGGGTTAAGAACTTTGCTTCAGGATGACAACAGAAATCGTGCTCTGGTGACACAGCAGCAGCCGGAGAACCCATTAGCTAAAGAGGACAGACCCCCCAGAACGAATTAAGTTCTTAACCCGAGGTACCACTGTATTGGAAATGTACATCCCTGTTTTTCCCTTTTAATTTTTTGGGGGCCCCCAAGAAAGTGGGGCCCTAAGCTATGGCTTGTTTAGCTTATATGTAAATCTGGCATTGCTCATGGGACAGCTTTTTCCCATAAGCCCATTACACAGAGGAGATTTTGCTGCAATTTATGGGCCACAGTGCTGCCAGACAAAGGTGCCCCATGCTTATTGGGCAGGGAACGGGGCTTTTAAGAGAAATAAGTAAAATGAGCAGAAAGGGAAGAAGCACACACAGATACTTTCGCTGCAGACAGGTACAATTTTATTCTGCATTCCAATGAGCAGGAGTGTAAGAGCAAATGTAGATACCTCCTTCAGCCAAATCCTCTGTGAGAGAAAAGGAATAAAAAGAATATAAATAAGACAAAGTCAAATTTAACCTCTGGCCCTTGAACAAGCGCACTACTCCATTTCT
Source organism: Podarcis melisellensis (assembly GCF_964234715.1). Classification (NCBI taxonomy): domain Eukaryota; kingdom Metazoa; phylum Chordata; class Lepidosauria; order Squamata; family Lacertidae; genus Podarcis; species Podarcis melisellensis. The sequence goes on along the minus strand of NC_138530.1, from coordinate 7,266,526 downwards.
TGCTGATTTGTGGTCTATTTTTAAAATAAAGTATTCTTGCTATTGATATTATTATTCACAACAACAAGCACAAGAACAACCACCTTCAGGAACTGTTTGCCTTGACAATATCTGGGGCAAGTGTAATGTGTATGCCGCCAACAAGAATATTTCAAATGCACCATCTTCAATTCACTTGCAAGTGAATCAATACTTTAATTACCAAGTATTTTTCATAGAATCATAGAAATGTAGAGCTGGAAGTGTCATCAGGTCCAACCCACCACAATATCTGGGAGCTTCATACTTACACAGGTCTGCAGCATGCAACATTCTCTGCACATTTTCCTTTAAAAGAATATCCAAGTGCGCATTCGGGTTTGTGACAAAACGCATGGATCTCCTTACATTGCCTTCGGTTTCTTACAGGATCTTGATCTGCATGTACACACAGAGAGAAAGCAAGTGAAATGCCATCTAAATATAATACCCTAAACCAATATTTCCAATTCTACATTAATTTAGCAAAAGTTATCTGGCAGAAGAGTGTTTGTAATTTTCAGAGCTCAGTCAACTTCACTTAAACCTCCAGGTGGAAAGTGTATTATTCATCTTTGTTGGAAGCCGCCCAGAGTGGCTGGGGAAACCCAGCCAGATGGGCGGGGTACAAATAAATAATAATAATAATAATAATAATAATAATAATAATAATAATAATAATAATAATTCTCTTGATGAAGGGGCAGAGAGTGTGGTCTTCAAAGGCTTCCAGGGTACCAGTAGAGGTCCATCAGGCACTAACCTTGGTAGCCTCAGCTTTGAGCAAAGATTTTCGGTTCTATCCATTTTGCTTTCTTTCATGTTCTGCATTTTCCATTCTTAATCTTTTGAAATGACACTGTGCAAAGATAAATATTTGACTGACCTTTGTGAGAACTTAGAGCTGGACAGAAGTGGTATCTTACTCAGAGGCAAATCCGTACTCTACAAGGGAGGAGTGGGTTCTATTTCTTGCTTTTAGTATGAAACTCTGCTTAGGTTTGAATAGCCAATTAAATTAAATTGAAGCCATTTATTTACTACTTCTGTACTACTTTATTTACTACTTGTTTACTACTTATTTACTACCATTCTTCATCTGAAGATCACAGAGTGGTTTACAACATAAAAATGCAAAATGAAAATACGAAACAAAAAATAAAACAACAGAACCCATTCCTGCAAACCTGTTTCAAAGGTCACATATGGTTTTTCAGCCAAATACCTTTTTTATTCTTTTTTTTATTTTTTTCCATGATGACCTTTATTAGTTTTTTTATTTATTTACATACTGTACATACACATATTACATTGCTTTTTACATTTATACTTGCTCCTAAGAGCTGACTTCCCTCCTTCCTTCTTGTGGCTTCTTTATGTCATCTCTATCTTTTCGCATTGTCTTTATCCATTTTGTATATAGTTGTTGTTCTTCCATTTCTGTCCGTAAGATGTCTGTAAACAAATAAATCTTTCTATATATACAATTCTTGTTGTCTATATTCATTTACATATACTGTTTGTTACATTGGCCATATTATACATTTTTACTTCTTATTGTTATTATTGTCCAATAAGAGCAGTGTGGTGTAGTGGTTAAGTGAGGTAGACTCGTAATCTGGTGAACTGGGTTCACATCTCCGTTCCTCCACATGCAGCTGCTGGGTGACCTTGGGCTAGTCACACTTTTTTGAAGTCTCTGTGCCTCATTCACCTCACAGAGTGTTTGTTGTGGGGTAGGAAGGGAAAGGAGAATGTTAGCCGCTTTGAGACTCCTTAGGGTAGGGATAAAGTGAGATATCAAATCCAAACACTTCTTCTTCCTCTTCTTCTTCTTCTTCTTCTTCTTCTTCTTCTTCTTCTTCTTCTTCTTCTTCTTCTTCTTCTTCTGTTTCCCATTATGAGGTTTATTTCAATTCTACTAGTTTCCCTATTTCACCTCATCCTCCCTATGTATGACACAATTTTTTCCCATTCTTTTTGAAATGTTTTATCGCCCTGATGTCAAATATTCCTATTAGGTTGGCTATTTCTGCATACTCCATAACCTTGTACTGCCACTCTTCTACTGTTGGCATTTGTTGCTGTTTCCACACCTGGGCCAGCAATAACCTCGCTGCTGTTGTTGCGCGTTGAGTCCCACAATGCCACCCTCACCAATAAATGACACGTCACACAATAATTTTTGTTTAGGTTTTTTGGCATAATTTTGGCCACAACTTTATTAAAATACAAAATATGTGAATGGTTGCTTAGGCATTGGTTATGACTATCTGTCCTTGCCCAGGGACAGAGCTGGCCTTCCGGATTCCAGCGGAAGCCAGCGTGGGAAACAAGTATTGGGTGAGATAATGAAGCTGGGTATCAGTCCCTCACCTCTCACCCTCATGTTCCTGTGGGGCTTGCACGGCCCAAGTCCGACTCCGGGGACAAGGACGAAAAGAATGGCAAGCCCCTGGATTCCTTTAACGGAATTCCCATTCCGCACCACCATTGGAGGGGTAGGCACTTACCCCTGCATCCACCAATTGAACCAATGCCTAACCGCCAACCTTACAAGTTGTGACTATTTGCTACGCAGTAGGCAAAACCCAAATGGCACCAGCCAATCAGCCAGATGGTAAATTCCTACCAGGCCCCCGCACCAAGGCGGGCGACCCCATGACAGGCATAGCAAGGTCAAGCGAACCAGCAAAAAAAAAAAAACCCTATTAAAGGGAGGGTGGGCGGGTGATCCGGTCAGAAGCCAAGAGAACGCCCCAGCGTTAAGCGTCCTGTATTTATAGCCTCTCATCCCTCCTCCAATATTGGCAACATCCAAAACTCCCCAGTAACCGAATTAACCCTTTAAGGTCTGGCCAATCCAAAAACTGCCCAGTAGCAGGAGGGTGGCTTGTTCCTCCCAACCGCAACACGTGCTCTCATTTCAGGGAGAACACGCTTTGCACGTTGAGTCCCAGAATGCCACCCTCACCAATAAATGACACGTCACACAATAATTTTTGTTTAGGTTTTTTGGCATAATTTTGGCCACAACTTTATTAAAATACAAAATATGTGAGTGGTTGTTTAGGCATTGGTTATGACTATCTGTCCTTGCCCAGGGACAGAGCTGGCCTTCCGGATTCCAGCGGAAGCCAGCGTGGGAAACAAGTATTGGGTGAGATAATGAAGCTGGGTATCAGTCCCTCACCTCTCACCCTCATGTTCCTGTGGGGCTTGCACGGCCCAAGTCCGACTCCGGGGACAAGGACGAAAAGAATGGCAAGCCCCTGGATTCCTTTAACGGAATTCCCATTCCGCACCACCATTGGAGGGGTAGGCACTTACCCCTCCATCCACCAATTGAACCAATGCCTAACCGCCATGGAGCCCTCAGCTCACCGCCAAACCACTCACAAACCCAGCCAAGACCTCAGCTTAGCCACCACCGCACCCAGCCACGCCTTGTTCCCTAAGGCAGAAAGGTGCACCCCATCATCCCTGAAAAGAGATTCAACCTGAAAACGAATCTCGGGATGGGAAATCACATCACCACCCAGCTCAAAAACCTTTCTTGAGACAGCAGAATTGATACGCTTTCTGGCATTTTCAGTGGCAGCTGGGCAGAGACTGCCTCTCCAAATGCATCGCTGCAAAAGCTTTGACCAGAATATTTTTGTTGCCGGCACCATTGCTCGCAGCACCTCTACTTTTTTTTTTCCAAATACATTTTTATTAACATTATATACATAACAAGCATACAAACAGATACAAACAAATACAAAAAAAAAATACAACAAGAAAAAAATAAAAATATACAAGCCAAACTTTTTTCCTCTCTCTAACTATACAAAGAGAGATTAATCCGGCTACTTCACAAAAAAGGAGGAAAAAGAAAAAGAAAAAAAAACCAAAAAAAACAACAACAACAAAACAAAACAAGAACAAAACAAAAAACAAAACAAAAACAAAACAAAACCCCTCCTGGACTTCCTTCCATCCTTTTGGTAAGTATCAAATATTTACTTCCATTCATGTATTTGATTTTTGATCTGTAAACCTAAATTCACACGCTGGTAGTATTGTTCTGACCCCGCCAATCACATTAAACATTCATTCCAATGTAGTTCCAGTATTTACTCCAATTTTTCAGAGATTTCTGTTCATCATGGTCTCTTATTTTACCTGTTAATTTATCAAGCTCAGCATATTTTATCATTTTAATTTGCCAATCATTTATATTGGGGATAGTTTCCACTTTCCAATATTGTGCCAACAGAATTCTCGCTGCTGTGGTGGCATAGAGGAATATCGTTCTATCTTCTTTTTTGATCTCTTTATCCAACATTCCCAGCACCTCTAGGTCACCCAGGATTGCAGCACGTAACGACAAGCAGCCCATGGAAACCAGGTCGTTCTCACCCAGCTGCACCACGATGGCCGTGGGCGGCCCTTCCAAGCGCAGCTGCCTCCTAATCAGCGGCAGCAACTCAGTCCAGGACATTCCCCTTCTGGACAGCCATGACACGTGCACATGAGGAGGAAAGCCGAGACCTGCTCCCAATCCGGACTGCCGGGCCCCGATACCGGCCCAATGCACGATGCTGTGCCCCACCATCCAGATGTGAACCGCTGCTAAACCTGGGATGAACAAGTAAATAAACAAGAATATCAGACGTTAACGAACATAGCCTCTGAAAGCATCCGATTTCCAGCGACCCAAATTCTTTATTCTGCTGTCTGACAGGCCCCAATGCGCTGCCATTGTGGCAGCCCCGATCCTAAATGAATGAGGGGCAAAGCCATGAGCAGAATCGCCACAAGCCACGATGGCCTTCCTCATAACCATTGCAAACTGGCGCCTAGACAGGGGCAACCCATTCTCATGCTTCAACAAAGGACCATCGCCCTGAGCACGGATGGCCAGGTACTTCCTAACATCTTTTACTGGACAAGGTCCCGCTTCCCCCATGGCAGGGAGACGAATAAGGGCTCCCCTACCCCTCTGGTCCGTTTTTGAATTCCTAATCAGGAGCCTCAGCTCCGCCGGGAACAACTGTACGTCCTGAAACAGTAATCCCCTAGAATGACCGTGTTTGTGCTCCTCCCACACGAGCTCACCAACCCTTAGAGCTCCAAAGAATGCGATAGAAAAGGCTGCTGGAAAAAGGCGAGCCTCATACCTGGACCAGCAAACCTTCCGCAATACTTTGCGCATCTTACGCAGCAAATCGAATGAGATTGGGTGCCGTGTTGCTGACCGGGAAGGACAGATCCTACCCCACCCTTCAAGGGCCTTACGCACGACAAACTTTGCGCACGGATCTTTGTCAAAATAAGATTTACAAAAGAAGGCAATGGCAGCTGCCTGAATCCTTATCGTCTTAGCTGCACGACCCAACTGAAACAGGTGCGCCAAATACCTTAGCACCTGAGAAGTGGAGGGCGAAGCCAACCTTTCCTCCCTAGCTGACTGATACGTAAAAGACAAAAATCAGTCCAAGCTTTTGTGTACGACCTGAGAGTAGAAGAGGAAACAGAAGTCGCTACTCCCTGATAAACTAAATCCTGCCAAGGCTCCAGAGATGATCCGGGAAATATTCCGGACGCTTCCGAGCCTCCGGAACCAGAAGTCTGAACCGCTCGATCTGAAAACGGGACAGAGCATCGGCAATTTCGTTAGACACCCCAGGAATGAAACGTGCTGAAAACACTATGTTATGGCGTAAGCAATGTAAAACAAAAACCCGCAAAAGGGCCGACACCCTGGGAGAGCGGGATGACAGCTTGGCCAGCACGTTCACCACCGCCTGGTTATCTGTCCAGAAGCAAACACGTCGGTCCCTGAACTCTTCGACCCATAAGTGCACTGCCACTGCAATGGGAAAAAACTCAAGAAAAGTTAGGTCCCGCGTAATGGCTTCTCCTTGCCAATCTGGTGGCCAACGAATGGCACACCACCTACCTTTCCAATACAGGCCAAAACCTTGGGAACCTGCAGCATCCGAATGCACCTGAAAATCGTTATGCAAGTTCAGCGTGTCTTGTCATAACAACACCCCATTGAATTCCTCCAAGAATTCAAGCCAAATCCTGAGGTCGGCCTTCACCTCACTGGAGAGGCGAACACGATGATGTGGGGCTTTCAAGCCCGCAGTGAGGCGAGCCAAACGAGAACAAAAGGGGCGTCCCGGGGCCACCACCCTGCAGGCGAAATTCAGGTGACCTAGCAGCGATTGAAGTTGCAGAAGGGACACTTTCTTCAACAGAAGCAGGTCTTCTATGATCGCCTTCAAGGCCACCAGCTTATCCTTTGGCAAGCTGGAAGTTTGGGACACCGTATCCAGAAGGATACCCAGGTAAGTAAGCTGCGTCGAAGGACCTTCAGTTTTTTCTGCCGCTAGCGGAACCCCCAATTCCTGGGTAAGGACAGCGAAGGCATGCAACAACACCGAGCAATTGTCGGTATCACAATCTGATGCCAGTAAAAAATCATCCAAACAATGCGTGACTCCGCCCAGCCCGGTTTTCAGCTTGAGGGCCCACTCCAAAAAGGTGCTGAAAGATTCAAAAGCAGCACACGCTATTGAGCAGCCCATAGGCATGGCTTTGTCGAAATAATATTTCCCCTCAAACTGGAAGCCTAGCAGCCAAAAATCCTCCGGGTGAATCGGCAGTAAACGAAATGCCGATTCAATATCACATTTTGCCAATAAAGCCGCCCGTCCAAACTTCCGAATCATCTTGATCGCGTGATCAAGGGAGGCATACTTTACTGAGCAAAGTTCCGGAGGAATCACATCGTTGACCGATGTACCCCTAGGATGCGATAAATTATGAATTAAGCGAAATTCACCTGGGGCCTTCTTTGGTACGATACCTAATGGGGATACATGCAAATTAGGAAATGGTGGTGCACAAAAAGGACCAGCCATCCGGTGCATAGCCACCTCTTTTGTAATCTTCTTCCGGGCAATTTCAGGTAGGTCACGAACTGATTTTTAATTAGAGGCATTCTGTGCCATGGGAGGCATGGCTACCAGAATCCGAAAACCAAACGCAAAACCATCACTTAAGTAACGTGCAGCAGTCCTATCAGGATAATACTGCAGCCACGTTCGGAGGGCCGGCAACCGTACAGGAGTATGGGCCAAGGAGGTCAGTATACTATTTTCCTGTCCCTGAGGTTGAAGGGGTGGAGGGGGCGGGCTTGGGGGTTTGCTGAGAACCCCCTCTCCCTCCACGAAAGGGCCGCCAACCACCGAAGCAAGAAGAAGCGGAATGCGAACCGTTGCATTTTTCACAGTTGTGCGCAAATCTACAGGCTGGATGCTGACAAGAGCCCTTGTTAAAATCCCAACATAGCAAACGACGGCCAGAACGAAAGGCAGAAAGTCTCGGCTTCTGCTGCTCCACCGCCTTTTTATCGATAAGTGGGGCTATGTGGGTAGTCCACACATCGAGTTCCTTACGATCCCAACGGGCAGAAGGAATCTTAGCAGCGCGGCGCCTGAAATTCTCATCGTATTTGATCGCAGCTTTTTCTCCAGCCTTGGTGAATGCAGAGCGCACAATGGATAGATAAACTAACAAATGAAGAGACCTCCGCGGATAAGCTGCCATAACTACGCCAGCGAAGACCTGGAAACAGTCGAGCCAATGCTCGAAAGTCCTGTCCACCGCCGAGGCCCCTGTACGTTTTTTGGATGAAGAACTTACTTTCTCCTGTTCGTCAGAAGGCGGGACCAATTTGAATATATCAACGTAGCGTCCATTTAAGATTCTGGACCGCAGTTTTGATGACAAATGGGAGCCCGGTATAATATCCCTGGCCGAATTGGTGGAGACTTTAACGTCAGGAACCAACACGCCATCCCTACATTCCTGGACGGCTCCATATTTCGCCCTATGAGTGTTGGACCTACGCTCCCAAGCCCACCGTGGAAGCCCAGAGGCCGACTCACCAAAACCCCAATAAAGTTCCCTGTAAGTATCCTCATCATCAGAACTAGATGAAGACGTACCTGAAAGAGAGGAAGAAGAGTCACCCTTCCTCCGCTTCGCACGCTTACGAGATGACCTCCTGTGGCGACGCTTCCCTCCTAAGGACTGCCTGGCCGGGACCGGGAGACTGTCCTCGATAGTAGAGTCGGATTCAGGATTCCTCTGGGATGGAACTGAAACAGACTGCATAGCAACAGCACGTGATGTGCCAGCAACCGAGGCCGCCTGAGTTGGAGGACGAGCACGCGTGCGCCGGCGAGTGGAAACAGCTGAAGGGCCACTTTTCACAGGGGGCCTCCTAGTCATGCGGCCTGACCTGCGAGGCTGGCTCCGGACTGCAGATAAATCAGGGGACTGGGATAACTGGGGGTTCCTGATCAAACCCCCCGATGAAGACCCCTCTCCCCCGTCTTCACTAGATGATGGTGAAGCCGGAGACGACACCAATGCTGAGGGGGGCGGCCCTCCTGATGTGGACGGTTGGGCGGAGCAATGCTGCAAGAAGCCGTCCATTTCAGCCACAAAGCGAGAAAGAGCCGCAGGGTCACCAGCCATACTTGCTACCAACGCTTGCACCCGGCCCACCGGTTGGCTAGAAGGGGGGGGAACGCAGCGCTTGGGATGGGCCTCTAATAGGGCGTTTTGAAGCGATGGCTGGGCTGGAGCAAGCAGCGATCTTCTTTGAAGCCATGCCTGCTAGCTGGAAACAAAATCAAAACCAGTTAAACTATAAAAGCACTATGACTAATAGACAGCTAACAACCTCCAACAATTAACCACTGTTGGCCCTTCTGCCAGCTAACACCAAGCACCTTTAAGAAGGAATAAAAAATCAAACAATGCAATCTATGCAGTGGTTATAAATATATAACACTCAATGGCCTACAAGATCAATGATAAAATTTGAAACCTGTATTAAATCTATCTATCATCTATCTATCTATCTAACTATCTATCTATCTTATCTAACTGTGTTAACCTTGTTAAGAAATAATAATATTAAGCCCTCAGCACTTGGGCCAACCTGTGGGGCCTCACCTCCGGCCCACAGACAAATAAAGCAGGAAAGCAGGCAATTAAATCAGTTATCCCCAACCAGCCTATTTAAAAGAAAAGGAAATGAGGGTGCAATACCTCGAACAGCCAGCAGGGGGGCAGCGTGGCCACTCCAACAATGGAGGAGGCGCAGTACCTCCTGAGCCACTAGGGGGAGCTTGCGTCGCTAAGGCGCAATGGCAAGCTACCTCCACTAGAGGGCCAGCTCGCAGCAACAACCAGCAGGCACCTTCTGAGCCTATACTGCTCACAGGAAAATGGCGGGCCTGCAGCGATTACGCAGCAAAATTTTACAATTCAAAGGGAAGGCCCAGCCGCGCTGAAACCAAACCCCAGGCCTGTGCCGGCCTCAGTACACTGGCGCGGAACCGGCAGGGCCGCGCAGCCGCTCGGAAGAGGCTTGCGAAGCCTAAACGGCAGGCGCTTCCCCCACCGCTACCCTGGAAGGCGCAGAATAGGCCCCAGATGCCGAAGGGGGAGGAAGCGCGGCAGCGGCCCTTAAAATTGCGAACGGGACGAACTGAGTCCGCCCGCAGCCACGGGGTCCAGGTAAGCGATCGCCACGCCGCAACAGGAAGGAGGGGGGCCCTGGAGGCGCTTCGCGGCTGCAAGCCGCCAATCAGTTAAACAAGTGGGGGAGGCCGCGGCCTCGGAATGAAGCAGCCAACGCTTCCCGCCCCAAGCTGCCGCCGGGCCCCTGGGCCAACGCGATCAGGGCCTTAAAGGCCGGGGAAGCCGAACTCTTTTTAATCACGATAAAATTATACAATGTGAACGGGTAGATCGGGAGAGGAAAGAATAGGAAAAATGAGAGGATAAAAGGAAGGGGAAGCGAGGGAGGGAAAGGGATCGAAATAAAACAACAACAAAACAAAAACAAGGGGGGGGAGAAGGAGGTCGAGGAAGAGGGCTTAAAGAAAACCTAAGAAAAAATAATTAGAAAGCTGTACGATATAGATATAGCAGGCTTGGTATACAACCGTCTCCAGACGCAAACTGCTCCTTGATCCGGTCAGAAGCCAAGAGAACGCCCCAGCGTTAAGCGTCCTGTATTTATAGCCTCTCATCCCTCCTCCAATATTGGCAACATCCAAAACTCCCCAGTAACCGAATTAACCCTTTAAGGTCTGGCCAATCCAAAAACTGCCCAGTAGCAGGAGGGTGGCTTGTTCCTCCCAACCGCAACACGTGCTCTCATTTCAGGGAGAACACGCTTTGTGTACAGGAACAATTTCTGGTCATTCTTATTAATATACTCTCCTACCATCCCCAACAAAAATGACTGTTGTTTTTTTTCAAAACTGTATACCTGAAGGTCTTCTTTAGATCATTGTATATGTTTTCCCAATAAGTTTTCACTTTGTCACATGTCCACCACATGTGAAAGAAACTGCCTTCTTTCATCCCACACTTCCAACAGTTCTTATTTCCTGTTTTATACATCTTTGTTAATTTAATTGGCATGAAGTACCACCTGTACATCACTTTTAACAGATTTTCTTTTAACAATGTACATGCTGTGGATTTTAGCCCAGTGTTCCATAATTTTATCAACTTTTCATACTCAGTGTTATGGCCAACATCCATTGCCCATTTAATCATGACACTTTTGATTTCTTCATCTTTTGTGTGCCATTCTAGTAAAAACTCGTAAACCTTAGACAGTATTTTTGTTGTTGTTCTGTAGTGCTGCAGTTTCTAATATTGATTTTGTTTGTTCAAATCTCTTGCTTTTTTATCTTTTGAGAAAATATCATTCATTTGGTGGTATTCCATCCAGCTTGATAATTTATCTTTTAATTCCTCATAAGGCTTGATCTTAATTACATCATTAATTACATTATTCTCTTCCAACAACATGTCTCTATAAGTTAACCATGTGATGGTTCAGAATTTATCTGGTTAAATTCCCTGGTGTGTGTCACCTGCTGACGTCAGCTTACAGCTGGGCGGAGACAGAAGCTTTCGAAGCTAGGGAGGAGCTAAGGAGAGACAATCCCTGTATTGTTCAGTTCCCCTGTGTTCCTGAGGGGAGAAAGACGTTCTCTCTATGTATCGGTGAGAGAGAGAAATGGCTGCCAGTAGTGATGGCTTTGCTGTAATGTTTTAATAAAGAGCTGTAAATAGACAAATCTGTCTATGTGTGCTTACAAGAAGCAAGACTGCTTTACACGCTGTGTTCTACTCTGCTAAAAGCTGTGACTGAGAGAAGACAGCAGGAGTTATTGCGCAGCTTGGGAGGAAGCCTGCCGGACCGCTGTAAGTGATTGATGCGGATCGTAAAGCTGTCTGAGATCGCGGCCCTATCGATCAGGGGGATCGATATATATCTGAACAGGTTATGGAAGGTCAGCCAACGCTCGTAAAGCAGTCGGTGTGAGCTCCAGGAACGCTTTGAAGTCAGCGTGGGTGCCGGAGAGCAAGAATGATTAATTGCCTGCTTCCGAGAGACAGTGAGAGCTTCTGACACAGAGAGCTGGAGCTAAAAAGCAGCTGAGAGCTGGAGGCTGGGACGCAGCCGATAACATTTCTCCACGGAAGGGAGAGCCAAGCAGCTGGTACGGAGTAAGTACAGCTTGGGGCACCCTGGGAGAACGGGAGAAGATGGCCAAAAGCCAGAATATACCTCTGGAAAAGCTCACTCTAAAGAGTTGGGCAACGTGGTCCAGAAGAATAAGGGGATGGTTCTTGGTCGAAGGGCTCTGGGAAGCAAGCCAATGGGAGCCAAAATCACCCCTTAGCCGGCCAGCAGCTGGAGCAGGTGAAGCAAGCTGTGGGGCTGTGTTGGCTGAAGATAGCCAGAGGCTGCATCAAGAGCTAGAGATGCTCAAGGCATGCGTTGATGCGTCACTGAGGCCTCATTTGGAGGGCGTAACGACAGCGTGGGCTGCCTGGAATTTGCTGAAGGGCTTGTGTGAGGCGTCAGCGAAAGGCCAGAGCCCTGGAGGAAGCCCTGGGGGGGCTGAAGGATGCCCAGAAAGCCCAATGGGGGCTGGGACAGTGTTGGGGAGCTGTTGTAATGCTTCTACACGTCTGTGTGATGGACTGAGTCCTGGAGAGGCTGGACTGGCAGGCCCTGTTCCCGATGTCTTAGCCTCTAGGAGCGCTAGTGAGCAGATCGGGGGGGCGAAGAGTTCCAAAGGCGAGTTTAAAGAACTTTCCCTTTGTGCTGAAGCGGAGAGCAGCTTCAGGGGGGGCCAGGCTGGTGGAAGACGCCGTTCCAGAAGGAGGAAGGCCAGGCCAGCTGGGAGGAGCCCCGGGCAGTGTTTTTCCACTGGAGTTCAACGTCGACGTGGCAATTGCCCCCACCGGAGCAGAGAGCCGAGGCAGGATGTTGTGAAGGACACTTCCCATGGGAATCAGGCGGGTTTCCATGGCAACAGGCCTGGGAAGACAGGCAGGCGTGGAGCTGAGCCAGGTGGTTGTGGTAAACAACAGGAAGAGTCTTATCAGGTCTCAGCGAGTATGGCAGTGTTTGAAGACAGCCGAGTGGAAAATTCCGAGATGGCCTTTGTAATAGACTCTGCAGCTAACCGCAACATGGTTCCAGAGACCCCTGCAGTCGAGATGTGGAATTGCACAGCAGTTCCGAAGGGACAGACTATTAAGTTCGCGAATGGACAGAAAACTAGAGTTCTCAAATGTACTAATGCCTTTCTTTCTGTTTTACAGGAGACGGTGGATTTTTGTATTGTTCCAGAAATTCATCACTGTTTGCTATCTGTGCCTTATTTGTTAAATAAGGGGTTCAAAGTTTGTTTTGAAAATGATGTCTGCACAATCTCCAAAGGGGGGAGGTTACTGGCCAAAGTGCGGAAGGGACAGAATGATCTTTTCATTCTTAAAACGTCTCTTGGGGGTGAGGGGAAGGTTGAGAAAGCACAAGCGTTGCGTGCTACAGTTCCCAACCAGCGTGCTACAATTCCCGCTCATAATGTTACATGTGCATGCGTATGGCATCAGAGAACGATTCACAATCCTTTAGAGGATTTGCAGGCGTTACCTGAGGTTGTTACAGGTTGTAAAATTAGAAATTGTCAAAGTGCCATTAATTGTGACACTTGCAAGCAGGCAAAGGTGAGAGGGTGCAGTTACCCAAAGGTGGAACGTGTGGCCACTAAACCTTTTGAGTTGGTACACATAGATTTGGCCGGTCCTGTCAAGGAACCAAGTCTAGGGGGGGCCAGATTTCTGCTAACTTTTCTGGATGATTTCTCGCAGAGTTCCTGGGCTCACGGTCTCAAATCCAGGGAGGATGCAGCACAGCTGATCAAGAGCTGGATTGAGGGGGTGGAACAGAGGTTCTCCACCAGGGTTCAAGCGATCATCAGTGACAGAAATGCTAAGTACACTGGTTCTGCGTTGCAGAAGTTCTTGCAGAAGAGAGGGATACGCCACACAGTTACTTCACCCCAGCAAGGGGGGGTGGCAGAGCTGAGGAGTGGAGCTCTGGTTAAGGCTGCACAGGTGATGCTGAAAGAAGCCAGGTTACCTCCTGAGTTTTGGGTGGAGGCTACGAGGGCTGTGTCATTTACCTGGAATCGTGTCTACAACTCACTGGTAGGTGACACACCGTTCTCTTTGTTAAATGGCCGCAAACCCCAGGTTCACTTTCTGCGCACTTTTGGAACTCCTGCGCTTGTCGCTTTGCCTAAGGCTTTGCAAGGGCCAGATGGAGCCAAAGTCCAGAAAATGATCTTCTGTGGGTATGAGCCAGAAGCCCGTGCATGGCGGTTTGCTTACCCGTCAGGTGATCAGAGTAAGGTGCTGATCAGTAAACACACTGAGTTCTTAGAGGAGGATATAAAGTCAAAGACTCCTGTCAGGCGTGATGTTCTCTCAGATTGTCTCTCTGATCCGGAAGACAGTTCTGATGAGGCGGAAGAAGAGGCTGAGGCTGCTGATGACGACCAGGTCACTGACCAGGGTCAGGAGCAGGATAGGGCATCTCCACAAGCTGTTAAGAGACAGCCCAAGAGTGCGCCTAGTTCTCCTGTGAGTGTAATGGAGAGGATTCGAAGACGCTTTAAGTCAGAGGGTGAATTCCATGATGCAGAGGACACACCTGCTGATCAAAGTGAGTCAGAGGAAACACCTGAGTTTGTGCCTAGGAGGTCCAGTCGCACAACAAAAGGTATCCCACCAGAGAGGTACCAGGCCACAGGTGCGTGGGTAAGTTTCGCACAGTGCGATTCTGAGAGTTGTGAGGTGGTTCCACAAATGCCAAACAGGTTTGCCAAGGGAGGGCACAAGGCATTGGAGAAGGGATCGATCTCACAAGGTGTTACTGAAGATGTTGCACAGGTATCACGCAGGGACACAAGGGGGGGTGTGATGGTTCAGAATTTATCTGGTTAAATTCCCTGGTGTGTGTCACCTGCTGACGTCAGCTTACAGCTGGGCGGAGACAGAAGCTTTCGAAGCTAGGGAGGAGCTAAGGAGAGACAATCCCTGTATTGTTCAGTTCCCCTGTGTTCCTGAGGGGAGAAAGACGTTCTCTCTATGTATCGGTGAGAGAGAGAAATGGCTGCCAGTAGTGATGGCTTTGCTGTAATGTTTTAATAAAGAGCTGTAAATAGACAAATCTGTCTATGTGTGCTTACAAGAAGCAAGACTGCTTTACACGCTGTGTTCTACTCTGCTAAAAGCCGTGACTGAGAGAAGACAGCAGGAGTTATTGCGCAGCTTGGGAGGAAGCCTGCCGGACCGCTGTAAGTGATTGATGCGGATCGTAAAGCTGTCTGAGATCGCGGCCCTATCGATCAGGGGGATCGATATATATCCGAACAAACCATTCTCCTTTTATATTTAATCTTTTCACTGAGAAGGCCTCCTGGGGTGACAGCCACCATGGTGTCGTTCTTTCAAACTACTCTTTAGATCTTATCCAGACTTCATATAATGGGCTTTTTATAATATGATTTAAATGCACTCCAACCTTGTCATACCAAAGGTATGCATGCCACCCATATCTGTTTCCGAACCCCTCCACATCCAATACATCTGTGTTTTCCAAACTGAACCACTCTTTTAGCCATGTTATACATGCAGCCTCATAATATATTTTAAGATCTGGTAGTGAAAAAACTCCTCTTTCCTTTCTGTCAATTAGAATTTTAAATTTTATTCTAGGCTTCTTCCCTTGCCATACAAACTTTGAGATCATTTTTTGCCACTCGTTGAATTGACCTTGTCCTGTGACTATGTGGATGGTTTGAAATAGATACCTAAGAGCATCTTAGTTAAGACACTCATCTTAATGGCTCCTATTCTTCCACAAAAAGGTAGTTTCAATCTATCCCATATTTCCAGATTTGTTGTTACTTCTTTCCATGGTGTTTTGTAGTTATCCCTAAATAGGTTTGTAGTTTGGGGGGAGAGCCAGGCATCCCAGACCCGTCATTTCAAATTATTTTTCATAAAAAAACCAAGCAAATACCTTTTTATAAAGCCACTTTTTTTTTGCCTGGGGAGAGCATTCCATAAATGGGAATTCACCTCAGAAAAGACCTGTTCTTGGGTACCACCCTCGTGTGGAGGAGGCAGATAAAGGAGAACCTCAGAGGAAGTTGGCAGTCTTTGGGTCGGTTGATATGGGGAGAGGCAGTATTTGAGGTACTGCAGTCCTGAGTCATTTAAAGGCATTTAAGGCTATATAGGCCAGCTTCCTCTCTTTTCTCCTTGGGTCTACTGCGGGCACCCACTGCCTTGGTCCCCTGCCTACCCAAACGAGAGGTGCCTCTTCAGGCCACCCCACAGGGGACTGGGAAGAGGATGCCCCCAGCCCAAGTGTCCCTACGGAGACTGGCCAAAGGTGAACTTGAGGCCAGCACCTTACTCACATTGGGAGGCAGCAGCGGGTGCCACCAGGCCTGTATGGCAGAAAGGTTCCCCTTTGGCACCGGCCACTCAGCTACCAGACAAGGACAAGAAAGGCCAGCGTGGCAACTGCCTGTCTGCCCAGCCTCCCACTTGTCTGCCCATTCCCAAAACCAAGGGCTGGCAAACTGGCTGGCTGGCTGGGCTCCCTCACCCACTTGTGTACTCTGAGGCCACCTCAGCTCTTGACACCCTGCACCCCTGGCCAATACTCCCCAAGTATCACTCTTTGGAAACATCCATCCAAGTTGGGAGGCAATATCCCCTCTCTAGAATAGGCATTAATCAGCTCCCTGGTTTCCCAATACAAGTCAATAGGGCTGCCAAAGTTTTTAATTTCATGGATACAGGATGGGCTGGGTTGGTCCAGAATCAGGCACAATCTTACAAACTGGGACAGAAATCAGATCCGGTTATAGGGTCTTTATTCTTACGGTAAAAACAGCAACGATGCTTTTCTCCACAATTTCCAATGTCTTCATAGCCACGAATGCATTCCTTCAACACACAGTGCCCTGGCCGATCGCCATACATGCAAGATTCTTCATCCGAAACATCAGTGAATCCTGTAGTAACAGAGCAGCAAATGACCTTTAGCTACCTATCCACTTACAAGAGAATTCAAGTAGAATGGTGGGTATGATAAAATCTAGTAAATAACAATATCAGCAAAAAATAGTTAAGAGAATGCAGAGAAACTCAGGTGGATGTTTTTTAAAAAAACAAGCAAGCAAGCAGGCAGGCAAACACCTATTCTAACAAGAAGAAATAGCAGAGATGGGTGCAACACAGAAGAACACATCAAAAAAGAAATATGGCAGACTCCTTCCACCTCCCGTCTTGCTGTACGTATGCCCAACTTTAAGCTTTAATCCAAGTTTAAACTTTAACCCACATCCCTACACAAACCTGCCACTGGTACCCCTTGTAGTAATGCCTCTGCCATGGTTTAAAATTGCATGGCATGTGTATTTAACCTGTGCGGTTTCAGTTGTAAAGGACAAGGTGAGGATGCTGTTGTGAGATGTCACAGGAAGTCAGTTTATCCTGTGACACCATGTAAGAGCATCCCTACCAGTCCCTGACCTGCATGATGATTGGCCTTTGCCCAAGAAGAAAGATTGAGAGTTTAAAGCTTTTTTCACACCAAGTAAGTCCAATCAGATGCAGTGTGAAAAGAGCATTTAGCTGTTCACCTTTCTTCCATCGCAATGCCTTTTCAGCATGCCTGATATTTAGTTGGAAAAGACGTGGGTGGTGCTGTGGTTTAAACCACTGAGCCTCTTGGACTTGCTGACTGTAAGGTCAGCAGTTCGAATCCCCGCAGTGGGGTGAGTTCCCGCTGCTCTGCCCCAGGTCCTGTCAACCCACCAGTTCACAAGAGCACAAGTGCAAGTAGATACTGTATATGGGAATTGGAAATGTAGAACGGGGAAACGGGGGGGGGGGAGGAATAGGGTAAGCATTGGCCCAACACAGTGGTATTACTCATTCCATTCCCATTTAGTACTCATATAATTGCTTGCCTGGATTGGGAATGAGTAGCAGAGCACACACAATATAGAAAAAGTATACGGTCTTCATAGCTCCCAGAAGGTCAAGGTGGATGCTCCTTGTATCCCAACCTGAAAGGAAATGAAGAGGCAATGTGTTTTGGTGTGTCTTATACTCCTCTGGGTATTAAAAAAATCTCCCTAGGCATTATACATTTAATTATAAATTGCCTTCCTGTATCACTGCTCAAGAGACCATGGTACGCAACTGAGAGGAAACTGTGGCAGAGTACATTAATCTGGCAATGCCTTCGAGGTTCACCCGTTGGAAAAATGATTTCAATGTGGCTCAGATCCTACTGATAACTGAGGTCCCTATCAAGCAACACCAGTTTTCTGGTTCTTCCTTGCTCTTCAAGAAGTTCTGTACAGTACATTAACCTGATGATGCAGTCAAGATTCACTGGATTGGAAATATGGTTTCTTACCCCCAGAAGCACCTATAGATCCACTCAACCATCATAGCCACTGAGCAAAGTCTATTCCATCTCCTTTTAGAAATAATTTAAGCCATCAACCGTCTCTGTTTTTCTATTAGTCCTCTTTCTTCCACCCACCTTTCCCATCTATTAAAAAGTACCAGTTGCAACCAGAACCCGGAATAAGCATGGAGACACAACTCAGTGGACTGAACCAGGGCAACATTTCACAAACATGTTTTCCGCAATATTACAGCCACTTTCTACGGAGAGAAAATTGTAACCTCAAAGGTAGAAGCATGGGTGTCCACAGAAATTCTTACAGGGAGAGAGAAAGTAAAACGTTGAAGAGGACAGGCTTGTTTCTCTCACACAGAGAAATGAAGAAGATAGAGAATGTACATTTAGCCTTATATCTCAGGTTCTCCCGACCTATGTATGTGGTGTTAGGGGAGGGGTAGTACCTCTGGCAAGGGGAGATATTGTTCTCCCCCTGTAGTAGTTCTTTAACATTTGATCCCCTACCTGCACTCAACTCTACCTGTGGTTCCTAAAAGCTGTCTAATGGCTGGCTAAACCAGGTGAGGGTAGCTGATGGGTCTCAAATCCAGAGTAAATTAGGGACTTGTCTGTCCCCTGCAAATGTAGGCAAGCTTCAAAGAATTGAGCGGACACGACTAATACTGGGCCCAACAGCCAAGAAGGCAGTTTCTGCACATGCGACAGCTAGACTGGTGACTCGGAGTGGTCGCCGAAACCATATAACACCAATCCTAAAAGACCTACATTGGCCCACAGTATGTTTCCAAGCACGATTCAAAGTGTTGTTGCTGACCTTTAAAGCCCTAACAGCCTTGGCTCAGTATACCTGAAGGAGCGTCTCCACCCCCATTGTTCAGACTGGACACTGAGGTCCAGCTCCGAGGGCCTTCTGGCGGTTCTCTCACTGCAAGAAGTGAGGTTACAGGGAACCAGGCAGAGAGCCTTCTTGGTAGTGGTGCCTGCCCTGTGGAACGCCCTCCCATTAGATGTCAAGGAAATATACAACTATCTAGCTTTTAGAAGGCATCTAACGGCAGCCCTGTTTAGGGAAGTTATAAATTGCCAGTGTGGTGTAGTGGTTAAGAGCGGTAGTCTCGTAATCCTGGGTAACCGGGTTCGCGTCTCCGGTCTTCCACATGCAGCTGCTGGGTGACCTTGGGCCAGTCACACTTCCTTGAAGTCTCTCAGCCCCACTCACCTCACAGAGTGTTTGTTGTGGGGGAGGAAGGGAAAGGAGAATGTTAGCCGCTTTGAGACACCTTAAAGGGAGTGAAAGGCAGGATATCAAATCCAAACTCTTCTTCTTCTTCTTCTTCTTCTTCTTCATTATTATTATTATTATTATTATTATTATTATTATTATTATTCTGTGGAGGAAATGTGAGGCAGGTGGGGCTCATTACCCTGGGATGGGAGCCCATCTAGGAGAAGAAAAACTTTGGTCCTCTACTTTCACTGCTTTGTGGCTATGCTTCAGGAGTAATCCCCAAGGTATAATCCATATCTTCTGTCTTGCAAAACTTCTACACAAATCCAGAGTGGAGTCCCAAGGCAGTCAAACGATGCTTTATAAACCTCTTTCTGGCACCCCATGTGGCCCAGCTGCTCTCAAATGGACAGCATCAACGATAATGCATAGTTAAAAATATACAGTGCACCCCCCTCTCTCTCCTCTCCTTTCTGCGGTTATTTATTTTATATTTTATATCTTTTCATTACTGCATAAGCACTTTAATTCTATTTACTAATTTGCCCTCATCTTTCCCCTTAATGATCACTTACTGCACGTGTTTATATCAGGCCTGCTAATGTTGTGATTTGTTTACAGTGCATCTTCAAATAATCAATCATTTCCCCCCATTCTATTTTTAAAAATCTCTCTTTTCGATTTCATATTCTTCAACATAAATTGCAGTCTCAAATCAGCATTGTCAGTTTACCTTGTCTAAAGTAACCCAATGAAGCTTCCAACATCCATAGAAAGGAACAGATCCTACCATGCAAAGGGAGCATGTGCTGGCGAGGCCAACATTCCTGCAAGGCACAGGCATCCCATGAGTGAGCAGACCATATCTTGAGCTTACTAGTTTGGGGAGTGGGCATGGGCATTTCTGGGAGCAATGTCGTAGCTGCCATGCAGTGCTGAAGCTCATGTCCTGATCTTGGACTCTTGGACTTTGACTCTTGGGTGGTCCCACCATCCTTTCACCAGTGATAACTTTTTTTGGGGGGTGGAGGGGAATAACTCTCTTGTTTAGGAAAGATTTGCCCTTTACTTCAAAGAAAGATTCTCTGTCATGATGTTCTGTTTGCAAGCATTGCATATATTTGGACTGTGTATGGAGTGAGTGGGTGCAGCTGATACGCTTCACAGCATCATTTAAGTAGCAGGAGAGCCCTCCCTCCATCCAATCTTTTCTTATACCTCTTTGATCTCAATGCAATAATAATAAAAAAAGAATGTTCCTCATAGAGGTAGTTAGTTGCCCAGGCAAGAGCATGATGTGACTCATGAGAGCAGCCAGATCACCAGACCATTCAATGGTGATTGGATTAAAGTCAGGCCAAATATTTCTTGATGGCAGCAAGCAGGGCAAGGGTTGGCATGGCATTGGGTCAAAGGATCAGTACATCATCTCACAAGCTCCATGTTGGAGGAATGGTTCTCTTGGGTTTGAACATCTCCAAACCAGAACAATGGGAGTCAGCCAGTGTTGAGGTTTGCCTGGTGATAGCCAGGCAAGTGAGGTCTCACTGGGAGACCAGGGTGCAGACTTCAAGCAAGCAGATACCGATCCCACGCTTGGGTTTGCTGTGGTCAATCCACCCTGAGACCCCTTATAGGTTCTCCCCTATACTATGTTGATCCTACCCAATGCCATTTCCCCCCTCACACAAACAATGTTCTTCTGCCTAACAAAGGAAAGCCATAATTTCACTGAGGGAAAGGCAAAAGAACAACAAAAAAATGTGAGATTTTGACCAGCTTCGGCCCATCTGAAACTGATACAGGCTCATCTCATCTTGAGCCCACGCAGAGCAGTCCACACAGCAGAAGGATAAGCAGTATGTGCCACATTCTTAACTTTATTTCCACTCTAGCTGAGAGAATACAAACATGCATCTTGCCTCTATGAGAGCAGAGAAGCAACCGTCTCTCTAACAAAGAAACCCAGAGAACAGTGAAAAACAAGAAACCAGTGTACGTCACATCCAGTCTCCCATTTCCGTGGGAATCCAACAGTAACTCTGACTGTGGAATGCAAAACAATGTCTTGTGACTGCAGTTGCTGCTCAGTGAGGGAAATAGAAACCAACATCCTCCCCCTTTCTGTGAACATCACTGGGCAGCATGTTCGTACAATATCAGTACAAACCCAACTTCTGCACATAGGTACAGTGTTGATCCCTTGGTACAACCTTGGACAATACATCAGCAGGAATTTCATTACCTGGCATATAGGACACCGTTACGAGTCCCTTCTGAATACATTCCCTAGCATGTTGCAGTTTCAAGTGCAAGTGCTTCATGCTTTGCTTGCAACCTTCAGAATTCAGCAAAGCCAAACATGCTTTGTTGTCCTAGTAAACCTGGATTGGACATTTGACAGGAATTTTCATGTCTTTGCACAATTGTAACAACCATTCACAATCTTTAAGTGAATAAGACAGTGCATTCAGTTCAGCTTCACAAGTACTTAAGCTAACTGTTGTTTGCTTCTTGCATGACCAATCAAATAGACCAGGGGTCTGCAACCTTTAAGAAAAAAAAGAGCCACTTGGACCCGTTTCCGAAGGGGGGAAAAACTGAGAGCCGCAAAACTCGTCATTATAAAAATAACTTTTTTGTCACTTTTTATTATTTCTTTGTTTGACCCCTCAGAATTACTCCTCCTCATAGAAATAAATGTTAAATTAACAAGTTACCTTTTTGTGTGTGTGTGTTCTTCACTCCCCTTCAAAACAGTGACCAGCGTACATGCCCCCTTTCAATAATAATAATAATAATAATAATAATAAATTTTTTTATTTATATCCCGCCCTCCCCAGCCGAAGCCGGGCTCAGGGCGGCTAACAACAATCGAAACAATCAAACAATCAGATAATCGCACATTCTAAAAATATTTCATTATAAAAATCAATTAAAATCAAATTAATGGCAACTGATTAAACAAGATTCTATGCAGGTTGCCAGAGGAGGGAGTCAGGCTGCGCCCTGACCAAAGGCCTGGTGGAACAACTCTGTCTTGCAGGCCCTGCGGAAGGATGTCAAGTCCCGCAGGGCCCTAGTCTCTTGTGACAGAGTGTTCCACCAGATTGGAGCCGCAGCCGAGAAGGCCCTGGCTCTAGTTGAGGCCAGCCTAACCTCTCTGAGGCCTGGGACCTTGAGGATGTTATTATTTGCAGACCGTAGGTTTCTCTGTGGGGCATACCAGGAGAGGCGGTCCCATAGGTACGAGGGTCCTAGGCCGTATAGGGCTTTAAAGGTTAAAACCAGCACCTTAAACCTGATCCTGGACTCCACCGGGAGCCAGTGCAGCTGGTATAGTACCGGATGAATGTGATCTTGCAGCGAAGACCCCATAAGGAGTCTCGCCGCGGCATTCTGCACCCGCTGGAGTTTCTGGGTCAGTCTCAAGGGCAGCCCCACGTAGAGCGAGTTACAATAATCCAGTCTGGAGGTGACCGTTGCATGGATCACAGTGGCTAGGTCAGGGCGAGAGAGATAAGGGGCCAGCGTACATGCTCCTTACAATGTAGCGGGCGGGCGGGTAGGTGACGTCGGGATGGTGCATGACTAACGCACGCACCGCCCCCATGCGACATCACAGCCAGAACAGCGCCCGCCACAGTGGGGAGTGTCGGGGAGCACAATGCGCCTCCTCCCCTCACTAGTATCTGCCCCGGAGCCGCGGCAAAGGTGTAAAAGAGCCACATGCGGCTCCGGAGCTGTGGGTTGCAGACCCCTGAAATAGACCCTGATTGTACATATAGCAAACTCCAGGCGTACTTTTCCTGTCTGTAGTGTCACTTCCAAAACTTGCATCTGCAAATATCTCAAGACCACCAGACTTCTGATTGTTAAATCTCAGTCTGTAATGCATAGTGCCTTTCAAATAGCGAGCTATGCATTTCAGAGCTTTCCAATCCTTAACAGTAGGATTGTTGACTTGTCTGCTTAGCAAATTACAGCTAACAGCAATGTCAGGTCTTGAATATCTGGCAATGAAGTTTAGTTTGCCTAGCACACTTATGTACAGTGTAGTGTCAGAAAATGCTTCTTCAGTGTCATCTAACTGATAACCTGTTGTCATTGGTGTGTCTACAGGGTTAGCATCCATCAGGTTTAGTTTGCTTAACACATCAGCAATTTTCCGTGACTGGTGTACTAGAATGTTACCATCTTGATCTCTCTCTATTTCCAGAGATAGGTAGTTGTTTACCTCACCAAGATCTTTCATGTCAAAGTGCTCTTTCAGTTGAGCTAGGGTGTTATTATACATTGTGACATCTTTCCAAAAGAACAAAATATCACCAACATAAAACAAGCAATACAGCTTCTTTTGCCCCTCCTCTTTGACAAATACACATGGATCAGCTTTCCCTTGCTGAAAACCTAGAGAAAACAATACTTCAGTGAGTTTTGTGTGCCAACACTGTGCATTTTGTTTGAGACCATAAAGGGACTTCTTCAGAGAACAAACAAATCCCTGTTTTACCTGTACGCCATCAGGTGGAAGCATATGAAGAGATTCACCTAGAGATCCGTACAAAAACGCTGTATTCACATCGTGGTGACTAACGTGTAGATTCTCCTCTGCAGCAAGCTTGAGCATAAGCTTAATGCTCTCATATCTCACTGTGGGTGAATAGGTCTCGTGATAGTCTTCACCTGGTACCTGTGAAAAACCTCTGGTTACCAATCTGGCTTTGTGTCTGACTATCTTGCCATTTTGATCTGTCTTCGCTTTGAAGACCCATTTGCTTCCAAGCAATTTCATTCCTGGAACTACTGGAACTAGCTCTCATGTTTTGTTCCTCTCTAAGGAATCAAGCTCAGCCTTCATGGCATTTAACCATGGCTCAGCATCCTTTGAATCCAAATCCTGGATTTCTTGGAAACTTGAAGGTTCAAAAACCTTCTTGGAGCTTTTAACAGCTGCTACTGCTGTCTTAGCAAACTCATCAGCAAATTTCTTTGGAGGTCTACCCTTTGTGGTTCTCTGAGACCTGTGAATTAGCCTTAAGTCTTCAGCACTCTCCTCTTCTTTCTTAGGAGAAAGAAGTGGCCTATTGTGAACAATGGTTCCTCCAATTCTTGATCAGAGCTTTCAGAGGGTCGCATAGAGGCTTTCGCACTCTTGAAATCCTCTGAATCATCTGATTCAGTCTCAGACTCAGAATCAGGACCTTGATCAGTGGGTGTGGGTTGTTGCGGCAGCTGTGGCTGTTGCTGCTGCTGTTGCCTATCCTTAGTCTCATCACTGTCATCAGGATAACATTGGAAAATTCCCACATTCTCCCCCCACTTGGCATTGTACTCAATACTTCTTGTGAGCCTAATTGTCTTAGAGTCAGTCATCATTATTCTGTAAGAACCTTTCTGATAGCCTAGAAAGATACCATGCAATCCACGCTTGCCTAACTTGGAGCTTTGTGGTGTGTGAACCCACATGTCAGAACCAAAAATTCTCATGTGTTTGATGTAAGGTTTCTTGCCAAACGTCTACTCATAGGGGGTAAAACCAATCGCCGAAGATAACCTGCGATTATAACTGTAAACAAAACAAGAGAGAGATTCGGCCCAATAACTCTCTGGAAGATTGGCATCATGCAGCAAGGTTTTTAACCCTTGAAGTAATGTCTGACTTGCCCTCTCGCAAAGTCCGTTCTGCCATGGCGAATGAGGACTAGACAAATCGTGTTGAATTCCTTTCTCAGTCAGAAAAGCTTCAAACTGCTGAGAAGTGTATTCCCCCCCCCCCCCCGTGATCAGTGAAAAGAGTCTTTATCTTCTTACCATGCACATTTTCCAACCAAGCACAGAATTCCTTGAACCTTGGAAAAGCCTCTGTTTTCTGCTCGAGATTGTACACATAAATATACCTGTAAAATGCATCAATGAGAACCATGAAGTACCTGCTTCCACCCAAAGAGGGCGACAGTGGACTAACCAAATCAGCATGAACAACCTGGTATGGTTCTGTAGCTTGCCTACTAGACACCTTACCTTTCACAGCCATTTTCTTTTTTTCTTTTTTTAAAATATTTTTATTAAAGTTTTCAAAGTATTACAAAAAGAAAAAAGAAAAATACAAAATAAAAACAGTTAAAAACAATTCAATCTTTTCGTGTCTTATCTTTCATTCGCTTCTTCCCCAGACCTCCTCACACCTCCCTTTTTTGTATCCAGTTCAATTGGTTGGTTCAGCAAATCCTTTCCCTCTTTATTTTTATCCTAATCTTTAATCTTAATTTATTATAACTTTAAATTATCCCCTATTAGCAGTCCATTTTTACACATCTTTATAACATTACTGCTGAAAAACTTAGCTTCAATCCAACATCATTCTAACATTCATTAATTTTACAATATTTCTGTAAATAATCTTTAAATTTCTTCCAATCTTCTTCCACTGACTCTTCTCCCTGGTCTCGGATTCTGCCGGTCATTTCCGCCAATTCCATATAGTCCATCACCTTCATCTGCCATTCTTCCAGGGTGGGTAGATCTTGTGTCTTCCAATACTTTGCGATAAGTATTCTTGGTGCTGTTGTGGCATACATAAAGAAATTTCTATCCTTCTTTGGCAGCAATTGGCCAACCATGCCCAGGAGAAAGGCCTCTGGTTTCTTCAGGAAGGTATACTTAAATACCTTTTTCATTTCATTATATATCATCTCCCAGAATGTCTTAATCCTTGGGCACGTCCACCAAAGGTGAAAGAATGTGCCTTCAGTTTCTTTACATTTCCAACATTTATTATCGGGCAAATGATAAATTTTTGCAAGCTTGACTGGGGTCATGTACCACCTGTATATCATTTTCATAATATTCTCTCTTAAGGCATTACATGCCGTAAACTTCATACCTGTGGTCCATAACTGTTCCCAGTCAGCCATCATAATGTTATGTCCAACATCTTGTGCCCACTTAATCATAGCAGATTTCACCGTTTCATCCTGAGTATTCCATTTCAACAGCAAGTTATACATCCTTGACAAAGTCTTAGTTTTGGGATCTAACAGTTCTGTTTCCAGTTTTGATTTTTCCACCTGGAATCCAATTTTCTTGTCCAAATTGTATGCCTCCATTATTTGATAATAATGAAACCAATCTCGCACTTTGTTTTTTAGTTTTTCAAAACTCTGCAATTTCAATTTATCTCCCTCTTGTTCCAAAATTTCCCAATATTGCGGCCATTTGGCCTCCATATTGAGCTTTTTCTGAGCCTTTGCTTCCATCGGTGACAACCACCTTGGGGTTTTATTTTCAAGTAGGTCCTTATATCTTATCCAGACATTAAACAATGCTTTCCTGACAATATGGTTTTTAAATGCTTTATGTGCTTTGACCTTATCATAGCATAAATATGCATGCCATCCAAATACATTATTAAAACCTTCTAAATCCAAGATGTCTGTGTTTTCAAGAAGCAGCCATTCTTTCAACCAGCAGAAAGCTGCTGATTCATAATAAAGTTTAAGGTCTGGCAGGGCAAATCCACCTCTTTCCTTTGCGTCCGTTAGTATTTTAAATTTTATTCTGGGCTTCTTGCCCTGCCAGACAAATCTAGAAATGTCTCTCTGCCACTTCTTGAAACAATCCATTTTATCCAAAATTTGCAATGTTTGAAACAGAAATAACATTCTAGGCAATACATTCATTTTTATCGCAGCAATGCGGCCTAGCAGTGAAAGCTTCAAATTTGACCAAATTTCTAGATCTTTTTTCACTTCCGTCCAGCATTTTTCATAATTGTTTTTAAATAAGTTCCCATTTTTAGCTGTCATGTTAATCCCCAGGTATTTCTCTTTCTTAACCACTGTTAAACCTGTCTTGTTCTGAAACCTCTCTCTCTCAATCGCTGTTAATTTTTTCTCTAAAACCAAATCAAATCAAATATCTTTAATACGGTCAGTGACCAGGAAGCAATTTATAAAAAATATGACATTAAAAGTAGTATTGTGCTACAAATGACAGTAGAAATATGGCCAATTCACAGAATTGGTGCTTATATTTATGACCAGGTTTCGACTTTTAAGGTTTTAAAAATTCAATTCAGGTGTCACTACTGTTTATTATCGTTCCTTCGATGTTTACAATTTGAACTCCGTTGTTGACATCATTGCTCGTCTTATTCTTGTTGCAATGTAACAGTACTTTGCCACGGACCTGTTAATTTCGGGCTCTTTGTCAGCTAAGAGGTGTCTGATATAGGTGTCGTCTGTACTACGAGGTATTTTCCTCAGAATCGGTTCGATCAGCTCTTTTCTTGAGTCTCGATATAATGGGCAGTATAAGATGACATGCCCAATGGTTTCGATTTGTTGCTGTTACAGGGACATAATCTTTGTTCGATCGGTATTTTATTGTATCTTCCCTTTAGAAGAGCTGAAGGGAGAGCGTTAAAGCGGGCCCTGGAAAATGCCCATCGGTGTTTAGCGTTGTCTAGAACTTTGAGATGGTTTGCTAGATGGGGCCTTTGGGAATTGAATAGAAGTTTATAAGTTATCGGAAGTTGATTAAAGTCATTTTGGGCTTCAATGTCCCTGAGTCTTTCTTTGATTATGTTCTTGGCCCTTCCCCTTTCTAAACTTAATAAATACTCTGGGGAGAGACCATATGGGGCCAGTTTTCTGAGAGTGCCCTTCAACCAGCTAGATTGGAATTTGTCAAGAAGCATCAGGGAAAGTAGTCCAACCAGCGAGTTGTTAAGTCTTAGCCAAGTGCATAAGGTTCTTATCCATACTTTGGCTTTAATGCTGTATAAGCCCGCTTCCAGTCGTAGGGCGGCGTTTGGGACGCATTTAGGTGTTTGCAGGAGTGATCTAAGGAAACCTGATTATGTCTTTTCATATGGGTCTAGATTAGAGAGGGAGACAAGTGGTGCGTCGTATAGTATTTGTGCTGTTGGTTTTGCAGCAAATAGTTTAATTGTAGCAGGAATGAAATTTCCTCCCGTTGTACGATGGAATCTTAGGATTGCTGTTGTACTTTTTTGTGCTGTAGAGGAGCTGTAATTTATGTGGGCAGTCTTCTTCCTTGATGCTTGGAATATAACTTCTAGATATTTAAAGCATGTCACTTGTTCAATCTCCTGATTGTCTAAATTCCATCTGTATATTTCCCTTTTGTTAGAGAAAACCATGATTTTTGTTTTTTGGTAGTTCACTGCTAGTTTCTCTTCTCTACAATATTGGGATAAGCTGTTAAGAGCTCTTTTGAGGCCCATCTGAGTCTGGGACTCTATACATCGTCTGCATAGAGTAGGATAGGCAGTTTTTTGTCTGCTAATTTTGGGGCGTGTGTATCTGCTCCTTGTAGGTGGTCTATTAGGGAGTTTATATAGATGTTGAACAAAAAGGGGGTCAAAATGCATCCTTGTTTAACTCCCTTTGTTGTTCTAATGAAATTAGAGAGTTGACCTTCTTGGCTGCATCTTATACAAAGTTGTGTGTTGTTGTACAGTTTGTATATTAGTAGCAGCAGACGTCGGTCTATGGATGATTTGTTGAGTTTGTCCCAGAATCGGGTTCTTGGGATGGAGTCAAAGGCTGCTTTAAAATCTACAATGCTGCGAATAGGTGGTGATTGTGGTGCGACGTGTATTTCTCAGCTAGGTGCTGTAAGATCAAGCAGTGATCCATTGTGGATCTCCCCTGTCTAAATCCTGCCTGTGCATCATCAAGAATCTTCGCTCTTTCTATCCATTCACACAGTTTCTCGCTGAGGTGTTTAGCATATAATTTACTTATGTTCAGGAGGCTTATAGGTCTATAGTTGGAGGGATCGTCCCTCAAGCCTTTTTTGTAAATAGGAATAATGATGGAAGTCCCCCAGTCGTATGGAATCTGTGCAGTTCTATCTATATATGTGAACAAAGAGGCTAGCAAGGGGGCCCACCAGTTCGCATTGGTTTTAAAAAGTTCCACTGGTATGAAGTCAATTCCGGGGGCTTTCCCGTTCTTTAGTTGGTCAATCAGCAGATGAATCTCTGTTATTGAGACTGCTGGCCATGGCTGCATATGATCTTCCGGTATGTCTAATGCATAGGACTCATCGCTAGATTCCTCGTAAAGATTATGGAAGTGTGTTTCCCAGGCTTTCATTGATATGCAGCAGGATAGTTGTGATAGGCCCGTATCCGGCTGTATAGCTACGATTCTCCAGAATAATGATGGGTTACTTGATTTGGAGGCCTCTATCAGTTGCTGCCATAATAGCTTCATTGCGTACCTTTTCTTTGTGTCAGGAGTTTTTTGTAACTTCTTTTGGCTTCAAGCATCTTTTGTCTGTTATCCTCTGTTGGATTATCCTTATGGCAGGTGAAGGAGTGGATCAATGATTTCTTGGAGGCTATACACTCATGATCGAACCACTCCCTGGAAGTTTTCCTATGGTGGGGAGACTTGGAATTCAGTTTTACAACAAACTCTTGAATTTTTTGTATAAGCATTTCATATGTTGTCATCATGTTCGGGGCACTCTCCTCTATTTCTAAGCACCCTTCCATAATTGCTTTTGAGAGACGGTAGCTCTCCTCAGATTTGTACCAGTTAGATATCCGCTCGCTCACTTGTCCATTCCATCTGATTTTCTTGAGGCCTGTTCCGGGTGTTAGATCTGGTTGATATCTGTGTTGTGGTTTGGGCAGATCAAAGGGTAAATCACACACGAGGGATAAAGGTAGGTGATCACTTTCAGCTCTTGCTGTAATGGTGAATTTTGATATCCTAGGGATCAGGTCCTGGGAAACAATGCAATAATCTATCATTGACAGTTTTTGTCCTGACCAATATGTATATTGACCAGGATAATCTCCTTGTATAGCCCCATTCAGTAAGTGTAGATTCTGTCTGTAGGCCATCTGTGCTAGATGTAGTCCTCCAATGTTGCATGTCTTATCATAGGATGATCTTGTCATTAGGGGTGGGATAATTTCCATTTCTGGAGGCCATTGGTGAAAATGTGCGTATAGGGCGTTGTCGTTGGGGCCCACTCTTGCATTTAGGTCACCAGCTAGTAATATCATGGCTGACGGGTGTTGTCTCCTCCATTGCACCACGTGGGCTTCCACTTCTTTCCATAGTTGTTCTACTTGTGCCTGCCGTCGACATGTAGGTAAGTATAAATTTATGCATAGCAGTTTGATTTGTCCAAAATCTAAAACTGCTGCTACAGACCATTCATCATTGGAGGGTAATTGGGTAATATTAGCTTGTATCTGCGTTGAGAACAGTAAGGCTAAGCCTCCTTTGGGTCTGCCCCCTCTTTGACTAGGTGTTGCTCTTTTTATACACGAGTGGTAATTATCCAGGTAGAGCTCGTCTTTAAAAGTTCAAAGTCCAGCCATAAAGCCATTAATTAGGAGCTGGCAGGCTTCCCGGAGCAATGAGCACATACCTCTCATCAATCTTCTTGACGCGCAGAGCAGATAGCGTTTGATCTGTCCCTCTGCCTCTGCCGGCATTCCGATCCTCTGTTTCTCTGTTCCTTTGCCAGCAGCCATTATTCAGTCAGATTCCGTTTTTCTGGGCACATAACCAGAAATGTGAGATTTTGAGCAGCTTCGGCCCATCTGAAGCTGATAAAGGCTCGTCTCATCTTGTTTGTTTGTTTTTATAATTTTTTTATTAGGGTTTTTACAATATTACAAAATTTTACAATATTACAAAATAGAAAAAAGAAAAAAGAAAAAATAGAAATAAAACAGTTAAAAACAATCATCAATCTTTTCATCACTTATTTTTCATATACTTGTTTCCTGGACCTCCTCCTACCTCCCTTTTTTGTATTCCAGTTCTATTTATTAGTTCAGCAATTTCTTCCCCTCTTTATTTTACCCTGATCTTTAATCTTAAATTATTATAACATTAAATTTTACTTATAATAAACCATTTTTTCCTATTCTTTTGTACCATTACAGCTAGAAACCACTTAATTTCAATCCAACATTGTTCTAACATTCATTAATTTTGCAATATCTCTGTAAATAGTCTTTAAATTTCTTCCAGTCTTCTTCCACCGACTCTTCTCCCTGGTCTCGGATTCTGCCAGTCATTTCCGCCAATTCCATGTAGTCCATCACCTTCATCTGCCATTCTTCCAGACTGGGTATGTCTTGTGTCTTCCAGTACTTTGCAATAAGTATTCTTGCTGCTGTTTTAGCATACATAAATAAAGTTCTATCCTTCTTTAACACCGATTGGCCGACTATGCCCAGGAGAAAGGCCTCTGGTTTCTTCAAGAAGGTATATTTAAATACCTTTTTCAATTCATTATATATCGTCTCCCAGAAAACCTTAATCCTTGGGCACGTCCACCAAAGGTGAAAGAATGTGCCTTCAGTTTCTTTACATTTCCAACATTTATTATTGGGCAAATGATAAATTTTTGCAAGCTTGACTGGGGTCATGTACCACCTGTATATCATTTTCATAATATTCTCTCTTAAGGCATTACATGCCGTAAACTTCATACCTGTGGTCCATAACTATTCCCAGTCAGCAAACATAATATTATGTCCAACATCTTATGCCCATTTAATCATAGCAGATTTCACCGTTTCATCCTGAGTGTTCCATTTCAACAGCAAGTTATACATCCTTGACAAAATCTTAGTTTTGGGTTCTAGCAGTTATGTTTCTAATTTTGATTTTTTCCACCTGGAAGCCAATTTTCTTGTCCAAATTATATGCCTCCATTATCTGATAATAATGAAGCCAGTCTCGTACTTTGTTCTTTAGTTTCTCAAAACTCTGCAATTTCAATCTATCTCCACCTTGTTCCAAAATTTCCCAATATTTCGGCCATCTACCCTCCATATTGAGCTTTTTCTGAGCTTTTGCTTCCATCGGTGACAGCCACCTTGGGGTTTTATTTTCAAGTAGGTCCTTATATCTTATCCAGACATTAAACAATGCTTTCCTGACAATACGGTTTTTAAATGCTTTATGTGCTTTGACCTTATCATAGCATGAATATGCATGCCATCCAAATACATTGTTAAAACCTTCCAAGTCCAAAATATCTGTGTTTTCAAGAAGTAGCCATTCTTTCAACCAGCAAAAAGCTGCTGATTCATAGTAAGGTTTAAAGTCTGGCAGGGCAAATCCACCTCTTACCTTTGCATCTGTTAATATTTTAAATTTTATTCTGGGCTTCTTGCCCTGCCAGACAAATCTTGAAATATATCTCTGCCACCTCTTGAAACAGTCCACTTTGTCCACAATTTGCAATGCCTGAAACAAAAACAACATTCTAGGCAATACATTCATTTTTATGGCAGCAATACGACCCAGCAGTGAAAGCTTCAAATTTGACCATATTTCTAAATCTTTTTTCACTTCTAACCAACATTTATCATAGTTGTCTTTAAATAAGTTCCCATTTTTTGCTGTCATGTTAATCCCCAGGTATTTCACTTTCTTAACCACTGTTAAACCTGTCACATTCTGAAACCTCTCTCTCTCTCAATTGGTATTAAGTTTTTCTCTAAAACTTTGGTTTTTGACTTATTCAGTTTAAACCCTGCAACTTGACCAAATTCTTGAATCAGTTCTAAAACCCTTTTAGTACTAGATTCTGGCTCCTGTAACGTCAATACTAAGTCATCTGCAAATGCTCTCAAATTGTACTGTTTGGCTCCGACCTGTATACCTTTAACCAACTGGTCCCTTCTAATCATATTCAGCAGAACCTCCAGGACCGATATAAAAAGCAAGTCTCATCTCATCTTGAGCCCATGCAGAGCAGTCCACACAGCAGAAGGATAAGCAGTATGTGCCACATTCTTAACTTTATTTCCACTCTATGCTGAGAGAATACAAACATGCATCTTGTGAGAGCAGAGAAGCAACCGTCTCTCTAACAAAGAAACCGAGAGAACAGTGAAAAACAGAAAACCAGTGTATGTCACATCCAGTCTCCCATTTCCGTGGGAATCCAATAGTAACTCTGACTGTGGAATGCAGTTGCTGCTCAGTGAGGGAAATAGAAACCAACACAACCAAGTGCCTCAGTTTTAGAGAGAGAAAATCATTTCTGGCCCCGTCAACGATCATCCCAAAATTGCTCTGTAAAAGCTCTAATTTGAGGGTGGGTGAGACGGAAGTTCTCAAAGCAAAATGGCTGTGAGCTCCAGGGGAAGCAGTCCTACATAGGATTTCCCTTCCCCTCCACAGCAAAGGCTCATGCACAGGGCTGAATTTAGATTTCATTAGGCCCTAAGCTAATGAAGGTAATGGGGCCCTTTATATGTCCAGCTTTCTTTTGTCAACAACAAATTGTCACTGTTTTTTGTGTTGAATATATGCTATATGGTAATTTATGGACATAATATGGAGCCTACACAACACAAAACACTGTTGCTGCACGTAGGTTTTATTTTATTTATTTTTATCTTATATACAGTGGTACCTCGGGTTACATACACTTCAGGTTACATACGCTTCAGGTTACAGACTCCGCTAACCCAGAAATAGTACCTCAGGCTAAGAACTTTGCTTCAGGAAGACAACAGAAATCGTGCTCTGGTGGCACAGCAACAGCAGGAAGCCCCATTAGCTAAAGTGGTCTTCAGTTTAAGAACAGTTTCAGGTTAAGAATGGACTTCCGCATAGAATTAAGTACTAAACCAGAGGTACCACTGGCAGCTCGGTGTTTACATCACATGATGTGGCTAGCAGTGAGAAAGAATGTTCCCGGAAGTTCACAGGATTCCCAGGGCTTTGTTCTGTGTGTAATATGAAACCTTCCTGTTGCGTATGTGAAGGAAGTCTGTGTCACTTGCTCAGAAGAGACTGAACTGATCGGACATGTTTTTTGTAGAGTTGAACAGTCAGAAATAAGCAAGATGTAAAAGACTTTCTGACTATCTTCTTTCCCCTGCTGGTATGCAAGGAAGAAGGGGGGGTGCATCTACCACACAGGGAGATGTCACCTATCAAGATCTTCCTGGACTGCCGGGGCATCGACAACCAGAGTAGATCACCGGTAAACAAACCCCTGGGAGCCTGAGAGAGGGGCCAGCCTCCCCCAAGGGGGCAAGTTTTCCAACAAGTGGTAGCACGTGGATGGTGAAGGCTACAAAGCATATCTAAGGACAGCTGGAGCACCCGGTGGAGACGTTTTTGCTGATTTGTGACGTTCCACGGACCCCTGACGGTTGCTGATTGATGGCTGCATGATGAACGCGGATTGAACGGTTCTCCGGTTCACTGAAGAACTGCTGTTTTTGGATTAAAACAGACAGAGAAAGCCACATTACACGCATTCCGGGGGAGCCTGATAAGAACTGCCGTCGCCTGCTAAGGAGTCGTGAGTACTTTGGGGCCGATTAATGGGCTCATTAAGCATGAAAGGCAAGAGGGAAGCAAGCCACAGCAGTAAAAGGCTCAGAGGCTGGAAAAAGGCTGTTGGATTTTTCAGCGTTAGCTTGCTGCAAAGGGCTTGCAGCTTGTAGAATACAGCTGTAAACAGCTCACACACTGTTGGATTTTTCAGCTCTTAGCTGAAAGCTGTAACTTGGAATCAAGATGGATGCCAAGAAAGGGGCGGGTTTACCTTATCCACCCCACCCACCAACTAATGACAATTATTCCTCATGGTCTATGAAAATGAAAGCCCAGCTTCAGAGTCAGAGGATATTTGGAGTGATTGAAAATCCCATCCCAGCAGCACCCACAAGAGCTTGGAATGCCCAGAATGTGAAGGCAAGGTCAGCTATCATTCTATGTGTTTCGGACGATCAACTTGTGCATATAGGGGATTTGGAATTCGCGCGAGAGATTTGGGAAACTCTACAGCAAATTCATCCCCCTTCATGGATCACTGCCTTGCCGTGGCGAAGGGGCTTGAATAACTCAGAGAATAACAAGAGGAACAGCCATTTTAGATCTGGTCCTAACCAATGTTGATGACCTGGTTAGTGGGGTAGAAGTGGAAGGATCATTAGGCGCGAGTGATCAATCATGCTCTTCTGAAGTTTACTATACAGCGGAAAGGAGCAGCCAAGCATACTAGGACTCAATTTCTTGACTTTAAGAAAGCCGACTTCATAAAACAAAGGGAAGTGCTGGGTGAGATCCCATGGACAGGAATACTAAAAGGAAAGGGAGTTCATGATGGCTGGGAGTTTGTTAAGAGGGAGATAGTAAAAGCACAACTTCAGGCAATAGCAATGAGACGGAAACATGGAAGGTGCCTAAAGAAGCCAGGGTGGCTATCTAAAGAACTTTTAACTGAGTTAAGATTAAAAATGATGTGTACAAAAAATGGAAAAGGGGGGAAACCACCAAAGAGGAATTCAAACAAATAGCCAGCACGTGTAGACACAAAGTCAGAAAAGCTAAAGCACAGAATGAACTCAGGCTTGCTAGAGAGGTTAAAAGCAACAAAAAAGGCTTTTATGGGTATGTCCGTAGCAAAAGGAAGAACAAAGAAACAGTGGGGTCACTCAGAGGAGAAGATGGTGAAATGCAAACAGGGGACACAGAAAGGGCTGAACTCCTCAATGCCTTCTTTGCCTCAGTCTTCTCCGATAAAGAAAACAATGCCCGACCTGAAGAATTTGGAGCAAATGATTCAGCAGAGGAAACACAGCCCAGAATAACTAAGGAGATAGTACAAGAATACTTGGCTAGTTTAAATGTATTCAAGTCTCCAGGGCCAGATGAACTGCATCCAAGAGTATTAAAAGAACTGGCAGATGTGATCTCAGAACCACTGGCAGTCATCTTTGAGAATTCCTGGAGAACAGGCGAAGTCCCGGCAGACTGGAGGAGGGCAAATGTTGTCCCTATTTTCAAAAAGGGGAAAAGAGAGGACCCAAATAATTACCGCCCAGTCAGTCTGACATCAATACCAGGGAAGATTCTGGAGCAGATCATTAAGCAAACAGTCTGTGAGCACCTAGAAAGGGATGCTGTGATACCAATAGTCAGCATGGATTTCTGAAAAATAAGTCATGTCAGACTAACCTGATCTCGTTTTTTGACAGAATTACAAGCCTGGTAGATGAAGGAAACACAGTGGATGTAGCCTACCTTGATTTCAGCAAGGCATTTGACAAGGTGCCCCATGATATTCTTGAAAAGAAGCTGGTAAAATGCAGTCTTGACTATGCGACCACTCAGTGGATTTGTAACTGGCTGACTGACCGAACCCAAAGGGTGCTCATCAATGGTTCCTCTTCATCCTGGAGAAGAGTGACTAGTGGGGTGCCACAGGGTTCTGTCTTGGGCCCGGTCTTATTCAACATCTTTGATGATGGACTCAAGGGCATCCTGATCAAATTTGCAGATGACA
The DNA here is from genome assembly GCF_964234715.1 of Podarcis melisellensis. NCBI lineage: Eukaryota > Metazoa > Chordata > Lepidosauria > Squamata > Lacertidae > Podarcis > Podarcis melisellensis. The sequence goes on along the minus strand of NC_138530.1, from coordinate 7,230,041 downwards.
CTAAACTGGGAGGGGTGGCTAACAAGCCAGAGGACAGGATCACACTTCGAAATGACCTTGACAGATTAGAGAACTGGGCCAAAACAAACAAGATGAATTTTAACAGGGAGAAATGTAAAGTATTGCACTTGGGCAAAAAAAATGAGAGGCACAAATACAAGATGGGTGACACCTGGCTTGAGAGCAGTACATGTGAAAAGGATCTAGGAGTCTTGGTTGACTACAAACTTGACATGAGCCAACAGTGTGACGCAGCAGCTAAAAAAGCCAATGCAATTGTGGGCTGCATCAATAGGAGTATAGCATCTAGATCAAGGGAAGTAATAGTGCCACTGTATTCTGCTCTGGTCAGACCTCACCTGGAGTACTGTGTCCAGTTCTGGGCACCACAGTTCAAGAAGGACACTGACAAACTGGAACGTGTCCAGAGGAGGGCAACCCAAATGGTCAAAGGCCTGGAAATGATGCCTTATGAGGAACGGCTAAGGGAGCTGGGCATGTTTAGCCTGGAGAAGAGGAGGTTAAGGGGTGATATGATAGCCATGTTCAAATATGTAAAAGGATGTCGCATGGAGGAGGGAGAAAGGCTGTTTTTTGCTGCTCCAGAGAAGCGGACATGGAACAATGGATCCAAACTACAAGAAAGAAGATTCCACCTAAACATTAGGAGGAATTTCCTGACAGTGAGAGCTGTTCGACAGTGGAATTTGCTGACAAGGAGTGTGGTGGAGTCTCCTTCTTTGGAGGTCTTTAAGCAGAGGCTTGACAACCATATGTCAGGAGTGCTCTGATGGTGTTTCCTGCTTGGCAGGGGGTTGGACTCGATGGCCCTTGTGGTCTCTTCCAACTCTATGATTCTATTCTATGATTCTAAGCTATGAACTATGCCGAGCAGGGCACCCAAGATGGTCATAGTGGAGAGTTTTGACCAAACGTGATCCACCTGGAGGAGGAACTGGCAAGCCACTCCAGTATCCCTGCCAAGAAAACTCCATGGACAAAGACAAGAGGCTTATAAAAGTTATGACGCTGGAAGAAGAGCCCCTCAGGTCGGAAGGCGTCCAACATGCTACTGGGGAAGAGCGGAGGACAAGTACAAGTAGATCCAGAGTTGATGAAGCGGCTGGGCCAAAGCTGAAAGGACACTCAGTTGCGGATATGCCTGGAAGCGAAAGGAAAGTCCAGGGCTGTAAAGAAAAATATTGCATAGGAACCTAGAATGTAAGAACCATGAACCTGGGTAAGTTGGATGTGGTCAAAAATGAGATGGCAAGAATAAATATTGACATCCTGGGCATCAGCGAACTAAAATGGACAGGAATGGGAGAAATCAGTTCAGATGACTGTTATATCTACTACTGTGGACAAGAAACCCATAAAAGAAATGGAGTGGCCCTCATAGTCAACAAAAGAGTGGCGAAAGCAGTACTGGGATGCAATCTCAAAAATGATAGAATGATCTCAATATGAATCCAAGGCAGACATTTTAACATCAAGGTAATCTAAGTTTATGCACCAACTACTGGTGCTGAAGAAATTGAAATTGACCAATTTTATGAAGAATTACAAGACCTTATAGAAGTGACACCAAAGAAGGATGTTCTTCTCATTATAGGGGACTGGAATGCTAAAGTAGGGAATCAAGAGATAAAAGGAACAACTGGCAAGTTTGGCCTTGGAGATCAAAATGAAGCAGGGCAAAGGCTAATAGAGTTCTGTCAAGAGAACAAGCTGGTCATCACAAACTCTTTTCCAACAACACAAGAGACGACTCTGCACATGGACATCACCAGATGGGCAGCATTGAAATCAGATTGATTATATTCTCTGCAGCCAAAGATGGAGAAGCTCTATACAGTCAGCAAAAACAAAACCTGGAGCTGACTGTGGCTCAGATCATCAGCTTCTTATAGCAAAATTCAAGCTTAAACTGAAGAAAGTAGGAAAAACCACTGGGCCGGTAACGTACAATCTAAACCAAATCCCTTATGAATACACAATGGAAGTGAGGAACAGGTTTAAGGTTTTAGATTTGTTGGACAGGTTTAAGGCTTTAGATTTGTTTCATCCCAATGAAAAAGAAATGCAAGAAAGCAAAGTGGCTGACCAATGAGTCCTTACAAATAGTGGGAGAGATAAGGCAAGCAAAATGCGAGGGAGATAGTGAAAGATACAGAAAATTGAATGCAGATTTCCAAAAAATAGCAAGGAGAGACAAGAAGGCGTTCTTAAATGAGCAATGCAAAGAAATAGAGGAAAACAACAGAATGGGAAGAACCAGAGATCTGTTCAAGAAAATTGGAGATATGAAAGGGACATTTCGTACAAAGATTACCATAATAAAGGACAAAAGTGGTAATTTCCTAACAGAAGCAGAAGACATCAAGAAGAGGTGGCAAGAATACACAGAGGAACTATACCAGAAAGATATGGATGGCCCGTACACCCCAGGTAGTGTGGTTGCTGACCTTGAGCCAGACATCCTGGAGAGTGAAGTCAAACGGGCCTTAGAAAGGACTGCAAATAACAAGGCCAGTGGAAGTGATGGTATTCCAGCTGAACTATTTAAAATTTTAAAAGATGATGCTGTTAAGGTGCTACACTCAATATGCCAGCAAGTTTGGAAAACTCAGCAGTGGCCAGAGGATTGGAGAAGATCAGTCTACATCCCAATCCCAAAGAAGGGCAGTGCCAAAGAATGCTCCAACTACCGCACAATTGCACTCATTTCACACACTAGCAAGGTTATGCTAAAAATTCTACAAGGAAGGCTCAAGCAGTATGTGGACCGAGAACTCCCAGAAGAGCAAGCTGGATTACGAAGAGGCAGAGGAACCAGAGACCAAATTGCAAACATGCGCTGGATTATGGAGAAAGCTAGAGAGTTCCAGAAAGACATCTACTTCTGCTTCATTGACTATGCAAAAGCCTTTGACTGTGTCGACCACAGCAAACTATGCCAAGTTCTTAAAGAATCCCTAGCCAGAATTAAGATTGCCGGAAGAAATATCAACAACCTCAGATATGCAGATGACACAACCTTGATGGCAGAAAGTGAGGAGGAATTAAAGAACCTTTTATTGAGGGTAAAACAGGAGAGCGCAAAATATGGCCTGAAGTTCAACATCAAAAAAATGAAGATCATGGCCACTGGTCCCATCACCTCCTGGCAAACAGAAGGGGAAGAAATGGAGGCAGTGAGAAATTTTACTTTCTTCGGCTCCATGATCACTGCAGATGGTGACAGCAGCCACGAAATTAAAAGATGCCTGCTCCTTGTGAGGAAGGCGATAGCAAACCTAGACAGCGTCTTAAAAAGCAGAGACATCACCTTGCCAACAAAGGTCCATATAGTAAAAACTATGGTTTTCCCAGTAGTGATGTATGGAAGTGAAAGCTGGACCATAAAGAAGGTTGATCGCCGAAGAATTGATGCTTTTGAATTATGTTGCTGGAGGAGACTCTTGAGAGTCCCGTGGACTGCAAGAACATCAAACCTCTCCATTCTGAAGGAAATCAGCCCTGAGTGCTCACTGGGAGGACAGATCCTGAAGCTGAGACTCCAATACTTTGGCCACCTCATGAGAAGAGAAGACTCCCTGATTTTGGGAAAGATGGAGGGCACAAGGAGAAGGGGACGACAGAGGACGAGATGGTTTTATAGTGTTCTTGAAGCTACCAGCATGAGTTTGACTAAACTGCAGGAGGCAGTGGAAGACAGGAGTGCCTGGCGTGCTCTGGTCCATGGGGTCACATAGAGTCGGACACGACTAAATGACTAAACAACAACAACAACAGCGAATTCATCAGAGAGATGCCGCTGGCACAACGCTGTTGCATTTTGAGAAGCTTACAAACATGAGACTGGCGCCTGATGGGGATGTGCAGGTGCATTTGACAGAGATGAAATTTCTACGCCAGCAGATGGCGCAAAGAAACTTTCCTCTTCAGGAAGAAATATTCTGTTTTATGATTATTAACAGCTTGAACCGGACTTACAAAATGGTTGCAAGTCAACTTGGTTCTCTACCTGCCGCGGATCTGACGGTGGAGAGGATTTGTTCTGTGATTCTGAAGGAGAGAGACCGACTTTCTGCAATAGCTGTTGCTGATGGGGGGCTGAAGCATGGAGTTCAAGCAACCCCACTGCTGTTGCTGGAGAAGAGCAAGCTGTAGCTCTGAACATTGTTCGTTGCTACAATTGTGGTCAGCCTGGGCATATTCAGAAGAACTGTAAAAAGCCACGTCAGCAGAAAGGAGCAAACGGGGCTCTGTAAAGCCTGAGGCTTCAGGCAAAGGTCACGCCAAGTCGCAGGCAAGACCAGCAAAGGTTTTGATATCACCAAAAGCCTCTTCATTGGTTGAAAACGCATTTATTCTGGACACTGGAGCCACCCAGCGCCTCATGTTACACAGGGAATTGTTTTCTACATTTGAGAAGCAACGCTTCACTGTGAAACAGGCCAATGGTCAAGAGATTGATGTGACCGGAATCCGGACTGTGTACTTGGAAAGTCTGAACTTGACTATAAATAATGTTTATTATGTTCCTGATTTGAAGTTCAATTTGCTGAGTGTTTCTCAGATGACAAAGAAAGGACTGGTGTTGATAAGGAGATAAGGAGAGTTGCAAAATCTTTAAAGACGGAGAGCTGTATCTTTCTGCCAGAGAGAAAGATGGACTGTATCTATTGATTTTTTATGAGTCTGATTACAAAATGTGCACTGCATGTGAATCTAAAATGTTTTCTCTTGCAGGTGTATCGAAAGGAGCCAAGGATAAGAAAGCAACAAAGATTACCAGTGTTTTTCAGCAAGTGTATGCTGACGTAATTGGTCCTCTAGCACCATCTAGAGGCAATGCTAAATACTATCTTCTATTTGTTGATCACTACTCTCAATATGTATGGATTTACATATTGCAATCACCAGAAGAAACCTTAGCAAGGTTTAAAGATTTTTGTGATAAGGTTAAAACTCTTCATGATGCTAATATTGATTATCTTTTCACAGATGAAAAGCCAATTTTTCTTTCACAGGATTTTCAGGATTTCCTCGAGCAACAAGGGATAGAGCATAAAATTGCTGTCTCTGAAGCTTCATGGAACCAGTGTGTGTGTGTAAAGGTGAACAAAGAGTTGCAGAATGGCATGAAGGCACAATTGCTGAGTTCACACTTGCCACATGAGTTCTGGGCTGAATCTTTATCCTCTTTCTGCTACACTTGGGTGAGAAAGGTTTCAAAAGGTATGGAAAGTTCTCCTTTTGAGAAGCTCTTCCACAGGAAACCTTCTGTAAAATACTTTGGATCTCATGTGCAAGCGGAAACTCCAAAAGGGGTTAAGAATGCAAAAGGCATTTTTGTGGGTTATGAAAAGGGTCTCTACAGAGTAATTTTGTTTGAATCAGGTCAGGTGATTCTCACAAAGTTTCTAGAGAGCACACCTAGACAAGAGAGAGAGGTTATTCATACATTTCCCACTGATGACAGTTCAGATGAATATTCTGATACTGAAAGTGACACAGAGAGCTCAGAGAGTTCTGCTGACACAGTCATTGAGAGAGGTTCACACACAATGTCTAGACCTTCACAGGTTAAGGCTGAACTAGAATTGAAAGAACCATTGTTTACTGTTGGGCGTGGTTCTCCAAAAGGTCCAGTGGATGAACCAGTCAGCAAGGAGGATTTGCACTTTATTCGCAGATCTGAAAGAGTCACAAAGGGCGTACCACCCAAGAGGTATTCTCAAGAGTTTGCTAACTCAGCTGTTGCATGTGTTACTATTGTTAACAACTGAAGCCAGATTAAAGGTGTGTCTAAGTCAGAGACAAAGACACGACTGGGAGTTGCTAAGCATAACACATCCTTCCTTAGCCAAAGTAAAGCAGAAGCACTCATTCCTTGGAAAACAGACATCCAGAAAGTTACACTGGTGAAACCAGTGGCAGGTAGTTCCAAAGGTGGAACTGAAACAACAGGGGATTGTTATGTGTGTAACAACTGTTTGTTTTCTTCTCTGGATGAAGTCTTGTTCGCAGCTAATGTTGATTCATATGGGGGAGTATGTTGGAATATGAGTACAATGCAGCTGCAAACTGGCAGCTTGGTGTTTACATCACATGATGTGGCTAGCAGTGAGAAAGAATGTTCCCGGAAGTTCACAGGATTCACAGGGCTTTGTTCTGTGTGTAATATGAAACCTTCCTGTTGCGTATGTGAAGGAAATCTGTGTCAGTTGCTCGGAGGAGACTGATCGGACATGTTTTTTGTAGAGTTGAACAGTCAGAAATAAACAAGATGTAAAAGACTTTCTGACTATCTTCTTTCCCCTGCTGGTATGCAAGGAAGAAGGGGGGTGCATCTTCCATGCAGGGAGATGTCGCCTATCAAGATCTTCCTGGACTGCCAGGGCGTCGACAGCCAGAGTAGATCACCGGTAAACAAACCCCTGGGAGCCTGGGAGAGGGGCCAGACTCTCCCAAGGGGCAAGTTTTCCAACACTGTATACTATTCATTAAATTGAAACAATATGAACACTGTGGTTGGAAATAACAGACCCTCCAAGTGTCCCTATTTTCCAGGGACATCCCAGATTCACAGAAGCAACCCCGATTTCTGATTTGATCCCAGAATGCCCCACTTCTCCTTAGGACATCCCAATTTTCCTTGGAGAAATGTTAGAGGGTAGGGAGTAATGAGGGCCCTAAGCCAAGGAGATGAGTAACTATGCAACCTTTAGAAGACATCTGAAGGCAGCCCTCTCTTTGTATGTTTATATGTATGTGTATGTATACACGTGTGTGTGTATACAGTGTATACAGTGGTACCTTGCGTTACACATTGTGATGGGATGATGAGCTGCTTGTGAGTAAAAGCTTAGTCCCTCAGAGTTTGGGCATGGTTCTCAAACTCTGTCCTTAGTGGAGCCCTTAAACATGACTCCCTTAATCGCTGGCAGAATCCGACAGTGGGCGTTTACGGAATCTATTCCAGCATAAAAGCTCCTTAACGGAAACGCGTCTTCTGGATTCTCTGCGTGACAGTTTCTGGCGAGGAGTGGGTGTACCCATAGGAGGTCCTGAGACTTCTCCACTGTTCTCGCTAGAAGACTCCCTGAGCCATCCCTTCGACTCACTTTCTCTCTGATCTCCCTCTCTCCCCCTGCTGGTACCTTCCTCCGCTGCTGAGTCTCTCCTAGCTTCCGAGAGCCCCTCCACCACCTGCCTTTCCAATGGCAGTTCCCTGACATCCACCTCCCCTCCAGGGCCCCCTTCACCCCCTCCCGCCCCCTCCTCTACTGGCAGTGAGGATGGAAAACCCTGGAAAGAACACTCCTCATCGTCAGAGGATTCAAACACTTCTCTCCACTGACGCCCGTCTCTTCTCCCTGATTCCTCCTCCTCGTCGGAGTCTATTCCCTCTTCCAGCCCTGATTCTGGGAACCCTTCAAACTCCTCTTCCTCATCGGTGGTGCCGAAGTGTTCCCTCCCGAACCGTGCCACGGGCTGGGGTTTCCTTGGGAACCGTTGATAAAACGTTTCTATTAAAACCTCGTCATCGACCTCCTCTGCCGGTACCCATGTGTTTTCTGACTCCGGTTCCCCTTCCCATTCTACCAAATACTCCACCTGATTCCCTTTCCACCTGGAATCAATGATTTCTGCCACATGCATGTTGTGTTCCCTTTCTTCTATGACTGGTGTTTGAGTAACCTCCCTCTCACGCCCCCCCACTCCCGCCCTCTCGGTACGGCGACAGTAAGGACCTGTGAAATACTGGGTGCAGTTTCATGTGGTTGGGCAACCTGAGTTTGAATGCTACCGGGTTGACCTGTTGTATGACCTCAAAGGGTCCCAGCCGTTTGGGTCTCAATTTCTTACACCCTCCCTTGAACGGCAGTCCTTGGGTGGATAGCCACACCCGGTCCCCCACCCTTATGGTTTCCCCTTCCCGTCTGCTTCTGTCTGCTTGCTTCTTGTATTCTTCCTTGGCCCTCTCTAAGTTAAGTTGGAGTTGCCGGTGGATCGCTTCCATCTCTTCAACAAAGTGTTCTGCTGCCGGGACACTCCATCTTTCCCCTCCTTCTCCTGGAAATGCCCTGGGATGACACCCATAATTAGCCAGGAAGGGACTCATCCCTGTGGACACATTCTCCGCGTTGTTGTAGGCAAATTCTGCCAGGGCCAATTTATCTACCCAATCATTTTCTCTGTCATTAACATAACACCTCAGGTATTGTTGTAAAATACTGTTTGCCCTTTCCGCCTGCCCATTTGTTTCTGGGTGTCGGGCAGTCGAAAAATTGACCTCTACGTGCAGTAAGCTCATAAGCTTCCTCCAGAACCTGGAAGTAAATTGTTTCCCTCGGTCTGAGAACACCCTCAAGGGGGCGCCATGCAACCTAAAAATATGTTTTACAAACAACTTGGCGGTTTCTTCCGCTGTGACCGCATGCGAACAGGCTATAAAATGGCACATCTTAGTTAATAGGTCTACCACCACCATGACAGCTGTTTTCCCTTTGGATTTTGGCAGATCCGTCATAAAATCTATGGATACTGCCTCCCATGGCCTTTCTGGTGTGGGTAAGGGTTCCAGTAGCCCCGCTGGTGCCAGCCTCTCCCCTTTTGCTCGCTGGCATCGGTCGCACCCCCTTACATATTCCCTTACGTCTTCCCTCACCTTGGGCCACCAAAACTCCCTGGTAACCAGCCACATGGTTTTGTCTTGCCTGAAGTGCCCCGCTGTGGGGCTGTCGTGCAATTGTTTGAGTACCCGGCCCCTCAAATCTCCTTCGGGTATGTACAGTGCCCCCTTGTAATACAACGTTCCGTTCCTTTCCTCAAACCTCCCTGTGTTCTCTCCACCCCCCCCCCCCCCGGAGTCCTCTGAGCTTCTCTTGGGCGTATTCATCGTTCTCGGTTCCCTCTACCAGTTCTCTCGGCCCCACCACTGCCGCCCCACACACCCAGTGGTCCTCGGGGATGATATGTCTCTCCTCTGGCACTCCCTCTCCCTCTAAATACTCTGGTTTTTGAGAGAGAGCGTCCGCTCTGACATTCTCCTTCCCGGGCACGTAGCAAATTTCAAAATGGAATTTGGAGAACTCCTGGGCCCATCTCACTTGTCTCTGGTTCAGTACTCGGGCAGTTCTCCAGTATTCTAGGTTTTTGTGGTCGGTGCGCACTTGGACCTTGTGCTGCGCTCCAATCAGCAAGTGTCGCCATCTCCAGAACGCTTCATGGATGGCGAGTAGTTCTCGGTCGTACACGGTGTAGTTCCTCTCGGATTTGTTCAATTTCCGCGAGAAGAAGGCACACGGTCTCCATTCCGATGTATCCCTTCCCGGCTGAAGAAGCACCGCCCCCACCGCTCGGTCTGATGCGTCGGTCTCTACTCTCATCGGTTGCCACAGATCCACGTGCAAAAGTTGTTCTTCCGACACGAACGCCTTCTTTAACTTTTCGAACGCTCGCTCCGCCTCTTCCATCCAGACAAATTTCTTCTTGCTGCTGAGACAATCCGTGATGGGCACCGTTAAGTGGACGAAGTTCTTGATGAACTTCCGGTAGAAGTTCCCAAACCCCAGGAACCTTTGCACATCCTTCTTTGTTTTAGGTGTCTTCCATTCCAGTACCGCTTGAACCTTGCTGGGATCCATGGCTAATCCCTTGTCTGACAAACGATACCCCAGGAATTCCACCTCTCTGGTATGAAACTGTCACTTCTCCAGTTTCACCCACAGCTGGTTTGCTTGCAGCCTGCTCAGTACCTCTCTTACGTCCCGCACATGCTGCTCCTCATTCTTTGAGTACACCAATACGTCATCTAAGAATGCCACACAGTTTTTGTAAAGTAAAGGTCCCAGGACGTGGTTCATAAATGATTGCAAACAGGCTGAGCCTGCCTGTAGACCGAAGGGCATAGCGAGGTACTCAAAGGCCCCCAAGGGGGTGAACATGGTAGTTTTCCATTCGTCTCCCTTTCTCATTCGTATCAGGTTATAAGCCCCCCTCAGGTCCACTTTGGTGAAAATTTTCTCCTTCCTCACTCGGGTCAAAATGTCATTGATTCTGGGCATGGGGAAAGTCACTGGTTCTGACACTGCATTTACGGCCCGGTAATCCACGACCAATCTGGGTTTATTCGTGTCTTTTTTGTCCACAAAGAACACTGGACTACCCCTCACCGCTCGTGACTCCCTGATGAAACCCCGTTTGAGGTTCTTGTCAATGAACTCCCTTAACTCCTGCATCTCCCTGTCAGACATGGCGTACAGCTTGCCCACTGGCAGCTGGGCTCCTGGGAGTAGGTTAATTTGACAGTCAAAGGGTCTATGCGGGGGCAGTTTATCTGCATCTCTTTCGCTGAAGACGTTACCCAGATCGGCGTATTGTCGTGGTATCTTCCCCTTATCCGTTACTTCCATCCCTGCTAGAGTGGCCTGGGCTCCTCCCTGAGCCTCCCCCTCTTTGCAGTGTGCTAGGCAATGTGCTGACCCAAAGGAAACTACCCGCTGGTGCCAACCCACTAGCGGATCGTGCAGCGCTAGCCAGCTCATTCCCAATATGATGGGCGCTCCTCCCAGGGTGGCCACATTGAACTCTATTTCTTCCGTGTGTCTTCCCACCTTCATTATCATGGGGACAGTTTGTTGGTTAACTTCTCCACCCAACAGTTCCCTCCCATCAATCGCTGTCACCTGCAAACGGTTACTCAAGGGGGTAGTCTGTATCTGGTGTTCAGCTGCAAACTCCTTGCTCATGAAATTGCAGGAGCTGCCTGAGTCCAATAGCGCCTTTATCTTTAGCGGATGTCTGTTTGGCAGCTCTAGCACCACCTCTACGACAAGCGCTGGTCTTGGGGGTTCAGGTTTGGGCACATTCACTGATCTTTGGCCTGGCTGCTGTGCCCCGATGCTGGCAACCAGGCGTTGGCTTTTACCTGCTCCTTAACCCCCTCCTCTTCACCCCCAACAGCTCCCACCATTCCTTGCCATCCCTTCCTTTGAGGGCAGACTCTGGCAAAGTGACCTGGCTGTTGGCAGAGGAAACATTTCTTGGCGCTCTTTCGCTCCTTCTTCCACCCTTCGTTGGTGTTTGAAGCTCCGCGCGCGCGCGCTGCTCCAATTTCCATCGGCTCTACTGGCGGGGACTGCTCTGGCATCTCTGGAATGCGGAACTCACTCCAACATTCTCCTTTCCCTTCCCGCTTTTCCAAGGCTCTCGCCTCCTGGCGTGCTCCAATGGCAAGCGCAGATTTGGTCAGCTGGTCCATAGACTCCGCCCTGGGCACACGGGAAAGTTCGTCTTTCACCGCCAAGGACAGCCCTTCTTCGAACAGCATTTGAATGGGGTCCGCAGACAGGTCCCACCCCAATTTATGGATGAGCATGGTAAACTCTGTCCAGTACTCTCGGACGGATCGGTTCCCCTGTTTACACGCCATCAACTGTCTGCGCACCACCCCTTGCTCAATCTCGCTGGAAAACATCAGGTCCATGGCGCGGAAAAACTTTCTCGAGTCTTTTAGAGCGTCATTGTTCGCTGCCATCAGGGGCCTCACTCAGTCTTTCGCCCGCCCTTCGAGATGCCCAATGACAAACGCCATTCTCGATTCCTCATCGGGAAAGTCATCAAACTGCAGATTGAGGGCGTATTGCATCTCTGTCCTAAAGGCTTGATAATTTCTGGGATCACCCCCAAACTTTTGCACCAACCCTGGCACCTTCCTTGCGAGTGGGGTGGTTTTCCCATTGTCTTCATCCTGAGCCCGCCTCTCTTTTGCAGCACTAGCTGGAGTTCCAACACCCTGTACCTTTCTTCCAGGCTTGGACCCGCTCCAGCTCCTCCTGCGTCTCCGGCTCCGGTTGGGTTGCTCATGATGCCTCTCCTTGCACAAGCGGCTTTCAGGGACTGTCGGATTGCTGTGATGGGATGATGAGCTGCTTGTGAGTAAAAGCTTAGTCCCTCAGAGTTTGGGCATGGTTCTCAAACTCTGTCCTTAGTGGAGCCCTTAAACATGACTCCCTTAATCGCTGGCAGAATCCGACAGTGGGCGTTTACGGAATCTATTCCAGCATAAAAGCTCCTTAACGGAAACGCGTCTTCTGGATTCTCTGCGCGACAGTTTCTGGCGAGGAGTGGGTGTACCTATAGGAGGTCCTGAGACTTCTCCACTGTTCTTGCTAGAAGACTCCCTGAGCCATCCCTTCGACTCACTTTCTCTCTGATCTCCCTCTCTCCCCCTGCTGGTACCTTCCTCCGCTGCTGAGTCTCTCCTAGCTTCTGAGAGCCCCTCCACCACCTGCCTTTCCGATGGCAGTTCCCTGACACACATGCTCCAGGTTACATACGCTTCAGGTTACGGAATCCACTAACACAGAAATAGTACCTCGGGTTAAGAACTTTGCTTCAGGATGACAACAGTAATCGTGCTCTGGTGGCACAGCAGCAGCTGGAGGCCCCATTAGCTAAAGTGGTCTTCAGGTTAAGAACAGTTTCAGGTTAAGAACAGACCCCCCAGAACGAATTAAGTTCTTAACTCGAGGTACCACTGTATTGGAAATGTACATCCAGTTCCCCCCCTTTAATTTTTTTGGGGGCCCCCAAGAAAGTGGGGCCCTAAGCTATGGCTTGTTTAGCTTATATGTAAATCTGGCATTGCTCATGGGACAGCTTTTTCCCATAAGCCCAGTACACAGAGGAGATTTTGCTGCACTTTATGGGCCACAGCGCCGCCAGGAAAAGTTGGTGAGAGCCAGTGTGGTGCAGTGGTTAAGAGCGATAGACTTGTAATCTGGGGTACCGGGTTCGCGTACCCGCTCCTCCATATGCAGCTGCTGGGTGACCTTGGGCTAGTCACACTTCTCTGAAGTCTCTCAGCCCCACTCACCTCACAGAGTGTTTGTTGTGGGAGAGGGAGGGAAAGGAGATTGTTAGCTGCTCTGAGACTCCTTAGGGTATTGATAAAGCGGGATGTCAAATCCAAACTCTCTTCTTCTTCTCTTCCATGCTTATTGGGCACCGAACGGGGCTTATAAGAGAAATAAGTAAAATGAGCAGAAAGGGAAGAAGCACACACAGATACTTTCGTTGCAGACAGGTACAATTTTATTCTTCATTCCAATGAGCAGGAGTGTAAGAGCAAATGTAAGTACCTCCTTCAGCCTATTGGTCTGTGAGAGAAAAGGAATAAAAAGAAAAAAAATAAGACAAAGTCAAATTTGACCTAGAGCCCTTGAACAAGCGCACTACTCCATCTGTTGCTGATTTGTGGTGTTCTATTTTTAAAATAAAGTATTCTTGCCATTGATATTATTATTCACAACAACAAGCGCAAGAACAACCACCTTCAGGAACTGTATGCCTTGACAATATCTGGGGCAAGTGTAATGTGTGTGCAAGCCACCAGCAAGAATATTTCTAACACACCATCTTCAATTCACTTGCAAGTGAATCAATACTTTAATTACCAAGTATTTTTCATAGAATCATAGAAATGTAGAGCTGGAAGTGTCATCAGGTCCAACCCACCACAATATCTGGGAGCTTCATACTTACAGATTTGTGCAGCATGCAACATTCTCTGCACATTTTCCTAAACGAATATTTCCTGGACAATTGGATTTCTCACAAAACCCAAGGACCTTCTCACATTGCCTTTCATTTCTTACAGGAAATAGTTCTGCATATACACAGAGAGAGAAAGCAAGTGAAATGCCATCTATATATAATACCCTAAACCAATATTTCCAATTCTACATTAATTTAGCAAAAGTTATCTGGCAGAAGAATATTTGTAATTTTCAGAGCTCAATCCACTTCACTTGAACCTCCAGGTGGAAAGTCTTCTCTTGATGAAGGGGCAGAGAGTGTGGTCTTCAAAGACTTCCTGGGTATCAGTAGACGTCCAGCAGGCACTAACGTTGGTAGCCTCAGCTTTGAGCAAAGATTTTCAGTTCTATCCATTTCACTTTCTTTCATGTTCTTCATTTTCCATTCTTAATTTTTTAAAATGACACTATGCAAAGATAAATATTTGACTGACCTTTGTGAAAACTTAGAGCTGGACAGAACTGGTATCTTACCTAGATGCAAATCTGTACTCTACAAGGGAGGAGTGGGTTTTATTTCTTGCTGTTAGTATGAAATTCTGCTTAGGTTTGGATAGCCAATTAAATTAAATTAAAGTTATTGATTTTCTACTTGTGTATACCATTCTTCATCTGAAGATCACAGAGTGGTTTACAACATCAAAATACAAAACGAGAATACAATGCAAAACCAAACCAAACCAAACCAAACCAAACCAGAACCCATTCCCTCAAACCTATTTCAAAGGTCACGTATGGTTTTATCAGCCAAAGTCCTTTTTATACATTTTTTATTTTCCCCCCATGATGATCTTTATTAGGTTTTTTGTGTGGTTTTTTTGCCTGGGGAGAGCATTCCATAAATGGGAATTCACCTCAGAAAAGACCTGTTCTTGGCTTACCACCCTCTTGTGGAGGAGGCAGACAAAGGAGGACCTCAGAGGAATTTGGCAGCTTTGGGTCGGTTCATATGGGGAGAGCCAGTATTTGAGGTATTGCAGTCCTGAGTCATTTAAAGGCATTTCACGCTATATAGGTCAGCTTCCTCTCTTTTCTCCTTGGGTCTACTCTGGGCACCCACTGCCTTGGTCCCCTGCCTACCCAAACGAGAGGTGCCTCTTCAGGCCACCCCACAGGGGACTGGGAAGAGGATGCCCCCAGCCTAAGTGTCCAAACAGTGCTTGGCCAAAGGTGAATGTGAGGCCAGCACCTTACTCACCTTGGCAGGCGGCAGCTGGTGCCACCAGGCCACTCAGCTACCAGGCAAGGACAAGAAAGGCCAGCGTGGCAACTGCCTGTCTGCCCAGCCTCCCACTTGTCTGCCCGTTCCCAACACCAAGGGCTGGCAGCCTGGCTTGAGGGCTCCCTCACCCACTTGTGTACTCTGAGGCCACCTCAGCTCTTGACACCCAGCACCCTCTGGCTAATACTCCCCAAGTATCACCCTTTGGAAACATCCATCCAAGCGGAACTAGAACCACCGCAAAGCAGTGCCACCCACTCCCAACTCAGACAGTCCCTTCAGAAGCATGCCATGCTCAGTGGTTTCAAAAGACCCTGAGAGGTTGAGGAGAATTAACAAGGACTCATTTCCCCTGACAGAGATCAGCATACAGGGAGTTTCTGAGCCAAAACCAGGTCTCAACTGCAATTGAAATGGATCTAGAAAATCATTTCCCTCCAAGAATGTCTGGATCTGGTCCATGATCATCTACTCAAGAACATTGCGTAATAAGGAGAGACCAGCAACTAGCCAGTAATTACTTAGATCTTTTGAATCTAGGGAGGGCTTCTGAACTTGTGGTCTTACCACTGCCTCCTTCAAGCAGGGAGGCAATATCCCCTCTCTAGAATAGGCATTAATTAGCTCCCTGGTTTCCCAATACAAGTCAATAGGACTGCCAAAGTTTTTCATTTCATGGATACAGGATGGGCTGGGTTGGTCCAGAATCAGGCACAATCTAAATTACAAACTGGACCAGAAATCAGATCCGGTTATAGGGTCTTTATTCTTACCGTAAAAACAGCAACGAAGCTTTCCTCCACAATTTCCAATGACTTTAAAGTGACGAGGGCATTCCTTCAACACACAGTACCCTGCCAGATCGCCATACATGCATGATTCTTCATCTGTAATTGCAGTGAATCCTGTAGTAACAGAGCAGCAAATGGCCTTTAGCTACCTATCCACTTACAAGAGAATTCAAGTAGAATGGTGGGTATGATAAAATCTAATAAATAACAATACCAGCAAAAAATATTTAAGAGAATGCAGAGAAACTCAGGTGGATGTTTTTTTAAAAAAACAAGCAAGCAAGCAGACAGGCAAGCACCTATTTTAACTAAAAGAAATTGCAGAGATGGGTGCAACACAGAAGAACACATCAAAAATGGAATATGGCAGTCTCCTTCCACCTCCCTTCTTGCTGTAAAAAGGTAAAGGTAAAGGTACCCCTGCCCATACGGCCCAGTCGTGTTTGACTCTAGGGTTGTGCGCCCATCTCACTTAAGAGGCCAGGGGCCAGCGTTGTCTGGAGACACTTCCGGGTCACGTGCCCAGCATGACGATGCTGCTCTGGCAAGCCAGCACCAGCGCAGTGTGAGGAGAATCAAAACTTACAAGGTTAAACAGTTCTGAGTGACGTCTCACATTCTGAGGCGTGGCTATATTCACATACGGGAACCTTTCTCTCTGTGTGTGAGCTCTTTCGTTTTTGACAGAGAAGCGAAAGGATGCCAGCCAATTCGCCGGGCTGATTTATGATGTGCTACTCATTAAAGACTGTTGGAGATTAGAAAGAAAGCCTGCATTCAGTCTGATTTATTACCCACACAAAGCAACAGTTTTCTGCTGCTGCGAGGACTCTGCTAAGGACTTAAGTAAGAGAGCCAAGGGAGCTCGTGTTTTCTATCGGCACGGACGGACAGTGGCGGAGCAGGAAACGTGCCGGACGCCATCTTATCTTACATGGAAACGCTGTTTACCTTCCCGCTATAAAGCGGTCCCTATTTATCTACTTGCACTTAGGGGTGCTTTCGAACTGCTAGGTGGGCAGGAGCTGGGACTGAAAGACGGGAGCTCACCCCGCCATGGGGATTCGAACCGCCGACCATGCGATCGGCAAGCCCTAGGCACTGAGGTTTTACCCACAGCGCCACCCGCGTCCCCCTTCTTGCTGTACGTATACCCAAATTAAGCTTTAACCTAACCTTAAACTTAACCCACAATCCCCACACAAACCTGCCACTGGTACCCCATGTACTAAGGCCTCTGCCATGGTTCAAAATTGCATGGCAGGTGTGTTTAACCTGCGTGATTTCCATTGTAAGGGACAAGGTGAGGATGCTGTCGTGAGATGTCACAAGAAGTCAGTTTATCCTGTGACACCATGTAAGGGCATCCCTACCAGTCCCTGACCTGCATGATGATCGGCCTTTGCCCAAGAAGAAAGATTGAGAGTTTAAAGCTTTTTTCGCACCAAGTAAGTCCAATCAGATGCAGTGTGAAAAGAGCATTTAACTGTTCACCTTTCTTCCATGGTAATGCCTTTTCAGCGAGCCTGGTGTTTAGTTGGAAAAGACGTGGCTGGTGCTGTGGTCTAAACCACTGAGCCTCTTGGACTTGCTGACTGTAAGGTCAGCAGTTCGAATCCCCGCAGTGGGATGAGTTCCCACTGATCTGTCCCAGGTCCTGTCAACCCACCAGTTCACAAGCACACAAGTGCAAGTAGATACTGTATATGGGAATTGGAAATGTAGATCGGGGAAATGGGGAAAAAAGAGGAAGAGGATAAGCATTGGCCCTACACAGTGGTGTTACTCATTCCCGTCCAATTTAGGACTCAAATAATTGCTTACCTGGATTGGGAATGAGTAGCAGAGCAAACACAATATACAAAAAGTATATGTTCTTCATAGCTCCCAGAAGGTCAAGGTGGATGCTCCTTGTATCCCAACCTGAAAGGAAATGAAGAGGCAATGTGTTTTGGTGTGTCTTATACACCTCTGGGTATTAAAAAATATCCCTAGGCATTATACATTAAATTATAAATTGCCTTCCTGTATCACTGCTCAAGAGACCATGGTACGCAACTGAGAGTAAACTGTGGCAGAGTACATTAATCTGGCAATGCCTTCGCGGTTCAGCCGGTTGGAAAAATGGTTTCAATGTGGCTCAGATCCTACAGATAACTGAGGTCCCTATCAAGCAGCACCAGTTTTCTGGTTCTTCTTTGCTGTTCAAGAAGTTCTGTAGAGTACATTAACCTGACAATGAAGTGAAGATTCACTGGATTGGAAATATTGTTTCATACCCCCAGAAGCACCTATAGATCCACTCCATCATCATAGTCACTGATCAAAACAGTCAAAACTGGTAGGTTTCTGTTATGCCACTGTACCATTCTTGGAGTCACAAGACTCTATTGACATTCCAGACTGTTGGAAGTCTCATGGGAGACGGGAAATGGATATTGAAGTTACTGGTTTCCTGTTTCTTTGTTCCTGTTGTTTTCTGTCTCTCACAGAGAGCAGATGCATATTCTTTTCTGTCTTGCATAGTTAGAAATAAAGTAGCAATGTAGTACACATTTCTGGCTCCTTCTGCTGCTGTCTGAGTATTCTGCGCAATGGAGAGTGTGCCCGAAGTCTCATTCAAAGGCTTAGGCTGTTAATCACAATCGGAGGAGAGCCTAGATGGGGTTCCAAAGATACCGGAGGAGTAGCCATTACAGCTTGGTCGTACGGAGGCTGTGACCGGTATGCAACTGAGAGGAAACTGTGGCAGAGTAATAATAATAATAATAATAATAATAATAATAATAATAATAATAATTTTATTTATACCCTGCCCTCCCCAGCCAAGACCGGGCTCAGGGCGGCTAACAACCAATAATAAAAACAACTTGATTAAAATACAATTTAAAAGATTAAGATACAACATTAAAAACAATTACGGGAGGAATCTCTTCATAGGAGGAGAAAGGAAAAAGAAAGAGGGTGAGGGAATCAAACTGATTCTGAGCCAAAGGTCAGGTGGAACAACTCTTTCTTACTGGCCCTGCAGAAAGAGATCAGATCCCGCAGAACCCTGGTCTCAAGAGACAGAGCATTCCACCAGGCCGGGGCCAGTGATGGGCTTTAAAAGTCAAAACCAGCACCTTAAATCTGACCCTGTACTCCACCGGCAGCTGGAAAAGCACTGGGTGAATATGCTCCCATGGCAGAGACCCTGTGAGGAGCCTCACTGCAGCATTCTGCACCTGCTGGAGTTTCTGGGACAGCTTCAAGGGCAGCCCCGCATAGAGCAAATTACAGTAGTCAAGCCTGGAGGTGACCATCGCATGGATCACTTTGGCCAGGTGAGGGCAGGAAAGGTAAGGGACCAACTGTTTGATGTGGCAAAGGTGGGAAAATGTTGCCTTGGCTGTTGTTGTAACCTGTGCCTCCATGGAAAGAGAGGCGTCAAGGATTACACCCAAACTCTTAACAGAATGCAATGGCACTAATTGGGTCCCCGCAAGAGAAGGGAGTTTTTCCCTCATCCCCATACCATACCGAGGCAGCCAGAGGACCTCTTTCTTTGAAGGATTTACCATATTTTTTGCTCTATAAGACTCATTTTTTCCCTCCTAAAAAGTAAGGGGAAATGTGTGTGTGTCTTATGGAGTGAATGCAGGCTGCACAGCTATCCCAGAAGCCAGAACAGCAAGAGGGATTGCTGCTTTCACTGCGCAGCGATCCCTCTTGCTGTTCTGGCTTCTGAGATTCAGAATATTTTTTTTCTTGTTTTCCTCCTCCAAAAACTCGGTGCGTCTTGTGGTCTGGTGCGTCTTATAGAGGAAAAAATACGGTAGTTTCAGTCATCTCCCATGAAACCATCCAGCCACAGCTTCCAAACATCTGGTCAGTGTGTTAGGGATTGAGTCGGTATGGCCATCCATCAGCAGATAGAGCTGAGTGTCATCAGCATATTGGTGACAACCCAGCCCAAAGCTTCGGATATCTGGGCAAGGGGGCACATAAATATGTTAAAAAGAATCGGGGAGAGAATTGAGCCCCGCGGCATTCCACACACCAAAGGGTGGTGCGGCGACAACTCCCTCCCTAGTGACACTCTCTGTCCCCGACCAGAGAAAAAAGAACACAGCCATTTATGGGCTATGCCCTGTATCCCCACATCAGTGAGGCGGTGGTCCAAAAGATCATGATCGACCATGTCAAAGGCTGCTGACAAATCTCAGGGAATCAGCAGTTCCAACCCGCCTCGATCCAGTTGTCCGCGGAGATCATCTGTTAGGGCGACCAGAGCCGTCTCAGTCCTAAAACCAGGACAGAATCCAGACTGAAATGGATCTAAAGCCCATGTTTCCTCCAGAAACCTACCAAGCTGTTCAATTGCCTTACCCAGATATGGGAGATTTGAAACTGGGTGGTAATTGGATAGATCTAAAGGATCTAGTGAAGTTTTCTTTAAGAGCGGACACACCATTGCTTCCTTCAGCTCCCCTGGGAATATCCCTGTGTTAAGGGACAAATTGATAATTTCAACCAGGGGGGTCTGTGCAATATCTGGGCACGCCCTAATCAGCCAAGACGGGCACGGATCGAGGAGCCAGGTGGTGGGCCTACCAGCTTGGAGGAGTCTATCCACATCTGCAGGGAGTATCCAATCGAAATGTTCTAACACTGGACCCGAAGACAGTTGAGGGGCCTCCAGTTCTGTGACAGTATCTAAATTGGCAGGGAGGTCACTGAAGTGAAGGCACGAGACAGGTGTTGATCATCATGTGAGCTGCGCACAGGTAGTCTGAAGCGAGCTACCACCATTCCTGTGGAGCCTCCTTTTACTGAGACAAATATGCAAGCTAGGCAGATACATGTTTGGGCTGTGACCTTTACACATCTTCTGTCCCAGGATTGTGGGGTGGTACAAAGCTATTTTGGCACCTGTTCCACAGCGTCATTTTCCCCTTGCACAGTGTATGACGTAGGAGACAAAAGGTCTCAGGGAAAAAGTTACAGACAGGACTCCGCTGACTTCTGAGACCGCAAAAGGTCAGACACAGGGGACGATGTTCCGACAGCCATGGCTTGTCTGAGGGGTTTTTTTCCCTGCACCCCAAGGTCACACGTGCAGGCAGATTGTGGCTGCCTGCTGGCGGGGAAGTGTGCTCCCTCCGGAACCCACTCCCCACTCTGCGATATCCCTACAGCTCACGGTCGAGCAACAGGACTTTCTCCGCAGAAAAGCTTGCAAATGCCTCACAGCTGTGGGTTGAATTTGTGCTTAAATTTGGTTGTCCTGTTAAGGATGTTATTGACCTAATTATTCTAAAAAGTAGTGCCAGGGGAGAGCTAGTGGATGCAATGGAATCTGCAAAGTGAGATTTCTTAGCAGCTTTCATAGCCATCTCATAGGCTTTCATAAGCGTCCTATAAGATGTTCTTGAAGCTCCGTTACGAGTCTGTTGCCATACTCGCTCTAGCCTTCTGAGATCCCGCTTCATTTTCCAGAGCTCCACGGTAGACCAAGGGGCCCGGTTTCGATGGGGTCGCAGAGAGCGCTTAGGAGCAATCTCTTCAATGGCCATCAAGAGCCAGTTATTCCAGTCCTTGAGAAGGTCATCTAATGAGTCGCCAGGAGGAGCAGGGTCTTTGCGGTTGAGCCCAAATAGGCTTGCCACCTGAGCAGGGGAGGAGCAGGAAGTCAATCTGGGCTTTCAGAGCGTAGTGATCAGACCATGGCACTTCCACAGGGGGAGCATGATCACATGTATGCCAGCACCAAAGATCAAATCCAGTGTGTGGCCTGCTTGATGGGTCGGGCCCATAACAAACTGGGAGAGCCCCAGTGTTGCCATGGAAGTCACTAGGTCCAGACCCTGTGAGGAGGGGGCATCATCGGCATGGACACTGAAGTCTCCCAAAACCAATAGGTTTGGGAACTCCAAGGCCCAGCCTGCCGCCACCTCCAGCAGGTCTGACAGGGTGGCTGCCAGTGCGCTAGCTGGTTGGAACACCAGCCAGACAGCCAAGTTCTCCTCAGTGCCCCAAATGAGACTAATGCATTCAATACCGGAGATTGCCGGTGGTGGCAGAGCCCTGAAAAAGCAATCCTCCCGGATTGACAATGCTACTCCACCCCCCTGACCCAGAGTCCGCGATTGATGGAGGACAGAGAAACCTGGAGGTGTTATCTCATGTAGAGAGATTACTTCACCTTCCCGTACCCATGTCTCTGTCACGCGAGCCAGGTCAATCCCCTGCGAGACAAAAAAAGTCACGAATGGTGGTGGTTTATTGCCTATGGACCTGGCATTGCACAACACCAATGACGGAGGTGGGTAATCCCTGCTCACCCTACCCTTGTCCCTTGGGATGGGGCGTAGATGGGAAGGGATTCGAGCATCACTGCATCTCATAACCCTTCGCCGATAGTGATATTTAGCCCCACCGCCATTCTTCCCTAGCCCTTCAATAGTGGGAATCCCAGACCCCATACTAGCCTCCCCAATAGAGGGGTAAGATCTCCTCACTAACAAGTCATCTCTGGGCCAGGACTCTTGGGTCAGAATGGTATGAGGAAGAGGTGAATGTTCGATAGGGTAATTATCCCTAGATCAACCCAACCAACCGCAACCTGAGCAAAGAAGATGTTCAGTTCCTCTGCCAATGAGGTATCAGTCTTAACCATGTTCCTTGTATTGTCCTTGTGGTTGGTTAGGTGCTGCAGTCGTTGCCACTTGTTTCATGATGTTATCAGCTACATAATTTTCCACCTTCAGCTTATACTGTTGTTTTGCTGCCATAATGCCTTTTTTGAGATTTATTCTCGCCTCTCTGTATACAATGGTGCCCCGCAAGACGAATGCCTCGCAAGATGAAAAACTCGCTAGACGAAAGAGTTTTCTGTTTTTTGAGGTGCTTCGCAAGTCAAATTTCCCTATGGGCTTGCTTCGCAAGACGAAACGTCTTGCGAGTTCTTGCGAGTTTTTTTCCTTCCTCCCCTTTTTCTAAGCCACTAATAGCTGCTAAGCCGCTAAGCCGCTAAGCCGCTAATAGCGCTAATCCGCTAAGCCGCTAATAGCGCTAATCCGCTGATCCGCTAATAGCCATGCTTCGCAAGACGAAAAAACCGCAAGACGAAGAGACTCGCGGAACGAATTAATTTCGTCTTGCGAGGCATCACTGTATGTCTATATTCCCTGTCTTAAAGGCAGAATCCCGGATTTTCAAGAATGTTCTTACTTCAGGAGTCACCCATGGTTTACAGTTCCCATAGTGTCTAATGCATCTCTGCAATGTTACATTATAAATGCACACTTTAATATAGGAGAGTATAGCATCGGTGTATCTATGCAGATCTTGATGTTCAAACACAAGTACATTAATCTGGCAATGTATTCGCTATTCACCCGGTTGGAAAAATGGTTTCAATGCAGCTCAGATCTTACTGATAACTGAGGTCCCAATCAAGCAGCACCAGTTTTCTGCTTCTTCCTTGCTGTTCAAGAAGTTCTGTACAGTACATTAACCTGACGATGCAGTCAAGATTCACTGGATTGGAAATACAGTTCCATATCCCCAGAAGCACCCAGGGAACCATCATAGCTACTGATCAAAGTCTCTTCCATCTCCTTTTAAAAATAATTTAAGCCATCAACCGTCTCCGTTTTCCTGTTAGGCCTCTTTCTTCCACCCACCTTTCCCATGCATTAAAAAGTACCAGTTTTTTTAAAAATAATAATAATAATAATAATAATATTTATTCAAGATACACAAAAAATTTAAAGCATAAACAAACAAGAACAGAAAAAATGCAAAAGAAAAAAAGAAAAAGAGAAGAAATATATATATATATATATATATATATACACAAGATTCAAAATAACTTCATTTCTTTATATTGTGTCTTAGACCTCCTCATACCTCCCTTTTTTTGTAATGCAAATAAATCCTTATTTCAGCAAATTCTTCCCATATTTATCAAAAAAAGATTAATTTATCTTAACAATCTATTCCAAATTTGTCAATATTACCTTTAACTTTATGTTTACTTCCAAAACCATATACCTTTAAATTTAGACTTTAAATTATATTTATACTTATTATCTTCAAATCTTTCTACTAAAGCCAATTATTTCCTTTCTGCCACAATCTATTGTTTTACAAATATTACTCAGAAATAACCAAATATATAATAAACAGGTTCTCTTCTAGTTTAATCCATCGTCCCTTTCTTCCTGGTTTCGGGTTGCATCCGCCCTTTCTTCCTTTTAATCTTAATTTTCAGTCCGGCGTTCTAATGTCTGAGGCTCTCAAGCCACTTCCATGCCACCTCTGCCAATTTTCTTGCTCCTGGTTATGATACAACGCTTTCTTGTCCCTTGTTAAAGTCTTTCGTACTTTCTCCCCCTTTTCCTTGGGGAGTGGATCTTTGGGAAGTTCCATACAGTCATAGTCTCCATTTTCATTTATCAAGTTGTTCCATTCCCCCCAGTTCCACTCCCCATTGTTGAATTTGTAATCCAAACGGTAGTTGCTCCAAAAGTACTTATTCTCTTGTTTCACAG
Organism: Podarcis melisellensis; assembly: GCF_964234715.1. NCBI lineage: Eukaryota > Metazoa > Chordata > Lepidosauria > Squamata > Lacertidae > Podarcis > Podarcis melisellensis. The sequence goes on along the minus strand of NC_138530.1, from coordinate 7,205,872 downwards.
TCCCACTAGAGCTAAGAATCCCCTTAACTCCAGAAGTTTGCAGACACCCTTTGGATTCCACGACATTAGATCTCTCATTTTGTAGCTTTTGAGGCATATTAACAATCTCTTCCATCTCCCACTGCCCTTGGGTTTGCTTTAAGTCAGTTTCCTGGGTCAATTGTTGTAAGGTTTCACTCTCTTCTTCTTCTGTCAATCCATACTTTCTGGCTACAGCAGCCATGGCATCTAGTTTCTCATCTACCAAGTTCATAGCCTCCTGCAGCTGCTGCAGCATAGCATCCACTTTAATTAGGGCAGCAAGAAAAACTTCGTTCCTGTTCATTTTTAGTCAAGGTCAGATATCTGGTCTCACGCTGATTTCCACAGCTGTTATGTCTCTTTGTGAGCTGCAACAAAGAAACTAACAAACTCTCTCTAGAGGGCAAAACTTCTGTTAACCTCCATCTTTAAAATGTATCAAACAAAGGAGAATTAACTTTCAGTTTTCCAATACTTTGTTTCCTTGCAACAAGCACAAGCAGAAAGCGACATTAAAGTCTATTTGTTTCTATCTGTCCAAGTCCATTTCCTTCAAAGAATCTGTCCTGACGTCCCGTCCCCAGGTTGGGGGCAATGGAAATTTATTCCTTAACTTTCTATCTGCAGGATTAGATAATTAAAGTTCTTTTACCCCCTTTCCTCCTGCCATCAAGGGGGTTTTGATGGTCCTAAGTGCCGGAAATTTCAATTTTTAAATCAAATTCAAAGCTAATTAGTTTATACGATATTTGCTTCAGTCTGTTTACAAAAAACAGGAGGCAGACTTCCTTTTTATACCTTCCTGCTTCGCGCCTAATTAAAAAAAAAATTCCCTTAGTCCAATCCTCCGTTTTTACTCACGGGTACTTGTTTAGAGTCCAAATGTCATCAGGGAAAAGTCAGCACTTTCCGTCGATGGCTGTGCGGCTTCCCTCCGTGAAAGTAGCAGTTGGTTCATTTGCACCACGCTGCTCACACCACTTCCCTCCGGAGCCACAGAAAAGGGTTTCCTGGCGAGTAGGGGAGGCGCACTCGGTGCTCCGCCGAACCCCACATCCCCAGGCTTCTCCGCCTGGGGTTTCTAGCGGGTCCTCACCTTCGCCGCGGTGGGAAGACCTGATTTCCACGGAGCCCGTTCCTCCAGTTGGAGGAACTCCGGCATTCGACGATGGCGTCAACCCGGAAGTCTCCAAAAAGTACCAGTTTCAACCAGAACCAGGAATAAGCATGGAGACACAACTCAGTGGACTAAACCAGGGCCACATTTCACATACATGTTTTCCACAATATTACAGCCACACAGAAATTCTTACAGAGAGAGAGAGAAAGTAAAACGTTGAAGAGGACAGGCTTGTTTCTCTCACACAGAGAAATGAGGAAGATAGAGAATGTACATTTTACCTTATATCTCAGGTTCTCCTGACCTATGTATGGGGTGTTAGGGGAGGGGTAGTACCTCTGGAAGGGGGAGATATTGTTCTCCCCCTGTAGTAGTTCTTCAACAATTGGTCCCCAACCTGCACTCAACTCTACCTGTGGTTCCTAGAAGCTGTCTACGGGCCATTTAACCAGGTGAGGGTAGCTGATGGGTCTCAAATCCTGAGTGAATTAGGGACTTGTCTGTCCCCTGCGAATGTAGGCAAGCTTCAATGAATTGAGTGGACGAGACAAATACTGGGCCCAACAGTCAAGAAGACAGTTTCTGCACATGTGACAGCTAGACTGGCGACAGGGAGTGGTCGCCGAGACTATATAACACCAGTCCTAAAATACCTGCATTGGCCCCCAGTACATTTCCAAGCACGATTCAAAGTGTTGGTGCTGACCTTTAAAGCCCCAAACGGCTTTGGCACAGTATACCTGAAGGAGCATCTCCACCCCCATTGTTCAGCCTGGACACTGAGGTCCAGCTCCAAGGGCCTTCTGGTGGTTCCCTCACTGCAAGAAGTGAGGTTACAGGGAACCATACAGAGAGCCTTCTTGGTAGTGGTGCCTGCCCTGTGGAACGCCCTCCCATCAGATGTCAAGGAAATACTACCTGATTTTTAGAAGACATCAAAAGGCAGCCCTGTTTAGATAAGCTTTTAATGTCTGGTGTTTTATCGCCCCCCCCATGTTTTCAATTATCATTACAGTGGTACCTCGGCTTACATATGCTTCATGTTACATACGCTTCAGGTTACAGACTGCCCTAACACAGAAATTGTACCTTGGGTTAAGAATTTTGCTTCAGGATGAGAACAGAAATCGTGCTCAGGCGGCGCAGCGGCAGCAGGAGGCCCCATTAACTAAAGTGGAGCTTCAGGTTAAGAACAGTTTCAGGTTAAGAACAGACCTCCGGAACGAATTAAGTACTTAACCCGAGGTACCACTGTAATTCTTTTGGGAGCCACCCAGAGTGGTTGGCGAAACCCAGCCACATAGGTGGGGTATAAATAAATAAATTAACATTATTATCATCATCATTATCATCATTCTGTTGCTGAAGCTCATGTCCTCATCTTGGACTCTTGGACTTTGACTCTTGGGTGGTCCCACCATCCTTTCATCAGTGACAACTTTTTTGGGGGGTGGAGGGGAATAACTCTCTTGTTCAGGAAAGATTTGCCCCTTACTTCCAAGAAAGAGTCTCTGTCGTCACGTTCTGTTTGCAAGCATTGCATATATTTTGATTCTGCATGGAGTGAGTGGATGCAGCTGATATGCTTCACAGCATCATTTAAGTTTGGGTTTGCTGTGGTCAATCCACCCCCCAGACCCCTTATAGGTTCCCCCCTATACTATGTTGATCCTACACAAGGCCATTTCCGCCCTCACACAAACAATGTTCTTCAGCCTAGCAAAGGAAAGCCATAATTTTACTGAAGGAAAGGCAAAACAACCACAACAACCAAGTGTCTCAGTTTTAGAGAGAAAAATCAGTTCTGTCCCTGTCAACTATCAACCCAAAATTGCTCTGTAAAATCTCTAATTTGAGGGTGATTGAGAGGGAAGTTCTCAAAGCAAAATGGCTGTGAGCTCCAGGGAAAGCAGTCCTACATAGGATTTCCCTTCCCCTCCACAGCAAAGGCTCATGCACAGGGCTGAATTTAGATTTCATGAGGCCCTAAGCTAATGAAGGTAATGGGGCCCTTTATATGTCCAGCTGTCCTTTGTCAACAATAAATTGTCACTGTTTTTTTGTGTTGAATATATGCTATATGGTAATTTATGGAACTAATATGGAGCCTACCGAACACAAAACACTGTTGCTGCATGTAGGTTTTATTTTATTTATTTTTTATCTTATATACAGTGGTACCTTGGGTTACATATGCTTCAGGTTACATACGCTTCAGGTTACAGACTCCGCTAACCCAGAAATAGTACCTCAGGTTAAGAACTTTGTTTCAGGATGACAACAGAAATTGTGCCCTGGCGGTGCAGCAGCAACAGGAGGCCCCATTAGCTAAAGTGGTGCTTCAGGTTAAGAACAGTTTCAGGTTAAGAACAGACCTCCAGAATGAATTAAGTTCTTAACCACTGTATTGGAAATGTACATCCGGTTTTTTTCCCCTTTAATTTTTTTTGGGGCCACCAAGAAAGTGGGGACCTAAGCTATGGCTTGTTTAGCTTATATGTAAATCTGGCATTGCTCATGGGACAGCTTTTTCCCATGAGCCCATTACACAGAGGAGATTTTGCTGCAATTTATGGGCCACAGTGCCGCCAGGCAAAGGTGCCCCATGCTTATTGGGCATGGAACGGGGCTTATAAGAGAAATAAGTAAAATGAGCAGAAAGGGAAGAAGCACACACAGATACTTTCGCTGCAGACAGGTCCAATTTTATTCTGCATTCCAATGAGCAGGAGTGTAAGAGCAAATGTAGATACCTCCTTCAGCCTATTACTCTGTGAGAGAATAGGAATAAAAAGAAGAAAGACAAAGTCAAATTTAACCTCTGTCCCTTGAACAAGTGCACTACTCCATTTGTTGCTGCTTTGTGGTGTTATATATATATATATTTAAAGATATTTATTAAAAGTTTTCTTAATACAATAAAAAGAACAAACAAACAAAGTGACATAATCATACTTTCTTCACTTCATTGGACTTCCTCGAGTCCCTCGTTCCTGCATTCCAGGTTTATCAAATTTTATGCAGCAATTTATCACCTTATTTCAATTTCTTATTTTATAACTTTCAAATATTGTATCCCTAATTTTAGATAATTTGACCCAAACCGTAGAAACTTAATTTTGACATAATATTTATCCAAAGTATAACTTTTTCTTATATTTTAACTTATCTTCATACTCATTTCAACTAGTTTAATGGTGCCATTTTATCTGTAATCTTGCATCTTTCTTAACACTCATTCAATTTACAATATTTTTGTAAATAGTCCTTAAATTTCTTCCAGTCCTCCTCCACTGCATCTTCTCCCAGGTCTCGAATTCTGCCGGTCATTTCTGCTAGCTCCATATAGTCTATCAGTTGCATCTGCCATTCTTCCAGTGTGGGTAAATCTTGGGTTTTCCAGTGCTTGGTGCAAGTATCCTTGCTGCTGTTGTTGCATACATAAAAAATGTTTGGTCCTTCTTTAGCACCCTCTGGTCGACAATGCCTAAAAGAAAGGCCTCTGGTTTCTTAAGGAAGGTATACTTAAATACCCTTTTCAACTTGTTATATATCATTTCCCAGAAAGCTTTAACTCTAGGGCAGGTCCACCAGAGGTGAAAGAACGTTCCTTCAGTTTCTTTACATTTCCAACATTTATTATCAGACAAATGGTATATTTTTGCAAGCTTGACTGGGGTCATGTACCACCTATATATCATTTTCATAATATTTTCTTTTAAGGCATTACATGCCGTGAATTTCAAACCGGTGGTCCATAACCTTTCCCAGTCAGCAAGCATAATATTGTACCCAATGTCCTGTGCCCATTTTATCATAACTGATTTGACCGTTTCATCTTGTGTATTCCATTTTAACAGCAAATTATACATTCTGGAAAGTACTTTAGTCTTAGGTTATAACAGCTCCGTTTCCAACTTTGATTTTTCCACCTAGAATCCTATCTTTTATCCAATTTAAAAACCTCTTTAATCTGAGCGTAATGTAGCCAATCTCGCACTTTGTCTTTTAATTTCTCCATACTCTGCAACCTCCAATTATCTCCATCCTTTTCTAGTAATTCCCAATATTTCGGCCATTTGGCCTCCATATTGGGTCTTTTCAGAGCCTTAGCTTCCATAGGCGACAACCACCTTGGGGTCTTGTTCCCTAATAAGTCTTTATATTTTGTCCATACATTAAATACTGCTTTCCTAACAATATTGTTCTTAAAAGTCTTATGAATTTTAACCTTATCATACCACAAATATGCATGCCATCCAAACGTGTTATTAAATCCTTCCAAATCTAAAACATCAGTGTTTTCGAGAAGCAGCCAATCCTTCAACCAGCAGAATGCTGCTGATTCATAATACAACCTTAAGTCCGGCAGGGCAAACGCCCCTCTTTCTTTTGCATCAGTTAAAATTTTAAACTTAATTCTGGGCTTTTTACCCTGCCAGACAAATTTAGAGATATCTCTTTGCCACCTCCTGAAACACTCCATTTTATCCACAATCTGTAAAGTTTGAAACAGAAACAGCATTTTTGGCAATACATTCATCTTTATCGCAGCAATTCGGCCCGACAAGGAAAGTTTCAATCTTGACCAACCTTCTAAATCCCTTTTAATTTCTAACCAACACTTTTCATAGTTATCCTTAAATAGACTCAAATTCTTAGCTGTTATATTTACCCCTAGGTATCTTACTTTTTTAACCATGTTTAACTCTGTCTCTTTCTGAAACCTTTCTGATTCTGAAGGTGTCAATTTTTTCCCCAATACCTTGGTTTTCTGCTTGTTAAGTTTGAATCCCGCCACCCGACCAAACTCCTGAATCAATTGTAATACCCTTTTCGTACCAGATTCTGGCTCCTGTAAGGTCAAAACTAGGTCATCTGCAAAAGCTTTAAGTTTATACTGTTTCACTCCGACCTGAATTCCTTCCACCAACTGGTCCCCTCTAATCATATTCAAGAGCACCTCCAGGACCGAAATAAATAACAAAGGAGAAATAGGGCAACCTTGTCGTGTTCCTTTTTCAATTTTAAACTCTTCTGTCACCACATTGTTAACTATCAATTTAGCCTTTTGTTCTGAATAGATTGCATCTATCCCATTTTCAAATCCCCGTCCCACTCCCATCCCTTCCAGGTTTTTCTTCATGAACTTCCATGAAATGTTGTCAAAGGCCTTCTCCGCATCTATAAATATTAACACTGCTCTTGTATTAATGTTTGTTTGCAAAAGTTCCAAAATATCAATAATGTTCCTTGTGTTAGCAAACAAATGTCTACCTGGGTGTTATATTTATAAAATAAATGTCTACCTGGTGTTATATTTATAAAATAAAGTATTATTGATATTGATATTATAATTCACAACAACAAACGCAGGAACAACCACCTGCTGGACCTGTCTGCCTTGACAATATCTGGGGCAAGTGTAATGTGTGTGCAAGCCGCCAGCAAGAATATTTCAAACGCACCATCTTCAATTCACCTGCAAGCGAATTAATACGTTAAATACCAAGTATTTTTCATAGAATCATAGAATCGAACAGCTGGGGGACGCCAAGGGTCATCAGGTCCAACCCCCCCACCACAATGTCTAGGAGCTGTATACTTACATTAAGCGGCAGCATTCAACATTCTTTGCACATTTTCCTATAGGACGGTAATGCTCATTGCATCGGGTTTTGAAACATAACACCTTTTTCCTCCTACATTGCCCTTCATTTCTTACAAGATCTTGTCCTGCAGATACACCCAGAGAGAAAAAATATATTGCACAAGTCTTCATTCCATCGCTCGCTCTCTCATTCTCTTTGATAGGTGAACGCAGGTTAAAGGCCATCTGAATATAACAACCTAAACCAATCTTTCTTATTCTACGTTGATTTAGCAAAAGTTATCTGGCAGAAGAGTAATGTAAATTTGAGGGCTCAATCCACTTCTTCCTCACTTAAACTTCCAGGTGGGATGTTTACTCTTGATGAAGGGGCAGAGAGTGTGGTCTTCAAAGACTTTCTGGGTACCAGTAGAGGTCCAGCAGGAACTAATATTGGTAACCTCAGCTTTGAGCAAGGATTTACTGTTTTATCCATTTCACTTTCTTTCATGTTCTGCATTTCCCATTTTGTAATGGCAAATATTTCGGTAACCTTTGTGAAAACTTAGAACTGGACAGAAGTGGTATCTTACTTAGAGGCAAATCTCTACTCTACAAGGGAGGAGTGGGTTTTATTTCTTGCTGTTAGTACGAAACGCTGTTTAGGTTTAAATAGTCAATTAAATTAAATTGAAGCCATCTATTTACTACTTGTGTGTGCCATTTTTTATCTGAAGATCACAGAGTGGTTTACAACATAAAAATATAAAATGAGAATACAAAACCAATAATAAAAAACAGAACCCATTCTCTCAAACATATTTCGAATGTCACATATGGTTTTATCAGCCAACGACCTTTTTCTAAAGACACTTCTTTTCTTTCCTGGGGAGAGCCTTCCATAAATGGGAATTCAGCCCAGAAAAGACCTGTTCTTGGGTTACCACCCTCTTGTGGAGGAGGCAGACAAAGGAGGACCTCAGAGGAAGTTGGCAGCCTTTGGGTCGGTTGATATGGGGAGAGGCAGTGTTTGAGGTACTGCAGTCCTGAGTCATTTAAAGGCATTTAAGGCTATATAGGTCAGCTTCCTCTCTTTTCTCCTTGGGTCTACTCTGGGCATCCACTGCCTTGGTCTCCTGCCCACCCCAAAGAGAGGTGCCTCACCATGCCACCCCACAGGGGCCTAGGAAGAGGATGCCCCCAGCCCTAGTGTCCCAACGGAGAGTGGCCCAAGGTGAACATGAGGCCAGCACCTTATTCACCTTGGGAGGCAGCAGCTGGTGCCACCAGGCCTGTGTGGCAGAATGGCTCCCCTTTGGCACCGGCCACTCAGCTACCAGACAAGGACAAGAAAGGCCAGCGTGGCAACTGCCTGTCTGCCCAGCCTCCCACTTGTCTGCCCTTTCCCAACACCAAGGGCTGGCAAACTGGCTGGCTGGCTGGGCTCCCTCACCCACTTGTGTACTCTGAGGCCACCTCAGCTCTTGACACCCAGCACCGCCTGGCTAATACTCCCCAAGCATCACCCTTTGGAAACAACCATCCAAGCTGAACCAGAACCACCGCAAAGCAGTGCCCCCCACCCCCAACTCAGACAGTCCCTTCAGAAGCATACCATGCTCAGTGGTATCAAAAGACCCTGAGAGGTTGAGGAGAGTGAACAAGGACACATTTCCCCTGTCTCTCTCCTGAGAGATTTTCTGTGCCAAAGCCAGGTCTCAACCGCAATTGAAATGGATCTAGAAAATCAGTTTCCTCCAAGAACGTCTGTATCTGGTCCATGATCATCTACTCAAGAACATTGCGTAATAAGGAGAGACCAGCAACTAGCCAGTAATTACTCAGATCTTTAGAATCTAGGGAGGGCTTTTGAACCTGTGCTCTTACCACTGCCTCCTTCAACTCCCTGCTTTCCCAACACAAGTCAATAGGATTTCCAAAATTTTGCTTCAGGGGATATGATACCATTTTCCCAATTCAGTGAATCTTGAATGCATCATGAGGTTAATGTACTGTACAGAACTTCTTGAACAGCAAGGAAAAAACAGCAAATCAGTGTTGCTTGACAAGGATCTCGGTTATTAGTGGGATCTGAACCACATTGAAACCATATTTCCAACTGGGTGAATCGTTAATGTACTCTGCCACAATTTCCTCTCTCTGGAATACCACAGGCTCTGGAAGGGTAACACAGGGAAGGCATTTTGTAATTCATTGTGTAATGCCTAGGGCTCCATCACTGGAGATTTTGTAATCTCTAGAAGGGTCCACATTGCCTCTTCATTACGTCTCAGGTTGGGGTACAAGGAACATCCACCTTGACCTTCTCAGAGCTGTGAAGACCATATAGTTTTTCAATGTTGTGCTTGCTCTGCTAGTCATTCCCAATCCAGGCAAGAAATTACTTGAGGAGAGGAATGAATAATATCACCATGTAGGGCCAAAACGTATCCCAGATTCTTCGTCCTCTTCCATTTTTGTTTCCAAGTTCTGCCTTTCCAATTTCCATATGCAGTAGCTTTGCACCTCATGTAGGTGTTTGCTTCCAAGGGCAAAGCACATGTGCAAAATTTTGCATATAGACAAAATTAGGTTATCTTTTGATTCTGCCCTCAGCTACCTAACCTGCCTTCCATAAGGTGACTTATGAGGCAGGGAGAACCCGACACATGGCAGGTTGAAAATGCCTTTCCAGGGAAGCAAGGTGAAGAGCTCAAAAGCTCTTTTTACACTGGTCTGCTTGGGTTTACTTGCTGCGAAGTAACCACTCAGCTTTAAGCAAAGGCCTATCATCATGCAGCTCTGGGACTGGTAGGGATGCTCTTATATGGTGTCACAGGATAAACTGACTTCCTGTGACATCTCACAACAGCATCCTCACCTTGTCCTTTACAACTGAAACCGCGCAGGTTAAATGCACATGTCATGCAATTTTCAACAATGTCAGAGGCCTGAGTACACTGGGTACCAGCGGCAGGTTTGTGTAGGGATTGTGGTAGCTTAAAGTTGGGTTTCAGTACAGCAAGAAGGAGTCTGTTGTATTCCTTTTCTTTCACTGCGCAGCGATCCCTCTTGTTGTTCTCTCATCTATTCAGTCATTGGAAGTTGTGTTAAAGACATTTGTTGCTGTTATTCTGGTAAGAATAAATATCCTATTTTAAAAAATGCTTAGTATGGCTGTGAACAGATACCTGGATCTGATTTCTGACCCAGTTTGTAATTTAGATTGTGCCAGATTATGGACCAACCCAGCCCATCCTGTGTCCATGAAATGAAAATTTTGGAAATCCTATTGACTTGTGTTGGGAAACCAGGGAGTTGAAGGAGGCAGTGGTAAGAGCACAGGTTCAAAAGCCCTCCCTAGATTCAAAAGATCTAAGTAATTACAGGCTAGTTGCTGGTCTCTCCTTATTACACAATGTTCTTGAGTAGATGATCATGGACCAGATCCAGACGTTCTTGGAGGAAACTGATTTTCTAGATCCATTTCAATTGTGGTTGAGACCTGGCTTTGGCACAGAAAATCTCTCAGGAGAGAGACAGGGGAAATGTGTCCTTGTTCATTCTCCTCAACCTCTCAGGGTCTTTTGATACCACTGAGCATGGCATGCTTTTGAAAGGACTGTCTGAGTTGGGGGTGGGTGGCACTGCTTTGTGGTTGTTCTCGTCCAACTTGGATGGATGTTTCCAAAGGGTGATACTTGGGTAGTATTGGCCAGGCGGTGCTGGGTGTCAAGAGCTGAGGTGGCCTCAGAGTACACAAGTGGGTGAGGGAGCCCTCAAGCCAGGCTGCCAGGCCTTGGTGCTGGGAACGGGCAGACAAGTGGGAGGCCGGGCAGACAGGCAGTTGCCACGCTGGCCTTTCTTGTCCTTGTCTGGTAGTTGAGTGGACAGTGCCAAAGGGGAGCCATTCTGCACACAGGCCTGGTGGCACCAGCTGCTGCCTCCCAAGGTGAATAAGGTGCTGGCCTCATGTTCACCTTGGGCCACTCTCCGTTGGGACACTAGGTCTGGGGGCATCCTCTTCCTAGGCCCCTGTGGGGTGGCATGGTGAGGCACCTCTCTTTGGAGTGGGCAGGAGACCAAGGCAGTGGATGCCCAGAGTAGACCCAAGGAGAAAAGAGAGGAAGCTGACCTATATAGCCTTAAATGCCTTTAAATGACTCAGGACTGCAGTACCTCAAACACTGCCTCTCCCCATATCAACCGACCCAAAGGCTGCCAACTTCCTCTGAGGTCCTCCTTTGTCTGCCTCCTCCACAAGAGGGTAGCAACCCAAGAACAGGTCTTTTCTGGGCTGAATTCCCATTTATGGAAGGCTCTCCCCAGGAAAGAAAAAAAGTGTATTTATGAAAAGGTCTTTGGCTCATAAAACAATATGTGACATTCGAAATAAGTTTGAGGGAATGGGTTTTGTTTTTTATTATTGGTTTTGTATTCTCATTTTATATTTTTTATGTTGTAAACCACTCTGTGATCCTCAGATAAAGAATGGTATACACAAGTAGCAAATAAATGGCTTCAATTTAATTTAACAACTCAGAAAGTTGTGGATTCTCCTTACAGGGCGGAGGTTTGATGGCCATCAGTCATGGATGCGTTAGCTGAGATTCTTGCATTGCAGGAGGTTGGAATAGATGACCCTTGGTGTACCTTCCAACTCTGTGATTCTATTATTCTGATTTCTGACAATATTGCCCAATAGAGTTGTTTCATTTGGCATACTCCTCGTCATGTCAAACGTGGTGAAGAGGTTTTTGGAGTACTCAGTGGCAGACTGTGAGTGCATTGCATGACACTTCAAGGATGAAATCACTTAGCAAGCCATGACCAATGTTTCATCTGATTGGGGTACAAGGCACATCGAAACAATATTTCCAGCCCAGTGAATCCTCGAATGCCTGGTCAGATTAATGTACTGTGTGTTAACTTCCTCTCTCTCATACACCATGTTCTCTTCTGCCAACTGCATCACAACAGAAAGATTAATGAACAGAGCTGACACGTCAGCATATCACAGAGCCCTATAAATAAGCAGAGACTTGGCATTCGAGAAGCTGCAGAACAGTCACAGAGCTCTTTTCCATTATTGCTGTCTAACCTGAGATCCCTTTTGAGCATCAGCTATGAAGGTTCAATGGCTTTTCCTTGGTGTCCTTTCAGGGCTATGCCTGGTTTCTGCTGGTAAGACATACATCTGTTTTTGAAACATTCAGGCATAACTTATAGGATGTGGTGGTCAAGAGGTGGTCCTCCAGAGCTTAGAGGACTTCAACTCTCATCATCCCCATCAGCATTGTCAATGACCAGAGATGATGGGACAAAATGTAGAGGGCTAATCTTTAGCCAGCAATGTTGTTGTTGTTGTTGTTGTTTAGTCGTTTAGTCGTATCCGACTCTTCATGACCCCATGGACCAGAGCAGGCCAGGCACTCCTGTCTTCCACTGCCTTCTGCAGTTTGGTCAAATTCATGCTGGTAGCTTTGAGAACACTATCCAACCATCTCGTCCTCTGCTGTCCCCTTCTCCTTGTGCCCTCCATCTTTCCCAACATCAGAGTCTTTTCCAGGGAGTCTTTTCTTCTCATGAGGTGGCCAAAGTATTGGAGCCTCAGCTTCAGGATCTGTCCTTCCAGTCAGCACTCAGGGCTGATTTCCTTCAGAATGGAGAGGTTTGTTCTTCTTGCAGTCCATGGGACTCTCAAGAGTCTCCTCCAGCACCATAATTCAAAAGCATCAATTCTTCAGCGATCAGCCTTCTTTATGGTCCAGCTCTCACTTCCATACATCACTACTCGGAAAACCAGAGAATTAACTATATGGACCTTTGTTGGCAACTATGTCTCTGCTTTTTAGCCAGCCATGATACAGATGTTTAAAGCAATGGGCTTGAAGGAGTGACAAGTTCACATTTGGGGAGTAATCTATCCATTATGTGGAGTTCCATACTTCATTCTGCTACATTTTGGATTCATTGTATATCATCTCTCTGTGGGGGCTTCTCTCTACCATTATAGCTAACAGCCCCTGATAGATTGATTACTAAGAGATAGCATGGGTTTCTCAAAAAGAAGCCATGCCAGATGAATATTATTTCTATAGAGAGTTTCACGCTTGGTGGATCAGGGGAATGCTATGTCATAGTATATCTTGATTTCAGCAAGGCTTTTGATGGCTTTCTGCATGATATTCTTGTGGAGAAGCTGGTAAGATGATGTTCCCCATCGTCCTAGAAGAAAGTGACAAGTCAGGTCCTGCAGGGTTCTCTCCTGAGCCTGTTATTTTACAATGTCTTTATGAACGACTTGGATCAAGGAATTGAGGGGATGCTCAACAAATTTGCAATTGACACCAAACTGGGAGGATAACTAATGCTGCAGAAGACAGAATCAAGATTCAATATGGCCGTAACAGATTGGGACAAGTGTAAGGTTCTACTGTTAGGGAGGAATGATCAACTGCACCAATATCAGATGAGGGGCACATGGTTTGTCAGTAGTACATGTGGAAAGCATCTAGGGATCTTAGTAGACCACAAGATAAACATGAGTCAGTAGTGTGATGCAGCGGTATAACATAATGTTATTCCAGGCTGCATTAACAGAAGTATAGTGTCCAGATCAAGGGAACTAATAGTGCCGCTCTATTCTGACTTGGTCAGACCCCAGCTGGTGTACTATGTCCAGTTCTGGTCACCACAGTTTAAGAAGGATATTGACAATCTGGAACCTGTGCAGAGAAGGGTGACCAAGATGATCAGTGGTCTGCAAACCAAGCCTTATGAGGAACAGTTGTAGGAGTTTGGTATGTTTAACCTAGTAAAGAAGACTGAGTGGAGATATGATAGCTATTCTTCCACCACAGGCAGTGCTTATCCATCAGTGCTTAGGCATCATTTATAAGGGAGCTGAATAAATGAGAGGACTTTTAGCCTTACAGAAGACACAGAACTGTCACAGAGTTCTGTTGTCATTTTCCTTTCTGGCAGCCTAACTTGAGATCTTTGTCAAGTACCCGCTATTAATGTTTGTTGGCTTTCCCTTGTGGTCCTTTCAGGGGTATTCCTGCTTTCTGCAGGGAAGAAAAGTAAGACATAACCAAATTTGAAATATTTTGATATGAAATATTGACTGGGATGGTCAAGATGTGGCCCTGCAGAGCTTAGTGGACTCCTGTCATCCACACTACCATTGACAATGCTCTGGGTTGATGGGACAAAATCAAGAGGGCTACACTTTAGCTAACCATGCTGCAGGTGTTTAAAACAACGGGACTGAAGGAGGGACAAATCCACAATTTGGACATGATCCATCTGTTATCCTTCACTCTATGCCACTCATCGCCCTGCAAAAGAGCAGGCACAGAAGAAGGAGGAGGAGGATTCCTACAGGAGGGGGGAGAAGCAGTTAGTCAAAGGAAAGGCTCAGATAGTGACACAGACAAAGAAATAGGGAGAGGGGAATCACCCCGATCGTGTAGACTCATGAGATTAGCTGAGAAATGTGAAAAGTACAGGAAGGGGAGGTGGGGGTTTTCCTGTTGGGGGTGAAGGGGGCGAAGCTCATTCCTGGCAACAGTGGAATCGAAGGAAGATTGAAATTTGCAGAGCTCCAACTGGGGCTTTTTGTTGAACCAATAAATCTTAATAAATTAACTTCTAGAGTCGTCTCATGTGTGGGGGAGAGACCTAAGCCTCACTCTTATAATTTGTCTTGATTACATGGATGTAGAAGAGAGGCATAGGAGGGACGCAGGTGGCGCTGTGGGTTAAACCACAGAGCCTAGGACTTGCTGATAAGAAGGTTGGCGGTTCGAATCCCCGTGACGGGGTGAGCTCTCGTTGTTCATTCCCTGCTCCTGCCAACCTAGCAGTTCAAAAGCATGTCAAAGTGCAAGTAGATAAATAGGTACCGCTCCGGCGGGAAGGTAAACGGCATTTCTGTGTGCTGCTCTGGTTTGCCAGAAGCGGCTTAGTCATACTGGCCACATGACCCGGAAGCTGTCTGCGGACAAACGCTGGCTCCCTCGGCCTATAGAGCGAGATGACTGCACAACCCCAGAGTCAGTCATGACTGGACCTAATGGTCAGGGGTCCCTTTACCTTTATTCTGCCTGGGTTAGACCACACCAGGAATATTGTGTCCAGCTCTGGGTGCCACAATATGTGCAGAGGAGAGCGACCATGATGATCAGGGGTCTGGAGGGTAGGACATGAAACAATAGATTCAAGTTAGAAGAAAGGAGATTCTGACTAAACATCAGAAATAACTTTCTGATGGTAAGAGTTTTGACTGTGGAACGGACTCCATCAGAAGGTGGCGGACTCTCCTTCATTTAAGGTTTTTAAGCAGACGCTGGATGCTATCTGTCATGGATGCTTTACTTGAGATTTCTGCATTGCAGAGTTGTGCTAGATGACCATTAACATCTCTTCCAACTCTATACAATGGTACCTCGGGTTACATATGCTTTAGGTTACATACGCTTCGGGTTACAGACTCCGCTAACCCAGAAATAGTGCTTCAGGTTAAGAACTTTGCTTCAGGATGAGAACAGAAATCCTGCTCTGGAGGCACAGTGGCAGCAGGAGGCCCCATTAGCTAAAGTGGTGCTTCAGGTTAAGAACAGTTTCAGGTTAAGTACGGACCTCCGGAACGAATTAAGTACTTATTCCGAGGTACCACTGTAATTCTATGATTCTATGCCAAGGGCTCCATGACTGTTATATCCTCCATGAATTTGTCTCCTTTTCCTGCCAGTCCCCAAACCACTGTCCATGGATTTAATTGAGTGTCCCCAATTTTTAAGATCATAGGTAATAGAGAAATGTTTCCTTTATTTAAATTTAGAGATAGTGGAAAATCTCATTTGAAAATGCCTTATTTTGCAGAGAATTTGTAGGTTTCCAATCTGGAAACCTCTGCCCTTATCAGACTCCCACTTGCATCAAGCGTCTGCTCATGTTCAAGCCGTTTATGCATTACTGGTGTTAAAAATAGCTCAATAATTTATATGTAAAATTATAGACATATAGTTTTGCAGAATATGTGCATCAGTTTAGATGGAGTGTATATGTGTATACTGTTGAATGAAATACCGTACTTTTTCGTGTATAAGACGCCCACATGTATATGATGACCCCTATTTTTAAGCCCAAAATTAAGAAATAAATATTTTAAACATTCCATGTATAAGACGACCCCCAATTATAAACTTTTGAAAAATGGCAGAAAATATAGTCTTATACATGGAAAGATACAGTATATTAGAATGGTTTCAGTTATGATTCTCCACTTTTTTTCTTTTTAGATATTACTACTAAAAAGGAATGTGAAGACTTTCATTCTTATTGTGTTCGCACTTGTGACGACCATTCCGTACAGGTTGGAAAATGTGGTGGAGGTCTGGTTTGCTGCAGGCCCACTGGGTAATCTTTCTTATTTTCCTTCCATGGCACCCAAGTGATGCATACATTCAGACAATTCCATTCATGGGTGCCTTATTTTAATTCAAGGCAGCCATTTTCCATTTTAAACTTTCATCCATGCACATGCATTTTTCATTTCTGTGCAAATTAAATCAATTAAATCAATTATACCTAACAAAAATTAGGGCAGAGTTTTGAGATGGAGTTGCTGAAACAACACACTGACCTAAACCAATTCCTTTCAGAGTGTCTAATCTAACAGTGATTCACGGGAGAAAAAGGTCTGCCTCTCTTCAAGAAGCACAGGGAGCCCCAGCTGCTGAAGCGCCTCTGTCCTAGCTGACAAAGCCTCAAGGTGAGTTAAGCAGGGAGAGGGTAAGTAACAGCCATGCATTCTATTTTTTAAAAAATAAATTTTTATTAAGATTTTAAAGGTTACAGAAAAAAACAGAAAAAAACACACCAAGTTAAACAAAAAAGAGAAAACAATGCATAAAAACAAGTCACATCAAAAAAAGAAATAAGAAAAGAAAACAAACAAAAAAGAAAAAAGATACAATCAAAAAAGAACAAATCAAACCTTTACACAACTTTCTTTCCTTAGCTTATTTCCTTGACCTCCTCACACCTCCCTATTTTGTATTCTAGTTCAATTAGATATTTCAGCAAATCCTTCATCTTTGTTTTTATCCTAATAATTTATCTTAATATACTGTAATTTTACATTCTCTTCTTTCACCAATTAACAATCCATTTTTACTTTATTTAATTTTATTTCTCATTAAAACTAATATATTTGAACTTAATCTCTTAAGACATTTCCCCTAGGGTCATAAAAATTTCATTCCACAATTTTTCCATCTCTCATTAAATTTTTTAAAGTCTCCATATATACACTTTAAATTCCCAATCTTCTTCCACCATCTCCTCTCCCTGGTCTCGGCCCCTGCCATCAGTTCCATCAACCCCCAACAGTCCATCAACCTGGAGATCTTATATCCGAGGCTCTTAACTCTTCTTCGTGTCCCTTCTGCCGATCTTCTTGATAATCTTTGATGCTAAAAAGCAGATCTCGGGGAAGCTCCAACCCAACAATGCTTGTATTCCTTCTTAACAGGTTGGCCAGATTTCCATAATTAAAGCTAGGACCCATAAAGTATTCCAAATCTTGTTTCACAATTCCTCCAAGTCCAAAGGCCCCCAAAACTCCAATCTCCTCCTGGCCCAAATCCATATCCCAAAAGTCAATTGATCCCTGCATAAGGGGATCTCTCCAACTTTCCTTTTCCAGACCAGGCCAGGCTCCCATCTTCAAAATCTGGCTTTTCCTAGTTACAGTCATATAGGGCCTCAACTTGTAATCCTCCATTTGCCTCTGTAAGGTTAAGGCTCCCCCTTGTATTGCTTTATATTCAACAATAGTAACTTTCTCCTTCTCCGATTCATCAATTTGTTCAATTAAAATAGATTCCTGTGCCGGATTCTTGTCAACTTCTGTGCTGATGCCCACTTTTGTTTCCAAGATATCAATATTAGTAGCCATGACATCTATCTGTTTATGCAGCTTTCCCAACAGATAAATTGTCCTATTCAGTACAGACATTACTTCTTCCTTATCCGACATTCTTGAGATGTTCAAGGTCAGAACTGGTTTCCCACAGTCTTTATCTTAAAGCCAATTTCTCCAGCTGCACTCTTGTAGCCATGCATTCTATCATTTAATCAAAACAGCACAGACTAAGAAGGACTCAGGTCATTGTGCACTAGGAGTCAAATCCTGAAAGTACATAGGAGCTAAATTCCTGGGGTGTGAAGTCTCTCGAAAAGCTAGTGTTCAGGATTAGCCTAGAAGTCAAGCTTGAAGGGGAATAAAGTCCCATTTTGGAAAAGGGGTAAAAAGAAAATTTCAATATACTTCCATACAACAAATATCTAGCTTGTGGGAGAGTGAGCTTAGTTCTTAAAATAAGGTTAAGTCTTCTTTAAGAACACACCCACCCCACAAGTTCTGTCAGGAGCAGCCCAGTTTGCCTGAGTGGTTAGGAATGCCATTTACCAGCACTGACTGACATGAAGGTTTCTGGACTGGGATAGCCTGACTACGGCCATCCCTGATAACTTTCACAATGGACTCTATGCAGAGCTCTGTTTGTGGTTGACACGGACATTGCAGCTGGTTCACAACACAGTGCCTCAACTGCTCACTTGGGCAGAATATCACCATCATATTATGCTAGGGTTAAAAAGATTGCGCTGGCTGCCCATAAGTTACCGGACTAAGTATACCAGTTATCTTTCGACAAGGGCAGATGTTGATTCCAAAATCCAGCATTGCCTGAGCTCTTGGAGTACAGATTTCTCCCAACTGAAATGCAGAGAGTTTGAGGACTGGGACTTTCACAGGGTAACAAAAATGCTTGTTTACAAAGCTATCGTACTACCAACCTTACTGTATGCTTGTGAAACATGGACCACTTATAAACGCCATCTCCAACTCCTTGAAAGATTCCATCAATGGTGTCTCCATTTTTTTTTACACATCACCTGGGAAGACAGACAAACTAATGCTAGTGTACTGGAAGAAGCAAAGATCACTAGTGTCAAAGCAATGATTCTTCAACATCAACTTTGTTGGACTGGTTGCACAGATGCCTGATTATCATCTTCCAAAGCAACTACTCTATTCCAAACTTAAAAATGGAAAATGTAATGCTGGTGGTCAACAAAAGAGGTTCAAAGACTCTCTCTTTTTCTTTTTTTCTTTCCCCCCACATTTATTATCTTTATTGCAAAAAAATACAACACAAACAGACAAAAACAATACCACAATGACAACTAAATGTTAATTGACTACACATATCTAACATCACACATCTTTTTGACTTCCTAATCACTTCATTGTGCTTTCTAAATATTTTAAACCTATACACACTTCCTATTATATCTATTACATACGGATAATTTTTCTTACATTTATAATTTTCTTTAATATTCAAGATACAATCTATACCTGTCAGGAGATTTGCATTTTCACAGTATTGTTTGAAATATTCTTTAAATATTGTCCATTCTTTGCTCACTTTCTGATTCAAGTTTCCTGTTATTCTCCCAGTCATTTACGCAAGTTCCAGGTATTCTATCATCTTCACCTGCCAGTCAAGCTTTGTAGGAATTAAGTCACCTTTCCACGTTTTCGCTACCAGAATTCTGGCCGCTGTGGTTGCATACATAAAGATGGTCCTAAAGGGTTTTTTTATTTTATTTTTTATTTCAATGAACATAATGCCTAACAGAAAGACGACTTCTTCTTCTTCTTCTTCTTCTTCTTCTCCTCCTCCTCCTCCTCCTTTGAAAGGAGAATTTAAAGATCTTTTTAAGTTTGTTGTATATTATGTCCCAAAATTCTCATATCCTCACACAGTCCCACCACATGTGCATTAAGGTGCCCTCCCCTTTTTTTACATCTCCAACAAAAGTTTGAGGTTTTTTTAATACATTTTGGCCAATTTAGCCAAGGTCAAGTACCATCAATAAAACATTTTCATCCCGTTTTCTTTCAAGTTATAACAAGCGGTAAACTTTATATTTTCTCTCCAGAGCTGTTGCCATTCATATAGATATTATCTATATGCCATTCATATAGATGTTATGTCCAAAATCCTTTGCCCGATGGACCATAACTTATTTAACCTCTTCCTCCTCGACTTCCCAGTCAAGGAGGAGATTATGCATCTTAATAAATACTTTCCTTTCAGTTGAATAAATTTTTCCTCTAATTAAGATATTTCTATGGCACAGCCTTTTTGAGTCAAATATCTGTTGGTGAATTTGAATCCTCTTTCTAGTAGGGTGGGCTGCCATGACAATATAAAGGACAAGTGCTTTTGATGCAGCAGGTGAGTTATTGCCTTTAAATATGGAAAGCTGGCACAGAACTGGACTAATTTGCCAAAAACTGTGCTGATTTCCCCCATCACTGCACCCCAGAAAGAATTTCAATTTCCTCCCCAAGATCATGTTCCCATACTGACTTCAAAGCAAACAACAAGGGATTTAACAGGGAAAGAAAATGAAACATTTAATTATCTTTCTGTTGTTATCTTTCTGCAGATTTGTAGTTGGAGAAGACTCTTCTCATTAACTTCAGCATCATTATCTTATGTGACAAAATCACTTATTTGACCTCCAGAAAAAGCAACTGAAGAAGTGAGCTCACTGATCGCTGATTAATGAAGCCCTCCTTCTGAAAATGAATGAATAAAATGATTGGAATAAACACAATATGTCACTGAAATCTCCCTGTGTGTTTATTGTGAAAATCCACAGGACATTCCTGCAATTATATGTGCATCTCTAAATGTACACACTTTGGAAACATGCATCTCCAAATGCATTTGGATACATGATCTTAGCAAAGAACTGGGTTGGATGATCGGGGAATTTCAAAAGCTAGTAGATAATTAAGTTGTGGATCATAGAACCATAGAATATTAGAGTGGGAAGGGATCTAGTCCAATCCCCTGCAATGCAGGAATCTCAGCTAAAGCATCCATGACAGATGGCCATCCAACCTCTGCTTAAAAACCTCCAAGGAAGGAGAATCCGCAACTTTCCGAGCGAGACCATTCCACTGTCAAACAGCTCTCACAGTCAGAAAGTTCTTCCTGATGTTTAGTCAGAATCTCCTTTTTTGTAACTTCAAGCCATTGGTTCAAGTCCTACCTTCCAGAGCAGGAGAAAACAACCTTGCTCTATCTTTGGATATTAAAAAATGGCTATCAAATCTCCTCTCAGTCTCCTCTTTTCAAAGCTAAGCATACCCAGCTCCTTCAACTGTTCCTCATATGGCTTGATTATCTTGGCTGCCCTCCTCTGCACATGTCCCACCTTGTCAACATTCTTCTTAAAGGATGTGTGCTTGCTTGGAGTTGTGAGATCCTGGCTCTCACAGTACAGATTTGCTCCTTTGGGGCAAAGAGAGCTGAGCTAGAGAAGCTAAAACAAGAGAGCTTTCTGGATGCAGCCTTCAAGTAATTGGTTGAGGTGGCAAACCAATGAGCCTCAGAGAAAAGACAGGGAATAAAAGGCAAAGGTTGGGTCTGATCCCCAACATATTTACCCTATAATATACAACAGACTGCACAGGTCAAAAAAGGGAAACTGGTGATGCTCAGAGAATCATAAATTGGTTGGGGCAGAATTTGGAAATGACTATTTGGTAGGACTCATTTAGTACTGAGGCTGTATTCTAGCTCACCTATACTAGAATGCTCTTGAAATGGAAAATGAAATCATAGAATAGAATCATAGAGTTGGAAGAGACCACAAGGGCCATCGAGTCCAACCCTCTGCCAAGCAGGAAACACCATCAGAGCACTCCTGACATATGCTTGTCAAGCCTCTGCTTAAAGACCTCCAAAGAAGGAGACTCCACCACACTCCTTGGCAGCAAATTCCACTGTCGAACAGCTCTTACTGTCAGGAAGTTCTTCCTAATGTTTAGGTGGAATCTTCTTTCTTGTAGTTTGGATCCATTGCTCCGTGTCCGCTTCTCTGAAGCAGCAGAAAACAACCTTTCTCCCTCCTCTATGTGACATCCTTTTATATATTTGAACATGGCTATCATATCACCCCTTAACCTCCTCTTCTCAAGGCTAAACATGCCCAGCTCCCTTAGACGTTCTTCATAAGGCATCGTTTCCAGGCCTTTGACCATTTTGGTTGCCCTCCTCTGGACACGTTCCAGTTTGTCAGTGTCCTTCTTGAACTGTGGTGCCCAGAACTGGACACAGTACTCCAGGTGAGGTCTGACCAGAGCAGAATACAGTGGCACTATTACTTCCCTTGATCTAGATGCTATACTCCTATTGATGCAGCCCAGAATTGCATTGGCTTTTTTAGCTGCCGCGTCACACTGTTGGCTCATGTCAAGTTTGTGGTCAACCAAGATTCCTAGATCCTTTTCACATGTACTGCTATCAAGCCAGGTGTAACCCATCTTGTATATTTGCCTCTCATTTTTTTTGCCCAAGTGCAATACTTTACATTTCTCCCTGTTAATTTTTTTTTAAAATTTTTATTAAGAATTTTGTTAATACAATAGAAAGAAAAAACAGAGTAAACAGAAAACAGACAAGAAAGAAACAAATATAAAATTTGACATCTTGTGATACCCATCTTTTCTTCATTTTTAGACTTCCTCACATCTCTCGCTCCTGCGTTCCAAATTTATAAAACTTTAGCCAGCAACTTATCACCTTCTTTTGATTCTTATTGTACACATTTCCAATATTTTGACCCTAACTTTGAATATTTTTATCTAGGTCTTAGATACCTAGTTTTAACATGATATATATTCAAAATTTATTTTTTTCATAAAATTCACTCATTCACATGATCTTTTCAACTAACTTTATGGTGCCCTGTTGTTTTCAAATCTCTCATCCTTCTTAGCACTCATATAGTTTACAGTGTTTTTGTAAATAGTCCTTAAATTTCTTCCAATCCTCTTCCACTGCTTCCTCTCCCAGGTCTCGGATTCTGCCAGTCATTTCTGCTAGCTCCATGTAGTCCATCAGTTGCATCTGCCATTCTTCCAGCGTGGGCAAATCTTGAGTCTTCCAATATTTGGCGACAAGTATCCTTGCTGCTGTTGTTGCATACATAAATAATGTTCGATCATTCTTTAACACCCTCTGGCCAACAATGCCCAAAAGGAGGGCCTCTGGTTTCTTAGGGAAGGTATACTTAAATACCCTTTTCAGCTCATTATATATCATTTCCCAGAAGGCCTTAACCCTGGGGCAAGTCCACCAGAGGTGAAAGAACGTTCCTTCAGTTTCCTTACATTTCCAACACTTATTATCTGACAGGTGATATATTTTTGCTAGCTTGACTGGGGTCATGTACCACCTATATATCATTTTCATAATGTTTTCTTTCAAGGCATTACATGCCGTAAACTTCATACCGGTGGTCCATAACTTTTCCCAGTCAGCAAACATGATATTATACCCAATATCCTGTGCCCACTTTATCATAGCTGATTTAACCGTTTCATCCTGTGTATTCCACCTCAGCAGCAAGTTATACATTCTTGAAAGTAATTTAGTCTTAGGTTCTAACAGTTCTGTTTCCAATTTCGATTTTTCCACCTGGAATCCTAACTTTTTATCCAATTTAAAAGCCTCTTTAATCTGAGCATAATGTAAC
Organism: Podarcis melisellensis; assembly: GCF_964234715.1. NCBI lineage: Eukaryota > Metazoa > Chordata > Lepidosauria > Squamata > Lacertidae > Podarcis > Podarcis melisellensis. Next base: position 7,182,503 of record NC_138530.1, on the reverse strand, counting down.
CAATCTTGCACTTTATCTTTTAGTTTCTCCAAACTCTATAACCTCCAATTGTCTCCATCTTTTTCTAGTATCTCCCAATATTTCGGCCATTCGACCTCCATATTGGGTCTTTTCACAGGCTTAGCTTCCATAGGTGATAACCACCTTGGGGTCTTATTTTCTAATAAGTCTTTGTATTTTGTCCAGACATTAAACACTGCTTTCCTTACAATATGGTTCTTGAAATTCTTGTGAATCTTAACCTTGTCATACCACAGATATGCATGCCATCCAAAAGCATTGTTAAATCCTTCCAAATCCAAAACAAGAAGCAGCCAATCTTTCAGCCAGCAAAAAGCTGCTGATTCATAATACAACCTTAAGTCTGGCAGGGCAAACCCCCCTCTTTCTTTAGCATCAGTTAATATTTTAAACTTAATTCTGGGCTTTTTGCCCTGCCAGACAAATTTAGAGATATCTCTTTGCCACCTCCCGAAACACTCCATTTTATCCACAATCTGTAAAGTCTGAAATAGAAACAGCATCCTTGGCAATACATTCATTTTTATAGGAGCAATTCGGCCCAACAAGGAAAGTTTCAGTCTTGACCAACTTTCTAAATCTCTCTTAATTTCTGACCAGCACTTTTCATAATTGTCCTTGAATAAATTCAGATTTTTTGCTGTTATGTTCACCCCTAGATATTTTACTTTTTTAACCACGTTTAACTCTGTCTCTTTCTGAAACCTTTCTGACTCTGAAACTGTCAATTTTCCCCCCAATACCTTAGTTTTTTGTTTGCTTAATTTAAAACCCGCCACCCGACCAAAGTCTTGAATCAATTGTAATGCCCCTTTCATACTAGATTCTGGCTCCTGTAGAGTCAAAACTAGGTCATCTGCAAAAGCCTTAAATTTGTACTGTTTCGCTCCGACCTGAATTCCTTCCACCAACCGGTCCCCTCTAATCATATTCAAGAGCACCTCCAGGACCGAAATAAATAACAGAGGGGAAATAGGGCAACCTTGTCGTGTTCCTTTTTCAATTTTAAACTCTTCTGTCACCACATTGTTAACCATCAATTTAGCCTTTTGTTCTGAATAGATTGCATCTATCCCATTTTCAAATCCCCGTCCCACTCCCATCCCTTCCAGGTTTTTCTTCATAAACTTCCAAGCAATATTGTCAAAGGCCTTCTCCGCATCTATAAATATTAACACTGCTCTTGTATTAATATTTGTTTGCAAAAGTTCCAAAATGTCAATAATATTCCTTGTGTTAGCAAACAAATGTCTTCCTGGGAGAAAGCCTGCCTGATCTTTATGGATCACTTCACTTAAAACCGTTTTGAATCTGTTTGCTAAAATGTCTGCAAAAATTTTGTAATCCACATTTAGAAGGGAAATAGGGCGGTAATTCTTAAGTTGTGTCTTTTCCAATTCTGAATTAGGTATCAATGTGATGAAAGCTTCTTTCCACGTTTCCGGTGCTTTCTTCCCCTCCATAATCTCATTGCAAACCTCCATTAGTGGATGTATCAAGTAATCTTTCAGTATCTTATAATATTTGGAGGTAAGCCCGTCTGGCCCTGGGGATTTGCCCAGTTGCATATTCTGAATGGCAACTTCAATCTCTTGTCATGTTATTTTGCAGTTCAGGATTGACCTGTTTTCTTGAGACAACCTTGGTAGTCCATTCTTTATCAAAAATTGTTCTATCTCCGCCTCGTTTTGCGGCCCTTGAGTATATAATTGTTTAAAGTATCTCTGGAAGCACTTCCTAATCTCCACAGGGTTCTGAATATTTCTTCCTTCAGTCTCTAGGTTACTGATTGTATTTAATTTTTGTCTCTTTTTCAACTGCCATGCTAGCAGTTTTCCACATTTATTTGCCGAGTCGAATGATCTTTGTTTCATCAACTTAACTTTCCACTCCACTTCCTGATTTATCAATTTGGAGTATTGTGCTTGATAAAGTTTAATTTCTCTCAAAATCTCCTTTGACTTCGGTCTCGATCTTAGCTTCTTCTCACATTCTTTAATTTTCTCCAGGATCTTGTCTTTTTTCTCATTCTGTGCTCTTTTCTTTACAGCGTTCTGTTGTATCAGAAACCCCCTCATAACCGCCTTACTTGCATCCCAGATGATTCTTTTTTCCACCGTGGTGTTCAAATTTATCTCAAAGTAGCCCTTCAAAGCTTTTTGGGCCTTTTTGGTAATCCCCTGATCTCTAAACAGATTGTCATTCATCTTCCATCTAAAGGAGCCGGTTGGGATTAGTCTCATATCCATCTTTACAGCGTTATGGTCGGAGCAGGTCTTTGGGCAGATTTCCACCTTTCTCGTCTTAGGTGCCAGACCTCTAGTTATCCATATTTGGTCGATTCTTGTCCATGTCAGTTGGGCTTCAGAAAAGAATGTTCCCTCTCTTCCCAGGGGGTTCTTTGTCCTCCAGATGTCAATCAAGTCCATATTGTCAGTCAGTTCAAAAAAAGTTTTAGGTAGTCTGCCATCTTTTGTCACATTTTGGCTTTGAGACTTGTCCATGTTGGTTGATGTCACCCCATTCATATCTCCCATCATAATGATGTTGTCATAGTCCAGATAGTCCAGCATTATCTCATGCAGCTTCTTATAAAATTCCGATTTCCCCTCGTTTGTTGCATAAATTCCTAATATCAAAAACTTTTCTCCCTGATTTTGTATCTCAATTGCCAAAATTCTTCCTTGCTCATCTTTAAATAGAAATTTTGGTGACAGGCTCTCCTTTGCATATATCACCACTCCTCTTTTCTTGACTTGGTCCGAAGAGATAAATTCTTGGCCTAATCTTTTATTTATTAACACTTTTCTGTGGAGCCTAGTCACATGTGTTTCTTGCAAGCAAATAATGTCCAATTGTTCTTTTTTCAATATGTGAAATATTCTTCTCCTCTTTTCCGGGGAATTACAGCCATTAATATTCCAGCTCAGATGTTGCAGAGACATCCTGAACAAATCTGTTATTCCTCTGGTGGTAGTATCTTTTTCTCCGGGTCTTCAGGTCCCAAAGGTGCAGGTACAGGTGATGGTCCAGACCCTGAAGGTCTTTCAATCCCTTTCTGAAGGTCCTCTCCGTAGGCACTCAAAAATTTATCTTTATCCTCGGCTGTTTTAATTTTAACCTTCTTCCCTCTGAATGTAAAGGACAGTCCTTGAGGAAATTCCCACCTAAGAACAATTGAATTGCTCCTCAGCAGTTTTGCTAACTCAGTATAGGTGGATCTAAGGTCCAAAAGTTGTTTTGGAATATCTTTATAAATTTCGACTCTTTTGTCCGAAATATCCAGTGACTTTCCGTAATGTAGGCCTAATATTTTGTCTCTTTCCTCCTTAGATCTCTCCCTGTTACATTTCTCCCTATTAAAATTCATCTTGTTTGTTTTGGCCCAGTTCTCTAATCTGTCAAGGTCGTTTTGAAGTGTGATCCTGTCCTCTGGGGTGTTAGCCACCCCTCCCAGTTTGGTGTCATCTGCAAATTTGATCAGGATGACCTTGAGTCCATCATCCAAATCATTGATAAAGATGTTGAATAAGACCGGGTCCAAGACAGAACCCTGTGGCACCCCACTAGTCACTCTTCTCCAGGATGAAGAGGAACCACTGATGAGCACCCTTTGGGTTTGGTCAGTCAGCCAGTTACAAATCCACTGAGTGGTAGCATAGTCAAGACCGCATTTTACCAGCTTCTTTTCAAGAATATCATGGGGCACCTTGTCAAATGCCTTGCTGAGATCAAGGTAGGCTACATCCACTGTGTTCCCTTCATCTACCAGGCTTGTAATTCTGTCAAAAAACGAGATCAGGTTAGCCTGACATGACTTATTTTTCAGAAATCCATGCTGACTATTGGTGATCACAGCATTCCTTTTTAGGTGCTTACAGACTGTTTGCTTAATGATCTGCTCCAGAATCTTCCCTGGTATTGATGTCAGACTGACTGGGCGGTAATTATTTGGGTCCTCTCTTTTCCCCTTTTTGAAAATAGGGACAACATTTGCCCTCCTCCAGTCTGCTGGGACTTCGCCTGTTCTCAAAGATGACTGCCAGTGGTTCTGAGACCACATCTGCCAGTTCTTTTAATACTCTTGGATGCAGTTCATCTGGCCCTGGAGACTTGAATACATCTAAACTAGCCAAGTATTCTTGTACTATCTCCTTAGTTATTCTGGGCTGTGTTTCCTCTGCTGAATCATTTGCTCCAAATTCTTCAGGTCGGGCATTGTTTTCTTTATCGGAGAAGACTGAGGCAAAGAAGGCATTGAGGAGTTCAGCCCTTTCTGTGTCCCCTGTTTGCATTTCACCATCTTCTCCTCTGAGTGACCCCACTGTTTCTTTGTTCTTCCTTTTGCTACGAACATACCCATAAAAGCCTTTTTTGTTGCTTTTAACCTCTCTAGCAAGCCTGAGTTCATTCTGTGCTTTAGCTTTTCTGACTTTGTGTCTACACGTGCTGGCTATTTGTTTGAATTCCTCTTTGGTGGTTTCCCCCCTTTTCCATTTTTTGTACACATCCTTTTTTAATCTTAACTCAGTTAAAAGTTCTTTGGATAGCCACCCTGGCTTCTTTAGGGACCTTCCATGTTTCCGTCTCATTGGTATTGCCTGAAGTTGTGCTTTTACTATCTTCCTCTTAACAAACTCCCAGCCATCAGGAACTCCCTTTCCTTTTAGTATTACTGTCCATGGGATCTCACCCAGCACTTCCCTAAGTTTTATGAAGTCGACCTTCTTAAAGTCATATTTAGTTTGATATACCAAGAGCTCAAGCTCATCTTGTTTATTTCCTATGCTTTGCACATTAGTGTACAGACATTGAAGTCCATTAATCATTCCCCCGTGTCTCTTATTTAAGGATTTTTTCCTCCCACCACTAGGTCTGTGAGCTGTTTGCTCCATTTGGTCTATGACATTTGGATTATCATCTTCATCAATTGATAGACTCCTACCTTCAGGAGCACTGTCTCCCTCCCCCACATTAGTCAGTTTAAAGCCCTCCTGATGAGGTTTCTGAGATTTTTGGCAAAAACATTCCTCCCAACCGTTGTGAGGTGCAGCCCATTGCTTGCCAGAAGTCCATCTTCAAGAAACTGCAGTCTGTGATCTAAGAATCCAAACTGTTCCTGTTTACACCATTTGCGAAGCCAGCTGTTCACTTCCACTATTTTTCCCTCTCTCCCTGGGCCACATCGTTCAACTGGGAGGACAGATGAGATGACAATTTGTGCATTTAATTGCTTCAATTTCATGCCCAGAGCCTCGTAGTCTCTTTTGATCTTCTGGAGGCTATTGCTTGCAGTGTCATTTGTTCCCACATGAACCAAGAGGAAGGGGTATTTGTCAGTGGGTTTTATGATTCCTTGCAGTCATTCAGTTACATCTTGGATCTTAGCCCCGGGGAGACAGCACACTTCCCGAGACATCTAGTCAGGCCCACAGATCACTGCTTCTGTTCCCCTCAGTAGGGAATCCCCATCACCACTACACGCCTCCTCTTAGGTTTGGTCGGGGTTCTTCCGTGAGCTGTCCGTTCCAAGGTTTACTGCACATTCCCTGAGGACTGACTTTGCTGCTCGTCTGATCGACTGTAATGAGGGAGAGATCCTCAAATGGAGTCTGCTCTTCGTCTTCCATGGTAGGGGAGAGGACCTCAAAGCGACTGTGTATTTCTAAACAATCAGAGCGAACCCTGGGCCTCCTACTTCTTTGAGTCACATTTCTCCATATATCTGGCTCCTGTGTTGGTGAACTAGCCTCCTTCTCAGGGGAGTCCCCTGTCTCCTCCTTGGTGGAGACGGTGTGCTCTGTTGCTTCCAAGAAAAGCTCCAGCTCTCTAATTCTTTGGAGCGTAGCTACACGTTCCTCCAGTTGCTGGACTTTGTCTTCTAAGAGGGCAATCAACATGCAATTGTTGCAGGTAAAGCTGCCTGCAACCTTTGGCAAGAAAGATTCCAATGAGAACTATTGGAATAAATAGTGATGTCAGTGATCCTCCTATGGGCTGCATAAAGGAACATTCTGATCCTCACAGAGAGAAGGAGAAGAAGAAGAAGAGGAGGAGGAGGAGGAAGAGGAGTAGTAGTAGTAGTAGTTTGGATTTGATATCCCGCCTTTCACTCCCTGTAAGGAGTCTCAAAGCGGCTAACATTCTCCTTTCCCTTCCTCCCCCACAACAAACACTCTGTGAGGTGAGAGAGGCAACACTTTGACATTTCAGAACTATTCAGGGGTGCTTCATGTTTAGGTATACCCCAAATCTCAAGGTGGGTTTGGGGTGGGTTCTCATGTACCTGATTTGGCTCTCACTGTTTACAAAGCATCTAGATCAGGCCCTGCTACTGTTCCCAGATCTGAGTTTCTCTGTAGGCTTCAGCTATAAAAAAAATAAAAAAATAAAAAATGCATTACTTTGAAACAAAACCAGGCTGAGGGGAAAATACTCTTTCAGATAGGACTGGGTATAGAGGTGGGGGCATATTTAACTTTGAAAGGCAAGTCAAGCTTTTAATCACAGCTAATTCTTTTCCCAGGGCACTCCAATTAAAGGGAATTGGGAGAAAGATGCTTTTAATTTTAAAGCTTTGCTTTTTGACACTCCTTCCAAGTCTTGCAGAAAATCAAAGCAGCTTCTCCTGAGGGTCTTTCAAGTGCTGCAAAGGGCACACTGCCATTTATTTTACTAAGCAAAGGCAGACAGAAAAAAGCATGCTAGGTCTGCAAGTGAGAGGGAACTCACTGAACTTAGGTGACCGGATCTGTCAAGCAGTAGTGAAGGCAACAAGAATAACTTCATTGCCACTTTGGCCCATAAGAGTTGCTTGCTTCATGTGGTCCAGAGCTGGTGATGTCAGAGGTGACTAATGAGCCTCTGGATGACTCAGTGGCAGACTCAGGGGTGTAGGAAGAGGGTTGGGGGGTGGCCCGCTCTGGGTGTCACCCTGACGGGAGTGACAAAATTGTGGACAGCACTCACTGTAGGGCCTGCAGTGCACCCGAGCCATGCATCTTGGCGCCCACAGGCTCCGCGCTGTCCACCCACTGCCTCCCCCCCCAGCTGTGGGGTGGCTGAGGCCCCATGGCGCATCCCATCCCTATGGGCACTGTGCACCCCATCCTGTCCCTATGGCTGCCATGTGTCCCACCACGATGGGCGGTTCGCCCCAGGTGCCTGAGAGGCTTTCTCCGCCACTGGGCAGACTGGAAGACCTTTGCATGGCATTTTAAGGATGAAATTACTTAGCAGACCTACATCGATGTTTCATCTGATTGAGGTACAAGGCACATCGAAACAATATTTCCAGCCCAGTGAATATGGAATGCCTAATCAGATTAATGCACTGTGTGTTAACTTCCTCTCTCTTGCACACCATGTCCTCTTGAGGGTTTCTTCTGCCACCTGCATTACAACTGGAAGATTAATGAACAGGGCTGACATGTCAGTATATCACAGAGCCCAATCAATAAGCAGAGACTTGACATTCCAAAAGCTGCAGAACGGTCACAGAGCAATTTTCCATTATTATAGTCTGACCTGAGATCCTTTTTGAGCATCAGCTATGAGGGTTCGATGGCTTCTCTTAGCACTTTTTCCAGGAATGTGCCTGGTTTCTGCAACGTGGCTTTCTGGTAAGACGTCCATCCATTTTTGAAACATTCAGACATAACTTCTAAGATGGGGTGGTCAAGAGGTGGTCCTTGAGAGCTTAGTGAACTTCAACTCCCCTTATCCCCATCTCCATTGTCAATGACATCTGGAGGGCTAATCATTAGCCACCCGTGCTACAGATCTTTAAAACAATGGCTTGAAAGGCAGACCAGTTTCGGCACAATCAATCCATTATGCTGCATTTCATATACCTTATCCCCCTACATTTTATATTTAGTGCATTGCAACTGTCAATGGCAGCTGCTCTTTGCCATTATAGCTAATAGACACAGATAGATACATTCAGAGGGCTTAATAACAGATGTATCCTCCATGATTTTCCTAAACTTCCTAGAGATGATAGATAGATTAGATAAATAAATGATAGATAGATAGATGATAGATAGATGATCTTCTGGAAGAGGTTGTCCATACATAGTTTTGAAGGTGTGAGAAACCGGGAGAAATAAAAATTGATTGATTTGCCTACATAATTCGTACATATGGCATCTAAGATTACTTTATTCTCCATGGCTGAGTTCTCTTTGAAGTTGTGCCCACATCTCTTGTACAATCCAACATTTCTGTTTACCTCAGTCGTCTTCCTAATAACCCCCGGCTCCCCATCTGCTGGTCTGTTTTCTCAACATCATGTGGCTGACGAACCCTGATTATCACAATGTCTCAGTCCTTATTCTGATATCTGAAGAGAGCTTCCTTGTTTCTACTTCACCTTACCTTTTTGGGTTAAAGATATTCCACTCATTCAACTATTTCCCGACTAAATAAAGAGCAGAAGGAGGACAAGGGAGAAAGATAGCTTTGAAACTGTTTGGATGCCCTACTTGGATCAATCTGCATATGAAAACAGCACTGCATCAGATCTTTTCAGATCTTTAAATCCATTTTTTTCAACTCCAAAAAGGTTTTTAAAAACAAAACAAAAAGCAAAAACATGGATTAAGGGAAATGTACCCAAACACAGTGAAGCTAACAGACTGGATGGATCATAATGTGGAAAAATAACTGAAAGAATGCACATTTCTCAATATTACATTTTTTAAAAAAAATGCTTATCAGGCTAAATTCAAACTAAGATGCTGTTGAATTATCCTGATGATTTTTTGAAGAAGAAGAAGAAGAAGAAGATCCCAGAAGAATATGAATAACTGAATTTACGATTGCAAACGTGAGAAACTGAGAGAAGCCCAAATTGACAATTTTGTTCATTTCCATAGCAAAATCATTCAATTATTGCAGAACTTTTGGAAACTGTGGTAAAAGGTTTCTTGAAAGCCAAGAGACCAAGATATTTCTGGAGATATCTCACAAAAGCCCTTGAATGATGTTACATGACATCTCAACATCACTTTCTCAACATCGCACAACGTCCTGATGTCACACATGCAATGTCTTCTAAATTTGAAAAGGCTTGTTGTTGCTGCTGTTTGTTTAGTCATTTAGTCAAGTCTGACTCTTTGTGACCTCATGGACCAGACCATGCCAGGCACTCCTGTCCTCCACTGCCTCCCGCAGCTTGGTCAAACTCATGCTGGTAGCTTCGAGAACACTGTCCAACCATCTCATCCTCTGTCGTCCCCTTCTCCTTGTGCCCTCCATCTTTCCCAACATCAGGGTCTTTTCCAGGGAGTCTTCTCTTCTCATGAGGTGGCCAAATTATTGAAGAGGCTCAGTCCCCTCTAAAGAAACATTGGGGGGGTGCGGAAGTGCCTCAGCCCCCTTCAGGGAGTTGGTGCCTATGCTAACTAGTAATATCTCTGCTCAATGGGGACTAGCTAGTACTGTATCTTCTCTTTGTTTCAGGCAAAGTAATGAATAGAATGAAAGGGTTCCCTAATATTATGTATAAACTTCATAACTTCATGTGTGATTGCAACTTGAATTTCACGTGTCTGGTTCCATGCAGTAAGAAAGACTGTTGTTCTTTGTTCAGAACTGTTTAAGACCAGGAATACCAAGCATGGATGTATAGAAAATGATGGTCAGTGCCATTTTCTGTTTTGCCCTTGTGGAACTGTGAGATTTGAGGCCTGCAACTGGATCTATGTCTGCTGTAGAAGGTGGGTCTTCATTCCATATTACAATGCATGTTCCTTTCTTTAAAAAGTTTTTGTTTGTTTGTTTAAGATATATTTCCACTCTAACCAAGTATTTTAAATATTATTAATATTTTTAATTAAGATGAATAAAATTTAATGAAATAATTAGGAGCGAAGTTGTTGTTTTAAAAAAGAAAACACAGATTAATGGAGAAATGATAGCTTTTTAATAAACTCTGAATGATGTGATGCAGTTCTTGGCTCAGCGTATCAAAGTGCAAAGCGCATTTGAAAATGCTTGTTTTCAGATAAATAGGGGCAGAAATGAATACTTTGCAAGAGAACATATTTAAAATGCACGATGGTCTCTTCTTCAGACATAAAATGCAGAGAGAGAGAGAGAGAGGGAGAGGGAGAAATGGGGCAGATTTTGATTGAGCAAAGGGATGGCACAAGCTGGCAGTATCCTGATACAACTATATCTCAAATATATAGTGTGATATTCATCACCATTCAGAGCAGACCAACTGAAATCTACAGATTTGAGAATAAATCGGTTCCTATCAATGGGTCTGTCCAAATGCTAACCCTGCCCTTGACAACCACAGACAATTCTGGGTAGTGCAACCCAGCCATGGAAATCCATGGCTGTCACAATCCAACTCAGCCAAAACTTGGATCTCCCCATTCAAAACAGGCTTTGGTCAAATCCAATGCACAACCCTGCCACCTTATAATGTCTTTCCGTTTGGACCTGCAATTGGCTGGTTGGCTAGTTAGGAAGTGTATTGACTGATGTTGTTTCTTGGGCTAATATTGTTCCATCATAGAATCCACAGAGACACACCTGAGTGTCTGGATGGGAGACCACTTGGGAACTTTTTGCATGCAGGGCATTTTGAGATCCCCCACTGACAAGCATATCAGATACAATAAGTTATCTTTCCGCTGATTTACTTAGGATAGCCAAATCAGAGCTGGAATACAATGGGTGTGAACCAGTCCTCCAATAGCACAAAAAAGAATTGGCACAGAAACCAATATGAATACTCGCCTACTCTGCCACAAAAAGAAAAGACCTAAAAACTTTTGCCGTTATGCTATTCCCAAAGTGAATGGATGAATCTGTCAGTGTGTCTCTTTGTGTAGGTGTGTTGAGTTTCTTTTTTAAGAAATCAAAATTCTCAGCTTCTATGTTCACATCTGGTAATCCACGGATTCTATCCAACTCAGTGTAGCCCCACTGAAATCAATGGACTCCCATTGACTTCAGCGGCTCTACTGGAACTGTCTTTGAAATCAGGTGACCTAGAGGAACAAAGACTAGAACCCTGAGGCATGAGGCTATATCCAGTTAAACGTCCTTGATGATCTTTCTCTGGCTCACTTAATTTCAAAGGCTAACACAATACATAAAAGTGACACTACTTTTTCTCAAGATGTCTCCCTATGAATAAAACAATTTCTCCCTCCCTTTTGTTTTTCTTTACCAAAAGGAAACAATATAAATTCTCATTTCCCGATCGTTGGTAGAAGAAACTTAAATGGTAGTCAAAATCTCTGTTACCTTGGATGTCAAAGAATCTACGATGGCATGCACCCGTCCCTTCCTCTCTTTCTGCTACTACTAATAAAAACACACACACAGCATATCCATTTTTTTATCATGTGTGCTTTGTTATTCATTCATAAATATCAAATTATAAGTTTCATTTCATTCTGTAAGATTGTCGGTATCGTCTCCCCTTTCAGAGCAGGATTGGGAACCTCAAGCCTACATGTCAGATATGACCATCCCCCCAACCCCCCAAATCCAGGCTTCTCTATATGACGGTGAAACTTTCCCCCTGCAGCTTCACACCCCTGTTTGGACTTCATTGCCGACTTTTGCCGACTTTGAAAGTATTGGTGTTTTGCAACTTTCTGACCTGTAGCCAGACCTTGGCAGAGTATGCGCATAGTTCATGAAAGCAATCGGTTGCAGGCAGGATGGACGAAGCAGGAACCAGTAACTTGTTACTTATAGGTGTTTATTATATACAGTGGACTTCAAATTACTATTTACAGGAACAGAACAGAACACAGATCTTTAATTAGCTCTCTCACCGCACGACTCTCACATTAACTCTTAACTCTCAACACTCTACTAACACATTCCAGTCAGTAGGCCATAAATCATTATTCCTGGGAGTAGGCTTGACCAATGAGGGAGCTGTCTCCCGGCCTCTCTATCTGCCGGCAGATTTTACTCCTTTACATTGTCTTGGCTGTGGGCCAAACTCCTAATTGACTGTGAAGCTGTGGGGGAAGGGGGAAGCTGCACATATTCAGATTCCCAACAGAAAGTGTCCTCAAACACTGATAATGTCACTTGTCTTCCTGGAGGATAGAGAAGGGTTTACAAGTCTCTGTACCAAGGTAAACCACACCTGGAAAGTTGAATGTGTGGAGGAAAAAGGACCCAAGACCCGGCCTTACTTGACCTCTTTCAAAACCTTCTGTCATATGAGGGTTTCCATCCCCCAAACTGACTTCAGATTCCTTGCCAAATGAGTAGTGTGGACCCTGAAAGAGTGAGAAAACCATACGGAAAGCCTTTTTTTCTAAAACAGAGAGTGCAAACTGCCTTTTTACCCTGGGTGTTCCTAGTGTCAGTCCTGAAGGACCAGCCCCTAGGGCAGTTTCAGAGATGGGAAGGGAGACCACTCAGCTGCAGAATGGGAGCGGTTCCATGGCACCTCAAGGATGGAATCACTTAGCAAGCCTACATCGATGTTTCACTTGATTGGGGTCCAAGGCACATTAAAACAATATTTCCAGCCCAGTGAATATGGAATGCCTAGTCAGATTAATGCACTGTGTGTTAGCTTCCTGTCTCTTGCACACCATGTCCTCTTGAGAGTTTCTTCTGTCGCCTGCATCACAACAGGAAGATTAATGAACAGGGCTGACATGTAAGTATATCACAGAGCCCAATCAATAAGCAAAGACTTGGCATTTGAGAAACTGCAGAACGGTCCCAGCGCTCTTTTCCATTATTGCAGTCTGGCTCGAGATCCTTTTCAAGAGTCAGCTATGAAGGTTCAATGGCTTTTCCTTGCTGTTTTTTCAGGAATGTTCCTGGTTTCTGAAATTTTGGTTTTGGGTAAGACATCCATCCATTTTTGACACATTCAGACATAGCTTATAGGATGGGGTGTGTGTGTGTGTGTCAAGAGGTGGTCCTCCAGAGCTTAGAGGACTCCAACTCTCATTATCCCCATCCCCATTGTCAACGACCAGGGGTGATGGGACAAAATCTAGAGGGCTAATCATTAGCCAGCCATGTTACAGATGTTTAAAGTGATGGGCTTTAAAGTGAAGGAGAGACTGCTTCAAATAATCAATCCATTATGTTGCATTCCATATCGTATGCACTTTTAAAATGTGTTGTTTTTGTGTGGAGGGTTGTTGTTTCTATTTCTATTATTTATTTTGGGGTTTTATATCTTGATTTCATTCTGTGAACCACCCTGAGATCCCTGGGTATAGGGCAGTAAAGGTAAAGGTAAAGGGACCCCTGACCAGTCGTGACCGACTCTGGGGTTGTGGCGCTCATCTCGCTTTATTGGCCAAGGGAGCCGGCGTACAGCTTCCGGATCATGTGGCCAGCATGACTAAGCAGCATCTGGCGAACCAGAGCAGTGCACGAAAACGCCGTTTACCTTCCTGCCGGAGCGGTACCTATTTATCTACTTGCACTTTGACGTGCTTTTGAACTGCTAGGTTGGCAGGAGCAGGGACTGAGCAACGGGAGCTCACCCCATTGCGGGGATTCGACCCGCCGATCTTCTGATCAGCAAGTCCTAGGCTCTGTGGTTTAACCCACAGTGCCACCTGTGTCCCATAGGGCAGTAAATAAATTCAAATTCAAATTCAAATTCATAATAATAATAATAATAATAATAATAATAATAATAATATCCATCTCCACTCCCACCTACATTTTTTATTCAGTGCATTGTATCTCTTCTCTGCCATTATAGCTAATAGCCACAGATAGATGCATGCAGGGAGTTCAATAACACATCTACCCTCCATGAGTATGCCTAATATCTCTTTACACTCATTTTGGCCACTAACCAAGAAGGCATAATCTGGGTGGCGGGATTCCCTACATTAATTAATATTGTTACAGTATTTTGAAGAAATGCTTTTTACTGCCAGTCCAAAACAGCCGCCCCTTGATTTGATTGTGTGCCCCCACATTTTAAGATTGTAGGCAATGGAGAAATGTTTTCTTCGTTCACATTTAGAGATGGAGGAAGAATCCATTTTAAAAGGGGTGGTTTTTTTGGTGGAGGGGGGAGGGCAGAGAATTTGTTGTCCTCCACCCAGTCCACCTTTGCCCACAAAAGGTGTGTGTGTGCCATGACATGTGATCAGTTATGTGGGACCCATTTTTTTTTTATTTGAGTTGGCACGCTGGATAGACTGTTTTTCTTTGTTCAGGAGGCCATAGGATCAACTATAGGTTCAGTCTATGTAGAAGAAAGGGTGGGCGTTGCCACTTTCTGAAATGCCCTTCTGGATCTTGGAGCTTTGGGTCGTGCAACATAATACATCGCTGCTGTAAAAGGTGAGTCTCCGTTTATTGTAATGCTTGCACCCACTGTTCTTTTCTTTTAGACGTTATGCTTGAGGGTGTTTTTTTTTAAAAAAAATATGTATTTCCACTTCACCCAAGCCTTCTTAATTACATTGCCACCACAAATCTTGGGAAATCTAGTTTGTTAAGGGTGCTGAAAGTTGTTAGGGGACTACTATTCCCCTCACAGTCCTACAGTTCCCAGGGTGGTTTTGAGAACAAAGGAAATAAAGTTAAGACAGAAGGCCAGAAAGGAAGGGGAACAAATGACCTCATATATCTCATGTGGATTTGTGGGAATGCAACTTGGAGGACAAAATTATACAGTCACATTTTCTGTAACGATATTATCAGAGTCGAAGGACCTCAAACACATTTTCTAAACAAGTAATTTATTTTCTGAAAATATTTTCCGGTTATATGAACTGGGATTCCTTTTAGAATCTAGGAATAATATTCATTTTGAGAGCGTTCGTCTTTCCACAAAGGGTAAGGTCTAATGACTCCCATCTATCGATGTCTGAAGAAACCTATCTGTATATTTGTTTTATATTAAAAGTTACTAACTGATTTAAATCTCTTGGTTTTAACAGATTCGGGGGGAAATGTGGAATTTAAACCCCTTAAATGAATGGATAAGCAAATTTTCACCTATTGGCATCAGTTCCGATTTGGACCAGTTAATAGAGTATCCTGATATTTTGCCGAAAGCATCTATCATTTGCATCAACATAGCAATAGTAATATGAGGTTAAGAAATAAATGGAAGAAGATCATCTTAAAATAAAAACAACTTATATTCAGCTGAATTATGGGCTATTCTGTAGATCTTCCGATATCACCAAATAGCGTAAGGCAGGGGTTGCAAGAAAATATGTACAAATATTTACTGAAGCACTTTCTGAATGCCTTTTGTCCCACCGCCACCTTGACCTGCATCGTTTGTGCCAGATGTGGCCAGTATAAATGGACCCGATACAGCTGTGGCAATACTGGTTGCAGTCTGCACTATGAGACGAAAGAGTGAAAAGCAAATGAGAGGCTAGCTCTCCTTATTTGGTCCTCCTTGCTGCCACCAAGTGGATAAATTTAATCTCCGGAATTAATTGACAAAGGGTGTGCAATTGTTCTGTGCTGGGGCTGAAGAACTGGAGCAATTCAGCCAATTGCAATGTTAATAAAGTGTTTCCAGTTGAACTCAGGGACCCACAAAGCTTTGTGTCATTCCATTGCTCTCTTTTTCTGCACTCTCTACTTCCCTGTGCACTGTGTTGGTCTGAGCCTCTGTGCTCCTCTAGTCCAAGAGCTTTTCCAGAAGTGAGGTTGCTTTAAACCAGAGCTGTGAAGGATTTTTTAAAATCCCCTTCTTTGTTTGAAAAATTTTAAAAAAGCATTCCAGAACTGTTTGTAACTTCAGAGAGTGTATTAGAGAGGGAGATTTGCCTTGAAATGTTAAACTGAAGCATTTCCCTCCCTGAATACAAAAACAACCAGCAGAAACTAAGCTGCTCAGTGTAAAGCTTGTATTCGTTTTTTGAAATGAAAGGAGAGCAGTTTCTATTTCTTTAGCTACAGTATTCCTCTCTCAAATTAATGGGGGCATCTTTGCTATGCCCTGGGCTCCCCCTGGTAAGAAGAACCAGATAGTATTTGATAGGTTGGACTAAATGACCCCATGATTGCTTCTTCCTCTACAATTCTATGATTCTAAGTGGGCCAATCTCTCAAGGGGATTCAGCCAGGCTTAAATAGACATCTTTCCAAAGAACTTTGAATCCCTCCATATGTAATATGGACTTTTTTTAGTTGCCTGTTTCAGGGAGCTGAGCACTAATTTTGTGGGGAGCCAGGAACCGGCCCAGAGATTCTGATATTTTGCCAACATCATACTATTGGGATTTCTTGTTCTGGAGTGGTGTTTTGATTCGTTAGTTGGCTTTTAGTCTGGCCAGAAGCATGCATAACTAGATCTCTTAGGGTAATGAGTTGTTGTTTTTTATGAAGGAATAAGAAAGCACATGTGCTAAAAATGTTTGTGTTGATTGTTTATTTGTAGTAGTAACAGCTGAAAGGAAGGAAGAGATTCTTGACTTAGCAAGGATAGACTTGTGCCATGTCAGGTTGCTTGGAGCCCAAATTAACAGAGATGATTACTTGATATTAAATTTCTTCCGCGGATGATCAAACAATGGTTCAGCTTTGAAATCCCTCTCAGTTACTTCAGTTTGCTAAAGAAAAGGGGAGGAAGAGGTGATTTTATTGAAGGCCACACATGTTGAGAATATATAGTGTTACATATATGTGCTGGATCAGTTCCAGCAGTCATGCTCATAGCAGGCCCATTGAAATCAATGGGTCTACACTGAATGACATGGGAGATCACCCTGTAATTAAATAGCTGCCCTTCACCCGATGGTCCAACAGTGAGTTACAGCAACTAACACTCCGAGCTCATCCACAGTTGCACTTATCCCATGCCTGGGAAGAGTGGGTCTGAGAGGTTTTCTTTTTTTAAAAAAAAATATTTATTAAGAATTCCATGTAAATACATATAAAATTCACAATACAGTATATATCATAACATATTTTCACAACTTCTTTGGACTTCCTCACGTCTCCCGCTCCCATTTTCATCATTAAAAGTTTTTATCCGCAAATTATCATCTTATTTGCATTTTGTGTCCCGCAAACTTAGTTTATAATCTAGTAGATCTCCAAAAGGTTTTTACTTTCTCAATCTCACTTCTCTTCCAAATTCTATCTAATTTAGTGGTGCTCAATTATTTCTGATTTAGCAACCTACTTAGCATTCAACCAAATTACAATGTTTTTGTAAATAAATCTTGAATTTCTTCCAGTCTTCTTCCGTCCTCTCCTCTCCCAGGTCTCAGATTCTGCCAGAAAACCTCAGGCAGGGTCTGAGAGGTTTTCTGCTTGACCCACAATTTCGAGGCATGGGTCCACGTGGTTTTCCCCTTGCCGCACGCCATTCGCAGGAAAACCCACTCTTTGCTGCTAAATCAGAGCAAGTGTCAACCTGGAGAAAACCCAAATTGCTGTTTGCTCTCTTTGATAAACCCTCAGGGTTGAAAGCATTATAAAACAACTTATGAACACAAAAATAAAGAGAAGGTACATCTCAGGTGTCAAAAGCCAGAGTCTATTTCAGGCAGCACAAGAGAAGGCAGGTTTACCGGGCCAACTGTGCATTCCTCACAAGCCTCAGACGGACTTCAATCAGCCTTCATGGCAGCTGCCCTACCTCTTTCTTGCAGTCAGTCCAGATGTTGGCCCTGACTGTCAGCTTCCTTCTCCTCCTCCACCTCAGTTTTGCTCCAGTAGAAGCAAGAGAGGAGGAAGATGGGGACCAAACGAGAATTAGCTGGGGCTGCCTGCCATTGGCTTTGGTGCCAGCAGCTGTAGGTCTCTCTGCTTTCCTCCCTACCAGTCCCAATGGGCACCAGTGTAGTGTAGTGGTTAAAAGCAGTAGACTCGTAATCTGGTGAACCGGGTTCGCTTCCCCGCTCCTCCACATGCAGCTGCTGGGTGACATTGGGCTAGTCACACTTCTCCGAAATCTCTCAGCCCCACTCACCTGACAGAGTTTTTGTTGTGGGGGAGGAAGGGAAAGGAGAATGGTAGCCGCTTTGAGACTCCTTCGGGTAGTGATAAAGTGGGATATCAAATCCAAACTCCTCCTCCTCCACCACCATCCACCACTGGGCAGCCATACTCAAAGAATCCTTGTGTCATCCATTTAATTTCTAAATGAAATGCTTTAGCTAAGAATCCTGCATTGCAGGGGGCTGGACTAGATGACCCTTGGCACCCCTTCAAGATCTACATTTCTATGATTCTATGTGCAGGCAGGTGACCTGTGCACCCCACTTTTGCTGTAATAAACATTTACTAATAAACGTGAGATGTCTTAATGAGGAACGCAGACTTCACCTTTACAGCAGCGACGGAATCGGCCGCATTTTCCAATGCGCATAGATCCACGAGGGCAGAAGGCAAAAAAGCATTTACCACCGGCACTCTCACATAGATTGGTACCATTCCTACGTTTCATGTTTCCTGCACAGAGAAAAACAGTCCTGTTACATGGAACCTGTTACACAGAAGTCTAGAAGCATTCACACAAAGCAGAAATGATGTTATCTTTATGCATTACACTGATGGTGAACATTTGTTTTGGGGATGAATGGGAAAATTTGATGAATGGAAGCCTTTCTTATTGCTAGTCAGCATGAAACAAACAGAATCTGTAATAACAAGTCCCCGTTGAGTAGCCAGCTATTCATTCATCATTTTTGCCTTTCTGATTTCTCTGGCTTTCATTTCTCCATAGCCAGCAGTTGCCTGGTTGGTTGGTTGGTTGGATGGATGGAAGGTGGAGGAAGACAGAAGCAAGCAGGGGAAAGGCTCCTTTACCCCCCAGCCCCATTATTCACTATAGCATTTCTGTCCCCCATTTTCATCCAAGGAGCTCAAGGTAGCGTAAATGGTTCCCCCTCTTTTATCCTCACAACAAACCTGTGAGGTTGGCTACAGCGAAAAGAAAATACAGTGGTAGCTCGGGATGCGAACAGGATCCATTCCGGAGCCCTGTTCGCATCCCAAATGGAACGCAAGACGTGACGGCGCGTCTGCGCATGCGCGGGCCGCATTTCGCCACCACCGCACATGCGTGTGACGTCATTTTGAGCATCTGTGCATGTGTGAGCAGTGAAACCCGGAAGTAACACGCTCCGTTACTTCTGGGTTGCCGCGGAGTGCAACTCGAACGCACTCAACCCGAAGTGCATTCAACTCGAGGTATGACTGTAGTGACTGGCCCAAGGTCACCCAAGGAGATGCATGACTGAGTGCAGATTTGAACCCAACACTCTGACCACTGCACCATGCTGCCTGTCTGCATCACTTGCATGTGGAGGGGAAGGCATGTCAAAAGTAAGGTGAGAGTCATGCATTTAAACACACAACACAAAGTCACACTGCACTTCCTGGCTTTTTTGCAGCAGGGAGTTTTCTGTGTGCATGGAAGACCCAACTCTAGGGCCCATAATGGCATCAGATAAAATTCCCTTGCACAAGGCTTCCCAGGCATCCAACAGCCGTCTGTCTGGCATTTAGGAGTGTTGCACAATGTGTACTGCAAGGCCTGTTCTCAGCAGTTACCAAGCATTAGATGCAGATCAGGAGATCTCTCTGCTGAGCTAGGTTGTGCTCAGGAGCGAACCAGCCTGCTCCTTCAGTAGTTCCCTTGTTTCCTCATTGTGCTGAGAAGCCACCATGCCACCACCCTCTCAACCAGAACCAGAACTTACATGGCATGTTTCATTATTTCGGCTGCTTATTGTAAACCTTAAGCTCCTTCTTGGACTTTTTGCTTTCTGTCACATCAACAGCAGAGGGCGCAGAGCAAGTTTCTGATTGCACATGGCTCTCTGAGTGCGGGCTTAGCTCTGTGAGATTCAACATAGGCCAACAACCTCTCTTCCCTCAGACCTAAGACCACCCCACTCCACTGTAACAAGCACAGATGTGTCTGATCCATTGTGTATCCCCCCTACATAGTTCAAACTCTAAAGAAACAAAACCACTCATGGAAGAATGCACTAGGTGATATCCTATTTCAGACAATTATCTGTGAGATGCTGTACCACTAAATATAGCCTTGATAACGTATTAGAGAGTTTCAATGTAATGTCCAAGAGGACCATGCCTAAGAGCATGTACAGACTACTAATCACCATTGAAAATACTATCATTAGCTCATGATCCAGCCAAGGAGAAGTATTTCTAACTGAGTTCAATGAGTGAACTCTTCCCAATGAAATGCAGTCCCGCCCACCATGTACATTACAATCACCTTCATCCTCCAAAGCTTCATCGTAACCAGCTGGGTTTTCATCCTGAGGACCACTCAGATCTTCCAAAGCCTCTGCCTCTTGCTTCTCTGCTTGGTCCAGATCTGCTTCATCAGACTGGGCAATGCCAAGGAAGACCACAGCAAAGAACAGACAGATGAACTTCATGGTCCTTCTAAGACTTGTTGTGTGCTGCTGAAAGGAGTCACAAGGATGAACTGGCAATGGTGATGCCTTCACAGAGTTCATGCCCATATATGCAGGTGGGATGCCAAGATGGCTGCCCTAATGGGACAGGTTTCATTTTCTTTGAAGTAGCTCTCTAGATAAGGGTGTGAAATACAGGTGAATATGGCATTTGAGATTATTTCAGACTTTGCAACACAATTCTCTTTGATGTTGCCCCCAATCTGTAGTTCAGTGTTGCCATCTTTGCATTTGCACTGTTGCTAATAACCCTCTCGCTCCCCATATGCTTGCCTATTCAATTCCCCATCAGGCAGCTGGCACATCCTTGCCATAATCTATGAAACAATATTTATTGTGATGGTTCTGGGCTCTGAGAGAAAGAGGGGGGTGGAAGACTGGCACTGGGTGTATCAACAGCAGCTGCAACAAGTGCAAAATCAAGCTGGAAATGTAAAAGTCTGCTTTTAAGTACAAAAGAAAAAGAAAAACATACAATATTGGGAAAACTTCCGTTAGCAGCAGCACAGGTGAGATTATCTCATTATCTCAGCTCATTATTAGCTAAACAGGTGCCATCAATTGCCCGCTAAAATAGTCTAATCTTAGGCTGCAGGAACAAAGAAATAATGAATCGTTTTAGTCAGTGTTCTCCCACCCCCTCCATAAAAATAGATTTTGGTACTTGCAATGACCCCTTCATGGATCACTGCCTTGCCGTGGCAAAGGGGCTTGAATAACTCAGAGAAGCTATGTCGTGCAGGGCCACCCAAGATGGACCAGTCATAGTGGAGAGTTTGGACCAAACGTGATCCACCTGGAGCAGGAACCAGCAAGCCACTCCAGTATCCCTGCCTAGAAAACTCCATGGACAAAGACAACAGGCATATAAAAGTTATGACGCTGGAAGGTCGGAAGGCATCCAACATGCTACTGAGGAAGAGCGGAGGACAAGTACAAGTAGATTCAGAGCTGATGAAGCAGCTGGACCAAAGCTGAAAAATCACTAAGTTGCGGATATGCCTGGAAGCTAAAGGAAACTCCAATGCTGTAAAGAAAAATATTGCATAGGAACCTGGAATGTAAGAACCATGAACCTTGGTAAATTGCGGGAGGCAGTGGAAGGCAGGAGTGCCTGGCATGCTCTGGTCCATGGGGTCATAAAGAGTCAGACACGACTAAACGACTAAACAACAAACTTGCAATGAAGTTGTTACAGTGAGTAAGAACAAAAAAGAGGTGCTGGTACTGCGTACCTTTGAGTACCCCCTGGGAAAAATGCACTGGTTATGGTTTCACTCTGATCTACACAGCTTGGGTATTGTAGGTTGTTCTGAACACCACACTGAAAAGGAGGCTGTCCGGAGTAGGATGACCAGGTTGGTGAAGGGATCTCCTAATAAAAAATATTGGAAAGATAGGACTTTGTTTAACCTGGAAAAGGTAAGATGAAGGACAAACAAGATACCTGAAGAACTAATAGATCGATCAGGATGTTTCAGCCACATAATGGTGAAGAAACAGTTCAGCAGATGGGGAGGCAGGGGGTTATTAGGAAGGAGGTTAAGGTAAATAGGTGCTGCAATTCTGATGAAAGGACCAATATATTTGGAGGCAACGTCAAAGATAAATTGGCCATTAATCTCTAATCCCATATGTGGTGTTATATTGCACTCTTATCAGGGGTGTGAATTCCAATATTTCTTATTAGGAGATCCCCTCACCAACCTGGCCGTCATATTCCAGACAGCTTCCTTTTCAGCGTGGTGTCCAGAAACACCCCCCTCTTTCTCTCAGAGCCCAGAACCATCACAATCAATATTGTTTCATAGATTATGGCAAGGATGTGCCAGCTGCCTGATGGGGAATTGAATAGGCAAGCATATGGGGAGCAAGAGGGTTATTAGCAACAGTGCAAATGGAAAGATGGCAACACTGAACAAAAGGCCTACAGATTGGGGGCAACATCAAAGAGAATTGTGTTGCAAAGTCTGAAGAAATCTCAAATGCCATATCCATCTTTATTTCACACCCTTATCTAGAGAGCTACTTCAAAGACAATGGAACCCGTCCCATTAGGGCAGCCATCTTGGCATCCCACCTGCATATATAGGCATGAACTCTGTGAAGGCATCACCATTGCCAGTTCATCCTTGTGACTCCTTTCAGTGGCACACAACAAGTCTTAGAAGAACCATGAAGTTCATCTGTCTGTTCTTTGCTGTGGTCTTCCTTGGCATTGTCCAGTCTGATGAAGCAGATCTGGACCAAGCAGAGAAGCAAGAGGCAGAGGCTTTGGAAGATCTGAGTGGTCCTCAGGATGAAAACCCAGCTGGTTACGATGAAGCTTTGGAGGATGAAGGTGATTGTACAGTACATGGTGGTGGGGATTGCATTTCTTTCGGAGGTGTTCACTCTTTCATTGAACTCAGTTAGAAATACGTCTCCTTGGCTGGATCATGAGCTAATGATAGTATATTCAATGGTGATTAGTAGGCTGTACATGCTCTTAGGCATGGTCCTTTCAGACAGTACATTGAAACCCTCTAATACGTTCTGGAAGTAATGCTGACTTAGACTAAGGTAGTTGTTGTCGCCATGCAGAGAGTCACAAGGCCAGCTTGCTAGCCCCAGTTGGATTGTGTTCTTCCAGCTGTCCCGATGCAAAGACCCATCGGCCTCTACTCCGACATAAATCAGCAACCCAGGCTTCAAAGCCAGGGCACACTATCAGCAAAGCAAACTGCGCACACAGAATAGGTGTGAGGCTTGTGGAAGCATACTACAACTACGGATTTATTAATCATAAATCAGGACAAAGAAACATGTTGTCTCTCTCTTTGTCTTCTCGGAGAGACAGAGAAAAGCAAAAGCTATACACACAACGGAAGTTGCCTGCAGACTGTGCTGGAATGTAAACAGACATGTGACACGCAACAGTTCCATGTCTGTAACTAAAGGTGGAAAGGAATTTTCCAACAGTTACCTCCTTTTCTCCAGCACTGGAAATTTCTAGCAGGGGTGGCCACCTTGTCCCCTGCATCTTCTCGTCAAAGATGCACTGCCTTCAAACATGGCTGAAGCCACTGATGATATCTGATTATCAATTTCAGATAATTGTCTGAAATAGGATATCACCTAGTGTGTTCTTCTCTGTGTGGTTTTGTTTCTTTAGAGTTTGAACTGTGTGATGGGGATATGCAGTGGATCAGTTTCATTTGTGCTTGTTACAATGGAATGGGGTGCTCTTTCTTAGGTCTGATGGAAAAGAGGTTGTTGGAGCATATAATAAATAAATAAATAAATACATTTTTATATTTTTTTATATCCTTCTTATCTGGTTGGGTTTTCCCAGCCACTCTGGGCGGCTTCCAACAAATGATTAAAAATACATTAAAACACCGGACATTAAAAACTTCGCTAAATAGGGCTGCCTTCAGATATCTTCTAAACAAAAGCTAGAGAAATCAGAAAGGCAAAGTGTGATGAATGAGTAGCTGGCTACTTAATGGGGACTTGTTATTACAGAGTCTATTTGTTTCATGCTGACTAGCAATAAGAAAGGCTTCCATTCATAAAAAAAAAAATCCCATTCATCCCCAAAACGAATGTTCACCACCAGTGTTATGCATAAAGATAACATCCTTTCTGCTTTGTGTGAATGCTTCTAGACTTCCGTGTAACAGGTTCCATGTAACAGGACTGTTTTTCTCTGTGCAGGAAACATGCAACGGAAGGATCGTACAAGGCAATGTTGGAATTCTGGTGGTAGATGCTTTTTAGCCCTCTGCCCTCGTGGAACAACTCGCATTGGAAAATGCACCTTTTCATATCTCTGCTGTAAAGGTGAAGTCTGTGTTCCTCATTAAGACATCTCACGTTTAGCAGAAAACCTTTAAGATATCTCACGTTTAGCAGAAAACCTCTCAGACCCACTCTTCCTAGGCATGGGACAAGTGCAAGTGTGGATGAGCTCTGAGTGTTAGTTGCTGTTACTCACCCTTTGACCATCGGGTGAAGGGCAGCTACTTAATTACAGGATGATATCCGATGTTATTCAGTGTAGATCCATTGATTTCAATGGGCCTGCCATGAGCATGACTGCTGGAACTTATCCAGCACATATATGTAACAATATATACAGTGGACCCTCCAGATACGAACTTAATTTGTTAAAGGGGTCCGTTTGCACCCCCAAAAATATGTAAATAGAGGCGTGCTTCTGTGCAAGCACGTGTGGCGAAACTCGGAAGTATACAGGCCATGGCCATAACCCAAATATTCCGTATCCAGAGGGATACATAAGTAGAGGTATGACTGTATTCTCAATATGTGTGATCATGACTAAACTCTTCTTCCCCTTTTCTTTAGCAAAATGAAGTAACTGAGAGGGATTTCAAAGTTGGACCATTGTTTGATCATCAGCAGAAGAAATTTAATATCAAGTAATCATCTCTGTTAATTTGGGCTTCAAGGAATCTGGCATGGTGCGAGTCTATCCTTGCTAAGTCAATAATCTCTTCCTTCCTTTCAGCTGTTACTACTACAAATAAACAATCAACAGAAATAATTTTAGCAAATGTGCTTTCTTATTCCTTCATAAAAAACAACTCATTACCTTAAGAGATCTAGTTATGCATGCTTCTGGCCAGACTAAAAGCCAACTAACCAATCAAAACACCACTCCAGAACAAGAAATCCCAATAGTATGATGTTGGCAAAATATCAGAATCTCTGGGCCGGTTCCTGGCTCCCCACAAAATTAGTGCTCAGCTCCCTGAAACAGGCAACTAAAAAAAGTCCATATTACATATGGAGGGAGGGAGGGATTCAAAGTTCTTTGGAAAGATGTCTATTTAAGCCTGGCTGAATCCCCTTGAGAGATTGGCCCACTTAGAATCATAGAATTGTAGAGGAGGAAGGGACCCTGGGGTCATCTAGTCCAACCCCCTAGGACTCCATAGGTCAGTGATGGCAAACCTTTTAGAGACTGAGTGCCCAAACTGCAACCCAAAACCCCCTTATTCATTGAAAAGTGCCAACACAGCAATTTAGCCCAAAAACCAAGTGGGACACGGGTGGCACTGTGGGTTAAACCACAGAACGTAGGGCTTGCTGATCAGAAAGTTGGAGGTTTGAATGAGCTCCCATTGCTCGGTCCCTGCTCCTGCCAACCTAGCAGTTCAAAAGCACGTCAAAGTGCAAGTAGATAAATAGGCACCGCTCCGGTGGGAAGGTAAATGACATTTCCGTGTGCTGCTCTGGTTCTCCAGAAGTGGCTTAGTCATGCTGGCCACGTGACCCGGAAGCTGTACACCGGCTCCCTCGGCCAATAAAGCGTGATGAGCACCGCAACCCCAGAGTCGGTCACGACAGGACCTAATGGTCAGGGTCCCTTTACCTTTACCAAGGTTTTAGTTTAGAAGGGGCGATTGGCGCATCCATGTGAAGAGAGAGAGAGTGGAGCAATACAGTGGTACCTCAGTTTTTAAACAGCTTTCTTCTCGAACTACTTGGAACCTGAACACTTCAAACCCGGAAATGAGTGTTGTGGTTTTATCAAACTTTTTTCGGCAACAGAAAGTGCTCTGTTCTTAATATAACTTTCGTTTTGATTGCCACACTTCCATTTTCAGAGTGACGGAAGGCAGACTGGGTGGCAAGCGAGCAGGCACCTGCCGCCCTCCAGCACTGGGTCCCTTTCCCGCTGCAGCCACAACAGCAACCACCCCCTCCTCTAGCTCCAGGGGCGCTGAGTGAGGGCAGGCTAGACTGGGGCAGCAAGTGAGCAGGCAAGGGATGTCACTGTCACCCTCCTGCCAGCCTGCTCCTGCTTGCAGGCCAGTAGGAGTGGGATGGGGATGCTCTGCTAGGCAGCGTTGCTGCTTGCACGGGAACAGGAGCTGGATCGGGGCTGCTCAGCTGGGGAGGTCAGGCTCCGTCACACTTTCCATTGAGGGGTTCGTGGCTGCACTCACCTCAAGGGACCCCCCACCTCCACATCAGATCCCCTGCAACCCCGTGAAGGCAGCCAGGCTGACTAGTTGCTGAGGTTGGGAGAGGTAGAGGCAGCCCAAAGCTGCATCCGAGAGCCCCTGTAGCACCTGAAGGCAGCCAGGCGCTCCTCAGCTGAGCTGCCCAATCCCGCTCCTACTTGCATGCAAGCAGGAGCAGGGCAGGGATCTCTCAAAAGTGAAGGTTTCGTGCTTCCCAGCTGAGAGATCCCCACGCAAGTATGAGCAGGAACGAGCCTAGCAGCAGGAGGAGGCGGAAGGCGGCTGCTCGGAACTCTCAGTGGCCCAGCAACGTAGCAGCGTGCTTCTGAGCGGGTGCATAGCGCTGCGCCCTCCCCACCCACAGCGGAGGCTCCCCAAGGGAAAACGCGCGCCCTGGAGGTTGTGGCTTCGTTTGGCACACACACCCTGACGCCCATCCGAGGCGCTTGCACTCGGACACAAGTTAAGCGGAGGACTCTACTCGCACCATCGCAGCAGCAGCTGCTAAAGAGGAGTGCAAACTCCAGCACACATTGAAAGAGTGTGTGTTTTCCATCTCTGGCCAGGGCGTTCAGTTCCCCCCACTTTGCGTGCTTGAGCAAGCAAATTAGAGAGACCCCTCTTGATGAAGGTAACAACATGGGTTACACTCTTACCTACACTCTTACTGCAGCACCCGGCAGGAATAATCACTGCTGAACGCGGCGTGCCTTTCTTCCAAAAAGATACAAGAGATCCAGCTTGGAATATAGGTTTTTTAGGGCTGCCATTCAATCCTGTACCCATTTATCAGGGAGCAATCCCTAGTGGGATTTATTCTAGCATACTAATATTAGACTTACTAATTGCCTTCTAAACCACCGTCTCAAGCAACTTATGTCTAAGATACTGAAATAATAATAATAATAATAATAATAATAATAATAATAATAATAATAATAATATAATATAATATATTTATACCCCGCCCATCTGGCTGGGCTTCCCCAGCCACTCTGGGCAGCTTCCAACTAAATATTAAAACACAGTAATGCATCAAACATTAAAAGCTTCCCTAAACAGGGCTGCCTTCAGATGTCTTTTAAAAGTCTGCTATAGTGGTACCTCTGGTTGCGAATGGGATCCATTCCGGAGCCCCGTTCGCAACATGAGCAGAACGCAACCCACGTCTGCACGTCGCTATTTGCCGCTTCTGCGCATGTGCGTGATGTCATTTTGAGCATCTGCGCATGCATGAGCAGCGAAATCCAGAAGTAACCCTTTCTGGTACTTCTGGGTCACCGCGGGACACAACCTGAAAATGCTCAACCTGAAGCAAACACAACACGAGGTATGACTGTAGTTGTTGTTCTCTTCTCTTTGACATCTGGTGGGAGGGCGTTCCGTAGGGCGGGTGCCACTACTGAGAAGGCCCTCTGCCTGGTTCCCTGTAGCTTCAATGCGAAAGCATCCATGACTGATGGCCATCCAACCACTGCATAAAAACCTCCAAGGAAGGAGAGTCCATTAACTCCTGAGAGAGACCGTTCCACTGTCAGACAGCTCTTACTGATGTTCAGTGAGAATCTCCTTTAGAAGGCATTGGGTTGAGTCCTACCCTGTATTTTATGGTACAGTGGTACAGAAATACTTTTTTAAAAATTGAAAAGATGCTACTCCTCCCCACCCCAAAATAAAACACCCCTAGAAGAGAATTTGGGGTGCCCTTTTTCCTTGGGATAATAACAAGAGCAAGCACTGTGAGGGGGGGGGAGAGACTTGGTGCTGTTTGTCAGGCAATATCTGTTTCCACCTGCCTTGCCTCATCCTCCACCTGTCAGGGACTGGACTGCTGGTGAGAAGAGGCGGAGACTGCAGAAGCATTCCAGTGAGGGCAAAGGGGGAGACAATAATGTTTTGGACTGGTGGTTTGAGACAGGAGAGAGGAAGGAGTTGGGAAATAATGGGTGATGAAGGACAGGAGCAGTGCACAGAGGTAGGAGTCAGATCTGTGCAGCAGCCAAGTGACTCGCCGTCTCTGGAGAGT
Organism: Podarcis melisellensis; assembly: GCF_964234715.1. Classification (NCBI taxonomy): domain Eukaryota; kingdom Metazoa; phylum Chordata; class Lepidosauria; order Squamata; family Lacertidae; genus Podarcis; species Podarcis melisellensis. The sequence continues at coordinate 7,154,073 of NC_138530.1, read as the reverse complement.
TTGCCAGAGCTCCCATCCTTCCCTAAGAACTAGGAATGCTCTGCATGTCGCACAACAAGGAGCCCAAAGGCGGTTTGCCCTTAGCATCCACCATAAGCAGCAGGAGGGGTCTAATTGCTAGGAAGTAACAGCCAGGGAGCCGGTGGTGCGTTATTCCGAGCAATGTTGGCTTTTCCCTGTGTCTAAAAGCTCTTTCTCTCTGCATTTCTGCTTTCCTGGGCAGATAGCCAGGAACTGTCAACAGCACCCACTCCTAGGAGCCTTCATAAGGGAGTTGTTTCCAGAGAAAGAACTGGGAGGGAGAAGAGGCCCCTGTGCTGCCCCACATCCAACCCAATAAACCTTCAGAAAGGAGTTCCTGCCATGGGCAAGATGTCGATGTGTATTTTAATGAGCTGAAATCATGAAATTTGAGAAGAGTTTGTGTATGAATTCAACAGGGCTTAGTTTATTATTTTTTTGCAATTTTGTTAATGCTGTTAAGATTGTTGTATAAATTGTGAATGCTGTAGTACTTTGTTAATCCCATAATATGACTTCTGTTGTGATTATGCTGCTTTGCTTTTTGTTGTTGTTGTTTTGTTAATAATGTTTTACTGATTTGTTCATCATTCTATATGATTTGTGATGTTCTGTTCTGTTATTGTTATTTGCTCTTTCGAAGCTGCTTTGAGATTCATGTGGATGAACAGTTGCATAGAAATATAATAAATAAAATCAAATTAAGAAATCAAGAAAACTGAGACTTTTTCGGATAACTTGGGGCACTGGGAGAGTTTGTAGTAGTAGTTACAACAGCAGTGGTAGTTGAGCGCCAGTGATAACTAGGAGTAATTCAGTCCCTGGAGTAAGAATGATTGGATGCAAACTCAATTTTAATTGAAAAGGAATGATTTAGCATTAATTCATCTTGATCGGTTTCTTCCTCTGTTCCGATCATACGCTGTTGATCTTTCTTGCCTCTTTCTCGCGCATGCTCTCTACTGAAAACGCACACAGCAGGACATAGTTGCAAAGCATCGTCCAACATACTTCTCAGAGAGACCGCACTTGTGACGGCATCTCCCCCCCATAGAATTGCATACGATGGGATTACTTGGGAGGGGAACTTCTACAGGGGGAAAAAAGGCAAGAGACTTTAACGGGCTTTTCAGGTATCTCACCCTTTTTCTGCTTAGCTTAGTGTTAAGCTCACTTTAACAAAGCAGACACTGCTTTTCTGTAATAAATAAACGTTTTCCAAATTAAAGCATGATATATTTCATCTCCATGCATTTAGCTTCTTTTTAGTTTCTCTCATGTCCTCACTTTCCACCCCCTGCAAAAATTAAAGTTCCATTCACCACATTTATATACTAGTTTGCAAATTTTATTTTTTTAAAGTCCTCATGAAAATCCATCAACCTTCTCCTAATAAAAACATATTTGCAAGCAAAGACAGACCATTTTTTCAAAGCAGTTTTACACAATATGGTATCTATTGCATACCACTTTCATTAATATATGCATATTTCGACAAGCGTTGCCCAGGTATTTTATGCAATACTTTTTTTTCTTTCTTTCCTCTAGATTACCGGTAACATTTTTGTTTTGACAAAAAATGACAACCATCTTTGCATTTTTCTTTATAAACCATACAAACACACACACACACACACACGAGAGAAAAAACAATGCCATACACCCCTCCAGGGGGAGCAAATTTGTCACACCCCTTCTCCCATGTGGATTCCTATGGAACTATCCTAAAATGCGTGTAGCTGGTCTTATGGGCAGACTCCTTGGATTACACCTGCCCCAGTCTTCCATCCCAGAATGAAAGTGGGATCTCGTAGGATTGCCCCAAAGTGAAGCACTTCAAGGAACTTCAGAGATGAACATGTTTTCAAAACTCTGTAGACAATGAAAAACTTGTTGTGTTTCTCTTAACACTTCCTGTATAATACCCAGGAAGTGGGGGCAGAAATGAAGCAAGACAGAGCTCTGGAAAGGTCCAACTTCTGACCACATGAATTTTTTTTACAGAACTCTCCAGTTCCCCTTTTGGGCAGGGTTCTTGAAAGCCTCTTGTTCTTGTCCGATCTGTGCTTTCTGCTGTATCTACTAGAGGGAAGTACGATACTGAAGGTCTCTTTGCTTTCCTCCTTACCAGCCCTAATGGGCACCATTCACCATTGGGAAACACAACCCAAAATATATGGTTGCCATCCATTAAATTTCTGAATGGAATGTTTTAGCTGATACTCCTGCATTGCAAGGACTTAAACTAAACGACCCCTGGGGTCCCTTCCAGTTCTACAATTCTATGATTCTGTGTGCAGGCTGGTGACCTATGAACCCCATTTTTGCAGTAATAAACATCTACTAATAAGAACAAGGTGTCTTAATGAGGAACACAGACTTCACCTTTACAGCAGCTCTCGAAAGAACTGCATTTTCCAGGGGGCACAGATCCACAAGGGCAGATGCCGAAAAAGTATTTATGGCCACCACTCTTACATTGACCGGTACCATTCTTCCGTTGCATGTTTCCTGTACAGAGAAAAACAGTCCCATTGCATGGAACCTGTTACACGGAAGTATAGCACAAAGCAGAGATGAAATGAAATGATGTTATCTTTATGCATAACACTGGTTGCAAACATCTGTTTTGGGGATGAATGGGAAATTTTGATGAATGAAGCCCTTTCTTATTGCTAGTCAGCATAAAACAAACAGAATCTGTAATAACAAGTCCCTGTTGAGTGGCCACCTACTCATTCTATATTTCCGTGTGCTGCTCTGGTTCGCCAGAAGCGGCTTAGTCATGCTGGCCACAGGACCTGGAAGCTGTATGCCAGCTCCCTTGGCCAATAAAGCGAGATGAGCGATGCAACCCCAGAGTCGGCCACAACTGGACCTAATGGTCAGGGGTCCCTTTACCTTTATGTAATGTGTGAGATGACCACGCCTAAGAGCATGTACAGCCTACTGATCACCATTGAAAACATTGCCATCAGTGCATGATCCAGCTATGATCTAATTGAGTCCAATGTAAGAGTGAAGACCTCCCAAAGAAATGCAGTCCTGCCTACCATATATGTTGCAATCTCCTATGTATGCTACAATTACCTTCATTCTTCAAAGCTTCATCATAACCAGCTGGCAAAGCTGTGTTTTGGTCCTGAGGACCACTCAAGTCTTGCTCTTCCCCTTGATCCACATCGGCTTCATCTGCCTGGGCTCTGCCAAGGAAGACCACAGCAAAGAAAAGACAGATGAACTTCATGGTTCTTCTAAGATTTGTTGTGTGCCACTGAAAAGAGTCGCAAGGATGAACTAGCAATGGTGATGCCTTCACAGAGTTTGTACCTATATATGCAGGTGGGAAGCCAAGAAGGCTACCCTAATGGGGCAGGTTTCATTGTCTTTGAAGTAGCTCTCTAGATAAGGGTGTGAGATAAGGGTGAACGCGGCATTTGAGATTACTTTATCCTTAGCAACACAGTTCTCTTTGATGTTGCCACCAACCTGTTGGCCAGTCTGTTCAGTGTTGCAATCTTCCTATTTGCACTGTTGCTGTTGCTAAAATCACCTTTGCTCTCCATATGTTTGTTCATCTCTCCATCAGTCAGCTGACACATCTTTGTGATAATCTGCAAAGCAATATTCAACAGGAGCTGCAACACGTGCGGAATCAAGGCACTCAGCAACATTCATAAATGTGATTTCCCTTTATAGAGTTTACAACTCGTTTAACTGAAATGCTTCTTTGATGTGCCTAGATCATAGCTGTCAACTTTCCCCTTTTCTTGCAAGGAATCCTATTCGGAATAAGCAAATTTCCCTTAAAAAAGGGGAAACGTTGGCAGGTATGGCCTAGATCCAGCCAACGAGAAGCGTTGAAATTCTGCTTTTAAGTACAAAGTGGGGGGATGGGACAAGGTCCGGAAAACTTGCATTAGCAGCAGCCCAGGGGAGAATTTTAATTGTCTTAGCTCATTAGAAGCTAAACAGGTGCCAGCAATTGCCGGCTAAAATAGTCTAATCTTAGGCTGAAGTAACAAAAGTATAGTATCCAAATCATGAATGATTTATATAGATTCACTTTGTTCTATACAAATTGTACACTTTTCCCCCTACACAACCTGGGTCCTGGGTCTGGCTCTGGGCACCGCATTGAAAAGGAGGAGGCTGTCTGGAGAATTATGGCCAGGTTGGTGAGGAAAACCCCTAAGAATAAATATTTGAAAGATTGGATTCTGTTTAACCTGGAAAAGGTACGATAACAGAGAAACAAGGCAAATCTCTTCAGTTACCCAAATAACGACTAATAGACTGTGATCAGGGTGTGTCTGCAATGTGATGGTGAGTAAACAGGACAAGGGATGGGGAGGCAGGGTTTGTTTAAGGAAGGTGGTTAAGGTAAATAAATGCTGCAATTCTGATGAAAGGGCCAATATATTTTGAGGCAACGTCAAAGATAAATCTATTAAGTTGTGGGTTGACATAGCAGCCGGCACAGCGAGTTCTTCAAGTAGCTCTTTATTTTGTAAGCTGGAATAGAACTGACTGCAAACAGCTCAGCCGGCCTGCTTTTATAGGCAGCCGGCTGTCAACATTGTAACAACCACAGCCCAGAGTTCCCGCCTAAAATAACTGCTGCGGACCTGAGTGAAAACTATCTACAGACCTGAGTGAAAACTATATACAGTATCCCCCTGTTGGCCCAGGGTGAAACTACACTACATAACAAAATCGGCCGTTAAGTATAAAGTAATCTCAAACACCATATTGCACTCATATTGTTTCCGAGCACAATTCAAAGTGTTGGTGCTGACCTTTAAAGCCCTAAACGGCCTCGGTCCAGTATACCTGAAGGAGCGTCTCCACCCCCATCATTCTGCCCGGACGCTGAGGTCCAGCGCCGAGGGCCTTCTGGCGGTTCCCTCATTGCGAGAAGCAAAGCTACAGGGAACCAGGCAGAGGGCCTTCTCGGTAGTGGCTGCCACCCTGTGGAACGCCCTTCCAGCAGATGTCAAAGCAATAAACAACTACCTGACTTTCAGAAGACATCTTAAGGCAGCCCTGTTCAGGGAAGTTTTTAACGTGTGATTTTACTGTATTTTTGGTTTTTATGGAAGCCGCCCAGAGTGGCTGGGGAGGCCCAGCCAGATGGGTGGGTTATAAATAATAAATTATTATTATTATTATTATTATTATTATTATTATTATTATTATTATCAAGGGTGGAAATTCAAATCCAGTGGAACACAGCCCATTACAAATCCTGTACATAGGAATATTTTATTAATAATAAAAATAGTGGCTGGGGCAGCCCAGCCAGATAGGCAGAGTATAAATTATAAAACTGTTGTTGTTGTTGTTATACCCTGCCCATCTAACTGGGTTACCTTGCTGAGCAATATGTTGGGCACCAGTTTGACTGCTGTGAGATTCGTCACAGCCCCTTAACAACCCTATATAGAGAGCCAGTATGGTGTAGTGGTTAAGAGCGGTAGACTCGTGATCTGGTGAACCGGGTTCGCTTCCCCGCTCCTCCACATGCAGCTGCTGGGTGACCTTGGGCCAGTCATACTTCTCTGAAGTCTCTCAGCCTCACTTACCTCACAGAGTGTTTGTTGTGGGAGAGGAAGGGAAAGGAGAATGTTAGCCGCTCTGAGACTGCTTCGGGCAGTGATAAAGCGGGATATCACATCCAAACTCTTCTTCTTCTTCTATATATAGGAATAAATTGGTTCTGCTGCTAATTATCTTTATGGCCTTGCTGAGCCATAATATGTTTGGTACCTGTTTGGCTGCAGGAGTTGCTGGAAGGAGGAGTACAAGGCACCATCCAACCATCTTAGGGACTTCACTTGGATTTGTGTTGAGTTTACTTCCTAGCCTTTTCTTCTCCCAAAGATATCCTACAAGGCAGTGGAGGTTTAAGATCAAAGTTTTGCTTCTCCTACATGGGCTGCCTTCCCAGGTTCATGAGCCCCTTCTCCCCGCTCAAGTCCCTCTACAGCACATGCAGAAACCATCTTCTTGACCATTGGACCCACTATTGGTCTTGTCCACTCAATCTTCCAGAGCCTGTCTTCACATTCAGGGGAAATCCCAATCTCACCAAGGGTTTGAGACCCATCGGATACAGTGACACCTGCTTTGGCCACCCAGTCGAAGCCATATCCTGGGGCAGCACATATTGACAACTTCAAGGATCCACAGGTGAGAGCTGAGTGCAGTTGAGGGGGACCAAAGGTGGACAAAGTACCATAGAAGGAGCAAGATGTGTCTCACAACAGAGGTATCACCCCACCCCTAACACCCCATAGATACCCAGTTCATTATGGCTGACAACTAGAGGTGATAGAGTGCTTTGAGGAAGAGTGAAATACCAATATTTACTTAGGAATAAGTCCCATGTAACTGAATGGGATGCACTTCTGAGGGGACAGTCTTAGAACCATAGAATTGTAGAGTTGGAAGGGACCCTGAGGATCATCTAGTCCAACCCCCTGCAATACAGGAATATGGCAGCTGTCCCAGAAGTAGATCAAACCTCCAACCTTGTTGATATCAGCACCAAGCTCTGAGATACCCAGTGAATTGGATCCAAACATCAGTTAAATTGAAAAGGAAGAATTAAGCCTTTATCAATCTTGACTGAGCAGTGGTGTCACAGTCTGGGTTACGGGCAGTCAGAGTCTCGGCTTTGTACATCAGGACCGGAGTAGAGGGCAGGAAGCAGGAAGCAGCAGTCCAGGGTCCACGGTCCAGGGGTCAGAAGGCCAAGAGTCCACAAATCAAGAAACCAGGAGTTAGGAAGCCAAGAGTCTGAGGGTCAGGAAACCAGGAGTCAGGAAGCCAAGGATCCAAGAGTCATGAAGCCAAAGCACAGCTAGGTGGGTAGCATGTTGCCATGGCAAAGAGCCAGAGGGAAATGCTGGTCTTATATACCCCTCCCGGCCCTTGCCACCAGGTGCTACAAGTCTTCTGTCAAGCATCACCTGTGCAGTAGTGCTTTGCCCTTCCAGGCCAAACTCAGGAAGCCCCCAGTCCTGTGAGGCCCTACCAGTCACAGGGCCTGGCTCCTGCAAGCACTCCTGACAGGTAGTTTCATATTACCTTGGAAGGGACCCCAAGGGTCATTTAGCCCAACCCCCTTCAACGCGAAAGCATCCATGACTGATGGCCATCCCACCTCTGCATGAAAACCTCCAAGGAAGGAGAGTCCACTACCTCATGAGGGAGACCGTTCTACTGTCAAACAGCTCTTCTTGTCAGAAATAATGTTTCGTCAGATTCTCCTTTTGAAGGCATTGGGTTGAGTCTACCCTGTATTTTATGATACAGTGGCACAGAAATGCTTTTCTAAAAAAACGAAAAGATGCTACTCCTGCTCCCCCCCAAAAAACACACACCCCTAAAAGAGAATTTGGGGTGACCTTTTCCTTGGGATAATTACAAGAGGAAGTACTGTGAGGAGGGAGAAACTTGGTGCTGGCCATCAGGCAATATCTTTTCCCACCTGCCTTGCCTCACCCTCCAGCCCTTGGAGCCTTCCTAAGGAGGAAGGTTTCCAGTGCCCTGCGGGACTCGACATCTTTCCACAGGGCCTGCAAGATAGAGCTGTTCCACCAGGCCTTTGGCCAAGGCGCAGCCTGACCCCCTCCTTTGGCAATCCTCACAGAACTCTAGCCCAATGGTTGCCATTAATCTGATTTGAACTGATTTTATAATGAAATGATTTTAGAATGTTGTATCATTTAACTGTTGTTAGCCGATCAGAGCCCGGCTTCAGCTGGGAAGGGCAGGATATAAATAAAATTTTATTATTATTAATAATAATAGAGAAAGAAATGTGGGGGAGAGACACCTTGTCTGTCATCAGAGGGAGGTTGGTTTCACCTCGGCTGCCCCACATCCAACCCAATAAACCTTCAGAAAGGAGTTCCTGCCATGCACATGATGGGGATGTGTATTTTAATGAGCTGGACAGAGTGGAAGATTTTGAGTAATAGTGGCTGAGAAATATTAGTGCATGAATTCAACAGTGCTTAGTTTATTTTTTTATTCCTATTTTGTTAGTGTTTTTAAGATTGCTGTATGCCTTATGAATGCTGTAGTACAGGGGTAGGCAACCTAAGGCCCATGGGCCACGTGTGGCATATGGGGGTCATTTAAACGGCCCATGAGCTTCCCCCTAACTGACTCCCTCACTCAGCAAGTCCCCGCGCACTGCACTAAACCTGTTCAGCGCGACGCGGGGACTCGCTTCCGCGGCAACAGAAATCGCATTTGCACAGACGTCAGAAATCGCAGGCGCGCACACTGACACACGTGTGCAATCCTGCCCACAGAGGGATCTCCACTGGAGTGAACTGGCCCAGGCAAGGCCAACCTTGCTGACCCCTGCTGTAGTACTTTGTGAATCCCATAATATAACCTTTGTTGTAATTGTGCAGCTTTGGTTATTTTATTTTTTTGGTTGTTTTGTGAATTGTGTTTTAGAGACTAATTGTTTTACTGATGAATCGTTAATTGTTCTATATGATTTAAGTGGCATTTGTGGTGTTCTATTAAGTCATTGTTATTTATCGTTTGCAATATATATCGTTTGCAATCGTTTGCTCCCTGTATAAGGAAGTTTTTAATGTTTGATGTCTTACTGTGTTTTAATTTGTTGGAAGCTGTCCAGAGTGGCTGGGACAATCCAGTCATGTGGGTGGCATTTAAATAAGGCCTTATTATTATTGTTATAGTTGTTATTTGCTTTGTGATTCATGTGAACGAAAAGCTACCTAGAAATATAATAAAAAATCAAGAAAACAGAGTGTTGTGGGTAATTTGGGGCATTGGGAGAGTTTGTAGAAGTAGTTACAGCAGCAGTGGTAGTTCAGTGATAGTGATAGTGATGAGTGATTGCTTTGAGGAAGAATGAAAGACCATATATTCACTGAATTGGATGCAAACTCAATTTTAATTGAAAATAAATGATTCAGCATTATTTCATCTTGATTGGTTTCTTTCTCTGTTCCGATCAAATGCTGTTGGTCTCTCTTGCATCTCTCTCAAGTATGTTTTCTACTGAAAACGCACACAGCAGGACCTAGTTGAAAAGCATCGTCCAACCAACTTCTCATTTTGACCGCACCTGTGACGGCATCTCCCCCCCATAGTAATGCATACGATGGGATTTTTTGGGTGGGGAACATCTTCTGGGGGAAAAAAATTAACAAGAGACTTTAACATGCTTATTAGGTATCACTCGTTTCTTGGGCTTAGCTTAGTTTTAAATAGCGGACACTCCTTTTCTGTAATAAATAAACGTTCTCCAAATTAAAGCCTGATATATTTCATCTCCATACGTCTAGCTTTTTCTCTTTTTTCTTAGCTCTGGTTTTCATTTGTATAGGGGTTTCTTTCAAGTTGGCTTTACTGTAAACTGTTCTGAGAAAATAAAAAAATCTGAAGAAGTGTGCATGCACACGAAAGCTCATACCAATAACAAACTTAGTTGGTCTCTAAGGTGCTACTGGAAACAAAATAAAAAAATTCATTTGACTACAGCAGACCAACACAGCTACCTACCTGTAACTTGAATTATGAGGCGAGAAAAGTGTCTGACAAAAATAAAATTAATGATGGTGATATAACAACAAAAGCTTCCTCTCATCTACACAGGTGTTGCTGGTTATACCCCTGTACTAATCTACACAGGTTTGGGTAAGACTACCCTGCAGAGAAGTTAGGGATTTTGTTTCTCTATGAACATGCTATTGGCCCCTTGCCAACAATGAACAGTGGGTGACTCTGTCAATTTCAGTTTCTCTTTCACCCCTCCACCTACAAATAATTAAGTTCCATTCAGCACATTTATAAAGGGACCCCTGACTTCCCCTCTAACCCTCCATGGTTTCCTTGTTTCCCCTTATTCTGCTGCATATTATATCTAACATCCTTCTTCATCCTTACTTAATATCTACATTGCTTTACTGCCAATTACAGTTCAAATCCTACTCGCGTATTAATCTGTTATCAAAAGGTAAAGGTAAAGGTTAAGGTACCCTGACAATTAAGTCCAGTCTCAGACAACTCTGGGGTTGCTTCACTCATCTCGCTTTATTGGCCGAGGGAGCCGGCGTACAGCATCCAGGTCATGTGGCCAGCATGACTAAGCCGCTTCTGGCGAACCAAACCAGCGCACAGAAGCGCCAATTACCTTCCCACTGGAGTGGTACCTATTTATCTACTCACACTTTGACATGCTTTAGAACTGCTAGGTGGGCAGGAGCTGGGACCGAGCAATGGGAGCTCACCCCATTGTGGGGATTCGAACTGCTGACGTTCCCATCGGCAAGCACTAGGCTCTGTGGTTTAGACCACAGTTCCATTTGCAAATATTAATTTTAAAAAGCCCTCATGAAAATTAATCAACTTCCTACTAATAAACACATATTTTCAAGAAAAGCCAAACATTTTTAACAAAGCAGTTTTACATAATATAATACCTATTGTATAATTATAATTATTTTAGTTATTATTCATACCCTGCCTATCTGGCTGGGTTTCACCAGCCACTCTGGGTGGCTCACAACAGAATATTAAAACCACAATAAAACATCAAACATGAAAAACTTCCCTAAACAGGGCTGCCTTCAGATGTCTTCTAAAAGTCAGATAGTTGTATATTTCCTTGACATCTGATGGGAGGGTGTTTCATAGGGCGGGCACCAATACCAAGAAGGCCCTCTGCCTGGTTCCCTGTAGCCTTACTTCTCGCAGGGAGGGAACTGCCAGAAGGCCCTCAGAGATGTTTTATGAATAGGCTGTTTTCATTCATATGTGCATATTTGGACATCCTTTACCCCAGTATTTTATTCTTCTCTCTCTCTCTCTCTCTCTCTCTCTCTCTCTCTCTCTCTCTCTCTCTCTCTCTCACACACACACACACACACACACACATAGAAAAATAGACCATGGCTAAGAGCATGTACAGCCTACTGATGACCATTGAAAACACTGCCATTAGTGTGTGATTCACCCAAAGAGAAGTATTTCTAATGGAGTTCAATGAAAGATTGAAAACCTCCCGATGAAATCCTGCCCTGCCCACCATGTATGTTGCAATCTGCTATGTATGCTACAGTTACCTTCATCCTTCAAAGCTTCGTCATAGTCAGCTGGCAAAGCTGGGTCTTGGCCCTGAAGGCCACGCAAGTCTTCCAAGGGCTTTCTCCATTGCTTCTGGTCATCGGCTTCATCAGACTGGGCAATCCCAAGGAAGACCACGGCAAAGAAAAGACAGACAAACTTCATGATTCTTCTAAGACTTGTTGTGTGCTGCTGAAAAGACTCCCAAGGATGAACTAGCAAATGTGATGCCTTCACAGAGTTCTTGCCTATATATGCAGGTGGGAAGCCAAGATGGCTGCCCTAATGGGACGGGTTCCATTGTTTTTGAAGTAGCACTCTAGATAAGGGTGTGAGATAAGGGTGAATTTGAGATTACTTCATCCTTAGCAACACAGTTCTCTTTGATGTTGTCCCCAATCTGTAGACCTTTGACCAATGTTGCAATCTTTGCATTTGCACTACGGTAGTACCTCAGGTTACAGACGCTTCAGGTTACAGACCCTTCAGGTTACAGACTCCGCTAACCCAGAAATAATACCTTGGGTTAAGAACTTTGCTTCAGGATGAGAACAAAAATTGTGTAGAGGTGGTGTGGCGGCAGTGGCAGTGGGAGGCCCCATTAGCTAAAGTGGTACCCCAGTTTAAGAACAGTTTCAGGTTAAAAATGGACCTCCGGATCGAATTAAGTTCTTAACCCGAGGTACCACTCTATTTCTAATAACCCTCTCGCTCTCCAAATATTTGCCTGTTCATCTCTCCATCAGTCAGCTGACACACCCTTTTCTAAATTTTATTCTAACTTGAATGAAACAATGTGGGGTCCCAGGTAAGTCCCGCTCTGTATAATCGATCACATGGCACAGCGCGCACACCCCATTTAATTACAAATGCCCTTTAACTTTGGGGGACCCAGCCCCCTTAAATATTTTATTGTGGGGGGTCAAAAAAACCCTTGGCCCCTAGGAGTTGGCTCCCATGTCCTTGCCATAATCTGCTAAACAATATTTGTTGTGATGGTTCTGTGCTCTGGGGAAAAGGCTGGGGGGCAAGGCTGGCACTGGGTGCTTCAACAGGAGCTGCTACAAGTGCAAAATCAAGCTAGAAATGTAAAAGATTGTTTTTAACGTACAAAAGAAAAAAGAAACACATGCATGATCAGGATCAGGGAAGCTTGAATCAGCAGCAGCACAGGTCAGATTTTCCAGTTGTCTTAGCTGAACAGGTGCCAGAGATTGCTGGCTAAAATAGTCTAATCTCAGGCTGCAGTAACAGAAGCACAACATCCAAATCATGAATGGTTGTAGTTTCACTCCGTTCTACACAACTTGAGCACTGTGTCTTGTTCTGGATTTACATAGATTCACTTTGTTCTACACAAATTGTACACGCAACTTTGGTACTGTGTCTTGTTCTGGACACCACATTAAAAAGGAGGATGCTGTTCAAAGGAACAGGTTGGTGAAAAGATCTCCTAGGAATAAATGCTGTATTGGAAAATTTGGTCATCCAATCTCTGCTTAAAAACCTTGAAAGAAGGGAGGGTCCACTACCTCCCAAGGGAGACCGTTCCACTGTTGAACTGCTCTTGCTCTGAGAAATAATGCTTAGTCGAGTTCTCTTGTCTTGTGACTTGAAGGCATTGGGTTGAGTCCTACCATGTTTTATTTTATGACATAGTGGTATGGAAACAAACATTTTTAAAGATGCGTATTTTAATGAGCGGAATATTATGAGTCATGAGAGTTGAGAAGAGTGTAAGAATTCAACAGTGCTTAGTTTATTTTTTGATTGCTATTTTTTCCTCGTTGCTAAGATTGCTTTATTGGTTATGAATGCTGTAATACTTTATGAATCCCATAATATAGCTTTTGTTGTAATTGTGCTGCTTTGCTTACTTTTTTTTAGTTTTTTTGCTAATAGTGCTTTATAGCCTGTAGTTGTTTTACTGATGATTTGTTGATTGTCCTATATGATTTAAGTGATATTTGTCATGTTCCATTGCACCATTATTATTTATTGTTTGCAATATATTATTTCCCTGCATAGGGAAGATTTTAATGTTTGATGTCTCACCGTGTTTCAATTTTTTGGAAGCCGCTCAGAGTGGCTGGGGCAACCCAGTCAGATTGACAGTATATAAATAATAAATATTATTATTATTTAGTTTTTTGTGATTTCTGTGAATGAAAAGTGGCCTAGAAATAGAATGACTCAAATCAAGAAATCTAGAAAATTGAGACTGTTTCAGAGAATTGGGGGCACTGAGGGAGTTTCTAGTAGTAGTGGTAGTTCGGTGCTAGTGATAGCTATAAGTGATCGAATGCTTTGAGGAAGAATAAAATACCAGATAGCCACAGAATTGGAAGCAAACTCAGTTTTAATCGACAAAAGAGGTTTAGCATTAATCCATCTTGATTGGGAGGTGGATTCTTCCTCTGTTCTGATCGTACGCTGTTGGTCTTCCTTGCATCTCTCTTGAGCAGGCTCTCTACTGGTATGCCACACAGCAATAAATACTTGCAAAGCATTTTCCAACAGACTTCTCATTGGCATGGCATCCGGGGCGGCAATTTCCCCCCATAGTATTGCATGCCAATGCATTTCTTGGGCGGGGAACATGTTCTGCAGGAAAAAAATAGAAAACGCCAGAGACCTTAACACATATTTGCAAGTAAAGCAAAAAAAAAAATCTGTGAAAGCAGTTTTACACAATATGATACCCATTGTATAATAATAATAATAATAATAATAATAATAATAATAATAATAATAATAATTTATTAATACCCTGCCTATCTGGCTGGGTTTCCCCACACACTTTGGGTGGCTCCCAACAGAATATTAAAATAAGAATAAAACATTAAACATTAAAAATTCCCTAAACAGGGCTGCCGTCAGATGTCTTCTAAAAGTAAGATAGTTGTTTATTTCCTTGACATCTGATGGGAGAACATTCCACAGCGCAGGCACCACTACCAAGAAGGCCCTCTGCCTGGTTCCCTGTAACCTCACTTTGTACAAGGAGGGAACTGCCAGAAGGCCCTCAGAGCTGTTTTATGAATAGGCTGTTTTCATTCATATGTGCATATTTAGACATCCTTTACCCCAGTATTTTATTTTATTCTATTCTCTCTCTCTCTCTCTCTCTCTCTCTCTCTCTCTCTCTCTCTCTCTCTCTCTCTCTCTCTCTCTCTCTCTCTCTCTCCCTTTTTTGCACATAGAAAAACAGACCATGGCTAAGAGCATGTACAGCCTACTGATCACCATTGAAAACACTGCCATTAATGTGTGATTCACCCAAAGCGAAGTATTTCTAATGGAGTTCAATGAAAGATTGAAAACCTCCCGATGAAATCCTGTCCTGCCCACCATGTATGTTGCAATCTCCTATGTATGCTACAATTACCTTCATCCTTCAAAGCTTCATCATAGTCAGCTGGCAAAGCTGGGACTTGGCCCTGAAGGCCACGCAAGTCTTCCAAGTGCTTTCTCCATTGCTTTTGCTCATCGGCTTCATCAGACTGGGCAATCCCAAGGAAGACCACGGCAAAGAAAAGACAGACAAACTTCATGATTCTTCTAAGACTTGTTGTGTGCTGCTGAAAAGACTCCCAAGGATGAACTAGCAAATGTGATGCCTTCACAGAGTTCTTGCCTATATATGCAGGTGGGAAGCCAAGATGGCTGCCCTAATGGGACGGGTTCCATTGTTTTTGAAGTAGCACTCTAGATAAGGGTGTGAGATAAGGGTGAATTTGAGATTACTTCATCCTTAGCAACACAGTTCTCTTTGATGTTGCCCCAATCTGTAGACCTTTGACCAATGTTGCAATCTTTGCATTTGCACTACAGTGGTACCTCAGGTTACAGACGCTTCAGGTTACAGTCCCTTCAGGTTACAGACTCCGCTAACCCAGAAATAGTACCTTGGGTTAAGAACTTTGCTTCAGGATGAGAACAAAAATTGTGTAGTGGTGGTGTGGCGACAGCGGCAGTGGGAGGCCCCATTAGCTAAAGTGGTACCCCAGGTTAAGAACAGTTTCAGGTTAAAAATGGACCTCCAGATCGAATTAAGTTCTTAACCCGAGGTACCACTCTATTTCTAATAACCCTCTCGCTCTCCAAATATTTGCCTGTTCATCTCTCCATCAGTCAGCTGACACACCCTTTTCTAAATTTTATTCTAACTTGAATAAAACAATGTGGGGGTCCAGGTAAGTCCCTGTCTGTATAATCGATCACATGGCACAGCATGCACACCCCATTTACCGTATTTTTTGCTCTATAAGACTCACTTTTTCCCTCCTAAAAAGTAAGGGGAAATGTGTGCGCGTCTTATGGAGCCAATGTAGGCTGCACAGCTATCCCAGAAGTCAGAACACCAAGAGTCTACCACTCTTAACCACTATAGGAATATGGCCAGGTTTGTGAAAGATCTCCTAGGAATAAATACTGTATTGGAAAGTTTGGCCATCCAATCTCTGCTTAAAGGTTCTACTTGAGTGTAGGCCTAGCTCCTGACAACTCCCCCCCCCCCACTACCTGGGTTTTATCCTTATAGAATCGTAGAATTATAGAGACAGAAGGGACCCCGAGGGTCAGCTAGTCCCACCCCCTGCGGTGCAGGATTCTCAGCTGAAGCATCCATGACAGGTGGCCATCCAACCTCTGCTTGAAAACCTTGAAGGAAGGAGGGTCCACTACCTCCCAAGGGAGACCGTTCCACTGTTGAACTGCTCTTGCTCTCAGAAATAATGCTTAGTCGAGTTCTCTTTTATTGAAACTTGAAAGCATTGGGTTGAGTCCTATCATTTTTTATTTTATGACATAGTGGTATAGAAACACCTAAACAAACATTTTTAAAGATGTGTATTTTAATGAGCGGAATATTATGAGTCATGAGAGTTGAGAAGAGTGTATGAATTCAACAGTGCTTAGTTTATTTTTTGGTTGCTATTTTTTCCTCGTTAAGATTGCTTTATTGGTTATGAATGCTGTAACACTTTGTGAATCCCATAATATAACTTTTGTTGTAGTTGTGCTGCTTTGCTTATTTTTTTAGTTGTTTTGCTAATAGTCCTTTAACCTATAATTGTTTTACTGATGATTTGTTGAATGTTCTATATGATTTAAGTGATATTTGTCATGTTCCATTATCAGCTTACAATCTATTATTTCCCTGCACAGGAAGGTTTTTAATGTTTAATGTCTCACCATGTTTCAATTAATTGGAAGCCACTCACAGTGGCTGGGACAACCCAGTCAGATTGATAGTATATAAATAATAAATGTTGTTGTTGTTATTTGTTTATTTATTAGCTTTTTGTGATTCCTCTGAATGAAAAGTGGCATAGAAAGACAATCATACCTTGGGTTGAATTTGCTTCGGGATGAGCGCGTTCAAGTTGCACTCTGCAGCAACCTGGAAGTCATGGGTTTCGCCACTTGCGCATGCGCAGACGCTCAAAATGATGCCATGCGCAGAAGCGGCTAAAAGCGCTGTGCACGTGCGCAGACATGCCGTCGCTAGTTACGTTTGCTTCTCGATGCGTACGGGGCTCGGGCACGGATCCCGTTCGCATCCAGAGGTACCACTGTATAATAAATCAAATCAGGAAATCAAGAAAATTGTGACTGTTTCAGATAATTGGGGGGCACGAGGAGAGTTTGTAGTAGTAGTTACAGCAACAATGGTAGTTTAGTGCTAGTGATAACTAGAAGTGATCAAATGCTTCAAGGAAGAATAAAATGCTAGATAGCCACTGAATTGGAAGCAAACTCAGTTTTAATCAAAAAAAGAGGGTTAGCATTAATCCTTCTTGATTGGGAGGTGGATTCTTCCTCTGTTCCGATCGTACGCTGTTGGTCTGCCTTGCATCTCCCTTGAGCTGGCTCTCTACTGGAATCCCACACAGCAACACATATTTGCAAAGCATTTTCCAATAGACTTCTCATTGGCATAGCACCCGGGGCGGCAATTTCCCCCCATAGCATTGCATACCATGGCATTTCTTGGGCGGGGAACACCTTCTGCAGGAAAAAAAAAGAAAAGGCTAGAGACCTTTAACATGTTTATCAGGTAGTTCTCCTCTCTTTGGCTTAAAGGTAAAGGTAAAGGTACCCCTGCCCGTACGGGCCAGTCTTGACAGACTCTAGGGTTGTGCGCTCATCTCACTCTAGAGGCCGGGAGCCAGCGCTGTCTGCAGACACTTCCGGGTCACGTGGCCAGCGTGACAAGCTGCATCTGGCGAGCCAGCACAGCACATGGAACGCCGTTTATCTTCCTGCTGGTAAGCGGTCCCTATTTATCTACTTGCACCCAGGGGTGCTTTCGAACTGCTAGGTTGGCAGGCGCTGGGACCGAACGACGGGAGCGCACCCCGCTGCGGGGATTCGAACCGCCGACCATGCAATCGGCAAGTCCTAAGCGCTGAGGTTTTACCCACGGCACCACCCACGTGCTTAGCTTAGTCTTATCTCATTTTAACATAGCGGACACTCCTTTTCTGTAAGGTTTTCCAAATTAGAGCATAATATACCGTATTTTTTGCTCTATAGGACACACTTTCTCCCCTCCAAAAATTAAGGGGAAATGTTTGTGCGTCCTATGGAGCGAATGCAGGCTCCTTGGCTTCAGCGAAAGCAAAGCAAAGCCTCCAAAGCTCAGAGGGAGCACTCCCTCTGCGCTCTGGAGGCTACAAGTTGCTTTCGCTGAAGCCTGGAAAGCAAGAGGGGGCAGAGGCTGTGCGCAGCTAACCCCAAAGCCTTTGGAGCACAATGTGAGTTCTGGCTGTGCTCCAAAGGCTTCAGGGATACTTGCCTGAAGCCTTTGGAATGCAGCAAGACTCTCCTGGCTACAGCAAAGGAACCCGAAGCCTTTGGAACACAGCGCTAGTTCCCGCTGCGCTCTAAAGGCTTTGGGTGGCTATCCCTGAAGCCTTTGGAGCGCAGCGGGAACTCGCACTGTGCTCCAAAGGCTTCGGGGTTAGCTGCGCACAACCTCCGCAGGGCAGCAGGGTGCCTTCACCCCGCTGCCCTGCGGAGGCTTCAAAGGCTGTCCCCGAAGCCAGAACAGCGAGACGGAGCGCTGCACAGCGCTCCATCTCGCTGTTCTAGCTTGGAGATGGCTGCGCAAAAAACCAGCACTCCATCTCGCTGTTCTAGCTTGGGGATGGCTGCACCAAAAAACAGCGCTCCATCTCGCTTTTCTAGCTTGGGGAGAGCTGCGCAAAAAAAACAGTGCTGCATCTCATTGATCTAGCTTGCGGATGGCTGTGGCAAGGCCGAGAGGCTCAGTGGTTTAAACCACAGCATCACCTGTGTCCCTTGCTCATGGCTACAAAGATTCCTGTAGAAAGCAGGCCAGAAAGCAAGCCCCTCCTTTCAGGAGTCCTCTTTACTTCGTAGCTCTGACTAGGAGTTCTCGAGTGAAACTAATCCCAATGGGATTTGCATTTGGTGCAAAAACTAAAAGGTGCCAAAGTCCTCATTTGTAGAGGTAAAATCAGGACCAGATTCCTAGTTGTTCCTTTGCCACTGCGGCTTTACTTGCCCCACACCTAATGTTATATGAAGTCAGGTGTGGGGCAGGGAGCCATGACTGGATGAAAACAGACTTTGGGCCCAAATTAGAATCCCTGATGGGTCTAATTTGACCCATGAGCCAAAGGCTCCCAAGACTCGTTTTAGATAACACATGTCATCCTGTGTCCTCTGTAGCTCTCTCAAAGGCTTTAGGGCTCATATCTGACATTCAGAATGTGGTTGCAAGGCAAATCCTGGGTGTTTGGTGAGTGACTGAGAAGTTAGAAAGTGGCAGCATCTTTCCTTCAGAACCAGTAGTGATGCTGATATGTCTAAACAAAAGTGGTGGCCAAATTGCTCTTGTGTATATACTGTGCCTGTGTGCAAATTAACTGACTCTTGCCTGGGTGAAGAGACAGGATTCTGGAAACAGCTAAGGTAAGAATCTGTGGGACCTTGCATGATGCCCTTCAACTCTAGACCTAGTGGTAGAAGCCAGCAGATGCAGGAGAATGAGGGCATGAGAAAAGAAACAAATTGGAAAGGTGAAGGAACCACAATGATATGAACACACTATTGCAAGAGGAGGGGAAAGAAAGAGAAAGGGGGGGAGGGATAAGTATTTGCTTAATTCTACTCACCCGCTGGCATTTGGGCATCATCTTCTGCTAAAACATCAGGATTTGGCTTAGCCGTTGCCTGGAAAACCAAGAAGGCCAAAGCCAAGAGAACGAAAGCAGTCTTCATGGTGCACAATTGGCTGAGATCTCAGAATTGGAGGAGAGAACAGCAAGGCTGAAGAATGGTTGAAGGACGAGATTGCAGAAACCCTTTATTTATACGGAATTTTGTGGCAGTGGGCCAGCGAATTTATGACCAGTAAACTTCTCAGTTGTGGAATGAATAGCCTCAGGGCAAACATCCTGCAACATCTGTCAAAACCCCACCTGGATAGTAAATCATGTGGGAGTATTTGCTGATTATTGGGCAATTATAGTCATGGTGATCCTTTGCAACACAGTGGAGGACCAAGAATAAATGCATCACCCCAAACATCTTAATCTGATGGCTTTATGCAGTTGTCAAATAGTATATGCAATAAGATAGGAGCTGGGGGCATTTATTTAAATGGCTATGAACTGGACTGCAGTGGAGTAGGGAATTAAAAGCCCACAATCATGCAACAATATCAGCGAAGCACCAAAGGGTAAAAGTGCCTTATCAAAAGAAACCAGTGAGTGAAGTGGAACATTAGGAATCAGAAAGTCCAGAAGGTAGTTTGGTCCCAAGAACCTTGAAGATAGACTTCAAAGAATTGGAAGGGGCTCCCTCAGCCTGAAATGCAAAATGAGCGTTGCACCCCATAGTTGCCTTTGACTGGACAGCATAGACCTGCATAATGGCCTTGTACAAGCAGGTGAATTCTGTGGCCCCTTGAGAGTGGTGAAAGCACTGAAACAGGACACGAGGTGTTGGGTCAAAACTGTCCAAAACTTCACAGACTATCAGACACAAGCAGGTTTGCATGGCAGTAGGACAAGGATAAATTCCTCATTCCGCCTCAGCCTTCACTGATTGAATGGGACTCCGTTGTGGCTGGGAAATGCCCCAACTCCTTCGTTGAGAACCACTCAGCATTGAACGCTGTCATGGGGCAAGCCAAGCATCCAGGCTATTGCTTGATGACTGGAGTGGAAGATTCCACAGATGTTTCAACCTGAGCTTAGGGTGTGCTCTGATGGTGTTTCCTGCTTGGCAGGGGGTTGGACTCGATGGCCCTTGTGGTCTCTTCTAACTCTATGATTCTATGATTCTAATCCATCCCATCAGGGGCCACTCATTACTATGCTGATTCTACCCTGTGCCATTTTCGCCACAAGGAGTTACTGTGACACCACAGCTCAACTACCACCATACTGTTAATACTGGGGTGTGGGACATGCCCAAGTGACTCACTTGGGTAGCAGTTGGGGGATCATCTTACTCGATTCCAGGGGGGGTTAAGGTGGATTTTTATGGAGGGAACTCTATATAACCCTACCTCCAAAGCATGGGAACCTAAGTCTATCAGACACAAGCAGGTTTAGCATGGCAGTAGGACAAGGATATATTCCTCATTCCGCTGGTCATGTTGTGTGGATGCCTGATGATCATCTTCCAAAGCAACTACTCTATTCCGAACTTAAAAATGGAAAGTGTAATGCTGGTGGTCAACAAAAGCGGTTTAAAGACTCTCTCAAGGCAAATCTAAAACAATGTAGTATAAACACTGACAACTGGGAAACACTGGCCTGCAAGTGCTCCAATTGGAGAACAGCCTTTCCCAAAGGTGTCATGGGCTTTGAAGATGCTCAAACTCAGGATGAAAGGGAGAAATGTGCTAAGAAGAAAGCACGCTTGGCAAACCCTCACCGTGATCAATTCCAGCCTGGGAACAAATGCCCCCACTGTGGAAGGATGTGTGGGTCCAGAATTGGCCTCCACAGCAACTTATGGACTCATTGTTAAAACTGTGCCTATGGAAGACAATCTTACTCGGCTATGAGTGATCGCCAAAGAAGTTCCGGCCCCCACAGTGTGGCGCCCAGTGCCAGCCACATTTTGTTACGTTTGTTGACTGAACTAAAAAGTTTCTTGAGTCCATTTTTTAAAAAATAAAATCCTCATATTTTTGTCATTTTGTCACTGCCCACCCCCGTGATGACACTTGGGGTGGCCCGCACCCCCCCTTCCTCCACCACTGAGTCCACCACCTCCTGAGGGACACCATACCACTGACAGACCTTACTGTCAGACAGTTCTTCCTGAAGTTGGGTTGGTATCTCCTTTGTTGTAACTTGAAGCCATTGGTTTGAGTCCTGCCCTCTGGAGCAGGAGGAAACAAGCTTGTCCTTGGGCTAGATCTCACTCCTATGTTGACCCAGAACAGCACACCCGCTCTCCAGCTGCAAAGACTATTTACCACTCATTTATAAATTGTTTGAATTGCCCCAATATTCGCTCGTTGAAATGGAAATAATGAAGTTCAAATATCCTTTTTTTATGACAGTTACAGGAAGAGTGGATGCAAAGGACTTTATTTCCCGGATGACCTCCTGCACTGCGGCTGCCTGCTGCTGCAAGAACAGCCTGCCAAGAGAAGGGCCTTTCCTCAAGGACAGAGCATATGCTTGGCATGCAGAAAGTTCATCTCTAGGTTTTACTGGAAAAGGATGCCTGTCTGAAATGGTGGAGAGATGCTGCCATTCAGTGCAGACAAACCTGAGCTAGATGAATCAGCGGTCTGACTCTGGATAAAGCCATCTCCCATGTTCCACAATACGATGCTCCAAGGACACCCACACGTCTTTGCAAACCTGCCTCCAGCTCTTTTATTTCCCTTCTCTTCCTTCCCCCTCCCCTTTTAGGAAGATCACCCACTCTGAGACCCCACAGCTAATTTTCCCCTGGCCTCTTCGCTGTAACAAGTAGGACCAATTCAGCCAGCTAGCCCTAGGGATTATCTAATTGATTTTTTAATTTTATTGTTATTCATGTTTTTATACTGTATTTTATGCAGCTTTTATAATTAAGTGTTTTAAAGTATTTTGATTTTGTTGTTAACTGCCCTGAGCCTGGTTTTTGAACTGGGAAGGGCGGGGTATAAATAAAAATTATTATTATTATTATTATTATTATTATTATTATTATTATTATTATACTTACGGTGAAAGGCCTGGAAATGGATTGGGACATAGGGACATTTGCCCCACCTGCCAGCAGTCAGGACAAAGGGGGATTGCGAAGAGCTCCAAAAGGACCTCTCCAAACTAAATGAATGGGTGACAAAATGGGAAAGTGAGCAAATGCAATGTGAGCAAATGCAAAGTGGCAAAAGGATATTAGTTTCAAACAGATGGCCATAGGGTGGTCCATTGGTGGTGCCTGACCAGGAACAAGACCTTGGGGTCATGGTAGATTTCTCAAGCAAGATGTTCACCCAGTCTGTGAAAAATGCAAATTCTGAGCTAGGCATTGTAGGGAAGCAGTGGGAAATAAAACTGCCAATATCATAAGCGTTGTTCTGTGCATAATAATAATAATAATAATAATAATAATAATAATAATAATAATTTATTATTTATACCCCACCCATCGGGCCACTCTGGGCGGCTTCCAACAGAACACCAAAATACAATAACCTATTAAACATTAAAAGCTTCCCTAAACAGGGCTGCCTTCAGATGTCTTCTAAAAGTCTGGTAGTTGTTTTTCTCTTTGCCATCTGGTGGGAGGGCATTCCACAGGGCGGATGCCACTAGCGAGAAGGCCCTCTGCCTGGTTCCCTGTAACTTGGCTTCTTGCAGCGAGGAAACCACCAGAAGGCCCTTGGTGCTGGACCTTGGTGTCCAGGCAGAACGATGGAGGTGGAGACGC
Organism: Podarcis melisellensis; assembly: GCF_964234715.1. Lineage (NCBI taxonomy): Eukaryota > Metazoa > Chordata > Lepidosauria > Squamata > Lacertidae > Podarcis > Podarcis melisellensis. The sequence continues at coordinate 7,131,009 of NC_138530.1, read as the reverse complement.
TCCTTCAGGTGACTGTGTGTAATGCCTCCCCCCACCCTCAGGACACAGTGTCTGGAAAGTGGTGTGGCGGTCATATCCCATATCCTTCTTAGGCTCTAGAGGGATCTTGCAAGATGCAGTCAGGACAAACCTTTCTCTTGGCAGCACTTTCTGGAGCTGTAAGGCATGATATGGCCTTCTCTACTGGGGAGGCAGGTGGATGGCAGCCACCCTCTTTAATGTTTCTGGCCTGTGGCAGTCTTCTTCCCCATATGGCCCACTGGACTGTCTTAGAAAGGCAAGACAGCCCAGGTTAGACCCCCCATACTGTGACCCACCCCTCCAATATTTCACAAATGAAAATAGGGGTGTCCGATTCAATAATAATAATAATAATGATGATGATGATGATGATGATGATGTCCATCTGACTGGGCTGCCCCAGCCACTCTGAGCAGCTTCCAACACATATAGAAACATAAGAAAGCATTAAACAAGGGGAAGCAGGTGGCACTGTTTTCGTGTGCTGCTCTGGTTCGCCAGAAGTGGCTTAGTCATGCTAGCCACATGACCCCGAAGCTGTACGCCAGCTCCCTCGGCCAATAAAGCGAGATGAGCACCGCAACCCCTGAGTCGGTCACGACTGGACCTAATGGTCAGGGGTCCCTTTCCCTTTCCCTTTTAAAGCATTAAACATTTAAAAATGTCCCCATACAGGGCTGCCTTCAGATGTCTTCTAAAGATTTGTATATGAAAATGCCTGAAGAAGTGTGCATGCACACGAAAGCTCATACCAATAACAAACTTGGTTGGTCTCTAAGGTGCTACTGGAAGGATTTTTAAAATTTTGTTTTATTTTGTTTATTTTGTTTCGACAACGGCAGACCAACACAGCTACCTACCTGTAACTAAAGATTTGTCTAGTTACTTATCTCCTTGGCTGGTGAAGTCGCATAACTTCAAACCCTCCAACATTTCTCTAATGAAAATAGGGACGTCCTGAGGAGAAGAGGGACATTCCGGGATCAAATCAGAAACTGAAAGGGCTTCTCTAAATCAGGGACTACCCTGGAAAATAGGGACACTTGGAGCGTCAGCCCATCACAATAGTGTGTTGGAACTACAATCAAGTAAAATGTCTATGTGACTGGTGTAGCTATCCCATGATTGCAGAAGTCCTGTGCAGGACTTAGGTTCCCATCACTTGAGGGTAGGGTTATATAGAGTTCCCTTTATAAAAATCCAACTTAACCCCCCTGGAACTGAGGAAGATGACCCCCCAACTGCTACCCAATTGAGTCACTTGGGCATGTCCCACACCCCAGTATTAACAGTATGGTGGTAGTTGAGCTGCGGTGTCACAGTAACTCCTTGTGGCAAAAATGGCATAGGGCTGAATCAGGATAGTAATGAGGGGACCCTGATGGGAAGGATTAGCTTTGGCACACCCTAAGCTCAGGTTGAAACATCTGCCTGGCTGCAATCTTCCACTCCAGTCATCAAGCAATAGCCTGGATGCTTGGCTTGCCCCATGACGGAGTTCAATGCTGGATGGTTCTCAATAAGGGAGTTGGGGCATTTCCCAGCCACAACGGAGTCCTATTCAATCAGTGAAGGCTGAGGCGGAATGAGGAATTTATCCTTGTCCTACTGCCATGCAAACCTGCTTGTGTCTGATAGTCTGTGATGTTTCGGACAGTTTTGACCCAACACCTCGTGTCCTGTTTCAGTGCTTTCACCACTCTCAAAGGGCCACAGAATTCACCTGCTTGGACAAGGCCATTATTCAGGTCTATGCTGTCCAGTCAAAGGCAACTATGGGGTGCAACGCTCATTTTGCATTTCAGGCTGAGGGAGCCCCTTCCAATTCTTTGAAGTCTATCTTCAAGGTTCTTGGGCCCAAACTACGTTCTGGACTTTCTGATTCCTAATGTTCCACTTCGCTCACTGGTATCTTCTGATAGCGCACTTTTACCCTTTGGTGCTTCACTGATATTGTTGCATGATTGTGGGCTTTTAATTCCCTACTCCACCCCAGTCCAGTTCATAGCCATTTAAATAAATGCCCCCAGCTCCTACCTTATTGCATATACTATTTGACTACTGCATAAAGCCGTCAGATTAAGATGTTTGGGGTGATGCATTTATTCTTGGTCCTCCACTGTGTTGCAAAGGATGACTATAATTGCCCAATAATCAGCAAATACTCCCACATGATTTACTATCCAGGTGGGGTTTTGACAGATGTTGCAGGATGTTTGCCCTGCGGCTATTTATTCCACAACTGAGAAGTTTACTGATCATAAATTCACTGGCTCACTGCCACAAAATTCTGTATAAATAAAGGGTTTCTGCAATCTCGTCCGTCAACCATTCTTCAGCCTTGCTCTTCTCTCCTCCAATTCTGAGATCCCAGCCAATTGTGCACCATGAAGACTGCTTTCGTTCTCTTGGCTTTGGCCTTCTTGGTTTTCCAGGCAACGGCTAAGCCAAATCCTGATGTTTTAGCAGAAGATGATGCCCAAATGCCAGCGGGTGAGTAGAATTAAGCAAAAACTTATCCCTCCCCCCCTTCTCTTTCTTTCCCCTTCTCTTGGAATAGTGTGTCCATATCATTGTGGTTCCTTCACCTTTCCAATTTGTTTCTTTTCTCATGCCCTCAATCTCCTGCATCTGCTGGATTCTACCACTAGGACTAGAGTTGAAGGGCATCATGCAAGGTCCCACAGATTCTGACATTAGCTGTTTCCAGAATTCTGTCTCTTCACCCAGCCAAAAGTCAGTTGATTTGCACACAAGAAGACACAGTATGTACACAAGAGCAATTTGGCCACCACTTTTGTTTAGACATATCAGCATCACTATTGGTTCTGAAGGAAAGATGCTGCCACTTTCTAACTTCTCAGTCACTCACCAAACACCCAGGATTTGCCTTGCAACCACATTCTGAATGTCAGATATGAGCCCTAAAGCCTTTGAGAGAACTACAGAGGACACAGGATGACATGTGTTATCTAAAACGAGTCTTGGGAGCCTTTGGCTCATGGGTCAAATTAGACCCATCAGGGATTCTAATTTGGGCCCAAAGTCTGTTTTCATCCAGTCATGGCTCCCTGCCCCACACCTGACTTCATATAACATTAGGTGTGGGGCAAGTAAAGCCGCAGTGGCAAAGGAACAACTAGGAATCTGGTCCTGATTTTACCTCTACAAATGAGGACTTTGGCACCTTTTAGTTTTTGCACCAAATGCAAATCCCATTGGGATTAGTTTCACTCGAGAGTTCCTGGTCAGAGCTACCAAGTAAAGAGGACTCCTGAAAGGAGGGGCTTGCTTTCTGGCCTGCTTTCAACAGGAATCTTTGTAGCCATGAGCAAGAGACACGGGTGATGCTGTGGTTTAAACCACTGAGCCTATTGGGCTTGCCAATCGGAAGGTCGGTGGTTTGAATCCACATGACAGGGTGAGCTCCTGTTGCTCTTTCCCAGTTAGCAGTTCAAAAGCATATCAGCACAAGTAGATAAACAGGTACCACTGCAGCAGGAAGGTTAACTGTGTTTCCGTATGCTGTGGCACTCGTCATGGTGTCCCGTTGTGCCAGAAACAGTTTAGTCATGCTGGCCACATTATCCGGAAAGCTGGCTGCAGAGAAATGCCAGCTCTCTCAGCCTGAAATGCGACATGAGGGTCACACCCCATAGTCGCCTTTGACTGGACTTAACCGCCCAGGGGTCCTTTACCTTTACCTGTAACCATGGCTTGAATTCAAGCTGAGGAAGCAAAGACTCCAGAGCACTTCTGAGTGTACTTTCAATCCTTCCCTTTGATTTGAATCACCAATACTTGGTGATGGACAGTTGGCCAGCATCACCTATCTGTCAAAAGTGGTCCAGTTCTCCCTTCGGCAGCACATATACTAAATTAGAATGATACAGAGAAGATTAGCAAAAGTAGTCCAGTTCTGCATCTCAGCCACTGACTGCTGGATCTAGTTTCTTTCATATAGACCCATTCCAATATGGCTTCAGGTTTGGGCATGACTTTGGTCACCCTGACGGATGACTTTTATCGGAAGTGATGTGGTTCTAAACCAGAGTTTCACAAACATGGGTCTCCAGCTGTTTTTGGACTACAATTCCCATCTTCCCAAGCCACTGTTTCTGCTAGCTAGGGATGATGGGAGTTGTAGCCCCCAAACAGCTGGAGACCCAAGTTTGGGACACCCTGGTCTACTTTCTTGACTCTCCTTAACTTCTCAGTGGCTTTCAGTACCATGAGAACAGAGGGTTAGGGGCACAACTTTGCAGTGTCTCCACTCCTCTCTTAAGGGCCACCAAGAGGGAATAGAATCGGGATGCTACCATTTAGACCTATAGCATTGACACTGTGCGGTCCCTTAATGTTCCATATTGCCTCCCTTGCTGTTTAACATTTATGTGACACCACTGGGAGATGTTATCCAGAGATCAGAATGCCCATCTCTCTCCCTCCATTCTGTCTGAATCAGGAGAAGCTGTGCAGGTGCTGGGCCAGTGTCTGGAGGCAGATGGGATGGGGGTCAATAAACAGAAGCTGCATCCTTATTTCTTGGATATGAGAATTTCGAAGACAGTTACTGTATTCTGGATAGGGCACCAGACCTCCCGAAGGAGCAAGTGCGCTGCTTGGAGGTGCTCCTTCATTTTAGATGGGCAACGAGTGCCTATGCCCAGTAATCACTGACAGTCTCCGATGTAGACTTTAATGAGCTCTGTGTGGATCTGACCTTGAAAGTGGTCCAGATGTTGAGGCTGGCACTGCAGCCCAGATGCAATGGGGCACCATTGGACAGGAACACATCCTGTACTGGCTGCCAGTGAGAGAACAGGTCTGATTCCAGGTAGTGACTAAGAATGATGGAAAAATTTCATTTGGTTAGCAGTTAAAGGTTTAGCTCCCTAATTCACACTTTCCTGGAAAATACACAAATGGAAACACAGCCATCCTTCAAAATTGACACATTACTCAATTTTGTTTTTAAATATTTTTTATAAAGAAAAATGCAAAGATTATCGTCAAATATCTTCTCTTTTTTTGGTCCAAATGAAAACATTAATCTAGAGGGGCAAAGAAAAAGAGAATAACAGACAATACTGGGGTAAAGCATGTCTAAATAGGCACATATTAATGAAAATGGCATGCAACAAGTACCATATTATGTACAACTGCTTTGGGAAAATGTCTGTCTTTGCTTGCAAAATATGGGTTTATTAGCTGGTGAATTTTCATGAGGACTTTTTAAAAAATAAAATCTGCAAACTAGTATGGAAAGATGGTGAATGGAACTTTGTTTTTTTTTGGGGGGGTGGAAAATGGGGACTTCAGAAAAACTGAATTTGACCAACTCACCCAATTCTATTTGCTGGCAACGAGGCTGAGGTCTTGTTCAGAAAGAAACAAGATCTCTGACCATTCTGCAGAGTAGCCTTACCAAAACCTGTGCAGATGTATAACCACAGATGTATAACCACAGTATTTACAACAGTATAACCAGCAGCACCTGTGTAGAGAAGTGAAAGTCCATGTTATATCATCATTATCATTAATTTTATTTTGGTTAGACACTTTTCTTACCACATAACTCAAAGAGCGGTTTACAGTAACCCCCCCCCCAAAAAAAACCCCACAACAATAAAAATGAGAACCAAAGCTAACAAAAAAAAGGTGGGAACATATATTATGCTCTAATTTGGAAAGCTTTACAGAAAAGCAGTGTCCACTGTGTTAAAGTGAGGTAAGACTAAGCTAAGCCAAAGAGAGGAGAGCTACCTGAGAAGCATGTTAAAGGTCTCTTGCCTTTTCTTTTTTTTCCTGCAGAGGATGTTCCCCGCCCAAGAAATGCCATGGTATGCAATGCTATGGGGGGAAATTGCCGCCCCGGATGCTATGCCAATGAGAAGCCTGTTGGGAAATGCTTTGCAAGTATGTATTGCTGTGTGGGATTCCAGTAGAGAGCCAGCTCAAGGGAGATGCAAGGAAGACCAAGAGCGTATGATCGGAACAGAGGAAGAATGCACCTCCCAATCAAGATGGATTAATGCTAACCCTCTCTTTTTTGATTAAAACTGAGTTTGCTTCCAATTCAGTGGCTATCTAGTATTTTATTCTTCCTCAAAGCATTTGATCACTTCTAGTTATCACTAGCGCTAAACTACCATTGTTGCTGTAACTACGACTACAAACTCCCCCCGTGCCCCCAATTATCTGAAACAGTCACTGATTTCTTGATTTGATTTATTATACAGTGGTACCTCTGGATGCGAACGGGATCCGTGCCGGAGCCCCGTTCGCATCTTGAAGCAAACGTAGCTAGCGATGGCACGTCTGCGCACGCACGCGTCAAATTTAGATGCTTTTGCGCGTGACATCATTTTGAGCGTCTGCGCATGCGCAAGCGGCGAAACCCAGAAGTAATGCGCTCCGTTACTTCTGGGTTGCCACAGAGTGCAACTCGAACGTGCTCATCCCAAAGCACATTCAACGCGAGGTATTCCTGTATTTCTATGCCACTTTTCACTCAGAGGAATCACAAAAAGATAATAAATAAGCAACAACAACAACATTTATTATTTATATACTGGCAATCTGACTGGGTTGTCCCAGCCACTGTGAGTGGCTTCCAATGAATTGAAACATGGTGAGACATCAAACATTAAAAAAACTTCCCTATGCAGGGAAATAATATATTACAAGCTGATAATGGAATGTGACAAATATCACTTAAATCATACAGAACATTCAACAAATCATCAGTAAAACAACTACAGGCTATAAAGCACTATTAGCAAAGCAACTGAAAAAAAAAGCAAAGCAGCACAATTACAACAAAAGTTATATTATGAGATTCACAAAGTACTACAGCATTCATAACCAATAAAGCAATCTTAACAAGAAAAAAATAGCAACGAAAAAATAAACTAAGCACTGTTGAATTCATACGCTCTTCTCAACTCTCATGACTCATAATATTCCACGCATTAAAATACACATCTTTAAAAATGTTTGTTTAGGTGTTTGTATACCACTATATCATAAAATAAAACATGGCAGGACTCAAACCAATGCCTTCAAGTCACAAGACAAGAGAACTCGACTAAGCATTATTTCTGAGAGCAAGAGCAGTTCAAGAGTGGAACGGTCTCCCTTGGGAGGTAGTGGACCCTCCTTCCTTTAAGGTTTTCAAGCAGAGGTTGGATGGCCACCTGTCATGGATGCTTCAACGGAGATTCCTGCACTGCAGGGGGTGGGACTAGCTGACCTTCGGGGTCCCTTCTGACTCTACAATTCTACGATTCTACAAGGATACAACCCAGGTAGTGGTGGTGAAAGTTGTCAGGAGCTCGGCCTACACCCGAGTAGAACCCTGACAGAGACACATGCCCGACTGGCAAGTTCTCTCCCTCCTGGTTGATCGTTTGGGAGCTTCAAAAGCTTTCTTCAGCCCAAACATCATAGTGACTGATGGCAACAGACACCAGCACACTTAGGGATCCGCAGAGTTTGCACAGTTTGCTTAACAGACCTCAGCAACTCAGCATTTTGGCTAATCTACTTTATTTACATATAAATACACACGGAGCACTGCAACATGGCTCCCTCTCTCTCTCTAGCATCAGACCGCAAAGAGAAAAAGAACAAAGGACAATAGTCCAACTTCACGGAACACAGTAACACAAACATCCTGTTTCCATCACTTCCCACTCTGTGGAGTCAAAACATATGCCATCATGTGATAGACAATAATCCCATGACTGCAATCATGGAGCAGGAATTCTAACAGAAGGGAAGGAAGGTTTTTTTTGTGACTGGAAGATCCAGCTTCTAATCTCATGAAGGAATTTTACCAGGGCTCTTCAATTCCCCTTTGGGGAAGGATTGCTGAAGTCATCTTGTTCCTGCCTGATCTGAGCTTTTTGCTACTTCTGCTAATGGTGCTTTGCTCAAAAGGTGCTGGGCATTCAAGCCCTTCTGCCTCTGTGCCCCACACCCAAGTTTCCATTCCTGGCAAATAAGCTTTGCACTTCCGCTTGTGCAACGGGGCTTCGCACCCCCTCCTTCCCTCAAACACCCCCACGCGCCCCCCAAATGGCTTGTGAGTATGGGCGAACTCCCAGAATGGCACACAGGGGTATGAGAGGGGGGAACCTGGCAAGCTCAAATGCTTAGGATTGCCTTGATGTGGCCTTGATGAAGGCTGAATTCCTTCCTCTATCCTCCGATGTCACACTCACCTTTCTAAAACAATTGCCTAATCTAAGATAGGAACCTATGTATTACAAACACTGTGTCCTTTTAAAAAATAGAATAAAATGCAAGCAGTGGGGCTAAAATATCACAAATTGCACACACACACGTGTAGCATTTCTCTGCTGATCCAAAGCACACAAGATAAGACCTGCTTTATTGCAGATAACTTTGTTTTATTATCACCGTGCTAATTTAACACCTGTTAACACTTGGCCCGATAAAGGCTACTCATATTTACATTCCGGAGTTTCCGTCCCAGTTTGTGTGTAGGCATGTGTACAATATACATATAAATCTTTTTCTCCGTAGAAACATACAAAGAACTTTGAACACAAATAAAATTCTGAACATAACCCAGAACATTTATTAATTTAATTCATGAAATTTATTCACTGCTCTATTGCTGTTGTTGTTTTTTTAAAAAAAGAATTCAAAGTGGCTTATGAAAAAGATAAAACAATAAAATCATCAATAAGGAATCAGGTAGGTAGTCATGTTGGTCTGACACAGTCGAAATAAATTTAAAAATTGTCCAGTAGCACCTTAGAGACCAACTATATTTGTTCTGGGTATAAGCTTTCGTGTGCATACACACTTCTTCAGATACAGTGAAACAGAATCTGAAGAAGGGTATCTGAAGAAGTGTGCATCCACTCTGGGCAGCTTCCAACATATATAAAATCGTAATAAAACATTAAACATTTGTAAAAACCCTTCAGACAGCTTGAGAGTCAGATAATTCCATACCCTCAGGAGCGTCGCTAGTGGGGTGTGGGGGTGTGGTCGGCCCCAAGTGTCTTGCCTGGGGTGGGTGGGTGACAAAAGGTCAGGGTGAGAGAGGTAAGGACCCTCCCTCCCTGCTAGGAATCAATCAAGGGTTCTGTTCCTAGAATCATAGAGTCCTAGAGCTGGAAGGAACCCCAGGATCACCTAATCCAGCCCCCTGCAGTATAGGAATCAGTTTCTTTGCTTTCCACAGCCTCCAGTCCTCCAAGGAGAGCATTTTGTCTGGTTTCATTGTGATGTGGGAAATGGGAAACGAAGGGATTAAGCAGGCACATGCACACATATGCATGCCTGTTACTTTCTCGGAAACTCTTGGCATTCAGTGGGAAACAGGATATCTGTGCAAAGCTTCAGGAGGCTATATTAGTCTTATAATGTGCCAAATGATGCCAGGCAGCATTGGTAGGGAAGTTTTCTCATAAATTCAGTTTAATGCAAGGAAAGAAGCACATTTTCACCACAGCATGGTGCAATTTTATCATGCACACCAACAAACTGGGGGGAAAGGAGCAAAGTAGCTGCATATACAGCTATCTGGACTGGAAACATAAAGAAAAACAATTTGAGGAGGCTGTGTTTTCTCTTAAGAGGTTGTTTATTGAAAGATGGGGGACAAATTAACCAATGGTTCGCTGAAAGGATTGGAATCAATTAACCCATGATTTATTCAAAGTGAGTTCCTCATTCTTCCTCCTGCTTGCAGAAATTTCTGCTGGTTTTTTTTCAGGATTCCACCTAATCTTGCATCAGCGCACTTCAGAACATCAGAAAACAGGAAGTCGAATTGCGCCCCCCCCCATCACCCATCATTCTCAAAAAGTCAATGCCGTCTCTGGAGTGTTCAAGCAGAAGTTCTTTACTTTCAGGGCAAACTCAGTTGGTTTACCTACAGTTACCTTTACCTACAGTTATATACAAAAAAACTCCCTCCCTTCCCCAAGACAAGGTCATGCTTCTGGCGAACCAGAGCAGTGCACGGAAATGCCGTTTACCTTCCCGCCAGAGCAGTACCTATTTATCTACTTGACTTTGATGTGCTTTCGAACTGCTAGGTTGGCAAGAACAGGGACCAAGCAACGGGAGCTCACCCGGTCACGGGGATTCGAACCGCTGACCTTCTGATCAGCAAGCCCTAGGCTCTGTGGTTTAACCCGCAGTGCCACCCACATCCCTTGCCCCAACTTAGCCATCCATCATCATCATCATCATCATTATTATTATTATTATTATCATTATTATTATTATTATTATTATTATTATTATTATTATTAAATAAGCAAGGATTTCAGATTCCCCAATCTTTCACGTAGGCAAACAGAAAACATAAAGAAAAACCAACAGAGCCAGGTTTATGTGCAGTTAATGAGTCATTTATTGAAAGAAGGAGAGAGAATTAACCCATGATTTGGTGAAAGGAGTGGAATCAATTAACCAGCAACTTCTGCGAAAGCAGTGGAGTGGCACATTCTTCCTGGTGATTGTAGAAAGGTCTGCCACTGGGTTTCTCAGGACTCTGTCATCTGACATCAGCGCACACAGCACTTCAGCACTTCAGAAAACGGGCAGTCATTATACCGTTCTTTGAATACCAAGAAACCATGACATGAGAAGCCCCGGGGCAGGCAGTATCCATCGAAGCCTTGGCACAGGACCACCTTAAGTCGTTCAGAATCATCTGGCGGGGGCATCAGCCCAGGGTCTGCATATAAAAGAGAAAAGGAGCATTCGTGAAAATACTTCAAGGGTCAACAGACATAGAAAAGAGAAAAGACCTCAGGAACCTAAATCTATGTGAGGGTAGATCCTGATGGTGAAAGTAGTTCTGTTCCACTAGGGCAAACTGGGCACTCCCCACTGCAAAACCTCAGATTGCCTCCATCTGCCTGCCTGCCCCCCTTTTTTTACCATTTTCTTTTGATTTTCAAAAGTTAATTACATATTTGGTTTCCCGCAATACTTTTTAAGAAGTTTGAACCTCCCCTCCAACCCTCCATTGTTTCCTTGTTTCCCCTTATCCTGCTGCATAATACACCTAATATCCTTCTTCATCCTTGCTTAATATCTACATTGTTTTACAAATCCTACTTGTTTATTAATCTGTTATTAAAAGGTATATGTAAAGGTAAAGGACCCCTGACAGACCACAGCGCCACCCGCATCCCTAGCGCCACCCGCGTTTGTTATTACATTTCTTCAAATACCACAAAGCTCCCACCCCTCTCTTATCACAGACTCCTCCTAGTCTCTGATTCTTGTTGTCAAATTTGCTAACTCCACATAGCCTGTCTGTTTATTCAACCAATCATCCTTGGTTGGTTTACCTTTATCTTTCCACTTTTGTGAACTTTTTTTTGCTTGCCTTCTTATGTCAAACTACCTGTTGCTTTCCTCCTCCTGTAGTCACTGTATAACTCAACAGAGGGAACGAGGGGAACATGACCAACCACTGTTGGCCTCCTTGCCTTCTGCCCTACCAGTTCTAGTGGGTGGCATTGGAGCAGTTCAATCAATATTCTACTGGCTTTGTTAATATTTCTTGGGGGGGGGGTGTTTGCTTCCTTTTATTGTTTTATGCCCTTGCTGGTGTCAACTATTCGGTTTTAGACTCTGTGCAACTTATACATTTTACATCTATTTCATACCTATTTGTAATTTTATATTTTGCCTTTGGTCATTATGAAAAAGGTGAGTAAGGCATCCCATTAAATAAATTATGCCCATATTGAATGCTATTTGCTATAAACATGACACACTTTCCACTAAGATATGCATCTTTGTAACATTATTTGTCTAGGAGAACCACCTTGAAAAATTCATAGAAGGCTGAAGTTCAAATGATGGATATGTTTCAATTTGCATATAAAGAAAACAATAAGTACATGCAGGATTAGGCCAGTGGACCATCTAGTCCAGCATCCTGTTCTCACAGTGATCGCATGTCCCTCTCAGGAACTAGGGCAGGAGTGATGGCACTAAGATTAGGGAAATGGTTTGGGGGAGAGGGAGAGAGAGGACATGGAAAAAGGGATGCCCTGCAAATTTGGATTCCAGTCTCAACCACTGACACAAAGAAGCTCCTGACAGTTTGCTTCTGAAGGATTCTGGGGGGGGAAACAGCCCATCCCAACCTCTGAAGGAAGGTCAGGAAGAAAGTCCTAAAACACAAAGTCCCATCAAACTCAGTAAGAAGTAAATGCATCATGATGAGCTGGACAATGAACCAGATTGCCCAGGTCCATCCTATGAGGCTGGAAAGTCCATGATAACTAAAGCTTGTAAGTCAAAAGAATTCTCTTTCTGCAATAATATGGCAGAGCTAACCTAGAGTTGTGCTTCTAAGCGTGATTCTAGGATTCCTCCACAAGCTGCAATATGAAAGAATGACCATTTTCAGCCCAACTTACCCTCTTTCAACTTCATCTCAGGGTCAAGAGGCTCCTTGGCTTCATCCTCAGATGGTGGTTTGGGATTGGCCTGGACCTGGTAGACCAAGAAGGCAACAGCAAAGAGAACGTAGAGCATCTTCATGGTGGAAGATTGGCTGCAGTCGCAATGCTAATGGAAGGAAAAGGCTCAATGAAGAGAAGGGTGGAGAATCTATGGAAGCTTTGCTGGTATTTATACGGTTTATACCAGGAAAAGGGCAGAATGGTGTTAGAGACTGTTGCCAAATCAACTGTTGACACTCAACAATCCAAATCATTTGAAATACTTTCATTTTGCATTTTATGAAATGTTTGTGAACCTGAAATTCTGATTCCCCAAACTATTATTCTCTTTGTTGTCACCTCAAATATGTGATTATGTATCTATTGACTTTACAACACCCAAGCTTACAGAATACCTTACAGGCCTTACAGAATGCGGCCAGATTCAATCTATCACTCTCTTTATTATTTTCAATGACAGATATTCAGAAAGAAACATATGATGTAACCCAATCCTGCACTGTAGGAGCTTGGTATAGATGACTCTTGGGGTACCTTCCAACTTTACAATTCTGTGATTCATGTGTGTGTGTGGTATGTGTGTATGTATTTTTTATTATTTTTTTATTTTCAGAGGACACCATCGACCATAACATCCTTCTGGACAGTCTAGAGGGGCTGGGAGCTGGGAGCAGTGTTATACAGTGGTTCCGCTCCTTCCTCCTGGACCGTGTTCTGAAAGTGGTGTTGGGGGATGAGTCTTCAGACCCCTGGGCTCTCACTTGTGGGGTGCCTCAGGGTTCTGTCCTATCCCCCATGCTTTTCAACATCTACATTCAGCCACTGGGAGAGATCATCAGGGGGCTGGGCTGGGTGTTCATCAGTATGCGGATGACACCCAGCTCTACCTCTCTTTCAAATCAGAACCAGTGAAGACAGTGAAGGTCCTGTGTGAGTGTCTGGAGGCGGTTGGAGGATGGATGGCGGATAACAGATTGAGGTTGAATCCTGACAAGACAGAAGTACTGTTTTGGGGGGACAGGAGACGGGCAGGTGTGGAGAACTCCCTGGTCCTGAATGGAGTAACTGTGGCCCTGAAGGACCAGGTGCACAGCCTGGGAATCATTCTGGACTTACAGCTATCCATGGAAGCGCAGGTCAATTCTATGTCCAGGGCGGCTGTTTACCAGCTCCATCTGATACACAGGCTGAGACCCTACCTGCCCGCAGACTGTCTCGCCAGAGTGGTGCATGCTCTAGTTAAATCTCGCTTTGACTACTGCAATGCACTCTATGTGGGGCTACCTTTGAAGATGACCGGGAAACTACAACTAATCCTGAATGGGGCAGCTAGACTGGTGACTTGGAGCGGCTGCCGAGACCACATAGCATCGGTCTTGAAAGACCTACACTGGCTCCCAGTACATTTCCAAGCACAATTCAAAGCATTGGTGCCGACCTTTAAAGCCCTAAATGGCCTCAGTCCAGTATACCTGAAGGACCTGGCTAGGAGAGGGCGAGAGAGGTAAGAAGCCTCCCTCCCTGCCAGCAATCAATCAAGGGTTATATTCCTGGAATCATAGTAATCCAGCCCCCTGCAGTACAGGAATCAGTTTCTTTGCTTTCCACAGCCTCTAGTCCTGCAAAGAGAGCATTTCACCTGGTTTCATTGTGATGTGGGAAATGGGAAATGAAGGGATTAAGCAGGCACATGCACACATATGCATGCCTGTTACTTTCTCGGAAACCCTTGGCATTCAGTGGGAAACAGTCTATCAGTGCAAAGCTTCAAGAGGCTATATTAGCCTTATAAGATGCCAAATGATGCCAAGCTGCATTGGCAGGGAAGCTTTCTCATAAGTTCAGTTTAATGCAAGGAAAGAAGCACACTTTCACCGCAGCGTGGTGCAATTTTATGGTGCACACCAACAAACTGGGGGGAAAGGAGCACAGTAGCTGCATATACAGGGATCTAGACTGGAAACGCGGGACGTGGGTGGCGCTGTGGGATAAACCACAGAGCCTAGGACTTGCTGACCAGAAGATTGGCAGTTTGAATCCCCATGACAGGGTGAGCTCCCGTTGCTTGGTCCCTGCTCCTGCCAACCTAGCAGTTCAAAAGCACGTCAAAGTGCAAGTAGATAAATAGGTACCGCTCTGACAGCAAGGTAAACGGCATTTCAGTTGCTATTCTGGTTTGCCAGAAGCGGCTTAGTCATGCTGGCCACATGACCTGGAAGCTGTACGCCGGCTCCCTCGGCCAAAAAAGCGAGATGAGCGCCGCAACTCCAGAGTCGGCCACGACTGGAGCTAATGGTCAGGGGTCCCTTTACCTTTTAGACTGGAAACATAAAGAAAAACAATTTGAGGAGGCAGTGTGAATAGGTTGTTTATTGAAAGATGAAAGATGCTGAAAGGATTGGAATCAATTAACCCATGATTTATTCAGAGTGAGTTCCTCATTCTTCCTCATGCTTACAGAAACTTCTGCCGGGGGTTTCTCGGGATTCCACCTTCTCTTGCATCAGCGCACGCAGCACTTCAGAACATCAGAAAACGGGCAGTCGTTCCATGGTTCCTTGAATGCCAAGCCATTGAGACACTGGAAGTCACGTGGCAGGCAATAGCCATCGTTGTCGGAGCACAGAACCACCTGAAACCGTGAAGAATCCTTTGGTTCTGGGTTCAGTCCAGGGCCTGCATATAAAAAGAAATAAAGGGCAGCATTCTTCAAAATATTTGAAGAGCTCTCAAAAAGCAAAGGACTTCTTGAAGGGCAGATTTCAGTAGAAAATACATATGATTTTTGTACACATCGTTGAGCTGGGAACCACCTTGCAAAATTACAGAAGGGGCGAATTTCAAACAATGGCTGGAGTGCAAACTGAATAGCATCTCTCCCTCATTCTTATTACCAGGTAAATGGCTGCAGGGCTGCAGCATTAAGCACACAAATTCCCAGAGAGAAATATGAAGGTGCAGATGCACAAACAGCATGCCTCTTTGAACATCTTACTTCAGGCATAGGCAAACTCAGCCCTCCAGATGTTTTGGGACTATAATTCCCATCATCCCTGACCAGTGGTCCTGCTAGCTAGGGATGATGGGAGTTGTAGTCCCAAAACATCGGGAGGGCTGAGTTTGCCTATGCCTGTCATACGTCTTACAGAAGATAACATTGAGGGTAACTTAAGCAGAAACTGTTTTCAGCAATTCCCCACCTCCCAAAAAAGGAATGGAGGGGATGAATTTTCAGCCGTGCCCTAGAGTAGGGGTGAGCAAATTGCAGTCCAGCGACATCAGAAACTGGCAGGTGAGGAGTGAAATAAACAAAGGGTGAAGGAGAGAAAGAGAGAAGGGGTGGGAGATAGAGAAAAGGAGGTCACAGAGAGAGGGAATGCCTCACCCACTTTTGAGCCTAGTCTCAGCCACTGCCACAATGCAACTTCTGACAAATTGCCCCTAAAGGATTCTGGTGGGGGGGACTTCCCACCCCAGCCATTGTAGGAAAATCAGGAAAAAGGTCCTAAAACACACAGTCCTCTCCAACTCAGTAAATAAGGAACCTGAATGCATTCCCTCATCCCAATATGAGCTGGGCAATGAACCAGTTTGCCTAGGTCCTTCCTGCGAGGCTGGAAAGACCATGGCAGCTAGACCTTGTAAGTCTAAAGAATTCTCTTTATGCAACCCCATTGCTAAGCTAATTTAGGATTGCACATCCAAGTGGGATTCTAGAATTCTTTCTCACCTCTCAGTAACTACATGGGGTTAATTTATTAATTAAATTACTCCATCACGTCATCTTTCTTGGGACAACCCAAGGCAACTTACAACCAAACTAATAGACAATAACCCCACATAGATGCATTGAAATGTTGTTCTTCAACCCAACTTACCGTCATCTTTATAAGCACGAGACTCGAGAAGCTCCTTGGCTTCCCCTTCAACCTTGGAGGGTGGTTTGGGATTGGACCAAACCTGGAAGACCAAGAAGGCAACAGTAAAGAGAACGTAAACCATCTTCATGGTTGAAGATTTGCTGCACCCTCGATACTAATGGAAGGAAAAGGTTCAATAAATAGAAGAATGAAGAATCTCTGGAAGCACTGCTGGTATTTATACAATTTATACCAGGAAACGGGGAGAAGGGTGATTGCTGCCAGCATCAAACATCCATTGCCAACTATTGGTTGAAACCACCTGAAATTATTTCACTTTACAGTTAATCCAACAATTGCTGGGATTAGCATTCTGCTTCTTTCAAACGCTGATTCTGTGTTCTCACTTTAGGAAGGCAATTCCGCATCAATTGACTCACCAATACCTGAACTGCGGACATCTTTCAGAAGGCACCTCAAATGTTTTTTGTTGAAACTGGGGAAACTGGCAAGAGCAAGGTGGGGCTTTTGTAATCAGTGGAGCTGGGGGTGTTAGAATGAATGTATTGTTTCCTGCTATAAGCCTTGCACCATATAATCATTGCATCAGTCTGACAGCTAAAGATGAAGGGATCAAGCTTCAACCAATTTTCCCCCTGAGAAACTACAAAATACTGCGGGACATGTTTTCAGGGCCAACTCTCCCATTGGACAGCACAGGGCAGCTGCCTCTGTTGGCAGGGGAGAGACAGCAGCAGTCTAAGTTTGCCTCATGCTTAGTGTGGTCCCAGCACCAGTGTTAAGTAAGATTCAAGTGCTAGTCCTGTAATATTCTGCATTTGGTATGGAGAGGACACCAGCCTGTCCATTACAGCAGGCAGTAACATGGCTCAGCTGCCCCTGAGAGCTATGTTCTGTCTTCATATAAGCTAATAACAGCTGGCCAATGAATGATCCGGGAAGCTGGACAGATCCATGTTAGGTAGATTTTATGAGTCTATAAATTCCTGTCAATGTATTGCCAGAACCTAGCTTAACCAGAGATGGGTGAATTTGTCTGTTCTGGTTTTTCTCCTCCTCCTCCTCTTCTTCTTTTTCTTTTCCAAAACTTGAATGTAATTCTCCACTTTCCCATATCAGTTTGTGAAATGGCAAGTCCTCCTGAAAATTCATCAGCATCTTGCTACAAATTTATCCCAATGCGCGTGTATTTTGATGCAATTTTGCCCAATGCACACATTTTTGGCAAGCCATTTCCCCTAAGATAATGCAGTTTCATATATTAACAATATATGCATCCCTGTGCACATTTTACCCTGGTATATGCATTTTGGGTACATTTTGCTTAGCTGAAGAGCTGCATTGCAAAATGCAGACAAGTGTTGCTTTTGAGGGATGACCGTGGTTCAGCTGATATATTGCCTCAGAAAGTGCAACGTTGGTAGATTTGCCTTTAGATGTGAACTGAATCAACTTTCTCCCCCATCTCTACCAACAATCCTCCTTCTAAATTTGATTCCTTCTAGGATTTTTACACCCCCCACAATTCCTAACTGAAAAACACTCCTTTTCTTTTTGTTTTGCTTGATAAGTAGCACACTCAGCCTCGGAATCTGTGCTGTTTTTTCAGTCTGCCTGCAGACCACAAATCTAGCCTGGCTGGGCTATGGAGAACCAAGAAGAGGACTATACAGTAAAGACAAGGTGAAGGGCCTTCATGCTCAAAGGTAAGCTGCATATGTCCACAATTTCTGATGGAAGTAAAGAACCTAAGAGGTTCTCACAACTTCTGGAAAGGTGTGCAGAGTCCCTGGTATTTATTCAAATATTTTCTTTTCTTCTGGCAAAAAATTAGGAGCAGGATTGAGTCAACTATGTGCCAATGCTCTTGAAGGGCAGCTCTCAATGCCCACTCAGAAACTCTTGAAATGCTTTTGACTGAAGGTTTACCCAACTTTAGGAAGACAGGCAGCTTCCTTGTAAAAGGCTTTTTGCCTATCTAGCCCAATATTGTCTACTTTGACTGGCAACAGCTTTCTCCAGAGCTTCAGACAGAGAAAGGATTTTCCCGTCAGCTCTTACGTGAGGGACGAAAACAGCTCCATTTCTACCTTTTCAACTCCATGCATAATTTGCACATCTCTACTGAGTCCCCCAAATTTTTCTAAGCTGAATATCCCCCAAATGTAGCAAAAAAAAATATCTCAAAAGGGATTTGCTCCAAGCATTCGATCCATTAAGTCTTTCCTTTTCTGCACCTTTGGGATGTTTCTAGTGGTGTGGGTATCTTGTTGCAGTATACACAGACAAGACTTATTCTTCTGTCTCCTGCATGTGAAACTTCTTCGTCTTTAAAATTGGGTTTTATAAACAAGAATAATGCTATACAAACAAGTATACCACGTTTTCTCATGTCATTTTCATATCACAAAAATAGTATAAAAATGTGGGAAAATATCTCCAACACATGTTTCTGTTGGAATTCTGCCCGGGTCAGAGGAATGTGCCACAGCGTAGGCACCAGCAGATATTCCTTGGCGACCTCCCCGCTGCTACTCCCGACAGATAAGCAGCTAGGTCTCGGCGATTCTTCCCAGATGTTTGAGAGGAACACACCGTTCATTCTCTCTCCCCTTTGGTGTCCCCCAGGGAGGGGAAAGAAGCAGACAGAAATCTATTTACATCTTTTATTCCTGTCTCTTATATCAGTACAGAGAAACATGTCTGCACTCAACAGCAGTTAGAAGAAAACTCCACCCATGTACTTCCAGTACGGGTCATATGACACACACACTGAGCTAACATCCGGTGCTCAGTACAGAATGCACTGCCCCTTTGTTTCCATGGCAACAGACACAAACATCCTGTTTGGCTTTCCAGCCACAAGCAGCTGACTGAGCCTTTGCTTGAGCCTTTGCTTGCTGCAGCATTGGTGCTTTATGATAACAGTTTCATTATTAGTGGTCAATGGATACGTTCTTGGTTTATGAATTGGTTTAAGCAGTTAGGAAGAAGAAGAGAGAAAAGAAAAAGAAAGAAAGAAGAAAGGGGAGTGGCAGGTGAGGTGGTTATGCTTCTATTATTCTACTTAGTGTGTGTGAGGGGCTGTGTCAGTGTTACTTGTATGAGTTTTCTTACTATTCACTTCTTGTATTTCCTTGATGATGAGAGAGGTTGGGTGTGGCTTAGGGTGTGGTTAATTGTCTTTCGTTGGTTGTAATGAGAGTTGCTTTTGTGTGAGAGCGGGGTGCGAGTGTGTATTTTTCAATCTGGATAGCCAGATTGATTTGTATGCTGTCGGGGGATTCTTGTTGTTGTCTTGTCGGGCTGTGTATGTGAGAAAGGGGAACCAAACTGGGGTGAAGAAATCTTCTTCTATTTGTCCACGTGTCAGTTTCAGTTTATTGGTTAGTTTTTCTAATATGGCTGTTTCCCATGCTATTAGATACCATTGGTTGCATGTGAAACTTCTTAAACCAAATCAAGATCGTGTGGAAGTGAAGTCATAATTTATCAGAGAATTCCGCCCCCCCCCCCATCACCCATCATTCTCAGAAGGTCAGCCCTGTCTCTGGAGTGTTCAAGCAGAAGTTCTTTACTTTCAGTGCAAACTCAGATGGTTAGAGCCTGGTGTTGATAATGCCAAGGTTGCAGGTTCGATCCCCGTAATGGAGAGCTGCTTATCATTGTAGAGGGTTACTTGTATGAGTTTCTTACTATTCACTTCTTGTATTTCCGTGGTGGTGAGACAGGTTGGGTGTGGCTTAGTGTGTGGTTAGTTGTCTTTGGCTCGCTGTAGCGAGCGTTGTTTTTGTGTGAGAGTGGGGTGCGAGTGTGTATTTTTGAATCAGGTTAGCCAGATTGATTTGTATGCTATCAGGGGATTCTTGTTGTTGTCTTGTCGGGCTGTGTATGTGAGAAAGGGGGACCAAACCGGGGTGAAGACGTCTTCATACCGCGAGTTGAATATGCTTCATTTTGAGCGTGTTTAGTTGCACTCCATGACAACCCAGGTTTCACCGCTCGCGCATGCGCAGATGCTCAAAATGACGTCACGCGCAGAAGAGCCTAAAAGTGACACTCGTGTGCACAGACGTGCCGTCGCTAGTTACGTTTGCTTCTAGATGCGAACGCGGCTCCGGCATGGATCCCGTTTGCATCCAGAGGTACCACTGTATAATAAATCATATCATGAAATCATATCATGAAATCAAGAATATTGTGACTGCTTCAGATAATTGGGGGCACGGGGGGGGGGAGTTTGTAGTAGTAGTTACAGCAACAATGGCAGTTTAGTGGTAGTGATAACTATAAGTGATCAAATGCTTCGAGGAAGAATAAAATACTAGATAGCCACTGAATTGGAAGCAAACTCAGGTTTAATCAAAAAAGAGAGGTTTATCATTAATCCTTCTTGTTTGGGAGTTGGATTCTTCCTCTGTTCCGATCGTACGCTCTTGGTCTTCCTTGCATCTCTCTTGAGCAGGCTCTCTACTGGAATCCCACACAGCAATACCTACTTGCAAAGCATTTTCCAATAGACTTCTCATTGCCATTACATCCGGAGCGGCAATTTCCCCCCATAGCATTGCATACCATGGCATTTCTTGGGCGGGGAACATCTTCTGCAGGGGAAAAAAGAAAAGGCAAGAGACCTTAACATGCTTATTAGATAGCTCTCCGTTCTTTGGCTTAGCTTAGTCTTATCTCACTGTAACATAGCGGACACTGCTTTTCTGCAAAGTTTTTCAAATTAGAGCATAATATATGTTCCCACCTTTTTATTGTTAGCTTTGGTGTTCATGTTTATTGTTGCTTTTGGGGGGTTGGTTTTACTATAACTCTTTGCATTATGCAGTAAGAAAAGTGTCTAACCAAAATAAAATTAAGGATGTTGATGATATAACAATGGACTTTCTCTCCCCTACACAGGTGCTGCTGGTTATACTGTTGTAAACATCTGCACAGGTTTTGGTAAGGCTACTCTGCAGCATGGTCAATGATCTTGTTTCTTTCTGAACAAGATCTCAGCCTTGTTGCCAGCAAAGAGCATTGGGTGAGTTGGTCAAATTCAGTTTCTCTGAAGTCCTCATTTCCCCCCTCCCCCCCAAAAAAAGTTCCATTCACCATCTTTCCATACTAGTTTGCAGATTTTATTTTTAAAAAGTCCTCATGAAAATTCACCAGCTTTCTCCTAATAAATGCATATTTTGCAAGCAAAGACAGACATTTCCCCAAAGCAGTTGTACATAATATGGTACTTGTTGCATGCCATTTTCATTAATATCTGCCTATTTAGACATGCTTTACCCCAGTATTTTCTGTTATTCTCTTTTTCATTCCCCCCTCTAGATTAATGTTTTCATTTGGACCAAAAAAAGAGAAGATATTTGATGATAATCTTTGCATTTTTCTTTATATACCCTAATAAAAAAATATTTAAAACCAAAATTGAGTGACGTGTCAATTTTGAAGGATGGCTGTGTTTCCATTTGTGTATTTTCCAGGAAAGTGTGAATTAGGGAGCTAAACCTTTAACTGCTAACTGAATGAAATTTGTCCATCATTCTTAGTCACTATCTGGAATCAGACCTGTTCTCTCACTGGCAGCCAGTGCAGGATGTGTTCCTGTCCAATGGTGCGCCATTGCATCTGGGCTGCAGTATTCTGTGCCAGCCTCAACTTCTGGACCACTTTCAAGGTCAGATCCACACAGAGCTCATTAAAGTCTACATGGGAGACTGTCAGGGATTACTGGGCATAGGCACTCGTTGCCCATCTAAAATGAAGGAGCACCTCCAAGTAGCACACTTGTTCCTTGGCAATTGTCGCGAATTCCTCGCGGCACTTTTAGCAGAAACGCTCAGAGTCCCAGGTTTTTCCCAGTGCAGTCTTTTTAATGTGAGCTATATACAGGTATTTACAAAAACAGTCCATACAGAGTACCTGCTCCTTAAGGCAAACAAATACTCTCCACCACAGCATCGCCACACCACAGCACAACCACCACAACCACTGTTGAGCAGGCTTTCCTTTTTAAAACAGGTGATAGCCAATCACATCCCCGCTGAGTCACTCTGACCCAGCACTTCACAGATTATTGCATCATCCTGTTGAAGCCTGCAGACTTACTCAGTATCCTGTGAATCCCAACAGACGTCTGTTGCCCCATCCAGAATAACTGTCTTCCAAATTCTCATATCCAAGAAATAACTGTAAGGATGCAGCTTCTGTTTATTGACCCCCAACCCATCTGCCTCCAGACACTGGCCTAGCTCCTGCAGGCCAAGGGAGCCACTTTACAGGCCGAGGGAGCCGGCATTTGTCTGCTCCGCAAACAGTTTTTCCAGGTCATGTGGGCAGCATGACCAAGACACTTCTGGCACACGGAACACTGAAACAAGAGCAGTGCACAGAAATGCTGTTTACCTTCAAGAAGGACACTGACAAACTGGAACGTGTCCAGAGGAGGGCAACCAAAATGGTCAAATGCAAATGATGCCTTATGAGGAACGGCTAAGGGAGCTGGGCATGTTCAGCCTGGAGAAGAGGAGAAGAGCTGGGGTGATATGATAGCCATGTTCAAATATATAAAAGGATGTCACATAGAGGAGGGAGAAAGGTTGTTTTCTGCTGCTCCAGAGAAGCGGACACGGAGCAATGGATCCAAACTACAAGAAAGAAGATTCCACCTAAACATTAGGAAGAACTTCCTGACAGTAAGAGCTGTTCGACAGTGGAATTTGCTGCCAAGGAGTGTGGTGGAGTCTCCTTCTTTGGAGGTCTTTAAGCAGAGGCTTGACAACCATATGTCAGGAGTGCTCTGATGGTGTTTCCTGCTTGGCAGGGGGTTGGACTCGATGGCCCTTGTGGTCTCTTCCAACTCTATGATTCTATTATTCCCGCGGAAGCGGTACCTATTTATCTACTTGCACTTTTGGACATGCTTTTGAACTGCTAGGTTGGCAGGAGCTGGGACCGAGCAACGGGAGCTCACCCCATCATGGGGATTCAACCCACCAACCTTCTGATCGGCAAGCCCAAGAGGCTCAGTGTTTTAGACCACAGCATCACCCGCATCCCTAGCACCACCCGCGTCTTTTATTACATTTCTTCAAATACCTCAAAACCTCCACCCCTCTCTAATCACAGACTCCTCCTGGTCTCTGATTCTTGTTGTCAAACTTGCCAAACTTAACATAACCTGTCAGTTTATTCAACCAATCTTCCTTGGTTGGTTTATCTTTATCTTTCCACTTTTGTGAACTTTTTTTTGCTTGCCTTCTTATGTCAAACTACCTGTTGCTTTCCTCCTCCTGTAGTCACTGTATAACTCAACAGAGGGAACGAGGGGAACATGACCAACCACTGTTGGCCTCCTTGCCTTCTGCCCTACCAGTTCTAGTGGGTGGCATTGGAGCAGTTCAATCAATATTCCACTGGCTTTGTTAATATTTCTTGGGGGGGGGGGGTGTTTGCTTCCTTTTATTGTTTTATGCCCTTGCTGGTATCAACTATTCGGTTTTAGACTCTGTGCAACTTATACATTTTACATCTATTTCATACCTATTTGTAATTTTATATTTTGCCTTTGGTCATTATGAAAAAGGTGAGTAAGGCATCCCATTAAATAAATTATGCCCATATTGAATGCTATTTGCTATAAACATGACACACTTTCCACTAAGATATGCATCTTTGTAACATTATTTGTCTAGGACAGTGTTTCCCAACCTTGTGCCTCCAGCTTTTTTTGGACTACAATTCCCATCATCCCTTGCCACTGGTCTTGCTAGTCAGGGATGATGGGAGTTGTAGTTCAAAAACAGCTGGAGGCACAAGGTTGGGAAACACTGGTCTAGGACAGTGTTTCCCAACCTTTTTTGGGCAAAGGCACACTTGTTTGATGAAAAAAATATCGAGGCACACCACCATTACAGCCCCATGACGTCAGCGCGCAGCGTCACGCCGGGAGGGACGCACGAAAGTGTAAGTTTCAATTTTTTCCCCTCCCCCTTGCCTTCCTTCTGTGCCAACCGCCAAAAAGCCAAGAAAAAAGCCAAGACTTTAGGGCAGCAGGTCGACACGGAAGAAGCTCCTACCTAAGGACAGGTGCGACGGCCGTGTCCTCTTCTGCCACACTTGGCAGCCCTGCCTCACGGTCGTGACTCCCACCCTGATTTCTCCCCGCAGTCTGTCCCCCGACCTCTTCTGAAGGCTGGGGGGGGGACAAGGGCTTTTCTTCCGACCCCCAGCATTTTAAAAAACCCCGGGACAGCGGAGGACTTCTCCGCTGTCCGGGGCAATCTTAAAATGCTGGCGGGCGGCATTTTAAAATCGCCCGGGACAGCGGAGGACTTCTCCGCTGTCCGGGGCGATTTAAAAGCCCCTGGGAAGGCAGGCAGGGGGGACAAAGATTTTCGCCCCCCGCCCGCCTTCAGAAGAGGTCCTGGACCTCTTCTGAAGGCGGGCGGGGGCGAAAGCCTTTGCTCCCCCCTGCCTGCCTTCCCGGGAGAGCGGAGAAAGGCAGCGCGTTTCTCCGCTGTCCCGGACAGCTTTTGAAGGCAGGCTTTTGAAAGCCGTCCGGGACAGCGGAGAAACGCAGCGCGTCCTTGCCGCTGCCCCCCGACTTGGCTGGAAGGCTGGCGGGGGGGGAAGCCTGCTCCTCCCCATCGCCAGCCCCGCAAACTCGGGGAACAGCGGGAGAGGCGCAGCGCGCCATCCCGCTGTCCCCCGACTTGGCTGGAAGGCTGGCGGGGGGAGAAGCCTGCTCCTCCCCATCGCCAGCCCCGCAAACTCGGGGAACAGCGGGAGAGGCGCAGCGCGCCATCCCGCTGTCCCCCGACTTGGCTGGAAGGCTGGCGGGGGGAGAAGCCTGCTCCTCCCCATCGCCAGCCCCGCAAACTCGGGGGACAGCGGGAGAGACGCAGCGCGCCATCCCGCTGTCCCCCGACTTGGCTGGAAGGCTGGCGGGGGGAGAAGCCTGCTCCTCCCCATCGCCAGCCCCGCAAACTCGGGGGACAGCGGGAGAGGCGCAGCGCGCCATCCCGCTGTCCCCCGACTTGGCTGGAAGGCTGGCGGGGGGAGAAGCCTGCTCCTCCCCATCGCCAGCCCCGCAAACTCGGGGGACAGCGGGAGAGGCGCAGCGCGCCATCCCGCTGTCCCCCGACTTGGCTGGAAGGCTGGCGGGGGGAGAAGCCTGCTCCTTCCCGTCGCCAGCCCCGCAAACTCGGGGGACAGCGAGAGAGGCGCAGCGCGCCATCCCGCTGTCCCCCCGACTTGGCTGGAAGGCTGGCGGGGGGAGAAGCCTGCTCCTTCCTGTCGCCAGCCCCGCAAACTCGGGGGACAGCGGGAGAGGCGCAGAGCGCCATCCCGCTGTCCCCCCGACTTGGCTGGAAGGCTGGCGGGGTGAGAAGCCTGCTCCTCCCCATCGCCAGCCCCGCAAACTCGGGGGACAGCGGGAGAGGCGCAGCGCGCCATCCCGCTGTCCCCCGACTTGGCTGGAAGGCTGGCGGGGGGAGAAACCTGCTCCTCCCCATCGCCAGCCCCGCAAACTCGGGGGACAGCGGGAGAGGCGCAGCGCGCCATCCCGCTGTCCCCCGACTTGGCTGGAAGGCTGGCGGGGGGAGAAGCCTGCTCCTCCCCATCGCCAGCCCTGCAAACTCGGGGGACAGCGGGAGAGGCGCAGCGCGCCATCCCGCTGTCTCCCGACATGGTTTGGAGGCTGGCGGAGGGCTTCCTCCTCCCCCAGCCCCGCAAGCTCCCAGAGCGATGCCAAAGCTGCGCGCAGCTTCGGCATGGCTCTGGGTCCCGTTCTGGGGGCGGGGGAAGCTCGGGCTTCCCCCGCCCCAGCCCCACGCCTGGCGGTGGGGGAATAAATTTTTTCCCCTTTATTCCCCCCCCCGCCAATTTTTCCCGCGGCACACCAGGCAAAGTCTCGCGGCACAGTAGTGTGCCGCGGAACACCGGTTGGGAAACACTGGTCTAGGAGAACCACCTTGAAAAATTCATAGAAGGCTGAAGTTCAAATGATGGATATGTTTCAATTTGCATATAAAGAAAATAATAAGTACATGCAGGATTAGGCCAGTGGACCATCTAGTCCAGCATCCTGTTCTCACAGTGATCGCATGTCCCTCTCAGGAACTAGGGCAGGAGTGATGGCACTAAGATTAGGGAAATGGTTTGGGGGAGAGGGAGAGAGAGGACATGGAAAAAGGGATGCCCTGCAAATTTGGATTCCAGTCTCAACCACTGACACAAAGAAGCTCCTGACAGATTGCTTCTGAAGGATTCTGGGGGGAAAACAGCCCATCCCAACCTCTGGAGGAAGGTCAAGAAGAAAGTCCTAAAACACAAAGTCCCATCAAACTCAGTAAGAAGTAAATCCATCGTGATGAGCTGGACGATGAACCAGATTGCCCAGGTCCTTCCTATGAGGCTGGAAAGTCCATGATAACTAAAGCTTATAAGTCAAAAGAATTCTCTTTCTGCAATAATATGGCTGAGCTAACCTAGAGTTGTACTTCTAAGCATGATTCTAGGATTCCTCCACAAGCTGCAATATGAAAGAATGACCATTTTCCGCCCAACTTACCCTCTTTCAACTTCATTTCAGGGTCAAGAGGCTCCTTGGCTTCATCCTCAGATGGTGGTTTGGGATTGGCCTGGACCTGGTAGACCAAGAAGGCAACAGCAAAGAGAACGCAGAGCATCTTCATGGTGGAAGATTGGCTGCAGTCGCAATGCTAATGGAAGGAAAAGGCTCAATGAAGAGAAGGGTGGAGAATCTATGGAAGCTTTGCTGGTATTTATACGGTTTATACCAGGAAAAGGGCAGAATGGTGTTAGCGACTGTTGCCAAATCAACTGTTGTCACTCAACAATCCAAATCATTTCAAATACTTTCATTTTGCATTTTATGAAATGTTTGTGGACCCTGAAATTCTGATTCCCCAAACTATTATTCTCTTTGTTGACATCTCAGCTATGTGATTTTGTATCTATTGACTTAACAACACCCAAGCTTACAGAATATCTTACAGGCCTTACAGAATGCGGCCAGATTCAATCAATCACTCTCTTTATTATTGTCAATGACAGATATTCAGAAAGAATATCTGTAATGTAACCCAATCCTGCATTGCAGGGGACTGGACTAGATGACTCTTGCGGTCCCTTCCAACTTTACAGTTCTGTGATTTATCTCTCTCTGTGTGTGCATTTTTTATTTTATTTTTTATTTGCAGAGGACACCATCAACCATAGCATCCTTCTGGACAGTCAATCACTCTCTTTATTATTGTCAATGACAGATATTCAGAAAGAAACATATGATGTAACCCAATCCTGCACTTTGGGAGCTTGGAATAGATGACTCTTGGGGTACCTTCCAACTTTACAATTCTGTGATTCATGTGTGTGTGTGTGTGGTGTGTGTGTATGTATTTTTTATTTTATTTTTTATTTGCAGAGGACACCATTGACCATAACATCCTTCTGGACAGTCTAGAGGGGCTGCGAGCTGGGAGCAATGTTATACAGTGGTTCCGCTCCTTCCTCCTGGGCCGTGTTCAGAAAGTGGTGGTGGGAGATGAGTGTTCAGACCCCTGGGCTCTCACTTGTGGGGTGCCTCAGGGTTCTGTCCTCTCCCCCATGCTTTTCAACATCTACATGCAGCTACAGGGAGAGATCATCAAGGGGTGTGGGCTGGGTGATTATCAGTATGCAGATGATACCCAGCTCTACCTCTCTTTCAAATCAGAACCAGTGAAAGCGGTGAAGGTCCTGTGTGAATGTCTGGAGGCGGTTGGAGGGTGGATGGCAGATAACAGATTGAGGTTGAATCCTGACAAGACAGAAGCACTGTTTTGGGGGGACAGGAGGTAGGCAGTTGTGGAGGACTCCCTGGTCCTGAATGGAGTAACTGTGGCCCTGAAGGACCAGGTGCACAGCCTGGGAGTCATTCTGGACTCACAGCTGTCCATGGAGGTGCAGGTCATTTCTGTGTCCAGGGCAGCTGTTTATTAGCTCCATCTGATACACAGGCTGAGACCCTACCTGCCCGCAGACTGTCTTGCTAGAGTGGTGCATGCTCTAGTTATCTCTTGCTTGGACTACTGCAATGCATTCTATGTGGGACTACCTTTGAAGATGACCGGGAAACTACAACTAATCCAGAATGCGGCAGCTAGAAAGGTGACTTGGAGCGGCCGCCGAGACCACATAGCATCGGTCTTGAAAGACCTACAGTGGCTCCCAGTACATTTCCAAGCACAATTCAAAGCGTTGGTGCTGACCTTTAAAGCCCTAAATCGCCTCGGTCCAGTTTACTTGAAGGACCTGGCTAGGTGAGGGCAAGAGAGGTAAGAAGCCTCCCTCCCTGCCAGGAATCAATCAAGGGTTATATTCCTAGAATCATAGTAATCCAGCCCCCTGCAGTACAGGAATCAGTTTCTTTGCTTTCCACAGCCTCCAGTCCTGAAAGGAGAGCATTTCATCTAGTTTCATTGTGATGTGGGAAATGGGAAACGAAGGGATTAAGCAGGCACATGCACACATATGCATGCCTGTTACTTTCTCGGAAACCCTTCACATTCAGTGGGAAACAGTCTATCTGTGCAAAGCTTCAGGAGGCTATATTAGCCTTATAAGATGCCAAATGATGCCAAGCTGCATTGGCAGAGAAGTTTTCTCCTAAGTTCAGATTAATGCAAGGAAAGAAGCACACTTTCACTGCAGCATGGTGCAATTTTATCGTGCACACAAACAAACTGGGGGGAAAGGTGCACAGTAGCTGCATATACAGGAATCTAGACTGGAAACGCGGGACGCGGATGGCGCTGTGGGTTAAACCACAGAGCCTAGGACTTGCTGATCAGAAGGTCGGCGGTTCGAATCCCCGTGATGGGGTGAGCTCCCATTGCTCAGTCCCTGCTCCTGCCAACCTAGCAGTTCGACAGCACCTCAAAGTGCAAGTAGATAAATAGGTACAGTTTCGGTGGGAAGGTAAACGTCGTTTCCGTGTGCTGCTCTGGTTTGCCAGAAGCGGCGTAGCCAGAAGCTGTACGCCGGCTCCCTCAGCCAATAAACAGAGATGAGCACCGCAACCCTAGAGTCGGTCACGACTGGACCTAATGGTCAGGGATCCCTTTACCTTTACCTTTTAGACTGGAAACATAAAGAAAAACAACTTGAGGAGGCTGTGTGTTCTGTGAATAGTTTGTTTATTGAAAGATGGGGGACAAATGAACCAATGGTTTGCTGAAAGGACTGGAATCAATTAACCCATGATTTATTCAAAGTGAGTTCCTCATTCTTCCTCATGCTTGCAGAAACTTCTGCTTGGGGTTTCTCAGGATTCCACATTCTCTTGCATCAGCGCACGCAGCACTTCAGAACGTCAGAAAACGGGCAGTCGTTCCATGGTTCCTTGAACGCCAAGCCATTGTGACACTGGAAGTCACGTGGCAGGCAATAGCCATCGTTGTCGGAGCACAGAACCACCTGAAACCGTGAAGAATCCTTTGGTTCTGGGTTCAGTCCAGGGCCTGCATATAAAAAGAAAGAAAGGGCAGCATTCTTCAAAATATTTGAAGAGCTCTCGAAGAGCAAAGGACTTATTGAAGGGCAGATTTCAGTAGAAAATACAAATGCATTTTTGTACACATCGTTGAGCTGGGAACCACCTTGCAAAATTCACAGAAGGGGCAAATTTCAAACAATGGCTGGAGTGCAAACTGAATAGAATGTGTACCTCATTCTTACTTCCAGGGCTGCAACATTAAGCACACAAATTCCCAGAGAGAAATAGGAAGGTGCAGATGCACAAACAGCATGCCTCTTTGAACATCTTACTTCAAGCATAGCAAACTCAGCCCTCCAGAAGTTTTGGGACTACAATTCCCATCATCCCTGACCACTGGTCCCGTTAGCTAGGGATGATGGGAGTTGTAGTCCCAAAACATCTGGAGGGCCGAGTTTGCCTATGCCTGCCTTACTTCTTACAGAGGATAACATTGAGGGTAACTTAAGCGGAACCTGTTTTCAGCAATTCCCCACCTCCCAAAAATGGAATGGGGGGGTGAGTTTTCAGCAATACCCTAGATTAGGGTCATGCAACATGCAGTCCAAGGGCCAAGGGCCTAGGAAACTGGCAGGGGAGGAGTGAAACAAAGAAAAGGGTGGAGTAGAAAAAGAGAAAAGGGGTGGGAGACGGAGAAAAGGGGGTCACAGAGAGAGGGAATGCCTCACTGACTTTTGAGTCTAGTCTTAGCCACTGCCACAATGCAACTTCTGACAGATTGCCCCTAAAGGAATCTGGGGGGGGGGGGACGGACTTCCCACCCCAGCCATTGTAGGAAAATCAGGGAAAAGGTCCTAAAACACACAGTCCTGTCCAACTCAGTAAATAAGGAACCTGAATGCATTCCCTCATCCCAATATGAGCTGGGCAATGAACCAGATTGCCTAGGTCCTTCCTGCGAGGCTGGAAAGACCATTGCAGCTAGATCTTGTAAGTCTAAAGAGTTCTCTTTATGCAACACCATTGCTGAGCTAACCTAGGATTGCACATCCAAGTGGGATTCTAGAATTCTTTCTCACCTCTCAGTAACTACATGAGGTTAATTTATTAATTAAATTACTCCATCACGTCATCTTTCTTGGGACAACCCAAGGCAACTTACAACCAAACTAATAGACAATAACCCCACATAGATGCATTGAAATGTTGTTCTTCAGCCCAACTTACCGTCATCTTTATAAGCACGAGACTCGAGAAGCTCCTTGGCTTCCCCTTCAACCTTGGAGGGTGGTTTGGGATTGGACCAAACCTGGAAGACCAAGAAGGCAACAGTAAAGAGAACGTAAACCATCTTCATGGTTGAAGATTTGCTGCACCCTTGATACTAATGGAAGGAAAAGGTTCAATAAATAGAAGGATGAAGAATCTCTGGAAGCACTGCTGGTATTTATACAGTTTATACCAGGAAACGGGGAGAAGGGTGATTGCTGCCAGCATCAAACATCCATTGCCAACTATTGGTTGAAACCACCTGAAATTATTTCACTTTACAGTTAATCCAACAATTGCTGGGATTAGCATTCTGCTTCTTTCAAACGCTGATTCTGTGTTCTCACTTTAGGAAGGCAATTCCGCATCAATTGACTCACCAATACCTGAACTGCGGACATCTTTCAGAAGGCACCTCAAATGTTTTTTGTTGAAACTGGGGAAACTGGCAAGAGCAAGGTGGGGCTTTTGTAATCAGTGGAGCTGGGGGTGTTAGAATGAATGTATTGTTTCCTGCTATAAGCCTTGCACCATATAATCATTGCATCAGTCTGACAGCTAAAGATGAAGGGATCAAGCTTCAACCAATTTTCCCCCTGAGAAACTACAAAACACTGCGGGACATGTTTTCAGAGCCAACTCTCCCATTGGACAGCACAGGGCAGCTGCTTCTGTTGGCAGGGGAGAGACAGCAGCAGTCTAAGTTTGCCTCATGCTTAGTGTGGTCCCAGCACCAGTGCTAAGTAAGATTCAAGTGCTAGTCCTGTAATATTCTGCATTTGGTATGGAGAGGACACCAGCCTGTCCATTACAGCAGGCAGTAACATGGCTCAGCTGCCCCTGAGAGCTATGTTCTGTCTTCATATAAGCTAATAACAGCTGGCCAATGAATGATCCGGGAAGCTGGACAGATCCATGTTAGGTAGATTTTATGAGTCTATAAATTCCTGTCAATGTATTGCCAGAACCTAGCTTACCCAGAGATGGGTGAATCTGTCCGTTCTGGTTTTTCTCCTCCTCCTCTTCTTCTTTTTCTTTTCCAAAACTTGAATGTAATTCTCCACTTTCCCATATCAG
The DNA here is from genome assembly GCF_964234715.1 of Podarcis melisellensis. NCBI lineage: Eukaryota > Metazoa > Chordata > Lepidosauria > Squamata > Lacertidae > Podarcis > Podarcis melisellensis. The sequence continues at coordinate 7,098,778 of NC_138530.1, read as the reverse complement.
TTTGTGAAATGGCAAGTCCTCCTGAAAATTCATCAGCATCTTGCTACAAATTTATCCCAATGCACATGTATTTTGATGCAATTTTGCCCAATGCACACATTTTTGGCAAGCCATTTCCCCTAAGATAATGCAGTTTCATATATTAACAATATATGCATCCCTGTGCACATTTTACCCTGGTATATGCATTTTGGGTACATTTTGCTTAGCTGAAGAATTGCATTGCAAAATGCAGACAAGTGTTGCTTTTGATGGATGGCCGTGGTTCAGCTAATATATTGCCTCAGAAAGTGCAACATTGGTAGATTTGCCTTTAGATGTGAACTGAATCAACTTTCTCCCCCAACTCTACCAACAGCCCTCCTTCTAAATTTGATTCCTTCTAGGATTTTTACACCCACCACGGTTCCTAACTGAAAAACACTCCTTTTCTTTTTGTTCTGAAAGAAGCCCTCAGCTTAACATCTGCTTGATAAGTAGCACACTCAGCCTCGGAATCTGTGCTGTTTTTTCAGTCTGCCTGCAGACCACAAATCTAGCCTGGCTGGGTATGGAGAACCAAGAAGAGGACTATACAGTAAAGACAAGGTGAAGGGCCTTCATGCTCAAAGGTAAGCTGCATATGTCCACAATTTCTGATGGAAGTAAAGAACCCAAGAGGTTCTCACAACTTCTGGAAAGGTGTGCAGAGTCCCTGGTATTTATTCAATTTTTTTTTTCTTCTGGCAAAAAATTAGGAGCAGGATTGAGTCAACTATGTGCCAGTGCTCTTGAAGGGCAGCTCTCAATGCCCACTCAGAAACTCTTGAAATGCTTTTGACTAAAGGTTTACCCAACTTTAGGAAGACAGGCAGCTTCCTTGTAAAAGGCTTTTTGCCTATCTAGCCCAATATTGTCTACTCTGACTGGCAACAGCTCTCTCCAGAGCTTCAGACAGAGAAAGGTTTTTCCCGTCAGCTCTTACGTGAGGGATGAAAACAGCTCCGTTTTTACCTTTTCAACTCCATGCGTAATTTGCACACCTCTACTGAGTCCCCCAAATTTTTCTAAGCTGAATAGCCCCCAAATGTGGCAAAGGGATTTGCTCCAACCATTCGATCCATTAGGTCTTTCCTTTTCTGCACCTTTTGGATGTTTCTAGTGGTGGGGGTATCTTGTTGCACTATACACAGACAAGACTTATTCTTCTGTCTCCTGCATGTGAAATTTCTTCTTTTTTAAAATTGGGTTTTATAAACAAGAATAATGCTATACAAACAAGTATACCACGGTTTTCTCATGTCATTTTCATATCACAAAAAATAGCATAAAAATGTGGGAAAATATCTCCAACACATGTTTCATTATTAGTGGCCAATGGATACGTTCTTGGTTTATGAATTGGTTTAAGCAGTTAGGAAGAAGAAGAAGAGAGAAAAGAAAAAGAAAGAAAAAAGGGGGTGTGGCAGGTGAGGTTGTTATTCTTCTATTATTCTACTTAGTGTGTGTGAGGGGCTGTGTCAGTGTTACTTGTATGAGTTTTCTTACTATTCACTTCTTGTATTTCCTTGGTGGTGAGAGAGGTTGGGTGTGGCTTAGGGTGTAGTTAGTTGTCTTTGGTTGGTTGTAGTGAGAGTTGCTTTTGTGTGAGAGCGGGGTGCGAGTGTGCATTTTTCAATCAGGTTAGCCAGATTGATTTGTATGCTGTCAGGGGATTCTTGTTGTTGTCTTGTTGGGCTGTGTATGTGAGAAAGGGGAACCAAACTGGGGTGAAGACATCTTCTTCTATTTGTCCGTGTGTCAGTTTCAGTTTATTGGTTAGTTTTTCTAATATGGCTGTTTCCCATGCTATTAGATACCATTGGTTGCATGTGAAACTTCTTAAACCAATTCAAGATCGTGTGGAAGTGAAGTCATAATTTATCAGAGAATTCCGCCCCCCCCCCATCACCTATCATTCTCAGAAAGTCAGCCCTGTCTCTGGAGTGTTCAAGCAGAAGTTCTTTACTTTCAGTGCAATCTCAGATGGTTAGAGCCTGGTGTTGATAATGCCAAGGTTGCAGGTTCGATCCCCGTAATGGAGAGCTGCTTATCATTGTAGAGGGTTGGACTAGATGATCCTCAGGCCCCTTCCAACTCTATACTTATATAGGGACACGGGTGGCATTGTGGTCTAAACCACTGAGCCTCTTGGGCTTGCTGATCGGAGGGTCAGAGTTTAAAATCCCCGTGATGGAGTGAGCTCCCATCGATCTGTCCCAGCTCCTGCCAACCTAGCAGTTCAAAAAGCTTCCAGCATGACTAAGACACTTCTGGCAAACCAGAGCAGCACACGGAAACACCGTTGACCTTCCCGCCAAAGTGGTACCTATTTATCTACTTGCACTTCGTGCTTTTGAACTGCTACGTTGGCAGGAGCAGGGACTGAGCAACGGGAGCTCCACCCTTCGCAGGGATTCAAACTGCTGACCTTCTGATCAGCAAGCACTAGGCTCTGTGGTTTAACCAGCAGCCCCACCCACATCCCAACTTAGCCTTCCATTATTATTATTATTATTATTATTATTATTATTATTATTATTATATAAGCAAGGATTTCAGATTCCACAATCGTTCACGTAGGAAACAGAAAACATAAAGAAAAAACCACCAGAGCCAGGTTTATGTGCAGTAAATGAGTCGTTTATTTGAAGAAGGAGAGAGAATTAACCCATGATTTGGTGAAAGGAGTGGAATCAATTAACCAGCAACTTCTGCGAAAGCAGTCGAGTGGCACATTCTTCCTGGTGATTGTAGAAAGGTCTGCCACTGGGTTTCCCAGGACTCTGACATCTGACATCAGCGCACGCAGCACTTCAGATCTGCAGAAAACGGGCAGTCGTTATACCGTTCTTTGAATACCAAGAAACTGTGACATAAGAAGCCCCGGGGCAGGCAGTATCCATCGCCGCTTTGGCACTGGATCGCCGTAAGTCGTGCAGAATCGTCTGGCTGGGGCAGCCCAGGGTCTGCATATAAAAGAGAAAAGCAACATTCGTGAAAATACTTCAAGGGTCAATAGACATAGAAAAGAGCAAAGACCTCAGGAACTTAAGTATATGTGAGGGGAGATCCTGGCTGGCAGAGCATCCTGATGGTGAAAGTAGTTCTGTTCCATTAGAGCAAACTGGGCACTCCCCACTCCCAAACCTCAGATTGCCTCCATCTGCCTGCCTGCCTGCCCCCCTATTTTTAAAATTTTCTTCTGATTTTCAAAATTAATTACATATTTGGTTTCCCCCCAATATTTTTTAACAAATCTGAACTTCCCTTCCAACCCTCCATTGTTTCCTTATTTCCCCTTATCCTGCTTCATATTACACCTAACATCCTTCTTCATCCTTACTTAATATCTACATTGCTTTACTGCTGATTACAGTTCAAATCCTACTTGTCTATTAATCTGTTATTAAAAGGTAAAGATAAAGGACCCCTGACAGTTAAGTCCAGTCTCAGACGACTCTGAGGTTGCGGCGCTCATCTCGCTTTACAGGCCGAGGGAGTGGCGATTGTCTGCTCCACAGACAGTTTTTCCGGGTCATGTGGCCAGCATGAATAAGCTGCTTCTGGCACAACAGAACACTGAAACCAGAGCAGTGCATAGAAACGCTGTTTACCTTCCTATTTATCTACTTGCATGTTTTGGCAGGCTTTTGAACTGCTAGGTTGGCAGGAGCTGGGACCGAGCAATGGGAGCTTCCTTTTATTGTTTTATTGTTATTCCCTTGCTGGTTTCAGCTATTTGGTTTTAGACTCTGTAAAACTTATACATTTTACATCTATTTTATATCTATTTGTATTTTTATATTTTGCCTTTGGTCATTATGAAAAAGGCATCCCATTTATTAAATTATGCCCATATAGAATGCAGTTTTGCTATAGACATGACACACTTTCCCCTGATAGAGGCATCTTTGTAAAGATTATTTAGGAGTACCACCTTGAAAAATTCATAGAAGGCTGAAGTTCAAATGATGAATATGTTTCAATTTGCATATACAGAAAATAGTAAGTACATGCAGGATTAGGCCAGTGGACCATCTAGTCCAGCATCCTGTTCTCACAGTGATCGCATGTCCCTCTCAGGAACTAGGGCAGGAGTGATGGCACTAAGATAAGGGAAATGGTTTGGGGGAGAGGACATGGAAAAAGGGATGCCCTGCAAATTTGGATTCCAGTCTCAGCCACTGACACAAAGAAGCTCCTGACAGATTGCTTCTGAAGGATTCTGGGGGGGAAACAGCCCATCCCAACCTCTGAAGGAAGGTCAGGAAGAAAGTCCTAAAACACAAAGTCCCATCAAACTCAGTAAGAAGTAAATGCATCATGATGAGCTGGACAATGAACCAGATTGCCCAGGTCCTTCCTATGAGGCTGGAAAGTCCATGATAACTAAAGCTTGTAAGTCAAAAGAATTCTCTTTCTGCAATAATATGGCAGAGCTAACCTAGAGTTGTGCTTCTAAGCGTGATTCTAGGATTCCTCCACAAGCTGCAATATGAAAGAATGACCATTTTCCGCCCAACTTACCCTCTTTCAACTTCATTTCAGGGTCAAGAGGCTCCTTGGCTTCATCCTCAGATGGTGGTTTGGGATTGGCCTGGACCTGGTAGACCAAGAAGGCAACAGCAAAGAGAACGTAGAGCATCTTCATGGTGGAAGATTGGCTGCAGTCGCAATGCTAATGGAAGGAAAAGGCTCAATGAAGAGAAGGGTGGAGAATCTATGGAAGCTTTGCTGGTATTTATACGGTTTATACCAGGAAAAGGGCAGAATGGTGTTAGAGACTGTTGCCAAATCAACTGTTGACACTCAACAATCCAAATCATTTGAAATACTTTCATTTTGCATTTTATGAAATGTTTGTGAACCTGAAATTCTGATTCCCCAAACTATTATTCTCTTTGTTGTCACCTCAAATATGTGATTATGTATCTATTGACTTTACAACACCCAAGCTTACAGAATACCTTACAGGCCTTACAGAATGCGGCCAGATTCAATCTATCACTCTCTTTATTATTTTCAATGACAGATATTCAGAAAGAAACATATGATGTAACCCAATCCTGCACTGTAGGAGCTTGGAATAGATGACTCTTGGGGTACCTTCCAACTTTACAATTCTGTGATTCATGTGTGTGTGTGGTATGTGTGTATGTATTTTTTATTATATTTTTTATTTTCAGAGGACACCATCGACCATAACATCCTTCTGGACAGTCTAGAGGGGCTGGGAGCTGGGAGCAGTGTTATACAGTGGTTCCGCTCCTTCCTCCTGGACCGTGTTCTGAAAGAGGTGTTGGGGGATGAGTCTTCAGACCCCTGGGCTCTCACTTGTGGGGTGCCTCAGGGTTCTGTCCTATCCCCCATGCTTTTCAACATCTACATTCAGCCACTGGGAGAGATCATCAGGGGGCTGGGCTGGGTGTTCATCAGTATGCGGATGACACCCAGCTCTACCTCTCTTTCAAATCAGAACCAGTGAAGACGGTGAAGGTCCTGTGTGAGTGTCTGGAGGCGGTTGGAGGATGGATGGCGGATAACAGATTGAGGTTGAATCCTGACAAGACAGAAGTACTGTTTTGGGGGGACAGGAGACGGGCAGGTGTGGAGAACTCCCTGGTCCTGAATGGAGTAACTGTGGCCCTGAAGGACCAGGTGCACAGCCTGGGAATCATTCTGGACTTACAGCTGTCCATGGAAGCGCAGGTCAATTCTATGTCCAGGGCGGCTGTTTACCAGCTCCATCTGATACACAGGCTGAGACCCTACCTGCCCACAGACTGTCTCGCCAGAGTGGTGCATGCTCTAGTTAAATCTCACTTTGACTACTGCAATGCACTCTATGTGGGGCTACCTTTGAAGATGACCAGGAAACTACAACTAATCCAGAATGGGGCAGCTAGACTGGTGACTTGGAGCGGCTGCTGAGACCACATAGCATCGGTCTTGAAAGACCTACAGTGGCTCCCAGTACATTTCCAAGCACAATTCAAAGCATTGGTGCCGACCTTTAAAGCCCTAAATGGCCTCGGTCCAGTATACCTGAAGAACCTGGCTAGGAGAGGGCGAGAGAGGTAAGAAGCCTCCCTCCCTGCCAGCAATCAATCAAGGGTTATATTCCTGGAATCATAGTAATCCAGCCCCCTGCAGTACAGGAATCAGTTTCTTTGCTTTCCACAGCCTCTAGTCCTGCAAAGAGAGCATTTCACCTGGTTTCATTGTGATGTGTGAAATGGGAAATGAAGGGATTAAGCAGGCACATGCACACATATGCATGCCTGTTACTTTCTCGGAAACCCTTGGCATTCAGTGGGAAACAGTCTATCTGTGCAAAGCTTCAAGAGGCTATATTAGCCTTATAAGATGCCAAATGATGCCAAGCTGCATTGGCAGGGAAGCTTTCTCATAAGTTCAGATTAATGCAAGGAAAGAAGCACACTTTCACCGCAGCGTGGTGCAATTTTATGGTGCACACCAACAAACTGGGGGGAAAGGAGCACAATAGCTGCATATACAGGGATCTAGACTGGAAACGCGGGACGTGGGTGGCGCTGTGGGATAAACCACAGAGCCTAGGACTTGCTGACCAGAAGATTGGCAGTTTGAATCCCCATGACAGGGTGAGCTCCCGTTGCTTGGTCCCTGCTCCTGCCAACCTAGCAGTTCAAAAGCACGTCAAAGTGCAAGTAGATAAATAGGTACCGCTCTGACAGCAAGGTAAACGGCATTTCAGTTGCTACTCTGGTTTGCCAGAAGCGGCTTAGTCATGCTGGCCACATGACCTGGAAGCTGTATGCCGGCTCCCTCGGCCAAAAAAGCGAGATGAGCGCCGCAACTCCAGAGTCGGCCACGACTGGAGCTAATGGTCAGGGGTCCCTTTACCTTTACCTTTTAGACTGGAAACATAAAGAAAAACAATTTGAGGAGGCAGTGTGAATAGGTTGTTTATTGAAAGATGAAAGATGCTGAAAGGATTGGAATCAATTAACCCATGATTTATTCAGAGTGAGTTCCTCACTCTGCCTCGTGCTTACAGAAACTTCTGCCGGGGGTTTCTCGGGATTCCACCTTCTCTTGCATCAGCGCATGCAGCACTTCAGAACATCAGAAAACGGGCAGTCGTTCCATGGTTCCTTGAACGCCAAGCCATTGTGACACTGGAAGTCACGTGGCAGGCAATAGCCATCGTTGTCGGAGCACAGAACCACCTGAAACCGTGAAGAATCCTTTGGTTCTGGGTTCAGTCCAGGGCCTGCATATAAAAAGAAATAAAGGGCAGCATTCTTCAAAATATTTGAAGAGCTCTCAAAGAGCAAAGGACTTCTTGAAGGGCAGATTTCAGTAGAAAATACATATGATTTTTGTACACATCATTGAGCTGGGAACCACCTTGCAAAATTCACAGAAAGGGCGAATTTCAAACAATGGCTGGAGTGCAAACTGAATAGAATCTCTCCCTCATTCTTATTACCAGATAAATGGCTGCAGGGCTGCAGCATTAAGCACACAAATTCCCAGAGAGAAATATGAAGGTGCAGATGCACAAACAGCATGCCTCTTTGAACATCTTACTTCAGGCATAGGCAAACTCAGCCCTCCAGATGTTTTGGGACTATAATTCCCATCATCCCTGACCAGTGGTCCTGCTAGCTAGGGATGATGGGAGTTGTAGTCCCAAAACATCGGGAGGGCTGAGTTTGCCTATGCCTGTCATACGTCTTACAGAAGATAACATTGAGGGTAACTTAAGCAGAAACTGTTTTCAGCAATTCCCCACCTCCCAAAAAAGGAATGGGGGGATGAGTTTTCAGCCGTGCCCTAGAGTAGGGGTGAGCAAATTGCAGTCCAGCGGCCTCAGAAACTGTCAGATGAGGAGTGAAACAAACAAAGGGTGGAGGAGAGAAAGAGAGAAGGGGTGGGAGATAGAGAAAAGGGGGTCACAGAGAGAGGCAATGCCTCACCCACTTTTGAGTCTAGTCTCAGCCACTGCCACAATGCAACTTCTGACAGATTGCCCCTAAAGGAATCTGGTGGGGGGGACTTCCCACCCCAGCCATTGTAGGAAAATCAGGGAAAAGGTCCTAAAACACACAGTCCTCTCCAACTCAGTAAATAAGGAACCTGAATGCATTCCCTCATCCCAATATGAGCTGGGCAATGAACCAGTTTGCCTAGGTCCTTCCTGCGAAGCTGGAAAGACCATGGCAGCTAGAACTTGTAAGTCTAAAGAATTCTCTTTATGCAACCCCATTGCTGAGCTAATTTAGGATTGCACATCCAAGTGGGATTCTAGAATTCTTTCTCACCTCTCAGTAACTACATGGGGTTAATTTATTAATTAAATTACTCCATCACGTCATCTTTCTTGGGACAACCCAAGGCAACTTACAACCAAACTAATAGACAATAACCCCACATAGATACATTGAAATGTTGTTCTTCAACCCAACTTACCGTCATCTTTATAAGCACGAGACTCGAGAAGCTCCTTGGCTTCCCCTTCAACCTTGGAGGGTGGTTTGGGATTGGACCAAACCTGGAAGACCAAGAAGGCAACAGTAAAGAGAACGTAAACCATCTTCATGGTTGAAGATTTGCTGCACCCTCGATACTAATGGAAGGAAAAGGTTCAATAAATAGAAGGATGAAGAATCTCTGGAAGCACTGCTGGTATTTATACAGTTTATACCAGGAAACGGGGAGAAGGGTGATTGCTGCCAGCATCAAACATCCATTGCCAACTATTGGTTGAAACCACCTGAAATTATTTCACTTTACAGTTAATCCAACAATTGCTGGGATTAGCATTCTGCTTCTTTCAAACGCTGATTCTGTGTTCTCACTTTAGGAAGGCAATTCCGCATCAATTGACTCACCAATACCTGAACTGCGGACATCTTTCAGAAGGCACCTCAAATGTTTTTTGTTGAAACTGGGGAAACTTGTGAGAGCAAGGTGGGGCTTTTGTAATCAGTGGAGCTGGAGTTGTTAGAATGAATGAATTGTTTCCTGCTATAAGCCTTACACCATATAATCATTGCATCGGTCTGACAGCTAAAGATGCAGGGATCAAGCTTCAACCAGTTTCCGCCCTGAGAAACAAAATACTGCGGGACATGTTTTCAGGGCCAACTCTCCCATTGGAAAGCACAGGGCAGCTGTTGTCTCTGTTGTCCGGAGAGAGATAGCAGCAGTCTAAGTTAGCCTCATGCTTAGTGTGGTCCCAGCACCAGTGTAAAGTAAGATTCAAGTGCTAGCCCTGTAAGATTCTGCATGTAGTATGGAGAGGACACCAGCCTGTCCATTACAGCAGGCAGTAACATGGCTCAGCTGCCCCTGAGAGCTATGTTCTGTCTTCATATAAGCTAATAACAGCTGGCCAATGAATGATCCGGGAAGCTGGACAGATCCATGTTAGGTAGATTTTATGAGTCTATAAATTCCTGTCAATGTATTGCCAGAACCTAGCTTACCCAGAGATGGGTGAATCTGTCCGTTCTGGTTTTTCTCCTCCTCCTCTTCTTCTTTTTCTTTTCCAAAACTTGAATGTAATTCTCCACTTTCCCATATCAGTTTGTGAAATGGCAAGTCCTCCTGAAAATTCATCAGCATCTTGCTACAAATTTATCCCAATGCACATGTATTTTGATGCAATTTTGCCCAATGCACACATTTTTGGCAAGCCATTTCCCCTAAGATAATGCAGTTTCATATATTAACAATATATGCATCCCTGTGCACATTTTACCCTGGTATATGCATTTTGGGTACATTTTGCTTAGCTGAAGAATTGCATTGCAAAATGCAGACAAGTGTTGCTTTTGATGGATGGCCGTGGTTCAGCTAATATATTGCCTCAGAAAGTGCAACATTGGTAGATTTGCCTTTAGATGTGAACTGAATCAACTTTCTCCCCCAACTCTACCAACAGCCCTCCTTCTAAATTTGATTCCTTCTAGGATTTTTACACCCACCACGGTTCCTAACTGAAAAACACTCCTTTTCTTTTTGTTCTGAAAGAAGCCCTCAGCTTAACATCTGCTTGATAAGTAGCACACTCAGCCTCGGAATCTGTGCTGTTTTTTCAGTCTGCCTGCAGACCACAAATCTAGCCTGGCTGGGTATGGAGAACCAAGAAGAGGACTATACAGTAAAGACAAGGTGAAGGGCCTTCATGCTCAAAGGTAAGCTGCATATGTCCACAATTTCTGATGGAAGTAAAGAACCCAAGAGGTTCTCACAACTTCTGGAAAGGTGTGCAGAGTCCCTGGTATTTATTCAATTTTTTTTTCTTCTGGCAAAAAATTAGGAGCAGGATTGAGTCAACTATGTGCCAGTGCTCTTGAAGGGCAGCTCTCAATGCCCACTCAGAAACTCTTGAAATGCTTTTGACTAAAGGTTTACCCAACTTTAGGAAGACAGGCAGCTTCCTTGTAAAAGGCTTTTTGCCTATCTAGCCCAATATTGTCTACTCTGACTGGCAACAGCTCTCTCCAGAGCTTCAGACAGAGAAAGGTTTTTCCCGTCAGCTCTTACGTGAGGGATGAAAACAGCTCCGTTTTTACCTTTTCAACTCCATGCGTAATTTGCACACCTCTACTAAGTCCCCCAAATTTTTCTAAGCTGAATAGCCCCCAAATGTGGCAAAGGTATTTGTTCCAACCATTCGATCCATTAGGTCTTTCCTTTTCTGCACCTTTTGGATGTTTCTAGTGGTGGGGGTATCTTGTTGCACTATACACAGACAAGACTTATTCTTCTGTCTCCTGCATGTGAAATTTCTTCTTTTTTAAAATTGGGTTTTATAAACAAGAATAATGCTATACAAACAAGTATACCACGGTTTTCTCATGTCATTTTCATATCACAAAAAATAGCATAAAAATGTGGGAAAATATCTCCAACACATGTTTCATTATTAGTGGCCAATGGATACGTTCTTGGTTTATGAATTGGTTTAAGCAGTTAGGAAGAAGAAGAAGAGAGAAAAGAAAAAGAAAGAAAAAAGGGGGTGTGGCAGGTGAGGTTGTTATTCTTCTATTATTCTACTTAGTGTGTGTGAGGGGCTGTGTCAGTGTTACTTGTATGAGTTTTCTTACTATTCACTTCTTGTATTTCCTTGGTGGTGAGAGAGGTTGGGTGTGGCTTAGGGTGTAGTTAGTTGTCTTTGGTTGGTTGTAGTGAGAGTTGCTTTTGTGTGAGAGCGGGGTGCGAGTGTGCATTTTTCAATCAGGTTAGCCAGATTGATTTGTATGCTGTCAGGGGATTCTTGTTGTTGTCTTGTTGGGCTGTGTATGTGAGAAAGGGGAACCAAACTGGGGTGAAGACATCTTCTTCTATTTGTCCGTGTGTCAGTTTCAGTTTATTGGTTAGTTTTTCTAATATGGCTGTTTCCCATGCTATTAGATACCATTGGTTGCATGTGAAACTTCTTAAACCAATTCAAGATCGTGTGGAAGTGAAGTCATAATTTATCAGAGAATTCCGCCCCCCCCCATCACCTATCATTCTCAGAAAGTCAGCCCTGTCTCTGGAGTGTTCAAGCAGAAGTTCTTTACTTTCAGTGCAATCTCAGATGGTTAGAGCCTGGTGTTGATAATGCCAAGGTTGCAGGTTCGATCCCCGTAATGGAGAGCTGCTTATCATTGTAGAGGGTTGGACTAGATGATCCTCAGGCCCCTTCCAACTCTATACTTATATAGGGACACGGGTGGCATTGTGGTCTAAACCACTGAGCCTCTTGGGCTTGCTGATCGGAGGGTCAGAGTTTAAAATCCCCGTGATGGAGTGAGCTCCCATCGATCTGTCCCAGCTCCTGCCAACCTAGCAGTTCAAAAAGCTTCCAGCATGACTAAGACACTTCTGGCAAACCAGAGCAGCACACGGAAACACCGTTGACCTTCCCGCCAAAGTGGTACCTATTTATCTACTTGCACTTCGTGCTTTTGAACTGCTACGTTGGCAGGAGCAGGGACTGAGCAACGGGAGCTCCACCCTTCGCAGGGATTCAAACTGCTGACCTTCTGATCAGCAAGCACTAGGCTCTGTGGTTTAACCAGCAGCCCCACCCACATCCCAACTTAGCCTTCCATTATTATTATTATTATTATTATTATTATTATTATTATTATATAAGCAAGGATTTCAGATTCCACAATCGTTCACGTAGGAAACAGAAAACATAAAGAAAAAACCACCAGAGCCAGGTTTATGTGCAGTAAATGAGTCGTTTATTTGAAGAAGGAGAGAGAATTAACCCATGATTTGGTGAAAGGAGTGGAATCAATTAACCAGCAACTTCTGCGAAAGCAGTCGAGTGGCACATTCTTCCTGGTGATTGTAGAAAGGTCTGCCACTGGGTTTCCCAGGACTCTGACATCTGACATCAGCGCACGCAGCACTTCAGATCTGCAGAAAACGGGCAGTCGTTATACCGTTCTTTGAATACCAAGAAACTGTGACATAAGAAGCCCCGGGGCAGGCAGTATCCATCGCCGCTTTGGCACTGGATCGCCGTAAGTCGTGCAGAATCGTCTGGCTGGGGCAGCCCAGGGTCTGCATATAAAAGAGAAAAGCAACATTCGTGAAAATACTTCAAGGGTCAACAGACATAGAAAAGAGCAAAGACCTCAGGAACTTAAGTATATGTGAGGGGAGATCCTGGCTGGCAGAACATCATGATGGTGAAAGTAGTTCTGTTCCATTAGGGCAAACTGGGCACTCCCCACTCCCAAACCTCAGATTGCCTCCATCTGCCTGCCTGCCTGCCCCCCTATTTTTAAAATTTTCTTCTGATTTTCAAAATTAATTACATATTTGGTTTCCCCCCAATATTTTTTAACAAATCTGAACTTCCCCTCCAACCCTCCATTGTTTCCTTGTTTCCCCTTATCCTGCTTCATATTACACCTAACATCCTTCTTCATCCTTACTTAATATCTACATTGCTTTACTGCTGATTACAGTTCAAATCCTACTTGTCTATTAATCTGTTATTAAAAGGTAAAGATAAAGGATCCCTGACAGTTAAGTCCAGTCTCAGACGACTCTGAGGTTGCGGCGCTCATCTCGCTTTACAGGCCGAGGGAGGGGCGATTGTCTGCTCCACAGACAGTTTTTCCGGGTCATGTGGCCAGCATGAATAAGCTGCTTCTGGCACAACAGAACACTGAAAACAGAGCAGTGCATAGAAACGCTGTTTACCTTCCTATTTATCTACTTGCATGTTTTGGCAGGCTTTTGAACTGCTAGGTTGGCAGGAGCTGGGACCGAGCAATGGGAGCTTCCTTTTATTGTTTTATTGTTATTCCCTTGCTGGTTTCAGCTATTTGGTTTTAGACTCTGTAAAACTTATACATTTTACATCTATTTTATATCTATTTGTATTTTTATATTTTGCCTTTGGTCATTATGAAAAAGGCAAGTAAGGCATCCCATTTATAAAATTATGCCCATATAGAATGCAGTTTTGCTATAAACATGACACACTTTCCCCTGATAGAGGCATCTTTGTAAAGATTATTTAGGAGAACCACCTTGAAAAATTCATAGAAGGCTGAAGTTCAAATGATGAATATGTTTCAATTTGCATATAAAGAAAATAATAAGTACATGCAGGATTAGGCCTGTGGACCATCTAGTCCAGCATCCTGTTCTCACAGTGATCGCATGTCCCTCTCAGGAACTAGGGCAGGAGTGATGGCACTAAGATAAGGGAAATGGTTTGGGGGAGAGGGAGAGAGAGGACATGGAAAAAGGGATGCCCTGCAAATTTGGATTCCAGTCTCAGCCACTGACACAAAGAAGCTCCTGACAGATTGCTTCTGAAGGATTCTGGGGGGGAAACAGCCCATCCCAACCTCTGAAGGAAGGTCAAGAAGAAAGTCCTAAAACACAAAGTCCCATCAAACTCAGTAAGAAGTAAATGCATCATGATGAGCGAAGATGGCGCCGAGGCAAGTCACGCTCCCCTGCGCTCCCCGGCACTCACTTTTATTCTTTTAAAACTTTATCTAAATTGCCCTCTGAATGCCAATTTCTAACGGAAAACATTTTAAAGACTCAGTTTGCCTTCAGCTTGTCCCAGCCTGCTCCCTCCCTCCTTATCAGCTGCCTGGTCAAGGCTGCCAGAGAGGAGAAAACGCTGCTGCCTCAGCTGAGAGCAGAGAGAGCAGAGAGAGAAGTGAACTGCTCACCCGACCAACGGAGGGTAAGGAGAGACACGACTGTGAGCCCTGCTATGAGACTGGCTCATAGACACCCAGCTCTGCTGCCCCGGCGCTCACTTTTATTCTTTTAACATTTTAAAGACTCTGAGTATTTTTACAATTCTTGCTGCCTCTGAGAGCTTCAGCTTGCCTTCAGCTTGTCCCAGCCTGCTCCCTCCCTCCTTATCAGCTGCCTGGTCAAGGTTGCCAGAGAGGAGAGAACGCTGCTGCCTGAACTGAGACCAGAGAGAGAAGTGAACTGCTCACCCGACCAACGGTGCCTGGAGAAGGAGGATAAGGAGAGACACGACTGTGAGCCCTGCTTTGAGACTGGCTCATAGATACCCAGCTCTGCTGAACACAGAGAAAGATAAAGCTTGGAGATTTGGGGGCCAACTGAATTGACTGACCCCCAGCTGGGGGGCTGTGTGAACTAGCTGGAGACAGCATTCCTGCTTCGCAGCTGAAGAGGAAGTGCAGCAGCTGGAAAGACTCCTTATTTTAACAAACTGTTCTGAGGAGACCAGCATTTATACTCTCAGAGACTCCTGATGAAGGCATCCTGAGCTTTGTTTGTTTGTTTGTTTGTTTGTTTGTTTCTGCTTTGTTTTTGTTGTTGTTTTATAGGAAGTTTTTAATCTAGAGAAATATACCGAGGCTGTTGATGAGCACATCAGGAAGCTGCTGTAGAGAGCAGGTGGGAATATAGATTGATACCCCCACTTGCCCCCCAATTTAAGGCAGTCGCACCTGGGGTAAACTGCCCTCTCTCTATATCAAGACAACTTTTACCATGGTTTTTACTAGAAGAACATACAAGGAGTTGGGTATACTGCCTGACTCGGCAATCAGCCCCCCGGGCCCTGGTAAAAGACAAAGCAAAATCACAAATTACTTCCCTAAGATGGAGGAGGGTAAGAGTCCACAAAAAGAGTTAATCCTTGATGAAGTAATACCCCCCCTCCCTAACTGTTCTTGATTGGACGTCCTATTTTAAAGAGACATATCAAGATACTGGAAATATTAACTCTTCATGCAGCCTAGCGCAAGAACTAGCTTTAGCCGAGGAACTTCAGGAGGGAAATACCTTTATTACTAAGGAACAGCGGCCCACGGAAGAAATTACATCTACCCATCAAAAAATACTTATTCCAAAATACTCTCAAACAGAACTGAGTGACGGCTGCCCTTTGGATTATTCCCTAGCAATAAGTACTGATCTAGCTAACATAAAAAATTATCTAATAATAACAAATGGGCTATTGCTGACGTTAGTAGAAAACTTCACACCTCAATTAAAAGAGATAAAATTAAATGATATGCCCCAAGAGCATAAAACAGTTGAGCTAGTGGGGACGAACAAACCAGTAATAAATAAGAGTCTGCAAAGACATAACTCAAGGGTAAAAGTGAAGAAAAGTAAAAATATCAAAGCAACAAGGAAAGCCAAGTATACCTGCAGTAATCGAAACATACATTGGCAGAAATTGTTTAAACTTCTTCCCTCGGCTCCAAGCAAATCGACCACACGGGGCAGTAAAAAGAAGGGTAAAAAGAGAGAAATAAACATAGTTACACAGCAACCGGCTAAGGAGGACTCGCCAAGGCTGACTCCAGTAGCAAGTGAGAAGGCAGAAGTAACAATTCAGTCCCTGGATAACCAACTCTTTAACAAACCAGATGATGCGGAAGCAGAGGCCTCTACCTATGAAGGCAATAAAACACCTAGCAAATTGAACAGCGGGGAAGAGGAAGCGTTTAGTAGAGATGGCACCCCCCTTCAGACCTGGCAAGCCTACAGTCAGGAAAGAGAGTGGAATCTGATTCTAAATCCCCAAAAATTGGTATTCACGAACTTCCCGAAACCTAAGGGCTTCCTTACAGGGAAACAGCGAATAATGAACTTTGTATCTAGTCTAAATGATATACTACCAGGAATGGTTAATTCTAATGATATCACCTCGGTGGAATATCTACATTATGATGGTCACTCAGTGAGAGCACTGACCACTTTTGGGGATCAGAACCTGGCCAAGTTTATTTTTAGGTCAAGACCTGCCTTTTTAAAAGCACGGATGACAATACTTAGGCTCTTTGAAAATAAGGCTCCTTTGAGCCCCCTTTTGAAGACTAAGCAGGCAAACCTTAGAAAGGGGAAACAACTCCCAAAATCCTGGCCTGACAAACAGAACCCGCAATGCCTTGTGAGCAAAGATGAGGATTTCTTTACTATGGAAGAAAATATCCTAATTGACCAGTTCTGGACGTTCCCACCATTAATACAAACTGACATCTTGGGAAGACTAGACAAGCTAAGAGATAAGCTGGCTGAGAGAGCCTCAGGCAACGAGGTTATTAAGGGGGACCAAAAAAAGACCACAGTACGTAACCTTCAGATTAAAGCGGAGATTAATTTTCCACCAAGAGAGAATGTGCCACCCTCCAAAGAGAGCACTCCATCACCCCCCCCGAAGGAGAAATATCCCTAAGGTGACCCCACCAGACGCATGGGACAAAATGAGATACCTAGATGAAACAGAATTGGGCCAAAACCAGGCCGCAACAGAATATCCACAGAAGGAATATATGCATAATAAAGATCTGGTGTTCACAAACGTGAGCACTTTGCATCCACCTAGTGAAATCATAGAGCGGCTGGATAGCCCGCCATACAAAGACGATAGGCGACCGATACATAAAGCGACAAACCCTAAAAGTATGTTAGCTAATAATTGACAAAGACCTGACTGCGATAAAGCCAATCTAAAATTTTTATCATGGAACATTGCTGGTTGGCTCAACAAGGCGACTGACCAATCATTTGTCAATTTCATTCAAGATCATGATATAGTCTTCCTGCAAGAGACATGGCTAACAGGGGATTTAGATGTAAATGGTTTTGCCTCATTCTCGCTCGCAGGTTCACCAAGCAACAAAGGGGGACGAGTTAAGGGTGGGCTAGGCATTCTAATATCCACAAGGCTGAGAGCATCTTTCGTCAAGCTGGAGCCTCTGAGCAGTATGGCCATGGCATTATTAATGAAATGCAGATATTGCACACTTCTATTGATTAATATATACGCCCCTCCCCAAAGAGGCAAGCAGCTTATCAAAAATATCTGGCATAGGCTAGAATCATATGTCGATGAGCTAATGAACCAAACTCCTGCAGCTGCAGTGCTGCTGGCTGGGGATTTAAATGCCAGAATTGGCCAATCAGACGAAGCGTTATATGCTCATTTCCATGACGTACCTCCCATTTCTGAAGAAGCCCATCTTATTCCCCCAAGGCTCTCAAAAGACAAGGGCTGCAACTACGCAGGCCTATGCCTTCTACGTTTTTCCAACAACTTGGATCTGACCGTATTAAATGGTCGTGTCGACAGAGAACCCAGTGGGGAATTCACATTTATATCCAACATGGGAGCCTCCACTATCGATTACGTCCTAGTGTCATCTAACCTTTTGAGCAGAGCACGGGAATACAAAGTGGTGGAGAGGGTTGACAGCGACCACCTACCGCTCTGTTTAATACTGGACGTAAGAAAAGATTTATTTTGCTCTGATAAACTTGAAGCCCCGTGTTTCGAAAACATGGAGCTAAGATACTCGCGTATTAAATGGTCCAGCAAATTGAGTGATGAAATATCGGAAAGACTTCACTCAGATACTTTTCTTGCTAGAAAGGAGAACCTCGTTAATTCCCCAACTCCTGAGGCTAGATTAGACATGTTCCGGGAACTGATTTCGTCCCTACAACCTTATCTGACTAACAAAAAAATGCCACGGCAATCTCTACACTCTAATAAATCCAAACCCTGGTTTGACCAAGAATGCATGGCTATGAAACGCCTCCTGCTGGATAAGTACAGGAAATATAGAGCAGCGAACCTACCTTCGCTTCCATTAGACTGGTTTGAGTTAAAACGCAGTTATAAAGCTTTGATTAACAAGAAAAAGCTCCAGGCACAAAGGGAGGAATGGCAGTGCCTAGTGGAGGCCTCCCGAAGGAAAGATTCTGCCACGTTTTGGAAAACAATCGCAAAAAGCTGGAGAGACTCCCCGATTGAAATCGAATACTCTATACCTGCCGGAGCATGGGAGGCCTTTTTCCTCTCATTATATTCATCAAATCAACTGGCCCCAGTTCTGCTTCCCGCTTCGAGTGAATTTGGCAAGGAATGGCCCCCTGTAACCACAGAAGAAATTACAGGCCTTATTCAATCTCTTAAATCAGGGAAAGCCCTGGGTGCTGACAATATCCCACCAGAAATTCTCAAGGGAAATGTTGAATGGTGGGCCCCTGTGCTAGCCGCCTTATTCACCAGTATAAATCAAACAGCTATTATCCCTGAGGACTGGGGCCTAGCCATCATCATTCCAATATTCAAGAAAGGAAACAGATCTGAGCCAGCTAACTATAGACCAATCAGTCTATTAAGTATTATCAGCAAACTATACGCTGCTCATTTATGTGACAAATTAGTGGAGTGGATGGAAAGAGAGCATATTCTATCAGAAGCTCAAGCTGGTTTTAGAGCAAAGCGTTCAACTATAGACCAGGCCCTTATCCTTCAACACCTGGCAGACAAATACTCTAGAAAAGGGGGGTCTTTATATGCAGCTTTTGTGGATTTCAAATCGGCCTTTGATCTAATACCAAGGGATAGACTCTGGGAAAAGCTTGGCACTACAAACATAGATAAACGCTTATTACGCCTTATCCGTGGTCTATACGAAAACACCAGGGTGAGGGTAAGATGCGATCGGTCAGGCCATCTAACTAAAGAAATTAAAACACACTATGGGGTTAAACAAGGATGTGTCCTCGCGCCAATGCTATTTAATTTTTATATTAACTCTCTAGCAGTAAATATGGTGAAAGAAAATGCCCACCCTCCCAAACTGGCAGGTATGCCCCTCCCGGTGCTTCTGTATGCGGACGATGCAGTCCTACTCTCCTTTTCCTGCGTTGGCTTGAGGAAGCTTTTGAGATCACTTGCTGATCATTGTCAAGTGGAACAACTATCAATAAATTACAGCAAATCTAAAATTATGGTGTTTTCAAAAAAAAGTAGGAAACACAAATGGAGAATTAATGGTCAACCTATTGACCAGGTAGCAACTTTCAAATACCTGGGAATAACTTTTCAGGAAAGGGTCTCGTGGCACCAACAGATGAAAAACGCCATTGCCAACGCAGGAAGCGCCAACAAAGCCCTTACAAGATTCTTTCACGGGAAAGGGGGAAAATACGTTCCGGCAGCCTCCCAGGTTTTTGCTGCAAAAATACTCCCACAACTCACTTATGGATCCCAGGTTTGCAGTTTTAAAAATTTTGCGCCTATGGAGGCATTTCAAGCAAAATTCTACCGATGTTTATTGGGGATCCCTCCCTGTGTATCTAATATAGCTGTCCGCTTAGAAGTTGGACAACTACCTGTTAACGCGCGTTTGTGGATTCTAAAGATACACTACTGGTTAAAACTTATTTTTTTCCCGGCCGGTTTGGCTCCCTTAACACTCTTAGACACCTTTCATTCTACCTGGAAAGCTTCCCTGTTTGAAAAGATAAGAAGCTTGGGATTCTCCCCGCAGATCTTGATAGCGGCAGGATATGAGAGAGCCAGAAGTCAAGTGCTCCAGCGCATCAGGGACATAGAGCTGCAATGTCATATGGGCAAAATGGATAAACACGCCACAATTAGAGACTTTGGGAGAGGGTTCTCACCCGCAAACTATCTGGCTGATTTACAAATACCTAAGTACAGACATTCCTTTACCCTGGCCAGATTCAACGTTCTGCCCTCTGCCCTGCTGCTAGGCAGATATGAGGGCAAACCATATGAGTCACGTGTTTGCCCATGTGACTCATCGGAAGTGGAAACAAGTTTGCATGTATTGCTGCACTGTAGTTATTACGAGGATTTACGCCTGACCTTTATTGCCCCAGTTCTACGAAAGCTTAAAAATGAATCAGAACTTCAATGTATGAGAGCCTTGGTAGAAGATAAGGTTCCTGTAATCACGATCAATGTTGCTAAATTCTGTGCAGCCGCTATCAGGCGCAGAAAACAAGAGCTCTCCAATGTCAACATGCCGGCGAAGGCAAATACTTAATTTTATTCATGTTGTCCAATTTTAAATTGTTGTTATGGCCTAATTTGTATTGAAATTGTCCTTTGTTTTTTCCGGTGTTATGTTTCGCTGACTAGCTGTACGAGTCAATCTGGTCTGTGACCGTTTAATAAAATTTGATTTGATCATGATGAGCTGGACAATGAACCAGATTGCCCAGGTCCTTCCTATGAGGCTGGAAAGTCCATGATAACTAAAGCTTGTAAGTCAAAAGAATTCTCTTTCTGCAATAATATGGCAGAGCTAGCCTAGAGTTGTACTTCTAAGCGTGATTCTAGGATTCCTCCACAAGCTGCAATATGAAAGAATGACCATTTTCAGCCCAACTTACCCTCTTTCAACTTCATCTCAGGGTCAAGAGGCTCCTTGGCTTCATCCTCAGATGGTGGTTTGGGATTGGCCTGGACCTGGTAGACCAAGAAGGCAACAGCAAAGAGAACGTAGAGCATCTTCATGGTGGAAGATTGGCTGCAGTCGCAATGCTAATGGAAGGAAAAGGCTCAATGAAGAGAAGGGTGGAGAATCTATGGAAGCTTTGCTGGTATTTATACGGTTTATACCAGGAAAAGGGCAGAATGGTGTTAGGTTTCTGGGACTGTTGCCAAAAACAATTGCTGTCACTCAAGAATCCAAATCATTTGAAATACTTTCAATTTGCATTTTATGAAATGTTTTTGGGCACTGAAATTCTGATTCTCCAAACTATTATTCTCTTTGTTGTCACCTCAAATATGTGATTCTTTGTCTATTCACTTAACAACACCCAAGCTATTGATACCTTACAGAATGTAGCCCGATTCAATCAATCACGCTCTTTATTATTGTCAATGACAGAAATTCAGAAAGAAACATGTGATTTAACCCAATTCTGCATTGTAGGGGATTGGACTAGATGACTCTTGGGGTCCCTTCCAACTTTACAATTCTATTATTTGTGTGTGTGTGTGTTAAAATAAATTATTTGCAGAGGACACCATCAACCATAACATCCTTCTGGACCATCTATAGGGGCTGGGAACTGGGGGTATTGTCATACAGTGGTTCTGCTCCTTCCTCTTGGACCGTGTTCGGAAAGTGGTGTTGGGGATGAGTCTTCAGACCCCTGGGCTCTCACTTGTGGGGTGCCTCAGGGTTTTGTCCTCTCCCCCGTACTTTTCAACATTTACATGCAGCCACTGGGAAAGATCATAAGGGGGATTGGGCTGGGTGTTCATCAGTATGCAGATGATACCCAGCTCTACTTCTCTTTCAAATCAGAACCCTACCTGCCTGCAGACTGTCTCGACAGAGTGGTGCATGCTCGGGTTATCTCTCACTTGGACTACTGCAATGCACTCTATGTGGGGCTACCTTTGAAGGTGACCGGGAAACCACAACTAATCCAGAATGTGGCAGCTAGACTGGTGACTTGGAGAGGCCTCCGAGACCACATAGCATCGGTCTTGAAAGACCTACACTAGCTTCCAGTACATTTCCAAGCACAATTCAAAGCATTGTTGCTGACCTTTAAGCCCTAAACGGCCTCGGTCCAGTATACCTGAAGGAGCGTCTCCACCCCCATCGTTTTGCCTGGACACTGAGGTCCAGTGCCGAGGGACTTCTGGCGGTTCCCTCTCTGCGAGAAGCCAAGTTACAGGGAACCAGGCAGAGGGCCTTCTCGGTCGTGGCACCCGCCCTGTGGAATGCCCTCCCACCAGATGTCAAAGAGAAAAACAACTACCAGACTTTTAGAAGACATCTGAAGGCAGCCCTGGGGAAGCTTTTAATGTTTAATAGATTATTGTATTTTAATATTCTGTTGGGAGCCGCCTAGAGTGGCTGGGGAAATCCAGCCAGATGGGTTGGGTATAAATATTATTATTATTATTATTATTATTATTATTATTATTATTATTACCAAAATGGAATGGGGAGAAAAACCCTTCCCCTCCTGAGACTATGGAGGGAGCTGCTACCAGTCAGAGTAGATGGGGGGGGAGACTTTTACAAGGAAGCTTCCAGTCTTCCTAAAGTAAACTGCAACCCAAAAGCATTTCAAGAGCTTCTGAGTGGCCAACGTGAGCTGCCCTTCAAGAATGATGACATAGAATTGACTTAATCCTGTTACTAATTTCTTGGTGTTTATCCAGAAGGGGGAAAAATTGAATAAATAGTAAGATCTCTGCACACCTTTCCAGAAGTTCCAGAAACTCTCGGGCTCTTTACTTCCACCAGAAATTCGGGACACAGCTCAATCTCGAGTATGAAGACCCTTCACTTCATCTTTGTAGTCCTCTTCTTGGTTCTCCATAGCCAAGCCAGGCTAGATCTGTGGTCTACAGGCAAAGTGAAGGACAGCAAGGATCCCGAGACTGAGCGTGCTGCTTATCAGGCAGATGGTAAGCTGAGGGGTTCTTTCAGAACAACAACAACAACAACAAAAAGAGTGTATTTCACTCAGGAACTGTGGGTCCCATGTTGGGTGAAAGATTTGTGCATTGGAGGGGTTGGACTAAATGACCTTTGGGTCCCTTGCAACTCGACAATTCTATGATTCTACAATTCTGTGATCCCATCAGGAGATATGATCTGTGTGATATCAGCATTGGACATTAATGTGGCAACACCTATGCTTTGGATTCCCCAACCATTAAATTATATATTCAACAGGCAACTTTTTCATTGTTCTGTTGGCACCTGTTGAAAATATTCCATTTCCAACAAGACTTCTTGGATGGATGATAGATAGATAGATGATAGATAGATAGATAGATAGACAGATAGATGATAGATAGATGATACATTAAATTTTGATTGATTTCATATATGTTTTGTGGATTCAGGTAGGTAGCTGTGTTGGTCTGACACAGTCAAAATAAATAATAAATAAATAAAAAATTGTTCAGAGGCCAACTAAGTTTGTTCTGGCTATAAGCTTTCATGTGCATGTACACTTCTTCAGATACACTGAAACAGAAGTCACCAGGCCCTTATACAGTGGTACCTCGGGTTAAGTACTTAATTTGTTCCGGAGGTCCGTTCTTAACCTGAAACTGTTCTTAACCTGAAGCACCACTTTAGCTAAGGGGGCCTCCTGCTGCCGCCGCGCCGCCAGAGCACGATTTCTGTTCTCATCCTGAAGCAAAGTCTGTAACCTGAAGCGTCTGTAACCCGAGGTCCCACTGTATATAGTGGGAGGGTGGGGTGGGGATTTTCTCAGAAGCGTAGTGGGAGATGGGTGATTGACTCAATGGGTATGGTAAACCTGTTGATGACTGCTAATGACTGCATATGTTTTGTTGTATGACTGCATATGTTTTGCTGCATACATGTTTTGTTGTAGTGATTGCAAGGGATTCAACTCATGAGTTCCACCAAAGCACTTCCTCTCCTCTCCTCCCCTGTGTGTCCTTTGCATGTTCCCAACACTATCATTGTTGCCTTTCCCCCCCTTTCCAGCAGAGAACGGGCAGGCAGTTGCACCACCACCGGACGGGAAAATCTCTTGCCTCTGGCCTTGGGGATACTGCTTACTGCGGAAGCTCCGGTGTGCCTCAGGCTTTGTGATGAAGGAGAGATTCAACAACTGCCCAAATACCCGCACCCTGAAGTGCTGCGTTCTGTGAAAAACTGGGATGAGGTTGTAAAATACCCCGAGAGAATTAAATTAATTAAATTAATCGCTTTGATGTTGTTGATTTGTTGTGCCTGGTTCCTGACACCCGTCCCCTCTTTTAATTTGTGTAATCTGTTTATGTTGTGCTGGATCTTTTGAACCAAGGTCGAATGGTCATCTGCCAGGGATGGTTTATCTGTGATTCCTGCATTGCAGAGAACTAGACTGGATGACCCCTGGCTTTCCTTCCAACACTACGGTTTTGTGATTCTTCCATTAGGGCCTGATTGATGAATTTGGATAGGAACTCAGCAGGCTTGCTGAATTGAAACTAAGTTCCTTACTAATGCCATTTGTACGTTCAAGTTGATCACTTGTTACATGGTGCAACATCCTTTTTTAAAGTCAAACTTACAATCAAGCCATTACAAAATAAGAAGCTGGTTTAAATTCTGTTACAAGCCAGTTGCAAGGGACCAAGAATTCCCTTGTGGGCTGTAGGTTCGGGGGGGGGGGGAATGTTCAAAAAGTTTTGATAGATGTTGCTGAGATTGCAGAAGAACTAGAAATGCTTCCAAACTCATACCATCCAACTTTTTCTGACCCCAAACCAGGATGCAAGTCTTCTGGGACACAGTCCTGGACAAGTCACATGACCCATGCCTCACACTCACCCCCCAAAAAAAAAGTGTTTATGGGGGTTGAGAACACAGCATGCGAGAGCACGGCACCCAAAATGGCCACATGAAAAAATGGGATGTCCCTTTTTTCCAGGGTGCTTGCGAGGTATGCAAACTTTGAGAAAGAGCAAGTTAGAAAAAATGAAATGGTAGTTTGAGTACATGGCCCGAGAAGAGGTGCCACGAGTTCTAAAGCAGAAATTCGAAATAAGTTTCTACTATGCTGTCTTAGACACGGTCATACAATCTGTTGAAGAGAGATTCCAACAGCTACAACTATATAATGGCCTGTTTGGCTACCTGTGTGATATACAGAGCATCAACAGAAAAATCTGCTGAAGATGTACATACTTAAGACCTGCTACAATTTGGAAAAATCATTCATACTCAGTGGAAACAAAGATAGTGATGCTGAATATCTGTGTCGTGAATTTCTAGCAACAGCTCAAAGACTTCCAAAGTCTATACAAGGAGTACTTCTCTTCATAGTGCAACAAAAACTCCTGGATAATGTGCCTAACGTTTTTGTTGCTCTAGGGAAACATCTCAAACTTCCAGTGTTGGTGGCAAATGTATTTCTCATTTGCTCAAGAATGTTGCCTACGCGCACACACACACACACACACACACACACACACTAGTTGGCTTAGCAACTATATCAATTGAACATGCCCAAGCATCATTTTTTTTAAAAAAAAATATTTCTTTGGTTTTTCAAATTAACATTATACAGTCCCATGTCCAACTTACAACATAAAAACAAGATTCCAAGGAATCCCTTGGACCTCCCTCCTCCCCTTTGTTGGTCCTTTAGCTAATCATTTCCTCCTGCATCTTTAAGTAAGTAAGTAAGTTAAGTAAGTAAGTAAGTAAATTTTTATTTATATCCCCACCCTCCCCGGCCAAGACCGGGCTCAGGGTGGCTAACATCAAATATTAAATACATTAAAACACAATCAAACAATTGATTAAAATACAGCTTAAAAATTAGAATCAGGATAAAATTAAATGATTGCCCACGCATTACAACCATACGGGTCGGGAACCTCAAGTATTCATCAGGGCCAGCTATCCATGTTGGTCCCACATGTGCTGATAAAAGGACCAAAGAGGTAACTTACAGGGTCCCATAGAGGCGGGTCAAACTGGTAATGATAATCCAAAATCTTTTACTTCTCCATCGTGTCCAAAATTCACCATTAAACTACAAGTGATATTCCAACCCTGCTAATGATTTTTACAATGGTTTTTAAGATAAGTTATAAATTCCCCCCATTCCTTATTAAAATTTTGGTCTTCCTGATTTCTGATTCTTCCAGTCATTTTGGCCATTTTGGCATAATCCATCAACTTGATCTGCCATTCTTCTCTGGTAGGGACTTTATCTTCTTTCCATCTCTGGGCCAATAACATCTGTGCAGCCGTGGTTGCATACATAAATAGTCCTATCTGCTCCCTTGGGATTTCGGCGCCTAGAATTCCTAAAAGGAATTCTTGGGGGGTTAGAAAAGGTTATTTTAAACATTTTTTGTTCAACTCATTATATATTCCCAAGCATCATTACTTGACCAGAAGGAATTGGTAACAAAATTTGCAAAGGACTGTTATAACTCTTACTATTACTATTACCCAGTGCTTTTTTCTCTGGGGGTACGCAGGGGTACACATACCCCTAGACCTTTTGTGAATCTAAGTTTGGCCTCGTTGAGGGGCAGCATTTCAATATGAGTAGGAAAATGAGAGTAGCCCTAAACATTTCTTTTAGGGGGGGGGAAAGCACTGCTATTACCGGATGCAGTTCATGACAACACATCAGATCCATATACGTGATGTGATCAAAATATGAAAATCATAAATGTGAGCAGCCCAGCCTGATTTCCTGCTAAAGGCAAATTCCCCAGCTGTGCTTCTCCTGTCTATTTCTTCCTGTATTCCCCCCTCCCTTCAAGGTTCATTTGCAAGCATGTATTCAACAAGAATAATCAGCTGAAGCTTATTTTGCTGATCAATCACCTCTGAGCATTTGCTGAAATCACATATCTCCAAATGTTTGCACAGTTCAGAAGTTAAAAGAAGGCTCTCAGCACACACGCCCTGCCACTGCTGCCCAGAAAGCCCTGTGTAAACAGAAAGCATTAAGTTCTATTCTGAAGTGGCCAGATAAAAGTAATTTCCTGAAACGTTTACCGAACTGCAGTCGCTTTCAAAATCCCCTATGTTCATTTCCTCTTACTCCAAAAAAGAGTTGTAGAATGTTGGCTTGGCTGTGGCCTTTTGCCTGAAGTGTTGCTGGAAGAGGCGGCAGAACTGGAAAAATGGCTTCTCAGAACTCAGGGTGGAGGGAAATAAACTTTGAACCCATGTATTGGTCCCCAGCCCAAACAGGACAGGCAAGTGGTGGGAGAATATAGCAACCATTGGCAGCCTCTTCAGGAGTTTGCCCAGAACTCTTTCAAAGCCATCCAATTTGATGGTCATTGTTGCAATTTGAGGACGTCAACTCCACAGTTGTGCTATGTAGAAATGGGCTTCACTTTGCTTGCCCTGAATCCTGCAATGTTAATCACTTCCAGACCCTCGAAGCGTCCCTATTTTCCAGGGAGAGTCCCAGAGTTACAGAAACTGTCCCAGTTTCTGATTTGATCCTGGGATGTCCTACGTATGTCGCAAGGAGATCGGTAAGCAACTATACAAGCTTTAGAAGACATCTGAATGCAGACTTGTATAGGAAAGTTTTAAAATGTTTTATTACGTTCTTGTATATGCTGGAAGGCATCCAGAGTGGCTGGGGCGACCCAGTCAGATGGGCAGAGTATAAGTAATAAGGGATGTGGGTGGTGCTGTGGGTTAAACCGCAGAGCCTAGGACTTGCCGATCAGAAGGGTCTTGTTTCTTCCATAGCCACAGTCTTCAATTAAAACAGAAATCAAACACCATGTTCTGCCTCCCTGGCTTTCCAACTTGCTGCCTTTCTTCTCAGTGACATCACTCTAGTCCTAACCTCTAATCTTTGGCTTTATCTGCTTAAGGGGAGGGAGGCACCTATTTGGCATCCAGCAAAATCCCTTAGATTCTTTGCTGGTGCTCTCTTTCTTCTCCAGCTGCCCTGGGTCCAGAGTGTCGCTTTAACCTTAGCACAATTAGGGAGAAAACAAAGGAGATGCAACAGCAACTCACATGTCCAGGGAGCAGCAACCCATTGGCCACAATATATAGGAAATCAGGGCTTGATCCTGAGTGTCGCAAGGTTGTTTCAGGGCCCCATCCCCAGCAGATGACCCACTGCCCACAAAGAACCACCCTTTCCACTATGCACAGAGTATCCCAGCAGATCAGGTGATGGATGCACCTCTCAGGTTGCATTTCTTGTCTCCTCCAGAATAAGGGGACCCATTGAAGCTCCTGAGGATGAGGGCTCCTGAATTCTGGAACCACCACTGCCTGGAATCTATGGTTCAGCTTTGTGGATCAGCAGGAACAAGAGCCTATGTTAGAGTGAGACAGCTGACCCAAGCAACAAATACTTGTTAGAGGGGATTATTAGAGTAGCCAACTGCTTTCCTTGGGGAGGGATGTAGATTATTGCATGCACCCTGATGCCTGAATAAAAAGGGACTATAAAATATAAACTGCTCATTAATTCTTATCTGGGAAGTTACTGAAGGGGGCAGGCTCTCCACACATGACACTTGTGAACTTCAACTGATGGAATTTGGTCATTATTTATCATCCAGACAGTCTCCCCCCACCCCTTATCACTTGAGAACTGGTTAGCAATTCAAGCTTTTAGACAGTAAAGAGAAAGTCATCCTACAGCAGGGTAATGGCCCCATTCCTGGTGTCAGCTGTCCAGATGAGAATCAGTGTGGTATAGTGGTTAAGAGTGGTGGACTCGTAATCTGGTGAACTGGGTTTGTGTCCTCAGTCCTCCACATGCAGCTGCTGGGTGACCTTGGGCTAGTCACACTTCTCTGAAGTCTCTCAGCCCCACTCACCTCACAGAGTGTTTGTTGTGGGGGAGGAAGGGAAAGGAGAATGTTAACTGCTTTGAGACTCCTTCGGATAGTGATAAAGCAGGATATCAAATCCAAACCTTCTTCTTCCATTAAGAGATATCAGAGGGCATTCATTGGATGCAGGCATGCATCCTTCCTTTCCTTCAATCCCTGACATGTGATGTGCAATTGACCCCATCAAACCTATATGTTGACCAGAAGCCATTTCTATCCAGTTCTATCTAGTGCCACCCAGTCCACTTTTCTGTGTACATTATGAGCAAACGCCATAACCCCTTTTGGTTTTTAGCATTGCCTTCTGAGAGCTAAAAAGAGTTGGAGCCTCATGTGTTTTTCCTAAAATTTAGGAGAAAGGAACCTCATGGGAAAAAGTTTGGCACTACATTTCTACATTCTACGTTCACTTGGAAATGTAGAAAGCCAACTGATATGGGATCAGACCGCTGGTCAGTCCATCTCAGGATTGTCCACCCTGACCAGCAGTAACTTTCCAGGTTTTCAGACAAGGATTATTTCCAGCCCCACCTCAAGATGTCAGGGATTGATCCAAGGCATGCAGAGCTATACTACTCCCTCCCCACTTTCCTGGGAGTAAACCACAGTAGACATAATGGGAATTCCTTCTGGATAAGCATGCAAAAGGTTGTGTCAGTTTAAGCCAACCTTCATGGAAAATGTGCCCCAACCAAAGCACAATAAAAAATCAATTAATAACAATAATACATAAGGATTCCAGGTCCCCAAATCATGCACATATACAAAAAGAGAAAAACATAAACAATAACAACTTGAGTGGTGGGTGGATGTAGTTAATCAGAGATTTATTGAAGGGATAGTGACAAATTATCCAATGGTTTTCTGAAAGGAGTGGAAACAATTAACCAATCATTTATTTGAAAGGAGCAGATTGACTCCTTCTTCCTCGTGGTTGTAAAAACTTCTGCCAAGGAGTTTCTTGGAACTTCACCATCTCTTGCCTCAGCGCACACAGCACAGCAGAACATTGCGATATGGACAATTGTTATATTTCTCCTCCCACTTCAAGCCATTGTGGCACCGGTAGCCCCGTGGCAGGCAATATCCTTTGTTGCCAAAGCAGCCGACGACCGCAAGTCGTGTAGAAGCCTTTGGCCCAGAGTCTGCATATAAAAGAGAAGGGAAACATTCTTCAAAATACTTGAAGGGCTGTGAGACACAGAAATTACCTAACACCCCATGGGCTTAAGATCAGGGCCAATTTCAGCTGAACAGTAGGAGGAGCATCTTGTTGATGAGAGCAGTTCAGTGATGGCTGGTCCATTGGGGTGAATGGGGCACTCCCCTACAAACATGAGGTTTCCTCCAGGCAGCCCCCACCTGCCTGCCCTCTCACTCACAACTACCTGTCAGCTGTATCCTCCTGCAATCCCTGCAGAGCTCAACAGAGAGAGAAGGAGGGGGATATTCCTTCTGAAGAATCCTCAGCGTTTTACTCCTAGTTACTCTTTTTGGTACCTGTTTGTAACTTTCCTCTGTTCTCAGGCATCTGATAGCACATGATGAGCTGTTTTAATGCTTCTCCATCTTTATTGATTTATTGCTAATTGCCTGTTACCTTTTATGGATTTCCTGTTTTCATTATTATATGGCTTCACTGTTGTCGGCTCTCTGGTTATAGACTCTGTATGAAGCATATATTTTATATTAGTCTTAAATATTTCTGTATTTTTGTAAGTCGTCGTGGGTTATGATTAAATAGGTTTTGGCATTTGGCATGCAGTTTTGCCTAATGTAAACCCTGCTGTAAACAATTTTACACAACGAAATGCATTTATGTGATTAACAACAACAATATGATCATGCTCACAATCCTCATTCTCCTAATCCTCATCCTCATAAAGGCACACTTTACCATAATACATGCCTCTGATGTCTAGCTGAAAACCTACGGTGTGGGCATTACCAACCCCAAAAGGTCATGCTAGAAATTCTCAAGCTTGAGGTTCTGTACATTCTTGGCTACTGTGAAGTAGCATCTCACTCAACCATTCATCTAGAGTGTGTTTACATCGGTGACTTGAAGCAATGCAAAGACATTCCTATCTAAGATTATGTAGAGACAATTGTCCACCACGGAGCCAGCATATCTCTACCAGGAATGGTGATGCTGACAAGATCATGCATAACCATAATCAGGGCATGTTCCAGCCAAAGAGAAGCATTTTAAGAGATTTCAGTGGAAGAGTGAATCCCTGCACCCCAGTGAAATGCAGAACCTGTCCACCATAGAAGGTGTAGGAGATCATCTTCCATGTACATAACAATTACCTTCATCCTGCAAACCTTGATCGTCACCAGCAGGGTCTTCCCCCGGGAGGAAGTCTTTCAAGTCCTCTCCCTCTTGCTTCTCCATTTTGGCCAGATCTGCTTCATCAGCCTGGGCACTGCAAAGGAAGACCAATGCAAAGAAAAGACAGGCAAACTTCATGGCTCTTAGAAAAGTTGTTGGTGCCACTGCAAGGAATCCCAAGGATGGACTAGCAATGGTGATGCCTTGACAGAGTTCACGTCTATATATACAGGTTGGTAGCCAAGAAGGCTGCCCTAATGGGCTGCATTTCATTGACTTTGAAGTAGCACTTTAGGGAAGGGAGCAAGATAAGGCCACATAGGGCATCTGAGATTATTTGATTCTTAATGACAAGATTCTCTTTGATGTTGCCCCCAGTCCGCAGGCCTTTTCTTTGGAGTTGAAATAATTGTATTTGCCCTGTTGCTGTTGCTAATAACCCCTTTGCTCCCCATATGCTTGCCTCCTCATCTCCCCATCAGGCAGCTGGCACATCCTCGTCATAATCTACTAAGCAATATTTATTTTGATGGTCCTGGGCTCTGAGTGTGGGGAAAGACTGGGCATTGGTGGTATTGTTCAATGCCCTTTTGGGAGACACACTCTCTCTCTCTCTCTATATATATATATACATTATATATATATGCAGGTTTTGGTGTCCTCGGGTGTCTTCCCGTGTAAAAGTTGGGGTGTCTAGGCGACGTTTCGACGAGGTCTCACTCGTCATCTTCAGGCTGGTGCTTTCGGCTTCTTGTTACTGGAACAGAGGCTTCTTGTTACTCTGTTCCAGTAACAAGAAGCCGAAAGCACCAGCCTGAAGATGACGAGTGAGACCTCGTCGAAACGTCGCCTAGACACCCCAACTTTTACACGGGAAGACACCCGAGGACACCAAAACCTGCATTCCTGTACCCGTGAAAATCTACGAAAGCATTATATATATATATATATATATATATATATATATATATATATATATATATACAATATATATGCAGGTTTTGGTGTCCTCGGGTGTCTTCCCGTGTAAAAGTTGGGGTGTCTAGGCGACATTTCGACGAGGTCTCACTCGTCATCTTCAGGCTGGTGCTTTCGGCTTCTTGTTAAAGCACCAGCCTGAAGATGACGAGTGAGACCTCGTCGAAACGTCGCCTAGACACCCCAACTTTTACACGGGAAGACACCCGAGGACACCAAAACCTGCATTCCTGTACCCGTGAAAATCTACGAAAGCACATACAATATATATATATATATATATATACAATATATATATATATATATATATATATATGCTTTCGTAGATTTTCACGGGTACAGGAATGCAGGTTTTGGTGTCCTCGGGTGTCTTCCCGTGTAAAAGTTGGGGTGTCTAGGCGACGTTTCGACGAGGTCTCACTCGTCATCTTCAGGCTGGTGCTTTCGGCTTCTTGTTACTGGAACAGAGCAGGATCTCAGTGTTTGAGTTCCTATAAATACTGTTGAGGGGGTGTGGTGTATAGCCTCCAATGTTCTGGGCAGAGAGGAAGTTCCCAGGCTAGTGTGCCTTTTCTTCTTTTGTTCCTTAATTACTTGAGGGATATCCTGAGTGATTTCTTGAGTGATATCCTGAGTACCACTTAGGTGGGTCATTAGGTGTGGATTAGTTGCTAAAGTCTTTGTGTCTTGACCTCTTGAACTTTGTGAAAAAAAAAAAAACTTCCTCTCTTTTCCAACACATGAAAGAAACAGGACACGAAATTAATTTTGCAGATTCCAAATTGCTCTTTAACATGGAACATCACCACAAGAGAATAATCATGGAAGCCATCGAGATAGAGAAACACCCTCACAACATGAACAAGCGTGACGACACATCCCGCTTGCCAGACATCTGGAAATTAGCCCTCCCCACAAAAACTGACACCAGATCCAGAGGCACACAGAACGCCATCACCAATCAACCACACCAGACCCAAACCCAGACCCTCTCCAGAGATAAATTACAGACACCATCCAGTAGCCAAACCATGGTGGCACCTCCGGATGCTGCACCCCCCTGCAATCCCTACACAGATCTGGCTGACACAGGCCACAAAACCACAGCTCGCCCCTATACACGAAGCCAAGCCAGAGCACAACTAAGTGCAGTACAGCCATCTTCTCAGAAAAACTCTTCACAAAGTTCAAGAGGTCAAGACACAAAGACTTTAGCAACTAATCCACACCTAATGACCCACCTAAGTGGTACTCAGGATATCACTCAAGAAATCACTCAAGATATCCCTCAAGTAATTAAGGAACAAAAGAAGAAAAGGCACACTAGCCTGGGAACTTCCTCTCTGCCCAGAACATTGGAGGCTATACACCACACCCCCTCAACAGTATTTATAGGAACTCAAACACTGAGATCCTGCTCTGTTCCAGTAACAAGAAGCCGAAAGCACCAGCCTGAAGATGACGAGTGAGACCTCGTCGAAACGTCGCCTAGACACCCCAACTTTTACACGGGAAGACACCCGAGGACACCAAAACCTGCATATATATATATATATATATATATATATATATATATATATATATAATTTCATGATTTTCAAAGTTCATTTACCACCATTTCCCAAAATCTTGTAATAATTTATTTATTCTGCTATAGTAATGAACTGCCAATGCAATGTGGCTTTCTTTCAGTTTCTCAGGTTTCCAATCTTAAATTCAGTTATAATTTTTTCCCCTGGCGATTTCACTTTATTTTTTCAAAAGTAAATAACCCCCAGGAGAATTCAACAGTATTTCTTCTAATAGGCATTTTTTGTATGCAGGGTTGACAACGGACCTTTTTTTCAAACAATTTTTATGCTATGATGCATTTTGCATGTTATTCTTACTCCTTGTGTACTTTCTGCTTAATATATGCACTTTGTGTCCTTTTTGGAGTTGGGAAAAATGGATTGAAACATCTGAAAGTCTGCATTTTGATGTATAGCTTGTTTTTCTTATGCAGACTGGTCTGAAACTGCAAATTAGGCAGTTTCTCATTAAAGGCAAACAAAATTAAACTCTTCCCCCATCCTTATTCTGCTCTTTATTTAGTTGGTTCATTTTTGTCTCTGTGTTATTCAGGATGGAGGTTTTGAGTGCTGCAGGGCTCTGACCTAAGCCCTGCATAATTGAACATTTTCATGAATAAGACTAGGACACGGAAGAGTTGCTCCTTCAATAGGCAGATGACACAAAACTAGGAGGCACAGTTAACACCACTGATGGCAGTATGAAGATTCAGAATGAACTTGACAGTCTGGGACCTTTGATTGAAACTGACAGAATGAGAATCAACTGATATAAATCTACATCACTGCTTCAGTTGTAAAAGAAAGACACAGGGAATGCACAGATCGACAGCAGAAGAGAGGAAACTATAGTGAATGGTATTCGTTCTATACTTTTCTACCCATCTTGGATACTGTGTCAAGTTTTGGACAACACATTGAGATACAGAAGTATGTCTAGAGGGGGAGCAGATTGGTGAGGGGATAATACACAGTTGGATGAGTGGAATATCTTAGGAGCAGTATAGGTGAAACAGGGCTGGATTTAAGTTTGATGAGGCCCTAAGCTAGTGAAGGTAATGGGGCCCTTTATATGTCCAGCTGTCCTTTGTCAACAACAAATTGTCACTGTTTTCTGTGTTTTCTGTGTTGAATATATCCTGTGTGGTAATTTAAGGACCTAATAGGTATCTAACATAACAAAATATGTATTTTATCAAAGTAATTGTTGAACTGAAATACAATTAAGAAGAAGTATATTAATAGGGAAATAATTATTAAGCTCTAACTTAAAATGATTGGGGCTCATTACTTACATCATAGGAACCTACTCAACACAAAACACTGCTGCCATATGTAGGTTTTATTTTATTTGTTTTTTTTATCTTATATTTTGGAAATGTACATCACATCCAGATTTTTTTTCTTTAATTTTTTTGGGGGCCCCCAAGAGAGTGGAGCCCTAAGTTATAGCTCGTTTAGCTTGTATATAAATCTGGCACGGAGGTGAAATTATCTAGTTGTCTTAGCTGATTTGAAGCTAAAACGGAGCCAGCAGATGCCCGCTAAAATTGACTCATCTTAGGCTGCATTCAAGTCATGAATGGTAATAAAGTGGATCCTGTTTCGGGTGCCCCATTGATAAATGGCAGTGCGTTCAGAGGAAGACGGTCAGGTTGGCGAGGGCATCTCTTAAGAACAAGCATGTTTAAATTGCAAAAGCATAAGACATAGCATAAACAAGGCAGCTCTTTTTGAGTATCTGAATGACAACCAATAGAATTGGAACGTGATGGTGAGGAAACAGGTTGACAGATGGGAAGGCAGAGGGTAATTAGGAAGGAGGTTAAGGTAAATAGGTGCTGCAATTCTGATGAAAGGGCCAATATATTTGGAGGCAACTTCAAAGATAACTCAGCCATGAAGAATAAAATGATCTCAAATGCCATATGTGATGTTATATGGCACCCTTGTCACGGGTGCAAATTCAAAGCCAGTGGAACATAGCCTGGTGGCAGTCCTGTATACAGTGGTACCTCAGGTTACATACGCTTCAGGTTACATAAGCTTCAGGTTACAGACTACGCTAACCCAGAATAGTACCTCGGGTTAAGAACTTTGCTTCAGGATGAGAACAGAAATTGTGCTCCCGCGGTGCGGCAGCAGCGGGAGGCCCCATTAACTGAAGTGGTGCTTCAGGTTAAGAACAGTTTCAGGTTAAGAACGGACCTCCAGAATGAATTAAGTTCTTAACCCGAGGTACCACTGTATAGGAATAAATTCTTCCCTTAAGGGCATTACTGTTGTCAATTATCTCTGTGGTCTTTTACAATGAGAACCCCCAAAGTTTACAGCTGTGAGGTTCCTCTGTCACTTTTGAAGTGGTCGTCTTTTGCAGTCTGCAGGCTGACATTTATGCATTCTGTGCACACTTAGGGACACACACTCCACCTTGTCCCCGCAATTGAGGGAGCTGGGGTCACGCAACGTCAACATGCCATGCATGCACACCGCACCACAGGGCATGCTGACATCATGCACACACACTGCCAGGGTGTGCTGATGTGTCATGTGGGTGTCCCACAGCCCTGTAGCATGTCACACAGCCACCACAAAAGTTTGAGGGTGAGCCGCCTCTTCACTGAAAATATTTGGGGGTCCTTGGCACCCCCAGCCCTTCCCTATTTGGCGCACCTGTTTTAGAAGATTGAAAGCTGGCTTGGAGCTCATTCACAACATCATTTTCCCCTGGGAAAACCCTCAGTTTATGACTGAATCCAGAGGCAGCGTTTGGGGACCAACAGTGGAGTGGCTCAGTGCCATGTCATGTGCCTGTGATGTCACTGAGCTCCACTCCTTCCTTTCCGCTTTCCTGGGACTAAACTCCAGTAAATGTAACAGGCCTTCCTTTGAGTAAACATGCAAAGGGTTAATTCATTAGAAGCCAACCTTCATGGGAAAACTGCCCCAACCTATGCATAATAGAAATATAACAAATATAGTGGTACCTCAGGTTACAGATGCTTCAGGTTACAGACTCCACTATCCCAGAAATACCGTAGTACCTTGGGTTAAGAACTTTGCCCCAGGATGGGAACAGAAATCATGCAGCGGCAGTGGGAGGCCCCATTAAGTGGTACCTCAGGTTAAGAACAGTTTCAGGTTAAGAACAGACCTCTGGAACGAATTACTGTATTTTTTTGCTCAAAAGACTCACTTTTTCCCTCCTAAAAAGTAAGGGGAAATGTGTGTGCATCTTATGGAGTGAATGCAGGCTGCGCAGCTATCACAGAACCCAGAACAGCAAGAGGGATTGTTGCTTTCAGTGTGCAGCGATCCCTCTTGCTGTTCTGGCTTCTGAGATTCAGAATATTTTTTTTCTTGTTTTCCTCCTCCAAAAATTAGGTGCGTCTTGTGGTCTGGTGCGTCTTATAGAGCGAAAAATACGGTACGTTCGTAACCAGAGGTAACCACTGTAACTAAGTAATGAACGAGGATTTCAGATTCCATGTTCTTGCGTGTATGCAAAAAAAGAAACTTAAGGGAAAACAATTTGAGCAGGCTTTGTGTGCAATTAATAGGTAATTTATTGAAGGGGAGGGGAGGTTAATTAACCAATGATTTGCTGAAAGGAGTAGAAATGATAAACCAGTGATTTATTTGAAAGGAGTGGAGTGGTTAATTCTAGAAACTTCTTCCAAAGGTTTTCACGACACTCCGCCAAATCTTGTATCAGCGCACACAGCACTTCAGAATGTGAGGATATGGACAGTTATTTTCTTCATCCATGAACACCATCCCCGTATCACACTGAAAATCCTTTGGCAGGCAGTAACCCTTGTTCATTGAAGCACAGAGGACCACCGTAATCCTTGAAGAATCCTTTGGTTCTTTCTTCAGCCCAGGGTCTGAATGTAAAAAAGAAGCATTCATGAAAATATTGTCGGACATAAAAATGAGCAAAGCACTCATTTATGGGAGGGTAGATTTCGGTTGGGGGAAAAACTTAATGGTGAGAGTAGATCAGTGATGGCTGGTCCATTGGGTTGAATGGGGCCCATTTCAGCTTCCTCCTCCTGTACAACTTGACAAAGGGAAGGATGGGGATAAAATGAGAATCGGTTGGTTCTGCTTCTCATTGGCTTTGGCTGTTGGCCTCCTTACCTTCCACCCTATCAGTTCCAATGGGCACCAGCCAGCACTGTAGCACCTCAACAGTGAAGCCAAATAACTAAAGGGCTAATCATTCCAAGGGTCAGCAAACTTTTCCAGCAGGGGGCCGGTCCACTGTCCCTCAGACCTTGTGGGGGGCCGGACTATATTTTGAACTAAAAAAAATGAATGAATTCCGGTGCCTCCAAAATAACCCAGAGATTCATTTTAAATAAAAGCACACATTCTACTCATGTCAAAACACCAGGCAGGCCCCACAAGTAACCCAGAGATGCATTTTAAATAAAAGGGCACATTCTACTCATGTAAAAACACGCTGATTCCTCGACCACCTGCGGGCTGGATTTAGAAGGTGATTGGGCCGGATATGGCCTCCGGGCCTTAGTTTGCCTATCCATGAGCTAATGGGCTTTGCCTCACAGGATAGTGGTTTTCAAGCAGTGGCTTGGCATCATTTGGTGGGGGTGGTCCAGGTATGGACTATCCAACACAGGGTTGGACTAGAATGCCAGGCGGATCCACTTCAACGTAGCCTCCGAGTAAGCCCCATTGACTTCAGTAGGGCTCGCTTCCAAATAGATATGCATAGGATTGCATTCTAAACAAACAACTGGTGAATAATCTGGCAATTTCGGTTTCCCCCAATGTCTCACTTCTTGCATCTTAAATTCAGTTTCCCACATTTGCATACTAACTCTTCTTCTTTTTTAATCATTCTAAAAATAACTCAGTTTTTTACTGTTAATTTCTCATTTTGCTGAATTGTATATTATGCTGGTTTTGTTACTTTTTATGGGTTGTGGTTTTCCATTACTGCAGGGCTTGACTGTTCTTTATTCTTTTGTTTTAGACTCTGTATATTTTATATATGTCTATATCTGCTTTATATATTTCAGTATTTTTATAAGTTGCCTTTGTTCATTTTGAAAAAGGTACGACTATTAATTAAATAACGTAAGCACCTTTGCCCAATATAAACATTGCTGTCGACAACACTGGGATGCATTTTCATGTTATTTTAAGGCACATTTTTTACCTAATAGATGCGCGTTTGTACATGTTATTTGGCTGCAGAACCGCCTTCTAAAAATTCAGAGAAGGGTGAATTTCAAATGTTGGTTGTGTTTCAGTTTTGCATATTAAGAACATAAGAAAAGCCCGCTGGATCAGGCCAATGCCCCATCTAGCCCACCATCCTGCTCTCACAATGACCACATGTCCCCTTCAGGAATTGGTGGGGGGGTGTCAAAAAGAGTGAAGAAAGTGGCAGAAAAGAGAGGGAGAGGAAAGAAGAGGATGGCAGAGAGAGGGAGGGTTGTCCTGCCTTCATTTGACTATGGTCTCACCCACCACTGCTATACAGCTCCTTACAGGCTGCCCCTGAGGGAATATAAATAAAGACTTCCCAGCCCAGACCTTGAAGGAACAGGTCCATGCTACAATCCTAGGCTGCAGTGCTAAAATGCACAGTACCACCAAACTCAGTAGGTGTTGGGACTGCATGCATCCCATCATCCAAGTAAGAGCTGGGCAATGAAACAGTTTTCTCGTGTCCTTCCTGTGAAGCTGGAAAGTCCCGAGTAGCTGGATCATACCCTTCAACATGCCCCAGAGGAAAATTGGGATGCACGCCTTTCGGGGCCACAAACAGGACATTCCAGATCAGAAGCTGGGAAGACTTCTGTAATTCTGGGATGTTCCACTTAAAGCGGAACAGTTTGAGGGGTTAGTAATTCTAGATAATCCTTTTCCCACCACACCCTACAGGAGCTGACCTAGGGTTGCACTTCCAACTGCAGTTCTAGGATTCTTGCACAGCCTGCGGTACCTAAGTGGAATGTTGTTGTTCAGCCCAACTTACCATCTTTATAAGCACGAGACACATCAGCCTCCTTGACTTCCACTTCATCCTCAGATGGTGGTTTGGGATTGGCCTGGACCTGGAAAACCAAGAGGGCAACAGCGAAGAGAACGCAAAGTGTCTTCATGGCTGTTGATTGGCTGCGCTTGCAATGCTAGCCGGAAGACAAGGCTCAATGAAGTAAGGGATGGAGAATCTTTGGGAGCGTTGCTGGTATTTATACCATTTATACCAGGAAACGACTCGAATAGTTTTAGGTTTCCGAGACTGCTGCCAACATTAGCTATCAGTTGCTTCCAGGGATGTGCTCTGCATTCTGGCATCCTCCAGGTGGCGGGCAAGCAAAGCAGGTAGAGAGACATAGAAAGAACAGCCCGTTGGGTTAACTTCCCTTCCTGTAATTCAGTGGAGGGAGACATCTTGACCAGAATGCCAAAGGGAAGGTCCAGCAGATCTATAGGCCTAGCTGCTACTTGTGAATTATGGGGAAGAGAGTAGATAAACTAAAATGGTAAGGGTGGAGGGGGAGGAGAGAGAAAGAGAAGAAAAACCAGGAAAAAGAAAACAGGAAATACTATCTTGCCAAAATAGAATTAGGATCTAGTTGTTGTTATTTTTTAAAGGTCTTGCTTGACTAGACTGAAAAAACTTGAGGGTGGGAGCTCAGGCCTGTGGGCCAAATGTAGGCTTCCAGGCACCCTTTATCCCTACAACAAAGGCATACCTATGACAGCATCTTAAAAAGCAGAGACATCACCTTGCCAACAAAGGTCTGTATAGTTAAAGCTATGGTTTTCCCAGTAGTGATGTATGGAAATGAGAGCTGGACCATAAAGAAGGCTGATCACCGAAGAATTGATGTTTTTGAATTATGGTGATGGGGGAGACTCTGGAGAGTCCCATGGACTGCAAGAAGATCAAACCTCTCCATTCTTAAGGAAATCAGCCCTAAGTGCTCACTGGAAGGACAGATCCTGAAGCTGAGGCTCCAATACTTTGGCCACCTCATGAGAAGAGAAGACTCCCTGGAAAAGACCTTGATGTTGGGAAAGATGGAGGGCACAAGGAGAAGGGAACGGCAGAGGGCGAGATGGTTGGATAGTGTTCGCGAAGCTACCAGCATGAGTTTGGCCAAACTGCGGAAGGCAGTGGAAGACAAGAGTGTCTGGCGTGCTCTGGTCCATGGGGTCACGAAGAGTCAGACACGACTAAACGACTAAACAACAGAGCCCTGTCAGATCAGGCCAATGACTCTTGCCCAGCACCCTGATCTCACAGTGGCCACCCAGATGCCTGTGGGAAACCTTCAAGTAGGACATGAGCGCAAGTCCTCTCCTATCCTGCAATTTGCAAGTGGTATTCAAAAGCAACACCACCTCCAACTGTGGATAAGTCCCTGACACCTCTAGGTAGGGCTAGGATTTTGCCTACATGAAGCCCCAGAAAGCTGCCAATCAGTGTGGACAATACTGAGCTAGATGGATCAATGGTGCAAGGCAGTTCCCCATGAGCCTATTATATTGGCCCTTTGTAATATTGGATTACAGCACCTATTTACCTTAAACTCCTTCCTAATTACCCTCTGGCTTCCCATCTGTCAGCCTGTTTCCTCACCATCACGTGGCTAACTCATCCTGTTCCAATTCTATTGGTTGTCATTCAGATACTCGAAAAGAGCTGCCTTGTTTATGCTATGTATTATGCTTTGCAGTTTAAACATGCTTGTTCTTAAGAGATGCCCTCGCCAACCTGACCGTCTTCCTCTGAACGCACTGCCATTTATCAATGGGGCACCCGAAACAGGACCCACTTTATTACCATTCAGGATCTGTATGCAGCCTGAGATGATGTGTCAGCTGCCGGATGGGGAGATGAGGAGACAAGCATATGGGCAGCAAAGGGGTTATTAGCAACAGCGACAAGCTAAATACAATTATTTCAACTCCAAAGAAAAGGCCTGCAGATTGGGGCAACATCAAAGGGAATCTTGTCATTAAGAATCAAATAATCTCTGATGTCCTATGTGGCCTTATCTTGCTCCCTTCCCTAAAGTGCTACTTCAAAGTCAATGAAATGCAGCCCATTAGGGCAGCCTTCTTGGCTACCAACCTGTATATATAGACATGAACTCTGTCAAGGCATCACCATTGCTAGTCCATCCTTGGGATTCCTTGCAGTGGCACCAACAACCTTTCTAAGAGCCATGAAGTTTGCCTGTCTTTTCTTTGCATTGGTCTTCCTTTGCAGTGCCCAGGCTGATGAAGCAGATCTGGCCAAAATGGAGAAGCAAGAGGGAGAGGACTTGAAAGACTTCCTCCCGGGGGAAGACCCTGCTGGTGATGATCAAGGTTTGCAGGATGAAGGTAATTGTTATGTACATGGAAGATGATCTCCTACACCTTCTATGGTGGACAGGTTCTGCATTTCACTGGGGTGCAGGGATTCACTCTTCCACTGAAATCTCTTAAAATGCTTCTCTTTGGCTGGAACATGCCCTGATTATGGTTATGCATGATCTTGTCAGCATCACCATTCCTGATAGAGATATGCTGGCTCCGTGGTGGACAATTGTCTCGACATACTCTTAGATAGGAATGTCTTTGCATTGCTTCAAGTCACCGATATAAACACACTCTAGATGAATGGTTGAGTGAGATGCTACTTCACAGTAGCCAAGAATTTACAGAACCTCAGGCTTGAGAATTTCTAGCATGACCTGTTGGGGTTGGTAATGCCCACACCGTAGGTTTTCAGCTAGACATCAGAGGCATGTATTACGGTAAAGTGTGCCTTTATGAGGATGAGGATTAGGAGAATGAGGATTATGAGCATGATCATATTGTTGTTGTTAATCACATAAATGCATTTCGTTGTGTAAAATTGTTTACAGCAGGGTTTACATTAGGCAAAACTGCATGCCAAATGCCAAAAGTTATTTAATCATAACCCACGACGACTTACAAAAATACTGTACAGAAATATTTAACACTACTATAAAATATATGCATCATACAGAGTCTATAACCAGAGAGCCGACAACAGTGAAGCCATATAATAATGAAAACAGGAAATCCATAAAAGGTAACAGGCAGTTAGCAATAAATCAATAAAGATGGAGAAGCATTAAAACAGCTCATCATGTGCTATCAGATGCCTGAGAACAGAGGAAAGTTACAAGCAGGTACCAAAAAGAGTAACTAGGAGTAAAACGCTGAGGATTCTTCAGAAGGAATATCCCCCTCCTTCTCTCTCTGTTGAGCTCTGCAGGGATTGCAGGAGGATACAGCTGACAGGTAGTTGTGAGTGAGAGGGCAGGCAGGTGGGGGCTGCCTGGAGGAAACCTCATGTTTGTAGGGGAGTGCCCCATTCACCCCAATGGACCAGCCATCGCTGAACTGCTCTCATCATCAAGATGCTCCTCCTACTGTTCAGCTGAAATCGGCCCTGATCTTAAGCCCATGGGGTGTTTGGTCATTTCTGTGTCTCACAGCCCTTCAAGTATTTTGAAGAATGTTTCCCTTCTCTTTTATATGCAGACTCTGGGCCAAAGGCTTCTACACGACTTGCGGTCGTTGGCTGCTATGGCAACAGAGGATATTGCTTGCCACGGGGCTACCGGTGCCACAATGGCTTGAAGTGGGAGGAGAAATATAACAACTGTCCATATCGCAATGTTCTGCTGTGCTGTGTGCGCTGAGGCAAGAGATGGTGATGTTCCAAGAAACTCCTTTGTAGAAGTTTTTTGAACCACGAGGAAGAATGAGTCAATCTGCTCCTTTCAAATAAATCATTGGTTAATTGATTCCATTCCTTTCAGAAAACCATTGGATAATTTGTCACTATCCCTTCAATAAATCTCTGATTAACTACATCCACCCACCACTCAAGTTGTTATTGTTTATGTTTTTCTCTTTTTGTATATGTGCATGATTTGGGGATCTGGAATCCTTATGAATGAATAAATTTATTACGGTCATAGACCAGAAAAGGAATCCTTATGTATTATTGTTATTAATTAATTGATTTTTTATTGTGCTTTGGTTGGGGCACATTTTCCATGAAGGTTGGCTTAAACTGACACAACCTTTTGCATGCTTACCCAGAAGGAATTCCCATTATGTCTACTGTGGTTTACTCCCAGGGAAGTGGGAAGGGAGGAGTATAGCTCTGCATGCCTTGGTTCAATCGCTGACATCTTGAGGTGGGGCTGGAAATAATCCTTGTCTGAAAACCTGGAACGTTACTGCTGGTCAGGGTGGACAATCCTGAGATGGACTGACCAGCAGTCTGATCCAATATCAGTTGGCTTTCTACATTTCCAAGTGAACGTAGAATGTAGAAATGCAGTGCAAAACCTTTTCCCATGAGGTTCCTTTCTCCTACATTTTAGGAAAAACACCAACTCTTTTTAAATCTCAGAAGGCAGTGCTAAAATTCGAAAGGGCTTATGGTGTTTACTCATAATGTACACAGAAAAATGGACTGGGTGTCACTAGATTGAACTGGATAGAAATGGCTTCTGGTTCAACATATAGGTTTTATGGGATCAACTGCACTTCACATGTCAGGGGTTGAAGGAAAAGAAGGATACATGCCTGAATCCAATGAATGCCCTCTGAGATCTCTTAATGGAGGCCCCATCTGGGCAGCTGACACCAGGGATGGGTCCGTTACCCTGCTGTAGGATGACTTCCTCTTTACTGTGCAAAAGCTTGAATTGCTACATAGTTCTCAAACGATAATTGGGGGTGGGGGAGAGACTGTCTGGAGGATAAATAATGACCCAGATTCCATCAGTTGAAGTTCACAAGTGTCATGTGTGGAGAGCCTGCCCCCCCTTCAGCAACTTCACAGATAAGAATTAATAAGGGATGCGAGTGGTGCTGTGGGTTAAACCACAGAGCCTAGGACTTGCCGATCAGAAGGTCGGCGCTTCGAATCCCCGTGACCGGGTGAGCTCCCGTTGCTCGGACCCTGCTCCTGCCAATCTAGCAGTTCGAAAGCACGTCAAAGTGCAAGTAGATAAATAGGTACCACTCCGGTGGGAAGGTAAACGGCGTTTCCGTGCACTGCTCTGGTTCGCCAGAAGCGGCTTAGTCATGCTGGCCACATGACCCGGAAGCTGTACGCCGGCTCCCTCGGCCAATAAAGCAAGATGAGCGCCACAACCCCAGAGTCAACCACAACTGGACATAATGGTCAGGGGTCCCTTTACTTTTACCTTTATATTTTATAGTCCCTTTTTATTCAGGCATCAGGTTGCAAGCAAAAATCTACA
Source organism: Podarcis melisellensis (assembly GCF_964234715.1). Lineage (NCBI taxonomy): Eukaryota > Metazoa > Chordata > Lepidosauria > Squamata > Lacertidae > Podarcis > Podarcis melisellensis. The sequence goes on along the minus strand of NC_138530.1, from coordinate 7,053,949 downwards.
TCCCTCCCCAAGGAAAGCAGTTGGCTACTCTAATCATCCCCCTTCCGTCTTCTGCAGCAGCCGAGGCGCCAACAGTCAGACCGCCCAGTCAGACCGCCCACACATGCTCTAATGACGTCTCTGCTTTCTTCAAACATCTTCTTATGCATCTCTATCTTTCATATCTGCTTCCCAAGTTGCCTGAACCACCATCTCAAGTGGGGAGGACTGAAGGAGGAGCATGTTTTGATGGATGCAGTTACTGCCTTCCTCTATGGATGCAACTTCAGAGCACCTGTACAAGTAGATTGGCTAATCAGAGCTTCAAAGAGCAGGAAAACATGAAGGAGTCACTAGCAGAGTGGCGCAGCGGAAGCGTGCTGGGCCCATAACCTTGTTGTTGGGATACTGCCAGGGAGACAAAAACCATCATGCCCCCACGCTGTCTCCGGACGTCCATCGACCTCCCGTAGAAACACAGTATCAATCAATTAGCGACATGAGCTCCAGAAATATCTTGCCACATTCCAGAGCTGATGCACGCTCTATCCTCAGAATTCGCACAGCGAAAGATGCACGCAGGAGAGCCTTATTTACAATTGTATTCAGCATTGGTCAGAACAAAGAAAACATGACTGCCTGCGTTGATGTCTCAGGCACAGAGAGAGAAACGAAAGCAAAGACACAACATAAACTTCCTGTGAACAGGAAATACGCAGACTCTGTGACTCACAAAGCCTGCTCTCTTTTAAGGTGGAACGGAAATATCCTAACATCTGGCAGTTCAAAGAAGGATTGGGTAAACTGCAAACAGAAATGGTTTCAAAATGGTTCCAAGTAGTTTCAAGGGTCATTATAGCAGAATTTCAACAATGCTGGTTGCAATCTCAGAGATGCAACACAATTTCCCCTCGTAATTTCCTCATCCTTTTGCCAGAATGGGAATAACTGTATAAATATCAGTGATCTGGAGTAAGGCATTCAAAGCTTCCCCAACCATTCTTTCCCTTGAGCCTTTGGCTTCCATTGGTGCTGTGATTGTGGGCACCATGTGATGGTGAAGAACCTTGCATCCTCCACCTTGCTGTCTGAGATTGCTGCCAGCATCATGCTTTTCACTCTGCAGCTTTCTCTTTGAAGCTCTGATTAGCCCATCTCTGAAATTCCTCTTGTGACGGGGTGAGCTCCTGTTGCTCAGTCCCAGCTCCTGGGACCTCGGCCAATAAAGCGAGATGAGCACCGCAACCCCAGAGTTGGCCATGACTGGACCTAATGGTCAGAGGTCTCTTTACCTTTACCTTCTTGGACGATGATAGAAATATTATTATTATTAATAGAACTCATTGGGACCATCCAATGAAGCTCAACTTGGGTGCTTCCTTGGGGTTTTCCACTTCTCCCATACTTTCTAGACATCGATCCAAGCAGTTTTGCCTTTGCTCCACTACTCCCCCTCCCAAAAAAACCAAACCCTTGGTCTTGAACGCTAAATCAGAACAAACAGTGATCTGTTGGAAATTGACCTTTGTTCTGATTCAGCAATAAACCATGAGTTTCCCCAGGGGAAAGCAGTGGGGTGAACGGAAGTGTGGAAGAGCCCTTAAAATGAAATTAGCAGGGCAATTCCTTCTGCAATGCATAGCAGTTAAGCATGGAACTCACTCCCACAAGAGGCAGTGGTGGCCACCAAATTGGATGGCCTTTAAAAGAGGATTAGATAAAGTCTGGGAGGAGAACCCTGGTGACTATGCTTTCCCAAGGACTCTCCAAAATCTGGAGTTGGCACTGGGTGGCATTCATAGAAGCAGAGTGGGAGACCAGGAGATGAAAAGGAAGACATACTGAACTAAGCATTCAGCAGGGACACAGGTGGCGCTGTGATCTAAACCACTGAGCCTCTTGGGTTTTGCTGATTGGAAGGTTGGCTGTTTGATTCCCCACAACGGAGTGAGCTCCCATTGCTCTGTCCCAGTTCCTGCCAACCTAGCAGTTCGAAAGCACACAAGTGCAAGTAGATAAATAGGTACCACTGCGGCGGGAAGGTAAAGGGCATTTCCATGCACTCTGGTTTCCGTCATGGTGTTCAGTTGTGCCAGAAGCGATTTAGTCATGCTGGCCCCATGACCTGGAAAGCTGTCTGTGGACAAATGCCGGCTCCCTCAGCTTGAAAGTGAGATGAGTGCCGCAACCCCATGGTCACCTTTGACTGGACTTAACTGTCCAGGGGTCCTTTACCTTTACCTTTTTTACCTGCCTTGACTGTGGGAAGCAGTACATTTCTGAATACCAGTTGCTGGAAACTACAGAGGGGAGAGCATTGCTGTGCCCAGATCCTGCTTGCGAGATTCTTATTGGGTTATCTGTTTGGCCACTGTGAGAACAGGTTGCTGGACCAGACTGGATTCTCTCAGAACAAAGAGGAGAACAAATTTCTGTACTTTGTGGTGCATGACTTCTATTCCTGTGCATTCTTCAGGAGCTTGAAAAGCTTGCAAATCCCTTAAATTAAGAAACACCTTGTTCTGAATATCTGAACTTAGAAACCATCTTCAAAGGCATTATATGACATAAACATCTTATCTTTGTGTCTCAGGCTTTCAGTCTGTCCAGTATAGGGTTGTTGTGTGTTGAGGTCCCCAAGACACCCCCCAATAAAACACAATTGACACATGATTTTAGTGTAAGGTTTTTTGGCATAATTTTGCCCACAACTTTATTAAAATTACAAGCAATGTGAGTGGTTGCTTGGGAATTGGTTGCGACTATCTGACCCCGCACAGGGACAGACTGACATTCGCACGCACGCAAAGTGAGAAAGGGAAAACCTTTTGGGGAGAGAGACAGAACTGGGAACCATGTCTCACCCCTCCCCAAATGCTCCCAGGGGATCTTGCGTGGCCCTAGCCCCTTGACAAGGGTTCGGACAAAAGCATGGTGAGCCCCTGGATTCCTTTAATGGAATTCCCTTGCAGCAGCAGCATTTTGGAGGGGCAGGCACAGCCAATCCATTCCCCTCCACCAACCAATTCCTAAACCAATGCCTAACCGCAACCCTACAAGTTGTGACGATTTGCTACGCAGTAGGCAAAAAACAAATGGCACCAGTCAATCAGACAAAATTCCTACCGGGCCCCTGCCCCAAAAGCAGATGACACCATGACAGGCATAGCAAGGTCAAGTGAACAACCTAAAAATATGGAGGGAGGGCAGGTGATCCGATGAGCGCAGCACAAAGAGAAAGCTCAACGCTGCATGCAGGGTATTTAAAGGCTATGGCTGTCAATCATGAAATGGCAACATATAAATCTCCCCAGCAATAGGAAGCTTCATGATAATGGTGGCCAAACTCCCTTCCCGCCCAGCAACAGTGGGCGTCTCGCTAGCCCACACCACAACACGTGCTCTCCATGAAGGAGAACACACTTTATATTTTGAAGAGAGAGAAGAAGAAGAAAAGAGGACAACCTGAGCCACCAGAGCCCGGACCCCAAATACCCCAGACATTTCCTTTAAAATGTAAAAATCCATTCGGACAGGCATGTTGCCCTCTCCCAAAAGAGAACATGTATGGGTTTTCCTGGACGTATGGCAACTCTAGTCCAGCACAGCTATTCCTACACCTTTCCAAAGCAGCAGCCCACAGCACTTTCTGTTTCAACAGTGCAATATTGCAAAATGCTACGTTGGTCTTGGGACAAACATATACAGTGGTACCTCGGGTTACATATGCCTCAGGTTACATATGCTTCAGGTTACAGACTCTGCTAACCCAGAAATAGTGCTACAGGTTAAGAACTTTGCTTCAGAATGTGAACAGAAATTGTGCAGGAGGCCCCATTAGCTAAAGTGGTTCTTCAGATTAAGAACAGTTTCAGGTTAAGAACGGACCTCCGGAACGAATTAAGTATTTAACCCAAGGTATCACTATATTGTTTCTTAGCTTTGCAACCACAATGTTTGCAAACGGCTATTATTGCTTCATGGCCAGGCAGTGTTGTAGTTTCATTTTTCCTCGCTCTTCTGCAAATAGGACTCTTCTGTCAAAGGTGCGGTCTTTAAAAAGGCAGCTATAATCTTATTTGCTCAAAGCGGCACATCGTGTGTTTTTTCAAAAAAGAAAACACTTTGGGTTTATTGATTTAAACTGCAGTCATTACAAAAGATTCTTTTAAATAAACTCACACAAAGGAAGGAAGACAAAAGGCAATGTAGCAATGGGAAAAAAATAAATTCAATGTGTATCTTTGTGGTCGTAAAGTTTACCTTAAATGAGAAATCCATTGTTTAAATACAGGAATACAAAGACTAAAGCTGTGTTTGTCTTTTGATGGGCACTTGAAACCAAAGGGTACATTTCCCCCTCTCTTTGAGTACTTATCAAAAAACGAAGCAAGCAGTCTTCCATTTTATTGCCTCACAGTACAGCTTGTGAGTATTCATTCCAGAGTCCAGAATTGAAATTCTGACTGTACTGAACTCGTTGACAAAGCTTTTAATGGCCATAGTGTGGTCAGAATTGAATCCCATCCAGCAAAGGCCTTGCTGGGGCATAGAGACAATGAAGCACACTGAACTGAATTTACAATAAGGCACCAAAAGGTGAATGATATTAAATAAATAAACCAAACATAGATGTCCTGTTTCCTTTAAAAGTAATTTTTCATTTTCTAAAAATAAAATAACCCAAAAAAATGTAAACTTACAAAACATGTCATTGTAGTATAATATATTAAGCTGTCGGGGGAAGAAAAAATACTTCAGAAAATAATAATAATAATACAGTGGTACCTTGGGATGTGAACGGGATCTGTTCCGGAGCCCAGTTTGCATCCTGAAGCGAATGCAACCCATGACCGTGGGTTGTGTTTTGTTGCTTCCATGCATGCACGTGACGTCATTTTGACCGTCTGCGCATGCGCGCATGGTGAAACCCGGAAGTCATGCTCTCTGTTACTTCCAGGTCACTGCGGAGCGCAACCCGAAAATACTTAACTTGAAGCATATTTATCCCAAGGTATGACTGTAATAATAATTTATTATTATTTATTATAATATTTATAATAATAAATATTATTATTATTTATCCCCCACTCATCTGGCTGGGCTTCCCCAGCCACTCTGGGCAGCTTCCAACAAAATATTAAAATACAGTAATACATCAAACAATAAAACCTTCCCTAAACGGGGCTGCCTTCTAAAAGTCTGGTAGTTGTTAGAACAACAACTTTGACATCTGGTGGGAGAGCACTCCACAGGGCAGGTGCCACTACCAAGAAGGCCCTCTAAGATTAACATGGAAGATCATAATGTAAGCATAAAAGAATATATTATACAAATTCATCATACAATAAATAGGAACAAAATTAACAAGAAAAAACAGGTTTCAGCAATAAATATGCTTTGGTGATTTAAATAAGCTTTATATCATTGTGCAGTGAAAAGTAAAATCTGCTCTCCATCTCCTCTCTTAGGTCTAGGGTTGCACATTTATTTTTCTGTGGGGGGGGGGACCCTCAGATTACTTTCTTGTGGGTCAGGTTCAGTCGCCATCACTTGAGGCTGTGGCAGGACACCTGCGGCATTGAGACCAACTCGGTCTCCAGAGACAGACGGATGAAAGCAACAAAAACCCTTTCCCACCCCTGGGTTCTTCTGGGAGGAAAAATGGGGCCTAAATCTAAGTAAGTACAGTAGCTAAGGAACTAAATGAGTGCAAGAACCCTCTCCCAGTCACTGTCATTCAGAGGCATACAAAAGGTAAGAGGAACATTGATCTTGCAGTGAAGTAGAACTGAGTAATCAGAGATGTTATTCAAGTTGCTTGCATACTGAAATTCCAGCTGTGTTTCGCTTAGCGACAATTCCCGTAAGATGCCTTTGTACCAAGCCATAAGGAAGTGGTTAGCAAGTTCATTGAATGATAACGGTGTTTGGTTAACTCTATTCTTTCTTTTTCTTTTTCTTTTTCTTTTTTTTGAAGTAATGTATATTTGTTTTTGTACATGGGGGCAAGATAATGTTACCCTGTGGCTGCTTGCTATACAAGGAAAGGAAAATGTGCAGGTATAGCAGCCTGGGGGACCTTGTTTGCAAGAAGAACGAAAATTCAGAATGGGGTGGATTAATTGCCGTGCCCAGTTGCCAACAACATGCTTTTGGATCGATCAATCGATGTTGAAAGGTTATCTTAAATTTTATCATTCCGGGTTGTGCAAAGTTCAAGAAAAGTTATAGAATATTGACACAGAAGGCCAAGCAAGCTATTGCTTATTTAGCTGACCGCTTTGGTATTGCAACTGTGGCCAGACAGGTGCTAAGAGGATATCCCTAAGAATCATCTTAAGAACATCATAGGAGTTCTGCTTGACCAAACCAAAGGCTTGTGTAGTCCAGCATCCTTTTCTCGCAGTGTAAAGGAAGACCAGAAGCATGATTTGAATGCAACAATGCTTTGCCCAGATTCAGAGAAACTCATATTCAGAGACATTCTGCCTCTGCCTGTGCAGATAGAACTAATAGCCTTACCCTACATGAATTTCTCTAATTCTCTTGCATAACCATCCACGCTGGTGGTCATCATTGCATCTTTACAATGTGAATAAGTATTTTCTTTTCTCTGTCTTGAATCTTGCCTGAATTCTAGCACGATGCAGAGTGTTCCTCCTCATCCATTTTCTCCACAACTTGATTGCCATATCTGTCCCTATCACCAGGGACAGACTTTGATAATCTTTTGTCGTATGGTAAAAAGGTAAAAAGGAAAAAGAAAAAGGACCCCTGGATGGTTAAGTCCAGTCAAAGGCGACTATGGGGTTGTGGCACTCATCTCGCTTTCAGATCGAGGGAGCCAGCATTTCTCCACAGACAGCTTTCTGGGTCATGTGGCCAGCATGACTAAACTGCTTCTGGCACAACGGGACACTGTGACGGAAACCAGAGCACACAGAAATGCCATTTAACATCCCTACGCAGTGGTACCTATTTATCTACTTGCACTGGTGTGCTTTTGAACTGCTAAGTTAGCAGAAGCTGAGACAGAGCAACAGGAGCTCACCCCATTGCAGGGATTCAAACCGCCAACCTTCCAATTGGCCAGCCCAAGAGGCTCAGTGGTTTAGACCATAGCGCCACCCACATGTAGTATGGTCTAGAGTTGGAAGAGACCCCGAGGTTCATTCAGTACAATCTCCTGCAATGCAGGAATATGCAGTTGTCCCACATGGAAAACGAACCTGCAACCTTGACATTATGGTACCCTGTGAGAGCCCACAATTTGGCACCCCCAAATGGATCTTCTCAATTACAGAAGCATCTGTGACAGAAGATTGGGCAAATTCATAGAGGAAACAGCTATCAATAGCTCCCTATGTTCCGCCTCCATGGTCAGAGGCAGGAATGATTCTGAATCCCAGTTCATGGAAACCACAGGAGGGGATAGGACTCTTTTGCTTGAATACAGCTTCAGGTTTCCTGAATACAGCTGGCCACTGTAAGAGCAGGATATTATAATAATAATACTAATACTAATAATAATAATAATAATAATAATAATAATAATAATAATAATAATTTATTTATACCCCGCCCATCTGGCTGAGTTTCCCCAGCCACTCTGGGCGGCTCCCAATCAAATGTTAAAAACAGTACAGCATTAAATATTAAAAACTTCCCTGAACAGGGCTGCCTTCAGATGTCTTTTAAAGATAGGATAGCTGCTTATTTCCTTGACATCTGAAGGGAGGGTGTTCCATAGGGCCCTCTGCCTGGTTCCCTGTAACCTCACTTCTCGCAATGAGGGAACAGCCAGAAGGCCCTTGGCACTGGACCTCAGTGTCCGGGCAGAACGATGGGGGGTGAAGACGTTCCTTCAGGTATACTGGACCAAGGCCGTTTAGGGCTTTAAAGGTCAGCACCAACGCTTTGAATTGTGCTTGGAAATGTACTGGGAGCCAATGTAGGTCTTTCAAGACCGATGCTATGTGTCTCAGTGGCCACTCCAAGTCACCAGTCTAGCTGCCACATTCTGGATTAATTGCAGTTTGCAGGTCACCTTCAAAAGTAGCCACACACAGAGCGCATTGCAGTAGTCCAAGCGGGAGATAACTAGAACATGCACCACTCTGGCAAGACAGTCCGTGGGCAGGTAGGGTCTTAGCCTGTGTACCAGATGGAGCTGGGAGACAATTGCCCTGGACCCAGAATTAACCTGCACCTCCATGGACAGCTGTGAGTCCAAAATGACTCCCAGGCTGACCAGCTGGTCCTTCAGGGGCACAGTTACCCCATTCAGGACCAGGGAATCCCCCACACCCGCCCGCCCCCTGTCCCTCAAAAACAGTACTTCTGTCTTATCGGGATTCAACCTCAATCTGTTAGCCGCCATCCATCCTCCAACCGCCTCCAGGCACTCACACAGGACCTTCACCGCCTTCGCTGGTTCTGATTTAAAGGAGAGGTAGGATGCTGGACCAGAGAAGAATCCCCTGGGTCTTTCTTCCAGCTAACCTCCCACAGCCCCAGAGAGATCCACAGTTGCTCCACTCAACTTACAATCTACTGGCTGGACAACCAAACCTATCAAATTGATAACAGCCCCCAGAACACCTTTGGCTTCTAGTTCATCTTTGGATGGCTTGGCCCACACCTGAGAAACCAGGAAACAGCTGCAAAGGGAAGGTTGAAGGCTGGCTACTATCTCAAAGCCAGTGGAAATAAAAGGCTGAAAGAAGGAAATGCTGGTGTGTCCCTGGTAGGGTTTTTGGGTAGAGTTTTCTTCTTCTTCAGCTGGCAAAGTGCCCAGGAAATGATGAGTGAAACATTTTTATGTTCTTTCTCAAAGATTGCAATCAACTGCATACAATCTTAGATGGCAGCCATGGGAGAGGTAAATGCAGAAATTCAGAATTTCTTAGCTTCCATTTGCTCCAGCAGCCCCTGTCTTGAGACATGGTTAAAGCATTCTTAACTTTATCTCCTAGCCCAGGGGCAGGGAAGCTCAGGATCAGGATGGGGTGCATTACAGGTCACCCTTTCCCTCAGACCATGTTCCCTTACCCAGCCTCACTCCCTCACCCATGTTGCTTTGCACCTTCAGCGCAAATAACAATCTGTTGCTCCATCTACTTTCGCCTCTGGCCCCACTCACCAATGACATGTGGTCACAATCCCCTGGGTAACACAGACACCATTAGGCAGTTGAATGCACATGCACACTCCGTCCGTTTCTCTCACTCTGCACAGCCCTGGGTGCTGGCCTCCCACGCTATACCACTGTTTAAGGCTGGATCTAGACACATCAAAGAAGCAATTTGGTTAAATGTGTTGTAAACTTAATACAGAGAAGTTCCGCTGGTGAAAAACAGGATTCCACAGCACTATCTGGTGCCATAGTGTTATAATGCATATACAGTCTGACATACAAGCTACGGGACAAGGATAACTGTGACTTTAAAGATGAATGGGAACCCTTTATAAAGTATTTGAAGACACAACAAAGCGAACTGGACTCCTTGGCTGGTTTTGAATAAACATTCACAAACTTTTTATTGATAATAAGCAGCTAAATAGTTTGAGGATCTATACAACTGTGTAACATGCAGAAAACAGCATTTTTAGAGAAATCAAAGACTGGAACTGAGGGAAGTCGGGGGGTGGGGGTGGGTGAGTTCTGTGGGGGGAGGGAGGGGGAGGGAGGAAAAATGGGGGGAATAAGGATGATATGTTTCTGAATAATATGTTTTGTTTTAATTTTGAATAAAAAGTTATTTTTAATAATAATAATAATAATAATAATAATAATAATAATAATAATAATGCATATACAGTCATACTTTGGTTGTTGAATAGAATCCGTTCTGGAAGTCCGTTCGACTTCCAAAAATGTTTGCCAACCAAGGCTTCCTGCACTCAATCGGAAGCCGCGGGAGCTGTGTCAGACGTCTGGGTTCCAAAAAACGTTCACAAACCGGAACACTCACTTCCGGGTTTGTGGCGTTCAGGAGCCAAAATGTTCGAGTCGCAAGGCATTCGGGATCCAAGGTATGACTGTAAACCACTTATATTTTTACAAATGTAGCCGAGTCCTAAGTCATTACTGTTTCAGGCAGCAGAGTGTCATGATCATGTTTACTTCTGATTTCTGGTTCTGCATTTTCTTTGCAACAAGGAACTGCTTTCTAAAACAAGATGGGCGGGCGTGAATCATTTAGACATTTCATTCCATGTGCCAAAATGTCCAAGGCTTCAGCTATCGAATGGCTCGGGGCACAATTTTGTACAAGGAAGGAAGACAGAAAATAACTGTCTCATTTGAGGGGGATGACTAGTTGGCAGGTCACATAACAAAATGTTCGTTTGGGATATGCGGTTACTTCTTGGCTTTTATCCAAGGAGGAAATGCCCCAACTACAACTCAACAGAGGGTGAGAGAGACACTTTACAAGCTACTGCTTTCTATGGGCAAGCTGCAAGTTGTGTTTGCTTTGTGGTTTCTCCATTACACAAAGTCAACAAAAGGACAGGTGAGGTGGCTTAGCAATTCAGCCCAGCTTTATTCCCTTGCCAAAACGATACTTGTGGTTTTTTATTGTTTTTTCCTCAATGCACTGACACTGAAAAAAAAATACATTTAAAAAAAAATCAAAACAATACTTACAACAAAGAGAATGAACTACAGAATGAAAGGAATGCAGATTATTTTCACTGGCACAGTGAGTTTGGCTGAGTTTGGCTGAGGTTTGCCTCCTATTTTACGGACAAGGCATGTGAAAATCCTATGACACTCCATCTCTCTGATGGTTTGGAGGGTGATAACATCTCCTGATTAGGTATCACACAGCAGGACAGAGTTTCAAACATAGACATGCTCTCCCAAGCCCACAGTCCCAGCATTTTCACACTCCTGTCTCGGGAATGCCTATACAGTGGTACCTTGCTTATCAAACTTAATCCATTCCGGAAGTCCGTTCCAAAACCAAAGTGTTCCAAAACCAAGGCGTGCTTTCCCATAGAAAGTAATGTAAAATGGATGAATCTGTTCCAGACTTTTAAAAACAACCCCTAAAACAGAAATTTAACATGAATTTTACTGTCTTAATGAGACCATTGATCCCTATGGAACGCCCTCCCACCAGATGTCAAAGAGAACAACAACTACAGTGGTACCTTGGGTTAAGTACTTAATTCGTTCCGGAGGTCCGTTCTTAACCTGAAACTGTTCTTAACCCGAAGCACCACTTTAGCTAATGGGGCCTCCTGCTGCTGCTGCACCACCGGAGCACGATTTCTGTTCTCATTCTGAAACAAAGTTCTTAACCCGAGGTACTATTTCTGGGTTAGCGGAGTCTGTAACCTGAAGCGTATGTAACCTGAAATGTATGTAACCCGAGGTACCACTGTACCAGACTTTTAGAAAGCATCTGAAGGTAGCCCTGTTTAGGGAAGCTTTTAATGTTTGATGCATTACTGTATTTTAATATTTTGTTGGAAGCCGTCCAGAGTGGCTGGGGAAGCCCAGCCAGATATGCAGGGTACAAAATAATAATAATAATAATAATAATAATAATAATAATAATAATAATATGAAAGCAATAAACAATGTGCAGCAGCCACACAATCAATCAATGAGTAGCTGAAATGGGTTACACACAGTCACAAAAACAACACAAAAAGAGCCGCAAAAACAAAAACGCAAAATAAATAGCAAAAACAGACAGCGCAACAGCGTAATGGAAGTGTGGCACTCAAAACGGAAGTGTGGTACTCAAATCAGAAGTGTAACACTAAAAACAAAGCATGTTTGGCTTCCGAAAAAAGTTTGCAAACCAGAACACTTACTTCCGGGTTTGGAGTGTTTGGGTTCCAAGTTGTTTGAGTACCAAGGTGTCTGAGAACCAAGGTACCACTGTACTGGCTTGGGTCATGTCCTTGGAATGGAAGATGGCAGGCAGGATCCCCAAGGATCTGTTCTGTGGGGAACTGGCTTCTGGCCTCAGGCCTTTTGGCAGACCTACTGTGTGTTACAAAGATGTCTGCAAATGTGGCATCTTTCAGGAGGGGAAAACATTAGCCCAAATTTGACAGGTTTTCAGCAAGAGGTGAAAGTCCTTTCAACAAAAGAGGAGAGGGAATTTTAAGGCTGTGGAGGCCAAAGATCACTGGTTCTAACCCATCCCATCCCTATTTTGGTTATTCGCTGATACCAGTCACAATTTTATTCACCAAAACCCCAAGTAAAATGGTCCATGATATTCAGGGGATTAAAAATGGTGGCTGATTTGAGGTGATAACTGAGAGGAGAGCTGGTGGTTTGCACGTCTCTCCCTAAAATTCCCCCCCACACACACACACAAATAGCTGAAATGTCATACACCCCTCCAGCCGACACACACTGTTTGATCTATGAACGAGGCTTTGCAGCAGAGGGAGAGATTTTCTGTAAGTCCTCAAATTCAAAACAGGAATCCTGATACTTTGTCAAGACTCCTGAAAGTGTGAGTCTTCACTTCTAACAGCATTCATCAGAAGGTTTTGTTTTCATTTCCTCTGAGGTAGTCTACAAAAGGAGAATGCTGTGGTGGTTTGGCTGAAATCCAAAACACCATTGCGATTGAAATCAACCCCTTCTCTCCCACCTCCTCAAGCCAGCACTTGAAAGCCTTTGGCTACATGTGAGAAACACCAACACACTGCTTTGTTTTTAGGGTTTTTCTTGGCATGTTAACACTGAAAAATTGGATTTGTTGCTCACCCAGATTTATAAGATATCTGTGCCCCCCTGTGGCAAGTTAAAGGACAGCACTCTGCTGGAAGTTGCTGCTGCTTTCCTTCAATTCCCCTTTCCATTCCTTTCGTGTTTTACATTGCTGCTCTTCAGGTGGAGGAAGGACCCAATACATTTTGGCACCTGAGGCAAACCAGAAAATCATAAAACACTGAATTGCAGAGTTGGAAGGGACCCTGAGGGATATACATACCTTGGAGCTCAGATCTGCTGCCTCTGTGGATCTGCCGCCTGAGGCAATCACCTCCCCTTGCCTCCTGGATGGGTCAGCCCTGGATGGAAGAAACTTGAGAGATGCTTTTTTGAAAGATTCTTGAATAACTGTTAATTTGCGGTGGGGAAAGGGCACAACTGGGAAATAGCAGCACAGGTAAGGACTCCAGCTGCAAGGTGATAGGTTCTGCAAGATCCATCCCAAGATGACTTTCTGTCTGAGAGAATGGAGGAAGGAAATGGTTGAAGAGCTGTTCACAGCATTTTTGGGTAGCTGTGTAGAATGGCACACAATTATTCATGCCAGCTATCCAGAGCTGAAGCCGTTTTGCAGCAGCTCAGTTCATTCAATACCCATTGCATTTTGACGGTACTTTATCACTGTCTGCATAAAAGATATAGGCCTTCCCCCAATGACCTATTTATGGAGTCTTCATCCTGAATTGCTTGTGCAAAACTTGTGCTGAGATTAGTTTATATCCAGTCCTTGTCCCCATATCCGTAAAGAAGACCCAAAAGAGAGATCACATTGAATAAACTTGCTATACTTATTATACAGTGGTACCTCGCGTTATTTACTTAATTCGTTCCAGAGGTCTGTTCTTAACCTGAAACTGTTCTTAACCTGAGGTACCACTTTAGCTAATGGGGTCTCCTGCTGCCGCCGTGCCACCGGAGCACGATTTCTGTCCTGAAGCAAAGTTCTTAACCCGAGGTACTATTTCTGGGTTAGCAGTCTGTAACCTGAAGTGTCTGTAACCTGAAGCGTATGTAACCCAAGGTACCATTGTATAACAAATTGGAAGCTCTTCCACAGATTTAGCCAAATTATGAAATTACAGACATTTAAAAACTAATTTGTCGAATCCGCATTTTGCAAAATAAGAGGATACTGGGCTGAGGCCTTTAAAGGTCAGCACCAACACTTTGTATTGTGCCTGGAAACGTACTGGGAGCCAATGTAGATCTCTCAGGACCAGTGTTATATGGTCTCAGCAGCCACTCCTAGTCACTAGTCTAGCTGCCGCATTCTGGATTAGTTGTGGTTTCCAGGTCACCTTCAAAGGTAGCCCCACGTAAAGCACATTTTTGCAGTAGTCCAAGAGAGAGATTAGAGCTATCCCACTCTGCTGAGACAGTCCGTGGGCAGGTAGGGTCTTAGCCTGCGTACCAGGTGGAGCTGGTAGATAGCTGCCCTGGAAACAGAATTGACCTGTGCCTCCATGGACAGCTGTGAGTCCAAAATGACTCCCAGGCTGTGCACCTGGTCCTTCAGGGACCATTCATCCCAAATTGTTTGCAGAAAGGTTATTGGACAATGAGCACTCATCCTGATTTGCTTGCTCTTCTGGCAGGAATTTCTCCCATGCCAGAGATTGAATCTGGGTTGTGCAGTGCATGTGTTCCACCACTGAGCTACAAGCCCTTTCCCTAGTTATTACAGAAAGTTCTGTAATAAATAAAATAGGTCTTTGTTAAGCCTGGTCCTGGCTCAGATTCACACAACGTATCGGCAATGTCTGTCTGCGATCTGCATGGATCACCGGTACCTGTTGGAACATTCTATTGTCTCCACGCTGCTATAAGTAGTGGGGACCTTCTGGGTTTCACCCAGATCTGCCTGCTTCCCTCCAGCAGCCTTGAGATCCCAGAGGACACTTTGGCCATGCAGGTTCTCAACCTCCTCTTTACTCTGCTCGTCCTCCTCTCCCACGTTGCCACAGGTAAGCAAGTTGCTGAGAGATGATGGCTTACAGGGCCAGGCAAAATGTTCTCCTGATTTGCCACAAACAACAGTTTTGGTTCTCAGTCTTGAGGGGCCAGGAATTTCTCCAGAAAACAGAGTTCCAGCCTTCTGCTTAGCAAATGCTTTCCCCCCCATTCCATTGGGGAATAAAAGGTGAACTGAGAAATATCTGAATGGATCTCTCATTCCTTTTAAGAAAGTCTGACTGTCAGGTTGGGTGGTTGCTTAAGTATCACCTGAAAAAAGGAGGAAATAATTGTATGTGTGTTCCCAAAAGGAGGGCAGATTTTCATAAAACATGCATAAGCAAATTTAGGAAAACAGGGAGCTGCCATAGGTCCAGCTAGTGCAGAATTGTTGACACTGGCTGGCAGTGGCTCTCCAGATTTTCATATGGGGCTTTCCATATTCTTTTTGCATGAGCAGCAGATTCTCTGCCACTGAGCTATGAGCCTTCCCTATTTATATATGCTATGCTATTAGCTATGATGTTCTGTGTCCACTGTTCGAGGCAGGGAGCCCCTGCATATGAGATGTTGAGGATCACAAGTAGTACTGGATTTACGTATAAGCTAAACAAACTATAGTTTGGGCCCCACTCTCTTGGGGGCCCCCCAAAAAATAAAAGAAAAAAAATGGATGTGCATTTCCAAAATATAAGTTGAACAATTTCTTTTATAAAATACATATTTTGTTATGTGCAAATGGCTTTAGATACTTATTAGGTAAAGGTAAAGGATGCCTGGATGTTTAAGTCCAGTCCAGGGTTGCGGCGTTCATCTCGCTTTCAGGCTTAGAGAGCTGGCGTTTGAGCACAGACAGCTTTCTGAGTCATGTGGCCAGCATGACTAAACCACTTCTGGCACAACGGAACACTGTGATGGAAACCAGAGCGCACAGAAACACCGTTTACCTTCCTGCTGCAGCGGTACCTATTTATCTACTTGTACTGGCGTGCTTTCGAACTGCTAGGTTGGCAGGAGCTGGCACAGAGCAATGGGACCTCACCCCGTTGTGCGGATTCGAAACTGCCAACCTTCTGATTGGCAAGTGCAAGAGGCTCAGTGGTTTAGACCACAGCACCACCGCGTCCCTATTAGGTCCATAACTTAACATATAGCATATATTCAACACAAAAACCAGCGATAATTTGTTGTTTGTCAGATGGACATATAAAGGGCCTCATTACCTTCAGTAGCTTAGGGCCTCATCAAACCTAAATCTGGCCCTGATCACAAGTGGGGTGTTGTTGAGCTCAGGTTCTGCTTGTGGTCCAGGATGCTGGAGAAGATGGCCTCATCCAGCATTTCTTATGCTCCTATTTATATGTAAAGATGGATATCTAGGAATAATAACTCTTATTTAAATAGAAACACAGTTCATTTCACCGTAGTGGGAAAGAACGTGGACAGTTGCCCAGGGTGCCTACTGATGAGTGACAATGACGTCTTTGCTCTCTCTTCTTCCCTTAGATAGATAATTTATTACGGTCAAAGACCAGCTTGCATAACACAATAAAAACAGTGTTCATAAAGATAAAATATACAATTAGAGCAGATTGCAGCAATAGCTCATGAGTTAAAACTGAGTTATATACATACACTACAACTGAGATTTGGGCTACCGTAAAAATTGACCCTGAGGTTCCCCAAAGGGCGACTTCAGCTTTTCCCTAGTAAGCTATTTTATTCTAGAGGATGATTTGTGCCTACAAATCTGGGTGCAGAATCTGGCTACCAGCCAGGTTTTCTTGTGATCTTTGCCTAAGAGGAGAGAATTAAGTTTAGACTTGTCTGAAAGATCAGCGAGCCTCTTCAGAGGATCAATGGTGTCTCTGCGAATCTCAGCGTACAAAGGACATCTACAAATATATATGTTTGGGGCTTCCTATTTCCCCTAATGGGCAGGCGCAAAGTCTCTATGCGTATGCGACTCTTCTAAACTTGACTTCAAATACAGGACTATAAATCAGACACATATCTGAACTCTTTTCAGGTCACAAAAAAACAGTGTCTTTTCTTCTGCTTCTGAAGCAAAGGTGTGCGCAGACTGCCCCCTATCCGATTTGTGACCACCAAATTGTAATTCCAGTCCAGACCAATCTGGGCCCGTTCTGACCCTCGCTGAATGCAGATCCAGATCTGGAAATTACAGATCTCCAGAAATCCCATTCCAGAACCAAGGCAGCCATACATTTCTTCTTGTTGTTGTTTTTACATAAGGACATGAAAACTGGGGACATAGCAGTCCCTATAAAGGTAAAGGGACCCCTAACCATTAGGTCCAGTCGTGGCCGACTCTGGGGTTGCGGCGCTCATCTCGCTTTATTGGCCGAGGGAGCCGGCGTACAGCTTCCGAGTCATGTGGCCAGCATGACTAAGCCGCTTCTGGCAAACCAGAGCAGTGCACAGAAACGCTGTTTACCTTCCCGCCGGAGTGGTACCTATTTATCTACCTGCACTTTGACGTGCTTTCAAACTGCTAGGTTGGCAGGAGCTGGGACCGAGCAACGGGAGCTCACCCCATCATGGGGATTCGAACCTCCAACCTTCTGATCGGCAAGTCCTAGGCTCTGTGGTTTAACCCACAGCACCACCCACATTCCTAGCAGTCCCTATAGAGGGGGTTAAGTTTGCCAGATTTATGATGGGTAGCTCTAGGGGTTTTCATCCCAGCCACCTTTAAAATTTGCAATTGGAATTTGCAAGAAATTCCTAAGGATGGGGCTGGCTGGTATGATAGCATTAATGAAACTATTACTTAATAGTAATAATATTCACTATAGTCGGAGATTGGAAATATTAATATTAATGATAACTATCACCATCATTATTATCGTTCTTATCATTATACCCTTCAATTTTCCCAAACAGGGACTCAAAGCTGCTTAGAGGTAAAATAGAAACAGCTAAAAACACAAGGCAAAAAGAATAATTAAATGGCAATTCAACACTAATTAGAATCAATACAATGCATTTATAAAAGATCTTTTAAGACATACAGATAATTACAATAAAAAACATCACAACACCAGCCCATTCCTTAAAAACAGTTGCCCTTCCCCTTTTCTTTCCCCCTGTTCTTTTGCAGAACAGTTTTCTTCCCAAATAACAGGAATATTCAATTTATTTTCTGCAGCACAATCTTACACCTGTTTTCAATACGGGGGTGTCTGCGTCCCTTCAGGAGATGATTGCCTTGACTCTGGAGAAATTGTTCCTGTTGACTGTGGCATTAACTTATCCTGCTGCAAAGGTAAGTGATGCAAGTGGAGGGAGCGGGTGGTGCAGTGGTCTAAACCACTGAGCGTCTTGCGCTTACCAATCAGAAGGTTGGCGGTTCAATTCCCTATGACAGGGCAAGCTCCCATTGCTCTGTCCCAGCTCCTGCCAACCTAGCAGTTCGAAAGCACACCAGTGCAAGTAGATAAATAGGTACTACTGTGGCAGGAAGGTCAACAGGATTTCCCTGCACTCTGGCACATGTCACAGTGTCCCGTGTGCCAGAAGCAGTTTCGTCATGCTGGCTACATGACCCAGAAAGCTGTCTGTGGACAATCGCCAGCTCCCTCAGCCTGAAAGTGGAGATGAGTGCCACACTACACAAAAGCAGACTGTGATAATTTATGGTCATTGATAAAGCAGAGGAATTGATCAATCAGTGCCTTCAGCGCCGGCTGGAAACATGGGTTTTTCATTCTGTTTTTAAATGCCGTCTCTGATGCACAATGAGTTGGATTCCATTTTGCTTGCAGCTGGTAGTCTAGGGGTGGGGGACTCTCAGACCTCTAGAGCCCTCTAAGTGGCCCTCAGAATTCTCCCCAAGCAAGAAGCCCCTGGTGGTTCTCAGTCAGCAACAAGGCACAGTTGCAAGAAAGGTGGAAAACCTGTTGCACTGAATGGGGGAGTCCAACCATCACTTGTGGATTTTAGAAGACATGTGGGAAGGAAAGATCCAACTGAGATCGGAACAGGTCAAGAGGCCACAAGGGGAATCTGTTGCTCAGTGGTCAAACATCTTTTGCGCATGGAAGTTATAATAGCATGATCCCTGATGTCTTCTATTAAAGGACTGATCAAGAGGATTAAAGGTCCCCTGCTTGATATCTTGGAGAGCTCTTCAGTAGGTGAAATGCTTGTTCTTTTTTAAATCGAAGACTGTGGATGGGGATGTTATGGGCACCTACACTGTAGTTCAATGGTAGAGCATCTACTTTATATGCCCTGGGTTCCATTCGCAGCATCTCCAGGCAGGTCTGGGAGAGACACCCTGAAGAAGAAGAGTTTGGATTTGATATCCCGCCTTTCACTCCCCTTCAGGAGTCTCAAAGCGGCTAACATTCTCCTTTCCCTTCCTCCCCCACAACAAACACTCTGTGAGGTGAGTGGGGCTGAGAGACTTCAAAGAAGTGTGACTAGCCCAAGCTCACCCAGCAGCTGCAGGTGGAGGAGTGGAGACTCGAACCCGGTTCCCCAGATTACGAGACTACCGCTCTTAACCACTACACCACACTGGCTCTCTGACTGAAACCCTGGAGAACTGCTACCAATCAGTGTAGACTCTAACTCAGTATAAGGCAAGTTCTTCTGATCTTTGCTGGGGTAGCCTAGGAAAGCATCAATGGGAGAAAATGTAGAATCTTCATACCAGAAGTAAAATGAAATCTCGCCTGAGAAGAACCAGGAGCCTGCCAGCATATGGAAAGTCAGGCTTTAGATGCTGCAGAAGTTGAGTATTCCAGAAGACAATCATGCGGAGAACCTTGCTGTTCCTCAATATCCATTCTTTTAATTAAAAAATAAAAGTAAACATCAGTCAGCCTGGTAGGGCAGGACACGCTATCTCACTATAAGCATTCATCAGAATTTGTTTGCCCTCTGAAGTTGTTCTTTTGTTCTTCAGGTGCACATTGACATGTTAATCATTAGGTGACCAAAAAACACTTACAAACCCTTGACTAATTTTAAACTGGAATTGTCTCCCGAGCAATTCTGGTTTTACAAGGGTGCTAAAAAGTATGTCTTCTGACAATAGTTACAATATTCACATAGAGGTAATAATTTGATTAATTCTGGGACAATTCAATGTTTAAAAATCTCATGACTATTTCAAATAAAGTCATACAGTTACAAAATAAAAGTCTGATGAATTTAGCATTACATTGCAAATTTATTCACTTGCATACTGCTCAATGCCAAAATAGGTTTATAAGTGGCTCGTGCAAAAGCGTAAAAACCAATGGCAAACAGTAAAATGTAGGCATATTTAGAATACACGGTAATAAACATAAACATCCCTAATTAAAATATGCAATAAAAAGCATCACATTAAAACAACATTTCAATTAAAACAGGATGCTCAAGTAGAACAATCAAGGGAATGTAATCAGGTTTCATTTGTTAATTGAAATGCCTTCACCGGTCAAAAATCACAGGTTATTAAAATATTGTCATGTTGTAGTACACCTGAGTATTCAGAATACAGTGAATGGCAAGGCTCCTTGAGACCAGCTTTTTTCAGTTGGGATGAAAAAAGACTGTCTTTAAAAATATAATAATAATAATAACAGAATTGAAATGCCACATGAGGATGATGATCATTTAAAAGTTTCAGCATCTAAGGGACATAAAGAAAAGCCCATAGTTATTTAAACAATATGGGATGTCATTTCTGGAACAAAATTATCTTGGAGAGACCATGTGCAGCAGCTTCTGCTGCAACCGTGTGCCTTAATTTAGCTGGTTGTGATACATTGCATGACACAGTAAGGAAAACCTTGGTTTAGTGAGTCTGGACAAGCGTGCAGGCAGTAATGGGTTTAGTTTAGTGTGTCTTCTGAACCAGGATTCATCATTAAGTTCTCTCCTCACTGTAAACTTGGGTTAGCAAGGAGAGAGAGCTTAACCACTCTCTCATAATACTAGAACTTCAAATCATTCGATAGAGTTGAATCCTGGAAGATTCAGGACAAACAGAAGAAAGTACTTCTTCACATCATGCATAGTTAAACCCATAGCTGTCAACCGTCCCTTACTTGGTGGGAAACTCCCTTATCCCAGCGCTGTGTCCCGCTGCTGTCCCGGATTGGTGATATCCCATTAATTTCCCGGGTTTCAAAGGAAGCAGCTCCTCTCCCTTCCTCCCTGCTGGCCAGGGAGGAGGGAGGCTCCAACTGTGTTGCTTGGCTGCGTTGCTCACCCAATAAGGAGTCTAAGAAAGACTGGGGGTGGAGCTTGCATGCCTTGTGCCGATCAAATCGGCCACGTTGCCTGGGGACTCGCCTTTGCTCAGCGCTTCCCAGCAGAGAGGTGACAGTGGTTTTCCTTGCTGCATCCCCTTTGCCGGGTTGCTGCGCTGTGTGAACCACCTCTTGAGGCTTCGTTTGCCTGCTGGCTGGGCTTTCTGCCTTTGGCTCGGAGGGGCTCAGAAGTTGAACATACCTGTGCTCAGAATCTGATGGATACATCAGGAAATCCCTTATTTTGGCTGCTGATCCCTTATTTTCGAGGCTGCTGGTCTCTTATTTTCAAATCTGTAAGTTGATAGCTATGGTTAAACCATGGACTTTCACTCCTACAAGACGTAGTGATGACCATCAACTGGGATGGCTATAAAAAGAGGATTGGACAAATTCATGAAGAATAAGGCTTTTAGTGACTACTAGCTGCAATGGCTGTGTTTTTCCTACTGGGAACTGCAGGTGGAGAGAGTGCTGTTTCCCTCAGGTCTTGCTTGTGGGCTTCCCATTAATGGCATCTGGTTGGTCATTGTGAGACTAGGATGCTGGAAATGATGGACCATTAGTCCGATCCAGCAGGACTCACCTTATGTCACCATGAGTTCAGGGGGAGATGTTTGGCAGGTCTAGGAGTAAGCCTAGACAGAGCTGAGGAAATTGGGGATAGAGTTGGGAAATGGTAGTGTCCTTCCTGCAGGAAAAGATCTTTCCAAAACCATGACAAAATTATCTGTTGTTGTTGTTTTGCAGAGCAGCATGATTGACAGTTCAGAGACCTCTGACTGATTCCATGGGATGTGAAAATGTTCACTGGTGAACTACCTCCTACCAAACTGAGTTTTCCACATAACATACTCCAGCCTCCAGTAATGACAACAAGCAACTCTGATCCCTAAGTGTACGTTTTGGTTGTTAATTCAAATATGAATTTCTCTCTCAGGAAATAAATTGGACTGTTCCTCTCCAAAAGCAGACAGTGATCAATGCATTGTGATACAGTTCATTAAGCGCAGACCACATTTTAATCTGAAGTCCAGTCGCCGCCACCCCACCCCACCCCTCAAATCTTATGAAGAAGATGCCCTTTTTATATTTTTCCTTATTGGAAATAATCTTTTTTATATATATTTAAGTCTTAGATTTGTTCTAGATCTGATTTCTTACCGTGCATTGACTTCAGAGCATGTTCATTTCACCAATGTCCCATTGGAAAGAATGTCCTTAAGTTACTCGTGATTTAAGTATCCTCTTTATACATGCCCCCTAAGTGTTCCGTTTTAAGTGGGATGTCCCAGAATCACAGAAGCCAATCCCAGCTTCTGTTTGCATCCCAGAATGTCCGATTCTTTTCGTCCAACACCCTGGTGCTTGTCAGCAGCTTCGTGCCAAAATGCCAAAGGCCCTGCGCTCTGACACAACCCTGCTGATAAGCACCAGGGCACTGGCACAAAATTGATGTCCCAGTTTGGGAGATGAAAATGTTGGAATATGCTTTGTATCCCTTTAAATATGCTATTCAATAGTAATAAGCTGAGAACAAAAGAGTAGGAAAATATTCAAGAACAGTAATTAAAGCTATATTCTTGCATGCTGTTTATGCTCACTTTGCAGGGGCCAAATAAATATTGTACTTTGCAAAGAAATGTGTTCCACCTCACCAGCAATAAATAAATAAATATATTCCAAGTCTGGATGAATGTCTTAAGCATCTTAAGCCTTCATAGGCATCACTGCGAATTGATAGATCTTTGCTTTCCATTCTGTTGTTCCTGGGATTCAAGCCTTTCCCCCTAAACCTTGCAGATAAGTGGTGTTGCTTTCCCTTCTTTTTTGCTTGCATTGAGGAAGTCTCTGTCATAACAGAAGCTCACTGCCTAGCTATAACTTTACCAAGGTTTTTTCGGGATTGATTTCAAGGGGACCTCAGTGTTACTTACTCTAACCAGCTCGGTGCCAACCCATTGAAAACTCATCCTCTCAGTATAAGCCAGGGGGTGGCAAACCTTTTCCTTGTTTTTTTTAGGACCACAGTCTCTAAGGCATGGGTGGGGAACTTTTTGTAGTCTGAGAGCTGTATTTCTTTCTGGGCAACCTCTTGGGGGCCACATGGCAATACTGGATGGGATCAGAAGCATCAGCTAAGAAAGCAGTTGATGTAAATGTTAGCTTTGTACAGTAGGCTAGTTTACACACATGTAAACCCCTCTCTAATCTCCACCCATTCAAGCAAGAGATATTATCAGAGTTCATGACAACACTCCAGGTAGGCCAAAGGGGTGTGGTGTAGGATTGAAGACCAGATAGAGAAGGTTGAATTTGGCCCTTGGCTTGAGGTTGTCCAACCTCTGCCTTTGGGGGTAATTGAGTTCAGGGAATCTAGGAACTTAAACAAGCAGTGAGTGGAGCCAGATCAGAAAAGGGATGGACAGCACACATTTACCTGAGACTGAGCGGAGATATGATAGCCATCTTCAAATATATCAAGGGTTGTCACATGGAAGTTGGAGCAAGCTTGTTTTCTCCTGCTCCGGCAGGTAAGACCTGAACCAACGACTTCAAGTTACAAGAAAGGAGATTCCAGCTAAACATCAGAACTTTCTGACAGTAAGAGCTGTTTGATGGTGGAATGGATTCTCTTGGGAAATGGTGGACTCTCCTTCCTTGGAGGGTTTTAAGCAGAGGTTGCATGGCCATCTGTCATGGATGCTTTAGCTGAGATTCCTGCGTCACAGGGGGTTGAACTAGATAATGCTCAAGGTCCTTTCCAACTCTACACTTCTATGAGTCTATGAGTCTATGAAAAGCTGAAATGTGGGCAGAGGAGGGCAACCAAGATGAAAAATAGTCTGGAAACCAAGCCTTATGAGGAACAGTTGAGGGAGCTGGGTATGTTTCTCCTGGAAAAGTGAAGACTGAGGAGATTCCAGCTAAACATTAGGAAGAAGAGGAGGTTAAGGGGTGATATGATAGCCATATTCAAATATATAAAAGGATGTCACATAGAGGAGGGAGAAAGGTTGTTTTCTGCTGCTCCAGAGAAGCGGACACGGAGCAATGGATCCAAACTACAAAAAAGAAGATTCCACCTAAACATTAGGAAGAACTTCCTGACAGTAAGAGCTGTTCGACAGTGGAATTTGCTGCCAAGGAGTGTGGTGGAGTCTCCTTCTTTGGAGGTCTTTAAGCAGAGGCTTAACAACCATATGTCAGGAGTGCTCTGATGGTGTTTCCTGCTTGGCAGGGGATTGGACTCGATGGCCCTTGTGGTCTCTTCCAACTCTATGATTCTATGATTCTATTCTAAGAAGTTCCTGATGGTGAGAGCTGTTTGACAATGGAACAGATTCCCTTGGAAAGTGCTAGAGTCTCCTTCTCTGAAGATTTTTAATAGATGACTCTTAGTGTCCCTTCCAACTCTACAATTCTATTATTCTATGATTCTATGATTTCTGCCACTCAGTCTTCTTTATCGCTCATTCTTTGACACTGCCTTGCCTCGCACTCTTGCAAAAGGCCTTTGAAATTAGTCTGAGTTCCACATTCTCAGCAGCTGGTATTTAAAGGCATTCTGTCTGCACTGTTGAAGACGAAACATAGCCATCATGTTTAGCAGCCATGGATGTCCTCCGCCTGCACGAATCTGTCATGTAGCCAGCACATTTGGCACATAGTTTGATTCAGTTCTTTTAACACCCCCATTTTCTATTAAAATAATTATCCAAGTGGTGTATGGTAGAGACACAGAAATACAGTACAAAAACACGAAAGGTTTCCATTACATACTCAGCAGCTGTTCTCAAACCAAGAAAGGCAGTAAGATGAAAATTTTGGATGAATCACGAGCTTAAAAAATAGATTTCAACTTCTGGTGTTGGATAGAAAGGAAAGGAGAAACATCGGGGCTCCCTCACCTGGAGGGCAGAATGCCTTCTGAGGCTTCGGAGCTGTTCAGCTGGGGAGTGGGGGTCCTCTTACACACACCCCAGCTGAGCAGTTCAGCGAAGCCCCCATGCTCCTCAGCTTACACTTGAGCCTGAGAGACATTGGCACTTGTTCACCGTGGAGAGCTGGGCCATGTATCTTGGAAGAAGCAGCCAAGATATCATTTTGATATAACAGCATACACCAGTATTTAAAAGGTAAAGGGACACCTGACCATTAGGTCCAGTCATGGCCGACTCTGGGGTTGCGGCGCTCATCTCACTCTATAGGCCGAGGGAGCCAGCATACAGCTTCTGGGTAATAATAATAATAATAATAATAATAATATTTTATTTATACCCCGCCCTCCCCAGCCAAGGCCGGGCTCAGAGTGGCTTACAAGCAATAATAAAAACAAGATGAATGGTTACAACTTAAAAATAAAAATAAAATACAACATTAAAATAATGGAACATTAAAATATTAAAATGTAGCCTCATCGCAGGAGGAGAAGGAAAAGAAAAAAGAAAGAGAGGGAGGGAGGGAATCAAATTGGCTCTGAGTCAAAGGCCAGGCGGAACAACTCTGTCTTACAGGCCCTGCGGAAAGAAATCAGATCCTGCAGGGCCCTGGTCTCATGAGGCAGAACACCATACCGGAGCCAGAGTTGAAAAGGCCCTGTCTCTGGTTGAGGCTAATCTGACTTCGTTAGGGCCCGGGACCACTAGGGTGTTGTTATTTATGGACCTTGAGGCTCTCCATGGGGCATACCAGGAGAGGCGGTCCCGTAGGTACGAGGGTCCTAGGCCATGAAGGGCTTTAAAGGTCAAAAGCAGCACCTTAAATCTGTCCCTGTACTCCACCGGGAGCCAGTGCAGCTTGAAAAGCACAGGGTGAATATGCTCTCATGGCAGAGACCCCATGAGGAGCCTCACTGCAGTATTCTGTACCCGGTGGAGTTTCTGGGACAGCTTCAAGGGCAGCCCCGTGTAGAGCGAATTACAGTAGTCAAGCCTGGAGATGACCGTCGCATGGATCACTGTGGCCAGGTCGGGGTGGGAAAGGTAAGGGACCAACTGCTTGATGCGGCGAAGGTGGAAAAATGTCGCCTTGGCTGTTGCTGTAACTTGCGCCTCCATGGAAAGGGAGGCGTCAAGGATTACACCCAAACTCTTAACAGAAGGCAATGACACTAATTGGGCCCCCACAAGAGAAGGGAGTTGGTCCCTCATCCCCATGCCATCCCGACCTAGCCATAGGACCTCTGTCTTCAAAGCATTTAGTTTCAATCGGCTCCCACGAAACCATCCAGCCACAGCTTCCAAGCATCTGGTCAGTGTGTTCGGGGCCGAGTCGGTGTGGCCATCCATCAGCAGATAGAGCTGAGTGTCATCAGCATATTGGTGACAGCCCAGCCCAAAGCTCCGGATAATCTGGGCAAGGGGGCGCATAAAGATGTTAAAAAGCATCGGGGAGAGAATTGCGCCCTGCGGCACTCCACACACCAAGGAGTGGTGCAACGACATTTCCCTCCCTGGTGCCACCCTCTGTCCCCGACCAGAGATAAAAGAGCACAACCACTTACGGGCTATGCCCTGTATCCCCACGTCTGCGAGGCGGTGGTCCAGAAGATCATGATCGACCATGTCAAAGGCTGCTGATAAATCTAAAAGGATCAGCAGTCCTGACCCGCCTTGATCCAGTTGTCTACAGAGATCATCTGTTAGGGCAACCAGAGCCGTCTCCGTCCCAAAACCAGGACGGAAACCGGACTGAAATGGATCTAATGACGATGTTTCCTCCAGAAACCTACCAAGCTGTTCAGCAACCACTCTCTCAATTACCTTACCCAGGTATGGAAGATTTGAAACTGGGCGGTAATTGGATCTAATGAAGTTTTCTTTAAGAGTGGACACAACACTGCTTCCTTCAGTTCCCCTGGAAATGTCCCCGTGTCAAGGGACAAATTGATAATTTCAACCAGAGGGGTCCGCGCAACATCTGGACACTCCCTAATCAGCCAAGACGGGCACGGATCAAGGAGGCAGGTGGTGGGCCTACCAACTTGGAGGAATCTATCCACATCAGTAGGGAGTATCCAATCGAAATGGTCCAACACTGACTGGATCTGAAGTCAGTCGAGGGGCCTCCAGTTCAATCACTGTATCTAAATTGGCAGGGAGGTCACGGCGGAGCAACAGGACTTTCTCCGCAAAAAAGCTCGCGAATGCCTCACAGCTGTGGGTCGAATTTGTGCTTAAATTTGGTTGTCCTCCTAAGGACATTATTGACCTAATTATTCTAAAAAGTTGTGCCGGGCGAGAGCTAGCGGATACAATGGAAGCTGCAAAGTAAGATTTCTTAGCAGCTTTCATAGCCATCTCATAGGTTTTCATAAGCGTCCTATAAGATGTTCTTGAGGCTCCGTCATGAGTCCGTCGCCATACTCACTCTTGCCGTCTGAGATCCCGCTTCATTTTCCGGAGCTCCTCAGTAAACCAGTAAACCAGTCATGTGGCCAGCATGACTAAGCCGCTTCTGGCGAACCAGAGCAGTGCACGGAAATGCCGTTTACCTTCCCGCCGGAGCAATACCTATTTATCTACTTGCACTTTGACGTGCTTTTGAACTGTTAGGTTAGCAGGAGCAGGGGCTGAGCAACGGGAGCTCACGCTGTCACGGGGATTTGAACCACCGACCTTCTGATCAACGAGGCCTAGGCTCTGTGGTTTAACCCACAGCACCACCCATGTCCCACCAGTATTTAGCTGATAATATATCACAATGTTGAAAACAAAGTATCTCCCAGCCCTAGCACTAAACTAAATCATCAGAGGATGAGCTAATCATAGCGGCAATTTACTTAGCTATTTCCCCTGTTGGACTTCCAAGATGAGACATGAATCCCAAACTCATAAAGCAAGGTTCACCGAAAACCCTACCTACAAGCAGTGGGAGAGTCCTCTAAACTTGACAGTCCTTGAAAGCAATTAGAAGTTCTAATCTTTTAAAGTTCTAGTCAATTAAAAAGTACAGAGTGAAGGGAAGGGATCCATTACATTTCTTTTTCATAAGCATGTGAATCAACCCTGTGTAGCAAGTCTCTCTCTCACACCTCCAATTGCAAGAGCCCTAGGAAACTGCGTCAGAGGTTTGTGCCCAATCCCAGCTCACTTGCTATCCAGAAACTCTTTTACAGGTTTTTCCCCTGCCACCAAGCACTGTGCAAATAACAAGATAAGTGAATCCCTGGCAGGGAATGGTGCCATGGACTCCCAGAAAGTGTTCCGCAGATCCCCCAGGGATCCCCAGACCCTTAACTGAGAACCACTGATATAACATATAACTTGGCTCTATGGTCCTTGCTGTCACAGTGTGTGTCAATGTGATACACTTCCAAAAGCCACTGTGAAATAAAAAACCCTTGTTCTGTGCACAACCTTGCTGCTGAAATGAATAAGCTCGTTTGTTGACTTCTTCCCACAAACAATGGGATGCCATGGCCTCAGAGCAGGAATCCCCAGAGGCAGAGTCCTCTAGTGAAGGACTCTGGAGAGCAAATGGGCCCATTCCCTGGTTGAGCCCACGGGGTGCCACAGTAAACAGAGACCTCATCTTCTCCTTTGAACCCTGAAGAGAGGCATCTACCTCCAAACTACAGTGATCCATGGATGTCCCACAGACTTCTTGGAGGATCAGGAGAGACATGGGAAGATAGCCTCACAGCATGGAACTCCAGCATCTAGATCAGTAGTGGGGAACCCACAGCCTGCAGGTATTTTGGGTCTTCCTATTTGGCCTAGGAGGCTGTTTCCGTCAAGCTATGCCTAAAGCTGATATCATATATGGCACCAGATGTGGGGCAGGTAAAGATGCAGCTGGGTAAAAAAGGAAGTTTGCAGGCAGCACTGATCAGTTGATTGGTGGCACCCGCAAAGTCCTATGCAAGGGCTGGCAATCAGCTGGTCATCGGGGCTTGCATATCACCAACAATCAGATGATCAGTTGCTCCATGGCACCACTGAGTCAATTTGTATGTCCAGTCTCAGCTTCAGGATTGCTAACCATGGTCCTGAAATACCTCTCCTTTGTTCCTCCCCCATGTTCTGATCCTGCCTTGCCTTGCCATCCTGACTGCCTAAAGAGAGCAACTCGTAGATAGGGCAGAACTGGAGTTATGTGTTCAGACTGTCTGGTCTTAGACATCACATTCTGCATTAGCTGTAGTTTCTGAACCACCTTGCAACACATTGAAGTAATCCAACCTAGATGATGATGATTAGAATTTATATACCACCCTATAGACCTCTGAACCATCCAGATTAGAGTCACAGCTGGCACGCAGTGTTTGGGAGCCCACTTGTGCCTCCAGCATCAGTGAAGGGCCCAAGGTGGTGGTCATCTGTCAGGGATGCTTTAGTTGTGATTCTTGTATTGAAGAGGGTTGGACTAGATGACCCTTGGAATCCCTCCCAATCCTACAATTCTATGATTCTAAGAGTGGCCTCAAGCTATGTATCTGCTCCATGGAAAAGGAAATAGTGAGGAATTTGCCAAATATATAAATAAACTCATCAGTCTCTTATAACATGTCTGCTTCCTAGACCTAAACTGGATTGGTCCCATCCATGTTTCCATGTCGGTTCTTGTTGAAATCGCAAGAATTGTAGTCCTGCTGAACGAAGTTGAGAGAGAACTCTCAGCACCCTGTGGGAATTGCTATTCTTTCATGAAACAATTCCAGCTGAAACCTAGTTAAGATTTACAGCTTAGATGCCTGCTGATGGCCTCAATGTCAACATGTACCTCGGCCTCAAAAGAATTGCATCAGAAAACCATCTGCAGACTCTGTGTAGTTCTGGTTCTTTCCTGATTCCAGGACAGAAGGTGCAGCCTTATGGGAGAAGTACATGTCATGACCTTGCAAGAGATGCTATCAAAGCAATTGGGATTTGTAAACACAGGCATTCCCCAAGAGAGAGCAGTGCTGTGTCTCTAGAACAGTGTGGTCTTCAATATTTATAGGATCAAAAGAAGATCCAACTGGATCAGGCCAAAGGCCTCATCCACCATGAATTTGTTCAATTCCCTTTTAAAGCCATCCAAGGGACGCGGGTGGTACTGTGGGTTAAACCACAGAGCCTAGGACTTGCCAATCAGAAGATCGGCGGTTGGGATGAAAACCCCTAGAGCTACCCATCATAAATCTGGCAAACTTAACCCCCTCTATAGGGACTGCTAGGAATGTGGGTGGTGCTGTGGGTTAAACCACAGAGCCTAGGACTTGCCGATCAGAAGGTTGGAGGTTCGAATCCCCGTGATGGGTTGAGCTCCCGTTGCTCGGTTCCTGCTCCTGCCAACCTAGCAGTTTGAAAGCATGTCAAAGTGCAAGTAGATAAATAGGTAACGCTCCGGCAGGAAGGTAAAAGGCGTTTCTGTGCACTGCTCTGGTTTGCCAGAAGCGGCTTAGTCATGCTGGCCACATGACTCGGAAACTGTACACTGGCTCCCTCGGCCAATAAAGCGAGATGAGCACCGCAACCCCAGAGTCGGACACGACTGGACCTAATGGTCCTTGGTCCCTTTACCTTTAAGTTGGAGGCCACAGTTTAACTGTGCACTGCAGGAAGAAGCATTTTTCTTTATCTGTCCTGGAACGTCCAACATTCAGCTACACTGGATGTCCACGAGTTATAAGAGAGGGAGAAAAACCTCTTCTCTATCCACTTTCTCCATCCCATGCATAATTTTACCAACTTCTATAATTTTCTCTTATTTGCTTTTTATTTAAACTAAAACATCCCTTTCCTCACAGTTGCTCCATCCCCTTGATCATTGTTTGCCCTTTTCTGAGATATTTAATTTTTTTATTCCCCAGAGTCCAACGTTTTTAGTTTCTAAAGATTGGTTTTCCTAACTTTTCTCCTCTGAGATTTAGCTTTGTTCCACCTCCCATCGTCAAGCTCCTCCACCTTTCTCTTTATCGTCTCATTAAGAGACAGGATCCATCCAAGTGAATTATGTGACCAGCCTGGATAGCTCAGTTGGTTAGAGCGTGGTGCTGTTAATGGCAAGGTTGCAGGTTCAATCCCCATAGGGGACAACTGCATTTTCCTGCATTGCAGGGGGTTGGACCAGATCGGGTCCCTTTCAACTCTACAACTCTATGATTCTATCTTTAAAAAGAAGGGTGGGCTAGGGTGCTGGAAAAGGGGCTGGAAAAAACGTGAGCTGCCCTACTATGTAGTGAAAGTGCTATACCTTAGGCTGCAGATATAGGGCACCACCAGTGCTACAAGCCCTCTGCCAAGGGTGCTCAATGAAACAAAGCTTTTCCTGACCAACTCTCCTGTCAGGGAAGAGTTAGAAGTTTCCAGTTTACCAGAGGCAGAAAGCATTCCCCAAGGGGGGAAGGAGAGCAGTGAATCTAATAGAAGAGAGCAAGAGGAACAACAGGGAGGCACTGGCTGTTCACAGGAAAGGCAAGGGTTAAGTTCTAGCTCAGATTCGAAGGAGGGGAGATACAAGCCAGCTCTAGCCAGGAGGTTAGAAGAAAGAGCGGGAAAGCGAAGGGAAGGGCGCCTTCACCATTTTGAGAGTGGCTGGTCAAAGAGAAGCAGAGCTCAGAAGGTATCTGAAAGAAGTGACTCTGAGGAATAATATTTAAGAACCGTTTATAATATTGTTTTGTTAATAAGCAATAAAAAGTTATAAAAGAACAAGAAGCGTTCGTGTGGTGATCTGAAGAGGACAACGACCAGGCCTGACAAACTCTCCTCTTTGCCATTGCAGTTGGCTGGTTCACCTTTTTCTCCCCCTGCCCAGGGCAACTTTGATGGT
This sequence comes from Podarcis melisellensis, assembly GCF_964234715.1. NCBI lineage: Eukaryota > Metazoa > Chordata > Lepidosauria > Squamata > Lacertidae > Podarcis > Podarcis melisellensis. The sequence goes on along the minus strand of NC_138530.1, from coordinate 7,022,230 downwards.
GAGAAGGCAGCGAAGTAGGTGTGAGTTCTTGCTTGCTCGCCATCTCTCTGCTTGGAATGCAAGCACTGATGAAAAAGAGGAGGGGGAGTATGGTGCTAAGGAGCTAAACACACAGAGGGAGAAGAAGAAGAGTTTGGATTTGATATCCCGCTTTATCACTACCTGAAGGAGTCTCAAAGTGGCTAACATTCTCCTTTCCCTTCCTCCCCCACAACAAACACTCTGTGAGGTGAGTGAGGCTGAGAGACTTCAGAGAAGTGTGACTAGCCCAAGGTCACGCAGCAGCTGCACGTGGAGGAGCGGAGACGCGCATCTGGTTCACCAGATTACGAGTCTACCACTCTTAACCACTACACCACACTGGGAGGGACATCAGAAGTTCCCTGACACTAAATAAGAGCACAGATCCATCTAGCTCAGTAGTTTTCAACAGTCTTTCCCCAACCCTACCTAGAAATGCTGGAGATTGAACCTGCTACAAAGCAGATGCCCTTCTTCCATGGAAAGAGGGGACCATGAGGGTACCTTTCCCAAGGACTCTCCAAAATCTGCAGTTGGCACTGGGTGGCATTCATAGCAGCAGAGTGGGAAACCAGGAGATGGAAAGGAAGATCATCTACTTTCCTTTTTACCCAGACTGGTGCAGAAGAACTTCCCAGTAAATTAAGCCCCATGTGAATTACTGGAATCAGCCTGTGTCATTTAGGTTTACATCCTCATGCAACAAAGCATCCTGGTCTGCAAAGGACACTGACAGCCTTGGGATGGTTCCAGAGAGAGTTCTTGGAGGTCTGTACCAAGACGTACTGAACTAAGCATTCAGCAGGGACACGGGTGGCGCTGTAGTCTAAACCACTGAGCCTCTTGGGCTTGCCAATTGGAAGGTCAGCAGTTTGAATCCCAGCGATGGAGTGAGCTCCTGTTACTCTGTCCCAGCTCCTGCCAACCTAGCATTTCGAAAGCATGCCAGTGCAAGTAGATAAATAGGTACCACTGTGACAGGAAGGTAAATGGCGTTTCCGTGTGCTCTGGTTTCCATCACAGTGTTCAGTTGTGCCAGAAGCAGTTTAGTAATGCTGGCCACAGGACCCGAAAAGCTGTCTGTGGACAAACGCCAGCTCCCTCGACCTAAAAGTGAGATGAGCGCCGCAATCCCATAGTTGCCTTTGCCTGGACTTAACTGTCCAGGGGTCCTTTACCTTTAAGCATTCAGCATCCCAACAAATTTGCCCCTCCTTCCACAGGGGAACTTTATTTGCCAAGCATAGATACATGAAAATATGGCTGAAATAAAATCTTAGATGAGGTCTGAACAATCAATGAGGATTCCTGGACAATCAATGCTGGTTGTTCCCAAGTGTTGTTTCAGAATGGCGAGGAAGGCCTTGCTGACAGAAGTCATTGCAGCTGAGCTTCCAGCAGCCAACTTGAAGAACAGGTGAGATGGGTGAGGATGCACATGAAGGCTAATCACCCATCTTTGAGCAGCAGACTCTTTTGAAATGGCAGGGCACATCCAGGAATAGACCCGAAGGGCAGGTCTGATTGACTGGCTGAATGCAGTACCCTCCCATGGAGGAGCAAGTAAGAAGTGCGGCGTCTGCAAGGCTGTCTTCTGTAGAAACAACAAGAGAAGGTTTAGAATCACAGAGCTGGACCACCTAGTTCAGTCTTCATCAACCTGGTGTCTTCCATGTATTTGCAACTCCCATCATCCCTAGCCAACCCCCTGGACGGAGCCAATTGTAGCTGGAGTCCAAAACACTAAAAGGACACGAAATGGGCAAAGGCTGATCTGATTTTTGGAGGACATCCAAAAATGAATCACCCTTGATAAAGTCCAGCTTCTGCTAAAAAAAAGGAGAGTGAGCAACCTTCTGAGGCCCTCTGTCCCACCATTCAACAGCTTGTACCATCAGAAACTTCTTCCTTGTACAGTGGTGCCTTGGGTTACATACGCTTCAGGTTACAGACGCTTCAGGTTACAGACTCCACTAACCCAGAAAAAGTATCTTGGGTTAAGAACTTTGCTTCTGGATGAGAAGAGAAATCGTGCTCCAGTGGCATGGCAGCAGCAGGAGGCCCCATTAGCTAAAGTGGTGCTTCAGGTTAAGAACAGTTTCAGGTTAAGAACAGACCTCCAGAATGAATTAAGTACTTAACCCGAGGTACCACTGTAGTTAATCTGCTTTCCTTTTTTGCCATTTGAACCACCCTTTGGTTTAGATTCTAACATGTGGAGTAGTTTTCCCCAACCTGATGCCCTCTATATTTTTTGGATGGCAACCACCGACCTTGGGTGAGGCTGCAGCAACCTTGAAATCCCACTTTGTTTTAGACTTAAACCATCTGCCTCAGAAGATCAGTGTTAGTGTTTTCCTTTTGCCTAACTCGGTCTGGTCCACTAACAGTGATTGATACTGGCGGATACTGGGGTATCTCTGGAAGCATAATTTGACCAGAAGCAGGGGAGCAGGGAAGTGTCCAAATCTGCTAGAAGGGCACACCTGAAGTAAGGAAATAAGGAAAGTGACTGCCGGTGAAATTGGTACCAAACTGCAATTTGAAAAGGAGAACATCTGTAAATAGTCTTCTGTAGAGCGATACGGAGACAGTCAGATCAGGGGTGGAGAAAGCAATGGAGGTCAAGTCTAGGCAATGACTACAACTTCCACCTTCCTTGGCAATCTATCTGTAAAACACACAGAGACTGTGGCCAATTATTTCATCATTTTTGCTATTATTCTTTTTAATCTTTCTTGGAAATTTTCCAGTAACACATACGGCAAGCCTTACCTTCTGTGGTGGTCATGGGGGACTTAGAAACATATACTAAGAATCCACAAGTATGTGTTTTAGAACAGCAAAAATGAACCTTTATATTTAGCTCAGTATATAAGAACAAATAAATGATTTATTCCCCTGAAACTTTTTAACACAATTCCAACCCAACTGTTCTGTGCTATTGTAATTTTGTAGCTTTCCCTGTTTATTATATTTCATTTTTGCATGTACAGCCATATTTCGTGTTGCATTAGGTTCATGTTGCTTCTTTTCAGCTTGCAAACGCGGCAAACCCAGAAGTGCATACTTCTGGGTTTTGCCACATGTGTGTGTGCAGAAGCGTTCTGCATGCTTCGCACACACACAGAAGTGCTCTATCGTATCGTGCATGTGCACAGAAGCAGCGCTCTAGTTACGGACTTTTTGGGGTGCAAACGGTACCCCGGAACCCATAGAGTCTGTAACTAGAGGTACCACTGTATGCTTTAATTGTTGATACAATCATCCCTGGGAACAGGGTTAGAGGATGGAATAAAAACAAATATTAGAGCTGTGCTCCAGATCCAGCTGGATCCAGATCCCAAGCCAAATCAGAACATGAACATGGGGTGGGGGTGGGGTAGGGGTGGCGCATGTTCTGTCATCGCTCACCTTGAACAGTCCATAGTAATAGTAAGATGGCAGCAGAGAGGCAATGAAGGATCTTCATGACTGAAGTTCAGCTGGAGTCTCAGTAACCTTAGAAAGAAGACACACTGAGATGAAAGCTGACTAGATAAGAAATTTGTGCACTTATTAAGCCAGGGGTTGCCAGTGTAGTGTCCATGGGCACTGGTGTGCCTCGATACCTCCTATGGTGCCCACAAAGGCACTCAGTAAATATCTCCTCACCAATCCCCAAAAAACAAGATGCTCTTACTGTCCAGTCTCTGTCTGTGCTGGCTTAGACCCTCCTACGTTGAATACACCCCCTTAAAGATGCCTGTATTTTACTGAATGCCAGGACTGGACACCCACCCTCCCATCAGTTCTGGACAGACAGGAGAAGAGCTTCTCTCTGCGAGCCAACTCAGTGATGGATAATGAAGTATAAACACCAACAATTGCGAGCACTCCAATTGGAGAACAGCCTTTACCAAAGGACTTTGATGAAACTCGAACTCAGGTCAAAAGGGAGAAACATGCTAAGAGGAAGGCACGTTTGGCAAACCCTCCCCATGATCAACTCCTGCCCAGAAACCTATGCCCCCACTGTGGAAGGGTGTGTGGATCCAGAATTAGACTACACCAGGGGTCAGCAAACTTTTTCAGCAGGGGGCCGGTCCACCGTCTCTCAGACCTTGTGGGGGCCGGACTATATTTTGAAGGGAAAAAAATGAATGAATCCTATGCCCCACAAATAACCCAGAGATGCATTTTAAATAAAAGGACACATTCTATTCATGTAAAAACACACTGATTCCTGGATCATCCATGGGCCGGTTTGAGAAGGCAATTGAGCCGGATCCGGGCCCTGGGCCTTAGTTTGCCTACCCATGGCCTACACAGTTAAGACTGAGTTCATGGAAGGCAATCTTACTCGGCTACGAGTGATCGCCAAAGCAGAAGGATAATCAAAGTACTCTTTCTGCCATGGATGGACTGGCAGATAGGGAGGGAGATGTGGCAAGCTTTATGCCACGCCCCCATGGCAGCCATTTTGTGGCTGGCGCCCATGGCAAATGTGCCCAAAAGGTTTGCTTGACCCCTCTCCTATTCTAACCAGCTCACCACACTGCGCCTCATCCATGGATCCTTTTGTGATGACAGTAGCACTGTAAATACTGGAGCTTGCTCAGAATTCCAAGGAGGAACAGGTTTGTCAGTTGGTATGAAGGCAGTTACAGGGGCCTGAAAGAGGAAGACCTGTGTGTGTGTGTGTGTGTGTGTGTGTGTGTGTGTGTTACACAGTGCAATTCTATATCTGCCTCCTCAGAGAGACTGCTATATGCATAAAAGATGGAAAGATACAGCCCTACCCACTATAGAAGAATGACTGATAAAGTCACTGGATCTGGCTGAGATGGTGAAGTTAACATGTCTAACGACGGAAAAATAATTGCTGACATTTGCTAAGGATGGGAAATTTCTTATGGACGTTGTGCGTGAAAGACAAAATAGACTTGTAATATTATATGTATATTATATGTAGCTGCAGGACAGAGAGCCAGAAGTCCCTTTACTTTTTTCTTTATTTTGGTAGCTCTTCCTGTCTTTCCCTTTTCTCTCCATTTCTCTTTTTCTTAGGTCTCTCTCCTTTTCTGGTCTTCTTTCTTGTTCTTCATTCTGACTTGGTCCTTTTTTTTTTAGACTAAGTAGCTGTATTACCTTAGTATGTTATTTTAAGGTAAAGGTAAAAAGGTAAAGGACCCGTGGACGGTTAAGTCCAGTCCAAGGCAACTATGGGGTTGCGACGCTCATCTCGCTTTCAGGCTGAGGGAGCCGGCGTTTGTCTACAGACAGTTTTCCAGGTTATGTGGCCAGCATGACTAAACTGCTACTGGTGCACTAAGGACCGTGACGAGTGCTTTGTAATGGGTATGTATTTCTGTATATCTATGAATAAGTATCACACACACACACAAACACACATCTGCCTCCTCAGAAATAAATATCATTGGGCTCAGTGGGTCTTACTCCCAGGTCAATGTGTATAGAATTGCATTCATAATGAAGGGGTGCAGTTAGGGTTACCCCAGAAAGCCCTAAAAATCTGTTTGTGAATCCCCCCCCCCCAGCCAGGCCTCGGCGTACGCATTTTAAAAACTGCATTTTCCACTAAGACAAAAAGCACGAGCTAAGCAGTCCTCTCTGTAACAAAAACGCTGTAACAAACCCAGAGCTTAGAACAGTAAAGCTTTTCGCTTCCCATATCCAAGATAACCTTGCCCTGGTACATTGATTTGCAACATACTTCCCGGAACAGAGACAGAGAACGAAAAGCAACATTTCTATGTAAGAATCTGTGAAGGGGGAGAGGAAAAAAGGGGTCTGAAAAAAGGATAAAACCTGCTTGTAAAATGTTTTCGGTGTGGCCTGCCTTTTGTGAACTGAATTACACAGGTGCCTCTGCCCCCCCCCCATGGCAAAATAAAACGCTCTTTCTCTGGATTAACCCCTTGGTGTCGTTTGGCTCCTTTTGTCTCTACTTGGGTGAAACAATTATTCCTACCCATGGATTAAAAAGGCTACAATAATGATCTCTCTCTCTCTTAAGTGAATGAAGTTCATGTCTCAACAAAAGTCATTCATATGCAATAATGTATCACGTGCCAAGTGTTCACAGAGGAGGGAGAAAGGTTGTTTTCTGCTGCTCCAGAGAAGCGGACACGGAGCAATGGATCCAAACTACAAGAAAGAAGATTCCACCTAAACATTAGGAAGAACTTCCTGACAGTAAGAGCTGTTTGACAGTGGAATTTGCTGCCAAGGAGTGTGGTGGAGTCTCCTTCTTTGGAGGTCTTTAAGCAGAGGCTTGACAACCATATGTCAGGAGTGCTCTGATGGTGTTTCCTGCTTGGCAAGGGGTTGGACTCGATGGCCCTTGTGGTCTCTTCCAACTCTATGATTCTATGATTTATGGGCTGGCTCACACTTACACATGCATCAGATATTGGCCTCAGCATCCGATGATTCTTTTCATTACACTCGTAATTTTCACATTGTTCACATGGATTCCAAAATAGCAGTCACATGCAACAATACGCATACCCTGACGCAGCACTCTCTGCAGCTGCGTGGTCTTTTTGAGTTTAGCCTTTGTAAATAAAAGGAAATCTAGAACTATCCAATTGCTCCCCCCCCCCCGAGACTCTTGTGCCCGGCCAGTTCCTCCACAATACGCACACAGAGAAAAACATACCTTGACAGGAAAATGAAAGAAAAAACCCTTTTACCTTTGTGACGGGGAAGAGGGATATTGGTTGCAGGGAGATCTTGCAGAGAGCCTCTCTGCCTATCTGACTCTGAGCTGAAAATGACTGCCATACGGAAGCTCAGAGGTGTAGTTTCCTGCCAGGCTCATGGGGACTGTAGTTTTCTCAACTTCCTGATTTGAATGCCAAAGAAAGCAACATTCTGCAATATGCCTCTGGGTATCTGTTTCTGGGAACTGCAAATGGAGAGAGGTCTATTGTGACTGTTACATATATGTGCAAATATAGGATAGGGGATACCTGGCTTGACAGCACACCATGTGAAACGGATATGGAGTTTTTAGTGGACCACAAGTTTGGCATGAGTCAACAGTGTGATGCAGCAGCAAAAATAAAACTAAATAAAACCAATGCAGTTCTAGGATGCATCAACAATAGAGTACAGCTCCAGCGAAGTAATAGTAATACAGTGGTACCTCGGGTTACAGACGCTTCAGGTTACAAACGCTTCAGGTTACAGACTCCGCTAACCCAGAGATAGTAGTTTGGGTTAAGAACTCTGCTTCAGGATGAGAACAGAAATCATGTGTCGGCGGTGTGGTGGCAGCGGGAGGCCCCACTAGCTAAAGTGGTACCTCAGGTTAAGAACAGTTTCAGGTTAAGAATGCACCTCCAGAATGAATTAAGTTCTTAACCCAAGGTACTACTGTAGAAGTAAAAAGATTTAGTTACAGGTAGGTAGCCATGTTGGTCTGCCGTAGTCGGGGGGAGGGGGGATTCCTTCCAGTAGTACCTTAGAGACCAGCTAAGTTTGTTCCTGGTATGAGCTTTCGTGTGCATACACACTTCTTCAGATACACTGAAACAGAAGTCACCAGACCCTTATATATAGTGAGAGGTTGGGGAAGGGTATTACTCAGAAGGGTGTTGGGAATGGGTGATTGGCTGAAAGGTATGGTAAACCTGTTGACAACTGTTAATGACTGCAATTAGTCTTACAGGAAAAAGCAAGGGATGAGATGGCTAAAAATAGCTTTATCATGTATAATGAGATAAGAATCTAGTGTCTCTATTCAGACCAGTTACAGATAGGTAGTCGTGTTGGTCTGCCATAGTCAAAACAAAACAAAATTCCTTCCAGTAGCACCTTAAAGACCAACTAAGTTAGTTCTTGGTATGAGCTTTCGTGTGCATGCACACTTCTTCAGATACACTGAAACAGAAGTCACCAGACCCTTCTATATAGTGAGAAGGTGGGGAGGGGTATTACTCAGAAGGGTGGTGGGAATGGGTGATTGGCTATGATGAGCCTGTTGACGACTCTTAACGACTGCAATAGGTCTTACAGGAAAAAGCAAGGGGTGAGAAGGTGAAAAATGGCTTTGTCATGTATAATGAGATAAGAATCCAATGTCTTTGTTCAGACCAGGTCTCTCCATGGTTTTAAGTTTGGTAATAAGTTGCAATTCAGCAGCTTCTCTTTCCAGTCTATTTCTGAAATTCCTTTGTAGTAAAACAGCTACTTTGAGATCTTGTATAGAATGTCCTGGGAGGTTGAAGTGTTCTCCTACTGGTTTCTCTGTCTTGTGATTCCTGATATTGCAGGCACCAGAGCCTGCAATAAACCCAGATGCCAACTTTGCTGCCACATACACCCGGACAACACCATTACTGGCCCCAACAACATCACACATACCATCTCGGGACTATTTAATTGCTCATCGTCTAACATTGTGTATGCCATCAAATGCCAACAGTGTCCTTCAGCTCTCTATATTGGACAAACAGGCCAAACCTTACGCCAAAGAATAAACGGACATAAATCTGAAATCAGGAACCACAAGACAGAGAAACCAGTAGGAGAACACTTCAATCTCCAACTGTGCTGACGGCGCAGGAGGAAGAAGTTGAAACGCTTGCAACAGAAGATATGGCAACTGGAGGAACTGATCCAGTCTTGAAACAAATTTTGGAACAACTGGCACTTTTGAATAAGAAGGTGGACGATCAGTCATCTAAAATTGACAGAGCTACATCTACTATCAGTAAGTTAACAGATCAGGTTTCCCAGCATACTCAGGCTATTGAGAAATTGCAAGGAGCTACGGCGGAGAACTACAAATTAGCTGCGGAAGCCAATCAAAAAGCTGAGCAAGCGTGCAAAAAGGTGGAGGAGATCAAAGGGGAAGTAAGACCTCTGAAAAGACAGGTAGGAGAACAGCAAGCCTACCTGTCAATGGTGGAACTGAAAAGTAAGGAATGTAATCTTAGGCTGAGGGCCGTCCCAGAGCTGGAGCAGGGCAACCTAGAGGAATTTTTGACACAGTTGTTTTCTAAATTTTGGGGGGTTGAGGAAGATAAAGACTTCAAAATTGTGACGGCCTTCAGATTGGGAAGATCGGTTAAGAAAGACAAGTCCAGAGACTGTTTGGTTTGTTTGAGAACAAGAGAGGAAAGAGACAAGATACTAGGCCAACATTTTAAAAAATCTCTGGAAGTTGAAGGCAAAAGGGCAGAAATTTATAGAGACATTCCTAAATATCTGTTGGACCTTAGAGCTTCATATACAGACTTGGCTAAATTGTTAAGGTACAACGCAATCCCTTACAGGTGGGAATTTCCTCAAGGTTTATCATTCACCTATAAAGGAAAGAAGGTAAGAATTAAAACACCAGAGGACCACCAGAAGTTCCTACACGACAACGAGGAGGACCTCCAAAAGAGAGCTGTAGATTCTTGGCCTCCACCACCGGGATCACCACCAAGACCCGTACCATCTGGAGGCGGACCGGCACCACAGCCTTCGGGAACGGAGGACAAATTAGATACCCAACTGTGATACTTAAGAAGTAGACCAGGATGTCTCTACAGCTTCTTAGTTGGAACATAAATGGCGGGAATTCTCCAGAAAAACGGAGAAAAGTATTTCATATTTTGAAAAAAGAACAATTGGACATTATTTGCCTGCAAGAAACACATGTGACAAGACTCCACAGAAAAGTGTTAATTAACAAAAGGCTAGGCCAAGAATTTATCTCATCGGACAAAGTTAAGAAAAGAGGAGTGGTGATATATGCAAAGGAGAACTTGTCACCAAAATTTGTATTTAAAGATGAACAGGGTAGAATTTTGGCAATTGAAATTCAGACACAAGGAGAAAAGTTTTTAATTCTAGGAATATACGCCCCAAATGATGGAAAATCGGAATTTTTCAAGAAGCTGCATGAGACTATGCTGGACTATTTGGATTACAACAACATTATCATGTTGGGAGATATGAACGGAGTCGCCTCAGTGAATATGGATAAGTCGCAAAGTGCTAATATAACGAAAGACGGCAGACTACCAAAAACCTTTTTCGAAATGACTGACAATTTGGATTTGATTGACATATGGAGGATCAAGAACCCTCTAGGGAAGGAAGGAACTTTCTTTTCTGAGGCCCACATGACATGGACGCGAATCGACCAAATATGGATAACTAGAGGGCTGGCACCTAAGACCAGAAAAGTGGAAATCTGCCCAAAAACCTGCTCCGACCACAATGCTTTGAGAATGGAATTGAGATTAAATACAACCGGATCTTTCAGATGGAGAATGAATGACGCTTTGTTAAGAGATCAGGAGATTGTTAAGAAGGCCCAAAAAGTTTTAAAGGACTATTTTGAAATAAACTTAAAGACAAATGTGGAAAAAAGAACAATCTGGGACGCAAGTAAAGCAGTTATGAGAGGGTTTCTAATACAGCAGAACACGATTAAAAAAAGGCTCTGGAATGAAAAGAAGGAGAAGATTTTGGAGAAAATAAGAGAAGGAGAGAAAAAACTGAGATCCAGGCCTAAATCAAAGGAAGTATTGAGAGAAGTGAAGTTTTTCCAGGCACAATATTCGAAACTGATAAATCAAGAGGTGGAATGGAAAATTAAACAAATGAAACAAAGATCCTTTGAATCTGCTAATAAGTGCGGGAAGTTGTTGGCTTGGCAGTTGAAAAAGAGACAAAAGCTTAATACAGTTACAAATCTAGAGATTGAAGGGAGAATGGTTCAGAAACCCGAGGAAATTAGAAAGTGTTTCCAGAGATATTTCAAAGAACTTTATTCACAAAGGCCACAAAAAGGCTCGGAGGTGGACCAATTTGTCACAACTAATGGATTACAAAAAATACCCCAGGAAATGAGAGCAACCCTGAACTGTAATATTACAATCCAAGAAATTGAATGCGCCATTCAGAACCTCCAACTGGGCAAGTCTCCGGGACCTGATGGACTTACTTCCAAATATTATAAGGCATTGAAGGATTCATTGATACAACCATTGTTGGAAGTTTGTAACCAGATTATGGAGGGGAGGAAGGCACCGGAAACGTGGAAAGAAGCTTTCATCACGTTGATACCAAAATCAGAAACTGAAAAAACTCAACTTAAAAACTACCGTCCTATCTCACTCCTAAATGTGGATTACAAAATCTTTGCAGACATTCTGGCAAGCAGGTTCAAGAAAGTATTAAATGAAGTGATTCATAAGGACCAAGCAGGCTTTCTCCCTGGCAGACATTTATTTGACAACACAAGAAACATCATTGACATTTTGGAATTTTTACAGATTAACTCAAATACAAGAGCGGTGTTGATTTTTATTGATGCGGAGAAAGCCTTTGACAACATCTCTTGGATGTTTATGAAGAAAAATTTGGAAAGGATGGGAGTAGGGCGGGGGTTTGAAAACGGAATAGAAGCAATTTATTCAGAACAAAAAGCTAAATTGATAGTAAACAACGTGGTGACAGAGGAGTTCAAAATTGAAAAAGGGACACGACAGGGGTGCCCTCTATCTCCTCTGTTGTTTATTTCAGTCCTGGAGGTGCTATTGAACATGATTAGAAATGACCGGTTGACACAGGGAATTGTGGTCGGAGAGAAACAATATAAACTGAAAGCTTTTGCAGATGACTTGGTATTAACATTACAGGAGCCAGCCTCTAGTACTAAAAGAGCGTTAGAATTAATTTCTGACTTTGGTCGGGTGGCGGGATTCAAGCTGAATAAACAAAAAACTAAAGTTTTAGCAAAAAACTTGACAACTACTGAAATAGAGGAGTTCAGAAAAGAAACAGAACTAAATGTGGTTAAAAAAGTAAAGTACTTAGGGGTGCACCTGACCTCCAAAAATTTGAATTTGTTTAAGGACAATTATGAGAAATGTTGGTCAGAGATCAAAAGAGACTTGGAAACATGGTCAAGACTGAAACTTTCCTTGTTGGGCAGAATAGCTGCTATAAAGATGAATGTTTTGCCGAAAATGCTATTTTTGTTTCAGGCCCTCCAGATCGTGGATAAGGTGGAATGTTTTGGAAAATGGCAGAGGGATATATCTAAATTTGTCTGGCAGGGCAAAAAGCCCCGAATAAAGTTTAAAATACTAACAGATGCGAAAGAAAGAGGGGGGTTTGCCCTGCCGGACTTGAAGTTATATTATGAATCTGCAGCCCTCTGCTGGTTGAAGGATTGGATTTTGTTGGAGAACACCGATGTCCTCGACCTGGAGGGATTTGATAATGCTTTTGGGTGGCATGCATATTTGTGGTACGACAAGGTTAAAGTTCATAAATCGTTCAAAAACCATATTGTCAGAAGGGCAATTTTTATGGTCTGGTCAAAATATAAAGACTTATTGGAGAGTAAAACTCCGAGGTGGCTCTCACCGATGGAGGCCAAAGCACGTAAAAGACTCAATATGGAGGCCCATTGGCCTAAATATTGGGAAATAATTGAAAAAATTGGAGATAAATGGAGGTTGCAGAGTATGGAAAAGTTAAAAAACAAGGTGCGAGATTGGTTGCATTATGCTCAAATCCAGGAAGTTTTTAAAGCGGACAAAAAAGTGGGTTTCCAGGAGGAAAAATCGAAACTAGAGACAGAGTTGCTTGAGCCAAAATCTAAGTTAATTTCGAGAATGTACAACTTGCTGCTTAAATGGAATACACAGGATGAGATTGTTAAATCCTCCATGATAAAGTGGGCGCAGGACTTGGGGCACAACATTATGTTTGAAGACTGGGAAAGGTTATGGAACACCGGAATGAAATTCACGGCATGTAGTGCCTTGAAGGAAAATATTATGAAAATGACATACCGGTGGTACATGACCCCAGTCAAGCTTGCAAAGATATATCACCTGTCTGATAATAAATGTTGGAAATGTAAAGAGGAGGAAGGGACATTTCTACACCTCTGGTGGACCTGCCCGAAGGTGAAGGCCTTCTGGGAGATGATACATAATGAACTAAAAAAGGTGCTTAGACTCACCTTACCCAAGAAACCGGAGGCTTTCCTCCTGGGCATGGTAGACCAGAGGGTGGCTAAGAAAGATAGAACTTTCTTTATGTACGCTACTACAGCAGCAAGGATCTTGATGGCAAAGCACTGGAAGACACAAAATCTACCCACACTGGAAGAATGGCAGACGCAGCTGATGGATTATATGGAACTGGCTGAAATGACTGGCAGAATTCGAGACTCGGGAGAAGAAGAAACGGAGGAAGTTTGGGAAAAATTTAAGGACTATTTGAAAAAGTATTATAAGTTGTATGAATGTTAAAAAATGCTTCTCTCTAGGAAATTATAGCTTCAGTATCGGTAAATTTTTGAATTGGTAAATAAGGCACAACAAGACAGAAGTGGTGTAATGAAATAATTTTATTGTGTTGAAACTAAAAATTAATGGATTCGGATTGAAATGTTTAGAGACCAGATATCACGATAAAATGGAAGATATATTATTATGTTTAAAATAAGTCAACAAATTGCTGAGGTTTTGGTTTTACAGAGAATGCAGTGTCCGGAAGATGGGGGGAGTCCACTAGATTTATGGAAACATGTATTTGGAATTTGAATTTTGTATATTATAAACCTAATAAAAATTATATATATATAAAAAAAATATTCAGACCAGGTCTCTCCATGGTTTTAGGTTTGGTAATAAGTTGCAGTTCAGCAACTTCTCTTTCCAGTCTATTTCTGAAATCCTTTTGTAATAAGACAGCTACTTTCAGATCTTGTATAGAATGTCCTGGGAGATTGAAGTGTTCTCCTAAAAGTGAAAATAAATTGACACGCTGGAACATTTGCAGAGGAGGGTGGCGAAGATGATCAAGAGTCTGGAAACTAAGCCTTATGAGGAACGGTTGAGGGATAAGAGGAGACTGACAGGTGACAAGTTAGCCATATTCAAATACATAAAGGGCTGTCACATGGAAGATGGAGCAAGCTGTTTTTTTCCGGCTCTGGAGGGTAGGATTCAAACCATGCCAGGGATGCTAACTTGAATAAAATATTGGGGGAGGGCAGGTAAGCCCCACCCTGCATAACTGATCACATGACACAGTACATACACACCATTTGAATGGCAATGCCCATCAACTTTGGGGTGGCCCAGCCGCCTCAAATATTTTGTTGGAGGGGGGCCTGAAGCCGCCCAGCCCCTAGGATTTGGCTCCTATGAACCATGCAATTCCCCTCAGCTTGAATGCCAAGGGTTCCGGGTTTCTTCCCTGGCATCTCAAAGTAGAATTAGGAGAAATTGTTGCCTAAAACCCTGTCTATGGCTCACAGCAGGCTTGTTGCTATTGGGATTCGGGGGAAATTGCTTTGGTGTGCATGTAAAGGGATATTTATATCACTTCTTCCTCCCCCCCAAAAAAAAAAATTTGCCAACCAAAACATTGATTCTTTGGAATTCATACTTATATGAATTTTGGGACAAGGAATCATAGGAGGATTGGGTCCTTGAAGGACATCTCCTAGCCACTGCAATGTAGGATCTTATTCTCCAACCAGTGTTCGCAAGAATGCATATTTTAGGAAACAGCATGCATAAAAATGAAGATATTTGTTCCTATAACATACAAAAATGCATCTATATTCAGAGTGATCGCTTGCAAAAAAAAAAATGTGCAAGTTAGTCAAAAGAGTTTATAAAAATATTGTTATTAGAAGAAGTTCAGACTAAAAGGATGGTGAATTTTAATGAGGTTTCTGTTCAGACAAAAAAACAAAAAAAAACTAATTGCTGCAAAATGTAGAGAAGTGAATTTAAGTTTGGAAACCGAGAGAACCAAAATAAACTGATCCCTCCATCCCTAGCTGCTATACAAAATTCATGCTAAGCTTGGGTCCAGGAAATACTTTCTCACTTCAAGATAGTATAGCAGAGTGGAAGGTGTCCAAGGCAGCCATTTCAGAGGCCGGAGACAAAACTCTTCTCCTCTTGCTGCAGAAAGCCTGTAGGGTGTGTACTTCGTGCAGTGCATAGTTAAACTGTGGAACTCCCTTACACTGGAGTCAGTGAAGGCAACCAACCTAGATGGCTTTGCTCTGCCCTCCACAGTTTGAGGCAGCAACACTTCTGAATACCAGCTGCTGGAAACCACAAAGGGGGAGAGCACTCTCATGTTCAAATCCTACTTCCCCCAGGCATCTGGTTGGCCACTGTGAGAACAGGATGCTGGACTTGATGGACCATCGGCCTCATCCAGTAGAGCTCCTCTTAGGTGCAACAGGCTTTTGTGGTGCTCCAGAAAGCCCCCCACAAAACCTGTTTGATCACCCTTAAGTATGTGATGCTCATGGAAATGAATGTCTACTGTATTGCCATTATCTCTGCAAAGCTTCTATTCCAAGTGCCCATAGCATTATGAAAGAGCATTACAGTGGTGCCCCGCAAGACGAACGCCTTGCAAGACGGAAAACCCGCTAGACGAAAGGGTTTTCCGTTTTGGAGGCGCTTCGCAAAACGAATTTCTTTATGGGCTTGCTTCGCAAGACGAAAATGTCTTGCGAGTTCCTGTGGTTTTCCCCCCCTTCCCCCCCTTTTCCTAAGCAGCTAAGCCGCTTATCAGCTGATCCGCTGATAAGCCGCTTAACAGCTGATCGCTAAAAGCCGCTAAACCGCTAATAGCACTAATCCGCTAAACTGTCAATGGGCTTCCTTCGCAAAAAACGCTCTACGAAGAGCCTCACGGAACGGATTAATTTTGTCTTGCAAGGCACCACTGTATGTTTCAAACTGTGTAACTCAAATAAGCCCCCGCCCCAAGGCTGTATGATACCATGTTTACATCACTGGAGCAAAATGCTTCCTTTTTAGATTTTGCATTGCTTCTCTAAAATTGGGACCCGGGGGTTTGACATGTGAAGGCCAAATTAGGTAGCCTTGGATGCAACCACATCAATATGATGTAGACAGAGCTATAAAAAGGTAAAGGTAAAGGACCCCTGACTGTTAAGTGCTCATTTTGCTTTACAGGCTGAGGAAGACGGCGTTTGTCTGCAGGCAGTTTTTTCTGGGTCATATGGCTAGCATGACTAAGCCACTTCTGGTACAACGGAACACCGAAACCTGAGCAGCACATGGAAACGCCGTTTACTTTCCCGCTGGAGTGGTACCTATTTATCTACTTGCACTGAAGTGCTTTTGAACTGCTAGGTTGGCAGGAGCAGGGACCGAGCAACGGGAGCTCACCCCATTGTGGGGATTCAAACCGCTGACCTTCTGATCGGCCAGCCCAAGAGGCTCAGTGGTTTAGACCACAGCACCACACAGAGCTATAGTAAAGGGAAAGTGACCCCTGACCATTAGGTTCAGTCGTGACCTACTCTGGGGTTGCGGTGCTCATCTCGCTTTATTGGCCGAGGGAGCTGGTGTACAGCTTCTGGGTCATGTGGCCAGCATGACTAAGCCTCGTCTGGCTACTAGAGCAGCGCACAGAAATGCTGTTTACCTTCCCGCCGGAGTGGTACCTATTTATCTACTTGCACTTTGATGTGCTTTCGAACTGCTAGGTTGGCAGGAACAGGGACTGAGCAACGGGAGCTCACCCCGTCGCGGGGATTCAAACCACCAACCTTCTGATTGGCAAGTCCTAGGCTCTGAGGTTTAACTCACAGCGCCACCCGCTTCCCTACACAGAGCTATAGTGATGCACAAATAGTAGACAGGAATGTGTTAGACTTCTGGAATCTGCAGACTGATGCAATTGCTTCAACTTGTTTCATGGCTTGTCCTACTCAGGCTTGGTAAGGGATCTTGAACTGGCTGGCCTGGAAAATCAGGACGGCTACCTGTCCATTGACATATTTGTCCTGTTTGACCATTTCAAAATAGTTTAAAGATCCTATTAAAAAAATGGGAATGTCACCTGCCAAACCTGTCCAGTGTTGGATTTACTAAACAAGCTATAGCTTAGGGCCCTACTCTCTTGAGGACCCCCAAAAGTTAGAGCTGAATCATTATTTCACTGTTAATATACTTCTTCTTAATTGTACTGTATTTCAGTTCAACAATTACATTGATAAAATACATATTTTGTTCTGTGCAAATAATTCCTATTAGGTCCATAAACTACCATATGGCATATATTCAGCACAAAAAACAGTGACAATTTATTGTTGACAAAGGACAGCTGGACAGATAAAGGGCCCCATTACCTTCAGTAGCTTAGGGCCTCATCAAACCCAATTTTGCCCCTGAACTAGTCATAGAGGTGTCTTGCCCTTGTAATATTGACACATCTAATCAGGTACCAGCTAATGCAGGGGAAACCCAGCCAGATGGGTGGGGTATAAATAAGTTGTTGCTGTTGCTCTTGCTCTTGTTACTTAGCAGGGGAGCACAGGAGGTTCAAATGACTATCAGACTTTGAAAAGCTGGTAGCAGACCCTCCAAGTGTCCCTATTTTCCAGGGATGGCCCTGATTTAGAGAAGCCATCCCAGTTTCTGATTTGATCCCGTAATGTCCCACTTTTCCTTTAAAAGGTAAAGGTAAAGGAACCCTTGACCCTTAGGTCCAGTCGTGGCCGACTCTGGGGTTGCTACACTCATCTAGCTTTACTGGCCGAGGGAGCTAGTGTACAGCTTCTGCGTCATGTGGCCAGCATGACTAAGCCGCTTCTGGCAAACCAGAGCAGCGCATGGGAACACCGTTTACCTTCCCGCCAGAGTGGTACCTATTTATCTACTTGCACTTTGATGTGCTTTCGAACTGCTAGGCTGGCAGGAGCAGGGACTGAGCAACGGGAGCTCACCCCGTCACGAGGATTTGAACCGCTCACCTTCTGATCAGCAAGTTCTAGGCTCTGTGGTTTAACCCACAGTGCCACCTGTATCCCCCTTTTCCTTAGGATGTCCCTATTTTCATTGGAGAAATTTTGGAGGGTATGGCATTATTTGACTCCCGAGCGGTCTGAAGGTAATCCTGTATAGCGAAGTTTTTTCAGTGTTTAATGTTTTATTTTTATATACAGTTGTACCTTGGTTGTCAAATGCCTTGCGACTCAAATGTTTTGGCTCCCAAACCCCGCAAACCCAGAAGTGAGTGTTCTTGTTGGCGAACAGTCTTTGGAATCCAAATGTCCAACATGGCTTACACAGCTTCTGATTGAGTGCGGGAAGTTCCTGCAGCCAATCAGAAGCTGCACCTTGGTTTTCAAATGTTTTCAGAAGTTGAACGGACTTCTGGAACTGATTCCGTTTGAGAACCAAGGTACGACTGTATGTTGGAAGCTGCCCAGAGTAGCTGGGGCAACCCAATAAGATGTGTGGGGTGTAAATAGTAAAATAATCATTATTTTCATTGGAGAAATGTTGGAGGGTATGTGATAACACTGGATCAAGTTCATCAGTTTTGTTGAATTAATTATACTAAATGGGATTTGAATTAATGCGTAAAATTGTTACTGTTTTGACTTTTATTGTGCTCTGATCATCCTTAGTGAGTCATGCAAACTGCAAATCTGAATGATGCTTTTTATTGGGTAAATTAGGAGATTATTTTTGGAACCAAGGAGGTGTTAAGTATAGCAATTAGATTCATTCAAATGGTAAATGCTTGTATGCATTACTATGTGTTTAAATTAGATTGATTGGTAACTGATTGGTTGGTAACTAAAGAATTCGCTAGCAGTTCTTATGTGATTGGCTAACAATGGTCACATGGGGGTATCCTGCGAAGGAGAGACTCAATTTATGTGAAGCACGATGACTGTGTTTCAGAATCCACTGTGAACACTGCTGAGATGAATAGAGTATTGGAGTGCTGCTTCTCTGCTTGAAAAAAAACGAAAGCAAAGATGCAGGAGAAGGTAAAAGTGGAAATAGATCTAGAGAGTTGGTCAAATTTAAAATTGTCATTAATGGGCCAGATATCTGTGGTTAAGATGAATGTATTGCCAAAGATGTTGTTTTTGTTTCAAGCTCTCCCAATCATTGATAATGTGAAATGCCTTAAAGAATGGCAGAAAGCTTTATCTAGATTTATCTGGCAGGGGGAAAAAACCCAGAATTAAATATAACTTACTAACAGATTCAAAAGAAAGAGGGGGATTTTCCCTGCCAGATGTGAAGATATATTTTGAAGCCGCAGCTATTTGCTGGGTAAAGGAATGGATACAGCTAGATAATGCGGATGTTCTTGACTTGGAGGGATTTGACAATGTGTTTAGCTGGCATGCTTATTTATGGTATGACAAGATAAAGGCCCATAATGGCTTTAAAAATCATGTAATTAGAAAATCACTATATAATGTCTGGATAAAATATAAAGATCTCTTAGAAAGGAAAACACCCAGGTGGCTCTCACCAATGGAGGCAAAGGCCAAGAAAAAGTTAAATTTGGAGACTAAATGGTTGAGATATTCAGATTGTTGGAAGATAAAGAAGAATTCAAATTAAGACCATATGATCAATTCAAAGAAAGGAGAATACATTTGGATTATGATAGGTAGAGGTACCCTAAAAAGTCAGACACACATCTTTTTAATTGCTACCTGGGAGCCTTCAACTGTAAAGGACGAGGGATGAGCCTGGGAAGAGTACATTTGGTCTCTCCAGATGTTGTTGGACTACAACTCCCATCAACCCTGTTCCTTCTGACTGGAGCTGATGAGAGCTGGATTCAAGGAACATACTGAGCTCTGCTGCTTTACCTTTTCCACGCCTTAGCCAATGCACATACTCTGATCCATAGGAGCCAACTTCTAGGGGCCAAAGTCCTGTCACCCCCCAATAAAATCCCCCCCAAGTTGATGGGCATTGCCACTCAAATAGTGTGTGCATGCCCTATGTGATCTCACACAGTACAACAATTTCTCACATCACACACAACCATAAATATCAGGTTGATTGAGGATCACAAAATGGAAGTTGCTCCTTTATTGATTTTATTTTGTAAAAAGATGCTGAGCACACAGTTACAGATTTATACCATATTTGTTGTGTTTACCAAGTCCCGTTGGCATTCACTTTTCTGACTTGGACAGTCATTGCACGGCTTAGTTTCAACACTGCCATGTTGACTTTTGTAAATTTGTGCTACTTGTCAGTTCAGCAAAGGGAGCAACACTTCCTGCCAGGACCACACGGGATCTGGATCTGTAGAGTCTTCCTGCATTTTGCTCTTTTTGGTCGACAGACGCCTCCCAGCTTTTGGCAGTGCAGGGCCCCTGAATGAAAGAGACACATAACTCTGTCATGTTTGGCAACTTAGCCTGGGAGGAGGTCGAGGACGAGGACGAGGAAGAAGAAGAAGAGGAAGAAGAAGTACAAATATAAGATGGGGGACACCTGGCTTACTAGCAGTACATGTGCAAAGGATCTAGGGGTCTTCACATTTTTTGGAGCAGCAAAAAAAGAGCTAATGCTATTCTAGGCTGTATCAACAGAAGTACAGTGGTACCTCGGGTTACAGATGCTTCAGGTTACATACGCTTCAGATTACAGACTCCGCTAACCCAGAAATGGTAACTCGGGTTAAGAATTTTGCTTCAGGATGAGAACAGAAATTGCATGGTGGGGAGGCCCCATTAGCTAAAGTGTTACCTCAGGTTAAGAACAGTTTCAAGTTAAGAATGGACCTCCGGAATGAATTAAGTTCTTAACCCAAGGTACCACTGTATAGTGCCCAGATCAAGGGAAGTAATAGTACCGCTCTAGTCTGCCTTGGTCAGACCACACCTGGAATACCATGTCCAATGCCAGGCACCTCAATTTAAGAAGGATGTTGACAAGCTGGAACATGTGCAGAAGAGGGCAACCAAGATGATCTAGGGTCTGGAAACCAAGCCTTATGAGGAGTGGTTGAACGAGCTACAGATGTTTAACCTGGAAAAGAGGGGACTGAGAGGAGATATGATAACCACCTTCAAATATGTCACATGGAAGAAGGAGCGTTTGTTTTCTCCTGCTCTGGGGTGTGGGTGGGTGGGTGGGTGGGTGTTATGATTAAAACAAATGGCTTCAAGTTAAAAGGAAGGAGATTCCAAATAAACATCAGGGAAATTTTCTGACAGTAAGAACTGTTCAAGAGTGAAATGGTCTCCTTTGGGAAGTTGTGGACACTTCTTGGAGGTTTTCAAGCAGAGGTTGAATGGCCATCTGTCATGGATGCTTTAGCTGGGATTCCTGCATTACAGAGGGTTGGACTAGAGAGTCCCTTCCAACTCTACAATTCTATGATGGGAGATTGGAAGACATTATTTGCATGCAGATGATGGCATATCCAATCCCTGGCGTCTCCTAGCGAGGACTGGAAATGATTCCAGTCTGCTCACAGGCCACAGCGGATCAAAGAAAACTGCCCATGTCAATTGAAAACTTCATTGCAGGATTTGAAATTGATGTTTGAGCCAAAGAGCCAAAACAGCAATATGGCTCTGGAGGAGCTGCAGACATCAGGGCAGTCTACAAATATGGACCTATGTGGCTGAAAATGGATGAACCCATTAAAACAGAAGAAACTAACTAACTAACTAACTAACTAACTAACTAACTAACTAAATAAATAAATAAATAAATAAATAGAAAAGCCCAAATCAGGCCAATGGCTCTTATAGTTCAGGATCATGTTCTCACAGTGGCTAAGGATATTAGACGTCACTAATCTCCCCTCCTCCAGCTAAGAGCAACGGGTATTCAAAGGAATAATGTGTCTGACATTGGAGGTAGAATGTAAGAATGCCTGCATAATCCCAATATCAAGGGGAAAATAGATACCCACCTCTGAGACCAGAAAAGAACTGTCTTAGGATACGGAAAGGAAGGATGTGATCAAGGAGATCGTAATCGGATTCCTCCTCAGAATCAGGATCACCTTCTGAAGGAAAATCAATTTCATCAAATGGGTCATCAGTTGAGGTGACTTTGTGCCCAGGGACTTGCTGCTCCTGCTGGGAAGGTGCAGATGAGGGGGCTTTCTCCACAGGGACTTGCTGCTCCTGCTGGGAAGGTGCAGATGAAGGGGCCTTCTCCTCAGGAACTTGTTGCTCCTGCTGGGAAGGTGCACATGACGGGGCCTTCTCCTCAGGGACGTCCTCCTGCTGGGGAGGTGCAGATGAGGGGGCATTCTCCTCAGGGACTTGTTGCTCCTGCTGGGAAGGTGCAGATGAGGGGGCCTTCTCCTCAGGGACTTGTTGCTCCTGCTGGGAAGGTGCAGATGAGGGGGCCTTCTCCTCAGGGACTTGCTGCTCCTGCTGGGAAGGTGCAGATGAGGGGGCCTTATCCTCAGGGACGTCCTCCTGCTGGGGAGGTGCAGATGAGGGGGCCTTCTCCTCAGGGACTTGTTGCTCCTGCTGGGAAGGTGCAGATGAGGTGGCCTTCTGGTCAGGGACTTGCTGCTCCTGCTGGGAAGGTGCAGATGAGGGGGCCTTCTGGTCAGGGATTTGCTGCTCCTGCTGGGAAGGTGCAGACGAGGGTGCCTTCTCCTCAGGAACTTGTTGCTCCTGCTGGGAAGGTGCAGATGAGGGGGCCTTCTCCTCAGGGACTTGCTGCTCCTGCTGGGAAGGTGCAGATGAGGGGGCCTTCTGCTCAGGGAATTGCTGCTCTGGCTGGGAAGGTGCAGATGAGGGGGCCTTCTCCTCAGGAACTTGTTCCTCCTGCTGGGAAGGTGCAGATGAGGGGGCCTTCTCCTCAGGGACTTGCTGCTCCTGCTGGGAAGGTGCAGATGAGGGGGCCTTCTCCTCAGGGACGTCCTCCTGCTGGGAAGGTGCAGATGAGGGGGCCTTCTCCTCAGGGACTTGCTGCTACTGCTGGGAAGGTGCAGATGAGGGGGCCTTCTCCTCAGGGACGTCCTCCTGCTGGGGAGGTGCAGATGAGGGGGCCTTCTCCTCAGGGACTTGCTGCTCCTGCTGGGAAGGTGCAGATGAGGGGGCCTTCTGCTCAGGGAATTGCTGCTCTGGCTGGGAAGGTGCAGATGAGGGGGCCTTCTCCTCAGGAACTTGTTCCTCCTGCTGGGAAGGTGCAGATGAGGGGGCCTTCTCCTCAGGGACTTGCTGCTCCTGCTGGGAAGGTGCAGATGAGGGGGCCTTCTCCTCAGGGACGTCCTCCTGCTGGGAAGGTGCAGATGAGGGGGCCTTCTCCTCAGGGACTTGCTGCTCCTGCTGGGAAGGTGCAGATGAGGGGGCCTTCTGCTCAGGGAATTGCTGCTCTGGCTGGGAAGGTGCAGATGAGGGGGCCTTCTCCTCAGGAACTTGTTCCTCCTGCTGGGAAGGTGCAGATGAGGGGGCCTTCTCCTCAGGGACTTGCTGCTCCTGCTGGGAAGGTGCAGATGAGGGGGCCTTCTCCTCAGGGACGTCCTCCTGCTGTGACAGTGCAGATGAGGGGGCCTTCTCCTCAGGGACTTGTTGCTCCTGCTGGGAAGGTGCAGATGAGGGGGCCTTCTCCTCAGGGACTTGTTGCTCCTGTTGGGAAGGTGCAGATGAGGGGGCCTTCTGGTCAGGGACTTGCTGCTCCTGCTGGGAAGGTGCAGATGAAGGGGCCTTCTCCTCAGGGACTTGTTGCTCCTGCTGGGAAGGTGCAGATGAGGGGGCCTTCTCCTCAGGGACTTGCTGCTCCTGCTGGGAAGGTGCAGATGAGGGGGCCTTCTCCTCAGGGACTTG
This sequence comes from Podarcis melisellensis, assembly GCF_964234715.1. Classification (NCBI taxonomy): domain Eukaryota; kingdom Metazoa; phylum Chordata; class Lepidosauria; order Squamata; family Lacertidae; genus Podarcis; species Podarcis melisellensis. The sequence goes on along the minus strand of NC_138530.1, from coordinate 6,998,604 downwards.
TTGCTCCTGCTGGGAAGGTGCAGATGAAGGGGCCTTCTCCTCAGGGACTTGTTGCTCCTGCTGGGAAGGTGCAGATGAGGGGGCCTTCTCCTCAGGGACTTGCTGCTCCTGCTGGGAAGGTGCAGATGAGGGGGCCTTATCCTCAGGGACGTCCTCCTGCTGGGGAGGTGCAGATGAGGGGGCCTTCTCCTCAGGGACTTGCTGCTGCTGCTGGGAAGGTGCAGATGAGGGGGCCTTCTCCTCAGGGACGTCCTCCTGCTGGGGAGGTGCAGATGAGGGGGCCTTCTCCTCAGGGACTTGCTGCTCCTGCTGGGAAGGTGCAGATGAGGGGGCCTTCTGCTCAGGGAATTGCTGCTCTGGCTGGGAAGGTGCAGATGAGGGGGCCTTCTCCTCAGGAACTTGTTCCTCCTGCTGGGAAGGTGCAGATGAGGGGGCCTTCTCCTCAGGGACTTGCTGCTCCTGCTGGGAAGGTGCAGATGAGGGGGCCTTCTCCTCAGGGACGTCCTCCTGCTGGGAAGGTGCTGATGAGGGGGCCTTCTCCTCAGGGACTTGCTGCTCCTGCTGGGAAGGTGCAGATGAGGGGGCCTTCTGCTCAGGGAATTGCTGCTCTGGCTGGGAAGGTGCAGATGAGGGGGCCTTCTCCTCAGGAACTTGTTCCTCCTGCTGGGAAGGTGCAGATGAGGGGGCCTTCTCCTCAGGGACTTGCTGCTCCTGCTGGGAAGGTGCAGATGAGGGGGCCTTCTCCTCAGGGACGTCCTCCTGCTGGGAAGGTGCAGATGAGGGGGCCTTCTCCTCAGGGACTTGTTGCTCCTGCTGGGAAGGTGCAGATGAGGGGGCCTTCTCCTCAGGGACTTGTTGCTCCTGTTGGGAAGGTGCAGATGAGGGGGCCTTCTGGTCAGGGACTTGCTGCTCCTGCTGGGAAGGTGCAGATGAAGGGGCCTTCTCCTCAGGGACTTGTTGCTCCTGCTGGGAAGGTGCAGATGAGGGGGCCTTCTCCTCAGGGACTTGCTGCTCCTGCTGGGAAGGTGCAGATGAGGGGGCCTTCTCCTCAGGGACTTGTTGCTCCTGCTGGGAAGGTGCAGATGAAGGGGCCTTCTCCTCAGGGACTTGTTGCTCCTGTTGGGAAGGTGCAGATGAGGGGGCCTTCTCCTCAGGGACTTGTTGCTCCTGTTGGGAAGGTGAAGATGAGGGGGCCTTCTCCTCGGGGATTTGTTGCTCCTGCTGGGAAGGTGCAGATGAGGGGGCCTTCTGCTCAGAGTCTTGCTCCTCCTGCTGGGAGGGTGCAGATGAGGGGGCCTTCTCCTCGGGGACTTGCTGCTTCTGCTGGGAAGGGGCAGATGAGGGGGCCTTCTCCTCAGCGACTTGTTGCTCCTGTTGGGAAGGTGCAGATGAGGTGGCCTTCTGCTCAGGGACTTTCTCCTCCTGTTGGGAAGGTGCAGATGAGGGGGCCTTCTCCTCAGAGACTTCTTCCTGCTGGGGAGGTGCAGATGAGGGGGCCTTCTGCTCAGGGAATTGCTGCTCTGGCTGGGAAGGTGCAGATGAGGGGGCCTTCTCCTCAGAGACTTGTTGCTCCTGCTGGGAAGGTGCAGATGAGGGGGCCTTCTCCTCAGGAACTTGTTCCTCCTGCTGGGAAGGTGCAGATGAGGGGGCCTTCTCCTCAGGAACTTGTTCCTCCTGCTGGGAAGGTGCAGATGAGGGGGCCTTCTCCTCAGGGACTTGCTGCTCCTGCTGGGAAGGTGCAGATGAGGGGGCCTTCTGGTCAGGGACTTGCTGCTCCTGTTGGGAAGGTGCAGATGAAGGGGCCTTCTCCTCAGGGACGTCCTCCTGCTGGGGAGGTGCAGATGATGGGACCTTCTGTTCATGGACTTGTTGCTCCTGTTGGGAAGGTGCAGATGAGGGGGCCTTCTGGTCAGGGACTTGCTGCTCCTGCTGGGAAGGTGCAGATGTGGGGGCCTTCTCCTCGGGGACTTGCTGCTTCTGCTGGGAAGGGGCAGATGAGGGGGCCTTCTCCTCAGCGACTTGCTGCTCCTGCTGGGAAGGTGCAGATGAGGGGGCCTTCTGCTCAGGGAATTGCTGCTCTGGCTGGGAAGGTGCAGATGAGGGGGCCTTCTCCTCAGGAACTTGTTCCTCCTGCTGGGAAGGTGCAGATGAGGGGGCCTTCTCCTCAGGGACTTGCTGCTCCTGCTGGGAAGGTGCAGATGAGGGGGCCTTCTCCTCAGGGACGTCCTCCTGCTGGGAAGGTGCAGATGAGGGGGCCTTCTCCTCAGGGACTTGCTGCTCCTGCTGGGAAGGTGCAGATGAGGGGGCCTTCTGCTCAGGGAATTGCTGCTCTGGCTGGGAAGGTGCAGATGAGGGGGCCTTCTCCTCAGGAACTTGTTCCTCCTGCTGGGAAGGTGCAGATGAGGGGGCCTTCTCCTCAGGGACTTGCTGCTCCTGCTGGGAAGGTGCAGATGAGGGGGCCTTCTCCTCAGGGACGTCCTCCTGCTGGGAAGGTGCAGATGAGGGGGCCTTCTCCTCAGGGACTTGTTGCTCCTGCTGGGAAGGTGCAGATGAGGGGGCCTTCTCCTCAGGGACTTGTTGCTCCTGTTGGGAAGGTGCAGATGAGGGGGCCTTCTGGTCAGGGACTTGCTGCTCCTGCTGGGAAGGTGCAGATGAAGGGGCCTTCTCCTCAGGGACTTGTTGCTCCTGCTGGGAAGGTGCAGATGAGGGGGCCTTCTCCTCAGGGACTTGCTGCTCCTGCTGGGAAGGTGCAGATGAGGGGGCCTTCTCCTCAGGGACTTGTTGCTCCTGCTGGGAAGGTGCAGATGAAGGGGCCTTCTCCTCAGGGACTTGTTGCTCCTGTTGGGAAGGTGCAGATGAGGGGGCCTTCTCCTCAGGGACTTGTTGCTCCTGTTGGGAAGGTGAAGATGAGGGGGCCTTCTCCTCGGGGATTTGTTGCTCCTGCTGGGAAGGTGCAGATGAGGGGGCCTTCTGCTCAGAGTCTTGCTCCTCCTGCTGGGAGGGTGCAGATGAGGGGGCCTTCTCCTCGGGGACTTGCTGCTTCTGCTGGGAAGGGGCAGATGAGGGGGCCTTCTCCTCAGCGACTTGTTGCTCCTGTTGGGAAGGTGCAGATGAGGTGGCCTTCTGCTCAGGGACTTTCTCCTCCTGTTGGGAAGGTGCAGATGAGGGGGCCTTCTCCTCAGAGACTTCTTCCTGCTGGGGAGGTGCAGATGAGGGGGCCTTCTGCTCAGGGAATTGCTGCTCTGGCTGGGAAGGTGCAGATGAGGGGGCCTTCTCCTCAGAGACTTGTTGCTCCTGCTGGGAAGGTGCAGATGAGGGGGCCTTCTCCTCAGGAACTTGTTCCTCCTGCTGGGAAGGTGCAGATGAGGGGGCCTTCTCCTCAGGAACTTGTTCCTCCTGCTGGGAAGGTGCAGATGAGGGGGCCTTCTCCTCAGGGACTTGCTGCTCCTGCTGGGAAGGTGCAGATGAGGGGGCCTTCTGGTCAGGGACTTGCTGCTCCTGTTGGGAAGGTGCAGATGAAGGGGCCTTCTCCTCAGGGACGTCCTCCTGCTGGGGAGGTGCAGATGATGGGACCTTCTGTTCATGGACTTGTTGCTCCTGTTGGGAAGGTGCAGATGAGGGGGCCTTCTGGTCAGGGACTTGCTGCTCCTGCTGGGAAGGTGCAGATGTGGGGGCCTTCTCCTCGGGGACTTGCTGCTTCTGCTGGGAAGGGGCAGATGAGGGGGCCTTCTCCTCAGCGACTTGTTGCTCCTGTTGGGAAGGTGCAGATGAGGTGGCCTTCTGCTCAGGGACTTTCTCCTCCTGTTGGGAAGGTGCAGATGAGGGGGCCTTCTCCTCAGAGACTTCTTCCTGCTGGGGAGGTGCAGATGAGGGGGCCTTCTGCTCAGGGAATTGCTGCTCTGGCTGGGAAGGTGCAGATGAGGGGGCCTTCTCCTCAGAGACTTGTTGCTCCTGCTGGGAAGGTGCAGATGAGGGGGCCTTCTCCTCAGGAACTTGTTCCTCCTGCTGGGAAGGTGCAGATGAGGGGGCCTTCTCCTCAGGAACTTGTTCCTCCTGCTGGGAAGGTGCAGATGAGGGGGCCTTCTGCTCATGCCCCTCTTCCTGTTGTTGAGGAGTAGATGCCATTTCAGTCTTTCTTAGCTCTTCCTCTTCTTGCAATGGAAGAATCACACTCCCTGAAAATAAATTATGGAATTGCTTATATAGGCTTTTCTTGTTGATTTCAGGTTGCTGTGTATATCAACTACTTGACAAGACTTCTTTCGAAGACAGAAAGCCATAGATACTTACATCCTAGTCATAGAGCATTGGCCCCATTTATTCTCTACTTCCATCTTCTCCTAGTCTCCTGATACTCTACCATACATTGGCCATTCTAGTTGCCACTCCTCTCCTCTCAGGCACCCCTCAATGTGGTAACATTCATAATCTCTATTTTCTGTTTCAAGGGGTACCAAGTAGGTTAGTAGCTGTGCTTCCTGAGTTACTCTTGGCACATCTGACATGACTTTTATTTGATTCTGATCAGGACATTTTGCCAGTCAGTGCAATTCCATTATCAGTAAGCAGACTTTTTTTGCTTCTGCTTATGGGAGTATTCAAGATCTTGAGGTGCTTTCCCCCCATAGTGGCGCCTCCTAGGGTAATGCAGTTTTCCTCAGAGGGATATCTCCCCAAGGGATAAGCCATGATTACTGTGCTGAAACCAGGAAGCTGCACCCATGTAAGATGGGGGACACTTGGCTTGCCAGTAATACATGCAGAAAGGATCTAGGGATCTTAGTAGACCACAAGCTTAACATAAGTCAGTAGTGTGATGCAGCAGCAGCAGCAGAAAAAAAAGGCTAATGCTATTCTAGGCTGCATTCAGAGATGCCTTCACTGTTATCTCTCTTTTTTATGTAAAATTGTATTTTTCCCCCTCCCAAGTATCCATCAATAAACAAATTAACAAAATGATGTTCATGCTGAAGTAAAGGATATTTTTTTTAAAAGAATGTTTATTAAAGTTTACAGTAATAATACAATAAAAAGAAAAAAGAAAAAGAAAACATAAAAAATAACAAAAATACAAAAATAAAAATATTTTTAAAAAACACATAAGGTTTCAAATGCTTATTTTCAGTAACTTATTTCCCAGACCTCCTCATACCTCCCTTTTTTGTATTCCAGTTCAAATTGTTAGTTCAACAAATCCTTATCAATAGATTTTAACCTGTTTCTAAACCTTTTTTTTCCCCATATTCTCTTAGCATTACAGCTGGAAACCACTTAATTTCTATCCAACATCACATGTTGAAGTAAAGGATAAGGCGGTCAGATTACACCAAAGGAAACCTAGAAGTCCTGTTAATGGAATAGTGCAGCATGTTGCTGGCCATGTTAGCGACTTGCTCTGTGAGGTATGTTGGTCAAAGTGAGCTTCATGACTGAGTGGGGATTCGAGCTCTGATCTCCCAGGTCCTAGTCTGAGACTCTAACCACTACACCACACTGGCTCTGAATTTAGTAACAGCTTTAAATTAGGATTTGACAAAATCTTGCAAATACATTTAAAAAGTTTCTTACTTTATATATTTTTATTTTAAAAAAACAAGAGAGAAACAGAGACACAGAAAAACAGACAGACAGAGAGAGAGAGAATTGTATAACCAGTCTGTGATAGCTTCTTACCTGTGGCAGGTAGGACAAGAAGAGCAAAGAGAAGATGCAACCTCATGGCTGAATGCTTCTCAGGAGATAGTCCCTCAAGCAGAAGGTGGGTTTAGCACATCCAGCTTAGTAAAGTGGGTTTAGTAAATCCATCTGATTCCAACTATTTAAGAAGTTATAGGGATAGAGGAATGTTGCAAGGTGGGTCTGTGTTTCATAGGGGTTTGTGCGCAAGTGGCAGGTTGTCATTTCTGATAAGCACCAGTTTTCACGCAGTTGAAGTGTTAGGCCATTTCTCTGGATTTCACTGACGCAGGTAATTTAGCCAAACTCTTCCGGTACGTCTCTTGTCTTGTTGCAGGAGATGCTTGCATGTGTTGCCCAATCTTTCTTGGGGTCCCTTCCATCTCTATGATTCTGTGATTTCAGTGATGTATTCAATCATCCCTACACTGGCAAAACACAGCAAAAAAAAAACACCCAACCCATCATAGCAGGTGGAGGGCTTGAATCTCCAGGAGGATGAGAATGTCTTTAAATATATACATGTGACCATGTGTGAAGTTTGCAAGTTTCAGCCTGTCAGGAGCTGGCTGCAAATTATAGCATAGCCACCCTGTCCTGTTGTCCTCTGTTCCTCTCTTCCAATTAACCTCTGTCTCCAGGGCCTGCCCTTATAACATCACAAAGACACCTCTCTCCCAATTAACCTCTGTCTCCAGACATCACAAGGATACCCCAAAGTCTTAGGTTTGTGTCCTGAACTCTCAGGGTGTGGGTTGCTCCTGAACTAGCAACCCTAAATAAAATTCCCATCAACTCTGACATTTGGTCATACTGGCTGCAGATGCTGCTTGGAACTGAAGGTCAACAATATCTGGAGGGTCACAGAAAACCCTACACTAAAACCCCTCTTTAAGTTGATTTTGGGCAAGCCACTTCTTTTAATGGAGGATCAGCCCACTTCACAGGGTTGCTGTGAGGGTACAATATGATAACCCCATCCATGCAGCTGTGCACATCATGGAAGTAGGAGCTGCAGTAGTGCTCATCTGCTTTGGCTTGGGATGTGGAGAAAGAAGTCCTAAGGATGCTTTAAGAATTCAAATTGGGTGGATTCTGCAGGTGTTGCAGTGGATGTGCTGGGCCATTGTCTTGCCTCGGTAATGGTCTGGATAAGAGCCAACAAACTGAAGCTCAATTCAGATAAGACTGAGACACTGTTCCATAGACTGGATTGATGAGAGGTTGCCTGTTCTTGATGGAGTTACACTTCCTCTTTAGAAGCAGGTATGTAGCTTGGGGCACTCCTATATCATTTGCTATCTCTTGATGTTCAGGTGGCCTCAGTGGTGCAGAGTGCCTTCCATCAGCTTTGGCTGGTGGCCCAGCTGTGTCCCTGCTTGGACAGAGATAGCCCAACTACCATTTTCTATGCTCTGATAACCTCTAGGTTAGATAAGTGCATTATACATAGGGCTGTTTCTGAAGATGGTTCGGAAACTTCAGCTGGTGCTGAATATTCAGGGGCAAGACAGTTTGGGCATGTTACACCAATCCCGGTCTGACTGTACTGGCTGCCAGTTAGTTTATAGGCCCGATGCAAAGTGGTGGTTCAGACCTACAAAGCACAATTCAAAGTGTTGGTGTTGACCTTTAAAGCCCTAAATGGCCTCAGCCCTGTATACCTGAAGGAGCATCTCCACCCCTATCGTTCTGCCCAGATGCTGAGGTCCAGCACCAAGGGCCTTCTGGCAGTTCTCTCACTGTGAGAAGCAAAGTTACAGGGAACCAGGCAGAGGGCCTTCTCGGTAGTGGCGCCCGCCCTGTGGAACGCCCTCCCATCAGATGTCAAAGAGATAAACAACTACCTGACATTTAGAAGACACCTGAAGGCATCTGAAGTTCAGGGAAGTTTTTATTGTGTGACATTCTATGTATTTTTAATCTTTGTTGGAAGCCGCCCAGAGTGGCTGGGCAAACCCAGCCAGATGGGCGGGGTACAAATATTATTATTATTATTATTATTATTATTATTATTATTATTATTATTATTATTATTATTAATAATATTAGGCTCAGGATTGCAATACTGCAAGGACCGCTTCTCCCCATGTGAACCTACTTGGACTCTGTGATCATCATCTGAGGCCCTTCTTTGTGCGCTTCCTCCATGAGAGGTCCAGCAACACAGGAACAGTCTTTTCTGCAGCGGTTCCCCATTTGTGGAATGCTCTCCCCATGGAGGTTTGGCCAGCACTTTCCTTATATATCTTTAGGTGCCAGGCAGAAACATTCCTCTTCAACCAGGTTTTGGGCTGACTAACAACCTATATCCTTTAAAATGTGTTTGTGGGAAGGGCTGGGATGAGAGATTATTGGTTTTGTTTGTTCTTGCTTTTGCTTTTATTACGCATTTGCGTTTTTGTCTTGTATTTTTATGCTATTAACTGCCCTGAGATTGACAGATGAACTGTGATATGCAAATTTAATGAGTAATAATGATAAGTAACTGTCAGGGAACTGCCATCAGCTCAGAGGCGAGAGGTGGAAGGGCAGTTGGGTTACAGGGAGCCTCCGAAGATCGAAGATCGTAAGAAGCAGCTCTTCCTCCGCGGAGGAGGGAAGCCACGCCTCCAGTGGGGAAGGGATGCAGGGTTCGGAGGATGCTAGAGAGAGCTGCAACACCAAGCCTGAGCAAATTGGGGGGAGGCTGTCCCCCTTTGCCCACACCCTCTCTTTGCAGTCGGTTTACACGCAGAGAGGGGAGGTGTAGGATGGGGGTCAAAAGACTGCTCTGCTGGGGAAAGTTTAAGGACCACCCACTCCCAGATTCTCCTAGTGACTGAGCAGACACGGAATGGAGATGTTCTGCACTGTGAATGTTTTTGCACTGATAATAAAACCTTGAAAAGACCAGTAGGGGTCTTGCCTGTTTGCTGTTGAGCAACCATGCCGGCACACATAACAGTAACCATTCCATCTTAAAAGTTCTCAGCCCCCACCCTCATATGCACGCGCAAACAAAAATCAACTTAAACCTGGATTGGAATTTTTTGCCGGCTGGCGTCTGCTATTCTCCAGATGTAGAAATGCCATTCTCATCTCTTTCAACATATATGAACACAGGTTTTGAATCAGAAAACACGTAAAATGTTTTACACACTTTCTATCTTGGCCTATGTACAAAGCATGCAACATTTTTTGCTGTCAGGACATCTATAAAACAGTGACATTCTCCTCTCTACCGGACAAACTGGATCTGCAGGGAAGGGAATAACGTTTCCATTAATGGGCTGGAAGTTAAGGGCATACCTTTGCAGAGTCCTGCTGGCTCAATTCCCACATTGTCCGGTTCTCCCCAATGGATAATTTGAGAGAAATTTAAAGAAACAGAAAAACCTGTTACTGATCTCCAGTACATCATCTAAGCTGGGCATGAGAAGAAATAATAATTTTGGAAAAGTGATTTGAAGTTTACAGCATGTTATTCTTTGAAGAACTACTTCAAAATGATGTACAGGCAGTATCTAACTCCGAGTAGGCTTGCTAAGATGTATAAGACTGGATCAGATAAGTGCTGGAGATGCAATGAGGTTGAGGGAACTTATTTCATATGTGGTACACCTGTAAAGGGGTAAAAGAGTATTGGGAAATAATCCATAATGAATTGAAAAAAATGTTTCAAAGTTGTTGTTGTTGTTGTTTAGTCGTTTAGTCATGTCCGAATCTTCGTGACCCCATGGACCAGAGCACACCAGGCACTTCTGTCTTCCACTGCCTCCTGCAGTTTAGTCAAACTCATGCTGGTAGTTTCAAGAACACTATCCAACCATCTTGTCCTCTGTCGTCCCCTTCTCCTTGTGCCCTCCATCTTTCCCAACATCAGGGTCCTTTCTAGGGAGTCTTCTCTTCTCATGAAGTGGCCAAAGTATTGGAGTCTTGGCTTCAGGATCTGTCCTTCCAGTGAGCACTCAGGGCTGATTTCCTTAAGAATGGATAGGTTTGGTTTGCTTGCAGTCCATGGGACTCTCAAGAGTCTCCTCCAGCACCATACTTCCCCCCCCAAAAAAAAAACAGAGTCCTTTTTGTTGGGGATAATTCAGATGGAAAATCCCAGGTTCCAAAAAAGGTTATTTATGTATGCCACTACTGCAGCCCATGTTTCGTTAGCCCCAAAATGGAAAACGAGGTCCCAACCAAAGAAGAATGGCAACTTAAGCTCATGGAATATGCACAGCTTGTGGACTTAACATATAGAATAAGAGAACAAGAAGAACATACGTTTAGAGAAGATTGGAAAATGTTTATTGAATATATGGGGGGAAATTGTGTACACTTGAAAACGTTGGCAGCATTAAGATAAATTCAACAGTGTAAATAAGTTTTGGTGGATGTAATAATGGAATATTGAATGGTTTAGTTTCTGTAAAATATGCAGGGGTTTATGGCATGCAAAATGAACCATGGAAAGAAGAAGGGAAGTCATTGATATTTTAAGGATGTTTAAATGAGTATTCTGAATTGTAAAACAGAAAATTTAATAATAATTATATATATAAAACTTAAGCTCTGCTGGATCAGGTGAAAGGCCCATCTACTCCACCCCCCTGTTTTTGCAGAGGTCAATGAGATGCCCCAGGAAGTGTGCAAGGAGGAAAGAAGGTGAAGCAATTGCGTCAGGCTGGAGATTCCAGTAGTCTCGCACATTCCTAGAGCATCACTGTAGCTCTAAAACATAAGCTGCTTAGGAAGGAATATGCAGGAATAGAAATACACGGTTTGTCTGAATGTTTGAGGAAGAAGCTGCAATCATCAACTAATTAAAACTAAGGTCGTGCTTGGATGTGTAAGTGTAAATACTTTGTATGTATTTTTCTGTGGCTATATGTTCTACAAGTAAAAGCTTTTTGAATATCAAGAGTCAGTACTGCACATGATTTGGCTTCCTAGCTGCAATTGAGCTACTCTGCCAACATGTATGTGGGAAGCTTGAGGTCTGATCTCCTGAATCTCCCAGTGGAGCTGAGAGAGGGCCCTATCTGAAGCACCTTTGAAAACGGTTGCCGGTCAGTGGGCAATACTGAACTAGATGAAGCAGGGGTCTGGGGGGCCGCTAGGAGCGCATTGGAAGATTGCCGACAATACCAGCTCTCCGTCTCACACGAGGTAATTAAGAGGCTGATATGGGAGTATGCAGCCTGCCTTGTTACCCCAAGGGAATGGGGAACACTGCCTTGCCTGCGGTTGCCATAAATCACCCCCAGATTCGAAAGAAGGGGGTGAGGGCACTAGGCACATAGCCCTCGTGGGAGACGGCTCTCCCTAAAGCTGTCTCTGATCGCACGCACTGGCTGCAGGAGCTCAAAATAACCAATTTGAAAGAAGCAAATGCACATATTCCGACCTTTCAGGGATCTAAGCTTTACATTCGGTTTTCTGCGAAAGGAAATGTGTGCCAAAGAAGCACAAAAAAGTGACTTCATGAGATTTACTCAGACTAATCTTGGATATCTGAAGCCTGTCATTTAAACAGAAGAAGACACTGTCTTTGAAAATGCTGTTTGCTTAGTCTTCTGCTATTGGTCAGTTCTGAGCCCTCCCCTCTCATTAGCTAATGAGTTCTTTACAACATACGTGACAATATAGGCATCCCTCGAGATTCTGATAGCTTTGCTACAGAAGAATGGATTTGAAGAAGTAAGAGATTTTTCGGGCATGGCTACATTAACAAATTACAGTGGTACCTCAGGTTACATATGCTTCAGGTTGCATATGCTTCAGGATACAGACTCCGCTAACCCAGAAATAGTACCTCGGGTTAAGAACTTTGCTTCAGGATGAGAACAGAAATCGTGCTCCGGCAGTGCGGCAGCAGCAGGAGGCCCCATTAGCTAAAGTGGTGCTTCAGGTTAAGAACAGTTTCAGGTTAAGAACAGACCTCTGGAACAAATTAAGTACTTAACCTGAGGTAACACTGTAATCGCAAGCAAGGGAAAACACACAGTAGTTGGGAGAGTTGTTTAATATCTCCTTTTATTAATTTGACTCCTGAAGTCAAATGTACTGCTTGTCACAGTGGCAAAGAAAAAGAAGAAGAAGAGGAGGAGGAGGAGGAGGAGGAGGAGGAGGAGGAGTTTGGATTTGATATCCCGCTTTATCACTACCCGAAGGAGTCTCAAAGCAGCTAACATTCTCCTTTCCCTTCCTCCCCGACAACAAACACCCTATGAGGTGAGTAGGGCTGAGAGACTTCGGAGAAGTGTGACTACCCCAAGGTCACCCAGCAGCTGCATGTGGAGGAGCGGGGAAGCAAACCCAGTTCACCAGATTACGAGTCTACTACTCTTAACCACTACACCATACTGGCTCTCTCTAAAGCAGAGGTTGGGTGGCCATCTGTCATGAATGCTTTAGTTGAGATTCCTGCATTGGGTCTGACTAGATGACTCTAAGGGTCCCTTCCAACTCTATGATTTTATGAAATATCTAAAGGGTTGCCACATGGAAGAGGGAGCAAGCTTGTTTAATCTTGCTCAAGAGAACAGGACCCAAACCAATGTATTCAAACCACAAAAAGGGGGGTTCCAACTAATCATCAGGAAGAACTTTCTGACAATAAGAGCTGTTCAACCATGGAATGGTCTCCCTCAGGAGATAGTGGACTCTCCTTCCTTGGAGGTATTTAAGCAGGAGTTGAATGGTCATCTGTCATGGATGCTTTAGCCGAGATTCCTGCATTGCAAGGGGTGGGATAGATGATGTCTGGGATCCCTTGCAACTCTTCATTTCTGTGATTCTGTGCCTTTCTTATGCCTGAATTTGTATTCAGTATGAAATAATAAGCCTTCATCTTTGTTTTTATTTTAAAGTAGGATTTCTAATCTGTGTTTTAATTGGCATTAGAGCTGATCTGTTAGTCATGCTGATTTATCCTTGTGTATCGCAAGCAGACATTCTTCACTGGCAATTTTTAAAAAAATCAGAGATAAAGGAGGAGGGGACATTGACACTTGATACTGTCACTTCAGCTTCAATGTTTTTTGCAACATTTCATGTCATCCCCTTGACATTTTCCTGATATAACAGAAAGGCAGGTGTCATCAGGTGGATTCATGCAGATGCCCCCCAGCACTTCACATTTTAACAGTGGTGGTACTGCAGAAAAGAAACAAATAGCATTATTATTATTATTATTATTATTATTATTATTATTATTATTACCAAAGAGTGAATAAGGAGGACACCAAGTGCATTCAGGTAGACTCTGAGCCTGCTCATAACTCACTTTGGACTGAAGACAATTGTCCTATAGCCAGCATGCACTCATTCTGTAAAGAGCTTCGGGGGTGGAATAGATGAGGTCTGAGGTGTCTCCCGACTCTAAGATTCTGAATATAGCTTGATAATGCATGCTGGGCTCCATATGCAGCCTTGATATTTCCCTCGCCTGAGACTCCTGATCGCTTGCAGTGAGTACAGGATTAATAATACAGACAATTCCCCCCTCACATGCATTCAACTTGTGTGCGACCGCGTATACACATGGCACCGGGAAATTAATAATAATAATAATAATAATAATAATAATAATATTTTATTGATATGCCACCTATCTGACTGGGTTTGCCCCAGCTACTCTGGGTGGCTTACAGCAAATTAAAACATCAAACATTGAAAACTTCCCTATACAGGGCTGCTTCCAGATGTTGTCCATAAGTCAGTTGTCTATTTCCTTTACATCTGACAGGAGGGTGTTCCACAGGGCAGGTGTGACTACCATGAAGAACCTAGGTGTGTTTCAATTCAGGAATGAAATTCAAACCCAGAAATGGCCGGAGAGATCAGGAGAGCACTTGTAGCTCATGAGGAGCCCGAAAGGGATGTCAGTGAGGCCCCCAGAGCTTTAATCCTAGTTGGGGATATTTTTGGATACAATATTTATGGTATGGATTGGGGAGAGAGTGGTATGGGGATGCATAAAGAGTGTTTAGAGGGTTTTCCTCACTTTATGCAATTTCACTTATGCATGCAGGGGCAGAACGTAACCCCCGTGTAAGTGAAGAGTTGCCTGCAGCAGCAACAACAACAGCAACAACTTGTTTAGTCAGGCACTTAGGAATAACAACAAAATCAAAGGGTTGCTAAGATGAATATGCACAATATGCATACTTAACATATAGAATAAGAAAACAAGAAGAACTTACGTTTAAAGAAGATTGGAAAGTGATTGTTGAGTACAGTGGTACCTCGGTTTACGAATACGTACTTCAGCTTCCACCATTCGGCTTCCATTCATAGACCGAGTACTACGAATGGAAGCCAAACGGTGGAAGGGCACCGGCGGTGGGAGGCCTCATTATAGGGAAAGTGCACCTCGGTTTAAGAATGGTTTTGGTTTAAGAACGGACGTCTGGAATGGATTATGTTCATAAACCAAGGTACCATTGGCTCCCAGTATGTTTCCGAGCACAGTTCAAAGTGTTGGTGCTGACCTTTAAAGCCCTAAACAGCCTTGGCCCAGTATACCTGAAGGAGTGGCTCCACCCCCATTGTTCAGCCCGGACACTGAGGTCCAGCTCCGAGGGTCTTCTGGCGGTTCCCTCCCTGCGAGAAGTGAGGTTACAGGGAACCAGGCAGTGGTGGTGTCCGCTCTGTGGAATGCCTTCCCATCAGATGTCAAGGAAATAAGCAGCTATCCTATTTTTAGAAGACATCTGAAGGCAGCCCTGTTTAAGGAAGTTTTTAATGTTTAATGCTGTATTGCTTTCAACACTCAATTCGGAGCCGCCCAGAGTGGCTGGGGAAACTCAGCCAGATGGGCGGGGTATAAATAAATTGATGTTGTTGTTGTTGTTGCTGCTGCTGCTGTTGTTGTTATTATATACCACTGTATATAGAAAATAACTGTGTGCAGCTGAAAACGCTGGCAGCATTAAGATAAATTCAACAGTGTATATAGGTTTTGATGGATGTAATAATGGAATGCTGAATGGTTTAGTTTCTGTAAAATATGCAGGGACTTATGATATGTAAAATGAACCATGGAAAGAGAAGAAGGGAAGTCACTGATATCTTAAGGATGTAAAAATGAGTACTTTAAATCGCAAAAAAGAAATATATATATATATATAGAATAACAACCAAACACCCATATTTCAGAACATGACTTACATCTGCAGCATGTCTCATTAGCGTGAGAGCATGGTAATGGAAGGGTGTCATCGTCATCACAGTCATTGTCTGATGAAGGTTGGCAGTAGCCCTTCCGGTCTTCACACTTCTCCTCAGGCGGCACTGTACAAAAAGGGGGGAACAAATAAGACTTCCACTAGTTGGGAGACAACTTGGCCTAGCCCTTACCCCCCCCCCAAAAGGTAGCTCCACGTACATCAAGGATCATAGGAGCCAACTCCTAGGGGCTGTGGGGGCTTCGGTCCCCACAATAACACATTTGAGGGGGCCAGGCCTCCAGAAAGTTGATGGGCATTCCCATCCAAATGGTGTGCGTGCATTGCATCATGTGATCGCAGGGCTTAAGGTAAAGGTAAAGATACCCCTGCCCGTACGGGCCAGTCTTGACATACTCTAGGGTTGTGCGCTTATCTCACTCTATAGGCCTGGAGCCAGCGCTGTCCGCAGACACTTCCGGGTCACGTGGCCAGCGTGACAAGCTGCATCTGGCGAGCTAGCACAGCACACGGAACGCCGTTTACCTTCCTGCTGGTAAGTGGTCCCTATTTATTTACTTGCACCCGGGGGTGCTTTCGAACTGCTAGGTTGGCAGGTGCTGGGACCGAACGACGGGAGCGCACCCCGCCGCGGGGATTCGAACCACCGACCATGTGATCAGCAAGTCCTAGGCGCTGAGGTTTTACCCACAGCGCCACCCGCATCCCTGATCGCAGGGCTTACCAATATTTTATTCAAGTTGGCACCCCTGTCAAGGGGAACATCCTGATTTTCAATTAAGCTGGCTTGATGGCTCCATTATACCTGTATTCCTTAGATTCCAGCACAGGGGAGGGGGACTTCTGCCCCCCGCCCAGGCCAAATCTGGTCTCCCAGGTCTCCCATTTGGCTCATGGGGCCATTTTTGCAACACCACGCCCACCTTCCCCACATATGACGTCTTATATAAGCAGTTGCCCATCTCTGGAGAAGGAAGGATCAGCTCATCTACTGATAGTAGAATAGAATCAAAGAATCATACAGCTGGAAGGGACCAGGAGGGTTAACCTTTTGAAGCAACCTTTTGCCACAACTCTGAGCTGCAAGTTCCATCCTACTTGCACTTTCAGTGCAAAGCCTTTCCTGATCAGGAGCGTGTTTGCATTAAAATGAAATTTCCCTCTCCATTTTATAGCAGGGATCTCAATTCTTGCTGGCCATCAAATGATGGGCAATGTGGAACTTCCGGGTTAGCGCCATCGCCTAATGGCGGATTCCCTCTGATCTCCGGAGGGAATCTGTTCAGCAGGGGTCGGGTTCTGCCGCGGCGGCAACGCGGGGACCCTAAAAAACCACAGGCGCAGAAGCCTGTGGACTTGGTGACTCGGTGGGCACCATTTGCGCCCTCCCCGACCCACGAAGGAGCCTTTTTAAAGGCTGCGGAACGGGGGACGGGGAGCGGCGTGGTGCTGAGAGTCCTCTGAATCCCCTGCTGAGTGAAGCCGCATGCCATGGACGGAGAGCGCTGACTTTTTCCTTTGAACATCTGGATTAAAAGCAACAACCCATGAGTAATACAGAATTTGGACTTAAAAGAGAAATCTTCTTTTTGAATTTGGCACGATCGGGGAAGATGCAAAAAGGAAGTCCATCTCCCCGCCTTGTAAACAACTTAAAGCAAGGACTAATTAATTAAGGTTGAGAGAATATCTTCTCCTTTACTGGATAAAAGTAATTAATTTCACGATTGGACAGTAAAAGTAATTTTGCTGGAGGATAAGAGTTGATTTTGAGAGTTGAAGTGTAACCCCCCCGGGACCCGGGAGTGATCCGCGAGAGAGCATGTTGAAAAGATACAGAGGACTTTGACAGCTGTCAAAATTAGCTGTCAAAGTTGGGGAATAAAAAGAAAGATTGTTTCTGCTGCCTTTGCCAGTTGGATTTGCTACAATTTGGTTATAAACTGTTGAAAATAAAGTGAAACAAGTTATTTTGACTTTGGGACTGGAATTAGAAGGATAGTAAGTAACCATAATCCCTCTAGAGGGGGTTCTGGGACACTGCAAGAATGGCTGCAAGTGGAAAAATACTCATTGAGCTGAACAGGACTTTTTATCTCCTGGGAAAGCTTCAAGAACAGAGTGATATTTTGGCTACGAGGGTAATTACACTGAATGAAACAGTAAATAATTCTACTGAAACTGGAAGGGACTTGACTAAAGTCATTGTTGCTGAACAAAAAAACCCTTATAGAGGAAACAAAAGTCTTTGCAGCTGAGCAGGAAAAGAAATTTGATAAATCTGAGAAAGTTGAAATTCGGGGGGGGGGGTCTCCATCATACCAATGGCTTCAATGGAAATTGCTCTCCCCCCCACCCTTGCAGGAAGGTGAGTGCCCACTTACAGTAGTACCTCAGGTTAAGTACTTAATTCGTTCTGGAGGTCCGTTCTTAACCTGAAACTGTTCTTAACCTGAAGCACCACTTTAGCTAATGAGGCCTCCTACTGCTGCCGCACCGCCGGAGCCCGATTTCTGTTCTTATCG
Source organism: Podarcis melisellensis (assembly GCF_964234715.1). Classification (NCBI taxonomy): domain Eukaryota; kingdom Metazoa; phylum Chordata; class Lepidosauria; order Squamata; family Lacertidae; genus Podarcis; species Podarcis melisellensis. Next base: position 6,981,236 of record NC_138530.1, on the reverse strand, counting down.
TGAAGCAAAGTTCTTAACCGGAAGCACTATTTCTGGGTTAGCGGAGTGTGTAACCTGAAGCATATGTAACCTGAAGCATATGTAACCCGAGGTACCACTGTATATCCTATTAGAGAACCATATTAAGCTCTCCCACCCATCAGCTGATGGCCTGAAGAAGCAAGCCTGCTTTCTGTTGTGGGGAAGCCTTGCTACCTGCAAGCAACAGCTGGATAGCTCAGTCGGCTACAGCATGGTGCTGATAACGCCAAGGCTGGTGGTTCGATCCCCGTAAGGGACAGCTGCATATCCCTGCATTGCACAGGGCTTGGACTAGATGAACCTCTGGGTCCCTCCTATCTCTATGAAGTCCTGACTTCAGCTCAACACATCTGCCAAATTTGGCCCGTGAGGCCAAAACTCAACAGGATCTGGCCCACAGAACCAAAAACATTCCCTACCCCTGTTCCAGCATCATGCCTAACTAGAATAATGCACAAAGAAAGTCCCCTGTGCTGCAAAACAGAACACTTTGAACAACAACAAGCAACACATCGGCTAATAGTGTTTTTTATAACACTATACTGTTTCAAATCTGGAAGGACACATCCTGAAGCTGAGACTTCAATACTTTGGTCACCTCATGAGAGAGAAGACTCCCTGGAAAAGACCCTGATATTGGGAAAGATGGAGGGCACAAAGAGAAGGGGACGACAGAGGACGAGATGGTTGGACAGTGTTCTCTAAGCTACCAACATGAGTTTGACCAAGCTGCGGGAGGCAGTGGAAGACAGGAGTGTCTGGCATGCTCTGGTCCATGGGGTCTCAAAGAGTCGGACACAACTAAACAACTAAACAACAGCAATTGTTTCAAAATTCATAAACAGAAGACATATAATATGTGCATGCAGTCACAAACTAATAAGATCAAATAAATGTTCCATGAACAGTTCTTCTAGGATAATGAACTGTTTCAATGATAAATCTTCATCAGCAAATTAAGAGTAATCAAAGGTAAATCAAAACGCCATGGATCAGCTATCACTAAAAAGTGTAGTATCCTGGAAGAACTGTACTGTCTACTTCTGTGCTCGGAGCACCCTATTTTGACCTTTGGAGACCCATCCTCTCATGTTTGTAGGATATTGACTGTGGAAAGTCATTCTGCCTCCATTTCAGTTATCTTTGACAGTGACTTGCCACTCCTACCATTCCTGTTCATGGAACATTTATTTGATTCGTATTATTTTGTGACTCCATGCACATGTTATATGTCTTCTGTCTATGAATTTTGAAACAGTACAGTGTTAGAAAAATAATTCCAGTATACAGTGGTACCTCCGGTTACGAACGGGATCCGTTCCGGAGGCCTGGCCGTATCCTGAAAACTTTGTAACTGGAGGCGCCCTTCTGTGCTTGCACAAGATGTACAGAGCACTTCTGCACATGCGTGTACATCAAAACATGGAAGTATACACTTCCGAGTTTGCCGTGGCTGTAACCCGGAGATTCCGTAACCTGGAGGTTACGTAACATGAGGTACCACTGTATTATTAGCCGACGTGTTGCTTGTTGTTGTTCAGAGTACCTAGAATAATGGCAAGCTAAGGGACGCGGGTGGCACTGTGAATTAAACCACAGAGCCTAGGACTTGCCGATCAGAAGGTTGGCAGTTCGAATCCCCGCGATGGGGTGAGCTCCCATTGCTCGGTCCCAGCTCCTGCCAACCTAGCAGTTCGAGAGCATGCCAAAGTGCAAGTAGATAAATAGGTACCGCTCCGGTGGGAAGGTAAACGGTGTTTCCGTGCACTGCTCTGGTTCACCAGAAGCGGCTTAGTCATGCTGGCCACATGACCCAGAAGCTGTACACCAGCTCCCTTGGCCAATAAAGCAAGATGAGTGCTGCAACCCCAGTTGGTCACGACTGGACCTAATGGTCAGGGGTCCCTTTACCTTTAACGGGGGGTTTGTGTTTTTTTTCATAATGTTGAAACTCCCTGCAGTAATTGACTATGCAGCTCTGGTTCCACAGAGGACAGGGGGCAACAGGCATCACCTTGTATTTTGCCTCATGAAGCAAGATGCTTTGGGCTGATCCTGGAGCCTAGGACCACAGCTTCAGGAACATAGGAAACATGGCAAGTTGGCTAATGCTGAGTGAGACCACTGGTCCGCCTAACTTAATATTGTCTACAGTGACTGGCAGCAACTCCCAGGGTTTCAAATGGAGTTTTTCCCTAAACCTACTAGGAGATGCTAATTATCAAACCTGGGACTTTCTGCATGAAAAAGCAGCTGCTTTTTGTCCCTAATTACTTTTTGGCAATTGTTGCTTTTAATTTCCTTGATTAGTTAAACAAAAGTGCAAGCATAGCAAAGAAAAGAAAAGAAAAGAAAAGAAAAGAAAAGAAAAGAAAAGAACAAAAGATCAAAAATCTAAACCACAAGGAGTCACAGCCTGGAAGGTGTAGAATGATGCAGTGCAACTCAAAAGGAATAGTGAAGTATTACATCATGCAAATATTCCCTTTACAAATTATAAATATTATCAGTGCTTTTTTCGGGGGGGATGCAGGGGTACACATACCCCTAAACATTTTGTGAATCTTTGTACTTCCCTCCATTTACTGCATTTATTTTTCCCAATTTGAACTATAAAAAGATGATTTTCTTGAGTCAAAATGAGAGTACCCCTAAACATTTCTTTAGGGGAAAAAGCACTGAATATTATTATTATTATTCCCCACCTGTGTGCCCCACAGCTGTTGAGAATGAAGGCTTAAATGAGCCAGATGTTTGCATATACTGGTAGCAATGAGCAACCATTTGCCCCAAAATTTGTGTAAGAAATGAAATCATGCCATGTACCATGAACTGCCATGAGATCTTTGGATGAAGGGTGGCATATAAGTCTAATCAATCAATCAATCAATCAATCAATCAATCAATCAAAAGGTCATTCGAGCTCTGCCCTTTCAATACTTTTATGAGATATTTTTTTAAGAATTGCAGTTTGCCCAACCCTGGAATACCAGCCATCCAAATTATTGAGATTTAAGTTCTTCCAGGATTTGGTGATACATTCCCAGGTTGCTGTTAAGAGATGAGAAATTCAGTTCCCTCCATTTGGACTCGCCTCCCTCCTTATCCCTCCACCTGAGCTTTCCTCTTACCAGCAGATGTGTGAAAGAGGAGAGCAACCAAAGCAAAGAGCAGGTAAGGAAGTCCCATGGCTGAAGTTTTCTCTGAACACTCAAGGTTGCTGGAAGGAAGCCTCTCCACAGCCGACCCAGATCAAAATCTGGATAGGATCAGGATGTTTCCCACTATTTATATGGATGTGGAGACAATTGAGTGTTCTCTCTCTCTCTCTCTCTAACACACCCACATGGCTGTGGTGCACATGCAAATTGTGTAGCCAGCCATTTATATTGTGTCATTAGACAATCAGAAAGGACCTGAGTCAGTTTGGCAGTTAACTAGTAATGATCTATATCTGGAAGAACTAAGGCAAAAAATAATGATGATAACCCACAAAAAAATCTGTTAAGATGGGTGCAAATCAAAGCAAGCATGGATAGTGCTGTGCAGTGTAGCTTGACTCAGAAGTAGAGCTGGGAAAGATATTTGGTTTGTTTCGCATTTGGCACACATTACTTGGCTGGGAAATTGCATTGAAAATTCAGAGAAGTGCAAATTTCAAAGGACGGCTGTGATTTGCTTCCTTTGTAGTTTTAGAAAGTATGAATTAGAGAAGTTTCCTTATAAATTTTGAATTGAAATTCTCCACCCCCATGGCAGGGCCACAATACAATGGTACCTCGAGTTACAAACACCTTGCGTTACAAACACTTCAGGTTACAGACTCAGCTGACCCGGAAGTAGTACCTTGGGTTAAGAACTTTACCTCAGGATGAGAACAGAAATCATGTGCCGGCGGCACGGTGGCAGTGGGAGGCCCCATTAGCTAAAGTGGTACCTCAGATTAAGAATGGGTTCAGGTTAAGAACGGATCTCCGGAACAAACTAAGTACATAACTTGAGGTACCACTGTATCTTGAATGGCCTAGTAGCCAAACAAATCAGCTCCTGAATGCTGCAAACCTGGAAGCAGGTGTTCCAGTTTGCGAACGTTTTTTGGACGCTGAACTTCTGGCACAGCTTCCGCGGCTTCCAATTACATGTAGGAAGGTCCTGCAGCCAATCGGAGGCCGTGCCTTGGTTTTTGAATGGTTCCTGGAGTCAAACGGGCTCCTGAAACAGATTAAGTTCAAGATCTAAGGTACGAGGAATGGTTGAAATGGGTATGTTCAGCCTGGAGAAGAAAAGACAGAGAGGTGAGAGGGTGCCTGAAGTCCCCTTGGGAAGAGGTGGTCTTTCTGTGATAGAGGAGAAACTTCTTTGTCTGCAGAAATTTTCAAGTCCAGTGGATGTTTGGCTGAAGGAACCTCATTGGTATCGCTAAGAGAATGCCTCCATTGAGATTTCCCATTTATTTAAATTTTGAGGACAGCCTTTTCCAGCCTGGCACCCTCCAGGTCAAGGGAATGGAACAATGTCCCTATGAAGAAAAGTTTCAGTGTTTGGGATGTTTTAGTTTATTATCTAGAACAGGCATAGTCAAACTCAGCCCTCCAGATGTTTTGGGACTTTGCTTCAGGATGAGAACAAAAATCATGTGGCAGTGGTGTGGCAGCAGCGGGAGACCCCATTAGCTAAAGTGGTACCTCAGGTTAAGAACGGTTTCAGGTTAAGAATGGACCTCCGGAACAGATTAAGTTTGTAACCAGAGGTACCACTGTACAGTGGTACCTTGGATTACATACGCTTCAGGTTACATACGCTTAAGGTTACAGACTCTGCTATCCCAGAAATAGTACCTCGGGTTAAGAACTTTGCTTCAGGATGAGAACAGAAATTGTGCTCTGGCAGCGCAGCGGCAGCAGGAGGCCCCATTAGCTAAAGTGGTGCTTCAGATTAAGAACAGTTTCAGGTTAAGAAAGGACCTAAGGACCTCTGGAACAAATTAAGTACGTAACCAATTAAGTACGTAACCACTGTATATCTAAAAAAACAAACCACACTAGTATATGTCCTAACAAACAAAATGGGGACTAGAGTGTTCAACTAGATTCTGCAACAGCAGGGTTCAAATCCTCACACAGCCATGAAACTCACAGGGTGACCTCAGGTCAGTCAGTCACTCTCTCTCAGCCTAACTTACCTCACAGGATTGTTGTGAGGTTGAAGTGGGGATGAGATCTATCTAATGGCACCAAAGAGAAAACTGGACTGCTTGCATATTGAATAACAGGTGATTTATTATGTTTTGCTCAGGCATTCCTAGACCCAGAAAATTGGTCCCTGTTTGATACATTGATATTTAAAAACAAAAACAAAAGCCAGCCACAGTGGCTAGGCTCTTTCTCTGTGGTCAGATGTAGTCAAGCTTCTGGTTTCCATTTGTTGGAAATTACAGGAGAGGAAAGTTCTCTTATTCTCAGATCCTGCATACAGTTTTCATATTGGCACCTGGTTGGCCACTGGGAAAGCAGGATTCTAGACCGGATGGGCATTGTTCTGATCTAACAGGGTCTTCTTATCTGGTACTCAGAGGAATCAATCCACAACTTAGGATCTCTGGTCTCAGTTTAGGACGTAACACTAACAAAACAGACTGGTAGGTATCTGTTCCTTGTTCAGCTTTTTTTGGGAGTGGGGTCACAGATACAGAATTTAAGGGGCAGGGACTGATGAATAAACATGTGGTTATGGAAGTTCCAAGTGTCACACCCTGTTGGATCTGGGGTCAGAGCCCAGATAAGGTGACCTGTTTGCCTTTGATCAAGACAGACAAGGAGAAAACAAAAGCTCAAAATGCATTGTGCCGCTACTGTACAAACAAAAAGGTTCAGCGTGTACACCTGGCAGACACAGGATCGCCTTTGACTGCAATGTCTCAGCCAAAATTCATCCTGGGCCAATGTAAAAAAAAATGTGTCTATAACCGGCTTAGGTCACAGGAAATCTATCAAGAACATACCACCATAGCCTCAAAACTGAATTGCCATGTTTTTGAGCTGCTGTGTTACGAACCGGATTTAAAAGCTACACTTTTTAAAACTTGCATTCACTGAGTTGAACACGGTCTGAACACTCCTTTGCTTGAGATACTGGTTTATGAAGATCCCACCTTGGTAAATCCAGGTTGTAGGTTTCTGGCAGTGAACAAATGGCATCAGACATGCTGGTTGGGGTCCAATCCTGAGTGAAAACCTCTTGATGTATCTGCCTACAATTCGCCAGGCTTATTCTACTCTGGATTATTATTTGTTGTTGTTGTTTATTCAACTATACCTGGAGGTCTCAGGGCGGTTCACAACAAGACCACAACATATCAAACCAAACCAAAAGCAGTAACCCAATAACCCCCCTATAGGAAATAAGCTCCTATGCATATGAATTTAGGTAAAAAAAAAGGTAAGGTAAAGGACCCCTGGATGGTTAAGTCCAGTCAAAGGCGACTATGGGGTTGCGGTGTTCATCTCACTTTACAGGCCGAGGGAGCCGATGTTTGTCCACAGACAGCTTTCTGGGTCATGTGGCCAGCATGACTAAGCAGCTACTGGTGCATGGAGCACCATGACGAGTGCCAGGGAGCACTGAAACACTGTTTACCTTCCCACCACAGTGGTACTTATTTATCTACTTGCACTGGCATGCTTTCGAACTACAGTGGTACGTTCGGTTGTGGACAGGATCCATTCCGGAGCTCCAGTTGGATCCCGAGGTTTCCACAACCGGAGGGACTGCTTCTGCGCATGCAGGCACAGCGGTAGAGAGCTTCTGCGCATCCCTACTTCATGTTATAGCTAAGTTGTTGGTGAACACATTAAAAACACATTGTCAAACCCACATTTTGAACGTTTATTTGATGAGCTGATGAGTTCGGCTCACTGAGATCGCTGAGATGTCTAGTACAAGTGCAGCCTTGACTTGCTTCTCCAAGTGAAGATCTGTCTTAGTTTTCATCAGGAAATCGGGTGAACGTTTGTCCTTGCAGATCCGAGCTCTTCAGCAGCAACATCAAGCCTTGCAGCATTTGCGATTTGGACCACAATAGCCACGTATTTGCCCCTCGGGGCATAGAGCAGGTTTTATCACACAGTAACCCCCCATCTCATCACAAGGGATAAGGTGCACCCCTGCAGAAAATAAACATATCATTTCAGTGTTTTTATCTAGGGTATGAATTCAGAGCCGTGAGTAGTTTGGACACCAGGCAATGGGAATCCCTGTGGTCTTAAACAGCTACAATTTTGCTGATTCTGTCTGCAGAACCAGTGGCCCTTCGGATGTTACACTGTCCTGAAGGAGGCTGAGTTACGATTTAGTCAGAAATAAATGAGATTGATTTCCGTGGCACCTGCTTCAAACCATGTGTGCTTAGGACCAAAGAATCTTAATGCATTGCAGCACTGGCATAGCATTAAACAAAAAAGTGCTTTCTATTTGGCCAAACCCCCTTCCATTAAACAACTAATCTGCACCCCTTAACTCCCCAGTCTGAGCTGCCCTCTTACCTGTGAAAACTTGGAAGAGCAGAACAACCATAGCAAAGAAAATGTGGAAGAACTTCATGGCCAAAGTTTTCTCTGAGATCTCAAGACATCTAGCGAGAAGCAGCTTCAAGAGAAAGTGACAGTGGATCTGGATACAAATTGAAGATCCCCTCTATATACAGGTATAGTAATTTAGAGACAAAGGAATGTTGAAATGAGGGCACTCAAGGCTGTTTGCCATGCTGAGCTTGCACAATTCATTATCAGCATGGACTCCACACTGAGAGAGAGCAAGAACTGGCCCTGTTTTGATAGAAAGATTGCAACTTGTCCAGCCTGAGGTAGACAAATTACTTAGATAATTGAGGGAGATGACATTTCATCTTATCTCTCAGATCACCTTGAGGGAAGGTGAAGGTGTCAGAACAGTACTGGAACATCACTAGACTCCACTCTCCCTTCCTGTGGTTTCCATCAAGTGGGGCTCAGTACAGGTAAAGGTAAAGGACCCCTGGAAGGTTAAGTCCAGTCAAAAGCGACTATGGGCCGAGGAAGCCAGTGTTTGTCCATAGACAGCTTTCCAGGTCATGTGGCCCTCATGTCTAAACCGCTTTTGGCACAACAGAACACAGTGGCAGAAACCAGAGCAGCACACGGAAATGCCGTTTACCTTCCCGCCACAGTGATACCTATTTATCTACTTGCACTTTGATGTGCTTTCGAATTGTTAGGTTGGCAGGAGCTGGGACAGAGCAACGGGAGCTCACCCTGTCATGGGGATTTGAACCACTGACCTTCTGATCACCAAGCCCAAGAGGCTCAGTGGTTTAGACCACAGCGCCACCCGCGTCCCTATGGGGCTCAGTACAAACTCCTACATAACTCCTAAAAATCATTATTTCACAGCTCATGAATTACCAGTTGCTGAAAAACCAAAAAAGCAGGGTGTGTTCTTGTGCTCAAATCCTATTTGCAGTTTTCCCCCAGGCATTTGGTTGGCTGCTGTGAGAACAGGATGCTGGACTAGATGGGCCATGGGTCAGATCCAGCAGGCTCATATTTTACTTTTCTATAAATAGCTGAAACAGATTAGAGGGCTGTGATTTCATTCACGGTATGGAATGTAAAGCCAAGAGAATGGAAAATAAATATATTATAGTGCAGCCTGCACCATGTTGCTCTATGAAGTGCACTTGTTCACTGTACCAGCCAGTCAGCCAGTCTTGGCCATTTCTCTGATTCCACCCCCCATTCCCAACCAGTCACCCCCAGTTTCTGTGTTTGACTTAGCCAGCCACCATGGCCATTGAGCATGCATGTTACCTGCTGGGATGTTTTGGGCTCCCCTCCATTAGGAGTATTTTATAATGATTTGCCATTCGGTGTGAAGGCAACCACAGAACCTCAGAGTATGCACCACACGCTTCCGCCCCTTTGCCAAACTTCCCTGGGGTGCCCATGGTTGCCGCGTCAGATCTCTTTCCTGACATATGGGGAAGAACATAGCTCAATGGTAGAACACATCCATTGCATGCAAAAGGTCCTCAGTCCAATCCCTAATATGTTCAGGTAAGGGTGGGAAAGACCCCCACTGGGAACCCTTGAGAGCCACTGAAGGAGATTGTTGGCAATGCAGTCGTACCATGGAAGTCAAACAGAATCCATTCCAGAAGTCTCTTTGACTTCCAAAACGTTCAAAAACCAAAGTGTGGCTTCTGATTGGCTTAAGGAACCTCCTGCAGCCAATCGGAAGCCCCGTTGGACTTGCAGCTTCCAAAAATAGTTCGCAAACTGGAACAGTAAATTCCTACAATGATCTTTGGCAGGCAAGCAGCCTGATAAGCAGCAAAGACTCTTCATCAGTTTTAGTTAAGTTTATTTAAAAGAAAAAACATATCCAGAGCATGGCGTTCTGCCTGCTCTCATTAATCTTAGTTGCTCAGTCTGACTCATTATCCCTCCCCCAACAGGAAGAACGCCAAAATCCTGCCTTTCGTCTCCTTCCCTTCCGTTGCTCTTTGAACTTCTCCAATCTCCTCGTTCGAGGACTGCAAGGCTTGCCTAGCTCTTCCCCAGAAGACTCAGCCTCCGATACTTGCTTATCTGCTGGTTGCCTAGCAACACTTTGGCCGACTTCCATCTCTTCCTCTCCTTGAGAGCTAACAGTGTCTTGCCTGGGAAGGAGGCAGCCTGGGCTGTCTTCTCTGAACTCAGACAGTTCTCAGCTGAAGAGTTGGCTCCTTGCTCAATTTCTGAGGCCGACTCTTCCGCTGCACTTGGGGGGGGGGCACATTCCTGACACTTCCGGGTTTGCGGTGTTTGGAAGCCAAACTGTTTGGGAACTAACCTGTTCCAAAACCAAAGTATGACTGTACTGAGCTTTTATATTCTAAAAATAAGGCAGCTTCCATGCCCCACACAACCTGAGAAGAAGAGGAAAGGGCATTGCTGCAACTGCCCTGGTTGGCCTGAAAAATCAGGATTGCTGTATTTTGAAGCTCAGTACACTGCACCTTTCACCTGCTGGTGTGAACAGATGGATCCATCAACCTCCGGATGCATTGGGTGATTTAATGATAACCCCTTTAGTTGGCCCAGCTTGCAGCAAGGGTCAAGGTGGAGTTTTATGGCCATCATTTTAAAGACTGGTCAGGTAACATGCCAGCCATGTAGGCAGAGTGTGATCTGTGGTGCAAGAAGAGTCTTGCAAGTGTGCGGGAATGTCCATTCAGCCACAAAATGTTGGCGGGTCTACAAATTTTCTTATGAGAAAGGAAGGAAACATCTGCCACCAATGCAGTAAAAATCCACTGGTTTGAAAGACAGTAGATGGGCTCCAGCTTCTGACACTATGGGGCAGCTCACAGGTAGGGAAACTTTGTGTCTTGAAGATACTGCTGAACTATTTATTGGGGTCACATAGGCTCTATGTGGGGGCTGAATAATGAGGCGCATTAGGGTAATTCAGAGGTCTCAGCCCTTCAAGATGAGTGATGTCAAGAACTCCACAAGACATCTGGAATATTGTGTCCAGTTCTGGGCACCACAATTTAAGAAGGATGTTGATAAGCTGGAATGTGTGCAGAGGAGGGCAACTACAGTCATGCCTCGAGTTGAATGTGCTTCAGGTTGAGCACTTTCGGGTTGCACTCTGCGGCAACCTGGAAGTAACGGAGTGCGTTACTTCTGGGTTTCACTGCTCGCACATGCACAGATGCTCAAATGCACGGAAGACGCACATGCAGGGAAGCGGCGAAACGCAACCCGCGCACACATCTTTCCCGCCCCGACCTGGCCACAGTGATCCATGCAACAGTCACCTCCAGGCTTGACTACTGTAATTCGCTCTACGCAGGGCTGCCCTTGAAGCTGTCCCAGAAACTCTAGCGGGTGCAGAATGCTGCAGTGAGGCTCCTCACAGGGTCTCTGCCATGAGAGCATATTCACCCAGTGCTTTTCCAGCTGCACTGGCTCCTGGTGGAGTACAGGGTCAGATTTAAGGTGCTGCTTTTGACCTTTAAAGCCCTTCACGGCCTAGGACCCTCGTACCTATGGGACCGCCTCTCCTGGTATTCCCCACAGAGAGCCTCAAGGTCCATAAATAGCAACACCCTAGTGATCCCGTGCCCTAAGGAAGTTAGATTAGCTTCAACCAGAGCCAGGGCCTTTTCAACTCTGGCTCCGGCCTGGTGGAACGCTCTGTCTCATGAGACCAGGGCCCTGCAGGATCTGATTTCTTTCTGCAGGGCATGTAAGACAGAGTTGTTCTGCCTGGCCTTTGGCTTGGAGCCAATTTGATTCCCTCCCTCTCTTTCTTTTTTCTTTTCGTTCTCCTCCTGCGATGAGGCTACATTTTAATGTTTCAATATTTTAATGTTGTATTTCAATTTTGTTTTTAAGTTGTAATCATTCAACTTGTTTTTATTATTGCTTGTAAGCCCGGTCTTGGCTGGGGAGGTAAAGGTAAAGGTACCCCTGCCCGTAAGGGCCAGTCTTGACAGACTCTGGGGTTGTGCGCCCATCTCACTTAAGAGGCCAGGGGCCAGTGCTGTCCGGAGACACTTCCGGGTCACGTGGCCAGCGTGACATCGCTGCTCTGGCGAGCCAGAGCCGCACACGGAAACGCCGTTTACCTTCCCGCTGGTAAGCGGTCCCTATTTATCTACTTGCACCCGGAGGTGCATTCGAACTGCTAGGTTGGCAGGCGCTGGGACCGAGCAGCGGGAGCGCACCCCGCCGCAGGGATTCGAACCGCTGACCTTTCGATCGGCAAGTCCTAGGCGCTGAGGCTTTAACCCACAGCGCCACCTGCGTCCCCCTTGGCTGGGGAGGGCAGGGTATAAATAAATATTATTATTATTATTATTATTATTATTATTATTATTATTACTTTCCATTCAGGATGCGAACGGGGTTCTGGATCCCGTTTGCATCCCGAGGTACCACTGTAGAATGATCAAGGGTCTAGAAGTCAAGTCTTATGACGAACTCTTGAAGGAACTGGAAATGTTTAGCCTGGAAAAAGAAGACTGAGAGGAGTTATGATAGCCATCTTCAAATATTTGAAGGGCTGTCACATGGTGGATGGAGAAAGCTTGTTTTCCCCTGCTCTGAAAGGCAGGACTTGAATCAATGGTTTCAAGTTGCAGGAAATGAGGTTCTGATTAAACATAAGGAAAAACTATTTGACATTAAGAGCTGTTCAACTGTGGAACAGTCTCCCTTGGTGGAGTCTTTTAAACAAAGGTTGGATGGCCATCTGTCATGGATGCTTTAGCTGAGATTCCTGCATTGCAAGGGGTTGGACTAGATGACCCTTGGGCCCCTTCCAACTCGAAGATGCTATGATTCTATGTTTTAAGGTCTCTACCACTAAGCTGTGGTCCTGTTGGAAGAGAAATTAATGGAATGCTAGCCTGCTCTTTCTCTTGGACCTTTCATTGGCTTTTGACACTGTGCACCCTATGTGGTATTCAATGCTAGTACTACTCAGAGTAGACCCATTGAAGCTGAAAGGTATGACTAACTTACATGGCTCATTAACTTACATGGGTCTGCTCTGATTAGGACTTGGTTGAAAAAAAAACCTATATTGCCATTGCCTCTGAGTGGGTTCTCAATAATTCAATTCCTACCTGAGAGACCAGGAAGTGGTGTTGGAGCTCCTGGCTGACCCTGTGGCATTTACGCTGCAGGGTGCTGCAAGATGCCATCTCACACAGATTTCAGCATCCAGGGCAGGGCATACCACTAGGCAAAATGAAGCCGATCTGGTAGATCTCTGGATGGTTTGCAGTAAGGTTTCAGATTCCTAACATTTTAGCAAGAGGAGCAACAAAATGACTCTCCTCTCCTAAGTTATACTGCTTGGATTAAGAAAGCAGAGTGGGTAGGTAAACAGGAGTGATAGTGTGTGTGTGTGTGTGTGTGTGTGTGTGTGTGTGTGTGTGTGTAGGAGGAGGACTATGGGATCCATTCAGTTTTGGGACTCAGGATGCTTTAATTTTGAGTGTATGTCTTTTCCACCAGGCTATTATAAAAACCGTATAGTTAAAGCTATAGTTTTCCCAGTAGTGATGTATGGAAGTGAGAGCTGGACCATAAAGAAGGCTGATCACTGAAGAATTGATGCTTTTGAATTATGCTGCTGGAGGAGACTCTTGAGAGTCCCATGGACTGCAAGAAGATCAAACCTCTCCATTCTTAAGGAAATCAGCCCTGAGTGCTCACTGGAAGTACAGATCCTGAAGCTGAGGCTCAAATACTTTGGCCACCTCATGAGGAGAGAAGACTCCCTGGAAAAGACCCTGATGTTGGGAAGATGGAGGGCACAAGGAGAAGGGAACAACAGAGGACAAGATGGTTGGACAGTGTTCTTGAAGCTACCAGCATGAGTTTGATCAAACTGCCGGAGGCAGTGGAAGGCAGGAGTGCCTTGCATGCTCTGGTCCATAGGGTCACGAAGAATCAGACATAACTAAACAACAACAACAATTGTAAAAACCAAAAACCACCAAGTTCCCCAAAGCCTGAAGTCTCCCAGCCCCTGCTGTAAATAGGTGGTTTATCTAGCCAAGACAGTGGAGTTCAACCTTTTCTGGATAGATTTGATCCGTCTCTAAAGGATCAGGTGCACACCCCGGGGATCATTTTGGATCCAGCTCAGTCACTGGAGGCACAAGCTGAGGGTGTTGTACTGTACCAGCTCTGGTCCTTTTTTGAGGAGCTAGCCTGGCTATGATTACGCACACTCAAGGTATCTCCTGGTCAGACTACTGCTGTGTGTTATACATGGGCTGCCTTTGAAGACTGTTTGAAGACTGAAATGTCAGCTGATCAGACATGCAGCTGCGAACTTTATAAGCATAGCAAAAGCCACCAGGAGCTTGAGAAACTTCAAAACTGAGCAGGGAGCACCAGGAACATCCAACAGTCTCCTTGGACCGAATCGTATCTTGCATTGAACGCTTCAGCTGCTTATTTCTGACATGCATTTAATGAGTGGGATGCAATGCTTTTAACAATTTCTGCCTTAGCATATATTGAGCACTCCCCCCCCCCCCGTGTGAAGTTCGGTTTCTCTTATCCACAGTTACGCATCTGAGTCTAACTTTTTGCAGCACTTTCTCTTCTCGCCACATTCAAACGGAAGTACTTTGTTGCTGGGGCAGTGTGAACTCTTATGGACGCAAAAGCCTCTCATCCTCTCACAAACCTTGCCCGCTGGAAGAAATAGAGAACAAAATGGTTAGAGGGGCCTCCGCGTGGAAGGTTAAAAGAAAAAGCACCATGCTCATATGATTAAGCCTAGGGCTAATCAGCTAAGCTTCCCGAGCAGATTCCCGAGCAGCAAAGTGAGATGTTTCTTTTTGCGATTAGGCAACAAGATCCATGTGACTTGGCTCCTGCTTTTGCTAGCTAAGACCAGAGTCAGAGTGCCAGGCGGCAGCAGCAGGGGTGGGGGCCAGACACCCACAGGAAAAAAAATGTTCCCTCCCCCTTCAGAAATGCAGGGCACCTGCCTTTCTGTTCGACCTGGCTCATAGTTTCCCTCCTGCTAAATCTCTGCCTAACATGAAGTCCATTTGTCTTTGGCCGCTCTGAAAGACCAGCTGACAGGCAGCACAGGCTCATGCCTTGCAAATTGGGCAGGCAGGAAGCAGCCATTTGCTTTGGAGTAAAGTGGGGCATTTCTCGTTCATTTCTTCAGCGCCCTCAGTGGCAAGGACTTCAGAAACTGCCTGCACCCCTGGTGAGTGGGAATTCGCAATAGATTGCCTGGTCAAAAATTATGAAACCGCTGTCACAGTCTGGACTTCAAACCAATTTTGGTATCCATACATCGCCCAGGCCTTTGATCCCACCCACTGCCATCTCTGCCCCCAACCCCACCAATGAAATATTGCTCAGCAGCAGTTGATCCTGGGGTGATCCTGGTGGGATGAGCTTGCACACCTGGTTTCCCAATGCCCAAGCATTGCTGCTCCTTTTCAAGTTGCATGTGGGGTAAGGCATGTGGAGCTCAGTGGGGTTTGGGTATAGTGGCAGGAACGTCAGATGGGCAAGACTGGCAACATAAGGCCTGTTGAGGATTATGCATAATGACCAAAGAATGTACAAAATTCAGTCATTATGAGGCCTGCAGGGGGGTTGTATATATTGACCAGGAATTGTGCACAATTCCCTCTTCACAGAAAAAGTACATGTACATTGTCCACGAGACATGGTGACTGTGCACAATGGCTGGTTATTGTCCAAATTAACCACTCAATTCATATTCCCCTGAACATTGCATATATATGGATTGTATATCTAACCAAGATATACTCATTGAATGTTAACAAATGGAAGTTGTTCTGGTTTGATCCCAGAATGTCCCGCTTTTCCTTGCAACATCCCTATTTTCATCAGATAAATGTTGGTGGGTATGACATAAGCTCATAGATTCCAGTGAGTCAACCCTGAGTATGGCTTATTTCGATACAATGTTATTATATCTATAATCACATTATATATATATATATATAAAATATATATATTTAAAAGAGAGTTATCGATCACTCACTTCAACATCCCTTTGCACTTAATCAATATAAGCAACTTTCCTTCTTTTATATATATATATATATATAATTTTTCTGTTTTACAATGTAAAATACTCATTTTTACCTTCTTGAGATATGAATGACTTCCCTTCTTCTCTTTACATGGTTAATTTTACATATCATAAATCACTGCATATTTTGCATAAACTATACCATTCAGTACATCCATCATAACTTATTTACACTGTTGAATTTATGTTAATGCGGCCAACGTTTTCAAATATTACACAATTTCCCCCCATACTGTATATTCAATAAACTTTTTCCAATCTTCTTTAAACGAATGTTCTTCTTGTTCTCTTACTCTATAAGTTGGATCTGCAAGCTGTGCATGTTCCATCAACTTAAGCTGCCATTCTTCTTTGGTTGGGACGTCACTTGTTTTCCATTTGGGGGCTAGGAAAACATGGGCCACAGTAAATAACCTTTTTTTGAAACCTGGGAACCAGTCTGAATTATCCCCAACAGAAAGGGCTTTTGGGGGGAAAGTACTTTAAGAAAAAAAAATTCAATTCATTATGGATCATTTCCCAATACTCTTTTACCCCTTTACAAGTCTACCATATGTGAAAGACTTTTTTAAAAATCGGAGTCTCTTTTTTCTTCTTTTTCTTTTTACCTTGTTCAGCCTGGCTGGCCAGGGCCAGCAACAGCAAAGGAAGAAGAAAAAGGGAGAGGAATCTCATGGTTGAAGCTCCCTTTGATAACTCAAGGCTGCTGCAGAAAGGACGCTGATCAGTGATGAATCAAGCTGAGAAGTTCCAGTTATTTATACAAGTGTGTGATAATAATAAAATAAAGGTCTCTGCTTTGCAGTGAGGCACCTGCAAGGCGTAGGCAATCACTATCCTTTAGAACATCCCCAGCATCAATCTTCTGCCCAACCTTCCCCCCTAAATTAACCTAGTTAATTGTGCTGAATATTCCTCGTAGGAGTTGCCTGGTACACCTCGAACTATCTGTACTAACTTGTCCTATCATTATCTCTTCTATAACCTTTCAGAATTGCCGTTCATCCTCCAGCTGTTTGAAAAAGAGAAGGAAGGACCGTGGGTGATATCCAGCAAAATTCTTGCCTGGGTAGGAAGACAGGGGGAGCAGAGTGGAGCACAAGGAGACCGGATTTATTTTTATTTTCTGAGGGGACAGGACACTTTGTGCATCTGCATCTAATCACGCCCCTTTCTAAAATTTATCTATTGCTGTGTGTTTTTCTGTTTGGAAATCTACCAAAGAATAAAATAGAATAAAGTCATGATTAAGGGCTTCTTGTTTTTCAGGATGGTAGAGGGCATGTGTGCTGTGTCCCATTGTTCTTCTGATAGGAAATGTTCTGCATGGGGAGAATGGGAGGCGAAGATCGAGAAGAGTCCGGGTGGGACTGAAAAAGGTCCCTAATTTCATCTGAGGAATGTCAGAGGGTGTGCTGCTGCCAGAATTTCAAAATTTGGTGTGGGGAGGGGATGAGAACACCAGTCATGAGCTAATGAATAATTAAAATCTGGGACATGGTTTGCACAGCTTCTGTATATGATGAGAACAAGAGAGGGCAGACAACAAGATACTGTATTGACCAAGAAATGAAGTCTTTTTATAATGTACTGGAGTAAGAAGACATAAGAGAATGTAAAGCCATTTTTGTTACTTGGAACCTTTCAATATTATTTGTTTGTGTCTGGAATTCATATGGAAATTTGTTCCTATGCATTTAATTCTAGAAATCCTCCTCTGCTTGTATTTTATTTTAATTGACATCTGTAAGCATACAGCTCTAAACGACCTCGGTCCTGTATACCTGAAGGAGCGTCTCCACCCCCATCATTCAGCCCAGTCCAGAGCCGAGGGCCTTCTGGTGGTTTCCTCACTGCGAGAAGCCAAGTTACAGGGAACCAGGCAGAGGGCCTTGTTGGTAGTTGCGCCCGCCCTGTGGAACGCCCTCCCACCAGATGTGTGGGAAATAAGCAGCTATCTTCTCTTTAAAAGACATCTGAAGGCAGCCCTGTTTTGGGAAGTTTTTAATATTTAATGCTGTATTGTTTTTAACACTTGATTGGAAGCCGCCCAGAGTGGCTGGGGAAACTCAGCCAGATGGGTGAGGCATAAATAATAAATTGTTGTTGTTGTTATTAACTTTGTTAAGTTATGAATAAATATATGTAAATTAAAGTTTAAAAGAAAGAAAGACCCAGATCATGACTGAACTTGGGATCTTGATCACTAGGCAGCAATAGTCCTACTCAGAGTACACCCATGGAAATAACCCTAATGTGCCTTCAGTAGCATTAAATACCACTCTCAATGACCTATGGACAACCACAAGGTAAAGGTAAAGGAACCCCTGACCCTTAGGTCCAGTCGTGGCCGACTCTGGGGTTGCTACACTCATCTAGCTTTACTGGCCGAGGGAGCTGGTGTACAGCTTCCGGGTCATGTGGCCAGCATGACTAAGCCGCTTCTGGCGAACCAGAGCAGTACACGGAAACACCGTTTACCTTCCCGCTGGAGTGGTACCTATTTATCTACTTGCACTTCATGCTTCCGAACTGCTAGGTTGGCAGGAACTGGGACCGAGCAACGGGAACTCACCCCGTCGCGGGGATTCGAACCTCCGACCTTCTGATCACCAAGCCCTAGGCTCTGTGGTTTAACCCACAGCGCCAAGTGGCTCCTTAATAATCAGTGCCAGTTAGGTCATGGGTCCAGTCCAGGTTGAGTTCAGTGTTCACATAAACCAAGCAAAACCCAAGCTCTGCCTGGGTGCATGAAAAGCATTGGCTGCAGTTATCTGCTCCTGGGAATCGGTGAAGAGGGCTTCAGTCAAGAGGGATCTTGGAAATATCGGTATATGATGCGCTTCCACTGGAGGTGCGTCATATTAAGCCGTGGATGGTTTTTTTTCAAAAATGTAAAAAATTCAATTTTGAATTTGCTGATTAATATGTGTTTAATTAGATGATCATCTGAGCAGACTGATATTCACTTCATTGCCTGCTTTCAGGAATGGACTGCTCTGGCTCACTTTCAGGAATGGACTGATCTGGCTCACACAACAACAACACGAAAGATATCAATACACAACACACAAAAATCAGCATTCGAAAACTTAAAAAAACAAAAACAAACAAAGAAAGAAACAAATCCATATCTTACAAGTTAATATTATAAACACTAAAACAACAACAACAAAACATTGACTTCCACCAATCCCACAGCACCTCCTTTATCTCTCATTCTGTCTTCCTGTTTTCCTGTTTTCTTTATACTCTCTATCCTAACATCTAGATAAAAATCCTTCTTTCATATCCTTTCACTTCACAAGGTTATTCCAGACTCAGGCAGATTTCTGCCCTCAAACCTTGACTTTTGAGGTATTCATTTAGGAACTCCCATTCTTTTTTAACTTCATTTTTTGGTTTTTGTCTTATTATATCTGTCAATTTGGCTAATTCTAAGTATTCTGAGAGCTTACATAGCCACTCTCCCCTAGTGGGTAACTGATTCCCTTTTCAGTACTTAGCCACCAGGATTCTTGCTGCAGACGTTGCGTATAAGAAAAAATTATTTTTGTCTTTTGGAATATCGTCATTTAAAATTCCTCAAAGGAATGCCTCTGGCCTTTTACTATATGATATTCTTAATATTTTCTTTCTTCGTGGATCATGCTCCAAAATTTCCCAATTTCAGGGCATGTCCACCACATATGGTAGAAGGTTCTTTTTGTATCTTGCATCTCCAGCACTTATTATTATATGTTGTATTCATTTTTGCAAGCCTTTCTGGTGCCAGGTACCACCTGTGATACATTTTCATATTGTTCTCTCTTATTAGGTAACATGCGGTAAAATTTATATTTTTTGTCCATAGTCTTTCCCATTCATTATATTCAATTAGGTGGCCCAGATCTAGTTCCCATTTTTTAATAGCACCTCCTTTTCTACTTTCCCATTTTGTAACGGTTTATATACTTTTGAGAGAGTCTGTTGGTTGTTATATAAAATTTCTTTTTCCCATACCGAGATTTTTTTATCAAACCCCTTAAGCTTACTATCCTTCTCAAATATTGTTTTTAATTGAATATATTCCAACCAAGTCACCCCCCTCTCTTTTAATTCTTCAAATTTCTTTAGTGTTGGGCAATCTTTTATCTCTTCTACAAGTTCCCTATATGTTAGCCAGCTATCTTTCATATTGCTTCTATGCAAGGCTGATGACTCTATAGGTGATAGCTACCAGGGAGTTTTGGCTGTTACTATTGTTTTATTTCTTTCCCAGACTTCAAATAGGGCCTTTCTCACCAAATGATTAGTGAATCCTCTATGTGCTTTTATTTTATCGTGACCCAGATAGCCATGCCACCCAAAAACTTTGTCCCAGCCCTCCAGGTCTAAGATTTCGGTGTGTGTCAGTAACATCCAATCTTTCAGCCGTGTCATGCATTCAGCCTCAAAATACAGCTTGAGGTTTGGGACTGTGAACCCGCCCCTTTCTCTAGGCTCCATCAGTACTTTGAACCTTACTCTTGGCTTCTTACCTTGCGAGATAAAATTAGAAAGATCCCTTTGCCAACCTTTAAAATATTTTGTCCCGATAATTATTGGGATTGTCTGGAAAAGAAAGAGCATTTTTGGCAGAATTGACATTTTTATCAAGGATATCCTTCCCCATAATCATCTTTAAAGACGTCCCACTTCATTTGCTGAAAAAACGTGATCATTACAAACCATTGACACAGACATTAAGGAAGAATGAAATTGAATTTAAGTGGGAATTTCCAGAAGGGATCTCCTTTTACCATAAAGGGAAAAAGATTAAATTCACAGGTCCAGCAGGATTGGAAGAAGATGAAAAGGATAGTAAAGAAGAAGAAGAAAAAGAAGAAGAGGAAGAGGAAGAAGGACAGGTTTAAGACTTTTATACTTTTGCTGGTAAAGGGAACACAAAACGGCACTGAAATTATGGACATGGAATTTTAATGGAATTAATGATAAAAAGAAAAGAAATAAAATTGAACATTTCCTTAAAAAAGGAATTTGGATATTATTTGTCTACAAGAAACTCATGTGGCGAGAAAGCATAGAAGAGTATTGATTAATAAAAAAATGGGAAATGAATTTGTTTCATCAGACAGAAGCAGGAAGAGAGGAGTGGTTTTGTATATAAAAAATAAATTTGAGGCTCGGCAGATATTTAAAGATGAAGAAGGTAGGATAAGTGTGGTACAAGTCACATGGCAAGGTGAAAAACTGATAATAGTCGGAGTGTATGCACCAAATGGAAGTAAAACTGAATATTATAAAGATTTAGAAGAAAAACTATTTGAATTTGTGGATCAGAAATTTATAATAATGGGTGATATGAATGGAGTAGTTTCAATGGAAATGGATAGGCTGAGGCCAAGAGAAAAATCGAAGGAAGGAAAACTACCTAAGACTATTTTTTCTATGATTGATAACTTTAATTTGGTAGATGTTTGGAGATTAAGACACCCATTAGAAAAACAATTTACTTATTTTTCAGAACCAAATCAATCAATGTCAAGAACAGATTATGTTTGGATATCCAGCAAGTTAACACCAAGAGTGACAAAAATAGAAATACAACCAAAAATAATTTTGGATCATAATGCAATAAAATGTGAAATAAAAGAAATGGAGGAAAAAACCTTTCGATGGAGGCTAAATGAGAACTTATTGGATGATCAAAAAATAAATGAGAAAGTGCAGAAAAACTTAACTGATTATTTTGTGAATAATTGTAACAAAGGAGCAAAAATGTGTGTAGTGTGGGATGCTAGCAAAGCAGTAATGCGAGGGATTTTTATACAGCAGAATACTATCAGAAATTTGACCAAACTGTGGGAGGCAGCGGAAGACAGGCGTGCCTGGCGTGCTCTGGTCCATGGGGTCACGAAGAGTCGGACAGGACTAAACGACTAAACAACAGCAACTCTGCTTTTCAGTCAAAAGGCTCCCAGAGTGGCTTATGTACAATTTTTTAAAAAAACAACAACAACATGGTACAGCAAGGGAAAAGGGAAACAAAAACCTGAATGCCTTACCAATTTCTAGATATTAATAGCCAGTTGACACAGTTCAGGGCTAGGAGGTGCCTGAATTAGCTTGACCTCCAGCAAAAGCAGATGCCATGAGCCCTACTTCCTATCACTTCCCAAGAGGCAGTCTGGTGGAGCGGTCCATTAGGAGGTCCATCTTTCCTGCACTGCTTGGTCATCTGTCATGGATGCTTTAGCTGATATTCCTGCATTGCAGAGGTTGGAGTAGATGAGCCTTGGAGTCCCTTCATGAGAAATATATGTTGCTTTTTCAGAATAAACAATGCTTTTAATTATTGCTTTTTTGTAAAGGTCATAAGGCTATAAGGATGCAACAATTAGGGATTTTTTATCTGGGGGCCTCTTAACATAATTTGCATTTGGGGGTTATTTATAAGGAGCTATATCTTTAGGAGCTTCTGGCTTAAGAACTTCTGCCTTAGAGTGCCTTCCCTTTGGCAGAGAGCTCAGAGGAAACTGTAGCCATGAGGGTCCTTTACCTGAGCATTGTTCTGGTCTTCATCCTCTTCCACGTTGTTGCAGGTAAGAGGGCAGCTCAATCTTGTGGGGGGGAGGGAGGGAGCATCTGCTACAAATGCAGAAGGTCTCAGGTTGAGTCCCAGGTATTTCCCCGATCAGCAACCCTGAAGAACTGTTGTGTGTCAGTGTAGACCATTCTCTCTTTTGTGTAGTATAATTCTTTATAATTTCCCCCCAGACATATTCACAATGATAATCCTATCAAATAGTCACATTGTTTCATAAATTGACTTTT
The DNA here is from genome assembly GCF_964234715.1 of Podarcis melisellensis. NCBI lineage: Eukaryota > Metazoa > Chordata > Lepidosauria > Squamata > Lacertidae > Podarcis > Podarcis melisellensis. Next base: position 6,958,763 of record NC_138530.1, on the reverse strand, counting down.
CGCCCCCACTTCCGTAATATTTTTACTTAGACCTTTTCTACTGTATTATATATTTATCTGTTACAAATAGTTTCTGTACTGTAGGAATGAAAATCACGGGAGACGAGTAGTAGGTGTCATGAGAGAGGCGTCTGCCGGGAAAGCCCCGGGAACTCTCTTTTATTGAATATTACAAACATTGCCACAGGTGTGCTTGTCGCTGATTGGTTGATACAAACACAAAGAAACTTAATGCTGATTGGTTAACATACATACAAGGGAATTACATGTGAGGGGTGGGAATTACATGTGAACATTAATCACCGGTGGATTAAAGGCTGGGAAACGAGGTTGGGACTAGACAGGCATGAAGCCTCCTAATTAATTTGTAACTAAAGATTAATATAGCATAAAACAATTACTAATGATTGATCATAACATATAACAATCGAGTTCCGTAGATGTGGTCAGCTATGCATTGAGAACAGGTCATCATGATCTTAAGATGAACTGGGCAAGGAGGGAATGTCTTGGTGTTTGGAACAGGTTCGTACAGTGTGTGCAGAAACAGAGGAAAGATTATAAGCGAGAGTTCCCAGAATGCAAGAGAAAAGAAGCAATGCTTCCCTATAATGCAACAGTTATGTGCAGAGGGAAAACATATGTGCAGAAGGAAAACTTCCCTTTATCTCCCCCTTTCTTTTCTTTTTTGCGAGGCGTTCTGGGTAAATAAGGCAAAAATATTTCGGGATTAGTGGTGTGCCAGCGAATGCCCAAAATAAATTCGCCAGGGAGGATGGGACAAAAAATACTACGAGATACGTGGTTTGCCAACGCATGCTCGAAATAAATCTGCCCATATCTCCCCTTTGGTTTACTGTTGGTGTTGCCATTTTGCAAAATAAGCAGCAAGGATTTTATTGGGTGGCTGAGGGGGAGAGAGAAACCGGGAGAAAAGACTTATGAGGCCAGGAATGCATTGGAGGAAGCAGCATAGTAAGATCAACATGCAAATTATGACAATAGCATATTGAAAGAGATTACGAAGCCAAGTAAGGTTTGGCAGCCAAGCGGTAAGCCACTGGGTGAAAGAATCCCAGAAAGCAGGAAAACCAACATCCTGTTTGATGTGATGTGTGAGATTTTGCAAATGAGAGATTTGTTTTTGAATAGCCTTAGAATTGTCAGTGATATTAAAGCAGAACATGTTTTCCACTTGTTCACATCCATAATGATGGAGCATCAATAGATAATCGATAGCAGCGCGGTTCTGCAGGACGCCATGCTGGAGTTCACTCTGCTCTTTATTCAAAAGATGAAGGGCTTGTGATGTAAAGTTCAGAGCCTTTGCTGCGGAGCAAGCTAAAGAGTTAATATTCCTGCTATTCTGGACAGCCTGTCCAGGGACTCCTAGAAGAGATACAGCTAGAGAAATATATTCAGATCTGCTAGGGAGAGAGACAAAATCATCGCAATCATTATTCAATTCTATAGCGCGTCGATATCGAGAGCGGGATAAATGATGCTTCTTGGGTAAAATAATAGACATACGGCTTAAGCAGCAGGGCGTGCCATGGCTGATGTTTGCAGGAATGTAATTAAACGTGAAGCCTGGACACGACCAAAACCAGCCGTCAGGCAGCTCTGTGTATTTATATATATATGAAATATTTACATAATCAGAGCAATTGAAATTAGCCTCGCCCATTTGCACACAGTTGGCTTCTGTACAGTTCACCATACGGGCACAAGTAATATTATAAGATGCCACGTATGGGGTTGATAAATCAATGGCCAAAGATGGGCGTCGGCGCACTTGGTTACCCCAGAGTTGGTAACCGTCATAACCAAGGGTGCGGAGAGAATCATTTTGAGGTAGGGATGAGAACCACCAGGTATCATTTTGTATATCAAGGGGATTGTGGCAAACAGGGATAAGGCAAGAACCAAGGATTTCACCGATGGATACCTGCTGGGTGAGGCAAAAGGAAGAAACATTAAGGGTTTTTGCAAAAGATTCCCACACATTTATCGGTGTGGGATCACCGCTGTTAGGAGCGGAGGCAGAGAGGGGCAAAAACAAAACACTGAAAATGAGCAATATCATGGAATTCATGTTAAGACATGATATGAGGCACAAGAGCAAATTAGCAGGGTTTGCTTCCAACTGCTGTTCCCTTCGGAACTGTTCAGCTTGAAGTGAGAGTGACTTTATGTGGCCCCACGTCACTGGTCCATTACGATTTCCCCGCTTGCGAATCCTGGGGGGACCGGGCGTCGCATCCTGGGTGATCTGCAGCTGACCGTCGAACTGCGGTATTGGATTCTGTAGAGCCTGTTGCCAAGCCATGATGGAGGCGGACGCAGCGAGCGGGAACCCAGCGAGCACCCTGTGGAGTAGGAACTGCAGCATAACCCTTTCCCCACGTAATCAATTTCACTGGTTCACTCCATTCATTGGAGGGTAATATTTTATAGCGGACCAGTGGGGCTGGGAGTATCTCTGTCTGCTGAAAATGCTTCTGGAGGCGAATGTAAGATTGATGATCCTGTATGGAAAGATTCAAGTGGTTGAGAGTAAAAAGAACGCTGGCCAACCAGGCTTCTTTTTCGGAAAGCGAGGCTGGGACTCCGGCTTTCTTTTCCTGCCGGATTAAAGCAGTTTTTAAAGTGCGGTTAGCACGTTCAACAATGGCCTGGCCTTGAGAATTATAAGGGATGCCAAAGAAATGTTGAATATTCCAAGTCTCACAAAATTGTGCAAAGCTTTTTGCACAATACGCTGGGGCATTGTCAGTTTTTAAAGAATGGGGCTTGCCCATGACTGACATAGTACGTACAAGATGATTGCAAACATGCTTAACTTGCTCACCCCTTTGAGGGGTAGCCCAAATATAGCCTGAGAATGTGTCAATGCAGACATGTAAAAACTTCCAAGGTGAAAAGGGGGCAAAGTGAGTTACATCCATTTGCCACAGCTGGTTGGCCTCCAGCCCACGGGGATTGACACCAGGGCTGGGGTGGCCAATCTGATTAGAACATTGAGGACATTGTTGGATAATTGCGCGAGCCGCTTCCAACGGAATTTGGAATTGGCGGCTCAAAGCTTTCGCATTTTGATGATGGAAAGCATGACTTTCAATGGGGGAGACAGGCAGAACCCTGAGCAAAGAGTCTGCTTTTGCATTACCGTCAGTGAGGATACCTGGGAAAGGTTGGTGAGAGCGAATATGTACCACAAAAAGTGGATGGGATCGATGGGAAAGAAGCAATTGCAAAGACAAAAAAAGGCTCAATAGGTTGTCATCCAATAAAGGGACTTACATAACTGCCTTGTAGGCGGGTTATGACGTTCGCGACATAAAGACTGTCCACAATCAAATTAAATGGTTGTTTGGAGAAGTGGTGCAAAGCTTTGACAGCAGCTGCTAACTCAGAATGCTGGGCAGACGTTTGTGGAAGGGTGTAAAGGCTGTGCCATTCCCCATTCTGTTGCCACGCAACTACCCCCCTGGAGGGGGCTCCGTCAGTGAAGACAGTAGGGGCATCCAAAGGGACAGGAGATAATATAGAAGAAAAGGACAGGGAAATTTGTTTGCTCATTTGCAGGCGAGGGTCGGCTGGGATATGGCAACCCACTTGGCCGACAAACTCGGCTAAAGCACACTGCAAATCCATACTATTGGAGAGAGCAGTTTCCCATTGTTCTAGGGGCATGGGCGCAATTATTTGGTTGCAATCAACGCCAAAGAGGCTTTTGCAGCGACGGCGTCCCTTGCTAATGAGCTGAGCAAGGAGATCCACTAAAGGAGTTACCGTGTTCTTTGGGGTATGATGTAAATACAGCCATTCAATTATATGAACTTTTGATGGGCCTAACTGAATAATGGCTGCAAAGGGTTGGACAGAATCTGTCATTATGACTACATCGGGCGAAACACGTCGGGGTCACCAGATGTAGAAATGAAAATCACGGGAGACGAGTAGTAGGTGTCATGTGAGAGGCGTCTGCCGGGAAAGCCCTGGGAATTCTCTTTTATTGAATATTACAAACATTGCCACAGGTGTGCTTGTCGCTGATTGGTTGATACAAACACAAAGAAACTTAATGCTGATTGGTTAACATACATACAAGGCGGGAATTACATGTGAGGGTTGGGAATTACATGTGAACATTAATCACCGGTGGATTAAAGGCTGGGAAACAAGGTTGGGACTAGACAGGCACGAAGCCTCCTGGATCAGTATAAGAAATTGGGAAAGCAGATGGCAATTCCCCCGCCCACGCAGATTCTTCCTCCAAGGACAAAAGCCCTTTCTGTCTTGCCTGAGAAAGTGCGGCACGCACGGCTCCAGTAGGAGCAGGCAAAGGAGGAGGGGGGAAGGGGATGGGGGGGTAGAAGCAGGTTGAGATGAGTGAGAAACAGGGGGGGGGGGTTGGCCGGGCTGCGAAGGAGAAGGAGGCAGAAGCTGTGGATAAGGGGGATAAGGGGGGGATTGTCTGCTGCAGGCAGGAGAGCAGGGGCCGAAGGAGACGCTTGTGGGACCTGGGGTCCAAACTTTGCAACGGCCTCTGCACATTTCTGCCAGGTGAGCAGACAATGAATTGGAGCCCTCGGTTCTGCAAAGAGGGTCTTCCCGATCTTTTGCCAAGTCCCCACCTCAAGAGACCCCCTTTCGGGGTAGGAGGGATACTGGCAAGCGATCTCACAAAGCAGTTGTTCAATTTCTTTTAAGGAAACATGAACACCCACAACCCGCTGTCTAACTAGAGAAAACAATTCCCTGGCATGTTCTCTCTGCAATTTTGTCAAATCGCCCCCCATACTCACGAAGTAAGCGCGCTGAGACTTTTCCAGTCGAGTGAAGTACAGGGGCTAGGCTGCATAAGGGATCTGGCACGTCGGGGTCACCAGATGTAGGAATGAAAATCACGGGAGACGAGTAGTAGGTGTCACGAGAGGCGTCTGCCGGGAAAGCCCCGGGAACTCTCTTTTATTGAATATTACAAACATTGCCACAGGTGTGCTTGTCGCTGATTGGTTGATACAAACACAAAGAAACTTAATGCTGATTGGTTAACATACATACAAGGCGGGAATTACATGTGAGGGGTGGGAATTACATGTGAACATTAATCACCGGTGGATTAAAGGCTGGGAAACGAGGTTGGGACTAGACAGGCATGAAGCCTCCTAATTTGTAACTAAAGATTAATATAGCATAAAACAATTACTAATGATTGATCATAACATATAACAATCGAGTTCCGTAGATGTGGTCAGCTATGCATTGAGAACAGGTCATCATGATCTTAAGATGAACTGGGCAAGGAGGGAATGTCTTGGTGTTTGGAACAGGTTCGTACAGTGTGTGCAGAAACAGAGGAAAGATTATAAGCGAGAGTTCCCAGAATGCAAGAGAAAAGAAGCAATGCTTCCCTATAATGCAACAGTTATGTGCAGAGGGAAAACATATGTGCAGAAGGAAAACTTCCCTTTACTGTACTGCAGTTATTTTAGCATTTTTCCTCCGCTGCTTTTATCCTGCCCACAATTTCATCTGACTACAGGTTGTTTTAAGTCTACAAAAGGCCTCCATTCTTCGAGAAACATTCATCATTGTGATCTCTTAATTTCTGTGCATATGATTTTCTAGCTACTGTACATAAATCGTTTAGTCCTCGCCTTTGGAACCTTTGTCCCTCTTATGCCTGTAAGAAAAGTTTCAGGCTTTTGGGAGATAGCCTATTTCAACATTTTCTTCATTTCATTATATATTGTTTCCCAAAAACCTTATATACACATCCTTTATTAGGCCTAGCTAACCACACATTATCAGACACCAGATACAAATTGTGCAAAATATGAGCTCAACATAACAAAGTTTGTCCCAGTCAGATCTTTAACTCCAGGGAAAATCAATTTGCATAAATAATACAACACAACACTAGCACATCACCAATTAATTAATAACCACTAAATCCCTTTATAATGGCCCAGTTTTTCTACATGGACATCACTCAAAAATTCAGCCACTATTAAAATAATTTGATCATTCCTGTCTGAGAGCAGGTCCTGAACCATTGGTTTCCCCAAAAAACCTTTAGCTTTTCTGCATGTCTACCACATATAGAAGAATGAGCCATCTATTTGCTTACATTTCCAACATTTACTTGCCACATTTTTATACACCTTGGCCAGTTTATTTGGCATTGAATACCACCTGCACCTCATTTTAAAATGATTTTCTATAAGTGTATAAGGAGCAGTAAATTTCATTTCCTTTTTCCATGACTTCTTTTCCAAGATTGCTGCAAGTGATAGATCATTTTGGTCAAACTTCTTCATATTCTATAAATTGGGCAAAGTCGGAATTGCTTCCTGGAAGTAAAGGTGACTTTGTTGATTGAGCTAAGAATTATCAGTTCCATATTTGCAGACTGTTGGCTATTTGCAGTATGGCAGCGCTGCAGAGAGCTTGCTGGGGAGACCATGCATTAAAAAGGGACTCAAAAATAACTTAAACAAGGTTTTAATAAGAAAAACAAAAACTCCATTTACACTAAATACATTAACAACCAAACCAGACCCAACCACCAACCCATCCCCCAGGGTAATGGGAGAGCTAGGTGCTGCTCCTTATATACTACACCCAAATGCTGACACACCTTAATCAAACACAACTCAGCAGCACCTGCTATGTTTCACAGCTGTAGAGCTGGGTCTCGTTAGCTTGCTCTGGCCCTTGCTCTGGCCCCTTAAAGACATACACATTGGGTGGAACAATGATGAACCTTTACATTTAAAGAAACCATTCAACACAATCAATTAGATATTTAGGTATAACCATACCAAAGGATATCACCCAATTAGGTAGTATGGAATATAAACAAAGTACCCAATGTGGTTTCTTTATATATTGATAGAATTATAGAATCAGAGAATTGCAAGGGACCCTGAGGATCATCTACTCCATCCCCCTGCAATGTAGGAATCTCAGCTAAAGCATCCCTGACAGATGGCCACCCAACCTCTGCTTAATAACCTCCAAGGAAGGAGCGTCCACAACCTCCTGAGGGAGACCGTTCCACTGTTGAACAGATCTAACTTTCATTAATTCCCCCCCCCCATATATCTAGTTAGAATCCCTTTTCTTGTAACTTGAACCGATTGGTTAGAGTCCTACCCTCCAAGGCAGGAGAAAATAAGCATGCTCCCTCTTCCATGTGACAACCCTTGAGATAAAATATGAAAAGAAAACTCCTGGATTACTTTGTTTGACTCACATGCTACTAATTCGGTGATATCCATTGGTATGATTATACCTAAATACCTAATTGACTCTCTGCAAATATGGAACTGATAGTTCTTAGCTGAATAAATAAAGTCACTGTTACTTATATGTAGTGATACTGACTTTGCACAATTTATAGAATATCTTGAGCAGGGCTAGCATTGGCTGTCCTCCAATGTCTCCATAACAGAAGATCCGGAAGAAAATTTGGCAAACGGTTAGCTCAGTTGTTTCTGGAATCCAGGTTTCTGTTCAGTGTTTCTAAGCTAAGACACAGCGGAGGCTTGCCCATTTTACTGGAATTTCGGGCAGACAACCAAACATGAGCACAGGGAAAATGGATGGATTGTTAGATAACAAAATCTCAGACCCTCCAACATTCTGCCAATTAAACTTGGGACTTGCGTCTTTCAGTGCCATACTCCCGGGTAAATGAGCTGGGGCTTCCCCTCTTCAGCCCCCGGTTGTTGTTGTCTCCTCTTCCTCCAGTGGGGGCATCATTGGGCAAAGGAAGTATGGCTAATGGGTCCAGTCGGGGCAGCCTGACCTGCATCACCAGCAGCTCCCCTCCTCCTCTGCTTCCACGGACTAAAGCGCAGCTGTCTTATTTTCACCAAAGACATTTGTCTTTGGGTGCTGAGCTCTCATAAGAGCCAGCTGACTGGCGAGGGAGCTCAACACAAAAACCAGCTGTCAGAGCTGCCTCTAGGTCCCAGCTCACAGAGGACCAATGCTAGTCAGTAATAATGTACAAAAGTCTTTATTGAAGATCAGTTTCCATTTCCAAGCCGCAGCGTGCAGCTCTACGTCTTAGAACCTAGACCGGCGAAGCTCCATCTGAGTCTCCGCCCCCTAGACACCAGTTTAAGACTCTAGCCTTACTCCACCTCTTCCGTTGTTCTTTCCTCCTCTGGGTCCGTCTGCCCCCTGGGGTTTCATCCTTTCTGGACTCTTCTGACACTGACCCCCCTGATTCTTGTCCCTCCTTCCGGCGGGCATTAGGACCTGGTTCCCTATCCGGGCTACCTGCTGTGCCGCTCGCCTGTACATTTGAACTTGGCGCGTGCGCCCAGCCGGTAACTTTCCTCTTGACCGTTTCCCCGCTCTCCGATGGAGGCGTGGTCAATCCTGACTCATCTCCTCTCGCTGGTGGTGAGTACACTGGTCCCGATACCTGGGACTTCTCCCCCCCCACTGCGCTCTGGTGGGGAAGCTGGTCCTGATTTCCAACTGCTGCTCGGGGAGTCCCCGCTGGCCCCTTCCTTCTGGGGTATCCCCCTTGGCACCCCCCTTGCCCTGGCCATCGGCGCTCCCTTCAGTGAATCTTCCGATTCACTGGAGAGGCTCATGGAATCCCTCGGACCACTGTCACCGCCTACACTCCCCTCGGGTTCCTCCCCCTCGCTCTCCATTTCCTCCCTCTCCTGTGCCTCTGCTCCTGAGCCCCTGACACCGGGACATCCAATCAGAAACTGGGATAGCTTCTGTAATTCCGGGATGTCCCAGTTGAATCAGGACTGTTGATGGATAAGCAATCTTGTCTTGACATCAGGCATAGTGGACTTGTGACCCTCCGATTGTTGTTGAACTACAATTCCCATCATCCATGAACTGCAAGCCCACAAGCCCTGGTTTATTGTGCGTGGGTTAAAGCCAAAGGGGGACGGGGAGGAAATTATAAGAGGCATGAGGATGAGCTGAGCCAACTCAAGGTAGACACCGACACTACCTCCCCACACCCCCAAAAGATACACTTTCCTCAGTCCATTTCAGTGCCGCCTGCCCCAACCTGGTTTCCTAACATTGTTTCTCCTTTCCACTGCTGATTTCTTTCTCCTCCTTGGAGTCTTCCTAACCAGTCAATAATCCCATTGTGGAAGTATACCTGAAGGAGCATATCTACCTTCATAATTCAGCCCGGACACGGAGGTCCAGCCCCAAGGACCTTCTGGCGGTTCCTTCATTGGGAGAGGCGAGGTAACAGGGAAGCAGGCAGAGGGCCTTTTAGGTAGTGGTGACTAAGGAACTAAGGGCAACGGCACCAGCGTGGTATTAGTCTAGGACCTGGGAGACATGGGCTCATGGGAGAAAACGATGTACATCTCCTTGAGTTCCTTGGGGAAAGTTGGGAGAGAAATGTCTAAACAAACAAATTGAAAGTGGTATGGATATGTATTCCTATGTGTTGAACTTTAGATATCCTTTTCTTCATGTATTTTATTTTCGTTGGCATCTGCAATCATACTTGGCTATGTTATGAATTAATGTATGTAAATTAAAGTTGAAAAGAAAGACCCAGATCAATGATTGAATCTGGGATCTTGATCACTAGGCAGCAATAGTCCTTTCCAACTCTTCAGTCCCACCTCCTCCCTGGCACCTCCCTGAGTTCCTTCATTCATTCTCAAAATTCCAGAAAACAACCCTTCAGAAAAATCTGAGTCCTACTCACACCCATAGAACTAAACAAGCCTCATGTGCATTCAGCAGCATTAAATACCACTCTCAGTGACCTATGGGCACCCACAAGGCAGTGGCTCCTCAATAATCAGCTCCATTTAGATCATGGCTCCAGTCTGGGTTGAGTTCAGCCTATCCCACCCATGTTCACAATAACCAACTGGGCAGCAAAACCCAAGCTCTGCCTGAGTGCATGAAAAGCAATGGCTGCAGATATCTCCTCCTGGGACTCAGGAATGAGGACTTCAGTCAAGAGGAATCTTGGGCAGATATGATGAGCTTCCTCTGGAGGTGGGTCATATTTAGTCATAGATGCTTTTTTTAAAAAATGAAAAAATACAATTTTAGATTTGCAGGTTAATATGTGTTTAATTAGATGATCATCTGAACAGACTGATCTTTATTTCATTGCCTGCTTTCACAAATCGATTGATCAGGCCCACTTCCACAAGCAAAGATCCAGAAGAATCAGCGTAGCAATCAGGCTTTCATACCTATGGATGTGGGCTGCTCACTGATGTCACTCAAGGGCACAGCATTGTGCACTGAAGACACAGTAAGCTGGAAGAGTTAGGCCAGACGGGCAGCGTTTGGTGATTCCCTTCTGGCAGAATCCTCCATTTCATCACACACTGATGATTATCCTCCTGAATAAAAGAAAGAAGGAAATCTGTAATTGATGGCACTTTCAGGAGCCTGGAGTCGGATTGCTCACCTTCAGGAGATGAGGGAGGATCATAGAATTGTAGTGTTGGAAGGACTCAATGGAACATTTAAGCCCACCCTGCAATTCAGGAATCTGTAGCAGAAAGGAAGAGGACATGCAGGCCCAGCCCCAAAAGAGATGTCAGTGGAATTTGCAAGATCAATGCCGACATCCCCTGGCCCATCCTGGATGTCAGGATGGGCCACTGGCAGCCACTGACTTTGAGGACTCCATCACAGGCTAGCATAGATCTATTAAATTATTTCTCATCTCCAGCCTCCGATTGCAGTTGCTTCTCAATTAATTTCTCCAGTATTTCTAAGAGGCTGTATGAACTATCACTATTGTGTGTATCTGAAGAAGTGTGCATGCACACAAAAGCTCATACCAATAACAAACTTAGTTGGTCTCTAAGCTGCTACTGGAAGGATTTTTTTCGTTTTGTTTTGACTACAGCAGACCAACACAGCTACCTACCCGTAACTATCACCATTGTTGGCATTCAAGGATTCCTCCCCTGGTTCAGGTCCTTAGGGACCATGAGGTTTCTAGCTCCGGTTCTTGTCAGGGAACTGGGGGCTGAGAAGGGGGACACACTAGGGAAATACAGAGAGCAGCCTCCGATGGTGAGCAGCTGCACCTCGTCAGAGAGGGAGGATGACGAAGGGTTGTCAGGAAGCAATGAGTCAGGGAGGGGGGAGCAACTTCCGGGGCTTTGCTCGTTACGTAAAGGAGGAAGTCAAAGGGGAGAGTTCAGGAAGTTGTTATGCTGGAGAAGACAAAGGGGAGGCAACTGACACCGAATGAGTAGGACATGTTTTTGAAGAGCTCTGTATTGTAAATAGTATAATGGACTTAATAAATCCTGTAAAGATGGCTGGTGTCCTAGGCTGTTATCTCTTCTAGCACCCACCAAACATCCCTGACACGTTCTACTGGATATTGTGATGTATTTTTGTAAATCAGGTGAGGTCTGGAAAGTGCAGAATGAAGTGGGACTCTTTGTTGCAAAATTGCATATGCGTTCTTGCAGCAGCAGCAGACTGATGGCTCATCCTCATTTACTGAGGGTTGTCTTAACATTTTGGAAAGTTAGATCAGAGCTGCCATTTTGGACTGCCCATGGGAAGTGAACCCTGCACAGTTTGCACCCATACGAAATATCTGTGGTATCAAAATTCCCTGTGCACAGAGGAAAACCTTGAGGCTCTAATGCTTAAAAGAAGATGCAGAACATAGAAGTGCTGCATCAAAACTGAATCCAAATTTAGACATCTAAAAATAGGGTTAATATGTCCTGATTTATAAAGTGATTGACCCCTATTCCCTTTAGCACAAACAAAGCCCTGCTTCTGCTTCCTCCTGTGAAGATGCAGAGTGTAGATCAGGAAATCAGGATTAAAAATGAGCAAAAATTCACATGTGAGTGGGACCAGCTCATGGGTATCACTTGCTCCTGCAGCAGCGTGCATTAGGACCACAGGAGACGTTTGTAATCTCTCCAAAGGGACAGTTCGCAGTCCTTGGGGCCTGGCAAAAACCTCCCAAGAGTCTACATAGTGGAGGTTCATCTGTACAAAAGAGAGGGAAGTAGATTTTCATTATTTGAGAGAACTCCTTGTGCAATACAGAAACGTTAATTTGACAGGTGTTTTGTTTTGAGCATTGGAAGAGCACTTTCAAGGATGAGAGCCTGAGGTCCTGGACTAGGAAATGGGAGACCAGCCTTCAAATACAGCCTCATCATGAGGCTCACAGAGTGGCCTTGGGCCAGTCACTCACTTTTGGCCTGATCTGCCTCGCAGGGTTGTTGTGAGGATTAAATTAAGAAGAACCAAAGGAGCCACTTGGAGCTTCATTGAGAAGAACCTGGGATATAAATGCAATGAAAAAAATATTCAACGCCCTTCTGTAACAGCACATCAGTATTATTATGTCCCATAATGCCGATGGGGAGATTGAGGCTGAGAGTGAAAGTGTGGTTATCCATAGGCCAGCTGGTGAGCTCATGGTGGAGTCTCACAGACTTGGATTGTCAGGCATGGGAAATCCTGATTTGACTGATGCTCCAGTCAACATTATTTTTGTACTTCAGGTGAGTTCTGGTGAGTGCAGAATGAAGTGGGAATCTTTATTGCCAAATCATATTTGTGTTCCTTCAGCAGCAGCAGACTGCTGGCTCATCCTCACTTACTCAGCGCTGTCTTAACATTTTGGAGAGTTAGATCCGAGCCGCCATTTTTTACTGCCCATGGGAAGTGCAGCTTGCACAGTTTGCACCCATATCAACATCTGTGGCATCAAAATTCCCTGTGCACAGATGAAAACCTTGAGGCTCTAATGCTTAAAAGAAGATGCAGAACCTAGAAGTGCTTCATCAAAACTGAATGCATCTTTTTTACTTCTAAAAATAGAATTAATATGCCCTGAGCATATTATCAGCTGCTCTGATCCATACACTGATCAGTGATTATTTCCTTTAGCACAAGCAAAGCCCTGTTTTCTCCAGTGAAATTGCAGAGTGCAGATCAGGAAAACAGGATTAAAAATTAGCAAACATTTGCACGAGTGGGACCACCAAGTCATGGGTATCAGTTACCTAAACAGCAGCGTGCATTAGGACCACAGGAGACGTTTGTAATCTCTCCTAAGGCACACTCTGCAGTCCTTGGGCCCTGGCAAAATCCTCCCGAGAGTACACAGAATGGAGCTTCATCTGTGCAAAAGAGAGGGAATTAAATTGTCATTATTTGAAAGGACTTCTTGTGCAAAACATAAACATTCATTTGACTGATGTTTTGTTTTGAGCATTGGAATAGCACTTCCAAGTATGAGAGCCTGAGGTCCTGGACCAGGAAATGGGAGACCAGCCTTCAAATAGAGCCTCATCATGAGGCTCACAAAGTGGCCTTGGGCCTCTCAGGGTTGTTGTGAGGATTAAATTAGGAAGAACCACAGAATCATAGAATCATAGAGTTGGAAGAGACCACAAGGGCCATCGAGTCCAACCCCCTGCCAAGCAGGAAACACCATCAGAGCACTCCTGACATATGGTTGTCAGGCCTCTGCTTAAAGACCTCCAAAGAAGGAGACTCCACCACACTCCTTGGCAGCAAATTCCACTGTCGAATAGCTCTTACTGTCAGGAAGTTCTTCCTAATGTTTAGGTGGAATCTTCTTTCTTGTAGTTTGGAACCATTGCTCAAGCAGAGGCTTGACAACCATATGTCAGGAGTGCTCTGATGGTGTTTCCTGCTTGGCAGGGGGTTAGATGCGATGGCCCTTGTGGTCTCTTCCAACTCTATGATTCTAATAATAATAATAATAATAATAATAATAATAATAATAATAATAAATTTTATTTATATCCCGCCCTCCCCAGGCGAAGCCGGGCTCAGGGCGGCTAACAACACTAAAACAGTGCAACATTATAAAAACATTATAAAAATTAATTAAAATCAAAATTGATGGGAACCATAAACTAAAGTTTTGTAAAGATTGCCAAAGGAGGGAGTCAGGCTGCGCCCTGACCAAAGGCCTGGTGGAACAGCTCTGTCTTGCAGGCCCTGTGGAAAGATGTCAAGTCCTGCAGGGCCCTTGTCTCTTGTGACAGAGCGTTCCACAGGTTGGAGCCGCAGCCGAAAAAGCCCTGGCTCTAGTTGAGGCCAGCCTAACCTCTCTGTGGCCTGGAACCTTCAAGATGTTTTTATTTGAAGACCGTAAGTTCCTCTGTGGGGCATACCAGGAGAGGTGGTCCCGTAGGTACGAGGGTCCTAGGCCATCTAGGGCTTTGAAGGTTAAAACCAGTACCTTAAACCTGATCCTGTACTCTACCGGGAAACGGTGCAGCTGGTATAGCACCGGATGAATGTGATCTCGCAGGGAAGACCCCGTAAGGAGTCTCGCTGCAGCATTCTGCACCCGCTGGAGTTTCTGGGTCAGTCTCAAGGGCAGCCCCACATAGAGCGAGTTACAATAATCCAGTCTGGAGGTGACCGTCATGTGGATCACAGTGGCTAGGTCAGGGCGAGAGAGGTAAGGAGCCAACTGCTTAGCTTGGCAGAGATGAAAAAATGCCACCTTTGTTATAGCTGCAATCTGCGCCTCCATGGAGAGGGAGGTATCGAAGATTACACCCAAACTCTTAACGGGCGGTGCTGGCACTAATTGCACCCCCGCAAGAGATGGGAGTTGCCCCCTCAATCCCATATCGTCCTGTCCCAGCCAGAGGACCTCTGTCTTCGAAGGATTTAACTTCAACCGGCTCCCACGTAACCATTCAGCCACAGCTTCCAAGCATCTGATCAGTGTGTCTGGGGCCGAGTCAGGATGGCCACCCATCAACAGATAGAGTTGGGTGTCATCAGCATACTGATGGCAGCCCAGCCCAAAACTCCGGACAAGCTGGGCGAGGGGGCGCATAAAGATGTTAAAAAGCATTGGGGAGAGTATCGCACCCTGGGGCACTGCACACACCAAGGAGTGGCGGGATGACAATTCTCCCCCAAGCGCCACCCTCTGTCCCCGACCAGAGAGAAATGAGCACAGCCATTGAAGGACTGTGCCCTGGATCCCCACGTCGGCAAGGCGGTGGTCCAGGAGTTTGTGATCGACCATGTCGAAGGCTGCTGACAGGTCTAGAAGAATCAGCAGCCCTGACCCGCCTCGATCCAGCTGCCTGCGGAGATCATCTGCTAGGGCGACCAGAGTCGTCTCGGTCCCATGACCAGCACGGAAGCCGGACTGGAATGGATCCAGAGCTGATGTTTCATCCAGAAACCTACCAAGCTGTTCAGCAACCGCTCTCTCAATCACCTTACCCAGGAATGGAAGATTCGAAACCGGGCGGTAATTGGATAGATCTAAGGGATCTAATGATGTTTTCTTTAAAAGCGGGTGCACCACTGCCTCCTTCAGTTCCCCTGGGAATGTCCCAGTGCCAAGGAACAAATTGATGATATCCCCCAGGGGGGCCCGCACCTCGCCTGGACACACTCTAATCAGCCAGGACGGGCACGGGTCGAGAGGTGGGCTTTCCAGCTCGGAGGAGTCTGTCCACATCGGCTGGGGATATCCGGTCAAAGTGGTCCAATACTGGACCCGAGGACAGTCAAGGGGCCTCCAGTTTGCTGGGAGGTTATATGACGTTGGATCAAGCAGTCCTTATCTCCTTATGTCTGAGACAGCGTTCCTGTTCGTCACACAAGCGTCCAGTCACACACTGGAGCGTAAGATCTGCAGGATTCATCGATTCCAAAGTTAGACACAAATTGTCATAACTTTTGTCCAAAGAGCTGAGCAAAATATAAACCTTCAGTTCCTCAGAAAAGTTGACTTGCAACAGTCTCAGCTTGTTGAAAACAGAGAGCATCTCAGTGACATGCTGTCTGATGTTATCACCAGGACGCAGCTTTATCTCAAACAAGCGTCTGGTAGTGTGGATTTTTGCCCCAGCTGTGGTCCTGTGGTGCACTCTCTCTGTGCCTGGTAGGCCTCATGAGCAGGCTCCAGCCCCTCTACCAAAGGCAGCTGTGAGCCCTCCAAACTGAGCACTATAGCTCCCAGGGCTTTCTGGTTCCTCCTCTGTGAGGCATGGTGCTGCTGCTCCGGCTGCAGCTTGCTGTGGGAGCTCTTGGACTGCCCCCCACAGACCCTTGGCTACCAGCCAGGCCTTCAGCTTCCTGCTCCACTCCTCCCAATTTTTGCCATTTAATTTTTCAAAAGGGACGGAGTATGACTCCTGGCCGTCTGCCATCTTCTCCCCCGGGGCTCAGCGTACTCACGTAACAGCAGCTGCTCCGGCACCCAGTTCTGCAGATCAGATCCTCCCAGCGAGCTTCTCTCTGCCTCAAAACGTTAGGCAAAACTCCAACTGGTTCCAGCTCAGCTCAGCTGGCTCCCCCCCCCCCCCAGGCACAACGCAGCAACAGCTTCAAAGGCTTGGCTGACTTCCATAACCTGTGGAATTAAGATGGCGTCTGTCACGTTTCCCCTTAATATTGTGCTTCTGTGCCGATAGAAAACACCTTCAGCTCTCTTAGCTTAGTCCCAGCAGAGTTCACGCAGCGGTGAAACACTGTTGCCGTGTGTGGGTAATAAATCAGACTGCAAGCTTTTCGCTTATCTCCAACAGTCTTTTATTGCGTAGAATAACATCGTAAATTTAGCCCGGCGAACAAGCAGACATACTCTTCGCCTCTCAGTCAAAACCGAAAGAGAACACACACAAAGGAAAATTCCCGTATGTGAACATAACCACGCCTCAGAATGTGAGACGTCACTCAGAACTGTTTAACCCTGTAAGTTCTGATTCTCCGCAGAGACCCCAAATAAAATTCTGACGACTGAGAAAGAAGCATCTGTTAGTCTTATGGAACCTCTCGCCTCTCAAAACCACTAGCTTAGTTTTTGTATTTACTTTGGAAAGGTAACAGTTTTTTGTTTGTTTGTTTGTTTTCTGCAAGTAAGAAGACAACATTTTCATATATGACGTATAACTAAAATACAAATATTACTAGAAGATGTGGTGATGGCCATTAGCTTCGATTGTATACTACTGGGTGATGATGATGGGGCCCCACCATGCCACACCCCAGCCAGGCTGGATAGAGGACTATAATTTAATTGTAGAGCAATGTAACCTTCATAGTTATAGGGGCTGTGACTGGGTAATAAAATGTGTATGTTGTATTTTATGAATTTCACGTAAAATAGGAAGCTGCCACCATGAATGGGAGCAGAGCTTGGCTCACATTCAAAAGTTTCTTTATTTGCCAGCTTGTGACCGGATGCTCCTTTTGACTCAGGTGCATAAGGATGAGAATGCCAGTGCCCTCCCTGTTGGATGGGAGATTGGTTTGAGCTTCTCTGTGTTGACCGTTGCTTATGAGACATTTGAGACATAGGGATAATGGGTCATTGCAATCATTGCAGTGGGGAGCATTCAGCTGAGCCAACCTGCTTGAAAAGGAATGGAACTGATGACCTAACCACTTCCTTAACTCCATCACTTCCTTAAAACTGACTAGTGATGGATTATGAGCCTCCTTGGCATGCTTACACATGTGGACACTGAAAGGCAGTTATGGTACTGATTCAATTCAGTGAGGTCAGTCGTTCCACCCAGGTTGCAGAGATTGTATCCCTAGCCCTTGAGTTGATATCAATATGGCCTCTACTGGAGAGATGTAATTGATTAAAATTGAGGTGTCATTTATGTTGGAAAACAAGAGTTGATTAATTTATCCCCTTCAAGTTTTACACAATAGGCATTACATAATTTGGAGGGCTTTGGGACTCTTCTTATGACCCATTCCTCAGGGTACGTGTCATTTCTTTCTGTCCCCCCCCCCCAACCCAAGCATCAGTGTGGATACCTGACACGAAAAAAATCTGGCTCAGACACATATTTGAATGCATGGAAGTGGGGCAAAGGGAGCAAGGCATTTTCAGGAACATTCCCCCTATTCAAACCATTTTAAACATGTTTTGATGAGTGCAAGATTAAGCTCTCAGTGTAACGAAGAGCCCCAGTTCCCCTTGGTCTGAAGGCAAAATGCAGTGTAGCTAAAGACAGAAGAGCAAGCAAGAAAGGAGGAAGAGCAGCATTCTGAACAACCTTGTGAGAAAAGATAAAGGTACGGGGACCCCTGACCATTAGGACCAGTTGTGACTGACTCTGGGGTTGCGGTGCTCATTTCGCTTTATTGGCCAAGGGAGCTGGAGTACAGCTTCCAGGTCACGTGGCCAGCATGACTAAGCCGCTTCTGGCGAACGAGACCAGCGCACGGAAACGCCGTTTACCTTCCGGTTGGAGAGGTACCTATTGATCTACTTGCACTTTGACATGCGTTCCAACTGCTAGGTTGGCAGGAGCAGAGACCGAGCAACAGGAGCTCACCCCATCTTGGGGATTCGAACCACTGACCTTCCGATCGGCAAGTCCTAGGCTCTGTGGTTTAAGCCACAGCGCCACCCGCATCCCACGTCAGTAAAGATACTGACCCCTAAAATGCAACCTGCTTCTATTGGAAGATAATCCTTATATATTTTTTCTCCGCAGGCAGATCTCTATAAAAAACAGGTTTGACGTCACATCCTAGCAGCAGGTGGTTTCTTCAAGCCTGCTTAATCTGTGGCATTACATTTAAGAGTCCCAGGGACCACCACTTGACATCTTTGTTATGTGTGATGGCTTACAGTGTGGATGGCTGCATCCATCTCTTAAAAATAGCACACAAGCATTAAAAGAGATACAGTAAATGTCCAATTCAGTGGTTGGACAAAGTTCCCCATCAAATGCAAAGTGGGGGGAAAGTCTTGTTGCAGCAATTTTTATCCAAAATGCATTTAAGAAGCAGTAAACCCCTTTCAATACAGGGGAACTTACATGTGCATAAATATACGTATGGTTCTCATGTAGCTTGTGAATTTTATCCAAACACCTAGAAGAGTAGTGCAAAAAAAAGGGGGGGAATGCAAATCATTCTAAAGCCAATTTCAGGAGCACATTTGCAGAGTATGTATACGAGTCAATACCCAAACATCAGACATAGACATTTAATATACATGTATCATTTCCAATTAGATTTATTTTGAGAAGAAAGAAATCTCGTTATATTTTGCAGCAATACAAGCCTGAAGACACGATCCATTTTCTTTCAAATTCCCGGAACATGGTTTCCTGCAACAAGAACACATGCGATCCCACTTTCTTTCTATATCATCTATTCATTACCTCTCGGTTGAAACACAATTGCTTTGGTTTTCTATTTTCAGGAAATTAACACGTATTTGGCCTTCTCTCTTTAGGGGGCATTGAGGGCATCGATTATTCGGTGGAGCTCAGCACTAATCAATTGGTGGAGAGAAGCATCTAGGCCTTCTATGTTGAACGGGGCCTGCTTTTCCCCCTGTTTTTCAGGGAAGCATTTGATTCTTGGATTAATTGGTGGAGAGGAGCACTGCTGCGGATAATGTGATTTATTCGCCCTTTTCTTTGAATGATGGCATTGATGCTTTCCACTAATCTCCTGAGAGAATCATTGGTCCCTTCGCCTTCTCTCTTGTTTGCCCCCTTCATCCCTTCGTCTTCTGCTGTCAGGGACGAATCACTGAAGCCATCAACTGGAAAGAGAAAATGGTGTTGTTAATAATAATAAATAATAATAATAATAATAATAATAACAACAAATTTAAAACACTTAATTGTAAAAGCAGCATAAAATACATTATAAAAACTTGAATAAAAATAAAATTCAAAATTCAGAAATCAATTTGGGGAAAATCCCTCTAATAAGCATTAGATAGTCACCAGGGCTAGCTGGCTGAGTTAGTCCTACTTGGGCCAGCAAGAAAGCCAAGGGGGAGAATTAGCTGTGGGGTCTCAGAGCATGTATTCTTCATGAAAGGTTAGAGGGAGGGAAGAGAAGGGAAATAAAAGATCAGGCTGAATTCAAATTATAGGCCAGGGGGAATAGCTCTGTCTTACAGGCCCGACGGAAAGAAGTTAAATCCTGAAGCGCCCTAGTCTCATGGGACAGAGCATTCCACCAGGCTGGGCCATCACTGAAAAGGCCCTGGCCCTGGTGGAGGATAGTCTGACTTCCTTAGGGCCCAGGACCTCTAAACTATGATTATTCATGGACCTTAAGGTCCTCTGTGGGGCATACCATTGAAGGGAGAAGGAAGGGTTAAATAGAATATTATAAGGCAAAGAAGCTAAAAAGCTGCAGTTGTGGTTAGGCAGCTAGCGGAAACCGCAAATGCATCAGCTCTGTAGGCCAGAAGCTGCTTCCTGTTTTCAGCTCTGCAGACTGGGAGCTGTTTCCTGTTTTGTGCTACCTGTTTTAGAAATGTTTTAGAAATACAAGGCATACATGCAGGGGATGAGAAGGGTTTCTCTCAATATTCTCTGTACCTTGTATCTAAGAAATCTGCACCTAAGCTCTATACTTAAGAAGAGTTGGTCACAATATTATCGGCACATAGTGAGTTTTTCGTCAAGCTTACTTCTGCATTTGTGGTCAGTGGCTGTTGGCTAGGTCCGTCTGGCAGGTAGAGAGCCCATTTCCTGCCTTGCATTTCCTGCTTTAGCAAAGAGACACGTACAAGCAGAAGGGGAGGGGGAGTGCTTAGCCAGCAGAAAGACACGTATGTTTAGCAAGCAAAATAGATGTGCCATATAAGGGAATAAGTTGAACATTTGCCAGCTGATTGGGGAAGTCTGGGGAAGGTATGGGAGGGGGAGAATGTTCAGAAAAGTATAAGAAAAGTCTGCTGAAGTACATTGCTTTTACAGCCAGTTATTTACAGGAACTATCCTGCTGACTGTCTCTGCGCACAGACTGTCTCTGTGCACAGATTTCAATAAACTTTTTCTCCAAAGAAGATTTTGCTTTCCTGGTACTTTTGTTCCCTCCAAGGTCCGGGGATGGCGTGGCTGATGGATCCCTAGGTAAATAAGGCTTCACCATGAGAGGCGGTCCCGTAAAAATGAGGGCCCAAAGCCACAAAAGGCTTTAAAGGTCAAGACCAGCACCTTGAACTTGACCCTATACTCCACTGGGAGCCAGTGCAACTGGTAAAGCACTGGGTGAATATCCTCCCATGGCAGGGACCCTGTGAGGAGCCTCGCTGCAGCATTCTGCACCCGCTGGAGTTTGTGGGACAGTTTCAAGGGCAGCCTCGCTTAGAGCAAATTTCAGTAGTCAAGCCTGGAGGTGACCGTAGCATGGATCACTATGGCCAGATCAGAGTGGGAAAGGTAAGGGACCACCTGCTTAATGCGGTGAAGATGGAAAAATGTTGCCTTGGCTGTTGCTGTAACCTGTGCCTGCATGGAAAGGGAGGCATCAAGGATTACACCCAAACTCTTAATGGAAGGCACTGGCACTATCTCCTTTCTTCTTATTTGAATTCATTAGTTCAGATGCTATCCTTTGGAGCAGCAGAAAACAAACTTGCTCCATCTTGTTGTCTGTGACAACTTTTGAGATATTTGAAGGTGGCTAGCATCAGATCTCTCCTGCCAACCTAGCAGTTCAAAAGCACATCAAAGTGCAAGTAGATAAATAGGTACCTCTCCGGTGGGAAGGTAAACGGCGTTTCCGTGCGCTGCTCTGGTTCGCCAGAAGAGGCTTAGTCATGCTGGCCACATGACCCGGAAGCTGTACGCCAGCTCCCTCGGCCAATAAAGGGAGATGAGCACCGCAACCCCAGAGTCCGCCACGACTGGACCTAATGGTCAGGAGTCCCTTTACCTTTACCTGTACTAGCATCAGATCTCAGTCTCCTCTTTTTCAGGGACATTATTGCAATAAATCAGAGAGAGAGAGAGAGAGAGAGAGAGAGAGAGAGAGAGAGAGAGAGAGAGAGAGAGAGAGAGAGAGAGAAAGAGAGAGAATACTCAGGCAACTACTGATAATCCGTGTGCACTTCTTCAGTATCTGAAGAAGTGTGCATGCACACGAAAGCTCATACCAAGAACTAACTTAGTTGGTCTTTAAGGTGCTACTGGAAGGAATTTTTTTTGTTTTGGTAAAAATTGAGCAATTTATAAAGACTAATGGTTTGCAGCAGATACTGGAAGATAAAAAGATCCTACTAAAAGGTTCAGTTACAAGGCAGGAAATGGAACAGGCAATAAACTCAATGCAACTTGGCAAGACCTGATGGTCAATCAGTGAAATATTACAAGACACTGAAAGATTGGCTTATTCAACCCCTGGTAGAAGTATCTAATTTGATTTTACGAGGGGGCAAAGCACCTGAAACCTGGAAGGAAACTTATATCACTCTGATTCCTAAACAGGGTCAAGATAGATCCAATGTTAAAACCTATAGACCAATCTCCCTACTCAATGTGGATTATAAAATTTTGGCAAATATAATGGCTAACAGGCTAAAGAAGAATTTATCTAAGTATATCCACAAGGACCAGGCAGGATTTCTGCCTGGAAGACAAATGAAAGACAATATTAGAAATGTGGTGGATATCCTGGAAAAGCTGGAAGCAAGAAAGAGTTGTAAAGGAATGTTAATGTTTATTGATGCAGAGAACGCCTTTGACAATGTATCTTGGAGTTTTATGCTATATAATTTTGAGAGTATGGGGGTGGGCCAAGATTTTTTAAATGGAATTAAAGCAATCTATCAGGAACAAAAGCTAAAATTATTGTAAATAATGTGGTTTCAGAGGAAATTAGAATTGAGAAGGGAACCAGGCAAGGGTGCCCACTTTCCCCTCTGCTGTTTATTTCGGTTCTAGAGGTCTTGCTAAGTATGATTAGAAAGGATGAACAAATTAAAGGTATTACAGTAGGATCCAAACAATATAAATTAAAAGCCTTTGTGGATGATCTAGTATTGACATTACAAGACCCAGACTCCAGTGCAGTTAAAGCACTGGAGCTGATACAAGAGTTTGGACAGGTAGCAGGATTTAAACTAAACAAAAGCAAAACCAAAGCATTAGAGAAAAATCTGGATAATGATGAAAGAAAATCACTACAAGAAAAGACGGGCCTAGATATTGTGAAAAAAGTTAAATACTTGGGGGTGAATCTGTCTGGGGAAAATCTGAATAAAGACAACTACGAGAAATTATGGAATGAAATTAAGAGAGATTTGGAGATAAGGTCAAATTTAAAATTGTCACTAATGGGCCGGATTTCAGTGATTAAGATGAATGTGCTGCCAAAGATGCTTTTTTTGTTCCAAGCCCTCCCAGTTATAGACAATGTAAAATGTTTTAAAGAATGGCAGAAAGCTTTATCTAGATATATCTGGCAGGGGAAGAAAACCTAGAATTAAATAGAAATTCCTTACGGACTCTAAAGAAAGAGGGGGATTTTCCCTGCCAGATTTAAAAATTTATTTTGAAGCAGCAGCATTCTGCTGGATTAAAGAGTGGATGCAACTGGAAGATACAGATCTATTAGATTTGGAGGGTTTTGACAATGTGTTTGGTTGGCATGCATATCTAGGGTATGATAAGGTAAAGGCCCATAGTGCCTTCAAAAATTAGGTAATTAGGAAATCATTGTATAATGTTTGGATAAAATATAAAGATCTTTTAGAAAGAAAGACACCCAGATGGCTTTCACCAATGGAGGCAAAGGCCCAGAAAAAGTTAAATATGGACACCAAATGGTTGAGATATTCTGATTTACTGTTGGAAGATGAAGAAGGATATAAATTAAAACCATTTGATCAAATTAAAGATAAGTTAGATTGGTTACATTATCTCCAGATTAATGAATTGTATAAAATCGATAAGAGAAATGGTTTTGCTTCTGAAAAATCCAAGTCGGAGATGGAGTTGTTTGATAATAAAGGCAAAAATTTATCGAAAATGTATAAGTTATTGTTGGAGTGGCATACAAAAGATGAACGAGCTGATTCCTGAACCTTGTAAGGGTGCGGACACTCAGCTGCACCCAGGCACTTGGGAGGCGTATAAATCATAAAATTATGATGATGATTATTACTGCTCCTGGGATTTTTTCTGCACAGCTGAAAAGCCTATATCTTGCAGGTTGTTAATGCAAGGAGAGAAGAATTAGCAGATAATGCACCCACAGAAACACATAACTGGCAACTATGTCAGTTTTCATTCCATTCTACTGAAGGTTCCCCTATGCTTTCAACATCTGCTAATCAGAATTACAGCTGTTCTGAGCTTCAGAAATAGATTGTCATTTGTGCCCTCTCTGAGAATGGTATTTTCTGGAATCTCCCCAGTAGTGTTGCCAATGTGTCTTGCTCAGCTCACACCCAAATTTTCTGGCTATAGTCTTTCTCAGCTATCAGCCAGGTGAGGAGGGGGTAAGGCCCACCCATTTGGCCAGGGGAAACAATCTCTTCATTGGCTATGAAACTTGCTGGGTTAGGTCCATAATGGAATCCTTCATCAGATTTCTACTCTTCCTAGATCCAGGACCTCTGGAATTAGAAAGGACTTGGGGATCATGCACGCTAACTCTTCTAAACTCACAGCAATATAAATGACCACCATGGAACCTGCCTTGTGGCTCAGTCAGTATCCTGAACATTTCTGCTTTTGCAAAAGCCATGTATTCAATTTCAATATTAAATATATTGTTAAATACTTTCCTCCTCCTCCACCCCTTTTTAAGCAGCCAGATAGGAGAGGGAGCAGCCAATTCATACTGTTGTTCCACCTACAGCAGTTTCTCAGGGTCTCCGGCAGGGGAAATACCTGGGACTGAACCTGCGACCTTCTGCATTTCCAGCAGATGCTCCCTTCCTGTGCCCTCTTACCTGCAACAACATGGAAGAGGATGAAGACCAGAGTAAAGCTCAGGTAGAGGAATCTCATGACAGCAGTTTCTTCTGAGATCTCTGCCAAAGGGAAGGCACTCTAAGGCAGAAGGAAGTGGAGTTTGGATGGAACAAGGAGGTTCTCTCTACTTATAGTGTTGCAGTACCAAATCCGGTAACTGTCAGCATAGCACCTGAACCCTCCAGGCCCCTTTCTCTTAAATCATCCTAAGCCATTTATTTATCTTGCACATCAGCCTAAGATTTACCCACACCATCACCTTTCTCATATATTGACAATCTGTCCTGTGCTCCAGGCTACAAACAGGAATTTCGTGCAACTCTCAGCATCCAAACTCTTCTCTCTTAACTCATCCTATGCAATTTATTCATCTTGGAGGACTTCCTAATATTTACCTGCAGAACAGCCTTTCTCCTCCTGTTTTCTTTCCATATCAGTTAAGAGATTTCCTGTCATCTCATAAGAGCTGTTGCCAACTTCACGGAGCCTGGATAGAAAGGAAGTGGAATTTCAGGAAAAGCTCGGCTGTAATGCAGTTTGATACAACCTCTTCGGGTTGGACTGTTCAGTTTGACTGCAGTAGCCATACCTACCAAGAAAGAAACTTTTCAGTGAGCTTTTCTCCTGGCCTGCACCTTTTGGGATGCATTTTGCTTAACAGGCTTGTTTTTGTGTTTCGTGTAGTTTTATGTCCATTGCTGCCATTATAGGCTTCCCACACAAACACCCACATAAATCAATGACTTCATCCCCTCATTCATAAGTTATAAACACAAGCAAGAACAAGAAATGTAAGAATTAACAAAAAGAAAGAAAACACCAAGAAGATATAAGGAGACAACTGTTAGCAGAAAAATTGTTTAAATTGTTTTGATCAGTTCTACTCTGCTTTTCAGCCAAAAGGTTCCCAGAGTGGCTTATGTACAATTTAAAAAAACAAAAAACCAAACATGGCACAGGAAGGGAAGAGGAAAACTAAAACCTGAACTGCTTACCAATTTGTAGACAATCATGGCCAGCTGACCCAGTTCCGGGCCAGGAGGTGCCTAATTCAGGTTGGCCTCCAGCAAAAGCAGATGCCATGAGCCCTACTTCCTATCTCTCCCCAAGAGGCAGTCTGGTGGAGTGGTCCATTAGGAGCTCCATCTTTCCTGCACTGCTTGCATCCCCCCTGGGGAAGCTCAGGCTTCCCCTTTCCGACTCCTTCTGTTATGTACTGAGTCAAATAGGATCCAAACTGCAGCACTCTGATTGGTCCTAGAACAATAGGATCCAAAAGGCAGCAGTCTGATTGGTCCTAGAACAATGCAGCAGTATGATTGGTTGGCAGGAACCACCCAATCATGCTGCAGATTGAAGTGAATCCACAACCTGATTGGCTTACAGTAGAATTCCGGAATTAGCCAATCATGTGCAGCCCATTGTGTAAATAATGTATATAAAGCAGATACTTTGAGGGGACTTTCATTCATTCCTCCTCACCACTATGAGCTGAATAACGAGCATGAAATCACTTTGCGACTCTGAGTATATTTCACCTTCCTTGGAGGTTTATAAGCAGAGGTTGGATGGTCATCTGTCATGGATGCTTTAGCTGAGATTCCTGGATTGCAGAGGTTTCAGTAGATGAGCCTTCGAGTCTCTTCATGAGAAATGTTGCATTTTCTGATTGCTTTCCCAGACTAAATAATGCTTTTAATTATTGCTTTTTTCTTCATTCTGATTTCCTGATCTACACTGTACATCTTCACTGGAGTAAGCAGAAGAAGGACTTTGCTCCTGCTAAAGGAAATAGTGATCAATCACTTTATATATCAGAGTAGCTGATAATACACTCAGAGCATATTTACCTGAATTAAGGAGATCTGAATGTAATAGATAAATAAAGAAGGTCCCTCTAAACCTGACCCCAAAATGATGATGTTGACCACAGCTTCAGTCAAATAAGGACTTTCCATGCCTGTCCATCAAAATCAGTGACCATGTTGCTGTCCAGGAGAAGGTGTCTCCTGAACTCTGGGCTATGGTAAGGCCAGGCAAAACTGGGGGGAAGCCCAGTTTCCGTAATTTCTTGCAGGAATATCCTCAGACAACCAAACATTAACACAGGGGACATGGATGGATTGTTAGATAACAAAATCTCAGACCCTCCAACATTCGGCCAATTAAACTTGGGACGTGCGTCTTTCAGTGCCATACTCCCGGGCAAATGAGCTCAGGCTTCCCCTCTCCAACTCACTGTCATTGTCTCCTCCTCCTCCAGTGGAGGCAGCATTGGGCAGAGGAAGCATGGCTAATGGGTCCAGTGGGGGCAACCTGACCTGCATCACCAGCAGCTCCCCCTCCTCCATCTCCATGGGCTCCAGCACAGCCACCTTTTTTCAACCAAAGACATTCATCTGGGTGCTGAACTTTCAAAGGAGCTGAGCATCAAAAATGGGACATCCAATCAGAAGCTAGGATAGCTTCTGTAACCTGGGATGTCCCAATTGAATCAAGACTGTTGATGGATACGCAATCTCCGTTTCTAGTCGTTTTGACCTCAGGCATAGCGGACTACTTACCCTTCGATTGTTGTTGGACTACAATTCCCAGCAGTATAAACTGCCATTCCCACATGCCCTGGTTTATTCTGTGTGGGTTGAAGCCAAAGAGAGAGGGAGAGGTAATTATTAGCAGCATGAGGATGAGCTGAGCCCACTCATGGTAGCCACTGACACTACCTCCCGCCTTAGAAAAAGGACACTAATTTCCTCAGTCCATTTCACTGCCCGCTACCCCAACCTGGTTTCCTACCATGGTTTTCCTACCATCCTTTCCACTTCTGATTTATTTCTCCTCCCTGGATGTATACCTGAAGAAGAATCTCTACCCCCCCCCCCATCATTCAGCCCAGACACGGAGGTCCAGCTCCAAGGAACTTCTGGCATTTCCTTCATTGGGAGAGGGGAGGTTACAGGGAAGCAGGCAGAGGGCCTTTTAGGTAGTGGTGACTAAGGAACGAAGGGCATCAGCCTGGTATTGGTGCCCCTTAGTTCCTTAGTCACCATTGGGACACATAGGCTCATGAGAGAAATTGATACACATCCCGTTGAGTTCCTTGGGGGAAAATTGGGAGAGAATTGTCTAAACAAATAAATTAAAAGTGGTCTGGATATGTGTTCCTATGTGTTGAACTTTAGATATCCTTTTCTGCTCATATTTTATATTACTTCGCATCTGCAATTATAATTGGCTATGTATGTTAATTAAAGATGAAAAGAACAAAAGACCCAGATCAAGATTGAACCTGAGATCTTGATCATTAGGCAACCATAGCCCTCCTGACTCTTCATTTTCTTCCCTACCTCCCATCTCACACTCCCTGGCACCTCCCTAAGTTCCTTCTCTAATTCAGAGATTCCTGAAACTCCCCCTTCAGAAAATTCTTAGTCCTTCTCAGAGTACACCCATGAAAATCAATGAAACTGGGGTGCATTCAGCAGCATTAAATACCACTCTCAATGACCTATTGGCACCTACAAGGAAATAACTCCTTAAAAATCAGCTCCAGTTAGGTCATGACTCCAGTCTTGGTTGAGTTCAGCCTATCCCACCTGTGTTCACAGCACCAACTTGGCAGTGAAACCCAAGTTCTGCCTGGGTGCATGAAAAGCAATGCCTGCAGTTATCTGCTCCTGGGACCCGAGGATAAGAACTTCAGTGAAGAGGGATCTTGGGCAGATATGATACGCTTCCACTGGAGGTGGGTCATATTTAGTCAGAGATGCTTTTTTAAAAAATGAAAAAATACAATTTCGCAATTGCAGTTTAATTTGCGTTTAATTAGATGAACTTTATTTCATTGCCTGCTTTCACAAATGGATTGATCAGGACCACTTCCACAAGCAAAGATCCAGAAGAATCAGCGTAGCAATCAGGCTTTCACACCTATGGATGTGGGCTGCTCACTGATGTCACTCAAGGGCACAGCATTGCGCATTGAAGCCACAGTAAACTGGAAGATTTAGACCAGACGGGCAGCATTTGGTGATTCCCTTCTGGCAGAACCCTCCATTTCCTCACACACTGATGATTATCCTGAATAAAAGAAAGAAGGAAATCTGTAATCGATTGCACTTTCATGAGCCTGGAGTCAGATTGCTCACCTTCAGGAGATGAGGGAGGATCATAAAATTGTAGTGCTGGAAGGACTCAATGGAACATTTAAGGAATCTGTAGCAGAAAGGAAGAGGACATGCAGGTCCAGCCCCAGAAGACCTCTCAGAGGAATTTGCAAGATCAATGGCAACACCCCCTGGCCAATCCTGGATGTCAGGATGAGAGTCACTGACTCTGAGGACTCCACCGCACAAAGACCCAGGGAGACCTGAGGATCCCCTACTCCATTGATGTAGGAGGTGATGGAAAAGGCTGGACCCTCAAAGTGACACAGAATCTTGCAGGAAAGGTGGTGCTAACTATTATTTTATCTTTTATGCTGATATTTATATTGCACCTTTCTTCCAAGGAGCTCCATGTGGCGGAGATAATTCTCTCGGCTCCATTTTATCTTTACACCCACCCTGTGAGATAGTTTAGGCTGAGAGGCAGTGACTGGCCAAAGGTGAGCTTCACAGCCAAGTGGGGGCTAGAACCCTGATCTGCCAGGTCCTCCTCCAGCACTCTAACCACCACACCACACTGTTTCCTATTAGGCTGCTGCTGCTGCTGCTGCTGCTACAAAATAAAGCATCCACTTCAGCCCGTTCTGAGGGCAGCCTGCACCCTGTCTCCTTTTGCCCCAGTTTTGCCTGGCCTTGCCATAGCACAGAGCCCCCCCCACACCTTCTCCTGGACAGAAAGATGGTCACTGATTTAGATGGACAGGCATGGAGAGGAAAGTCCTGATTTGACTGAAGCTCTGGTCAATAGCATCATATTTTTGATAGAATGGTCATGTTCAGAGAGACGTTATTTATTTATCTACTGTTTTTTTATTTCTTTTGCCAAAAAGAAAAAAAAGAAAAACAAAGTAATGGTTCACCAGGACTTACATATAGCAATTTTGAAACAGGAAGAGGAAACAGCGCCTGACTTATAATCAAAAAAGGCATGGAACAAAAAATTATTTTCAAATAAATAGCATACTAAAAATAGTTTAATTTGAATGGTTCTATATGAAGTGCTTAGATGAAGTAATATTTGTGATCCACCAGTTTCCTTTGGGAAGAAGAACAGGATAAAAATTGAAGTAATAAATAAACCTTCGTAAATAAAAATTTGTTTAGTTTGTTTTATAGGGGGGGAATAAGATTTGGAGGAGAAGGAAATAATCATACTAAAATGTGAGTTATTAGCATCAAGTTCAGTGAATGAACAGTTGGATGGAGAGTCAAAAGTGACCTGGAGATCAACTAGTCCCACCCTTGCTCAATGCAAGATCTTCAATGACAAGATCCCTCATAGATAGTCCCTCAAAACCTGCTTCTCTGTCATTTCCACCACTAAAAATTTTGTGATTCCCAGCTGTAATGGTTGAGTGAAAAGAAAAGAAAGGTTAAAAACTAAATGAAAAATAAGGGAGAGGATTTGCTGAATTAACAATTAGAAATTGGAATACAGAAAGGGGAGGTATGAGGAAGTCGGGGAAGTAAGTTATAAGAAAATAAGGGATTGAAACTATACTTGTTTTTTGTGTGTTTTGTATGTATTGTTGTTTTGTTTTGTTTTTATATAATTTTTGAAACTTCATTTTTTTAAAAATAATATTATTAAGTTTTTGTTTAACAATAAAAAACATACATAATAACATAATATTTTCCAATATCCACATTTCATTCTCATCCTTGGACTTCCTCACAACTCTTGTTCCTGCATTCTAAACTCATAAATTTTACCAGCAAATTATTAACTTGGTTCAATTCATATAATATAATTTTCCAATATTAATATCTCAAATTTTGGAATTTAAAATCACTCTTATTGAAGCTTAATTATAAAATATTATTTATCCAAAATTTATCTTTTCTTCTTCCAATTACATTTTAGTTTGTATTCTTTATAACTAATTTGTTGAAGCCATACTTTTACTAATCTTACATCTTTCTTAACATTCATACAATTTACAATATTTTTGTAAATAGTCCTTAAATTTCTTCCAGTCCTCCTCCACCAGTTCTTCTCCCAGGTCTCGGATTCTGCCAGTCATCTCCGCCAGTTCCATATAGTCTATCAGTTGCATCTGCCATTCTTCCAGTGTGGGCAAATCTTGAGTTTTCCAGCATTTGGTGATGAGTATCCTTGCTGCTGTTGTAATTTTTTTTTGTATGTATGTATTGTTGTTTTGTTTTGTTTTTATATAATTTTTGAAACTTCAATAAATATCTATTTTTTTAAAAAAAAATACATTTCTGGGGAAGTTCATTGACTGTGAATGGAACGTCTTTTGACAGATAGTTAAAGAAGAGAAACAAATTGATTCCAATGTTGCCTTTTGCATTTAAAAGAAACAAAAAGTTTGAAAAATGAAAGTAATTTTCTTTTGTTGGACCTGCTATCAAAAGATGGATACAAATGGAAATTGTCTCCTCTAGAGGGAGCTTGTTAAATTGTTGCTGGAGTCGATCTGGGGATTTCACAGCTGTGGAGATTAGGATAGTGGGACCAGACTCTGACCTTGAATAAAAATGTGTTCAGAAGAAGTTTTGGTGCTTGCTTTTTGCAAGACAAGCACTTTGTTGGAGCAGATGCATGAGAAGATGGATTTGATGACTGTTGCAGTTCAAAATTTTGGACAAACAGTGAATACAGTGGTGCCCCGCAAGACGAATGCCTCGCTAAACGAAAAACCCGCAAGACGAAAGGGTTTTCCGATTTTTTAGCGGCTTCGCAAGACGAATTTCCCTATGGGCTTGCTTCGCAAGACGAAAGCCCATAGGGAAATCTCCGGGGACAGCGGGGAAGCGCAGCGCGCCTTCTCCTCTGTTCCCGGACCTGTCCTAAGGCTTGGTGGGACGTCCAGGAACAGAGGACAAGGCGCGAAGGGCTTCTCCTCTGTTCCCGGGGCTTGCGGTGGGAGGAGGGTTTTTCCTCCCCACCGCCAACATTCAGAACAGCATTCTGAATGTTGGCGGTGGGGAGGAAAGCCCTCCTCCCACTGCAAGCCTTCAGGACAGGTCCGGGAACAACTCCGGACAAGCTGGGCGAGGGGGCGCATAAAGATGTTAAAAAGCATTGGGGAGAGTATCGCACCCTGGGGCACTGCACACACCAAGGAGTGGCGGGATGACAATTCTCCCCCAAGCGCCACCCTCTGTCCCCGACCAGAGAGAAATGAGCACAGCCATTGAAGGACTGTGCCCTGGATCCCCACGTCGGCAAGGCGGTGGTCCAGGAGTTTGTGATCGACCATGTCGAAGGCTGCTGACAGGTCTAGAAGAATCAGCAGCCCTGACCCGCCTCGATCCAGCTGCCTGCGGAGATCATCTGCTAGGGCGACCAGAGTCGTCTCGGTCCCATGACCAGCACTGAAGCCGGACTGGAATGGATCCAGAGCTGATGTTTCATCCAGAAACCTACCAAGCTGTTCAGCAACCGCTCTCTCAATCACCTTACCCAGGAATGGAAGATTCGAAACCGGGCGGTAATTGGATAGATCTAAGGGATCTAATGATGTTTTCTTTAAAAGCGGGTGCACCACTGCCTCCTTCAGTTCCCCTGGGAATGTCCCAGTGCCAAGGAACAAATTGATGATATCCCCCAGGGGGGCCCGCACCTCGCCTGGACACACTCTAATCAGCCAGGACGGGCACGGGTCGAGAGGTGGGCTTTCCAGCTCGGAGGAGTCTGTCCACATCGGCTGGGGATATCCGGTCAAAGTGGTCCAATACTGGACCCGAGGACAGTCAAGGGGCCTCCAGTTTGCTGGGAGGTTATATGACGTTGGATCAAGCAGTCCTTATCTCCTTATGTCTGAGACAGCGTTCCTGTTCGTCACACAAGCGTCCAGTCACACACTGGAGCGTAAGATCTGCAGGATTCATCGATTCCAAAGTTAGACACAAATTGTCATAACTTTTGTCCAAAGAGCTGAGCAAAATATAAACCTTCAGTTCCTCAGAAAAGTTGACTTGCAACAGTCTCAGCTTGTTGAAAACAGAGAGCATCTCAGTGACATGCTGTCTGATGTTATCACCAGGACGCAGCTTTATCTCAAACAAGCGTCTGGTAGTGTGGATTTTTGCCCCAGCTGTGGTCCTGTGGTGCACTCTCTCTGTGCCTGGTAGGCCTCATGAGCAGGCTCCAGCCCCTCTACCAAAGGCAGCTGTGAGCCCTCCAAACTGAGCACTATAGCTCCCAGGGCTTTCTGGTTCCTCCTCTGTGAGGCATGGTGCTGCTGCTCCGGCTGCAGCTTGCTGTGGGAGCTCTTGGACTGCCCCCCACAGACCCTTGGCTACCAGCCAGGCCTTCAGCTTCCTGCTCCACTCCTCCCAATTTTTGCCATTTAATTTTTCAAAAGGGACGGAGTATGACTCCTGGCCGTCTGCCATCTTCTCCCCCGGGGCTCAGCGTACTCACGTAACAGCAGCTGCTCCGGCACCCAGTTCTGCAGATCAGATCCTCCCAGCGAGCTTCTCTCTGCCTCAAAACGTTAGGCAAAACTCCAACTGGTTCCAGCTCAGCTCAGCTGGCTCCCCCCCCCCCCAGGCACAACGCAGCAACAGCTTCAAAGGCTTGGCTGACTTCCATAACCTGTGGAATTAAGATGGCGTCTGTCACGTTTCCCCTTAATATTGTGCTTCTGTGCCGATAGAAAACACCTTCAGCTCTCTTAGCTTAGTCCCAGCAGAGTTCACGCAGCGGTGAAACACTGTTGCCGTGTGTGGGTAATAAATCAGACTGCAAGCTTTTCGCTTATCTCCAACAGTCTTTTATTGCGTAGAATAACATCGTAAATTTAGCCCGGCGAACAAGCAGACATACTCTTCGCCTCTCAGTCAAAACCGAAAGAGAACACACACAAAGGAAAATTCCCGTATGTGAACATAACCACGCCTCAGAATGTGAGACGTCACTCAGAACTGTTTAACCCTGTAAGTTCTGATTCTCCGCAGAGACCCCAAATAAAATTCTGACGACTGAGAAAGAAGCATCTGTTAGTCTTATGGAACCTCTCGCCTCTCAAAACCACTAGCTTAGTTTTTGTATTTACTTTGGAAAGGTAACAGTTTTTTGTTTGTTTGTTTGTTTTCTGCAAGTAAGAAGACAACATTTTCATATATGACGTATAACTAAAATACAAATATTACTAGAAGATGTGGTGATGGCCATTAGCTTCGATTGTATACTACTGGGTGATGATGATGGGGCCCCACCATGCCACACCCCAGCCAGGCTGGATAGAGGACTATAATTTAATTGTAGAGCAATGTAACCTTCATAGTTATAGGGGCTGTGACTGGGTAATAAAATGTGTATGTTGTATTTTATGAATTTCACGTAAAATAGGAAGCTGCCACCATGAATGGGAGCAGAGCTTGGCTCACATTCAAAAGTTTCTTTATTTGCCAGCTTGTGACCGGATGCTCCTTTTGACTCAGGTGCATAAGGATGAGAATGCCAGTGCCCTCCCTGTTGGATGGGAGATTGGTTTGAGCTTCTCTGTGTTGACCGTTGCTTATGAGACATTTGAGACATAGGGATAATGGGTCATTGCAATCATTGCAGTGGGGAGCATTCAGCTGAGCCAACCTGCTTGAAAAGGAATGGAACTGATGACCTAACCACTTCCTTAACTCCATCACTTCCTTAAAACTGACTAGTGATGGATTATGAGCCTCCTTGGCATGCTTACACATGTGGACACTGAAAGGCAGTTATGGTACTGATTCAATTCAGTGAGGTCAGTCGTTCCACCCAGGTTGCAGAGATTGTATCCCTAGCCCTTGAGTTGATATCAATATGGCCTCTACTGGAGAGATGCAATTGATTAAAATTGAGGTGTCATTTATGTTGGAAAACAAGAGTTGATTAATTTATCCCCTTCAAGTTTTACACAATAGGCATTACATAATTTGGAGGGCTTTGGGACTCTTCTTATGACCCATTCCTCAGGGTACGTGTCATTTCTTTCTGTCCCCCCCCCCCAACCCAAGCATCAGTGTGGATACCTGACACGAAAAAAATCTGGCTCAGACACATATTTGAATGCATGGAAGTGGGGCAAAGGGAGCAAGGCATTTTCAGGAACATTCCCCCTATTCAAACCATTTTAAACATGTTTTGATGAGTGCAAGATTAAGCTCTCAGTGTAACGAAGAGCCCCAGTTCCCCTTGGTCTGAAGGCAAAATGCAGTGTAGCTAAAGACAGAAGAGCAAGCAAGAAAGGAGGAAGAGCAGCATTCTGAACAACCTTGTGAGAAAAGATAAAGGTACGGGGACCCCTGACCATTAGGACCAGTTGTGACTGACTCTGGGGTTGCGGTGCTCATTTCGCTTTATTGGCCAAGGGAGCTGGAGTACAGCTTCCAGGTCACGTGGCCAGCATGACTAAGCCGCTTCTGGCGAACGAGACCAGCGCACGGAAACGCCGTTTACCTTCCGGTTGGAGAGGTACCTATTGATCTACTTGCACTTTGACATGCGTTCCAACTGCTAGGTTGGCAGGAGCAGAGACCGAGCAACAGGAGCTCACCCCATCTTGGGGATTCGAACCACTGACCTTCCGATCGGCAAGTCCTAGGCTCTGTGGTTTAAGCCACAGCGCCACCCGCATCCCACGTCAGTAAAGATACTGACCCCTAAAATGCAACCTGCTTCTATTGGAAGATAATCCTTATATATTTTTTCTCCGCAGGCAGATCTCTATAAAAAACAGGTTTGACGTCACATCCTAGCAGCAGGTGGTTTCTTCAAGCCTGCTTAATCTGTGGCATTACATTTAAGAGTCCCAGGGACCACCACTTGACATCTTTGTTATGTGTGATGGCTTACAGTGTGGATGGCTGCATCCATCTCTTAAAAATAGCACACAAGCATTAAAAGAGATACAGTAAATGTCCAATTCAGTGGTTGGACAAAGTTCCCCATCAAATGCAAAGTGGGGGGAAAGTCTTGTTGCAGCAATTTTTATCCAAAATGCATTTAAGAAGCAGTAAACCCCTTTCAATACAGGGGAACTTACATGTGCATAAATATACGTATGGTTCTCATGTAGCTTGTGAATTTTATCCAAACACCTAGAAGAGTAGTGCAAAAAAAAGGGGGGGAATGCAAATCATTCTAAAGCCAATTTCAGGAGCACATTTGCAGAGTATGTATACGAGTCAATACCCAAACATCAGACATAGACATTTAATATACATGTATCATTTCCAATTAGATTTATTTTGAGAAGAAAGAAATCTCGTTATATTTTGCAGCAATACAAGCCTGAAGACACGATCCATTTTCTTTCAAATTCCCGGAACATGGTTTCCTGCAACAAGAACACATGCGATCCCACTTTCTTTCTATATCATCTATTCATTACCTCTCGGTTGAAACACAATTGCTTTGGTTTTCTATTTTCAGGAAATTAACACGTATTTGGCCTTCTCTCTTTAGGGGGCATTGAGGGCATCGATTATTCGGTGGAGCTCAGCACTAATCAATTGGTGGAGAGAAGCATCTAGGCCTTCTATGTTGAACGGGGCCTGCTTTTCCCCCTGTTTTTCAGGGAAGCATTTGATTCTTGGATTAATTGGTGGAGAGGAGCACTGCTGCGGATAATGTGATTTATTCGCCCTTTTCTTTGAATGATGGCATTGATGCTTTCCACTAATCTCCTGAGAGAATCATTGGTCCCTTCGCCTTCTCTCTTGTTTGCCCCCTTCATCCCTTCGTCTTCTGCTGTCAGGGACGAATCACTGAAGCCATCAACTGGAAAGAGAAAATGGTGTTGTTAATAATAATAAATAATAATAATAATAATAATAATAATAATAATAATAATAATAATAATTTATGTATATCCCGCCCTTCCCAGTTCAGAAAACCGGGCTCAGGGCGGCTAACAACAAATTTAAAACACTTAATGGTAAAAGCAGCATAAAATACATTATAAAAACTTGAATAAAAATAAAATTCAAAATTCAGAAATCAATTTGGGGGAAATCCCTCTAATAAGCATTAGATAGTCACCAGGGCTAGCTGGCTGAGTTAGTCCTACTTGGGCCAGCAAGAAAGCCAGGGGGAGAATTAGCTGTGGGGTCTCAGAGCATGTATTCTTCATGAAAGGGTAGAGGGAGGGAAGAGAAGGGAAATAAAAGATCAGGCTGAATTCAAATTATAGGCCAGGGGGAATAGCTCTGTCTTACAGGCCCGACGGAAAGAAGTTAAATCCTGAAGCGCCCTAGTCTCATGGGACAGAGCATTCCACCAGGCTGGGCCATCACTGAAAAGGCCCTGGCCCTGGTGGAGGATAGTCTGACTTCCTTAGGGCCCAGGACCTCTAAACTATGATTATTCATGGACCTTAAGGTCCTCTGTGGGGCATACCATTGAAGGGAGAAGGAAGGGTTAAATAGAATATTATAAGGCAAAGAAGCTAAAAAGCTGCAGTTGTGGTTAGGCAGCTAGCGGAAACCGCAAATGCATCAGCTCTGTAGGCCAGAAGCTGCTTCCTGTTTTCAGCTCTGCAGACTGGGAGCTGTTTCCTGTTTTGTGCTACCTGTTTTAGAAATGTTTTAGAAATACAAGGCATACATGCAGGGGATGAGAAGGGTTTCTCTCAATATTCTCTGTACCTTGTATCTAAGAAATCTGCACCTAAGCTCTATACTTAAGAAGAGTTGGTCACAATATTATCGGCACATAGTGAGTTTTTCGTCAAGCTTACTTCTGCATTTGTGGTCAGTGGCTGTTGGCTAGGTCCGTCTGGCAGGTAGAGAGCCCATTTCCTGCCTTGCATTTCCTGCTTTAGCAAAGAGACACGTACAAGCAGAAGGGGAGGGGGAGTGCTTAGCCAGCAGAAAGACACGTATGTTTAGCAAGCAAAATAGATGTGCCATATAAGGGAATAAGTTGAACATTTGCCAGCTGATTGGGGAAGTCTGGGGAAGGTATGGGAGGGGGAGAATGTTCAGAAAAGTATAAGAAAAGTCTGCTGAAGTACATTGCTTTTACAGCCAGTTATTTACAGGAACTATCCTGCTGACTGTCTCTGCGCACAGACTGTCTCTGTGCACAGATTTCAATAAACTTTTTCTCCAAAGAAGATTTTGCTTTCCTGGTACTTTTGTTCCCTCCAAGGTCCGGGGATGGCGTGGCTGATGGATCCCTAGGTAAATAAGGCTTCACCATGAGAGGCGGTCCCGTAAAAATGAGGGCCCAAAGCCACAAAAGGCTTTAAAGGTCAAGACCAGCACCTTGAACTTGACCCTATACTCCACTGGGAGCCAGTGCAACTGGTAAAGCACTGGGTGAATATCCTCCCATGGCAGGGACCCTGTGAGGAGCCTCGCTGCAGCATTCTGCACCCGCTGGAGTTTGTGGGACAGTTTCAAGGGCAGCCTCGCTTAGAGCAAATTTCAGTAGTCAAGCCTGGAGGTGACCGTAGCATGGATCACTATGGCCAGATCAGAGTGGGAAAGGTAAGGGACCACCTGCTTAATGCGGTGAAGATGGAAAAATGTTGCCTTGGCTGTTGCTGTAACCTGTGCCTGCATGGAAAGGGAGGCATCAAGGATTACACCCAAACTCTTAATGGAAGGCACTGGCACTATCTCCTTTCTTCTTATTTGAATTCATTAGTTCAGATGCTATCCTTTGGAGCAGCAGAAAACAAACTTGCTCCATCTTGTTGTCTGTGACAACTTTTGAGATATTTGAAGGTGGCTAGCATCAGATCTCTCCTGCCAACCTAGCAGTTCAAAAGCACATCAAAGTGCAAGTAGATAAATAGGTACCTCTCCGGTGGGAAGGTAAACGGCGTTTCCGTGCGCTGCTCTGGTTCGCCAGAAGAGGCTTAGTCATGCTGGCCACATGACCCGGAAGCTGTACACCAGCTCCCTCGGCCAATAAAGGGAGATGAGCACCGCAACCCCAGAGTCCGCCACGACTGGACCTAATGGTCAGGAGTCCCTTTACCTTTACCTGTACTAGCATCAGATCTCAGTCTCCTCTTTTTCAGGGACATTATTGCAATAAATCAGAGAGAGAGAGAGAGAGAGAGAGAGAGAGAGAGAGAGAGAGAGAGAGAGAGAGAAAGAGAGAGAATACTCAGGCAACTACTGATAATCCGTGTGCACTTCTTCAGTATCTGAAGAAGTGTGCATGCACACGAAAGCTCATACCAAGAACTAACTTAGTTGGTCTTTAAGGTGCTACTGGAAGGAATTTTTTTTGTTTTGGTAAAAATTGAGCAATTTATAAAGACTAATGGTTTGCAGCAGATACTGGAAGATAAAAAGATCCTACTAAAAGGTTCAGTTACAAGGCAGGAAATGGAACAGGCAATAAACTCAATGCAACTTGGCAAGACCTGATGGTCAATCAGTGAAATATTACAAGACACTGAAAGATTGGCTTATTCAACCCCTGGTAGAAGTATCTAATTTGATTTTACGAGGGGGCAAAGCACCTGAAACCTGGAAGGAAACTTATATCACTCTGATTCCTAAACAGGGTCAAGATAGATCCAATGTTAAAACCTATAGACCAATCTCCCTACTCAATGTGGATTATAAAATTTTGGCAAATATAATGGCTAACAGGCTAAAGAAGGTTTTATCTAAGTATATCCACAAGGACCAGGCAGGATTTCTGCCTGGAAGACAAATGAAAGACAATATTAGAAATGTGGTGGATATCCTGGAAAAGCTGGAAGCAAGAAAGAGTTGTAAAGGAATGTTAATGTTTATTGATGCAGAGAACGCCTTTGACAATGTATCTTGGAGTTTTATGCTATATAATTTTGAGAGTATGGGGGTGGGCCAAGATTTTTTAAATGGAATTAAAGCAATCTATCAGGAACAAAAGCTAAAATTATTGTAAATAATGTGGTTTCAGAGGAAATTAGAATTGAGAAGGGAACCAGGCAAGGGTGCCCACTTTCCCCTCTGCTGTTTATTTCGGTTCTAGAGGTCTTGCTAAGTATGATTAGAAAGGATGAACAAATTAAAGGTATTACAGTAGGATCCAAACAATATAAATTAAAAGCCTTTGTGGATGATCTAGTATTGACATTACAAGACCCAGACTCCAGTGCAGTTAAAGCACTGGAGCTGATACAAGAGTTTGGACAGGTAGCAGGATTTAAACTAAACAAAAGCAAAACCAAAGCATTAGAGAAAAATCTGGATAATGATGAAAGAAAATCACTACAAGAAAAGACGGGCCTAGATATTGTGAAAAAAGTTAAATACTTGGGGGTGAATCTGTCTGGGGAAAATCTGAATAAAGACAACTACGAGAAATTATGGAATGAAATTAAGAGAGATTTGGAGATAAGGTCAAATTTAAAATTGTCACTAATGGGCCGGATTTCAGTGATTAAGATGAATGTGCTGCCAAAGATGCTTTTTTTGTTCCAAGCCCTCCCAGTTATAGACAATGTAAAATGTTTTAAAGAATGGCAGAAAGCTTTATCTAGATATATCTGGCAGGGGAAGAAAACCTAGAATTAAATAGAAATTCCTTACGGACTCTAAAGAAAGAGGGGGATTTTCCCTGCCAGATTTAAAAATTTATTTTGAAGCAGCAGCATTCTGCTGGATTAAAGAGTGGATGCAACTGGAAGATACAGATCTATTAGATTTGGAGGGTTTTGACAATGTGTTTGGTTGGCATGCATATCTAGGGTATGATAAGGTAAAGGCCCATAGTGCCTTCAAAAATTAGGTAATTAGGAAATCATTGTATAATGTTTGGATAAAATATAAAGATCTTTTAGAAAGAAAGACACCCAGATGGCTTTCACCAATGGAGGCAAAGGCCCAGAAAAAGTTAAATATGGACACCAAATGGTTGAGATATTCTGATTTACTGTTGGAAGATGAAGAAGGATATAAATTAAAACCATTTGATCAAATTAAAGATAAGTTAGATTGGTTACATTATCTCCAGATTAATGAATTGTATAAAATCGATAAGAGAAATGGTTTTGCTTCTGAAAAATCCAAGTCGGAGATGGAGTTGTTTGATAATAAAGGCAAAAATTTATCGAAAATGTATAAGTTATTGTTGGAGTGGCATACAAAAGATGAACGAGCTGATTCCTGAACCTTGTAAGGGTGCGGACACTCAGCTGCACCCAGCCACTTGGGAGGCGTATAAATCATAAAATTATGATGATGATTATTACTGCTCCTGGGATTTTTTCTGCACAGCTGAAAAGCCTATATCTTGCAGGTTGTTAATGCAAGGAGAGAAGAATTAGCAGATAATGCACCCACAGAAACACATAACTGGCAACTATGTCAGTTTTCATTCCATTCTACTGAAGGTTCCCCTATGCTTTCAACATCTGCTAATCAGAATTACAGCTGTTCTGAGCTTCAGAAATAGATTGTCATTTGTGCCCTCTCTGAGAATGGTATTTTCTGGAATCTCCCCAGTAGTGTTGCCAATGTGTCTTGCTCAGCTCACACCCAAATTTTCTGGCTATAGTCTTTCTCAGCTATCAGCCAGGTGAGGAGGGGGTAAGGCCCACCCATTTGGCCAGGGGAAACAATCTCTTCATTGGCTATGAAACTTGCTGGGTTAGGTCCATAATGGAATCCTTCATCAGATTTCTACTCTTCCTAGATCCAGGACCTCTGGAATTAGAAAGGACTTGGGGATCATGCACGCTAACTCTTCTAAACTCACAGCAATATAAATGACCACCATGGAACCTGCCTTGTGGCTCAGTCAGTATCCTGAACATTTCTGCTTTTGCAAAAGCCATGTATTCAATTTCAATATTAAATATATTGTTAAATACTTTCCTCCTCCTCCACCCCTTTTTAAGCAGCCAGATAGGAGAGGGAGCAGCCAATTCATACTGTTGTTCCACCTACAGCAGTTTCTCAGGGTCTCCGGCAGGGGAAATACCTGGGACTGAACCTGCGACCTTCTGCATTTCCAGCAGATGCTCCCTTCCTGTGCCCTCTTACCTGCAACAACATGGAAGAGGATGAAGACCAGAGTAAAGCTCAGGTAGAGGAATCTCATGACAGCAGTTTCTTCTGAGATCTCTGCCAAAGGGAAGGCACTCTAAGGCAGAAGGAAGTGGAGTTTGGATGGAACAAGGAGGTTCTCTCTACTTATAGTGTTGCAGTACCAAATCCGGTAACTGTCAGCATAGCACCTGAACCCTCCAGGCCCCTTTCTCTTAAATCATCCTAAGCCATTTATTTATCTTGCACATCAGCCTAAGATTTACCCACACCATCACCTTTCTCATATATTGACAATCTGTCCTGTGCTCCAGGCTACAAACAGGAATTTCGTGCAACTCTCAGCATCCAAACTCTTCTCTCTTAACTCATCCTATGCAATTTATTCATCTTGGAGGACTTCCTAATATTTACCTGCAGAACAGCCTTTCTCCTCCTTTCTTTCCATATCAGTTAAGAGATTTCCTGTCATCTCATAAGAGCTGTTGCCAACTTCACGGAGCCTGGATAGAAAGGAAGTGGAATTTCAGGAAAAGCTCGGCTGTAATGCAGTTTGATACAACCTCTTTGGGTTGGACTGTTCAGTTTGACTGCAGTAGCCATACCTACCAAGAAAGAAACTTTTCAGTGAGCTTTTCTCCTGGCCTGCACCTTTTGGGATGCATTTTGCTTAACAGGCTTGTTTTTGTGTTTCGTCTAGTTTTATGTCCATTGCTGCCATTATAGGCTTCCCACACAAACACCCACATAAATCAATGACTTCATCCCCTCATTCATAAGTTATAAACACAAGCAAGAACAAGAAATGTAAGAATTAACAAAAAGAAAGAAAACACCAAGAAGATATAAGGAGACAACTGTTAGCAGAAAAATTGTTTAAATTGTTTTGATCAGTTCTACTCTGCTTTTCAGCCAAAAGGTTCCCAGAGTGGCTTATGTACAATTTAAAAAAACAAAAAACCAAACATGGCACAGGAAGGGAAGAGGAAAACTAAAACCTGAACTGCTTACCAATTTGTAGACAATCATGGCCAGCTGACCCAGTTCCGGGCCAGGAGGTGCCTAATTCAGGTTGGCCTCCAGCAAAAGCAGATGCCATGAGCCCTACTTCCTATCTCTCCCCAAGAGGCAGTCTGGTGGAGTGGTCCATTAGGAGCTCCATCTTTCCTGCACTGCTTGCATCCCCCCTGGGGAAGCTCAGGCTTCCCCTTTCCGACTCCTTCTGTTATGTACTGAGTCAAATAGGATCCAAACTGCAGCACTCTGATTGGTCCTAGAACAATAGGATCCAAAAGGCAGCAGTCTGATTGGTCCTAGAACAATGCAGCAGTATGATTGGTTGGCAGGAACCACCCAATCATGCTGCAGATTGAAGTGAATCCACAACCTGATTGGCTTACAGTAGAATTCCGGAATTAGCCAATCATGTGCAGCCCATTGTGTAAATAATGTATATAAAGCAGATACTTTGAGGGGACTTTCATTCATTCCTCCTCACCACTATGAGCTGAATAACGAGCATGAAATCACTTTGCGACTCTGAGTATATTTCACCTTCCTTGGAGGTTTATAAGCAGAGGTTGGATGGTCATCTGTCATGGATGCTTTAGCTGAGATTCCTGGATTGCAGAGGTTTCAGTAGATGAGCCTTCGAGTCTCTTCATGAGAAATGTTGCATTTTCTGATTGCTTTCCCAGACTAAATAATGCTTTTAATTATTGCTTTTTTCTTCATTCTGATTTCCTGATCTACACTGTACATCTTCACTGGAGTAAGCAGAAGAAGGACTTTGCTCCTGCTAAAGGAAATAGTGATCAATCACTTTATATATCAGAGTAGCTGATAATACACTCAGAGCATATTTACCTGAATTAAGGAGATCTGAATGTAATAGATAAATAAAGAAGGTCCCTCTAAACCTGACCCCAAAATGATGATGTTGACCACAGCTTCAGTCAAATAAGGACTTTCCATGCCTGTCCATCAAAATCAGTGACCATGTTGCTGTCCAGGAGAAGGTGTCTCCTGAACTCTGGGCTATGGTAAGGCCAGGCAAAACTGGG
Source organism: Podarcis melisellensis (assembly GCF_964234715.1). Classification (NCBI taxonomy): domain Eukaryota; kingdom Metazoa; phylum Chordata; class Lepidosauria; order Squamata; family Lacertidae; genus Podarcis; species Podarcis melisellensis. The sequence continues at coordinate 6,914,834 of NC_138530.1, read as the reverse complement.
GGGAAGCCCAGTTTCCGTAATTTCTTGCAGGAATATCCTCAGACAACCAAACATTAACACAGGGGACATGGATGGATTGTTAGATAACAAAATCTCAGACCCTCCAACATTCGGCCAATTAAACTTGGGACGTGCGTCTTTCAGTGCCATACTCCCGGGCAAATGAGCTCAGGCTTCCCCTCTCCAACTCACTGTCATTGTCTCCTCCTCCTCCAGTGGAGGCAGCATTGGGCAGAGGAAGCATGGCTAATGGGTCCAGTGGGGGCAACCTGACCTGCATCACCAGCAGCTCCCCCTCCTCCATCTCCATGGGCTCCAGCACAGCCACCTTTTTTCAACCAAAGACATTCATCTGGGTGCTGAACTTTCAAAGGAGCTGAGCATCAAAAATGGGACATCCAATCAGAAGCTAGGATAGCTTCTGTAACCTGGGATGTCCCAATTGAATCAAGACTGTTGATGGATACGCAATCTCCGTTTCTAGTCGTTTTGACCTCAGGCATAGCGGACTACTTACCCTTCGATTGTTGTTGGACTACAATTCCCAGCAGTATAAACTGCCATTCCCACATGCCCTGGTTTATTCTGTGTGGGTTGAAGCCAAAGAGAGAGGGAGAGGTAATTATTAGCAGCATGAGGATGAGCTGAGCCCACTCATGGTAGCCACTGACACTACCTCCCGCCTTAGAAAAAGGACACTAATTTCCTCAGTCCATTTCACTGCCCGCTACCCCAACCTGGTTTCCTACCATGGTTTTCCTACCATCCTTTCCACTTCTGATTTATTTCTCCTCCCTGGATGTATACCTGAAGAAGAATCTCTACCCCCCCCCCCATCATTCAGCCCAGACACGGAGGTCCAGCTCCAAGGAACTTCTGGCATTTCCTTCATTGGGAGAGGGGAGGTTACAGGGAAGCAGGCAGAGGGCCTTTTAGGTAGTGGTGACTAAGGAACGAAGGGCATCAGCCTGGTATTGGTGCCCCTTAGTTCCTTAGTCACCATTGGGACACATAGGCTCATGAGAGAAATTGATACACATCCCGTTGAGTTCCTTGGGGGAAAATTGGGAGAGAATTGTCTAAACAAATAAATTAAAAGTGGTCTGGATATGTGTTCCTATGTGTTGAACTTTAGATATCCTTTTCTGCTCATATTTTATATTACTTCGCATCTGCAATTATAATTGGCTATGTATGTTAATTAAAGATGAAAAGAACAAAAGACCCAGATCAAGATTGAACCTGAGATCTTGATCATTAGGCAACCATAGCCCTCCTGACTCTTCATTTTCTTCCCTACCTCCCATCTCACACTCCCTGGCACCTCCCTAAGTTCCTTCTCTAATTCAGAGATTCCTGAAACTCCCCCTTCAGAAAATTCTTAGTCCTTCTCAGAGTACACCCATGAAAATCAATGAAACTGGGGTGCATTCAGCAGCATTAAATACCACTCTCAATGACCTATTGGCACCTACAAGGAAATAACTCCTTAAAAATCAGCTCCAGTTAGGTCATGACTCCAGTCTTGGTTGAGTTCAGCCTATCCCACCTGTGTTCACAGCACCAACTTGGCAGTGAAACCCAAGTTCTGCCTGGGTGCATGAAAAGCAATGCCTGCAGTTATCTGCTCCTGGGACCCGAGGATAAGAACTTCAGTGAAGAGGGATCTTGGGCAGATATGATACGCTTCCACTGGAGGTGGGTCATATTTAGTCAGAGATGCTTTTTTAAAAAATGAAAAAATACAATTTCGCAATTGCAGTTTAATTTGCGTTTAATTAGATGAACTTTATTTCATTGCCTGCTTTCACAAATGGATTGATCAGGACCACTTCCACAAGCAAAGATCCAGAAGAATCAGCGTAGCAATCAGGCTTTCACACCTATGGATGTGGGCTGCTCACTGATGTCACTCAAGGGCACAGCATTGCGCATTGAAGCCACAGTAAACTGGAAGATTTAGACCAGACGGGCAGCATTTGGTGATTCCCTTCTGGCAGAACCCTCCATTTCCTCACACACTGATGATTATCCTGAATAAAAGAAAGAAGGAAATCTGTAATCGATTGCACTTTCATGAGCCTGGAGTCAGATTGCTCACCTTCAGGAGATGAGGGAGGATCATAAAATTGTAGTGCTGGAAGGACTCAATGGAACATTTAAGGAATCTGTAGCAGAAAGGAAGAGGACATGCAGGTCCAGCCCCAGAAGACCTCTCAGAGGAATTTGCAAGATCAATGGCAACACCCCCTGGCCAATCCTGGATGTCAGGATGAGAGTCACTGACTCTGAGGACTCCACCGCACAAAGACCCAGGGAGACCTGAGGATCCCCTACTCCATTGATGTAGGAGGTGATGGAAAAGGCTGGACCCTCAAAGTGACACAGAATCTTGCAGGAAAGGTGGTGCTAACTATTATTTTATCTTTTATGCTGATATTTATATTGCACCTTTCTTCCAAGGAGCTCCATGTGGCGGAGATAATTCTCTCGGCTCCATTTTATCTTTACACCCACCCTGTGAGATAGTTTAGGCTGAGAGGCAGTGACTGGCCAAAGGTGAGCTTCACAGCCAAGTGGGGGCTAGAACCCTGATCTGCCAGGTCCTCCTCCAGCACTCTAACCACCACACCACACTGTTTCCTATTAGGCTGCTGCTGCTGCTGCTGCTGCTACAAAATAAAGCATCCACTTCAGCCCGTTCTGAGGGCAGCCTGCACCCTGTCTCCTTTTGCCCCAGTTTTGCCTGGCCTTGCCATAGCACAGAGCCCCCCCCCACACCTTCTCCTGGACAGAAAGATGGTCACTGATTTAGATGGACAGGCATGGAGAGGAAAGTCCTGATTTGACTGAAGCTCTGGTCAATAGCATCATATTTTTGATAGAATGGTCATGTTCAGAGAGACGTTATTTATTTATCTACTGTTTTTTTATTTCTTTTGCCAAAAAGAAAAAAAAGAAAAACAAAGTAATGGTTCACCAGGACTTACATATAGCAATTTTGAAACAGGAAGAGGAAACAGCGCCTGACTTATAATCAAAAAAGGCATGGAACAAAAAATTATTTTCAAATAAATAGCATACTAAAAATAGTTTAATTTGAATGGTTCTATATGAAGTGCTTAGATGAAGTAATATTTGTGATCCACCAGTTTCCTTTGGGAAGAAGAACAGGATAAAAATTGAAGTAATAAATAAACCTTCGTAAATAAAAATTTGTTTAGTTTGTTTTATAGGGGGGGAATAAGATTTGGAGGAGAAGGAAATAATCATACTAAAATGTGAGTTATTAGCATCAAGTTCAGTGAATGAACAGTTGGATGGAGAGTCAAAAGTGACCTGGAGATCAACTAGTCCCACCCTTGCTCAATGCAAGATCTTCAATGACAAGATCCCTCATAGATAGTCCCTCAAAACCTGCTTCTCTGTCATTTCCACCACTAAAAATTTTGTGATTCCCAGCTGTAATGGTTGAGTGAAAAGAAAAGAAAGGTTAAAAACTAAATGAAAAATAAGGGAGAGGATTTGCTGAATTAACAATTAGAAATTGGAATACAGAAAGGGGAGGTATGAGGAAGTCGGGGAAGTAAGTTATAAGAAAATAAGGGATTGAAACTATACTTGTTTTTTGTGTGTTTTGTATGTATTGTTGTTTTGTTTTGTTTTTATATAATTTTTGAAACTTCATTTTTTTAAAAATAATATTATTAAGTTTTTGTTTAACAATAAAAAACATACATAATAACATAATATTTTCCAATATCCACATTTCATTCTCATCCTTGGACTTCCTCACAACTCTTGTTCCTGCATTCTAAACTCATAAATTTTACCAGCAAATTATTAACTTGGTTCAATTCATATAATATAATTTTCCAATATTAATATCTCAAATTTTGGAATTTAAAATCACTCTTATTGAAGCTTAATTATAAAATATTATTTATCCAAAATTTATCTTTTCTTCTTCCAATTACATTTTAGTTTGTATTCTTTATAACTAATTTGTTGAAGCCATACTTTTACTAATCTTACATCTTTCTTAACATTCATACAATTTACAATATTTTTGTAAATAGTCCTTAAATTTCTTCCAGTCCTCCTCCACCAGTTCTTCTCCCAGGTCTCGGATTCTGCCAGTCATCTCCGCCAGTTCCATATAGTCTATCAGTTGCACCTGCCATTCTTCCAGTGTGGGCAAATCTTGAGTTTTCCAGCATTTGGTGATGAGTATCCTTGCTGCTGTTGTAATTTTTTTTTGTATGTATGTATTGTTGTTTTGTTTTGTTTTTATATAATTTTTGAAACTTCAATAAATATCTATTTTTTTTAAAAAAAATACATTTCTGGGGAAGTTCATTGACTGTGAATGGAACGTCTTTTGACAGATAGTTAAAGAAGAGAAACAAATTGATTCCAATGTTGCCTTTTGCATTTAAAAGAAACAAAAAGTTTGAAAAATGAAAGTAATTTTCTTTTGTTGGACCTGCTATCAAAAGATGGATACAAATGGAAATTGTCTCCTCTAGAGGGAGCTTGTTAAATTGTTGCTGGAGTCGATCTGGGGATTTCACAGCTGTGGAGATTAGGATAGTGGGACCAGACTCTGACCTTGAATAAAAATGTGTTCAGAAGAAGTTTTGGTGCTTGCTTTTTGCAAGACAAGCACTTTGTTGGAGCAGATGCATGAGAAGATGGATTTGATGACTGTTGCAGTTCAAAATTTTGGACAAACAGTGAATACAGTGGTGCCCCGCAAGACGAATGCCTCGCTAAACGAAAAACCCGCAAGACGAAAGGGTTTTCCGATTTTTTAGCGGCTTCGCAAGACGAATTTCCCTATGGGCTTGCTTCGCAAGACGAAAGCCCATAGGGAAATCTCCGGGGACAGCGGGGAAGCGCAGCGCGCCTTCTCCTCTGTTCCCGGACCTGTCCTAAGGCTTGGTGGGACGTCCAGGAACAGAGGACAAGGCGCGAAGGGCTTCTCCTCTGTTCCCGGGGCTTGCGGTGGGAGGAGGGTTTTTCCTCCCCACCGCCAACATTCAGAACAGCATTCTGAATGTTGGCGGTGGGGAGGAAAGCCCTCCTCCCACTGCAAGCCTTCAGGACAGGTCCGGGAACAACTCCGGACAAGCTGGGCGAGGGGGCGCATAAAGATGTTAAAAAGCATTGGGGAGAGTATCGCACCCTGGGGCACTGCACACACCAAGGAGTGGCGGGATGACAATTCTCCCCCAAGCGCCACCCTCTGTCCCCGACCAGAGAGAAATGAGCACAGCCATTGAAGGACTGTGCCCTGGATCCCCACGTCGGCAAGGCGGTGGTCCAGGAGTTTGTGATCGACCATGTCGAAGGCTGCTGACAGGTCTAGAAGAATCAGCAGCCCTGACCCGCCTCGATCCAGCTGCCTGCGGAGATCATCTGCTAGGGCGACCAGAGTCGTCTCGGTCCCATGACCAGCACTGAAGCCGGACTGGAATGGATCCAGAGCTGATGTTTCATCCAGAAACCTACCAAGCTGTTCAGCAACCGCTCTCTCAATCACCTTACCCAGGAATGGAAGATTCGAAACCGGGCGGTAATTGGATAGATCTAAGGGATCTAATGATGTTTTCTTTAAAAGCGGGTGCACCACTGCCTCCTTCAGTTCCCCTGGGAATGTCCCAGTGCCAAGGAACAAATTGATGATATCCCCCAGGGGGGCCCGCACCTCGCCTGGACACACTCTAATCAGCCAGGACGGGCACGGGTCGAGAGGTGGGCTTTCCAGCTCGGAGGAGTCTGTCCACATCGGCTGGGGATATCCGGTCAAAGTGGTCCAATACTGGACCCGAGGACAGTCAAGGGGCCTCCAGTTTGCTGGGAGGTTATATGACGTTGGATCAAGCAGTCCTTATCTCCTTATGTCTGAGACAGCGTTCCTGTTCGTCACACAAGCGTCCAGTCACACACTGGAGCGTAAGATCTGCAGGATTCATCGATTCCAAAGTTAGACACAAATTGTCATAACTTTTGTCCAAAGAGCTGAGCAAAATATAAACCTTCAGTTCCTCAGAAAAGTTGACTTGCAACAGTCTCAGCTTGTTGAAAACAGAGAGCATCTCAGTGACATGCTGTCTGATGTTATCACCAGGACGCAGCTTTATCTCAAACAAGCGTCTGGTAGTGTGGATTTTTGCCCCAGCTGTGGTCCTGTGGTGCACTCTCTCTGTGCCTGGTAGGCCTCATGAGCAGGCTCCAGCCCCTCTACCAAAGGCAGCTGTGAGCCCTCCAAACTGAGCACTATAGCTCCCAGGGCTTTCTGGTTCCTCCTCTGTGAGGCATGGTGCTGCTGCTCCGGCTGCAGCTTGCTGTGGGAGCTCTTGGACTGCCCCCCACAGACCCTTGGCTACCAGCCAGGCCTTCAGCTTCCTGCTCCACTCCTCCCAATTTTTGCCATTTAATTTTTCAAAAGGGACGGAGTATGACTCCTGGCCGTCTGCCATCTTCTCCCCCGGGGCTCAGCGTACTCACGTAACAGCAGCTGCTCCGGCACCCAGTTCTGCAGATCAGATCCTCCCAGCGAGCTTCTCTCTGCCTCAAAACGTTAGGCAAAACTCCAACTGGTTCCAGCTCAGCTCAGCTGGCTCCCCCCCCCCCCAGGCACAACGCAGCAACAGCTTCAAAGGCTTGGCTGACTTCCATAACCTGTGGAATTAAGATGGCGTCTGTCACGTTTCCCCTTAATATTGTGCTTCTGTGCCGATAGAAAACACCTTCAGCTCTCTTAGCTTAGTCCCAGCAGAGTTCACGCAGCGGTGAAACACTGTTGCCGTGTGTGGGTAATAAATCAGACTGCAAGCTTTTCGCTTATCTCCAACAGTCTTTTATTGCGTAGAATAACATCGTAAATTTAGCCCGGCGAACAAGCAGACATACTCTTCGCCTCTCAGTCAAAACCGAAAGAGAACACACACAAAGGAAAATTCCCGTATGTGAACATAACCACGCCTCAGAATGTGAGACGTCACTCAGAACTGTTTAACCCTGTAAGTTCTGATTCTCCGCAGAGACCCCAAATAAAATTCTGACGACTGAGAAAGAAGCATCTGTTAGTCTTATGGAACCTCTCGCCTCTCAAAACCACTAGCTTAGTTTTTGTATTTACTTTGGAAAGGTAACAGTTTTTTGTTTGTTTGTTTGTTTTCTGCAAGTAAGAAGACAACATTTTCATATATGACGTATAACTAAAATACAAATATTACTAGAAGATGTGGTGATGGCCATTAGCTTCGATTGTATACTACTGGGTGATGATGATGGGGCCCCACCATGCCACACCCCAGCCAGGCTGGATAGAGGACTATAATTTAATTGTAGAGCAATGTAACCTTCATAGTTATAGGGGCTGTGACTGGGTAATAAAATGTGTATGTTGTATTTTATGAATTTCACGTAAAATAGGAAGCTGCCACCATGAATGGGAGCAGAGCTTGGCTCACATTCAAAAGTTTCTTTATTTGCCAGCTTGTGACCGGATGCTCCTTTTGACTCAGGTGCATAAGGATGAGAATGCCAGTGCCCTCCCTGTTGGATGGGAGATTGGTTTGAGCTTCTCTGTGTTGACCGTTGCTTATGAGACATTTGAGACATAGGGATAATGGGTCATTGCAATCATTGCAGTGGGGAGCATTCAGCTGAGCCAACCTGCTTGAAAAGGAATGGAACTGATGACCTAACCACTTCCTTAACTCCATCACTTCCTTAAAACTGACTAGTGATGGATTATGAGCCTCCTTGGCATGCTTACACATGTGGACACTGAAAGGCAGTTATGGTACTGATTCAATTCAGTGAGGTCAGTCGTTCCACCCAGGTTGCAGAGATTGTATCCCTAGCCCTTGAGTTGATATCAATATGGCCTCTACTGGAGAGATGCAATTGATTAAAATTGAGGTGTCATTTATGTTGGAAAACAAGAGTTGATTAATTTATCCCCTTCAAGTTTTACACAATAGGCATTACATAATTTGGAGGGCTTTGGGACTCTTCTTATGACCCATTCCTCAGGGTACGTGTCATTTCTTTCTGTCCCCCCCCCCCCCAACCCAAGCATCAGTGTGGATACCTGACACGAAAAAAATCTGGCTCAGACACATATTTGAATGCATGGAAGTGGGGCAAAGGGAGCAAGGCATTTTCAGGAACATTCCCCCTATTCAAACCATTTTAAACATGTTTTGATGAGTGCAAGATTAAGCTCTCAGTGTAACGAAGAGCCCCAGTTCCCCTTGGTCTGAAGGCAAAATGCAGTGTAGCTAAAGACAGAAGAGCAAGCAAGAAAGGAGGAAGAGCAGCATTCTGAACAACCTTGTGAGAAAAGATAAAGGTACGGGGACCCCTGACCATTAGGACCAGTTGTGACTGACTCTGGGGTTGCGGTGCTCATTTCGCTTTATTGGCCAAGGGAGCTGGAGTACAGCTTCCAGGTCACGTGGCCAGCATGACTAAGCCGCTTCTGGCGAACGAGACCAGCGCACGGAAACGCCGTTTACCTTCCGGTTGGAGAGGTACCTATTGATCTACTTGCACTTTGACATGCGTTCCAACTGCTAGGTTGGCAGGAGCAGAGACCGAGCAACAGGAGCTCACCCCATCTTGGGGATTCGAACCACTGACCTTCCGATCGGCAAGTCCTAGGCTCTGTGGTTTAAGCCACAGCGCCACCCGCATCCCACGTCAGTAAAGATACTGACCCCTAAAATGCAACCTGCTTCTATTGGAAGATAATCCTTATATATTTTTTCTCCGCAGGCAGATCTCTATAAAAAACAGGTTTGACGTCACATCCTAGCAGCAGGTGGTTTCTTCAAGCCTGCTTAATCTGTGGCATTACATTTAAGAGTCCCAGGGACCACCACTTGACATCTTTGTTATGTGTGATGGCTTACAGTGTGGATGGCTGCATCCATCTCTTAAAAATAGCACACAAGCATTAAAAGAGATACAGTAAATGTCCAATTCAGTGGTTGGACAAAGTTCCCCATCAAATGCAAAGTGGGGGGAAAGTCTTGTTGCAGCAATTTTTATCCAAAATGCATTTAAGAAGCAGTAAACCCCTTTCAATACAGGGGAACTTACATGTGCATAAATATACGTATGGTTCTCATGTAGCTTGTGAATTTTATCCAAACACCTAGAAGAGTAGTGCAAAAAAAAGGGGGGGAATGCAAATCATTCTAAAGCCAATTTCAGGAGCACATTTGCAGAGTATGTATACGAGTCAATACCCAAACATCAGACATAGACATTTAATATACATGTATCATTTCCAATTAGATTTATTTTGAGAAGAAAGAAATCTCGTTATATTTTGCAGCAATACAAGCCTGAAGACACGATCCATTTTCTTTCAAATTCCCGGAACATGGTTTCCTGCAACAAGAACACATGCGATCCCACTTTCTTTCTATATCATCTATTCATTACCTCTCGGTTGAAACACAATTGCTTTGGTTTTCTATTTTCAGGAAATTAACACGTATTTGGCCCTCTCTCTTTAGGGGGCATTGAGGGCATCGATTATTCGGTGGAGCTCAGCACTAATCAATTGGTGGAGAGAAGCATCTAGGCCTTCTATGTTGAACGGGGCCTGCTTTTCCCCCTGTTTTTCAGGGAAGCATTTGATTCTTGGATTAATTGGTGGAGAGGAGCACTGCTGCGGATAATGTGATTTATTCGCCCTTTTCTTTGAATGATGGCATTGATGCTTTCCACTAATCTCCTGAGAGAATCATTGGTCCCTTCGCCTTCTCTCTTGTTTGCCCCCTTCATCCCTTCGTCTTCTGCTGTCAGGGACGAATCACTGAAGCCATCAACTGGAAAGAGAAAATGGTGTTGTTGTTAATAATAATAAATAATAATAATAATAATAATAATAATAATAACAACAAATTTAAAACACTTAATTGTAAAAGCAGCATAAAATACATTATAAAAACTTGAATAAAAATAAAATTCAAAGTTCAGAAATCAATTTGGGGGAAATCCCTCTAATAAGCATTAGATAGTCACCAGGGCTAGCTGGCTGAGTTAGTCCTACTTGGGCCAGCAAGAAAGCCAGGGGGAGAATTAGCTGTGGGGTCTCAGAGCATGTATTCTTCATGAAAGGGTAGAGGGAGGGAACAGAAGGGAAATAAAAGATCAGGCTGAATTCAAATTATAGGCCAGGGGGAATAGCTCTGTCTTACAGGCCCGACGGAAAGAAGTTAAATCCTGAAGCGCCCTAGTCTCATGGGACAGAGCATTCCACCAGGCTGGGCCATCACGGAAAAGGCCCTGGCCCTGGTGGAGGATAGTCTGACTTCCTTAGGGCCCAGGACCTCTAAACTATGATTATTCATGGACCTTAAGGTCCTCTGTGGGGCATACCATGAGAGGCGGTCCCGTAAAAATGAGGGCCCAAAGCCACAAAGGGCTTTAAAGGTCAAGACCAGCACCTTGAACTTGACCCTATACTCCACTGGGAGCCAGTGCAACTGGTAAAGCACTGGGTGAATATCCTCCCATGGCAGGGACCCTGTGAGGAGCCTCGCTGCAGCATTCTGCACCCGCTGGAGTTTGTGGGACAGTTTCAAGGGCAGCCTCGCTTAGAGCAAATTTCAGTAGTCAAGCCTGGAGGTGACCGTAGCATGGATCACTATGGCCAGATCAGAGTGGGAAAGGTAAGGGACCACCTGCTTAATGCGGTGAAGATGGAAAAATGTTGCCTTGGCTGTTGCTGTAACCTGTGCCTGCATGGAAAGGGAGGCATCAAGGATTACACCCAAACTCTTAATGGAAGGCACTGGCACTATCTCCTTTCTTCTTATTTGAATTCATTAGTTCAGATGCTATCCTTTGGAGCAGCAGAAAACAAACTTGCTCCATCTTGTTGTCTGTGACAACTTTTGAGATATTTGAAGGTGGCTAGCATCAGATCTCTCCTGCCAACCTAGCAGTTCAAAAGCACATCAAAGTGCAAGTAGATAAATAGGTACCTCTCCGGTGGGAAGGTAAACGGCGTTTCCGTGCGCTGCTCTGGTTCGCCAAAAGAGGCTTAGTCATGCTGGCCACATGACCCGGAAGCTGTACGCCAGCTCCCTCGGCCAATAAAGGGAGATGAGCACCGCAACCCCAGAGTCCGCCACGACTGGACCTAATGGTCAGGAGTCCCTTTACCTTTACCTGTACTAGCATCAGATCTCAGTCTCCTCTTTTTCAGGGACATTATTGCAATAAATCAGAGAGAGAGAGAGAGAGAGAGAGAGAGAGAGAGAGAGAGAATACTCAGGCAACTACTGATAATCCGTGTGCACTTCTTCAGTATCTGAAGAAGTGTGCATGCACACGAAAGCTCATACCAAGAACTAACTTAGTTGGTCTTTAAGGTGCTACTGGAAGGAATTTTTTTTGTTTTGGTAAAAATTGAGCAATTTATAAAGACTAATGGTTTGCAGCAGATACTGGAAGATAAAAAGATCCTACTAAAAGGTTCAGTTACAAGGCAGGAAATGGAACAGGCAATAAACTCAATGCAACTTGGCAAGACCTGATGGTCAATCAGTGAAATATTACAAGACACTGAAAGATTGGCTTATTCAACCCCTGGTAGAAGTATCTAATTTGATTTTACGAGGGGGCAAAGCACCTGAAACCTGGAAGGAAACTTATATCACTCTGATTCCTAAACAGGGTCAAGATAGATCCAATGTTAAAACCTATAGACCAATCTCCCTACTCAATGTGGATTATAAAATTTTGGCAAATATAATGGCTAACAGGCTAAAGAAGGTTTTATCTAAGTATATCCACAAGGACCAGGCAGGATTTCTGCCTGGAAGACAAATGAAAGACAATATTAGAAATGTGGTGGATATCCTGGAAAAGCTGGAAGCAAGAAAGAGTTGTAAAGGAATGTTAATGTTTATTGATGCAGAGAACGCCTTTGACAATGTATCTTGGAGTTTTATGCTATATAATTTTGAGAGTATGGGGGTGGGCCAAGATTTTTTAAATGGAATTAAAGCAATCTATCAGGAACAAAAGCTAAAATTATTGGAAATAATGTGGTTTCAGAGGAAATTAGAATTGAGAAGGGAACCAGGCAAGGGTGCCCACTTTCCCCTCTGCTGTTTATTTCAGTTCTAGAGGTCTTGCTAAGTATGATTAGAAAGGATGAACAAATTAAAGGTATTACAGTAGGATCCAAACAATATAAATTAAAAGCCTTTGTGGATGATCTAGTATTGACATTACAAGACCCAGACTCCAGTGCAGTTAAAGCACTGGAGCTGATACAAGAGTTTGGACAGGTAGCAGGATTTAAACTAAACAAAAGCAAAACCAAAGCATTAGAGAAAAATCTGGATAATGATGAAAGAAAATCACTACAAGAAAAGACAGGCCTAGATATTGTGAAAAAAGTTAAATACTTGGGGGTGAATCTGTCTGGGGAAAATCTGAATAAAGACAACTACGAGAAATTATGGAATGAAATTAAGAGAGATTTGGAGATAAGGTCAAATTTAAAATTGTCACTAATGGGCCGGATTTCAGTGATTAAGATGAATGTGCTGCCAAAGATGCTTTTTTTGTTCCAAGCCCTCCCAGTTATAGACAATGTAAAATGTTTTAAAGAATGGCAGAAAGCTTTATCTAGATATATCTGGCAGGGGAAGAAAACCTAGAATTAAATATAAATTCCTTACGGACTCTAAAGAAAGAGGGGGATTTCCCCTGCCAGATTTAAAAATTTATTTTGAAGCAGCAGCATTCTGCTGGATTAAAGAGTGGATGCAACTGGAAGATACAGATCTATTAGATTTGGAGGGTTTTGACAATGTGTTTGGTTGGCATGCATATCTAGGGTATGATAAGGTAAAGGCCCATAGTGCCTTCAAAAATTAGGTAATTAGGAAATCATTGTATAATGTTTGGATAAAATATAAAGATCTTTTAGAAAGAAAGACACCCAGATGGCTTTCACCAATGGAGGCAAAGGCCCAGAAAAAGTTAAATATGGACACCAAATGGTTGAGATATTCTGATTTACTGTTGGAAGATGAAGAAGGATATAAATTAAAACCATTTGATCAAATTAAAGATAAGTTAGATTGGTTACATTATCTCCAGATTAATGAATTGTATAAAATCGATAAGAGAAATGGTTTTGCTTCTGAAAAATCCAAGTCGGAGATGGAGTTGTTTGATAATAAAGGCAAAAATTTATCGAAAATGTATAAGTTATTGTTGGAGTGGCACACAAAAGATGAACGAGCTGATTCCTGAACCTTGTAAGGGTGCGGACACTCAGCTGCACCCAGCCACTTGGGAGGCGTATAAATCATAAAATTATGATGATGATTATTACTGCTCCTGGGATTTTTTCTGCACAGCTGAAAAGCCTATATCTTGCAGGTTGTTAATGCAAGGAGAGAAGAATTAGCAGATAATGCACCCACAGAAACACATAACTGGCAACTATGTCAGTTTTCATTCCATTCTACTGAAGGTTCCCCTATGCTTTCAACATCTGCTAATCAGAATTACAGCTGTTCTGAACTTCAGAAATAGATTGTCATTTGTGCCCTCTCTGAGAATGGTATTTTCTGGAATCTCCCCAGTAGTGTTGCCAATGTGTCTTGCTCAGCTCACACCCAAATTTTCTGGCTATAGTCTTTCTCAGCTATCAGCCAGGTGAGGAGGGGGTAAGGCCCACCCATTTGGCCAGGGGAAACAATCTCTTCATTGGCTATGAAACTTGCTGGGTTAGGTCCATAATGGAATCCTTCATCAGATTTCTACTCTTCCTAGATCCAGGACCTCTGGAATTAGAAAGGACTTGGGGATCATGCACGCTAACTCTTCTAAACTCACAGCAATATAAATGACCACCATGGAACCTGCCTTGTGGCTCAGTCAGTATCCTGAACATTTCTGCTTTTGCAAAAGCCATGTATTCAATTTCAATTTCAATATTAAATATATTGTTAAATACTTTCCTCCTCCTCCACCCCTTTTTAAGCAGCCAGATAGGAGAGGGAGCAGCCAATTCATACTGTTGTTCCACCTACAGCAGTTTCTCAGGGTCTCCGGCAGGGGAAATACCTGGGACTGAACCTGCGACCTTCTGCATTTCCAGCAGATGCTCCCTTCCTGTGCCCTCTTACCTGCAACAACATGGAAGAGGATGAAGACCAGAGTAAAGCTCAGGTAGAGGAATCTCATGACAGCAGTTTCTTCTGAGATCTCTGCCAAAGGGAAGGCACTCTAAGGCAGAAGGAAGTGGAGTTTGGATGGAACAAGGAGGTTCTCTCTACTTATAGTGTTGCAGTACCAAATCCGGTAACTGTCAGCATAGCACCTGAACCCTCCAGGCCCCTTTCTCTTAAATCATCCTAAGCCATTTATTTATCTTGCACATCAGCCTAAGATTTACCCACACCATCACCTTTCTCATATATTGACAATCTGTCCTGTGCTCCAGGCTACAAACAGGAATTTCGTGCAACTCTCAGCATCCAAACTCTTCTCTCTTAACTCATCCTATGCAATTTATTCATCTTGGAGGACTTCCTAATATTTACCTGCAGAACAGCCTTTCTCCTCCTGTTTTCTTTCCATATCAGTTAAGAGATTTCCTGTCATCTCATAAGAGCTGTTGCCAACTTCACGGAGCCTGGATAGAAAGGAAGTGGAATTTCAGGAAAAGCTCGGCTGTAATGCAGTTTGATACAACCTCTTCGGGTTGGACTGTTCAGTTTGACTGCAGTAGCCATACCTACCAAGAAAGAAACTTTTCAGTGAGCTTTTCTCCTGGCCTGCACCTTTTGGGATGCATTTTGCTTAACAGGCTTGTTTTTGTGTTTCGTCTAGTTTTATGTCCATTGCTGCCATTATAGGCTTCCCACACAAACACCCACATAAATCAATGACTTCATCCCCTCATTCATAAGTTATAAACACAAGCAAGAACAAGAAATGTAAGAATTAACAAAAAGAAAGAAAACACCAAGAAGATATAAGGAGACAACTGTTAGCAGAAAAATTGTTTAAATTGTTTTGATCAGTTCTACTCTGCTTTTCAGCCAAAAGGTTCCCAGAGTGGCTTATGTACAATTTAAAAAAACAAAAAACCAAACATGGCACAGGAAGGGAAGAGGAAAACTAAAACCTGAACTGCTTACCAATTTGTAGACAATCATGGCCAGCTGACCCAGTTCCGGGCCAGGAGGTGCCTAATTCAGGTTGGCCTCCAGCAAAAGCAGATGCCATGAGCCCTACTTCCTATCTCTCCCCAAGAGGCAGTCTGGTGGAGTGGTCCATTAGGAGCTCCATCTTTCCTGCACTGCTTGCATCCCCCCTGGGGAAGCTCAGGCTTCCCCTTTCCGACTCCTTCTGTTATGTACTGAGTCAAATAGGATCCAAACTGCAGCACTCTGATTGGTCCTAGAACAATAGGATCCAAAAGGCAGCAGTCTGATTGGTCCTAGAACAATGCAGCAGTATGATTGGTTGGCAGGAACCACCCAATCATGCTGCAGATTGAAGTGAATCCACAACCTGATTGGCTTACAGTAGAATTCCGGAATTAGCCAATCATGTGCAGCCCATTGTGTAAATAATGTATATAAAGCAGATACTTTGAGGGGACTTTCATTCATTCCTCCTCACCACTATGAGCTGAATAAAGAGCATGAAATCACTTTGCGACTCTGAGTATATTTCACCTTCCTTGGAGGTTTATAAGCAGAGGTTGGATGGTCATCTGTCATGGATGCTTTAGCTGAGATTCCTGGATTGCAGAGGTTTCAGTAGATGAGCCTTCGAGTCTCTTCATGAGAAATGTTGCATTTTCTGATTGCTTTCCCAGACTAAATAATGCTTTTAATTATTGCTTTTTTCTTCATTCTGATTTCCTGATCTACACTGTACATCTTCACTGGAGTAAGCAGAAGAAGGACTTTGCTCCTGCTAAAGGAAATAGTGATCAATCACTTTATATATCAGAGTAGCTGATAATACACTCAGAGCATATTTACCTGAATTAAGGAGATCTGAATGTAATAGATAAATAAAGAAGGTCCCTCTAAACCTGACCCCAAAATGATGATGTTGACCACAGCTTCAGTCAAATAAGGACTTTCCATGCCTGTCCATCAAAATCAGTGACCATGTTGCTGTCCAGGAGAAGGTGTCTCCTGAACTCTGGGCTATGGTAAGGCCAGGCAAAACTGGGGGGAAGCCCAGTTTCCGTAATTTCTTGCAGGAATATCCTCAGACAACCAAACATTAACACAGGGGACATGGATGGATTGTTAGATAACAAAATCTCAGACCCTCCAACATTCGGCCAATTAAACTTGGGACGTGCGTCTTTCAGTGCCATACTCCCGGGCAAATGAGCTCAGGCTTCCCCTCTCCAACTCACTGTCATTGTCTCCTCCTCCTCCAGTGGAGGCAGCATTGGGCAGAGGAAGCATGGCTAATGGGTCCAGTGGGGGCAACCTGACCTGCATCACCAGCAGCTCCCCCTCCTCCATCTCCATGGGCTCCAGCACAGCCACCTTTTTTCAACCAAAGACATTCATCTGGGTGCTGAACTTTCAAAGGAGCTGAGCATCAAAAATGGGACATCCAATCAGAAGCTAGGATAGCTTCTGTAACCTGGGATGTCCCAATTGAATCAAGACTGTTGATGGATACGCAATCTCCGTTTCTAGTCGTTTTGACCTCAGGCATAGCGGACTACTTACCCTTCGATTGTTGTTGGACTACAATTCCCAGCAGTATAAACTGCCATTCCCACATGCCCTGGTTTATTCTGTGTGGGTTGAAGCCAAAGAGAGAGAGAGAGGTAATTATTAGCAGCATGAGGATGAGCTGAGCCCACTCATGGTAGCCACTGACACTACCTCCCGCCTTAGAAAAAGGACACTAATTTCCTCAGTCCATTTCACTGCCCGCTACCCCAACCTGGTTTCCTACCATGGTTTTCCTACCATCCTTTCCACTTCTGATTTATTTCTCCTCCCTGGATGTATACCTGAAGAAGAATCTCTACCCCCCCCCCATCATTCAGCCCAGACACGGAGGTCCAGCTCCAAGGAACTTCTGGCATTTCCTTCATTGGGAGAGGGGAGGTTACAGGGAAGCAGGCAGAGGGCCTTTTAGGTAGTGGTGACTAAGGAACGAAGGGCATCAGCCTGGTATTGGTGCCCCTTAGTTCCTTAGTCACCATTGGGACACATAGGCTCATGAGAGAAATTGATACACATCCCGTTGAGTTCCTTGGGGGAAAATTGGGAGAGAATTGTCTAAACAAATAAATTAAAAGTGGTCTGGATATGTGTTCCTATGTGTTGAACTTTAGATATCCTTTTCTGCTCATATTTTATATTACTTCGCATCTGCAATTATAATTGGCTATGTATGTTAATTAAAGATGAAAAGAACAAAAGACCCAGATCAAGATTGAACCTGAGATCTTGATCATTAGGCAACCATAGCCCTCCTGACTCTTCATTTTCTTCCCTACCTCCCATCTCACACTCCCTGGCACCTCCCTAAGTTCCTTCTCTAATTCAGAGATTCCTGAAACTCCCCCTTCAGAAAATTCTTAGTCCTTCTCAGAGTACACCCATGAAAATCAATGAAACTGGGGTGCATTCAGCAGCATTAAATACCACTCTCAATGACCTATTGGCACCTACAAGGAAATAACTCCTTAAAAATCAGCTCCAGTTAGGTCATGACTCCAGTCTTGGTTGAGTTCAGCCTATCCCACCTGTGTTCACAGCACCAACTTGGCAGTGAAACCCAAGTTCTGCCTGGGTGCATGAAAAGCAATGCCTGCAGTTATCTGCTCCTGGGACCCGAGGATAAGAACTTCAGTGAAGAGGGATCTTGGGCAGATATGATACGCTTCCACTGGAGGTGGGTCATATTTAGTCAGAGATGCTTTTTTAAAAAATGAAAAAATACAATTTCGCAATTGCAGTTTAATTTGCGTTTAATTAGATGAACTTTATTTCATTGCCTGCTTTCACAAATGGATTGATCAGGACCACTTCCACAAGCAAAGATCCAGAAGAATCAGCGTAGCAATCAGGCTTTCACACCTATGGATGTGGGCTGCTCACTGATGTCACTCAAGGGCACAGCATTGCGCATTGAAGCCACAGTAAACTGGAAGATTTAGACCAGACGGGCAGCATTTGGTGATTCCCTTCTGGCAGAACCCTCCATTTCCTCACACACTGATGATTATCCTGAATAAAAGAAAGAAGGAAATCTGTAATCGATTGCACTTTCATGAGCCTGGAGTCAGATTGCTCACCTTCAGGAGATGAGGGAGGATCATAAAATTGTAGTGCTGGAAGGACTCAATGGAACATTTAAGGAATCTGTAGCAGAAAGGAAGAGGACATGCAGGTCCAGCCCCAGAAGACCTCTCAGAGGAATTTGCAAGATCAATGGCAACACCCCCTGGCCAATCCTGGATGTCAGGATGAGAGTCACTGACTCTGAGGACTCCACCGCACAAAGACCCAGGGAGACCTGAGGATCCCCTACTCCATTGATGTAGGAGGTGATGGAAAAGGCTGGACCCTCAAAGTGACACAGAATCTTGCAGGAAAGGTGGTGCTAACTATTATTTTATCTTTTATGCTGATATTTATATTGCACCTTTCTTCCAAGGAGCTCCATGTGGCGGAGATAATTCTCTCGGCTCCATTTTATCTTTACACCCACCCTGTGAGATAGTTTAGGCTGAGAGGCAGTGACTGGCCAAAGGTGAGCTTCACAGCCAAGTGGGGGCTAGAACCCTGATCTGCCAGGTCCTCCTCCAGCACTCTAACCACCACACCACACTGTTTCCTATTAGGCTGCTGCTGCTGCTGCTGCTGCTACAAAATAAAGCATCCACTTCAGCCCGTTCTGAGGGCAGCCTGCACCCTGTCTCCTTTTGCCCCAGTTTTGCCTGGCCTTGCCATAGCACAGAGCCCCCCCCACACCTTCTCCTGGACAGAAAGATGGTCACTGATTTAGATGGACAGGCATGGAGAGGAAAGTCCTGATTTGACTGAAGCTCTGGTCAATAGCATCATATTTTTGATAGAATGGTCATGTTCAGAGAGACGTTATTTATTTATCTACTGTTTTTTTATTTCTTTTGCCAAAAAGAAAAAAAAGAAAAACAAAGTAATGGTTCACCAGGACTTACATATAGCAATTTTGAAACAGGAAGAGGAAACAGCGCCTGACTTATAATCAAAAAAGGCATGGAACAAAAAATTATTTTCAAATAAATAGCATACTAAAAATAGTTTAATTTGAATGGTTCTATATGAAGTGCTTAGATGAAGTAATATTTGTGATCCACCAGTTTCCTTTGGGAAGAAGAACAGGATAAAAATTGAAGTAATAAATAAACCTTCGTAAATAAAAATTTGTTTAGTTTGTTTTATAGGGGGGGAATAAGATTTGGAGGAGAAGGAAATAATCATACTAAAATGTGAGTTATTAGCATCAAGTTCAGTGAATGAACAGTTGGATGGAGAGTCAAAAGTGACCTGGAGATCAACTAGTCCCACCCTTGCTCAATGCAAGATCTTCAATGACAAGATCCCTCATAGATAGTCCCTCAAAACCTGCTTCTCTGTCATTTCCACCACTAAAAATTTTGTGATTCCCAGCTGTAATGGTTGAGTGAAAAGAAAAGAAAGGTTAAAAACTAAATGAAAAATAAGGGAGAGGATTTGCTGAATTAACAATTAGAAATTGGAATACAGAAAGGGGAGGTATGAGGAAGTCGGGGAAGTAAGTTATAAGAAAATAAGGGATTGAAACTATACTTGTTTTTTGTGTGTTTTGTATGTATTGTTGTTTTGTTTTGTTTTTATATAATTTTTGAAACTTCATTTTTTTAAAAATAATATTATTAAGTTTTTGTTTAACAATAAAAAACATACATAATAACATAATATTTTCCAATATCCACATTTCATTCTCATCCTTGGACTTCCTCACAACTCTTGTTCCTGCATTCTAAACTCATAAATTTTACCAGCAAATTATTAACTTGGTTCAATTCATATAATATAATTTTCCAATATTAATATCTCAAATTTTGGAATTTAAAATCACTCTTATTGAAGCTTAATTATAAAATATTATTTATCCAAAATTTATCTTTTCTTCTTCCAATTACATTTTAGTTTGTATTCTTTATAACTAATTTGTTGAAGCCATACTTTTACTAATCTTACATCTTTCTTAACATTCATACAATTTACAATATTTTTGTAAATAGTCCTTAAATTTCTTCCAGTCCTCCTCCACCAGTTCTTCTCCCAGGTCTCGGATTCTGCCAGTCATCTCCGCCAGTTCCATATAGTCTATCAGTTGCATCTGCCATTCTTCCAGTGTGGGCAAATCTTGAGTTTTCCAGCATTTGGTGATGAGTATCCTTGCTGCTGTTGTAATTTTTTTTTGTATGTATGTATTGTTGTTTTGTTTTGTTTTTATATAATTTTTGAAACTTCAATAAATATCTATTTTTTTAAAAAAAAATACATTTCTGGGGAAGTTCATTGACTGTGAATGGAACGTCTTTTGACAGATAGTTAAAGAAGAGAAACAAATTGATTCCAATGTTGCCTTTTGCATTTAAAAGAAACAAAAAGTTTGAAAAATGAAAGTAATTTTCTTTTGTTGGACCTGCTATCAAAAGATGGATACAAATGGAAATTGTCTCCTCTAGAGGGAGCTTGTTAAATTGTTGCTGGAGTCGATCTGGGGATTTCACAGCTGTGGAGATTAGGATAGTGGGACCAGACTCTGACCTTGAATAAAAATGTGTTCAGAAGAAGTTTTGGTGCTTGCTTTTTGCAAGACAAGCACTTTGTTGGAGCAGATGCATGAGAAGATGGATTTGATGACTGTTGCAGTTCAAAATTTTGGACAAACAGTGAATACAGTGGTGCCCCGCAAGACGAATGCCTCGCTAAACGAAAAACCCGCAAGACGAAAGGGTTTTCCGATTTTTTAGCGGCTTCGCAAGACGAATTTCCCTATGGGCTTGCTTCGCAAGACGAAAGCCCATAGGGAAATCTCCGGGGACAGCGGGGAAGCGCAGCGCGCCTTCTCCTCTGTTCCCGGACCTGTCCTAAGGCTTGGTGGGACGTCCAGGAACAGAGGACAAGGCGCGAAGGGCTTCTCCTCTGTTCCCGGGGCTTGCGGTGGGAGGAGGGTTTTTCCTCCCCACCGCCAACATTCAGAACAGCATTCTGAATGTTGGCGGTGGGGAGGAAAGCCCTCCTCCCACTGCAAGCCTTCAGGACAGGTCCGGGAACAACTCCGGACAAGCTGGGCGAGGGGGCGCATAAAGATGTTAAAAAGCATTGGGGAGAGTATCGCACCCTGGGGCACTGCACACACCAAGGAGTGGCGGGATGACAATTCTCCCCCAAGCGCCACCCTCTGTCCCCGACCAGAGAGAAATGAGCACAGCCATTGAAGGACTGTGCCCTGGATCCCCACGTCGGCAAGGCGGTGGTCCAGGAGTTTGTGATCGACCATGTCGAAGGCTGCTGACAGGTCTAGAAGAATCAGCAGCCCTGACCCGCCTCGATCCAGCTGCCTGCGGAGATCATCTGCTAGGGCGACCAGAGTCGTCTCGGTCCCATGACCAGCACTGAAGCCGGACTGGAATGGATCCAGAGCTGATGTTTCATCCAGAAACCTACCAAGCTGTTCAGCAACCGCTCTCTCAATCACCTTACCCAGGAATGGAAGATTCGAAACCGGGCGGTAATTGGATAGATCTAAGGGATCTAATGATGTTTTCTTTAAAAGCGGGTGCACCACTGCCTCCTTCAGTTCCCCTGGGAATGTCCCAGTGCCAAGGAACAAATTGATGATATCCCCCAGGGGGGCCCGCACCTCGCCTGGACACACTCTAATCAGCCAGGACGGGCACGGGTCGAGAGGTGGGCTTTCCAGCTCGGAGGAGTCTGTCCACATCGGCTGGGGATATCCGGTCAAAGTGGTCCAATACTGGACCCGAGGACAGTCAAGGGGCCTCCAGTTTGCTGGGAGGTTATATGACGTTGGATCAAGCAGTCCTTATCTCCTTATGTCTGAGACAGCGTTCCTGTTCGTCACACAAGCGTCCAGTCACACACTGGAGCGTAAGATCTGCAGGATTCATCGATTCCAAAGTTAGACACAAATTGTCATAACTTTTGTCCAAAGAGCTGAGCAAAATATAAACCTTCAGTTCCTCAGAAAAGTTGACTTGCAACAGTCTCAGCTTGTTGAAAACAGAGAGCATCTCAGTGACATGCTGTCTGATGTTATCACCAGGACGCAGCTTTATCTCAAACAAGCGTCTGGTAGTGTGGATTTTTGCCCCAGCTGTGGTCCTGTGGTGCACTCTCTCTGTGCCTGGTAGGCCTCATGAGCAGGCTCCAGCCCCTCTACCAAAGGCAGCTGTGAGCCCTCCAAACTGAGCACTATAGCTCCCAGGGCTTTCTGGTTCCTCCTCTGTGAGGCATGGTGCTGCTGCTCCGGCTGCAGCTTGCTGTGGGAGCTCTTGGACTGCCCCCCACAGACCCTTGGCTACCAGCCAGGCCTTCAGCTTCCTGCTCCACTCCTCCCAATTTTTGCCATTTAATTTTTCAAAAGGGACGGAGTATGACTCCTGGCCGTCTGCCATCTTCTCCCCCGGGGCTCAGCGTACTCACGTAACAGCAGCTGCTCCGGCACCCAGTTCTGCAGATCAGATCCTCCCAGCGAGCTTCTCTCTGCCTCAAAACGTTAGGCAAAACTCCAACTGGTTCCAGCTCAGCTCAGCTGGCTCCCCCCCCCCCCCCAGGCACAACGCAGCAACAGCTTCAAAGGCTTGGCTGACTTCCATAACCTGTGGAATTAAGATGGCGTCTGTCACGTTTCCCCTTAATATTGTGCTTCTGTGCCGATAGAAAACACCTTCAGCTCTCTTAGCTTAGTCCCAGCAGAGTTCACGCAGCGGTGAAACACTGTTGCCGTGTGTGGGTAATAAATCAGACTGCAAGCTTTTCGCTTATCTCCAACAGTCTTTTATTGCGTAGAATAACATCGTAAATTTAGCCCGGCGAACAAGCAGACATACTCTTCGCCTCTCAGTCAAAACCGAAAGAGAACACACACAAAGGAAAATTCCCGTATGTGAACATAACCACGCCTCAGAATGTGAGACGTCACTCAGAACTGTTTAACCCTGTAAGTTCTGATTCTCCGCAGAGACCCCAAATAAAATTCTGACGACTGAGAAAGAAGCATCTGTTAGTCTTATGGAACCTCTCGCCTCTCAAAACCACTAGCTTAGTTTTTGTATTTACTTTGGAAAGGTAACAGTTTTTTGTTTGTTTGTTTGTTTTCTGCAAGTAAGAAGACAACATTTTCATATATGACGTATAACTAAAATACAAATATTACTAGAAGATGTGGTGATGGCCATTAGCTTCGATTGTATACTACTGGGTGATGATGATGGGGCCCCACCATGCCACACCCCAGCCAGGCTGGATAGAGGACTATAATTTAATTGTAGAGCAATGTAACCTTCATAGTTATAGGGGCTGTGACTGGGTAATAAAATGTGTAT
Source organism: Podarcis melisellensis (assembly GCF_964234715.1). Taxonomy (NCBI): domain Eukaryota; kingdom Metazoa; phylum Chordata; class Lepidosauria; order Squamata; family Lacertidae; genus Podarcis; species Podarcis melisellensis. The sequence goes on along the minus strand of NC_138530.1, from coordinate 6,891,163 downwards.
GTTGTATTTTATGAATTTCACGTAAAATAGGAAGCTGCCACCATGAATGGGAGCAGAGCTTGGCTCACATTCAAAAGTTTCTTTATTTGCCAGCTTGTGACCGGATGCTCCTTTTGACTCAGGTGCATAAGGATGAGAATGCCAGTGCCCTCCCTGTTGGATGGGAGATTGGTTTGAGCTTCTCTGTGTTGACCGTTGCTTATGAGACATTTGAGACATAGGGATAATGGGTCATTGCAATCATTGCAGTGGGGAGCATTCAGCTGAGCCAACCTGCTTGAAAAGGAATGGAACTGATGACCTAACCACTTCCTTAACTCCATCACTTCCTTAAAACTGACTAGTGATGGATTATGAGCCTCCTTGGCATGCTTACACATGTGGACACTGAAAGGCAGTTATGGTACTGATTCAATTCAGTGAGGTCAGTCGTTCCACCCAGGTTGCAGAGATTGTATCCCTAGCCCTTGAGTTGATATCAAGATGGCCTCTACTGGAGAGATGCAATTGATTAAAATTGAGGTGTCATTTATGTTGGAAAACAAGAGTTGATTAATTTATCCCCTTCAAGTTTTACACAATAGGCATTACATAATTTGGAGGGCTTTGGGACTCTTCTTATGACCCATTCCTCAGGATACGTGTCGTTTCTTTCTGTCCCCCCCCCCCAACCCAAGCATCAGTGTGGATACCTGACACGAAAAAAATCTGGCTCAGACACATATTTGAATGCATGGAAGTGGGGCAAAGGGAGCAAGGCATTTTCAGGAACATTCCCCCTATTCAAACCATTTTAAACATGTTTTGATGAGTGCAAGATTAAGCTCTCAGTGTAACGAAGAGCCCCAGTTCCCCTTGGTCTGAAGGCAAAATGCAGTGTAGCTAAAGACAGAAGAGCAAGCAAGAAAGGAGGAAGAGCAGCATTCTGAACAACCTTGTGAGAAAAGATAAAGGTACGGGGACCCCTGACCATTAGGACCAGTTGTGACTGACTCTGGGGTTGCGGTGCTCATTTCGCTTTATTGGCCAAGGGAGCTGGAGTACAGCTTCCAGGTCACGTGGCCAGCATGACTAAGCCGCTTCTGGCGAACGAGACCAGCGCACGGAAACGCCGTTTACCTTCCGGTTGGAGAGGTACCTATTGATCTACTTGCACTTTGACATGCGTTCCAACTGCTAGGTTGGCAGGAGCAGAGACCGAGCAACAGGAGCTCACCCCATCTTGGGGATTCGAACCACTGACCTTCCGATCGGCAAGTCCTAGGCTCTGTGGTTTAAGCCACAGCGCCACCCGCATCCCACGTCAGTAAAGATACTGACCCCTAAAATGCAACCTGCTTCTATTGGAAGATAATCCTTATATATTTTTTCTCCGCAGGCAGATCTCTATAAAAAACAGGTTTGACGTCACATCCTAGCAGCAGGTGGTTTCTTCAAGCCTGCTTAATCTGTGGCATTACATTTAAGAGTCCCAGGGACCACCACTTGACATCTTTGTTATGTGTGATGGCTTACAGTGTGGATGGCTGCATCCATCTCTTAAAAATAGCACACAAGCATTAAAAGAGATACAGTAAATGTCCAATTCAGTGGTTGGACAAAGTTCCCCATCAAATGCAAAGTGGGGGGAAAGTCTTGTTGCAGCAATTTTTATCCAAAATGCATTTAAGAAGCAGTAAACCCCTTTCAATACAGGGGAACTTACATGTGCATAAATATACGTATGGTTCTCATGTAGCTTGTGAATTTTATCCAAACACCTAGAAGAGTAGTGCAAAAAAAAGGGGGGGAATGCAAATCATTCTAAAGCCAATTTCAGGAGCACATTTGCAGAGTATGTATACGAGTCAATACCCAAACATCAGACATAGACATTTAATATACATGTATCATTTCCAATTAGATTTATTTTGAGAAGAAAGAAATCTCGTTATATTTTGCAGCAATACAAGCCTGAAGACACGATCCATTTTCTTTCAAATTCCCGGAACATGGTTTCCTGCAACAAGAACACATGCGATCCCACTTTCTTTCTATATCATCTATTCATTACCTCTCGGTTGAAACACAATTGCTTTGGTTTTCTATTTTCAGGAAATTAACACGTATTTGGCCTTCTCTCTTTAGGGGGCATTGAGGGCATCGATTATTCGGTGGAGCTCAGCACTAATCAATTGGTGGAGAGAAGCATCTAGGCCTTCTATGTTGAACGGGGCCTGCTTTTCCCCCTGTTTTTCAGGGAAGCATTTGATTCTTGGATTAATTGGTGGAGAGGAGCACTGCTGCGGATAATGTGATTTATTCGCCCTTTTCTTTGAATGATGGCATTGATGCTTTCCACTAATCTCCTGAGAGAATCATTGGTCCCTTCGCCTTCTCTCTTGTTTGCCCCCTTCATCCCTTCGTCTTCTGCTGTCAGGGACGAATCACTGAAGCCATCAACTGGAAAGAGAAAATGGTGTTGTTAATAATAATAAATAATAATAATAATAATAATAATAATAATAATAATAATAATAATTTATGTATATCCCGCCCTTCCCAGTTCAGAAAACCGGGCTCAGGGCGGCTAACAACAAATTTAAAACACTTAATGGTAAAAGCAGCATAAAATACATTATAAAAACTTGAATAAAAATAAAATTCAAAATTCAGAAATCAATTTGGGGGAAATCCCTCTAATAAGCATTAGAGAGTCACCAGGGCTAGCTGGCTGAGTTAGTCCTACTTGGGCCAGCAAGAAAGCCAGGGGGAGAATTAGCTGTGGGGTCTCAGAGCATGTATTCTTCATGAAAGGTTAGAGGGAGGGAAGAGAAGGGAAATAAAAGATCAGGCTGAATTCAAATTATAGGCCAGGGGGAATAGCTCTGTCTTACAGGCCCGACGGAAAGAAGTTAAATCCTGAAGCGCCCTAGTCTCATGGGACAGAGCATTCCACCAGGCTGGGCCATCACTGAAAAGGCCCTGGCCCTGGTGGAGGATAGTCTGACTTCCTTAGGGCCCAGGACCTCTAAACTATGATTATTCATGGACCTTAAGGTCCTCTGTGGGGCATACCATTGAAGGGAGAAGGAAGGGTTAAATAGAATATTATAAGGCAAAGAAGCTAAAAAGCTGCAGTTGTGGTTAGGCAGCTAGCGGAAACCGCAAATGCATCAGCTCTGTAGGCCAGAAGCTGCTTCCTGTTTTCAGCTCTGCAGACTGGGAGCTGTTTCCTGTTTTGTGCTACCTGTTTTAGAAATGTTTTAGAAATACAAGGCATACATGCAGGGGATGAGAAGGGTTTCTCTCAATATTCTCTGTACCTTGTATCTAAGAAATCTGCACCTAAGCTCTATACTTAAGAAGAGTTGGTCACAATATTATCGGCACATAGTGAGTTTTTCGTCAAGCTTACTTCTGCATTTGTGGTCAGTGGCTGTTGGCTAGGTCCGTCTGGCAGGTAGAGAGCCCATTTCCTGCCTTGCATTTCCTGCTTTAGCAAAGAGACACGTACAAGCAGAAGGGGAGGGGGAGTGCTTAGCCAGCAGAAAGACACGTATGTTTAGCAAGCAAAATAGATGTGCCATATAAGGGAATAAGTTGAACATTTGCCAGCTGATTGGGGAAGTCTGGGGAAGGTATGGGAGGGGGAGAATGTTCAGAAAAGTATAAGAAAAGTCTGCTGAAGTACATTGCTTTTACAGCCAGTTATTTACAGGAACTATCCTGCTGACTGTCTCTGCGCACAGACTGTCTCTGTGCACAGATTTCAATAAACTTTTTCTCCAAAGAAGATTTTGCTTTCCTGGTACTTTTGTTCCCTCCAAGGTCCGGGGATGGCGTGGCTGATGGATCCCTAGGTAAATAAGGCTTCACCATGAGAGGCGGTCCCGTAAAAATGAGGGCCCAAAGCCACAAAAGGCTTTAAAGGTCAAGACCAGCACCTTGAACTTGACCCTATACTCCACTGGGAGCCAGTGCAACTGGTAAAGCACTGGGTGAATATCCTCCCATGGCAGGGACCCTGTGAGGAGCCTCGCTGCAGCATTCTGCACCCGCTGGAGTTTGTGGGACAGTTTCAAGGGCAGCCTCGCTTAGAGCAAATTTCAGTAGTCAAGCCTGGAGGTGACCGTAGCATGGATCACTATGGCCAGATCAGAGTGGGAAAGGTAAGGGACCACCTGCTTAATGCGGTGAAGATGGAAAAATGTTGCCTTGGCTGTTGCTGTAACCTGTGCCTGCATGGAAAGGGAGGCATCAAGGATTACACCCAAACTCTTAATGGAAGGCACTGGCACTATCTCCTTTCTTCTTATTTGAATTCATTAGTTCAGATGCTATCCTTTGGAGCAGCAGAAAACAAACTTGCTCCATCTTGTTGTCTGTGACAACTTTTGAGATATTTGAAGGTGGCTAGCATCAGATCTCTCCTGCCAACCTAGCAGTTCAAAAGCACATCAAAGTGCAAGTAGATAAATAGGTACCTCTCCGGTGGGAAGGTAAACGGCGTTTCCGTGCGCTGCTCTGGTTCGCCAGAAGAGGCTTAGTCATGCTGGCCACATGACCCGGAAGCTGTACGCCAGCTCCCTCGGCCAATAAAGGGAGATGAGCACCGCAACCCCAGAGTCCGCCACGACTGGACCTAATGGTCAGGAGTCCCTTTACCTTTACCTGTACTAGCATCAGATCTCAGTCTCCTCTTTTTCAGGGACATTATTGCAATAAATCAGAGAGAGAGAGAGAGAGAGAGAGAGAGAGAGAGAGAGAGAGAGAGAGAGAGAGAGAGAAAGAGAGAGAATACTCAGGCAACTACTGATAATCCGTGTGCACTTCTTCAGTATCTGAAGAGGTGTGCATGCACACGAAAGCTCATACCAAGAACTAACTTAGTTGGTCTTTAAGGTGCTACTGGAAGGAATTTTTTTTGTTTTGGTAAAAATTGAGCAATTTATAAAGACTAATGGTTTGCAGCAGATACTGGAAGATAAAAAGATCCTACTAAAAGGTTCAGTTACAAGGCAGGAAATGGAACAGGCAATAAACTCAATGCAACTTGGCAAGACCTGATGGTCAATCAGTGAAATATTACAAGACACTGAAAGATTGGCTTATTCAACCCCTGGTAGAAGTATCTAATTTGATTTTACGAGGGGGCAAAGCACCTGAAACCTGGAAGGAAACTTATATCACTCTGATTCCTAAACAGGGTCAAGATAGATCCAATGTTAAAACCTATAGACCAATCTCCCTACTCAATGTGGATTATAAAATTTTGGCAAATATAATGGCTAACAGGCTAAAGAAGGTTTTATCTAAGTATATCCACAAGGACCAGGCAGGATTTCTGCCTGGAAGACAAATGAAAGACAATATTAGAAATGTGGTGGATATCCTGGAAAAGCTGGAAGCAAGAAAGAGTTGTAAAGGAATGTTAATGTTTATTGATGCAGAGAACGCCTTTGACAATGTATCTTGGAGTTTTATGCTATATAATTTTGAGAGTATGGGGGTGGGCCAAGATTTTTTAAATGGAATTAAAGCAATCTATCAGGAACAAAAGCTAAAATTATTGTAAATAATGTGGTTTCAGAGGAAATTAGAATTGAGAAGGGAACCAGGCAAGGGTGCCCACTTTCCCCTCTGCTGTTTATTTCGGTTCTAGAGGTCTTGCTAAGTATGATTAGAAAGGATGAACAAATTAAAGGTATTACAGTAGGATCCAAACAATATAAATTAAAAGCCTTTGTGGATGATCTAGTATTGACATTACAAGACCCAGACTCCAGTGCAGTTAAAGCACTGGAGCTGATACAAGAGTTTGGACAGGTAGCAGGATTTAAACTAAACAAAAGCAAAACCAAAGCATTAGAGAAAAATCTGGATAATGATGAAAGAAAATCACTACAAGAAAAGACGGGCCTAGATATTGTGAAAAAAGTTAAATACTTGGGGGTGAATCTGTCTGGGGAAAATCTGAATAAAGACAACTACGAGAAATTATGGAATGAAATTAAGAGAGATTTGGAGATAAGGTCAAATTTAAAATTGTCACTAATGGGCCGGATTTCAGTGATTAAGATGAATGTGCTGCCAAAGATGCTTTTTTTGTTCCAAGCCCTCCCAGTTATAGACAATGTAAAATGTTTTAAAGAATGGCAGAAAGCTTTATCTAGATATATCTGGCAGGGGAAGAAAACCTAGAATTAAATATAAATTCCTTACGGACTCTAAAGAAAGAGGGGGATTTTCCCTGCCAGATTTAAAAATTTATTTTGAAGCAGCAGCATTCTGCTGGATTAAAGAGTGGATGCAACTGGAAGATACAGATCTATTAGATTTGGAGGGTTTTGACAATGTGTTTGGTTGGCATGCATATCTAGGGTATGATAAGGTAAAGGCCCATAGTGCCTTCAAAAATTAGGTAATTAGGAAATCATTGTATAATGTTTGGATAAAATATAAAGATCTTTTAGAAAGAAAGACACCCAGATGGCTTTCACCAATGGAGGCAAAGGCCCAGAAAAAGTTAAATATGGACACCAAATGGTTGAGATATTCTGATTTACTGTTGGAAGATGAAGAAGGATATAAATTAAAACCATTTGATCAAATTAAAGATAAGTTAGATTGGTTACATTATCTCCAGATTAATGAATTGTATAAAATCGATAAGAGAAATGGTTTTGCTTCTGAAAAATCCAAGTCGGAGATGGAGTTGTTTGATAATAAAGGCAAAAATTTATCGAAAATGTATAAGTTATTGTTGGAGTGGCATACAAAAGATGAACGAGCTGATTCCTGAACCTTGTAAGGGTGCGGACACTCAGCTGCACCCAGCCACTTGGGAGGCGTATAAATCATAAAATTATGATGATGATTATTACTGCTCCTGGGATTTTTTCTGCACAGCTGAAAAGCCTATATCTTGCAGGTTGTTAATGCAAGGAGAGAAGAATTAGCAGATAATGCACCCACAGAAACACATAACTGGCAACTATGTCAGTTTTCATTCCATTCTACTGAAGGTTCCCCTATGCTTTCAACATCTGCTAATCAGAATTACAGCTGTTCTGAGCTTCAGAAATAGATTGTCATTTGTGCCCTCTCTGAGAATGGTATTTTCTGGAATCTCCCCAGTAGTGTTGCCAATGTGTCTTGCTCAGCTCACACCCAAATTTTCTGGCTATAGTCTTTCTCAGCTATCAGCCAGGTGAGGAGGGGGTAAGGCCCACCCATTTGGCCAGGGGAAACAATCTCTTCATTGGCTATGAAACTTGCTGGGTTAGGTCCATAATGGAATCCTTCATCAGATTTCTACTCTTCCTAGATCCAGGACCTCTGGAATTAGAAAGGACTTGGGGATCATGCACGCTAACTCTTCTAAACTCACAGCAATATAAATGACCACCATGGAACCTGCCTTGTGGCTCAGTCAGTATCCTGAACATTTCTGCTTTTGCAAAAGCCATGTATTCAATTTCAATATTAAATATATTGTTAAATACTTTCCTCCTCCTCCACCCCTTTTTAAGCAGCCAGATAGGAGAGGGAGCAGCCAATTCATACTGTTGTTCCACCTACAGCAGTTTCTCAGGGTCTCCGGCAGGGGAAATACCTGGGACTGAACCTGCGACCTTCTGCATTTCCAGCAGATGCTCCCTTCCTGTGCCCTCTTACCTGCAACAACATGGAAGAGGATGAAGACCAGAGTAAAGCTCAGGTAGAGGAATCTCATGACAGCAGTTTCTTCTGAGATCTCTGCCAAAGGGAAGGCACTCTAAGGCAGAAGGAAGTGGAGTTTGGATGGAACAAGGAGGTTCTCTCTACTTATAGTGTTGCAGTACCAAATCCGGTAACTGTCAGCATAGCACCTGAACCCTCCAGGCCCCTTTCTCTTAAATCATCCTAAGCCATTTATTTATCTTGCACATCAGCCTAAGATTTACCCACACCATCACCTTTCTCATATATTGACAATCTGTCCTGTGCTCCAGGCTACAAACAGGAATTTCGTGCAACTCTCAGCATCCAAACTCTTCTCTCTTAACTCATCCTATGCAATTTATTCATCTTGGAGGACTTCCTAATATTTACCTGCAGAACAGCCTTTCTCCTCCTGTTTTCTTTCCATATCAGTTAAGAGATTTCCTGTCATCTCATAAGAGCTGTTGCCAACTTCACGGAGCCTGGATAGAAAGGAAGTGGAATTTCAGGAAAAGCTCGGCTGTAATGCAGTTTGATACAACCTCTTCGGGTTGGACTGTTCAGTTTGACTGCAGTAGCCATACCTACCAAGAAAGAAACTTTTCAGTGAGCTTTTCTCCTGGCCTGCACCTTTTGGGATGCATTTTGCTTAACAGGCTTGTTTTTGTGTTTCGTGTAGTTTTATGTCCATTGCTGCCATTATAGGCTTCCCACACAAACACCCACATAAATCAATGACTTCATCCCCTCATTCATAAGTTATAAACACAAGCAAGAACAAGAAATGTAAGAATTAACAAAAAGAAAGAAAACACCAAGAAGATATAAGGAGACAACTGTTAGCAGAAAAATTGTTTAAATTGTTTTGATCAGTTCTACTCTGCTTTTCAGCCAAAAGGTTCCCAGAGTGGCTTATGTACAATTTAAAAAAACAAAAAACCAAACATGGCACAGGAAGGGAAGAGGAAAACTAAAACCTGAACTGCTTACCAATTTGTAGACAATCATGGCCAGCTGACCCAGTTCCGGGCCAGGAGGTGCCTAATTCAGGTTGGCCTCCAGCAAAAGCAGATGCCATGAGCCCTACTTCCTATCTCTCCCCAAGAGGCAGTCTGGTGGAGTGGTCCATTAGGAGCTCCATCTTTCCTGCACTGCTTGCATCCCCCCTGGGGAAGCTCAGGCTTCCCCTTTCCGACTCCTTCTGTTATGTACTGAGTCAAATAGGATCCAAACTGCAGCACTCTGATTGGTCCTAGAACAATAGGATCCAAAAGGCAGCAGTCTGATTGGTCCTAGAACAATGCAGCAGTATGATTGGTTGGCAGGAACCACCCAATCATGCTGCAGATTGAAGTGAATCCACAACCTGATTGGCTTACAGTAGAATTCCGGAATTAGCCAATCATGTGCAGCCCATTGTGTAAATAATGTATATAAAGCAGATACTTTGAGGGGACTTTCATTCATTCCTCCTCACCACTATGAGCTGAATAACGAGCATGAAATCACTTTGCGACTCTGAGTATATTTCACCTTCCTTGGAGGTTTATAAGCAGAGGTTGGATGGTCATCTGTCATGGATGCTTTAGCTGAGATTCCTGGATTGCAGAGGTTTCAGTAGATGAGCCTTCGAGTCTCTTCATGAGAAATGTTGCATTTTCTGATTGCTTTCCCAGACTAAATAATGCTTTTAATTATTGCTTTTTTCTTCATTCTGATTTCCTGATCTACACTGTACATCTTCACTGGAGTAAGCAGAAGAAGGACTTTGCTCCTGCTAAAGGAAATAGTGATCAATCACTTTATATATCAGAGTAGCTGATAATACACTCAGAGCATATTTACCTGAATTAAGGAGATCTGAATGTAATAGATAAATAAAGAAGGTCCCTCTAAACCTGACCCCAAAATGATGATGTTGACCACAGCTTCAGTCAAATAAGGACTTTCCATGCCTGTCCATCAAAATCAGTGACCATGTTGCTGTCCAGGAGAAGGTGTCTCCTGAACTCTGGGCTATGGTAAGGCCAGGCAAAACTGGGGGGAAGCCCAGTTTCCGTAATTTCTTGCAGGAATATCCTCAGACAACCAAACATTAACACAGGGGACATGGATGGATTGTTAGATAACAAAATCTCAGACCCTCCAACATTCGGCCAATTAAACTTGGGACGTGCGTCTTTCAGTGCCATACTCCCGGGCAAATGAGCTCAGGCTTCCCCTCTCCAACTCACTGTCATTGTCTCCTCCTCCTCCAGTGGAGGCAGCATTGGGCAGAGGAAGCATGGCTAATGGGTCCAGTGGGGGCAACCTGACCTGCATCACCAGCAGCTCCCCCTCCTCCATCTCCATGGGCTCCAGCACAGCCACCTTTTTTCAACCAAAGACATTCATCTGGGTGCTGAACTTTCAAAGGAGCTGAGCATCAAAAATGGGACATCCAATCAGAAGCTAGGATAGCTTCTGTAACCTGGGATGTCCCAATTGAATCAAGACTGTTGATGGATACGCAATCTCCGTTTCTAGTCGTTTTGACCTCAGGCATAGCGGACTACTTACCCTTCGATTGTTGTTGGACTACAATTCCCAGCAGTATAAACTGCCATTCCCACATGCCCTGGTTTATTCTGTGTGGGTTGAAGCCAAAGAGAGAGGGAGAGGTAATTATTAGCAGCATGAGGATGAGCTGAGCCCACTCATGGTAGCCACTGACACTACCTCCCGCCTTAGAAAAAGGACACTAATTTCCTCAGTCCATTTCACTGCCCGCTACCCCAACCTGGTTTCCTACCATGGTTTTCCTACCATCCTTTCCACTTCTGATTTATTTCTCCTCCCTGGATGTATACCTGAAGAAGAATCTCTACCCCCCCCCCCCATCATTCAGCCCAGACACGGAGGTCCAGCTCCAAGGAACTTCTGGCATTTCCTTCATTGGGAGAGGGGAGGTTACAGGGAAGCAGGCAGAGGGCCTTTTAGGTAGTGGTGACTAAGGAACGAAGGGCATCAGCCTGGTATTGGTGCCCCTTAGTTCCTTAGTCACCATTGGGACACATAGGCTCATGAGAGAAATTGATACACATCCCGTTGAGTTCCTTGGGGGAAAATTGGGAGAGAATTGTCTAAACAAATAAATTAAAAGTGGTCTGGATATGTGTTCCTATGTGTTGAACTTTAGATATCCTTTTCTGCTCATATTTTATATTACTTCGCATCTGCAATTATAATTGGCTATGTATGTTAATTAAAGATGAAAAGAACAAAAGACCCAGATCAAGATTGAACCTGAGATCTTGATCATTAGGCAACCATAGCCCTCCTGACTCTTCATTTTCTTCCCTACCTCCCATCTCACACTCCCTGGCACCTCCCTAAGTTCCTTCTCTAATTCAGAGATTCCTGAAACTCCCCCTTCAGAAAATTCTTAGTCCTTCTCAGAGTACACCCATGAAAATCAATGAAACTGGGGTGCATTCAGCAGCATTAAATACCACTCTCAATGACCTATTGGCACCTACAAGGAAATAACTCCTTAAAAATCAGCTCCAGTTAGGTCATGACTCCAGTCTTGGTTGAGTTCAGCCTATCCCACCTGTGTTCACAGCACCAACTTGGCAGTGAAACCCAAGTTCTGCCTGGGTGCATGAAAAGCAATGCCTGCAGTTATCTGCTCCTGGGACCCGAGGATAAGAACTTCAGTGAAGAGGGATCTTGGGCAGATATGATACGCTTCCACTGGAGGTGGGTCATATTTAGTCAGAGATGCTTTTTTAAAAAATGAAAAAATACAATTTCGCAATTGCAGTTTAATTTGCGTTTAATTAGATGAACTTTATTTCATTGCCTGCTTTCACAAATGGATTGATCAGGACCACTTCCACAAGCAAAGATCCAGAAGAATCAGCGTAGCAATCAGGCTTTCACACCTATGGATGTGGGCTGCTCACTGATGTCACTCAAGGGCACAGCATTGCGCATTGAAGCCACAGTAAACTGGAAGATTTAGACCAGACGGGCAGCATTTGGTGATTCCCTTCTGGCAGAACCCTCCATTTCCTCACACACTGATGATTATCCTGAATAAAAGAAAGAAGGAAATCTGTAATCGATTGCACTTTCATGAGCCTGGAGTCAGATTGCTCACCTTCAGGAGATGAGGGAGGATCATAAAATTGTAGTGCTGGAAGGACTCAATGGAACATTTAAGGAATCTGTAGCAGAAAGGAAGAGGACATGCAGGTCCAGCCCCAGAAGACCTCTCAGAGGAATTTGCAAGATCAATGGCAACACCCCCTGGCCAATCCTGGATGTCAGGATGAGAGTCACTGACTCTGAGGACTCCACCGCACAAAGACCCAGGGAGACCTGAGGATCCCCTACTCCATTGATGTAGGAGGTGATGGAAAAGGCTGGGCCCTCAAAGTGACACAGAATCTTGCAGGAAAGGTGGTGCTAACTATTATTTTATCTTTTATGCTGATATTTATATTGCACCTTTCTTCCAAGGAGCTCCATGTGGCGGAGATAATTCTCTCGGCTCCATTTTATCTTTACACCCACCCTGTGAGATAGTTTAGGCTGAGAGGCAGTGACTGGCCAAAGGTGAGCTTCACAGCCAAGTGGGGGCTAGAACCCTGATCTGCCAGGTCCTCCTCCAGCACTCTAACCACCACACCACACTGTTTCCTATTAGGCTGCTGCTGCTGCTGCTGCTGCTACAAAATAAAGCATCCACTTCAGCCCGTTCTGAGGGCAGCCTGCACCCTGTCTCCTTTTGCCCCAGTTTTGCCTGGCCTTGCCATAGCACAGAGCCCCCCCCACACCTTCTCCTGGACAGAAAGATGGTCACTGATTTAGATGGACAGGCATGGAGAGGAAAGTCCTGATTTGACTGAAGCTCTGGTCAATAGCATCATATTTTTGATAGAATGGTCATGTTCAGAGAGACGTTATTTATTTATCTACTGTTTTTTTATTTCTTTTGCCAAAAAGAAAAAAAAGAAAAACAAAGTAATGGTTCACCAGGACTTACATATAGCAATTTTGAAACAGGAAGAGGAAACAGCGCCTGACTTATAATCAAAAAAGGCATGGAACAAAAAATTATTTTCAAATAAATAGCATACTAAAAATAGTTTAATTTGAATGGTTCTATATGAAGTGCTTAGATGAAGTAATATTTGTGATCCACCAGTTTCCTTTGGGAAGAAGAACAGGATAAAAATTGAAGTAATAAATAAACCTTCGTAAATAAAAATTTGTTTAGTTTGTTTTATAGGGGGGGAATAAGATTTGGAGGAGAAGGAAATAATCATACTAAAATGTGAGTTATTAGCATCAAGTTCAGTGAATGAACAGTTGGATGGAGAGTCAAAAGTGACCTGGAGATCAACTAGTCCCACCCTTGCTCAATGCAAGATCTTCAATGACAAGATCCCTCATAGATAGTCCCTCAAAACCTGCTTCTCTGTCATTTCCACCACTAAAAATTTTGTGATTCCCAGCTGTAATGGTTGAGTGAAAAGAAAAGAAAGGTTAAAAACTAAATGAAAAATAAGGGAGAGGATTTGCTGAATTAACAATTAGAAATTGGAATACAGAAAGGGGAGGTATGAGGAAGTCGGGGAAGTAAGTTATAAGAAAATAAGGGATTGAAACTATACTTGTTTTTTGTGTGTTTTGTATGTATTGTTGTTTTGTTTTGTTTTTATATAATTTTTGAAACTTCATTTTTTTAAAAATAATATTATTAAGTTTTTGTTTAACAATAAAAAACATACATAATAACATAATATTTTCCAATATCCACATTTCATTCTCATCCTTGGACTTCCTCACAACTCTTGTTCCTGCATTCTAAACTCATAAATTTTACCAGCAAATTATTAACTTGGTTCAATTCATATAATATAATTTTCCAATATTAATATCTCAAATTTTGGAATTTAAAATCACTCTTATTGAAGCTTAATTATAAAATATTATTTATCCAAAATTTATCTTTTCTTCTTCCAATTACATTTTAGTTTGTATTCTTTATAACTAATTTGTTGAAGCCATACTTTTACTAATCTTACATCTTTCTTAACATTCATACAATTTACAATATTTTTGTAAATAGTCCTTAAATTTCTTCCAGTCCTCCTCCACCAGTTCTTCTCCCAGGTCTCGGATTCTGCCAGTCATCTCCGCCAGTTCCATATAGTCTATCAGTTGCATCTGCCATTCTTCCAGTGTGGGCAAATCTTGAGTTTTCCAGCATTTGGTGATGAGTATCCTTGCTGCTGTTGTAATTTTTTTTTGTATGTATGTATTGTTGTTTTGTTTTGTTTTTATATAATTTTTGAAACTTCAATAAATATCTATTTTTTTAAAAAAAAATACATTTCTGGGGAAGTTCATTGACTGTGAATGGAACGTCTTTTGACAGATAGTTAAAGAAGAGAAACAAATTGATTCCAATGTTGCCTTTTGCATTTAAAAGAAACAAAAAGTTTGAAAAATGAAAGTAATTTTCTTTTGTTGGACCTGCTATCAAAAGATGGATACAAATGGAAATTGTCTCCTCTAGAGGGAGCTTGTTAAATTGTTGCTGGAGTCGATCTGGGGATTTCACAGCTGTGGAGATTAGGATAGTGGGACCAGACTCTGACCTTGAATAAAAATGTGTTCAGAAGAAGTTTTGGTGCTTGCTTTTTGCAAGACAAGCACTTTGTTGGAGCAGATGCATGAGAAGATGGATTTGATGACTGTTGCAGTTCAAAATTTTGGACAAACAGTGAATACAGTGGTGCCCCGCAAGACGAATGCCTCGCTAAACGAAAAACCCGCAAGACGAAAGGGTTTTCCGATTTTTTAGCGGCTTCGCAAGACGAATTTCCCTATGGGCTTGCTTCGCAAGACGAAAGCCCATAGGGAAATCTCCGGGGACAGCGGGGAAGCGCAGCGCGCCTTCTCCTCTGTTCCCGGACCTGTCCTAAGGCTTGGTGGGACGTCCGGGAACAGAGGACAAGGCGCGAAGGGCTTCTCCTCTGTTCCCGGGGCTTGCGGTGGGAGGAGGGTTTTTCCTCCCCACCGCCAACATTCAGAACAGCATTCTGAATGTTGGCGGTGGGGAGGAAAGCCCTCCTCCCACTGCAAGCCTTCAGGACAGGTCCGGGAACAACTCCGGACAAGCTGGGCGAGGGGGCGCATAAAGATGTTAAAAAGCATTGGGGAGAGTATCGCACCCTGGGGCACTGCACACACCAAGGAGTGGCGGGATGACAATTCTCCCCCAAGCGCCACCCTCTGTCCCCGACCAGAGAGAAATGAGCACAGCCATTGAAGGACTGTGCCCTGGATCCCCACGTCGGCAAGGCGGTGGTCCAGGAGTTTGTGATCGACCATGTCGAAGGCTGCTGACAGGTCTAGAAGAATCAGCAGCCCTGACCCGCCTCGATCCAGCTGCCTGCGGAGATCATCTGCTAGGGCGACCAGAGTCGTCTCGGTCCCATGACCAGCACTGAAGCCGGACTGGAATGGATCCAGAGCTGATGTTTCATCCAGAAACCTACCAAGCTGTTCAGCAACCGCTCTCTCAATCACCTTACCCAGGAATGGAAGATTCGAAACCGGGCGGTAATTGGATAGATCTAAGGGATCTAATGATGTTTTCTTTAAAAGCGGGTGCACCACTGCCTCCTTCAGTTCCCCTGGGAATGTCCCAGTGCCAAGGAACAAATTGATGATATCCCCCAGGGGGGCCCGCACCTCGCCTGGACACACTCTAATCAGCCAGGACGGGCACGGGTCGAGAGGTGGGCTTTCCAGCTCGGAGGAGTCTGTCCACATCGGCTGGGGATATCCGGTCAAAGTGGTCCAATACTGGACCCGAGGACAGTCAAGGGGCCTCCAGTTTGCTGGGAGGTTATATGACGTTGGATCAAGCAGTCCTTATCTCCTTATGTCTGAGACAGCGTTCCTGTTCGTCACACAAGCGTCCAGTCACACACTGGAGCGTAAGATCTGCAGGATTCATCGATTCCAAAGTTAGACACAAATTGTCATAACTTTTGTCCAAAGAGCTGAGCAAAATATAAACCTTCAGTTCCTCAGAAAAGTTGACTTGCAACAGTCTCAGCTTGTTGAAAACAGAGAGCATCTCAGTGACATGCTGTCTGATGTTATCACCAGGACGCAGCTTTATCTCAAACAAGCGTCTGGTAGTGTGGATTTTTGCCCCAGCTGTGGTCCTGTGGTGCACTCTCTCTGTGCCTGGTAGGCCTCATGAGCAGGCTCCAGCCCCTCTACCAAAGGCAGCTGTGAGCCCTCCAAACTGAGCACTATAGCTCCCAGGGCTTTCTGGTTCCTCCTCTGTGAGGCATGGTGCTGCTGCTCCGGCTGCAGCTTGCTGTGGGAGCTCTTGGACTGCCCCCCACAGACCCTTGGCTACCAGCCAGGCCTTCAGCTTCCTGCTCCACTCCTCCCAATTTTTGCCATTTAATTTTTCAAAAGGGACGGAGTATGACTCCTGGCCGTCTGCCATCTTCTCCCCCGGGGCTCAGCGTACTCACGTAACAGCAGCTGCTCCGGCACCCAGTTCTGCAGATCAGATCCTCCCAGCGAGCTTCTCTCTGCCTCAAAACGTTAGGCAAAACTCCAACTGGTTCCAGCTCAGCTCAGCTGGCTCCCCCCCCCCCCAGGCACAACGCAGCAACAGCTTCAAAGGCTTGGCTGACTTCCATAACCTGTGGAATTAAGATGGCGTCTGTCACGTTTCCCCTTAATATTGTGCTTCTGTGCCGATAGAAAACACCTTCAGCTCTCTTAGCTTAGTCCCAGCAGAGTTCACGCAGCGGTGAAACACTGTTGCCGTGTGTGGGTAATAAATCAGACTGCAAGCTTTTCGCTTATCTCCAACAGTCTTTTATTGCGTAGAATAACATCGTAAATTTAGCCCGGCGAACAAGCAGACATACTCTTCGCCTCTCAGTCAAAACCGAAAGAGAACACACACAAAGGAAAATTCCCGTATGTGAACATAACCACGCCTCAGAATGTGAGACGTCACTCAGAACTGTTTAACCCTGTAAGTTCTGATTCTCCGCAGAGACCCCAAATAAAATTCTGACGACTGAGAAAGAAGCATCTGTTAGTCTTATGGAACCTCTCGCCTCTCAAAACCACTAGCTTAGTTTTTGTATTTACTTTGGAAAGGTAACAGTTTTTTGTTTGTTTGTTTGTTTTCTGCAAGTAAGAAGACAACATTTTCATATATGACGTATAACTAAAATACAAATATTACTAGAAGATGTGGTGATGGCCATTAGCTTCGATTGTATACTACTGGGTGATGATGATGGGGCCCCACCATGCCACACCCCAGCCAGGCTGGATAGAGGACTATAATTTAATTGTAGAGCAATGTAACCTTCATAGTTATAGGGGCTGTGACTGGGTAATAAAATGTGTATGTTGTATTTTATGAATTTCACGTAAAATAGGAAGCTGCCACCATGAATGGGAGCAGAGCTTGGCTCACATTCAAAAGTTTCTTTATTTGCCAGCTTGTGACCGGATGCTCCTTTTGACTCAGGTGCATAAGGATGAGAATGCCAGTGCCCTCCCTGTTGGATGGGAGATTGGTTTGAGCTTCTCTGTGTTGACCGTTGCTTATGAGACATTTGAGACATAGGGATAATGGGTCATTGCAATCATTGCAGTGGGGAGCATTCAGCTGAGCCAACCTGCTTGAAAAGGAATGGAACTGATGACCTAACCACTTCCTTAACTCCATCACTTCCTTAAAACTGACTAGTGATGGATTATGAGCCTCCTTGGCATGCTTACACATGTGGACACTGAAAGGCAGTTATGGTACTGATTCAATTCAGTGAGGTCAGTCGTTCCACCCAGGTTGCAGAGATTGTATCCCTAGCCCTTGAGTTGATATCAATATGGCCTCTACTGGAGAGATGCAATTGATTAAAATTGAGGTGTCATTTATGTTGGAAAACAAGAGTTGATTAATTTATCCCCTTCAAGTTTTACACAATAGGCATTACATAATTTGGAGGGCTTTGGGACTCTTCTTATGACCCATTCCTCAGGGTACGTGTCATTTCTTTCTGTCCCCCCCCCCAACCCAAGCATCAGTGTGGATACCTGACACGAAAAAAATCTGGCTCAGACACATATTTGAATGCATGGAAGTGGGGCAAAGGGAGCAAGGCATTTTCAGGAACATTCCCCCTATTCAAACCATTTTAAACATGTTTTGATGAGTGCAAGATTAAGCTCTCAGTGTAACGAAGAGCCCCAGTTCCCCTTGGTCTGAAGGCAAAATGCAGTGTAGCTAAAGACAGAAGAGCAAGCAAGAAAGGAGGAAGAGCAGCATTCTGAACAACCTTGTGAGAAAAGATAAAGGTACGGGGACCCCTGACCATTAGGACCAGTTGTGACTGACTCTGGGGTTGCGGTGCTCATTTCGCTTTATTGGCCAAGGGAGCTGGAGTACAGCTTCCAGGTCACGTGGCCAGCATGACTAAGCCGCTTCTGGCGAACGAGACCAGCGCACGGAAACGCCGTTTACCTTCCGGTTGGAGAGGTACCTATTGATCTACTTGCACTTTGACATGCGTTCCAACTGCTAGGTTGGCAGGAGCAGAGACCGAGCAACAGGAGCTCACCCCATCTTGGGGATTCGAACCACTGACCTTCCGATCGGCAAGTCCTAGGCTCTGTGGTTTAAGCCACAGCGCCACCCGCATCCCACGTCAGTAAAGATACTGACCCCTAAAATGCAACCTGCTTCTATTGGAAGATAATCCTTATATATTTTTTCTCCGCAGGCAGATCTCTATAAAAAACAGGTTTGACGTCACATCCTAGCAGCAGGTGGTTTCTTCAAGCCTGCTTAATCTGTGGCATTACATTTAAGAGTCCCAGGGACCACCACTTGACATCTTTGTTATGTGTGATGGCTTACAGTGTGGATGGCTGCATCCATCTCTTAAAAATAGCACACAAGCATTAAAAGAGATACAGTAAATGTCCAATTCAGTGGTTGGACAAAGTTCCCCATCAAATGCAAAGTGGGGGGAAAGTCTTGTTGCAGCAATTTTTATCCAAAATGCATTTAAGAAGCAGTAAACCCCTTTCAATACAGGGGAACTTACATGTGCATAAATATACGTATGGTTCTCATGTAGCTTGTGAATTTTATCCAAACACCTAGAAGAGTAGTGCAAAAAAAAGGGGGGGAATGCAAATCATTCTAAAGCCAATTTCAGGAGCACATTTGCAGAGTATGTATACGAGTCAATACCCAAACATCAGACATAGACATTTAATATACATGTATCATTTCCAATTAGATTTATTTTGAGAAGAAAGAAATCTCGTTATATTTTGCAGCAATACAAGCCTGAAGACACGATCCATTTTCTTTCAAATTCCCGGAACATGGTTTCCTGCAACAAGAACACATGCGATCCCACTTTCTTTCTATATCATCTATTCATTACCTCTCGGTTGAAACACAATTGCTTTGGTTTTCTATTTTCAGGAAATTAACACGTATTTGGCCTTCTCTCTTTAGGGGGCATTGAGGGCATCGATTATTCGGTGGAGCTCAGCACTAATCAATTGGTGGAGAGAAGCATCTAGGCCTTCTATGTTGAACGGGGCCTGCTTTTCCCCCTGTTTTTCAGGGAAGCATTTGATTCTTGGATTAATTGGTGGAGAGGAGCACTGCTGCGGATAATGTGATTTATTCGCCCTTTTCTTTGAATGATGGCATTGATGCTTTCCACTAATCTCCTGAGAGAATCATTGGTCCCTTCGCCTTCTCTCTTGTTTGCCCCCTTCATCCCTTCGTCTTCTGCTGTCAGGGACGAATCACTGAAGCCATCAACTGGAAAGAGAAAATGGTGTTGTTAATAATAATAAATAATAATAATAATAATAATAATAATAATAATAATAATAATAATTTATGTATATCCCGCCCTTCCCAGTTCAGAAAACCGGGCTCAGGGCGGCTAACAACAAATTTAAAACACTTAATGGTAAAAGCAGCATAAAATACATTATAAAAACTTGAATAAAAATAAAATTCAAAATTCAGAAATCAATTTGGGGGAAATCCCTCTAATAAGCATTAGAGAGTCACCAGGGCTAGCTGGCTGAGTTAGTCCTACTTGGGCCAGCAAGAAAGCCAGGGGGAGAATTAGCTGTGGGGTCTCAGAGCATGTATTCTTCATGAAAGGTTAGAGGGAGGGAAGAGAAGGGAAATAAAAGATCAGGCTGAATTCAAATTATAGGCCAGGGGGAATAGCTCTGTCTTACAGGCCCGACGGAAAGAAGTTAAATCCTGAAGCGCCCTAGTCTCATGGGACAGAGCATTCCACCAGGCTGGGCCATCACTGAAAAGGCCCTGGCCCTGGTGGAGGATAGTCTGACTTCCTTAGGGCCCAGGACCTCTAAACTATGATTATTCATGGACCTTAAGGTCCTCTGTGGGGCATACCATTGAAGGGAGAAGGAAGGGTTAAATAGAATATTATAAGGCAAAGAAGCTAAAAAGCTGCAGTTGTGGTTAGGCAGCTAGCGGAAACCGCAAATGCATCAGCTCTGTAGGCCAGAAGCTGCTTCCTGTTTTCAGCTCTGCAGACTGGGAGCTGTTTCCTGTTTTGTGCTACCTGTTTTAGAAATGTTTTAGAAATACAAGGCATACATGCAGGGGATGAGAAGGGTTTCTCTCAATATTCTCTGTACCTTGTATCTAAGAAATCTGCACCTAAGCTCTATACTTAAGAAGAGTTGGTCACAATATTATCGGCACATAGTGAGTTTTTCGTCAAGCTTACTTCTGCATTTGTGGTCAGTGGCTGTTGGCTAGGTCCGTCTGGCAGGTAGAGAGCCCATTTCCTGCCTTGCATTTCCTGCTTTAGCAAAGAGACACGTACAAGCAGAAGGGGAGGGGGAGTGCTTAGCCAGCAGAAAGACACGTATGTTTAGCAAGCAAAATAGATGTGCCATATAAGGGAATAAGTTGAACATTTGCCAGCTGATTGGGGAAGTCTGGGGAAGGTATGGGAGGGGGAGAATGTTCAGAAAAGTATAAGAAAAGTCTGCTGAAGTACATTGCTTTTACAGCCAGTTATTTACAGGAACTATCCTGCTGACTGTCTCTGCGCACAGACTGTCTCTGTGCACAGATTTCAATAAACTTTTTCTCCAAAGAAGATTTTGCTTTCCTGGTACTTTTGTTCCCTCCAAGGTCCGGGGATGGCGTGGCTGATGGATCCCTAGGTAAATAAGGCTTCACCATGAGAGGCGGTCCCGTAAAAATGAGGGCCCAAAGCCACAAAAGGCTTTAAAGGTCAAGACCAGCACCTTGAACTTGACCCTATACTCCACTGGGAGCCAGTGCAACTGGTAAAGCACTGGGTGAATATCCTCCCATGGCAGGGACCCTGTGAGGAGCCTCGCTGCAGCATTCTGCACCCGCTGGAGTTTGTGGGACAGTTTCAAGGGCAGCCTCGCTTAGAGCAAATTTCAGTAGTCAAGCCTGGAGGTGACCGTAGCATGGATCACTATGGCCAGATCAGAGTGGGAAAGGTAAGGGACCACCTGCTTAATGCGGTGAAGATGGAAAAATGTTGCCTTGGCTGTTGCTGTAACCTGTGCCTGCATGGAAAGGGAGGCATCAAGGATTACACCCAAACTCTTAATGGAAGGCACTGGCACTATCTCCTTTCTTCTTATTTGAATTCATTAGTTCAGATGCTATCCTTTGGAGCAGCAGAAAACAAACTTGCTCCATCTTGTTGTCTGTGACAACTTTTGAGATATTTGAAGGTGGCTAGCATCAGATCTCTCCTGCCAACCTAGCAGTTCAAAAGCACATCAAAGTGCAAGTAGATAAATAGGTACCTCTCCGGTGGGAAGGTAAACGGCGTTTCCGTGCGCTGCTCTGGTTCGCCAGAAGAGGCTTAGTCATGCTGGCCACATGACCCGGAAGCTGTACGCCAGCTCCCTCGGCCAATAAAGGGAGATGAGCACCGCAACCCCAGAGTCCGCCACGACTGGACCTAATGGTCAGGAGTCCCTTTACCTTTACCTGTACTAGCATCAGATCTCAGTCTCCTCTTTTTCAGGGACATTATTGCAATAAATCAGAGAGAGAGAGAGAGAGAGAGAGAGAGAGAGAGAGAGAGAGAGAGAGAGAGAGAAGAGAGAGAATACTCAGGCAACTACTGATAATCCGTGTGCACTTCTTCAGTATCTGAAGAAGTGTGCATGCACACGAAAGCTCATACCAAGAACTAACTTAGTTGGTCTTTAAGGTGCTACTGGAAGGAATTTTTTTTGTTTTGGTAAAAATTGAGCAATTTATAAAGACTAATGGTTTGCAGCAGATACTGGAAGATAAAAAGATCCTACTAAAAGGTTCAGTTACAAGGCAGGAAATGGAACAGGCAATAAACTCAATGCAACTTGGCAAGACCTGATGGTCAATCAGTGAAATATTACAAGACACTGAAAGATTGGCTTATTCAACCCCTGGTAGAAGTATCTAATTTGATTTTACGAGGGGGCAAAGCACCTGAAACCTGGAAGGAAACTTATATCACTCTGATTCCTAAACAGGGTCAAGATAGATCCAATGTTAAAACCTATAGACCAATCTCCCTACTCAATGTGGATTATAAAATTTTGGCAAATATAATGGCTAACAGGCTAAAGAAGGTTTTATCTAAGTATATCCACAAGGACCAGGCAGGATTTCTGCCTGGAAGACAAATGAAAGACAATATTAGAAATGTGGTGGATATCCTGGAAAAGCTGGAAGCAAGAAAGAGTTGTAAAGGAATGTTAATGTTTATTGATGCAGAGAACGCCTTTGACAATGTATCTTGGAGTTTTATGCTATATAATTTTGAGAGTATGGGGGTGGGCCAAGATTTTTTAAATGGAATTAAAGCAATCTATCAGGAACAAAAGCTAAAATTATTGTAAATAATGTGGTTTCAGAGGAAATTAGAATTGAGAAGGGAACCAGGCAAGGGTGCCCACTTTCCCCTCTGCTGTTTATTTCGGTTCTAGAGGTCTTGCTAAGTATGATTAGAAAGGATGAACAAATTAAAGGTATTACAGTAGGATCCAAACAATATAAATTAAAAGCCTTTGTGGATGATCTAGTATTGACATTACAAGACCCAGACTCCAGTGCAGTTAAAGCACTGGAGCTGATACAAGAGTTTGGACAGGTAGCAGGATTTAAACTAAACAAAAGCAAAACCAAAGCATTAGAGAAAAATCTGGATAATGATGAAAGAAAATCACTACAAGAAAAGACGGGCCTAGATATTGTGAAAAAAGTTAAATACTTGGGGGTGAATCTGTCTGGGGAAAATCTGAATAAAGACAACTACGAGAAATTATGGAATGAAATTAAGAGAGATTTGGAGATAAGGTCAAATTTAAAATTGTCACTAATGGGCCGGATTTCAGTGATTAAGATGAATGTGCTGCCAAAGATGCTTTTTTTGTTCCAAGCCCTCCCAGTTATAGACAATGTAAAATGTTTTAAAGAATGGCAGAAAGCTTTATCTAGATATATCTGGCAGGGGAAGAAAACCTAGAATTAAATATAAATTCCTTACGGACTCTAAAGAAAGAGGGGGATTTTCCCTGCCAGATTTAAAAATTTATTTTGAAGCAGCAGCATTCTGCTGGATTAAAGAGTGGATGCAACTGGAAGATACAGATCTATTAGATTTGGAGGGTTTTGACAATGTGTTTGGTTGGCATGCATATCTAGGGTATGATAAGGTAAAGGCCCATAGTGCCTTCAAAAATTAGGTAATTAGGAAATCATTGTATAATGTTTGGATAAAATATAAAGATCTTTTAGAAAGAAAGACACCCAGATGGCTTTCACCAATGGAGGCAAAGGCCCAGAAAAAGTTAAATATGGACACCAAATGGTTGAGATATTCTGATTTACTGTTGGAAGATGAAGAAGGATATAAATTAAAACCATTTGATCAAATTAAAGATAAGTTAGATTGGTTACATTATCTCCAGATTAATGAATTGTATAAAATCGATAAGAGAAATGGTTTTGCTTCTGAAAAATCCAAGTCGGAGATGGAGTTGTTTGATAATAAAGGCAAAAATTTATCGAAAATGTATAAGTTATTGTTGGAGTGGCATACAAAAGATGAACGAGCTGATTCCTGAACCTTGTAAGGGTGCGGACACTCAGCTGCACCCAGCCACTTGGGAGGCGTATAAATCATAAAATTATGATGATGATTATTACTGCTCCTGGGATTTTTTCTGCACAGCTGAAAAGCCTATATCTTGCAGGTTGTTAATGCAAGGAGAGAAGAATTAGCAGATAATGCACCCACAGAAACACATAACTGGCAACTATGTCAGTTTTCATTCCATTCTACTGAAGGTTCCCCTATGCTTTCAACATCTGCTAATCAGAATTACAGCTGTTCTGAGCTTCAGAAATAGATTGTCATTTGTGCCCTCTCTGAGAATGGTATTTTCTGGAATCTCCCCAGTAGTGTTGCCAATGTGTCTTGCTCAGCTCACACCCAAATTTTCTGGCTATAGTCTTTCTCAGCTATCAGCCAGGTGAGGAGGGGGTAAGGCCCACCCATTTGGCCAGGGGAAACAATCTCTTCATTGGCTATGAAACTTGCTGGGTTAGGTCCATAATGGAATCCTTCATCAGATTTCTACTCTTCCTAGATCCAGGACCTCTGGAATTAGAAAGGACTTGGGGATCATGCACGCTAACTCTTCTAAACTCACAGCAATATAAATGACCACCATGGAACCTGCCTTGTGGCTCAGTCAGTATCCTGAACATTTCTGCTTTTGCAAAAGCCATGTATTCAATTTCAATATTAAATATATTGTTAAATACTTTCCTCCTCCTCCACCCCTTTTTAAGCAGCCAGATAGGAGAGGGAGCAGCCAATTCATACTGTTGTTCCACCTACAGCAGTTTCTCAGGGTCTCCGGCAGGGGAAATACCTGGGACTGAACCTGCGACCTTCTGCATTTCCAGCAGATGCTCCCTTCCTGTGCCCTCTTACCTGCAACAACATGGAAGAGGATGAAGACCAGAGTAAAGCTCAGGTAGAGGAATCTCATGACAGCAGTTTCTTCTGAGATCTCTGCCAAAGGGAAGGCACTCTAAGGCAGAAGGAAGTGGAGTTTGGATGGAACAAGGAGGTTCTCTCTACTTATAGTGTTGCAGTACCAAATCCGGTAACTGTCAGCATAGCACCTGAACCCTCCAGGCCCCTTTCTCTTAAATCATCCTAAGCCATTTATTTATCTTGCACATCAGCCTAAGATTTACCCACACCATCACCTTTCTCATATATTGACAATCTGTCCTGTGCTCCAGGCTACAAACAGGAATTTCGTGCAACTCTCAGCATCCAAACTCTTCTCTCTTAACTCATCCTATGCAATTTATTCATCTTGGAGGACTTCCTAATATTTACCTGCAGAACAGCCTTTCTCCTCCTGTTTTCTTTCCATATCAGTTAAGAGATTTCCTGTCATCTCATAAGAGCTGTTGCCAACTTCACGGAGCCTGGATAGAAAGGAAGTGGAATTTCAGGAAAAGCTCGGCTGTAATGCAGTTTGATACAACCTCTTCGGGTTGGACTGTTCAGTTTGACTGCAGTAGCCATACCTACCAAGAAAGAAACTTTTCAGTGAGCTTTTCTCCTGGCCTGCACCTTTTGGGATGCATTTTGCTTAACAGGCTTGTTTTTGTGTTTCGTGTAGTTTTATGTCCATTGCTGCCATTATAGGCTTCCCACACAAACACCCACATAAATCAATGACTTCATCCCCTCATTCATAAGTTATAAACACAAGCAAGAACAAGAAATGTAAGAATTAACAAAAAGAAAGAAAACACCAAGAAGATATAAGGAGACAACTGTTAGCAGAAAAATTGTTTAAATTGTTTTGATCAGTTCTACTCTG
Organism: Podarcis melisellensis; assembly: GCF_964234715.1. Taxonomy (NCBI): domain Eukaryota; kingdom Metazoa; phylum Chordata; class Lepidosauria; order Squamata; family Lacertidae; genus Podarcis; species Podarcis melisellensis. The sequence continues at coordinate 6,865,459 of NC_138530.1, read as the reverse complement.
CTTTTCAGCCAAAAGGTTCCCAGAGTGGCTTATGTACAATTTAAAAAAACAAAAAACCAAACATGGCACAGGAAGGGAAGAGGAAAACTAAAACCTGAACTGCTTACCAATTTGTAGACAATCATGGCCAGCTGACCCAGTTCCGGGCCAGGAGGTGCCTAATTCAGGTTGGCCTCCAGCAAAAGCAGATGCCATGAGCCCTACTTCCTATCTCTCCCCAAGAGGCAGTCTGGTGGAGTGGTCCATTAGGAGCTCCATCTTTCCTGCACTGCTTGCATCCCCCCTGGGGAAGCTCAGGCTTCCCCTTTCCGACTCCTTCTGTTATGTACTGAGTCAAATAGGATCCAAACTGCAGCACTCTGATTGGTCCTAGAACAATAGGATCCAAAAGGCAGCAGTCTGATTGGTCCTAGAACAATGCAGCAGTATGATTGGTTGGCAGGAACCACCCAATCATGCTGCAGATTGAAGTGAATCCACAACCTGATTGGCTTACAGTAGAATTCCGGAATTAGCCAATCATGTGCAGCCCATTGTGTAAATAATGTATATAAAGCAGATACTTTGAGGGGACTTTCATTCATTCCTCCTCACCACTATGAGCTGAATAACGAGCATGAAATCACTTTGCGACTCTGAGTATATTTCACCTTCCTTGGAGGTTTATAAGCAGAGGTTGGATGGTCATCTGTCATGGATGCTTTAGCTGAGATTCCTGGATTGCAGAGGTTTCAGTAGATGAGCCTTCGAGTCTCTTCATGAGAAATGTTGCATTTTCTGATTGCTTTCCCAGACTAAATAATGCTTTTAATTATTGCTTTTTTCTTCATTCTGATTTCCTGATCTACACTGTACATCTTCACTGGAGTAAGCAGAAGAAGGACTTTGCTCCTGCTAAAGGAAATAGTGATCAATCACTTTATATATCAGAGTAGCTGATAATACACTCAGAGCATATTTACCTGAATTAAGGAGATCTGAATGTAATAGATAAATAAAGAAGGTCCCTCTAAACCTGACCCCAAAATGATGATGTTGACCACAGCTTCAGTCAAATAAGGACTTTCCATGCCTGTCCATCAAAATCAGTGACCATGTTGCTGTCCAGGAGAAGGTGTCTCCTGAACTCTGGGCTATGGTAAGGCCAGGCAAAACTGGGGGGAAGCCCAGTTTCCGTAATTTCTTGCAGGAATATCCTCAGACAACCAAACATTAACACAGGGGACATGGATGGATTGTTAGATAACAAAATCTCAGACCCTCCAACATTCGGCCAATTAAACTTGGGACGTGCGTCTTTCAGTGCCATACTCCCGGGCAAATGAGCTCAGGCTTCCCCTCTCCAACTCACTGTCATTGTCTCCTCCTCCTCCAGTGGAGGCAGCATTGGGCAGAGGAAGCATGGCTAATGGGTCCAGTGGGGGCAACCTGACCTGCATCACCAGCAGCTCCCCCTCCTCCATCTCCATGGGCTCCAGCACAGCCACCTTTTTTCAACCAAAGACATTCATCTGGGTGCTGAACTTTCAAAGGAGCTGAGCATCAAAAATGGGACATCCAATCAGAAGCTAGGATAGCTTCTGTAACCTGGGATGTCCCAATTGAATCAAGACTGTTGATGGATACGCAATCTCCGTTTCTAGTCGTTTTGACCTCAGGCATAGCGGACTACTTACCCTTCGATTGTTGTTGGACTACAATTCCCAGCAGTATAAACTGCCATTCCCACATGCCCTGGTTTATTCTGTGTGGGTTGAAGCCAAAGAGAGAGGGAGAGGTAATTATTAGCAGCATGAGGATGAGCTGAGCCCACTCATGGTAGCCACTGACACTACCTCCCGCCTTAGAAAAAGGACACTAATTTCCTCAGTCCATTTCACTGCCCGCTACCCCAACCTGGTTTCCTACCATGGTTTTCCTACCATCCTTTCCACTTCTGATTTATTTCTCCTCCCTGGATGTATACCTGAAGAAGAATCTCTACCCCCCCCCCCATCATTCAGCCCAGACACGGAGGTCCAGCTCCAAGGAACTTCTGGCATTTCCTTCATTGGGAGAGGGGAGGTTACAGGGAAGCAGGCAGAGGGCCTTTTAGGTAGTGGTGACTAAGGAACGAAGGGCATCAGCCTGGTATTGGTGCCCCTTAGTTCCTTAGTCACCATTGGGACACATAGGCTCATGAGAGAAATTGATACACATCCCGTTGAGTTCCTTGGGGGAAAATTGGGAGAGAATTGTCTAAACAAATAAATTAAAAGTGGTCTGGATATGTGTTCCTATGTGTTGAACTTTAGATATCCTTTTCTGCTCATATTTTATATTACTTCGCATCTGCAATTATAATTGGCTATGTATGTTAATTAAAGATGAAAAGAACAAAAGACCCAGATCAAGATTGAACCTGAGATCTTGATCATTAGGCAACCATAGCCCTCCTGACTCTTCATTTTCTTCCCTACCTCCCATCTCACACTCCCTGGCACCTCCCTAAGTTCCTTCTCTAATTCAGAGATTCCTGAAACTCCCCCTTCAGAAAATTCTTAGTCCTTCTCAGAGTACACCCATGAAAATCAATGAAACTGGGGTGCATTCAGCAGCATTAAATACCACTCTCAATGACCTATTGGCACCTACAAGGAAATAACTCCTTAAAAATCAGCTCCAGTTAGGTCATGACTCCAGTCTTGGTTGAGTTCAGCCTATCCCACCTGTGTTCACAGCACCAACTTGGCAGTGAAACCCAAGTTCTGCCTGGGTGCATGAAAAGCAATGCCTGCAGTTATCTGCTCCTGGGACCCGAGGATAAGAACTTCAGTGAAGAGGGATCTTGGGCAGATATGATACGCTTCCACTGGAGGTGGGTCATATTTAGTCAGAGATGCTTTTTTAAAAAATGAAAAAATACAATTTCGCAATTGCAGTTTAATTTGCGTTTAATTAGATGAACTTTATTTCATTGCCTGCTTTCACAAATGGATTGATCAGGACCACTTCCACAAGCAAAGATCCAGAAGAATCAGCGTAGCAATCAGGCTTTCACACCTATGGATGTGGGCTGCTCACTGATGTCACTCAAGGGCACAGCATTGCGCATTGAAGCCACAGTAAACTGGAAGATTTAGACCAGACGGGCAGCATTTGGTGATTCCCTTCTGGCAGAACCCTCCATTTCCTCACACACTGATGATTATCCTGAATAAAAGAAAGAAGGAAATCTGTAATCGATTGCACTTTCATGAGCCTGGAGTCAGATTGCTCACCTTCAGGAGATGAGGGAGGATCATAAAATTGTAGTGCTGGAAGGACTCAATGGAACATTTAAGGAATCTGTAGCAGAAAGGAAGAGGACATGCAGGTCCAGCCCCAGAAGACCTCTCAGAGGAATTTGCAAGATCAATGGCAACACCCCCTGGCCAATCCTGGATGTCAGGATGAGAGTCACTGACTCTGAGGACTCCACCGCACAAAGACCCAGGGAGACCTGAGGATCCCCTACTCCATTGATGTAGGAGGTGATGGAAAAGGCTGGGCCCTCAAAGTGACACAGAATCTTGCAGGAAAGGTGGTGCTAACTATTATTTTATCTTTTATGCTGATATTTATATTGCACCTTTCTTCCAAGGAGCTCCATGTGGCGGAGATAATTCTCTCGGCTCCATTTTATCTTTACACCCACCCTGTGAGATAGTTTAGGCTGAGAGGCAGTGACTGGCCAAAGGTGAGCTTCACAGCCAAGTGGGGGCTAGAACCCTGATCTGCCAGGTCCTCCTCCAGCACTCTAACCACCACACCACACTGTTTCCTATTAGGCTGCTGCTGCTGCTGCTGCTGCTACAAAATAAAGCATCCACTTCAGCCCGTTCTGAGGGCAGCCTGCACCCTGTCTCCTTTTGCCCCAGTTTTGCCTGGCCTTGCCATAGCACAGAGCCCCCCCCACACCTTCTCCTGGACAGAAAGATGGTCACTGATTTAGATGGACAGGCATGGAGAGGAAAGTCCTGATTTGACTGAAGCTCTGGTCAATAGCATCATATTTTTGATAGAATGGTCATGTTCAGAGAGACGTTATTTATTTATCTACTGTTTTTTTATTTCTTTTGCCAAAAAGAAAAAAAAGAAAAACAAAGTAATGGTTCACCAGGACTTACATATAGCAATTTTGAAACAGGAAGAGGAAACAGCGCCTGACTTATAATCAAAAAAGGCATGGAACAAAAAATTATTTTCAAATAAATAGCATACTAAAAATAGTTTAATTTGAATGGTTCTATATGAAGTGCTTAGATGAAGTAATATTTGTGATCCACCAGTTTCCTTTGGGAAGAAGAACAGGATAAAAATTGAAGTAATAAATAAACCTTCGTAAATAAAAATTTGTTTAGTTTGTTTTATAGGGGGGGAATAAGATTTGGAGGAGAAGGAAATAATCATACTAAAATGTGAGTTATTAGCATCAAGTTCAGTGAATGAACAGTTGGATGGAGAGTCAAAAGTGACCTGGAGATCAACTAGTCCCACCCTTGCTCAATGCAAGATCTTCAATGACAAGATCCCTCATAGATAGTCCCTCAAAACCTGCTTCTCTGTCATTTCCACCACTAAAAATTTTGTGATTCCCAGCTGTAATGGTTGAGTGAAAAGAAAAGAAAGGTTAAAAACTAAATGAAAAATAAGGGAGAGGATTTGCTGAATTAACAATTAGAAATTGGAATACAGAAAGGGGAGGTATGAGGAAGTCGGGGAAGTAAGTTATAAGAAAATAAGGGATTGAAACTATACTTGTTTTTTGTGTGTTTTGTATGTATTGTTGTTTTGTTTTGTTTTTATATAATTTTTGAAACTTCATTTTTTTAAAAATAATATTATTAAGTTTTTGTTTAACAATAAAAAACATACATAATAACATAATATTTTCCAATATCCACATTTCATTCTCATCCTTGGACTTCCTCACAACTCTTGTTCCTGCATTCTAAACTCATAAATTTTACCAGCAAATTATTAACTTGGTTCAATTCATATAATATAATTTTCCAATATTAATATCTCAAATTTTGGAATTTAAAATCACTCTTATTGAAGCTTAATTATAAAATATTATTTATCCAAAATTTATCTTTTCTTCTTCCAATTACATTTTAGTTTGTATTCTTTATAACTAATTTGTTGAAGCCATACTTTTACTAATCTTACATCTTTCTTAACATTCATACAATTTACAATATTTTTGTAAATAGTCCTTAAATTTCTTCCAGTCCTCCTCCACCAGTTCTTCTCCCAGGTCTCGGATTCTGCCAGTCATCTCCGCCAGTTCCATATAGTCTATCAGTTGCATCTGCCATTCTTCCAGTGTGGGCAAATCTTGAGTTTTCCAGCATTTGGTGATGAGTATCCTTGCTGCTGTTGTAATTTTTTTTTGTATGTATGTATTGTTGTTTTGTTTTGTTTTTATATAATTTTTGAAACTTCAATAAATATCTATTTTTTTTAAAAAAAATACATTTCTGGGGAAGTTCATTGACTGTGAATGGAACGTCTTTTGACAGATAGTTAAAGAAGAGAAACAAATTGATTCCAATGTTGCCTTTTGCATTTAAAAGAAACAAAAAGTTTGAAAAATGAAAGTAATTTTCTTTTGTTGGACCTGCTATCAAAAGATGGATACAAATGGAAATTGTCTCCTCTAGAGGGAGCTTGTTAAATTGTTGCTGGAGTCGATCTGGGGATTTCACAGCTGTGGAGATTAGGATAGTGGGACCAGACTCTGACCTTGAATAAAAATGTGTTCAGAAGAAGTTTTGGTGCTTGCTTTTTGCAAGACAAGCACTTTGTTGGAGCAGATGCATGAGAAGATGGATTTGATGACTGTTGCAGTTCAAAATTTTGGACAAACAGTGAATACAGTGGTGCCCCGCAAGACGAATGCCTCGCTAAACGAAAAACCCGCAAGACGAAAGGGTTTTCCGATTTTTTAGCGGCTTCGCAAGACGAATTTCCCTATGGGCTTGCTTCGCAAGACGAAAGCCCATAGGGAAATCTCCGGGGACAGCGGGGAAGCGCAGCGCGCCTTCTCCTCTGTTCCCGGACCTGTCCTAAGGCTTGGTGGGACGTCCGGGAACAGAGGACAAGGCGCGAAGGGCTTCTCCTCTGTTCCCGGGGCTTGCGGTGGGAGGAGGGTTTTTCCTCCCCACCGCCAACATTCAGAACAGCATTCTGAATGTTGGCGGTGGGGAGGAAAGCCCTCCTCCCACTGCAAGCCTTCAGGACAGGTCCGGGAACAACTCCGGACAAGCTGGGCGAGGGGGCGCATAAAGATGTTAAAAAGCATTGGGGAGAGTATCGCACCCTGGGGCACTGCACACACCAAGGAGTGGCGGGATGACAATTCTCCCCCAAGCGCCACCCTCTGTCCCCGACCAGAGAGAAATGAGCACAGCCATTGAAGGACTGTGCCCTGGATCCCCACGTCGGCAAGGCGGTGGTCCAGGAGTTTGTGATCGACCATGTCGAAGGCTGCTGACAGGTCTAGAAGAATCAGCAGCCCTGACCCGCCTCGATCCAGCTGCCTGCGGAGATCATCTGCTAGGGCGACCAGAGTCGTCTCGGTCCCATGACCAGCACTGAAGCCGGACTGGAATGGATCCAGAGCTGATGTTTCATCCAGAAACCTACCAAGCTGTTCAGCAACCGCTCTCTCAATCACCTTACCCAGGAATGGAAGATTCGAAACCGGGCGGTAATTGGATAGATCTAAGGGATCTAATGATGTTTTCTTTAAAAGCGGGTGCACCACTGCCTCCTTCAGTTCCCCTGGGAATGTCCCAGTGCCAAGGAACAAATTGATGATATCCCCCAGGGGGGCCCGCACCTCGCCTGGACACACTCTAATCAGCCAGGACGGGCACGGGTCGAGAGGTGGGCTTTCCAGCTCGGAGGAGTCTGTCCACATCGGCTGGGGATATCCGGTCAAAGTGGTCCAATACTGGACCCGAGGACAGTCAAGGGGCCTCCAGTTTGCTGGGAGGTTATATGACGTTGGATCAAGCAGTCCTTATCTCCTTATGTCTGAGACAGCGTTCCTGTTCGTCACACAAGCGTCCAGTCACACACTGGAGCGTAAGATCTGCAGGATTCATCGATTCCAAAGTTAGACACAAATTGTCATAACTTTTGTCCAAAGAGCTGAGCAAAATATAAACCTTCAGTTCCTCAGAAAAGTTGACTTGCAACAGTCTCAGCTTGTTGAAAACAGAGAGCATCTCAGTGACATGCTGTCTGATGTTATCACCAGGACGCAGCTTTATCTCAAACAAGCGTCTGGTAGTGTGGATTTTTGCCCCAGCTGTGGTCCTGTGGTGCACTCTCTCTGTGCCTGGTAGGCCTCATGAGCAGGCTCCAGCCCCTCTACCAAAGGCAGCTGTGAGCCCTCCAAACTGAGCACTATAGCTCCCAGGGCTTTCTGGTTCCTCCTCTGTGAGGCATGGTGCTGCTGCTCCGGCTGCAGCTTGCTGTGGGAGCTCTTGGACTGCCCCCCACAGACCCTTGGCTACCAGCCAGGCCTTCAGCTTCCTGCTCCACTCCTCCCAATTTTTGCCATTTAATTTTTCAAAAGGGACGGAGTATGACTCCTGGCCGTCTGCCATCTTCTCCCCCGGGGCTCAGCGTACTCACGTAACAGCAGCTGCTCCGGCACCCAGTTCTGCAGATCAGATCCTCCCAGCGAGCTTCTCTCTGCCTCAAAACGTTAGGCAAAACTCCAACTGGTTCCAGCTCAGCTCAGCTGGCTCCCCCCCCCCCCAGGCACAACGCAGCAACAGCTTCAAAGGCTTGGCTGACTTCCATAACCTGTGGAATTAAGATGGCGTCTGTCACGTTTCCCCTTAATATTGTGCTTCTGTGCCGATAGAAAACACCTTCAGCTCTCTTAGCTTAGTCCCAGCAGAGTTCACGCAGCGGTGAAACACTGTTGCCGTGTGTGGGTAATAAATCAGACTGCAAGCTTTTCGCTTATCTCCAACAGTCTTTTATTGCGTAGAATAACATCGTAAATTTAGCCCGGCGAACAAGCAGACATACTCTTCGCCTCTCAGTCAAAACCGAAAGAGAACACACACAAAGGAAAATTCCCGTATGTGAACATAACCACGCCTCAGAATGTGAGACGTCACTCAGAACTGTTTAACCCTGTAAGTTCTGATTCTCCGCAGAGACCCCAAATAAAATTCTGACGACTGAGAAAGAAGCATCTGTTAGTCTTATGGAACCTCTCGCCTCTCAAAACCACTAGCTTAGTTTTTGTATTTACTTTGGAAAGGTAACAGTTTTTTGTTTGTTTGTTTGTTTTCTGCAAGTAAGAAGACAACATTTTCATATATGACGTATAACTAAAATACAAATATTACTAGAAGATGTGGTGATGGCCATTAGCTTCGATTGTATACTACTGGGTGATGATGATGGGGCCCCACCATGCCACACCCCAGCCAGGCTGGATAGAGGACTATAATTTAATTGTAGAGCAATGTAACCTTCATAGTTATAGGGGCTGTGACTGGGTAATAAAATGTGTATGTTGTATTTTATGAATTTCACGTAAAATAGGAAGCTGCCACCATGAATGGGAGCAGAGCTTGGCTCACATTCAAAAGTTTCTTTATTTGCCAGCTTGTGACCGGATGCTCCTTTTGACTCAGGTGCATAAGGATGAGAATGCCAGTGCCCTCCCTGTTGGATGGGAGATTGGTTTGAGCTTCTCTGTGTTGACCGTTGCTTATGAGACATTTGAGACATAGGGATAATGGGTCATTGCAATCATTGCAGTGGGGAGCATTCAGCTGAGCCAACCTGCTTGAAAAGGAATGGAACTGATGACCTAACCACTTCCTTAACTCCATCACTTCCTTAAAACTGACTAGTGATGGATTATGAGCCTCCTTGGCATGCTTACACATGTGGACACTGAAAGGCAGTTATGGTACTGATTCAATTCAGTGAGGTCAGTCGTTCCACCCAGGTTGCAGAGATTGTATCCCTAGCCCTTGAGTTGATATCAATATGGCCTCTACTGGAGAGATGCAATTGATTAAAATTGAGGTGTCATTTATGTTGGAAAACAAGAGTTGATTAATTTATCCCCTTCAAGTTTTACACAATAGGCATTACATAATTTGGAGGGCTTTGGGACTCTTCTTATGACCCATTCCTCAGGGTACGTGTCATTTCTTTCTGTCCCCCCCCCCCAACCCAAGCATCAGTGTGGATACCTGACACGAAAAAAATCTGGCTCAGACACATATTTGAATGCATGGAAGTGGGGCAAAGGGAGCAAGGCATTTTCAGGAACATTCCCCCTATTCAAACCATTTTAAACATGTTTTGATGAGTGCAAGATTAAGCTCTCAGTGTAACGAAGAGCCCCAGTTCCCCTTGGTCTGAAGGCAAAATGCAGTGTAGCTAAAGACAGAAGAGCAAGCAAGAAAGGAGGAAGAGCAGCATTCTGAACAACCTTGTGAGAAAAGATAAAGGTACGGGGACCCCTGACCATTAGGACCAGTTGTGACTGACTCTGGGGTTGCGGTGCTCATTTCGCTTTATTGGCCAAGGGAGCTGGAGTACAGCTTCCAGGTCACGTGGCCAGCATGACTAAGCCGCTTCTGGCGAACGAGACCAGCGCACGGAAACGCCGTTTACCTTCCGGTTGGAGAGGTACCTATTGATCTACTTGCACTTTGACATGCGTTCCAACTGCTAGGTTGGCAGGAGCAGAGACCGAGCAACAGGAGCTCACCCCATCTTGGGGATTCGAACCACTGACCTTCCGATCGGCAAGTCCTAGGCTCTGTGGTTTAAGCCACAGCGCCACCCGCATCCCACGTCAGTAAAGATACTGACCCCTAAAATGCAACCTGCTTCTATTGGAAGATAATCCTTATATATTTTTTCTCCGCAGGCAGATCTCTATAAAAAACAGGTTTGACGTCACATCCTAGCAGCAGGTGGTTTCTTCAAGCCTGCTTAATCTGTGGCATTACATTTAAGAGTCCCAGGGACCACCACTTGACATCTTTGTTATGTGTGATGGCTTACAGTGTGGATGGCTGCATCCATCTCTTAAAAATAGCACACAAGCATTAAAAGAGATACAGTAAATGTCCAATTCAGTGGTTGGACAAAGTTCCCCATCAAATGCAAAGTGGGGGGAAAGTCTTGTTGCAGCAATTTTTATCCAAAATGCATTTAAGAAGCAGTAAACCCCTTTCAATACAGGGGAACTTACATGTGCATAAATATACGTATGGTTCTCATGTAGCTTGTGAATTTTATCCAAACACCTAGAAGAGTAGTGCAAAAAAAAGGGGGGGAATGCAAATCATTCTAAAGCCAATTTCAGGAGCACATTTGCAGAGTATGTATACGAGTCAATACCCAAACATCAGACATAGACATTTAATATACATGTATCATTTCCAATTAGATTTATTTTGAGAAGAAAGAAATCTCGTTATATTTTGCAGCAATACAAGCCTGAAGACACGATCCATTTTCTTTCAAATTCCCGGAACATGGTTTCCTGCAACAAGAACACATGCGATCCCACTTTCTTTCTATATCATCTATTCATTACCTCTCGGTTGAAACACAATTGCTTTGGTTTTCTATTTTCAGGAAATTAACACGTATTTGGCCTTCTCTCTTTAGGGGGCATTGAGGGCATCGATTATTCGGTGGAGCTCAGCACTAATCAATTGGTGGAGAGAAGCATCTAGGCCTTCTATGTTGAACGGGGCCTGCTTTTCCCCCTGTTTTTCAGGGAAGCATTTGATTCTTGGATTAATTGGTGGAGAGGAGCACTGCTGCGGATAATGTGATTTATTCGCCCTTTTCTTTGAATGATGGCATTGATGCTTTCCACTAATCTCCTGAGAGAATCATTGGTCCCTTCGCCTTCTCTCTTGTTTGCCCCCTTCATCCCTTCGTCTTCTGCTGTCAGGGACGAATCACTGAAGCCATCAACTGGAAAGAGAAAATGGTGTTGTTAATAATAATAAATAATAATAATAATAATAATAATAATAATAATAACAACAAATTTAAAACACTTAATTGTAAAAGCAGCATAAAATACATTATAAAAACTTGAATAAAAATAAAATTCAAAATTCAGAAATCAATTTGGGGAAAATCCCTCTAATAAGCATTAGATAGTCACCAGGGCTAGCTGGCTGAGTTAGTCCTACTTGGGCCAGCAAGAAAGCCAGGGGGAGAATTAGCTGTGGGGTCTCAGAGCATGTATTCTTCATGAAAGGTTAGAGGGAGGGAAGAGAAGGGAAATAAAAGATCAGGCTGAATTCAAATTATAGGCCAGGGGGAATAGCTCTGTCTTACAGGCCCGACGGAAAGAAGTTAAATCCTGAAGCGCCCTAGTCTCATGGGACAGAGCATTCCACCAGGCTGGGCCATCACTGAAAAGGCCCTGGCCCTGGTGGAGGATAGTCTGACTTCCTTAGGGCCCAGGACCTCTAAACTATGATTATTCATGGACCTTAAGGTCCTCTGTGGGGCATACCATTGAAGGGAGAAGGAAGGGTTAAATAGAATATTATAAGGCAAAGAAGCTAAAAAGCTGCAGTTGTGGTTAGGCAGCTAGCGGAAACCGCAAATGCATCAGCTCTGTAGGCCAGAAGCTGCTTCCTGTTTTCAGCTCTGCAGACTGGGAGCTGTTTCCTGTTTTGTGCTACCTGTTTTAGAAATGTTTTAGAAATACAAGGCATACATGCAGGGGATGAGAAGGGTTTCTCTCAATATTCTCTGTACCTTGTATCTAAGAAATCTGCACCTAAGCTCTATACTTAAGAAGAGTTGGTCACAATATTATCGGCACATAGTGAGTTTTTCGTCAAGCTTACTTCTGCATTTGTGGTCAGTGGCTGTTGGCTAGGTCCGTCTGGCAGGTAGAGAGCCCATTTCCTGCCTTGCATTTCCTGCTTTAGCAAAGAGACACGTACAAGCAGAAGGGGAGGGGGAGTGCTTAGCCAGCAGAAAGACACGTATGTTTAGCAAGCAAAATAGATGTGCCATATAAGGGAATAAGTTGAACATTTGCCAGCTGATTGGGGAAGTCTGGGGAAGGTATGGGAGGGGGAGAATGTTCAGAAAAGTATAAGAAAAGTCTGCTGAAGTACATTGCTTTTACAGCCAGTTATTTACAGGAACTATCCTGCTGACTGTCTCTGCGCACAGACTGTCTCTGTGCACAGATTTCAATAAACTTTTTCTCCAAAGAAGATTTTGCTTTCCTGGTACTTTTGTTCCCTCCAAGGTCCGGGGATGGCGTGGCTGATGGATCCCTAGGTAAATAAGGCTTCACCATGAGAGGCGGTCCCGTAAAAATGAGGGCCCAAAGCCACAAAAGGCTTTAAAGGTCAAGACCAGCACCTTGAACTTGACCCTATACTCCACTGGGAGCCAGTGCAACTGGTAAAGCACTGGGTGAATATCCTCCCATGGCAGGGACCCTGTGAGGAGCCTCGCTGCAGCATTCTGCACCCGCTGGAGTTTGTGGGACAGTTTCAAGGGCAGCCTCGCTTAGAGCAAATTTCAGTAGTCAAGCCTGGAGGTGACCGTAGCATGGATCACTATGGCCAGATCAGAGTGGGAAAGGTAAGGGACCACCTGCTTAATGCGGTGAAGATGGAAAAATGTTGCCTTGGCTGTTGCTGTAACCTGTGCCTGCATGGAAAGGGAGGCATCAAGGATTACACCCAAACTCTTAATGGAAGGCACTGGCACTATCTCCTTTCTTCTTATTTGAATTCATTAGTTCAGATGCTATCCTTTGGAGCAGCAGAAAACAAACTTGCTCCATCTTGTTGTCTGTGACAACTTTTGAGATATTTGAAGGTGGCTAGCATCAGATCTCTCCTGCCAACCTAGCAGTTCAAAAGCACATCAAAGTGCAAGTAGATAAATAGGTACCTCTCCGGTGGGAAGGTAAACGGCGTTTCCGTGCGCTGCTCTGGTTCGCCAGAAGAGGCTTAGTCATGCTGGCCACATGACCCGGAAGCTGTACGCCAGCTCCCTCGGCCAATAAAGGGAGATGAGCACCGCAACCCCAGAGTCCGCCACGACTGGACCTAATGGTCAGGAGTCCCTTTACCTTTACCTGTACTAGCATCAGATCTCAGTCTCCTCTTTTTCAGGGACATTATTGCAATAAATCAGAGAGAGAGAGAGAGAGAGAGAGAGAGAGAGAGAGAGAGAGAGAGAGAGAGAGAAAGAGAGAGAATACTCAGGCAACTACTGATAATCCGTGTGCACTTCTTCAGTATCTGAAGAGGTGTGCATGCACACGAAAGCTCATACCAAGAACTAACTTAGTTGGTCTTTAAGGTGCTACTGGAAGGAATTTTTTTTGTTTTGGTAAAAATTGAGCAATTTATAAAGACTAATGGTTTGCAGCAGATACTGGAAGATAAAAAGATCCTACTAAAAGGTTCAGTTACAAGGCAGGAAATGGAACAGGCAATAAACTCAATGCAACTTGGCAAGACCTGATGGTCAATCAGTGAAATATTACAAGACACTGAAAGATTGGCTTATTCAACCCCTGGTAGAAGTATCTAATTTGATTTTACGAGGGGGCAAAGCACCTGAAACCTGGAAGGAAACTTATATCACTCTGATTCCTAAACAGGGTCAAGATAGATCCAATGTTAAAACCTATAGACCAATCTCCCTACTCAATGTGGATTATAAAATTTTGGCAAATATAATGGCTAACAGGCTAAAGAAGGTTTTATCTAAGTATATCCACAAGGACCAGGCAGGATTTCTGCCTGGAAGACAAATGAAAGACAATATTAGAAATGTGGTGGATATCCTGGAAAAGCTGGAAGCAAGAAAGAGTTGTAAAGGAATGTTAATGTTTATTGATGCAGAGAACGCCTTTGACAATGTATCTTGGAGTTTTATGCTATATAATTTTGAGAGTATGGGGGTGGGCCAAGATTTTTTAAATGGAATTAAAGCAATCTATCAGGAACAAAAGCTAAAATTATTGTAAATAATGTGGTTTCAGAGGAAATTAGAATTGAGAAGGGAACCAGGCAAGGGTGCCCACTTTCCCCTCTGCTGTTTATTTCGGTTCTAGAGGTCTTGCTAAGTATGATTAGAAAGGATGAACAAATTAAAGGTATTACAGTAGGATCCAAACAATATAAATTAAAAGCCTTTGTGGATGATCTAGTATTGACATTACAAGACCCAGACTCCAGTGCAGTTAAAGCACTGGAGCTGATACAAGAGTTTGGACAGGTAGCAGGATTTAAACTAAACAAAAGCAAAACCAAAGCATTAGAGAAAAATCTGGATAATGATGAAAGAAAATCACTACAAGAAAAGACGGGCCTAGATATTGTGAAAAAAGTTAAATACTTGGGGGTGAATCTGTCTGGGGAAAATCTGAATAAAGACAACTACGAGAAATTATGGAATGAAATTAAGAGAGATTTGGAGATAAGGTCAAATTTAAAATTGTCACTAATGGGCCGGATTTCAGTGATTAAGATGAATGTGCTGCCAAAGATGCTTTTTTTGTTCCAAGCCCTCCCAGTTATAGACAATGTAAAATGTTTTAAAGAATGGCAGAAAGCTTTATCTAGATATATCTGGCAGGGGAAGAAAACCTAGAATTAAATATAAATTCCTTACGGACTCTAAAGAAAGAGGGGGATTTTCCCTGCCAGATTTAAAAATTTATTTTGAAGCAGCAGCATTCTGCTGGATTAAAGAGTGGATGCAACTGGAAGATACAGATCTATTAGATTTGGAGGGTTTTGACAATGTGTTTGGTTGGCATGCATATCTAGGGTATGATAAGGTAAAGGCCCATAGTGCCTTCAAAAATTAGGTAATTAGGAAATCATTGTATAATGTTTGGATAAAATATAAAGATCTTTTAGAAAGAAAGACACCCAGATGGCTTTCACCAATGGAGGCAAAGGCCCAGAAAAAGTTAAATATGGACACCAAATGGTTGAGATATTCTGATTTACTGTTGGAAGATGAAGAAGGATATAAATTAAAACCATTTGATCAAATTAAAGATAAGTTAGATTGGTTACATTATCTCCAGATTAATGAATTGTATAAAATCGATAAGAGAAATGGTTTTGCTTCTGAAAAATCCAAGTCGGAGATGGAGTTGTTTGATAATAAAGGCAAAAATTTATCGAAAATGTATAAGTTATTGTTGGAGTGGCATACAAAAGATGAACGAGCTGATTCCTGAACCTTGTAAGGGTGCGGACACTCAGCTGCACCCAGCCACTTGGGAGGCGTATAAATCATAAAATTATGATGATGATTATTACTGCTCCTGGGATTTTTTCTGCACAGCTGAAAAGCCTATATCTTGCAGGTTGTTAATGCAAGGAGAGAAGAATTAGCAGATAATGCACCCACAGAAACACATAACTGGCAACTATGTCAGTTTTCATTCCATTCTACTGAAGGTTCCCCTATGCTTTCAACATCTGCTAATCAGAATTACAGCTGTTCTGAGCTTCAGAAATAGATTGTCATTTGTGCCCTCTCTGAGAATGGTATTTTCTGGAATCTCCCCAGTAGTGTTGCCAATGTGTCTTGCTCAGCTCACACCCAAATTTTCTGGCTATAGTCTTTCTCAGCTATCAGCCAGGTGAGGAGGGGGTAAGGCCCACCCATTTGGCCAGGGGAAACAATCTCTTCATTGGCTATGAAACTTGCTGGGTTAGGTCCATAATGGAATCCTTCATCAGATTTCTACTCTTCCTAGATCCAGGACCTCTGGAATTAGAAAGGACTTGGGGATCATGCACGCTAACTCTTCTAAACTCACAGCAATATAAATGACCACCATGGAACCTGCCTTGTGGCTCAGTCAGTATCCTGAACATTTCTGCTTTTGCAAAAGCCATGTATTCAATTTCAATATTAAATATATTGTTAAATACTTTCCTCCTCCTCCACCCCTTTTTAAGCAGCCAGATAGGAGAGGGAGCAGCCAATTCATACTGTTGTTCCACCTACAGCAGTTTCTCAGGGTCTCCGGCAGGGGAAATACCTGGGACTGAACCTGCGACCTTCTGCATTTCCAGCAGATGCTCCCTTCCTGTGCCCTCTTACCTGCAACAACATGGAAGAGGATGAAGACCAGAGTAAAGCTCAGGTAGAGGAATCTCATGACAGCAGTTTCTTCTGAGATCTCTGCCAAAGGGAAGGCACTCTAAGGCAGAAGGAAGTGGAGTTTGGATGGAACAAGGAGGTTCTCTCTACTTATAGTGTTGCAGTACCAAATCCGGTAACTGTCAGCATAGCACCTGAACCCTCCAGGCCCCTTTCTCTTAAATCATCCTAAGCCATTTATTTATCTTGCACATCAGCCTAAGATTTACCCACACCATCACCTTTCTCATATATTGACAATCTGTCCTGTGCTCCAGGCTACAAACAGGAATTTCGTGCAACTCTCAGCATCCAAACTCTTCTCTCTTAACTCATCCTATGCAATTTATTCATCTTGGAGGACTTCCTAATATTTACCTGCAGAACAGCCTTTCTCCTCCTGTTTTCTTTCCATATCAGTTAAGAGATTTCCTGTCATCTCATAAGAGCTGTTGCCAACTTCACGGAGCCTGGATAGAAAGGAAGTGGAATTTCAGGAAAAGCTCGGCTGTAATGCAGTTTGATACAACCTCTTCGGGTTGGACTGTTCAGTTTGACTGCAGTAGCCATACCTACCAAGAAAGAAACTTTTCAGTGAGCTTTTCTCCTGGCCTGCACCTTTTGGGATGCATTTTGCTTAACAGGCTTGTTTTTGTGTTTCGTGTAGTTTTATGTCCATTGCTGCCATTATAGGCTTCCCACACAAACACCCACATAAATCAATGACTTCATCCCCTCATTCATAAGTTATAAACACAAGCAAGAACAAGAAATGTAAGAATTAACAAAAAGAAAGAAAACACCAAGAAGATATAAGGAGACAACTGTTAGCAGAAAAATTGTTTAAATTGTTTTGATCAGTTCTACTCTGCTTTTCAGCCAAAAGGTTCCCAGAGTGGCTTATGTACAATTTAAAAAAACAAAAAACCAAACATGGCACAGGAAGGGAAGAGGAAAACTAAAACCTGAACTGCTTACCAATTTGTAGACAATCATGGCCAGCTGACCCAGTTCCGGGCCAGGAGGTGCCTAATTCAGGTTGGCCTCCAGCAAAAGCAGATGCCATGAGCCCTACTTCCTATCTCTCCCCAAGAGGCAGTCTGGTGGAGTGGTCCATTAGGAGCTCCATCTTTCCTGCACTGCTTGCATCCCCCCTGGGGAAGCTCAGGCTTCCCCTTTCCGACTCCTTCTGTTATGTACTGAGTCAAATAGGATCCAAACTGCAGCACTCTGATTGGTCCTAGAACAATAGGATCCAAAAGGCAGCAGTCTGATTGGTCCTAGAACAATGCAGCAGTATGATTGGTTGGCAGGAACCACCCAATCATGCTGCAGATTGAAGTGAATCCACAACCTGATTGGCTTACAGTAGAATTCCGGAATTAGCCAATCATGTGCAGCCCATTGTGTAAATAATGTATATAAAGCAGATACTTTGAGGGGACTTTCATTCATTCCTCCTCACCACTATGAGCTGAATAACGAGCATGAAATCACTTTGCGACTCTGAGTATATTTCACCTTCCTTGGAGGTTTATAAGCAGAGGTTGGATGGTCATCTGTCATGGATGCTTTAGCTGAGATTCCTGGATTGCAGAGGTTTCAGTAGATGAGCCTTCGAGTCTCTTCATGAGAAATGTTGCATTTTCTGATTGCTTTCCCAGACTAAATAATGCTTTTAATTATTGCTTTTTTCTTCATTCTGATTTCCTGATCTACACTGTACATCTTCACTGGAGTAAGCAGAAGAAGGACTTTGCTCCTGCTAAAGGAAATAGTGATCAATCACTTTATATATCAGAGTAGCTGATAATACACTCAGAGCATATTTACCTGAATTAAGGAGATCTGAATGTAATAGATAAATAAAGAAGGTCCCTCTAAACCTGACCCCAAAATGATGATGTTGACCACAGCTTCAGTCAAATAAGGACTTTCCATGCCTGTCCATCAAAATCAGTGACCATGTTGCTGTCCAGGAGAAGGTGTCTCCTGAACTCTGGGCTATGGTAAGGCCAGGCAAAACTGGGGGGAAGCCCAGTTTCCGTAATTTCTTGCAGGAATATCCTCAGACAACCAAACATTAACACAGGGGACATGGATGGATTGTTAGATAACAAAATCTCAGACCCTCCAACATTCGGCCAATTAAACTTGGGACGTGCGTCTTTCAGTGCCATACTCCCGGGCAAATGAGCTCAGGCTTCCCCTCTCCAACTCACTGTCATTGTCTCCTCCTCCTCCAGTGGAGGCAGCATTGGGCAGAGGAAGCATGGCTAATGGGTCCAGTGGGGGCAACCTGACCTGCATCACCAGCAGCTCCCCCTCCTCCATCTCCATGGGCTCCAGCACAGCCACCTTTTTTCAACCAAAGACATTCATCTGGGTGCTGAACTTTCAAAGGAGCTGAGCATCAAAAATGGGACATCCAATCAGAAGCTAGGATAGCTTCTGTAACCTGGGATGTCCCAATTGAATCAAGACTGTTGATGGATACGCAATCTCCGTTTCTAGTCGTTTTGACCTCAGGCATAGCGGACTACTTACCCTTCGATTGTTGTTGGACTACAATTCCCAGCAGTATAAACTGCCATTCCCACATGCCCTGGTTTATTCTGTGTGGGTTGAAGCCAAAGAGAGAGGGAGAGGTAATTATTAGCAGCATGAGGATGAGCTGAGCCCACTCATGGTAGCCACTGACACTACCTCCCGCCTTAGAAAAAGGACACTAATTTCCTCAGTCCATTTCACTGCCCGCTACCCCAACCTGGTTTCCTACCATGGTTTTCCTACCATCCTTTCCACTTCTGATTTATTTCTCCTCCCTGGATGTATACCTGAAGAAGAATCTCTACCCCCCCCCCCATCATTCAGCCCAGACACGGAGGTCCAGCTCCAAGGAACTTCTGGCATTTCCTTCATTGGGAGAGGGGAGGTTACAGGGAAGCAGGCAGAGGGCCTTTTAGGTAGTGGTGACTAAGGAACGAAGGGCATCAGCCTGGTATTGGTGCCCCTTAGTTCCTTAGTCACCATTGGGACACATAGGCTCATGAGAGAAATTGATACACATCCCGTTGAGTTCCTTGGGGGAAAATTGGGAGAGAATTGTCTAAACAAATAAATTAAAAGTGGTCTGGATATGTGTTCCTATGTGTTGAACTTTAGATATCCTTTTCTGCTCATATTTTATATTACTTCGCATCTGCAATTATAATTGGCTATGTATGTTAATTAAAGATGAAAAGAACAAAAGACCCAGATCAAGATTGAACCTGAGATCTTGATCATTAGGCAACCATAGCCCTCCTGACTCTTCATTTTCTTCCCTACCTCCCATCTCACACTCCCTGGCACCTCCCTAAGTTCCTTCTCTAATTCAGAGATTCCTGAAACTCCCCCTTCAGAAAATTCTTAGTCCTTCTCAGAGTACACCCATGAAAATCAATGAAACTGGGGTGCATTCAGCAGCATTAAATACCACTCTCAATGACCTATTGGCACCTACAAGGAAATAACTCCTTAAAAATCAGCTCCAGTTAGGTCATGACTCCAGTCTTGGTTGAGTTCAGCCTATCCCACCTGTGTTCACAGCACCAACTTGGCAGTGAAACCCAAGTTCTGCCTGGGTGCATGAAAAGCAATGCCTGCAGTTATCTGCTCCTGGGACCCGAGGATAAGAACTTCAGTGAAGAGGGATCTTGGGCAGATATGATACGCTTCCACTGGAGGTGGGTCATATTTAGTCAGAGATGCTTTTTTAAAAAATGAAAAAATACAATTTCGCAATTGCAGTTTAATTTGCGTTTAATTAGATGAACTTTATTTCATTGCCTGCTTTCACAAATGGATTGATCAGGACCACTTCCACAAGCAAAGATCCAGAAGAATCAGCGTAGCAATCAGGCTTTCACACCTATGGATGTGGGCTGCTCACTGATGTCACTCAAGGGCACAGCATTGCGCATTGAAGCCACAGTAAACTGGAAGATTTAGACCAGACGGGCAGCATTTGGTGATTCCCTTCTGGCAGAACCCTCCATTTCCTCACACACTGATGATTATCCTGAATAAAAGAAAGAAGGAAATCTGTAATCGATTGCACTTTCATGAGCCTGGAGTCAGATTGCTCACCTTCAGGAGATGAGGGAGGATCATAAAATTGTAGTGCTGGAAGGACTCAATGGAACATTTAAGGAATCTGTAGCAGAAAGGAAGAGGACATGCAGGTCCAGCCCCAGAAGACCTCTCAGAGGAATTTGCAAGATCAATGGCAACACCCCCTGGCCAATCCTGGATGTCAGGATGAGAGTCACTGACTCTGAGGACTCCACCGCACAAAGACCCAGGGAGACCTGAGGATCCCCTACTCCATTGATGTAGGAGGTGATGGAAAAGGCTGGACCCTCAAAGTGACACAGAATCTTGCAGGAAAGGTGGTGCTAACTATTATTTTATCTTTTATGCTGATATTTATATTGCACCTTTCTTCCAAGGAGCTCCATGTGGCGGAGATAATTCTCTCGGCTCCATTTTATCTTTACACCCACCCTGTGAGATAGTTTAGGCTGAGAGGCAGTGACTGGCCAAAGGTGAGCTTCACAGCCAAGTGGGGGCTAGAACCCTGATCTGCCAGGTCCTCCTCCAGCACTCTAACCACCACACCACACTGTTTCCTATTAGGCTGCTGCTGCTGCTGCTGCTGCTACAAAATAAAGCATCCACTTCAGCCCGTTCTGAGGGCAGCCTGCACCCTGTCTCCTTTTGCCCCAGTTTTGCCTGGCCTTGCCATAGCACAGAGCCCCCCCCCACACCTTCTCCTGGACAGAAAGATGGTCACTGATTTAGATGGACAGGCATGGAGAGGAAAGTCCTGATTTGACTGAAGCTCTGGTCAATAGCATCATATTTTTGATAGAATGGTCATGTTCAGAGAGACGTTATTTATTTATCTACTGTTTTTTTATTTCTTTTGCCAAAAAGAAAAAAAAGAAAAACAAAGTAATGGTTCACCAGGACTTACATATAGCAATTTTGAAACAGGAAGAGGAAACAGCGCCTGACTTATAATCAAAAAAGGCATGGAACAAAAAATTATTTTCAAATAAATAGCATACTAAAAATAGTTTAATTTGAATGGTTCTATATGAAGTGCTTAGATGAAGTAATATTTGTGATCCACCAGTTTCCTTTGGGAAGAAGAACAGGATAAAAATTGAAGTAATAAATAAACCTTCGTAAATAAAAATTTGTTTAGTTTGTTTTATAGGGGGGGAATAAGATTTGGAGGAGAAGGAAATAATCATACTAAAATGTGAGTTATTAGCATCAAGTTCAGTGAATGAACAGTTGGATGGAGAGTCAAAAGTGACCTGGAGATCAACTAGTCCCACCCTTGCTCAATGCAAGATCTTCAATGACAAGATCCCTCATAGATAGTCCCTCAAAACCTGCTTCTCTGTCATTTCCACCACTAAAAATTTTGTGATTCCCAGCTGTAATGGTTGAGTGAAAAGAAAAGAAAGGTTAAAAACTAAATGAAAAATAAGGGAGAGGATTTGCTGAATTAACAATTAGAAATTGGAATACAGAAAGGGGAGGTATGAGGAAGTCGGGGAAGTAAGTTATAAGAAAATAAGGGATTGAAACTATACTTGTTTTTTGTGTGTTTTGTATGTATTGTTGTTTTGTTTTGTTTTTATATAATTTTTGAAACTTCATTTTTTTAAAAATAATATTATTAAGTTTTTGTTTAACAATAAAAAACATACATAATAACATAATATTTTCCAATATCCACATTTCATTCTCATCCTTGGACTTCCTCACAACTCTTGTTCCTGCATTCTAAACTCATAAATTTTACCAGCAAATTATTAACTTGGTTCAATTCATATAATATAATTTTCCAATATTAATATCTCAAATTTTGGAATTTAAAATCACTCTTATTGAAGCTTAATTATAAAATATTATTTATCCAAAATTTATCTTTTCTTCTTCCAATTACATTTTAGTTTGTATTCTTTATAACTAATTTGTTGAAGCCATACTTTTACTAATCTTACATCTTTCTTAACATTCATACAATTTACAATATTTTTGTAAATAGTCCTTAAATTTCTTCCAGTCCTCCTCCACCAGTTCTTCTCCCAGGTCTCGGATTCTGCCAGTCATCTCCGCCAGTTCCATATAGTCTATCAGTTGCATCTGCCATTCTTCCAGTGTGGGCAAATCTTGAGTTTTCCAGCATTTGGTGATGAGTATCCTTGCTGCTGTTGTAATTTTTTTTTGTATGTATGTATTGTTGTTTTGTTTTGTTTTTATATAATTTTTGAAACTTCAATAAATATCTATTTTTTTAAAAAAAAATACATTTCTGGGGAAGTTCATTGACTGTGAATGGAACGTCTTTTGACAGATAGTTAAAGAAGAGAAACAAATTGATTCCAATGTTGCCTTTTGCATTTAAAAGAAACAAAAAGTTTGAAAAATGAAAGTAATTTTCTTTTGTTGGACCTGCTATCAAAAGATGGATACAAATGGAAATTGTCTCCTCTAGAGGGAGCTTGTTAAATTGTTGCTGGAGTCGATCTGGGGATTTCACAGCTGTGGAGATTAGGATAGTGGGACCAGACTCTGACCTTGAATAAAAATGTGTTCAGAAGAAGTTTTGGTGCTTGCTTTTTGCAAGACAAGCACTTTGTTGGAGCAGATGCATGAGAAGATGGATTTGATGACTGTTGCAGTTCAAAATTTTGGACAAACAGTGAATACAGTGGTGCCCCGCAAGACGAATGCCTCGCTAAACGAAAAACCCGCAAGACGAAAGGGTTTTCCGATTTTTTAGCGGCTTCGCAAGACGAATTTCCCTATGGGCTTGCTTCGCAAGACGAAAGCCCATAGGGAAATCTCCGGGGACAGCGGGGAAGCGCAGCGCGCCTTCTCCTCTGTTCCTGGACCTGTCCTAAGGCTTGGTGGGACGTCCAGGAACAGAGGACAAGGCGCGAAGGGCTTCTCCTCTGTTCCCGGGGCTTGCGGTGGGAGGAGGGTTTTTCCTCCCCACCGCCAACATTCAGAACAGCATTCTGAATGTTGGCGGTGGGGAGGAAAGCCCTCCTCCCACTGCAAGCCTTCAGGACAGGTCCGGGAACAACTCCGGACAAGCTGGGCGAGGGGGCGCATAAAGATGTTAAAAAGCATTGGGGAGAGTATCGCACCCTGGGGCACTGCACACACCAAGGAGTGGCGGGATGACAATTCTCCCCCAAGCGCCACCCTCTGTCCCCGACCAGAGAGAAATGAGCACAGCCATTGAAGGACTGTGCCCTGGATCCCCACGTCGGCAAGGCGGTGGTCCAGGAGTTTGTGATCGACCATGTCGAAGGCTGCTGACAGGTCTAGAAGAATCAGCAGCCCTGACCCGCCTCGATCCAGCTGCCTGCGGAGATCATCTGCTAGGGCGACCAGAGTCGTCTCGGTCCCATGACCAGCACTGAAGCCGGACTGGAATGGATCCAGAGCTGATGTTTCATCCAGAAACCTACCAAGCTGTTCAGCAACCGCTCTCTCAATCACCTTACCCAGGAATGGAAGATTCGAAACCGGGCGGTAATTGGATAGATCTAAGGGATCTAATGATGTTTTCTTTAAAAGCGGGTGCACCACTGCCTCCTTCAGTTCCCCTGGGAATGTCCCAGTGCCAAGGAACAAATTGATGATATCCCCCAGGGGGGCCCACACCTCGCCTGGACACACTCTAATCAGCCAGGACGGGCACGGGTCGAGAGGTGGGCTTTCCAGCTCGGAGGAGTCTGTCCACATCGGCTGGGGATATCCGGTCAAAGTGGTCCAATACTGGACCCGAGGACAGTCAAGGGGCCTCCAGTTTGCTGGGAGGTTATATGACGTTGGATCAAGCAGTCCTTATCTCCTTATGTCTGAGACAGCGTTCCTGTTCGTCACACAAGCGTCCAGTCACACACTGGAGCGTAAGATCTGCAGGATTCATCGATTCCAAAGTTAGACACAAATTGTCATAACTTTTGTCCAAAGAGCTGAGCAAAATATAAACCTTCAGTTCCTCAGAAAAGTTGACTTGCAACAGTCTCAGCTTGTTGAAAACAGAGAGCATCTCAGTGACATGCTGTCTGATGTTATCACCAGGACGCAGCTTTATCTCAAACAAGCGTCTGGTAGTGTGGATTTTTGCCCCAGCTGTGGTCCTGTGGTGCACTCTCTCTGTGCCTGGTAGGCCTCATGAGCAGGCTCCAGCCCCTCTACCAAAGGCAGCTGTGAGCCCTCCAAACTGAGCACTATAGCTCCCAGGGCTTTCTGGTTCCTCCTCTGTGAGGCATGGTGCTGCTGCTCCGGCTGCAGCTTGCTGTGGGAGCTCTTGGACTGCCCCCCACAGACCCTTGGCTACCAGCCAGGCCTTCAGCTTCCTGCTCCACAACAAATTTAAAACACTTAATGGTAAAAGCAGCATAAAATACATTATAAAAACTTGAATAAAAATAAAATTCAAAATTCAGAAATCAATTTGGGGGAAATCCCTCTAATAAGCATTAGATAGTCACCAGGGCTAGCTGGCTGAGTTAGTCCTACTTGGGCCAGCAAGAAAGCCAAGGGGGAGAATTAGCTGTGGGGTCTCAGAGCATGTATTCTTCATGAAAGGTTAGAGGGAGGGAAGAGAAGGGAAATAAAAGATCAGGCTGAATTCAAATTATAGGCCAGGGGGAATAGCTCTGTCTTACAGGCCCGACGGAAAGAAGTTAAATCCTGAAGCGCCCTAGTCTCATGGGACAGAGCATTCCACCAGGCTGGGCCATCACTGAAAAGGCCCTGGCCCTGGTGGAGGATAGTCTGACTTCCTTAGGGCCCAGGACCTCTAAACTATGATTATTCATGGACCTTAAGGTCCTCTGTGGGGCATACCATTGAAGGGAGAAGGAAGGGTTAAATAGAATATTATAAGGCAAAGAAGCTAAAAAGCTGCAGTTGTGGTTAGGCAGCTAGCGGAAACCGCAAATGCATCAGCTCTGTAGGCCAGAAGCTGCTTCCTGTTTTCAGCTCTGCAGACTGGGAGCTGTTTCCTGTTTTGTGCTACCTGTTTTAGAAATGTTTTAGAAATACAAGGCATACATGCAGGGGATGAGAAGGGTTTCTCTCAATATTCTCTGTACCTTGTATCTAAGAAATCTGCACCTAAGCTCTATACTTAAGAAGAGTTGGTCACAATATTATCGGCACATAGTGAGTTTTTCGTCAAGCTTACTTCTGCATTTGTGGTCAGTGGCTGTTGGCTAGGTCCGTCTGGCAGGTAGAGAGCCCATTTCCTGCCTTGCATTTCCTGCTTTAGCAAAGAGACACGTACAAGCAGAAGGGGAGGGGGAGTGCTTAGCCAGCAGAAAGACACGTATGTTTAGCAAGCAAAATAGATGTGCCATATAAGGGAATAAGTTGAACATTTGCCAGCTGATTGGGGAAGTCTGGGGAAGGTATGGGAGGGGGAGAATGTTCAGAAAAGTATAAGAAAAGTCTGCTGAAGTACATTGCTTTTACAGCCAGTTATTTACAGGAACTATCCTGCTGACTGTCTCTGCGCACAGACTGTCTCTGTGCACAGATTTCAATAAACTTTTTCTCCAAAGAAGATTTTGCTTTCCTGGTACTTTTGTTCCCTCCAAGGTCCGGGGATGGCGTGGCTGATGGATCCCTAGGTAAATAAGGCTTCACCATGAGAGGCGGTCCCGTAAAAATGAGGGCCCAAAGCCACAAAAGGCTTTAAAGGTCAAGACCAGCACCTTGAACTTGACCCTATACTCCACTGGGAGCCAGTGCAACTGGTAAAGCACTGGGTGAATATCCTCCCATGGCAGGGACCCTGTGAGGAGCCTCGCTGCAGCATTCTGCACCCGCTGGAGTTTGTGGGACAGTTTCAAGGGCAGCCTCGCTTAGAGCAAATTTCAGTAGTCAAGCCTGGAGGTGACCGTAGCATGGATCACTATGGCCAGATCAGAGCGGGAAAGGTAAGGGACCACCTGCTTAATGCGGTGAAGATGGAAAAATGTTGCCTTGGCTGTTGCTGTAACCTGTGCCTGCATGGAAAGGGAGGCATCAAGGATTACACCCAAACTCTTAATGGAAGGCACTGGCACTATCTCCTTTCTTCTTATTTGAATTCATTAGTTCAGATGCTATCCTTTGGAGCAGCAGAAAACAAACTTGCTCCATCTTGTTGTCTGTGACAACTTTTGAGATATTTGAAGGTGGCTAGCATCAGATCTCTCCTGCCAACCTAGCAGTTCAAAAGCACATCAAAGTGCAAGTAGATAAATAGGTACCTCTCCGGTGGGAAGGTAAACGGCGTTTCCGTGCGCTGCTCTGGTTCGCCAGAAGAGGCTTAGTCATGCTGGCCACATGACCCGGAAGCTGTACGCCAGCTCCCTCGGCCAATAAAGGGAGATGAGCACCGCAACCCCAGAGTCCGCCACGACTGGACCTAATGGTCAGGAGTCCCTTTACCTTTACCTGTACTAGCATCAGATCTCAGTCTCCTCTTTTTCAGGGACATTATTGCAATAAATCAGAGAGAGAGAGAGAGAGAGAGAGAGAGAGAGAGAGAGAGAGAGAGAGAGAGAGAGAAAGAGAGAGAATACTCAGGCAACTACTGATAATCCGTGTGCACTTCTTCAGTATCTGAAGAAGTGTGCATGCACACGAAAGCTCATACCAAGAACTAACTTAGTTGGTCTTTAAGGTGCTACTGGAAGGAATTTTTTTTGTTTTGGTAAAAATTGAGCAATTTATAAAGACTAATGGTTTGCAGCAGATACTGGAAGATAAAAAGATCCTACTAAAAGGTTCAGTTACAAGGCAGGAAATGGAACAGGCAATAAACTCAATGCAACTTGGCAAGACCTGATGGTCAATCAGTGAAATATTACAAGACACTGAAAGATTGGCTTATTCAACCCCTGGTAGAAGTATCTAATTTGATTTTACGAGGGGGCAAAGCACCTGAAACCTGGAAGGAAACTTATATCACTCTGATTCCTAAACAGGGTCAAGATAGATCCAATGTTAAAACCTATAGACCAATCTCCCTACTCAATGTGGATTATAAAATTTTGGCAAATATAATGGCTAACAGGCTAAAGAAGGTTTTATCTAAGTATATCCACAAGGACCAGGCAGGATTTCTGCCTGGAAGACAAATGAAAGACAATATTAGAAATGTGGTGGATATCCTGGAAAAGCTGGAAGCAAGAAAGAGTTGTAAAGGAATGTTAATGTTTATTGATGCAGAGAACGCCTTTGACAATGTATCTTGGAGTTTTATGCTATATAATTTTGAGAGTATGGGGGTGGGCCAAGATTTTTTAAATGGAATTAAAGCAATCTATCAGGAACAAAAGCTAAAATTATTGTAAATAATGTGGTTTCAGAGGAAATTAGAATTGAGAAGGGAACCAGGCAAGGGTGCCCACTTTCCCCTCTGCTGTTTATTTCGGTTCTAGAGGTCTTGCTAAGTATGATTAGAAAGGATGAACAAATTAAAGGTATTACAGTAGGATCCAAACAATATAAATTAAAAGCCTTTGTGGATGATCTAGTATTGACATTACAAGACCCAGACTCCAGTGCAGTTAAAGCACTGGAGCTGATACAAGAGTTTGGACAGGTAGCAGGATTTAAACTAAACAAAAGCAAAACCAAAGCATTAGAGAAAAATCTGGATAATGATGAAAGAAAATCACTACAAGAAAAGACGGGCCTAGATATTGTGAAAAAAGTTAAATACTTGGGGGTGAATCTGTCTGGGGAAAATCTGAATAAAGACAACTACGAGAAATTATGGAATGAAATTAAGAGAGATTTGGAGATAAGGTCAAATTTAAAATTGTCACTAATGGGCCGGATTTCAGTGATTAAGATGAATGTGCTGCCAAAGATGCTTTTTTTGTTCCAAGCCCTCCCAGTTATAGACAATGTAAAATGTTTTAAAGAATGGCAGAAAGCTTTATCTAGATATATCTGGCAGGGGAAGAAAACCTAGAATTAAATATAAATTCCTTACGGACTCTAAAGAAAGAGGGGGATTTTCCCTGCCAGATTTAAAAATTTATTTTGAAGCAGCAGCATTCTGCTGGATTAAAGAGTGGATGCAACTGGAAGATACAGATCTATTAGATTTGGAGGGTTTTGACAATGTGTTTGGTTGGCATGCATATCTAGGGTATGATAAGGTAAAGGCCCATAGTGCCTTCAAAAATTAGGTAATTAGGAAATCATTGTATAATGTTTGGATAAAATATAAAGATCTTTTAGAAAGAAAGACACCCAGATGGCTTTCACCAATGGAGGCAAAGGCCCAGAAAAAGTTAAATATGGACACCAAATGGTTGAGATATTCTGATTTACTGTTGGAAGATGAAGAAGGATATAAATTAAAACCATTTGATCAAATTAAAGATAAGTTAGATTGGTTACATTATCTCCAGATTAATGAATTGTATAAAATCGATAAGAGAAATGGTTTTGCTTCTGAAAAATCCAAGTCGGAGATGGAGTTGTTTGATAATAAAGGCAAAAATTTATCGAAAATGTATAAGTTATTGTTGGAGTGGCATACAAAAGATGAACGAGCTGATTCCTGAACCTTGTAAGGGTGCGGACACTCAGCTGCACCCAGCCACTTGGGAGGCGTATAAATCATAAAATTATGATGATGATTATTACTGCTCCTGGGATTTTTTCTGCACAGCTGAAAAGCCTATATCTTGCAGGTTGTTAATGCAAGGAGAGAAGAATTAGCAGATAATGCACCCACAGAAACACATAACTGGCAACTATGTCAGTTTTCATTCCATTCTACTGAAGGTTCCCCTATGCTTTCAACATCTGCTAATCAGAATTACAGCTGTTCTGAGCTTCAGAAATAGATTGTCATTTGTGCCCTCTCTGAGAATGGTATTTTCTGGAATCTCCCCAGTAGTGTTGCCAATGTGTCTTGCTCAGCTCACACCCAAATTTTCTGGCTATAGTCTTTCTCAGCTATCAGCCAGGTGAGGAGGGGGTAAGGCCCACCCATTTGGCCAGGGGAAACAATCTCTTCATTGGCTATGAAACTTGCTGGGTTAGGTCCATAATGGAATCCTTCATCAGATTTCTACTCTTCCTAGATCCAGGACCTCTGGAATTAGAAAGGACTTGGGGATCATGCACGCTAACTCTTCTAAACTCACAGCAATATAAATGACCACCATGGAACCTGCCTTGTGGCTCAGTCAGTATCCTGAACATTTCTGCTTTTGCAAAAGCCATGTATTCAATTTCAATATTAAATATATTGTTAAATACTTTCCTCCTCCTCCACCCCTTTTTAAGCAGCCAGATAGGAGAGGGAGCAGCCAATTCATACTGTTGTTCCACCTACAGCAGTTTCTCAGGGTCTCCGGCAGGGGAAATACCTGGGACTGAACCTGCGACCTTCTGCATTTCCAGCAGATGCTCCCTTCCTGTGCCCTCTTACCTGCAACAACATGGAAGAGGATGAAGACCAGAGTAAAGCTCAGGTAGAGGAATCTCATGACAGCAGTTTCTTCTGAGATCTCTGCCAAAGGGAAGGCACTCTAAGGCAGAAGGAAGTGGAGTTTGGATGGAACAAGGAGGTTCTCTCTACTTATAGTGTTGCAGTACCAAATCCGGTAACTGTCAGCATAGCACCTGAACCCTCCAGGCCCCTTTCTCTTAAATCATCCTAAGCCATTTATTTATCTTGCACATCAGCCTAAGATTTACCCACACCATCACCTTTCTCATATATTGACAATCTGTCCTGTGCTCCAGGCTACAAACAGGAATTTCGTGCAACTCTCAGCATCCAAACTCTTCTCTCTTAACTCATCCTATGCAATTTATTCATCTTGGAGGACTTCCTAATATTTACCTGCAGAACAGCCTTTCTCCTCCTTTCTTTCCATATCAGTTAAGAGATTTCCTGTCATCTCATAAGAGCTGTTGCCAACTTCACGGAGCCTGGATAGAAAGGAAGTGGAATTTCAGGAAAAGCTCGGCTGTAATGCAGTTTGATACAACCTCTTCGGGTTGGACTGTTCAGTTTGACTGCAGTAGCCATACCTACCAAGAAAGAAACTTTTCAGTGAGCTTTTCTCCTGGCCTGCACCTTTTGGGATGCATTTTGCTTAACAGGCTTGTTTTTGTGTTTCGTGTAGTTTTATGTCCATTGCTGCCATTATAGGCTTCCCACACAAACACCCACATAAATCAATGACTTCATCCCCTCATTCATAAGTTATAAACACAAGCAAGAACAAGAAATGTAAGAATTAACAAAAAGAAAGAAAACACCAAGAAGATATAAGGAGACAACTGTTAGCAGAAAAATTGTTTAAATTGTTTTGATCAGTTCTACTCTGCTTTTCAGCCAAAAGGTTCCCAGAGTGGCTTATGTACAATTTAAAAAAACAAAAAACCAAACATGGCACAGGAAGGGAAGAGGAAAACTAAAACCTGAACTGCTTACCAATTTGTAGACAATCATGGCCAGCTGACCCAGTTCCGGGCCAGGAGGTGCCTAATTCAGGTTGGCCTCCAGCAAAAGCAGATGCCATGAGCCCTACTTCCTATCTCTCCCCAAGAGGCAGTCTGGTGGAGTGGTCCATTAGGAGCTCCATCTTTCCTGCACTGCTTGCATCCCCCCTGGGGAAGCTCAGGCTTCCCCTTTCCGACTCCTTCTGTTATGTACTGAGTCAAATAGGATCCAAACTGCAGCACTCTGATTGGTCCTAGAACAATAGGATCCAAAAGGCAGCAGTCTGATTGGTCCTAGAACAATGCAGCAGTATGATTGGTTGGCAGGAACCACCCAATCATGCTGCAGATTGAAGTGAATCCACAACCTGATTGGCTTACAGTAGAATTCCGGAATTAGCCAATCATGTGCAGCCCATTGTGTAAATAATGTATATAAAGCAGATACTTTGAGGGGACTTTCATTCATTCCTCCTCACCACTATGAGCTGAATAACGAGCATGAAATCACTTTGCGACTCTGAGTATATTTCACCTTCCTTGGAGGTTTATAAGCAGAGGTTGGATGGTCATCTGTCATGGATGCTTTAGCTGAGATTCCTGGATTGCAGAGGTTTCAGTAGATGAGCCTTCGAGTCTCTTCATGAGAAATGTTGCATTTTCTGATTGCTTTCCCAGACTAAATAATGCTTTTAATTATTGCTTTTTTCTTCATTCTGATTTCCTGATCTACACTGTACATCTTCACTGGAGTAAGCAGAAGAAGGACTTTGCTCCTGCTAAAGGAAATAGTGATCAATCACTTTATATATCAGAGTAGCTGATAATACACTCAGAGCATATTTACCTGAATTAAGGAGATCTGAATGTAATAGATAAATAAAGAAGGTCCCTCTAAACCTGACCCCAAAATGATGATGTTGACCACAGCTTCAGTCAAATAAGGACTTTCCATGCCTGTCCATCAAAATCAGTGACCATGTTGCTGTCCAGGAGAAGGTGTCTCCTGAACTCTGGGCTATGGTAAGGCCAGGCAAAACTGGGGGGAAGCCCAGTTTCCGTAATTTCTTGCAGGAATATCCTCAGACAACCAAACATTAACACAGGGGACATGGATGGATTGTTAGATAACAAAATCTCAGACCCTCCAACATTCGGCCAATTAAACTTGGGACGTGCGTCTTTCAGTGCCATACTCCCGGGCAAATGAGCTCAGGCTTCCCCTCTCCAACTCACTGTCATTGTCTCCTCCTCCTCCAGTGGAGGCAGCATTGGGCAGAGGAAGCATGGCTAATGGGTCCAGTGGGGGCAACCTGACCTGCATCACCAGCAGCTCCCCCTCCTCCATCTCCATGGGCTCCAGCACAGCCACCTTTTTTCAACCAAAGACATTCATCTGGGTGCTGAACTTTCAAAGGAGCTGAGCATCAAAAATGGGACATCCAATCAGAAGCTAGGATAGCTTCTGTAACCTGGGATGTCCCAATTGAATCAAGACTGTTGATGGATACGCAATCTCCGTTTCTAGTCGTTTTGACCTCAGGCATAGCGGACTACTTACCCTTCGATTGTTGTTGGACTACAATTCCCAGCAGTATAAACTGCCATTCCCACATGCCCTGGTTTATTCTGTGTGGGTTGAAGCCAAAGAGAGAGGGAGAGGTAATTATTAGCAGCATGAGGATGAGCTGAGCCCACTCATGGTAGCCACTGACACTACCTCCCGCCTTAGAAAAAGGACACTAATTTCCTCAGTCCATTTCACTGCCCGCTACCCCAACCTGGTTTCCTACCATGGTTTTCCTACCATCCTTTCCACTTCTGATTTATTTCTCCTCCCTGGATGTATACCTGAAGAAGAATCTCTACCCCCCCCCCCATCATTCAGCCCAGACACGGAGGTCCAGCTCCAAGGAACTTCTGGCATTTCCTTCATTGGGAGAGGGGAGGTTACAGGGAAGCAGGCAGAGGGCCTTTTAGGTAGTGGTGACTAAGGAACGAAGGGCATCAGCCTGGTATTGGTGCCCCTTAGTTCCTTAGTCACCATTGGGACACATAGGCTCATGAGAGAAATTGATACACATCCCGTTGAGTTCCTTGGGGGAAAATTGGGAGAGAATTGTCTAAACAAATAAATTAAAAGTGGTCTGGATATGTGTTCCTATGTGTTGAACTTTAGATATCCTTTTCTGCTCATATTTTATATTACTTCGCATCTGCAATTATAATTGGCTATGTATGTTAATTAAAGATGAAAAGAACAAAAGACCCAGATCAAGATTGAACCTGAGATCTTGATCATTAGGCAACCATAGCCCTCCTGACTCTTCATTTTCTTCCCTACCTCCCATCTCACACTCCCTGGCACCTCCCTAAGTTCCTTCTCTAATTCAGAGATTCCTGAAACTCCCCCTTCAGAAAATTCTTAGTCCTTCTCAGAGTACACCCATGAAAATCAATGAAACTGGGGTGCATTCAGCAGCATTAAATACCACTCTCAATGACCTATTGGCACCTACAAGGAAATAACTCCTTAAAAATCAGCTCCAGTTAGGTCATGACTCCAGTCTTGGTTGAGTTCAGCCTATCCCACCTGTGTTCACAGCACCAACTTGGCAGTGAAACCCAAGTTCTGCCTGGGTGCATGAAAAGCAATGCCTGCAGTTATCTGCTCCTGGGACCCGAGGATAAGAACTTCAGTGAAGAGGGATCTTGGGCAGATATGATACGCTTCCACTGGAGGTGGGTCATATTTAGTCAGAGATGCTTTTTTAAAAAATGAAAAAATACAATTTCGCAATTGCAGTTTAATTTGCGTTTAATTAGATGAACTTTATTTCATTGCCTGCTTTCACAAATGGATTGATCAGGACCACTTCCACAAGCAAAGATCCAGAAGAATCAGCGTAGCAATCAGGCTTTCACACCTATGGATGTGGGCTGCTCACTGATGTCACTCAAGGGCACAGCATTGCGCATTGAAGCCACAGTAAACTGGAAGATTTAGACCAGACGGGCAGCATTTGGTGATTCCCTTCTGGCAGAACCCTCCATTTCCTCACACACTGATGATTATCCTGAATAAAAGAAAGAAGGAAATCTGTAATCGATTGCACTTTCATGAGCCTGGAGTCAGATTGCTCACCTTCAGGAGATGAGGGAGGATCATAAAATTGTAGTGCTGGAAGGACTCAATGGAACATTTAAGGAATCTGTAGCAGAAAGGAAGAGGACATGCAGGTCCAGCCCCAGAAGACCTCTCAGAGGAATTTGCAAGATCAATGGCAACACCCCCTGGCCAATCCTGGATGTCAGGATGAGAGTCACTGACTCTGAGGACTCCACCGCACAAAGACCCAGGGAGACCTGAGGATCCCCTACTCCATTGATGTAGGAGGTGATGGAAAAGGCTGGACCCTCAAAGTGACACAGAATCTTGCAGGAAAGGTGGTGCTAACTATTATTTTATCTTTTATGCTGATATTTATATTGCACCTTTCTTCCAAGGAGCTCCATGTGGCGGAGATAATTCTCTCGGCTCCATTTTATCTTTACACCCACCCTGTGAGATAGTTTAGGCTGAGAGGCAGTGACTGGCCAAAGGTGAGCTTCACAGCCAAGTGGGGGCTAGAACCCTGATCTGCCAGGTCCTCCTCCAGCACTCTAACCACCACACCACACTGTTTCCTATTAGGCTGCTGCTGCTGCTGCTGCTGCTACAAAATAAAGCATCCACTTCAGCCCGTTCTGAGGGCAGCCTGCACCCTGTCTCCTTTTGCCCCAGTTTTGCCTGGCCTTGCCATAGCACAGAGCCCCCCCCACACCTTCTCCTGGACAGAAAGATGGTCACTGATTTAGATGGACAGGCATGGAGAGGAAAGTCCTGATTTGACTGAAGCTCTGGTCAATAGCATCATATTTTTGATAGAATGGTCATGTTCAGAGAGACGTTATTTATTTATCTACTGTTTTTTTATTTCTTTTGCCAAAAAGAAAAAAAAGAAAAACAAAGTAATGGTTCACCAGGACTTACATATAGCAATTTTGAAACAGGAAGAGGAAACAGCGCCTGACTTATAATCAAAAAAGGCATGGAACAAAAAATTATTTTCAAATAAATAGCATACTAAAAATAGTTTAATTTGAATGGTTCTATATGAAGTGCTTAGATGAAGTAATATTTGTGATCCACCAGTTTCCTTTGGGAAGAAGAACAGGATAAAAATTGAAGTAATAAATAAACCTTCGTAAATAAAAATTTGTTTAGTTTGTTTTATAGGGGGGGAATAAGATTTGGAGGAGAAGGAAATAATCATACTAAAATGTGAGTTATTAGCATCAAGTTCAGTGAATGAACAGTTGGATGGAGAGTCAAAAGTGACCTGGAGATCAACTAGTCCCACCCTTGCTCAATGCAAGATCTTCAATGACAAGATCCCTCATAGATAGTCCCTCAAAACCTGCTTCTCTGTCATTTCCACCACTAAAAATTTTGTGATTCCCAGCTGTAATGGTTGAGTGAAAAGAAAAGAAAGGTTAAAAACTAAATGAAAAATAAGGGAGAGGATTTGCTGAATTAACAATTAGAAATTGGAATACAGAAAGGGGAGGTATGAGGAAGTCGGGGAAGTAAGTTATAAGAAAATAAGGGATTGAAACTATACTTGTTTTTTGTGTGTTTTGTATGTATTGTTGTTTTGTTTTGTTTTTATATAATTTTTGAAACTTCATTTTTTTAAAAATAATATTATTAAGTTTTTGTTTAACAATAAAAAACATACATAATAACATAATATTTTCCAATATCCACATTTCATTCTCATCCTTGGACTTCCTCACAACTCTTGTTCCTGCATTCTAAACTCATAAATTTTACCAGCAAATTATTAACTTGGTTCAATTCATATAATATAATTTTCCAATATTAATATCTCAAATTTTGGAATTTAAAATCACTCTTATTGAAGCTTAATTATAAAATATTATTTATCCAAAATTTATCTTTTCTTCTTCCAATTACATTTTAGTTTGTATTCTTTATAACTAATTTGTTGAAGCCATACTTTTACTAATCTTACATCTTTCTTAACATTCATACAATTTACAATATTTTTGTAAATAGTCCTTAAATTTCTTCCAGTCCTCCTCCACCAGTTCTTCTCCCAGGTCTCGGATTCTGCCAGTCATCTCCGCCAGTTCCATATAGTCTATCAGTTGCATCTGCCATTCTTCCAGTGTGGGCAAATCTTGAGTTTTCCAGCATTTGGTGATGAGTATCCTTGCTGCTGTTGTAATTTTTTTTTGTATGTATGTATTGTTGTTTTGTTTTGTTTTTATATAATTTTTGAAACTTCAATAAATATCTATTTTTTTAAAAAAAAATACATTTCTGGGGAAGTTCATTGACTGTGAATGGAACGTCTTTTGACAGATAGTTAAAGAAGAGAAACAAATTGATTCCAATGTTGCCTTTTGCATTTAAAAGAAACAAAAAGTTTGAAAAATGAAAGTAATTTTCTTTTGTTGGACCTGCTATCAAAAGATGGATACAAATGGAAATTGTCTCCTCTAGAGGGAGCTTGTTAAATTGTTGCTGGAGTCGATCTGGGGATTTCACAGCTGTGGAGATTAGGATAGTGGGACCAGACTCTGACCTTGAATAAAAATGTGTTCAGAAGAAGTTTTGGTGCTTGCTTTTTGCAAGACAAGCACTTTGTTGGAGCAGATGCATGAGAAGATGGATTTGATGACTGTTGCAGTTCAAAATTTTGGACAAACAGTGAATACAGTGGTGCCCCGCAAGACGAATGCCTCGCTAAACGAAAAACCCGCAAGACGAAAGGGTTTTCCGATTTTTTAGCGGCTTCGCAAGACGAATTTCCCTATGGGCTTGCTTCGCAAGACGAAAGCCCATAGGGAAATCTCCGGGGACAGCGGGGAAGCGCAGCGCGCCTTCTCCTCTGTTCCCGGACCTGTCCTAAGGCTTGGTGGGACGTCCAGGAACAGAGGACAAGGCGCGAAGGGCTTCTCCTCTGTTCCCGGGGCTTGCGGTGGGAGGAGGGTTTTTCCTCCCCACCGCCAACATTCAGAACAGCATTCTGAATGTTGGCGGTGGGGAGGAAAGCCCTCCTCCCACTGCAAGCCTTCAGGACAGGTCCGGGAACAACTCCGGACAAGCTGGGCGAGGGGGCGCATAAAGATGTTAAAAAGCATTGGGGAGAGTATCGCACCCTGGGGCACTGCACACACCAAGGAGTGGCGGGATGACAATTCTCCCCCAAGCGCCACCCTCTGTCCCCGACCAGAGAGAAATGAGCACAGCCATTGAAGGACTGTGCCCTGGATCCCCACGTCGGCAAGGCGGTGGTCCAGGAGTTTGTGATCGACCATGTCGAAGGCTGCTGACAGGTCTAGAAGAATCAGCAGCCCTGACCCGCCTCGATCCAGCTGCCTGCGGAGATCATCTGCTAGGGCGACCAGAGTCGTCTCGGTCCCATGACCAGCACTGAAGCCGGACTGGAATGGATCCAGAGCTGATGTTTCATCCAGAAACCTACCAAGCTGTTCAGCAACCGCTCTCTCAATCACCTTACCCAGGAATGGAAGATTCGAAACCGGGCGGTAATTGGATAGATCTAAGGGATCTAATGATGTTTTCTTTAAAAGCGGGTGCACCACTGCCTCCTTCAGTTCCCCTGGGAATGTCCCAGTGCCAAGGAACAAATTGATGATATCCCCCAGGGGGGCCCGCACCTCGCCTGGACACACTCTAATCAGCCAGGACGGGCACGGGTCGAGAGGTGGGCTTTCCAGCTCGGAGGAGTCTGTCCACATCGGCTGGGGATATCCGGTCAAAGTGGTCCAATACTGGACCCGAGGACAGTCAAGGGGCCTCCAGTTTGCTGGGAGGTTATATGACGTTGGATCAAGCAGTCCTTATCTCCTTATGTCTGAGACAGCGTTCCTGTTCGTCACACAAGCGTCCAGTCACACACTGGAGCGTAAGATCTGCAGGATTCATCGATTCCAAAGTTAGACACAAATTGTCATAACTTTTGTCCAAAGAGCTGAGCAAAATATAAACCTTCAGTTCCTCAGAAAAGTTGACTTGCAACAGTCTCAGCTTGTTGAAAACAGAGAGCATCTCAGTGACATGCTGTCTGATGTTATCACCAGGACGCAGCTTTATCTCAAACAATCGTCTGGTAGTGTGGATTTTTGCCCCAGCTGTGGTCCTGTGGTGCACTCTCTCTGTGCCTGGTAGGCCTCATGAGCAGGCTCCAGCCCCTCTACCAAAGGCAGCTGTGAGCCCTCCAAACTGAGCACTATAGCTCCCAGGGCTTTCTGGTTCCTCCTCTGTGAGGCATGGTGCTGCTGCTCCGGCTGCAGCTTGCTGTGGGAGCTCTTGGACTGCCCCCCACAGACCCTTGGCTACCAGCCAGGCCTTCAGCTTCCTGCTCCACTCCTCCCAATTTTTGCCATTTAATTTTTCAAAAGGGACGGAGTATGACTCCTGGCCGTCTGCCATCTTCTCCCCCGGGGCTCAGCGTACTCACGTAACAGCAGCTGCTCCGGCACCCAGTTCTGCAGATCAGATCCTCCCAGCGAGCTTCTCTCTGCCTCAAAACGTTAGGCAAAACTCCAACTGGTTCCAGCTCAGCTCAGCTGGCTCCCCCCCCCCCCAGGCACAACGCAGCAACAGCTTCAAAGGCTTGGCTGACTTCCATAACCTGTGGAATTAAGATGGCGTCTGTCACGTTTCCCCTTAATATTGTGCTTCTGTGCCGATAGAAAACACCTTCAGCTCTCTTAGCTTAGTCCCAGCAGAGTTCACGCAGCGGTGAAACACTGTTGCC
This sequence comes from Podarcis melisellensis, assembly GCF_964234715.1. Lineage (NCBI taxonomy): Eukaryota > Metazoa > Chordata > Lepidosauria > Squamata > Lacertidae > Podarcis > Podarcis melisellensis. The sequence continues at coordinate 6,826,844 of NC_138530.1, read as the reverse complement.
GTGTGTGGGTAATAAATCAGACTGCAAGCTTTTCGCTTATCTCCAACAGTCTTTTATTGTGTAGAATAACATCGTAAATTTAGCCCGGCGAACAAGCAGACATACTCTTCGCCTCTCAGTCAAAACCGAAAGAGAACACACACAAAGGAAAATTCCCGTATGTGAACATAACCACGCCTCAGAATGTGAGACGTCACTCAGAACTGTTTAACCCTGTAAGTTCTGATTCTCCGCAGAGACCCCAAATAAAATTCTGACGACTGAGAAAGAAGCATCTGTTAGTCTTATGGAACCTCTCGCCTCTCAAAACCACTAGCTTAGTTTTTGTATTTACTTTGGAAAGGTAACAGTTTTTTGTTTGTTTGTTTGTTTTCTGCAAGTAAGAAGACAACATTTTCATATATGACGTATAACTAAAATACAAATATTACTAGAAGATGTGGTGATGGCCATTAGCTTCGATTGTATACTACTGGGTGATGATGATGGGGCCCCACCATGCCACACCCCAGCCAGGCTGGATAGAGGACTATAATTTAATTGTAGAGCAATGTAACCTTCATAGTTATAGGGGCTGTGACTGGGTAATAAAATGTGTATGTTGTATTTTATGAATTTCACGTAAAATAGGAAGCTGCCACCATGAATGGGAGCAGAGCTTGGCTCACATTCAAAAGTTTCTTTATTTGCCAGCTTGTGACCGGATGCTCCTTTTGACTCAGGTGCATAAGGATGAGAATGCCAGTGCCCTCCCTGTTGGATGGGAGATTGGTTTGAGCTTCTCTGTGTTGACCGTTGCTTATGAGACATTTGAGACATAGGGATAATGGGTCATTGCAATCATTGCAGTGGGGAGCATTCAGCTGAGCCAACCTGCTTGAAAAGGAATGGAACTGATGACCTAACCACTTCCTTAACTCCATCACTTCCTTAAAACTGACTAGTGATGGATTATGAGCCTCCTTGGCATGCTTACACATGTGGACACTGAAAGGCAGTTATGGTACTGATTCAATTCAGTGAGGTCAGTCGTTCCACCCAGGTTGCAGAGATTGTATCCCTAGCCCTTGAGTTGATATCAATATGGCCTCTACTGGAGAGATGCAATTGATTAAAATTGAGGTGTCATTTATGTTGGAAAACAAGAGTTGATTAATTTATCCCCTTCAAGTTTTACACAATAGGCATTACATAATTTGGAGGGCTTTGGGACTCTTCTTATGACCCATTCCTCAGGGTACGTGTCATTTCTTTCTGTCCCCCCCCCAACCCAAGCATCAGTGTGGATACCTGACACGAAAAAAATCTGGCTCAGACACATATTTGAATGCATGGAAGTGGGGCAAAGGGAGCAAGGCATTTTCAGGAACATTCCCCCTATTCAAACCATTTTAAACATGTTTTGATGAGTGCAAGATTAAGCTCTCAGTGTAACGAAGAGCCCCAGTTCCCCTTGGTCTGAAGGCAAAATGCAGTGTAGCTAAAGACAGAAGAGCAAGCAAGAAAGGAGGAAGAGCAGCATTCTGAACAACCTTGTGAGAAAAGATAAAGGTACGGGGACCCCTGACCATTAGGACCAGTTGTGACTGACTCTGGGGTTGCGGTGCTCATTTCGCTTTATTGGCCAAGGGAGCTGGAGTACAGCTTCCAGGTCACGTGGCCAGCATGACTAAGCCGCTTCTGGCGAACGAGACCAGCGCACGGAAACGCCGTTTACCTTCCGGTTGGAGAGGTACCTATTGATCTACTTGCACTTTGACATGCGTTCCAACTGCTAGGTTGGCAGGAGCAGAGACCGAGCAACAGGAGCTCACCCCATCTTGGGGATTCGAACCACTGACCTTCCGATCGGCAAGTCCTAGGCTCTGTGGTTTAAGCCACAGCGCCACCCGCATCCCACGTCAGTAAAGATACTGACCCCTAAAATGCAACCTGCTTCTATTGGAAGATAATCCTTATATATTTTTTCTCCGCAGGCAGATCTCTATAAAAAACAGGTTTGACGTCACATCCTAGCAGCAGGTGGTTTCTTCAAGCCTGCTTAATCTGTGGCATTACATTTAAGAGTCCCAGGGACCACCACTTGACATCTTTGTTATGTGTGATGGCTTACAGTGTGGATGGCTGCATCCATCTCTTAAAAATAGCACACAAGCATTAAAAGAGATACAGTAAATGTCCAATTCAGTGGTTGGACAAAGTTCCCCATCAAATGCAAAGTGGGGGGAAAGTCTTGTTGCAGCAATTTTTATCCAAAATGCATTTAAGAAGCAGTAAACCCCTTTCAATACAGGGGAACTTACATGTGCATAAATATACGTATGTGTCACGGCCACCCAGGATGGGTCCCAGCTCACAAGAGACCTCACTCCGTTGCAGCTTATTTACAGGAAAAGTTTATTGTAGATTTCTGCTTCTCATACAGTTCAGCATTGTGGCCGTACGTCTGCCACGTTAGACCGCTGAAGTCCCCTCTGACTCCTCCCCTCTTCCGCACCAACTTAATAGCCTGGCTCTAGACCACCTCTTCCTCTCCTTTCTTTTCCGCAGGGTCTTCCTGCTCCCCTGGGTTCCCTCTCTCCGTGACTCGCCTGAGGCTGAATCCTCTGCCGCCTCTTCCCCCCTCTTTCTGGCTTTAGGGCCGGGCTCCTCCCCTGAGCTCTCTCCACTTCCGCGCGCCTCTACGTTTGAACTTGGCGCGCGTACGTTGCTGCTGACCTTTCTTTCGACCGCTACACCACCCCCTGTTCTGCTCTCCACCCTTTCCGGCTGAACACCCTGCTCCAACCCCCTCTCTCTGTTCTCTCCTAATCCTGCTCCCTCCGAGAGGCTGACGACTCCACCCCCTTTACTCCGTTCCGGCTGAGACGTCTCTTGCTTCCTCTGTCTTCCACTGGGCTCCTCTCCGCTTCTCCCTTCTCCTCCCCTTTGCTTGATTAAGGTAACCCCCTTTTGAGAATCCTCTGACTCGCTGCTCAGACTCGTGGATTCCCTCAGAATTCCGTCATCTTCTTCCTCATCCTTCTGCCCCTCCTCCCACTCGCTCTCCGTCTCCTCTGTCATCTCCTCCTCTCTCCCAGAAACCCTGACATCCATCCCCCCCTCGAAGCCCCCCCTTCCCCCCTCCCGCTCGCCGGGGACCGGTTGTGGAAACTGCGGCTCTTCGGGGGTAGGCTCAGGATACAGGTCGTCTACGTCAATGTTCTCTGCTGGCAGTTCTGTGTATGTGTATTCGAAGTCGGGTTCTTCCCCCAAATGCTTCTCAGTCTCTGCTTCCATCGCTACTTCCTCCGGTGCTGCCCGCCAAGGACCTATCAGCCACCTCTTACGCCATTCCTCCTCTGGCTGCTCCTCCCACCAATAAGGGGTTTCCGTGTCCACCCCCGAGCACGATCCCCTGGGCGGGCTTGATTCTGGTGTTCTTTCCTCGGGGGAAGAGAAACCCCTGAACGTGCTATCTGACAATGTGGGGGTGAAAAGCCAGTCATCAAAGTACTCAGCTGGCATGGGTCTATGTGGGAAAAGTGCATGGAACTCGTCTTTCAAAAGGGGTTCGTCTAACTCGTAGCCTGGCACCCAACTATTAGCAGCGGCTGGTGTGCCCTCCCTGGCGAGAAAATATTCAACTCCCTCCTCCCCCCATCTCGAGTCCAGTATCTCTGTGACCTCGTTAAGAGGTTCTGGTCTTGGCGATTCCCCCCTCTCAGGCGCCCTCCTACGTGGCTCTGGGGGTGCTCCTGACTCTTGAAACCTGTGTGGGGTTTTGTAGGGAGTGAGCACCGACCTATGAAAGACCGGGTGCACCCTGGAACCTTCCGGAAGGGCTAGACGAAAAGCCACCGGATTGATCTTAGCCTCAACTTGATATGGCCCTAGCTGCCTGTGTCCTAACTTCTTCTTGGCCAATGACCTGGCCGGCATCGCGTGGGCTGCTAACCACACCCAGTCCCCAACCTGGATGTCCTCTCCCGCCCTCCTGTGCTTATCGGCCTGCACCTTATACGCCTGTTTTGCCAGCTCCAAATGTCTCCGCAGCTCCTCGTGTACCTCTTGCAACTCCGCTGCAAACTGGTCGGCATCTTGAGGCCCCCCCCCTCCTGGTGCCGCAAATCTCGGGAAGGTTCTGGGATGACGGCCATTGTTCGCGAAGAAAGGCGTCACCCCGGTGGATGCGTGTTTCGTGTTGTTGTAGGCGAATTCAGCCATCGGTAGATAGTCCACCCACGCCGCAGGTCGCTGGTTGGCGTAGCACCGCAGGTACTGCTGCATGATCGCGTTGACCCTCTCCGCTTGACCGTTGGTTTGTGGATGCCTCGCCGATGTCAGGTTGATTTTGACGTGCAAGATGCCCAGAAGCTTTCGCCAGAAAGTGGAAACAAACTGGCGCCCCCTGTCGGACAAGACGGACTGCGGAAGTCCATGCACTCTGAAGACGTGATCGATGAAGAGCTTTGCGGTCTGTTCTGCCGTCGCCACCTTGGCACAAGGGATGAAGTGCGCCATCTTGGTGAACAAGTCCACCACCACTAACACCGCCGTCTTACCTCTGGAGCTGGGCAGGTCTGTAACAAAGTCCAACGCTACCCTCTCCCACGGTTGCTGCGGTGTCTCCAGCGGTTCTAGCAATCCCGCCTGCTTCTGGTGCACTGGTTTGGACCTCTGGCAGATATCACACCTGGCGACGTAGTCCGCCACCTCTCCTCTCATCTGGGGCCACCAAAAGTCTCTAGCCACCAACTCCATCGTCTTCTCTTTGCCGAAATGGCCTGCACTAGGGGCGTCATGCAACTGTTGCAGAACCTTGGCTCGAAGATCGTCGGTGGGCACGTAAAGGGCACCCTTACGAGTCAAAAGTCCATCATGCAATTGAAACTCATCGTTGCGTCGCGACCCTCCGCGTAGCTCCTCCATCTTAGACTGTGCAAACTGATCCCTTTGCAACGCGCGTCGCACCGCGTCCAGGTCGACTGCGATGGTAGCGCACGTCCACGCCTGCGGTGCGAAAATGTGCTTTGCTGCGATTGGAGCTGCTTCCTCCAAGTATTGCGGCTTTCGGGACAGCGCGTCTGCAATAACATTGGAGTCTCCTGGGATGTATTCTATTTTGAAGTCGAAGTCCGCAAAGAACTCCGCCCAGCGCATGTGTCGCTGGGTCTGCAACTTAGCCGTCCGCCAATACTCTAAGTTCTTGTGATCCGTGCGGACCTGCACCGTGTGCTTGGCTCCTATTAAGAAGTGTCGCCACGCTTTGAAAGCTGCATGAATGGCCAACAACTCCCTGTCCCATATGGTATAATTGCGCTCCGTCTTGCTGAGCTTCCGGGAGTAGAACGCACCCGGTCGCCAGTTGCCTTGTGAATCCTCTTGCAAAAGAACGGCCCCAACCGCTCTATCTGACGCATCGGTCTCTACCCGCATGGGTTTGCCGGGATTCACGTGGAGCAGCTGCTCTTCGGAGGCGAAAAGACCCTTAAGCGTCCGGAAGGACCGCTCCGCTTGTTCGGTCCAGACGAACTTCTTCTTCTTGGAACTGAGGGTGTCAGTGATCGCCGCCGTCGCGTTTGCAAAACCTTTAATAAACTTGCGGTAAAAATTGGCAAAGCCGATGAACCTCTGGACCTCTTTCCGATTTCGAGGGCTTTTCCAGTCCAACAGCGCTTGAACCTTAGCCCTGTCCATGGCCAGTCCCTCGTCGGACAACTTGTAGCCAAGGAAATCAACCTCTCTGACATCAAACTGGCACTTTTCCAACTTGGCGTACAGCCTGTGTTCCTTCAGCCTCTGCAGGACCTCTCTCACGTCCTTATCGTGATCCTCCGGCGATTCCGAGAAAATCAGGATATCGTCGAGAAAGCAGACACACTTCTTGTAGAGGAGACCTGCTAGCACGTGGTGCATAAATGCTTGAAAAACGTGGCTGCCATTTTGGAGGCCGAAAGGCATGACTCTGTATTCGTATGTGCCCAGAGGGGTGAACATGGCGGTCTTCCACTCATCTCCTTTCCGGATGCGGATGAGATTGTAAGCTCCACGTAGGTCCAGCTTGGTGAAAATCTTGCCCCTCCTGACGGTCGCTAAAAGGTCGTCAATCTTGGGCATGGGGAAAGCTTTGGGCTTAGTCAAGCTGTTGATGAACCTGTAATCCACTATAAGCCTTTTTTGGGGCGTGTCTTTCTTCTTCACAAAGAAAACAGGGCTGCCTCCCGCTGCTTTAGATTCCTGGATGAAACCCCGCTTGAGGTTATGGTCTATGAACTCCCGAAGCTCTTGCATTTCGTCCTCCGACATGGAGTACAGCTTGGCAGCAGGCAGTTGCGCCCCTGGCACTAAATCAATCGCGCAGTCGTAAGGTCTGTGAGGCGGCAACTTGTCAGCTTCCTTCTCACAGAAAACCTCCAAGAATTCCTGGTACTTGTGAGGCACTGTTTGCACCATACCCAGATGCAACGGCTGCTCAGCTTCTCCTCCCTGATCGGTCTGAAAGCAATGCTGAGCACAATACGACGAACAAAAGTTGATCTGCCTCTGGTACCACGCAACCGCGGGACTGTGCCTCTCCAGCCAACTCATGCCTAACACGATGGGTGTGTCCGATAAGTGGGTGACATTGAAACTAATAAGCTCTCGATGGTTGCCAATCTGCATCATCATGGGAGGGGTTTGCTGCACCACTTGCCCCCCCAGCAACCTCCTGCCGTCCACCGTGACCACGTTCAGAGGCGTCGTTGCAGGCAGGAGCGCCATGTTGTGCTGCTTAACGAACTGCAGTCCCATGAAGTCGGCGTTGCTTCCCGAATCGATCGTTATTGGAACCTCGAGGAGTCTCCCATCAGGCAACTGGAGTGTCGCTGTGAGCAGAACTGCCGGTTTGGGAGGCAAAGGGTCCACGCTCTGCAGTGATGCTGGGGGCTTGTCTACAGATCCGCCTGGCTGAGCCCCAGTAGCTCTGCTTCCAGCCAGGCACTGTCGTTTCCCTGAAGCTGCTCCCCTGGTTGCACCTCTGCTGTTACAGTTGCCAGCGCTGCAGTGTGCTTCTGGAGCCTCTGGGGGCACTCTTTCGCCATATGGTGCGCACTGTCACAGATGTAACACTTCCTGGTTCCTCTAGGAGGCTTCGCTTTGGCTGCACCAGGGACAGGGCTCTGGGATGGCTTCTGAGCCCTAGCACCACCAATCTCCATTGGCTCCTCGCTGTCCTTCCCCATTGGCGAGGGGTGCGCACGGCTGAAGTCCCTGTGCACAAAAGGGAGAGTCCTTGCTTGCGCACGCGCTTGGGGCCCGTCCTCCTCGTGCCACGGACGCCCCTCATGTCGAATTCCAATAGCTAAAGCCCGGTGCACCACGTCTTCTAGGGTCTGGGGTCTGTCCCCCCTAGCGATCTCATCCTTGATGGGGGGGCTCAATCCCTCCCAAAAAAGATCTCTGACCGGTTTACTGTCCTTTGGCCAATCTAAGGCGGTGAGCAACGCAAAAAATTTAGAGTGGTATTGGCGCACAGTCGCTTTCCCCTGCCTCAGCCCGTGCATTTGACGGCGCGCAATGTCCACATCCACAGAGGATTGAAAACAAGAATCCATCGCTTTGATGAACGCAGTTGAATCGCGACGGGCTGGTCCATCTTCGCGCCACAAATTGCGGAGCCAAGCCCTGGCCTCCCCATGCAGGTGCGAAACAATGAACCCCACTTTCTCCTCCTCATCTTTAAAATCGTGACGGAGTAAGTGCAGTGCATATACAACGTCCGCTCTGAAATTGGGATAGTCTTGCAAGTTGCCATTAAAATGCGGAACTAGGGCACCCCCCCTCCGTCCAAGCGCAATGCCCTCCGCTCTGGATCCTGGGGCCCCCGCCTTGTCCGCGCGCTCCCATCTTGCCTGCAAATCCTGGCACGTCTTCTCCAAGTCGTCATTCTTCTTCTGCGAAGCAATGACTGCCGATGTGAGAGCGGTAACCTGATTCCGCAATGCAACCAGCTGCTCCTCAGCGCTCATGGCTGCTCCCGTTCGTGAGCTTCGCAAAAAAAAATTTTTGCTTTGGCAGAGGGGACTTACTGTCACGGCCACCCAGGATGGGTCCCAGCTCACAAGAGACCTCACTCCGTTGCAGCTTATTTACAGGAAAAGTTTATTGTAGATTTCTGCTTCTCATACAGTTCAGCATTGTGGCCGTACGTCTGCCACGTTAGACCGCTGAAGTCCCCTCTGACTCCTCCCCTCTTCCGCACCAACTTAATAGCCTGGCTCTAGACCACCTCTTCCTCTCCTTTCTTTTCCGCAGGGTCTTCCTGCTCCCCTGGGTTCCCTCTCTCCGTGACTCGCCTGAGGCTGAATCCTCTGCCGCCTCTTCCCCCCTCTTTCTGGCTTTAGGGCCGGGCTCCTCCCCTGAGCTCTCTCCACTTCCGCGCGCCTCTACGTTTGAACTTGGCGCGCGTACGTTGCTGCTGACCTTTCTTTCGACCGCTACACCACCCCCTGTTCTGCTCTCCACCCTTTCCGGCTGAACACCCTGCTCCAACCCCCTCTCTCTGTTCTCTCCTAATCCTGCTCCCTCCGAGAGGCTGACGACTCCACCCCCTTTACTCCGTTCCGGCTGAGACGTCTCTTGCTTCCTCTGTCTTCCACTGGGCTCCTCTCCGCTTCTCCCTTCTCCTCCCCTTTGCTTGATTAAGGTAACCCCCTTTTGAGAATCCTCTGACTCGCTGCTCAGACTCGTGGATTCCCTCAGAATTCCGTCATCTTCTTCCTCATCCTTCTGCCCCTCCTCCCACTCGCTCTCCGTCTCCTCTGTCATCTCCTCCTCTCTCCCAGAAACCCTGACAGTATGGTTCTCATGTAGCTTGTGAATTTTATCCAAACACCTAGAAGAGTAGTGCAAAAAAAAGGGGGGGAATGCAAATCATTCTAAAGCCAATTTCAGGAGCACATTTGCAGAGTATGTATACGAGTCAATACCCAAACATCAGACATAGACATTTAATATACATGTATCATTTCCAATTAGATTTATTTTGAGAAGAAAGAAATCTCGTTATATTTTGCAGCAATACAAGCCTGAAGACACGATCCATTTTCTTTCAAATTCCCGGAACATGGTTTCCTGCAACAAGAACACATGCGATCCCACTTTCTTTCTATATCATCTATTCATTACCTCTCGGTTGAAACACAATTGCTTTGGTTTTCTATTTTCAGGAAATTAACACGTATTTGGCCTTCTCTCTTTAGGGGGCATTGAGGGCATCGATTATTCGGTGGAGCTCAGCACTAATCAATTGGTGGAGAGAAGCATCTAGGCCTTCTATGTTGAACGGGGCCTGCTTTTCCCCCTGTTTTTCAGGGAAGCATTTGATTCTTGGATTAATTGGTGGAGAGGAGCACTGCTGCGGATAATGTGATTTATTCGCCCTTTTCTTTGAATGATGGCATTGATGCTTTCCACTAATCTCCTGAGAGAATCATTGGTCCCTTCGCCTTCTCTCTTGTTTGCCCCCTTCATCCCTTCGTCTTCTGCTGTCAGGGACGAATCACTGAAGCCATCAACTGGAAAGAGAAAATGGTGTTGTTGTTAATAATAATAAATAATAATAATAATAATAATAACAACAAATTTAAAACACTTAATTGTAAAAGCAGCATAAAATACATTATAAAAACTTGAATAAAAATAAAATTCAAAATTCAGAAATCAATTTGGGGAAAATCCCTCTAATAAGCATTAGATAGTCACCAGGGCTAGCTGGCTGAGTTAGTCCTACTTGGGCCAGCAAGAAAGCCAAGGGGGAGAATTAGCTGTGGGGTCTCAGAGCATGTATTCTTCATGAAAGGGTAGAGGGAGGGAAGAGAAGGGAAATAAAAGATCAGGCTGAATTCAAATTATAGGCCAGGGGGAATAGCTCTGTCTTACAGGCCCGACGGAAAGAAGTTAAATCCTGAAGCGCCCTAGTCTCATGGGACAGAGCATTCCACCAGGCTGGGCCATCACTGAAAAGGCCCTGGCCCTGGTGGAGGATAGTCTGACTTCCTTAGGGCCCAGGACCTCTAAACTATGATTATTCATGGACCTTAAGGTCCTCTGTGGGGCATACCATTGAAGGGAGAAGGAAGGGTTAAATAGAATATTATAAGGCAAAGAAGCTAAAAAGCTGCAGTTGTGGTTAGGCAGCTAGCGGAAACCGCAAATGCATCAGCTCTGTAGGCCAGAAGCTGCTTCCTGTTTTCAGCTCTGCAGACTGGGAGCTGTTTCCTGTTTTGTGCTACCTGTTTTAGAAATGTTTTAGAAATACAAGGCATACATGCAGGGGATGAGAAGGGTTTCTCTCAATATTCTCTGTACCTTGTATCTAAGAAATCTGCACCTAAGCTCTATACTTAAGAAGAGTTGGTCACAATATTATCGGCACATAGTGAGTTTTTCGTCAAGCTTACTTCTGCATTTGTGGTCAGTGGCTGTTGGCTAGGTCCGTCTGGCAGGTAGAGAGCCCATTTCCTGCCTTGCATTTCCTGCTTTAGCAAAGAGACACGTACAAGCAGAAGGGGAGGGGGAGTGCTTAGCCAGCAGAAAGACACGTATGTTTAGCAAGCAAAATAGATGTGCCATATAAGGGAATAAGTTGAACATTTGCCAGCTGATTGGGGAAGTCTGGGGAAGGTATGGGAGGGGGAGAATGTTCAGAAAAGTATAAGAAAAGTCTGCTGAAGTACATTGCTTTTACAGCCAGTTATTTACAGGAACTATCCTGCTGACTGTCTCTGCGCACAGACTGTCTCTGTGCACAGATTTCAATAAACTTTTTCTCCAAAGAAGATTTTGCTTTCCTGGTACTTTTGTTCCCTCCAAGGTCCGGGGATGGCGTGGCTGATGGATCCCTAGGTAAATAAGGCTTCACCATGAGAGGCGGTCCCGTAAAAATGAGGGCCCAAAGCCACAAAAGGCTTTAAAGGTCAAGACCAGCACCTTGAACTTGACCCTATACTCCACTGGGAGCCAGTGCAACTGGTAAAGCACTGGGTGAATATCCTCCCATGGCAGGGACCCTGTGAGGAGCCTCGCTGCAGCATTCTGCACCCGCTGGAGTTTGTGGGACAGTTTCAAGGGCAGCCTCGCTTAGAGCAAATTTCAGTAGTCAAGCCTGGAGGTGACCGTAGCATGGATCACTATGGCCAGATCAGAGTGGGAAAGGTAAGGGACCACCTGCTTAATGCGGTGAAGATGGAAAAATGTTGCCTTGGCTGTTGCTGTAACCTGTGCCTGCATGGAAAGGGAGGCATCAAGGATTACACCCAAACTCTTAATGGAAGGCACTGGCACTATCTCCTTTCTTCTTATTTGAATTCATTAGTTCAGATGCTATCCTTTGGAGCAGCAGAAAACAAACTTGCTCCATCTTGTTGTCTGTGACAACTTTTGAGATATTTGAAGGTGGCTAGCATCAGATCTCTCCTGCCAACCTAGCAGTTCAAAAGCACATCAAAGTGCAAGTAGATAAATAGGTACCTCTCCGGTGGGAAGGTAAACGGCGTTTCCGTGCGCTGCTCTGGTTCGCCAGAAGAGGCTTAGTCATGCTGGCCACATGACCCGGAAGCTGTACGCCAGCTCCCTCGGCCAATAAAGGGAGATGAGCACCGCAACCCCAGAGTCCGCCACGACTGGACCTAATGGTCAGGAGTCCCTTTACCTTTACCTGTACTAGCATCAGATCTCAGTCTCCTCTTTTTCAGGGACATTATTGCAATAAATCAGAGAGAGAGAGAGAGAGAGAGAGAGAGAGAGAGAGAGAGAGAGAGAGAGAGAGAGAGAGAAGAGAGAGAATACTCAGGCAACTACTGATAATCCGTGTGCACTTCTTCAGTATCTGAAGAGGTGTGCATGCACACGAAAGCTCATACCAAGAACTAACTTAGTTGGTCTTTAAGGTGCTACTGGAAGGAATTTTTTTTGTTTTGGTAAAAATTGAGCAATTTATAAAGACTAATGGTTTGCAGCAGATACTGGAAGATAAAAAGATCCTACTAAAAGGTTCAGTTACAAGGCAGGAAATGGAACAGGCAATAAACTCAATGCAACTTGGCAAGACCTGATGGTCAATCAGTGAAATATTACAAGACACTGAAAGATTGGCTTATTCAACCCCTGGTAGAAGTATCTAATTTGATTTTACGAGGGGGCAAAGCACCTGAAACCTGGAAGGAAACTTATATCACTCTGATTCCTAAACAGGGTCAAGATAGATCCAATGTTAAAACCTATAGACCAATCTCCCTACTCAATGTGGATTATAAAATTTTGGCAAATATAATGGCTAACAGGCTAAAGAAGGTTTTATCTAAGTATATCCACAAGGACCAGGCAGGATTTCTGCCTGGAAGACAAATGAAAGACAATATTAGAAATGTGGTGGATATCCTGGAAAAGCTGGAAGCAAGAAAGAGTTGTAAAGGAATGTTAATGTTTATTGATGCAGAGAACGCCTTTGACAATGTATCTTGGAGTTTTATGCTATATAATTTTGAGAGTATGGGGGTGGGCCAAGATTTTTTAAATGGAATTAAAGCAATCTATCAGGAACAAAAGCTAAAATTATTGTAAATAATGTGGTTTCAGAGGAAATTAGAATTGAGAAGGGAACCAGGCAAGGGTGCCCACTTTCCCCTCTGCTGTTTATTTCGGTTCTAGAGGTCTTGCTAAGTATGATTAGAAAGGATGAACAAATTAAAGGTATTACAGTAGGATCCAAACAATATAAATTAAAAGCCTTTGTGGATGATCTAGTATTGACATTACAAGACCCAGACTCCAGTGCAGTTAAAGCACTGGAGCTGATACAAGAGTTTGGACAGGTAGCAGGATTTAAACTAAACAAAAGCAAAACCAAAGCATTAGAGAAAAATCTGGATAATGATGAAAGAAAATCACTACAAGAAAAGACGGGCCTAGATATTGTGAAAAAAGTTAAATACTTGGGGGTGAATCTGTCTGGGGAAAATCTGAATAAAGACAACTACGAGAAATTATGGAATGAAATTAAGAGAGATTTGGAGATAAGGTCAAATTTAAAATTGTCACTAATGGGCCGGATTTCAGTGATTAAGATGAATGTGCTGCCAAAGATGCTTTTTTTGTTCCAAGCCCTCCCAGTTATAGACAATGTAAAATGTTTTAAAGAATGGCAGAAAGCTTTATCTAGATATATCTGGCAGGGGAAGAAAACCTAGAATTAAATATAAATTCCTTACGGACTCTAAAGAAAGAGGGGGATTTTCCCTGCCAGATTTAAAAATTTATTTTGAAGCAGCAGCATTCTGCTGGATTAAAGAGTGGATGCAACTGGAAGATACAGATCTATTAGATTTGGAGGGTTTTGACAATGTGTTTGGTTGGCATGCATATCTAGGGTATGATAAGGTAAAGGCCCATAGTGCCTTCAAAAATTAGGTAATTAGGAAATCATTGTATAATGTTTGGATAAAATATAAAGATCTTTTAGAAAGAAAGACACCCAGATGGCTTTCACCAATGGAGGCAAAGGCCCAGAAAAAGTTAAATATGGACACCAAATGGTTGAGATATTCTGATTTACTGTTGGAAGATGAAGAAGGATATAAATTAAAACCATTTGATCAAATTAAAGATAAGTTAGATTGGTTACATTATCTCCAGATTAATGAATTGTATAAAATCGATAAGAGAAATGGTTTTGCTTCTGAAAAATCCAAGTCGGAGATGGAGTTGTTTGATAATAAAGGCAAAAATTTATCGAAAATGTATAAGTTATTGTTGGAGTGGCATACAAAAGATGAACGAGCTGATTCCTGAACCTTGTAAGGGTGCGGACACTCAGCTGCACCCAGCCACTTGGGAGGCGTATAAATCATAAAATTATGATGATGATTATTACTGCTCCTGGGATTTTTTCTGCACAGCTGAAAAGCCTATATCTTGCAGGTTGTTAATGCAAGGAGAGAAGAATTAGCAGATAATGCACCCACAGAAACACATAACTGGCAACTATGTCAGTTTTCATTCCATTCTACTGAAGGTTCCCCTATGCTTTCAACATCTGCTAATCAGAATTACAGCTGTTCTGAGCTTCAGAAATAGATTGTCATTTGTGCCCTCTCTGAGAATGGTATTTTCTGGAATCTCCCCAGTAGTGTTGCCAATGTGTCTTGCTCAGCTCACACCCAAATTTTCTGGCTATAGTCTTTCTCAGCTATCAGCCAGGTGAGGAGGGGGTAAGGCCCACCCATTTGGCCAGGGGAAACAATCTCTTCATTGGCTATGAAACTTGCTGGGTTAGGTCCATAATGGAATCCTTCATCAGATTTCTACTCTTCCTAGATCCAGGACCTCTGGAATTAGAAAGGACTTGGGGATCATGCACGCTAACTCTTCTAAACTCACAGCAATATAAATGACCACCATGGAACCTGCCTTGTGGCTCAGTCAGTATCCTGAACATTTCTGCTTTTGCAAAAGCCATGTATTCAATTTCAATATTAAATATATTGTTAAATACTTTCCTCCTCCTCCACCCCTTTTTAAGCAGCCAGATAGGAGAGGGAGCAGCCAATTCATACTGTTGTTCCACCTACAGCAGTTTCTCAGGGTCTCCGGCAGGGGAAATACCTGGGACTGAACCTGCGACCTTCTGCATTTCCAGCAGATGCTCCCTTCCTGTGCCCTCTTACCTGCAACAACATGGAAGAGGATGAAGACCAGAGTAAAGCTCAGGTAGAGGAATCTCATGACAGCAGTTTCTTCTGAGATCTCTGCCAAAGGGAAGGCACTCTAAGGCAGAAGGAAGTGGAGTTTGGATGGAACAAGGAGGTTCTCTCTACTTATAGTGTTGCAGTACCAAATCCGGTAACTGTCAGCATAGCACCTGAACCCTCCAGGCCCCTTTCTCTTAAATCATCCTAAGCCATTTATTTATCTTGCACATCAGCCTAAGATTTACCCACACCATCACCTTTCTCATATATTGACAATCTGTCCTGTGCTCCAGGCTACAAACAGGAATTTCGTGCAACTCTCAGCATCCAAACTCTTCTCTCTTAACTCATCCTATGCAATTTATTCATCTTGGAGGACTTCCTAATATTTACCTGCAGAACAGCCTTTCTCCTCCTGTTTTCTTTCCATATCAGTTAAGAGATTTCCTGTCATCTCATAAGAGCTGTTGCCAACTTCACGGAGCCTGGATAGAAAGGAAGTGGAATTTCAGGAAAAGCTCGGCTGTAATGCAGTTTGATACAACCTCTTCGGGTTGGACTGTTCAGTTTGACTGCAGTAGCCATACCTACCAAGAAAGAAACTTTTCAGTGAGCTTTTCTCCTGGCCTGCACCTTTTGGGATGCATTTTGCTTAACAGGCTTGTTTTTGTGTTTCGTGTAGTTTTATGTCCATTGCTGCCATTATAGGCTTCCCACACAAACACCCACATAAATCAATGACTTCATCCCCTCATTCATAAGTTATAAACACAAGCAAGAACAAGAAATGTAAGAATTAACAAAAAGAAAGAAAACACCAAGAAGATATAAGGAGACAACTGTTAGCAGAAAAATTGTTTAAATTGTTTTGATCAGTTCTACTCTGCTTTTCAGCCAAAAGGTTCCCAGAGTGGCTTATGTACAATTTAAAAAAACAAAAAACCAAACATGGCACAGGAAGGGAAGAGGAAAACTAAAACCTGAACTGCTTACCAATTTGTAGACAATCATGGCCAGCTGACCCAGTTCCGGGCCAGGAGGTGCCTAATTCAGGTTGGCCTCCAGCAAAAGCAGATGCCATGAGCCCTACTTCCTATCTCTCCCCAAGAGGCAGTCTGGTGGAGTGGTCCATTAGGAGCTCCATCTTTCCTGCACTGCTTGCATCCCCCCTGGGGAAGCTCAGGCTTCCCCTTTCCGACTCCTTCTGTTATGTACTGAGTCAAATAGGATCCAAACTGCAGCACTCTGATTGGTCCTAGAACAATAGGATCCAAAAGGCAGCAGTCTGATTGGTCCTAGAACAATGCAGCAGTATGATTGGTTGGCAGGAACCACCCAATCATGCTGCAGATTGAAGTGAATCCACAACCTGATTGGCTTACAGTAGAATTCCGGAATTAGCCAATCATGTGCAGCCCATTGTGTAAATAATGTATATAAAGCAGATACTTTGAGGGGACTTTCATTCATTCCTCCTCACCACTATGAGCTGAATAACGAGCATGAAATCACTTTGCGACTCTGAGTATATTTCACCTTCCTTGGAGGTTTATAAGCAGAGGTTGGATGGTCATCTGTCATGGATCTTTAGCTGAGATTCCTGGATTGCAGAGGTTTCAGTAGATGAGCCTTCGAGTCTCTTCATGAGAAATGTTGCATTTTCTGATTGCTTTCCCAGACTAAATAATGCTTTTAATTATTGCTTTTTTCTTCATTCTGATTTCCTGATCTACACTGTACATCTTCACTGGAGTAAGCAGAAGAAGGACTTTGCTCCTGCTAAAGGAAATAGTGATCAATCACTTTATATATCAGAGTAGCTGATAATACACTCAGAGCATATTTACCTGAATTAAGGAGATCTGAATGTAATAGATAAATAAAGAAGGTCCCTCTAAACCTGACCCCAAAATGATGATGTTGACCACAGCTTCAGTCAAATAAGGACTTTCCATGCCTGTCCATCAAAATCAGTGACCATGTTGCTGTCCAGGAGAAGGTGTCTCCTGAACTCTGGGCTATGGTAAGGCCAGGCAAAACTGGGGGGAAGCCCAGTTTCCGTAATTTCTTGCAGGAATATCCTCAGACAACCAAACATTAACACAGGGGACATGGATGGATTGTTAGATAACAAAATCTCAGACCCTCCAACATTCGGCCAATTAAACTTGGGACGTGCGTCTTTCAGTGCCATACTCCCGGGCAAATGAGCTCAGGCTTCCCCTCTCCAACTCACTGTCATTGTCTCCTCCTCCTCCAGTGGAGGCAGCATTGGGCAGAGGAAGCATGGCTAATGGGTCCAGTGGGGGCAACCTGACCTGCATCACCAGCAGCTCCCCCTCCTCCATCTCCATGGGCTCCAGCACAGCCACCTTTTTTCAACCAAAGACATTCATCTGGGTGCTGAACTTTCAAAGGAGCTGAGCATCAAAAATGGGACATCCAATCAGAAGCTAGGATAGCTTCTGTAACCTGGGATGTCCCAATTGAATCAAGACTGTTGATGGATACGCAATCTCCGTTTCTAGTCGTTTTGACCTCAGGCATAGCGGACTACTTACCCTTCGATTGTTGTTGGACTACAATTCCCAGCAGTATAAACTGCCATTCCCACATGCCCTGGTTTATTCTGTGTGGGTTGAAGCCAAAGAGAGAGGGAGAGGTAATTATTAGCAGCATGAGGATGAGCTGAGCCCACTCATGGTAGCCACTGACACTACCTCCCGCCTTAGAAAAAGGACACTAATTTCCTCAGTCCATTTCACTGCCCGCTACCCCAACCTGGTTTCCTACCATGGTTTTCCTACCATCCTTTCCACTTCTGATTTATTTCTCCTCCCTGGATGTATACCTGAAGAAGAATCTCTACCCCCCCCCCCATCATTCAGCCCAGACACGGAGGTCCAGCTCCAAGGAACTTCTGGCATTTCCTTCATTGGGAGAGGGGAGGTTACAGGGAAGCAGGCAGAGGGCCTTTTAGGTAGTGGTGACTAAGGAACGAAGGGCATCAGCCTGGTATTGGTGCCCCTTAGTTCCTTAGTCACCATTGGGACACATAGGCTCATGAGAGAAATTGATACACATCCCGTTGAGTTCCTTGGGGGAAAATTGGGAGAGAATTGTCTAAACAAATAAATTAAAAGTGGTCTGGATATGTGTTCCTATGTGTTGAACTTTAGATATCCTTTTCTGCTCATATTTTATATTACTTCGCATCTGCAATTATAATTGGCTATGTATGTTAATTAAAGATGAAAAGAACAAAAGACCCAGATCAAGATTGAACCTGAGATCTTGATCATTAGGCAACCATAGCCCTCCTGACTCTTCATTTTCTTCCCTACCTCCCATCTCACACTCCCTGGCACCTCCCTAAGTTCCTTCTCTAATTCAGAGATTCCTGAAACTCCCCCTTCAGAAAATTCTTAGTCCTTCTCAGAGTACACCCATGAAAATCAATGAAACTGGGGTGCATTCAGCAGCATTAAATACCACTCTCAATGACCTATTGGCACCTACAAGGAAATAACTCCTTAAAAATCAGCTCCAGTTAGGTCATGACTCCAGTCTTGGTTGAGTTCAGCCTATCCCACCTGTGTTCACAGCACCAACTTGGCAGTGAAACCCAAGTTCTGCCTGGGTGCATGAAAAGCAATGCCTGCAGTTATCTGCTCCTGGGACCCGAGGATAAGAACTTCAGTGAAGAGGGATCTTGGGCAGATATGATACGCTTCCACTGGAGGTGGGTCATATTTAGTCAGAGATGCTTTTTTAAAAAATGAAAAAATACAATTTCGCAATTGCAGTTTAATTTGCGTTTAATTAGATGAACTTTATTTCATTGCCTGCTTTCACAAATGGATTGATCAGGACCACTTCCACAAGCAAAGATCCAGAAGAATCAGCGTAGCAATCAGGCTTTCACACCTATGGATGTGGGCTGCTCACTGATGTCACTCAAGGGCACAGCATTGCGCATTGAAGCCACAGTAAACTGGAAGATTTAGACCAGACGGGCAGCATTTGGTGATTCCCTTCTGGCAGAACCCTCCATTTCCTCACACACTGATGATTATCCTGAATAAAAGAAAGAAGGAAATCTGTAATCGATTGCACTTTCATGAGCCTGGAGTCAGATTGCTCACCTTCAGGAGATGAGGGAGGATCATAAAATTGTAGTGCTGGAAGGACTCAATGGAACATTTAAGGAATCTGTAGCAGAAAGGAAGAGGACATGCAGGTCCAGCCCCAGAAGACCTCTCAGAGGAATTTGCAAGATCAATGGCAACACCCCCTGGCCAATCCTGGATGTCAGGATGAGAGTCACTGACTCTGAGGACTCCACCGCACAAAGACCCAGGGAGACCTGAGGATCCCCTACTCCATTGATGTAGGAGGTGATGGAAAAGGCTGGACCCTCAAAGTGACACAGAATCTTGCAGGAAAGGTGGTGCTAACTATTATTTTATCTTTTATGCTGATATTTATATTGCACCTTTCTTCCAAGGAGCTCCATGTGGCGGAGATAATTCTCTCGGCTCCATTTTATCTTTACACCCACCCTGTGAGATAGTTTAGGCTGAGAGGCAGTGACTGGCCAAAGGTGAGCTTCACAGCCAAGTGGGGGCTAGAACCCTGATCTGCCAGGTCCTCCTCCAGCACTCTAACCACCACACCACACTGTTTCCTATTAGGCTGCTGCTGCTGCTGCTGCTGCTACAAAATAAAGCATCCACTTCAGCCCGTTCTGAGGGCAGCCTGCACCCTGTCTCCTTTTGCCCCAGTTTTGCCTGGCCTTGCCATAGCACAGAGCCCCCCCCACACCTTCTCCTGGACAGAAAGATGGTCACTGATTTAGATGGACAGGCATGGAGAGGAAAGTCCTGATTTGACTGAAGCTCTGGTCAATAGCATCATATTTTTGATAGAATGGTCATGTTCAGAGAGACGTTATTTATTTATCTACTGTTTTTTTATTTCTTTTGCCAAAAAGAAAAAAAAGAAAAACAAAGTAATGGTTCACCAGGACTTACATATAGCAATTTTGAAACAGGAAGAGGAAACAGCGCCTGACTTATAATCAAAAAAGGCATGGAACAAAAAATTATTTTCAAATAAATAGCATACTAAAAATAGTTTAATTTGAATGGTTCTATATGAAGTGCTTAGATGAAGTAATATTTGTGATCCACCAGTTTCCTTTGGGAAGAAGAACAGGATAAAAATTGAAGTAATAAATAAACCTTCGTAAATAAAAATTTGTTTAGTTTGTTTTATAGGGGGGGAATAAGATTTGGAGGAGAAGGAAATAATCATACTAAAATGTGAGTTATTAGCATCAAGTTCAGTGAATGAACAGTTGGATGGAGAGTCAAAAGTGACCTGGAGATCAACTAGTCCCACCCTTGCTCAATGCAAGATCTTCAATGACAAGATCCCTCATAGATAGTCCCTCAAAACCTGCTTCTCTGTCATTTCCACCACTAAAAATTTTGTGATTCCCAGCTGTAATGGTTGAGTGAAAAGAAAAGAAAGGTTAAAAACTAAATGAAAAATAAGGGAGAGGATTTGCTGAATTAACAATTAGAAATTGGAATACAGAAAGGGGAGGTATGAGGAAGTCGGGGAAGTAAGTTATAAGAAAATAAGGGATTGAAACTATACTTGTTTTTTGTGTGTTTTGTATGTATTGTTGTTTTGTTTTGTTTTTATATAATTTTTGAAACTTCATTTTTTTAAAAATAATATTATTAAGTTTTTGTTTAACAATAAAAAACATACATAATAACATAATATTTTCCAATATCCACATTTCATTCTCATCCTTGGACTTCCTCACAACTCTTGTTCCTGCATTCTAAACTCATAAATTTTACCAGCAAATTATTAACTTGGTTCAATTCATATAATATAATTTTCCAATATTAATATCTCAAATTTTGGAATTTAAAATCACTCTTATTGAAGCTTAATTATAAAATATTATTTATCCAAAATTTATCTTTTCTTCTTCCAATTACATTTTAGTTTGTATTCTTTATAACTAATTTGTTGAAGCCATACTTTTACTAATCTTACATCTTTCTTAACATTCATACAATTTACAATATTTTTGTAAATAGTCCTTAAATTTCTTCCAGTCCTCCTCCACCAGTTCTTCTCCCAGGTCTCGGATTCTGCCAGTCATCTCCGCCAGTTCCATATAGTCTATCAGTTGCATCTGCCATTCTTCCAGTGTGGGCAAATCTTGAGTTTTCCAGCATTTGGTGATGAGTATCCTTGCTGCTGTTGTAATTTTTTTTTGTATGTATGTATTGTTGTTTTGTTTTGTTTTTATATAATTTTTGAAACTTCAATAAATATCTATTTTTTTTTAAAAAAATACATTTCTGGGGAAGTTCATTGACTGTGAATGGAACGTCTTTTGACAGATAGTTAAAGAAGAGAAACAAATTGATTCCAATGTTGCCTTTTGCATTTAAAAGAAACAAAAAGTTTGAAAAATGAAAGTAATTTTCTTTTGTTGGACCTGCTATCAAAAGATGGATACAAATGGAAATTGTCTCCTCTAGAGGGAGCTTGTTAAATTGTTGCTGGAGTCGATCTGGGGATTTCACAGCTGTGGAGATTAGGATAGTGGGACCAGACTCTGACCTTGAATAAAAATGTGTTCAGAAGAAGTTTTGGTGCTTGCTTTTTGCAAGACAAGCACTTTGTTGGAGCAGATGCATGAGAAGATGGATTTGATGACTGTTGCAGTTCAAAATTTTGGACAAACAGTGAATACAGTGGTGCCCCGCAAGACGAATGCCTCGCTAAACGAAAAACCCGCAAGACGAAAGGGTTTTCCGATTTTTTAGCGGCTTCGCAAGACGAATTTCCCTATGGGCTTGCTTCGCAAGACGAAAGCCCATAGGGAAATCTCCGGGGACAGCGGGGAAGCGCAGCGCGCCTTCTCCTCTGTTCCTGGACCTGTCCTAAGGCTTGGTGGGACGTCCAGGAACAGAGGACAAGGCGCGAAGGGCTTCTCCTCTGTTCCCGGGGCTTGCGGTGGGAGGAGGGTTTTTCCTCCCCACCGCCAACATTCAGAACAGCATTCTGAATGTTGGCGGTGGGGAGGAAAGCCCTCCTCCCACTGCAAGCCTTCAGGACAGGTCCGGGAACAACTCCGGACAAGCTGGGCGAGGGGGCGCATAAAGATGTTAAAAAGCATTGGGGAGAGTATCGCACCCTGGGGCACTGCACACACCAAGGAGTGGCGGGATGACAATTCTCCCCCAAGCGCCACCCTCTGTCCCCGACCAGAGAGAAATGAGCACAGCCATTGAAGGACTGTGCCCTGGATCCCCACGTCGGCAAGGCGGTGGTCCAGGAGTTTGTGATCGACCATGTCGAAGGCTGCTGACAGGTCTAGAAGAATCAGCAGCCCTGACCCGCCTCGATCCAGCTGCCTGCGGAGATCATCTGCTAGGGCGACCAGAGTCGTCTCGGTCCCATGACCAGCACTGAAGCCGGACTGGAATGGATCCAGAGCTGATGTTTCATCCAGAAACCTACCAAGCTGTTCAGCAACCGCTCTCTCAATCACCTTACCCAGGAATGGAAGATTCGAAACCGGGCGGTAATTGGATAGATCTAAGGGATCTAATGATGTTTTCTTTAAAAGCGGGTGCACCACTGCCTCCTTCAGTTCCCCTGGGAATGTCCCAGTGCCAAGGAACAAATTGATGATATCCCCCAGGGGGGCCCGCACCTCGCCTGGACACACTCTAATCAGCCAGGACGGGCACGGGTCGAGAGGTGGGCTTTCCAGCTCGGAGGAGTCTGTCCACATCGGCTGGGGATATCCGGTCAAAGTGGTCCAATGCTGGACCCGAGGACAGTCAAGGGGCCTCCAGTTTGCTGGGAGGTTATATGACGTTGGATCAAGCAGTCCTTATCTCCTTATGTCTGAGACAGCGTTCCTGTTCGTCACACAAGCGTCCAGTCACACACTGGAGCGTAAGATCTGCAGGATTCATCGATTCCAAAGTTAGACACAAATTGTCATAACTTTTGTCCAAAGAGCTGAGCAAAATATAAACCTTCAGTTCCTCAGAAAAGTTGACTTGCAACAGTCTCAGCTTGTTGAAAACAGAGAGCATCTCAGTGACATGCTGTCTGATGTTATCACCAGGACGCAGCTTTATCTCAAACAAGCGTCTGGTAGTGTGGATTTTTGCCCCAGCTGTGGTCCTGTGGTGCACTCTCTCTGTGCCTGGTAGGCCTCATGAGCAGGCTCCAGCCCCTCTACCAAAGGCAGCTGTGAGCCCTCCAAACTGAGCACTATAGCTCCCAGGGCTTTCTGGTTCCTCCTCTGTGAGGCATGGTGCTGCTGCTCCGGCTGCAGCTTGCTGTGGGAGCTCTTGGACTGCCCCCCACAGACCCTTGGCTACCAGCCAGGCCTTCAGCTTCCTGCTCCACTCCTCCCAATTTTTGCCATTTAATTTTTCAAAAGGGACGGAGTATGACTCCTGGCCGTCTGCCATCTTCTCCCCCGGGGCTCAGCGTACTCACGTAACAGCAGCTGCTCCGGCACCCAGTTCTGCAGATCAGATCCTCCCAGCGAGCTTCTCTCTGCCTCAAAACGTTAGGCAAAACTCCAACTGGTTCCAGCTCAGCTCAGCTGGCTCCCCCCCCCCCCAGGCACAACGCAGCAACAGCTTCAAAGGCTTGGCTGACTTCCATAACCTGTGGAATTAAGATGGCGTCTGTCACGTTTCCCCTTAATATTGTGCTTCTGTGCCGATAGAAAACACCTTCAGCTCTCTTAGCTTAGTCCCAGCAGAGTTCACGCAGCGGTGAAACACTGTTGCCGTGTGTGGGTAATAAATCAGACTGCAAGCTTTTCGCTTATCTCCAACAGTCTTTTATTGTGTAGAATAACATCGTAAATTTAGCCCGGCGAACAAGCAGACATACTCTTCGCCTCTCAGTCAAAACCGAAAGAGAACACACACAAAGGAAAATTCCCGTATGTGAACATAACCACGCCTCAGAATGTGAGACGTCACTCAGAACTGTTTAACCCTGTAAGTTCTGATTCTCCGCAGAGACCCCAAATAAAATTCTGACGACTGAGAAAGAAGCATCTGTTAGTCTTATGGAACCTCTCGCCTCTCAAAACCACTAGCTTAGTTTTTGTATTTACTTTGGAAAGGTAACAGTTTTTTGTTTGTTTGTTTGTTTTCTGCAAGTAAGAAGACAACATTTTCATATATGACGTATAACTAAAATACAAATATTACTAGAAGATGTGGTGATGGCCATTAGCTTCGATTGTATACTACTGGGTGATGATGATGGGGCCCCACCATGCCACACCCCAGCCAGGCTGGATAGAGGACTATAATTTAATTGTAGAGCAATGTAACCTTCATAGTTATAGGGGCTGTGACTGGGTAATAAAATGTGTATGTTGTATTTTATGAATTTCACGTAAAATAGGAAGCTGCCACCATGAATGGGAGCAGAGCTTGGCTCACATTCAAAAGTTTCTTTATTTGCCAGCTTGTGACCGGATGCTCCTTTTGACTCAGGTGCATAAGGATGAGAATGCCAGTGCCCTCCCTGTTGGATGGGAGATTGGTTTGAGCTTCTCTGTGTTGACCGTTGCTTATGAGACATTTGAGACATAGGGATAATGGGTCATTGCAATCATTGCAGTGGGGAGCATTCAGCTGAGCCAACCTGCTTGAAAAGGAATGGAACTGATGACCTAACCACTTCCTTAACTCCATCACTTCCTTAAAACTGACTAGTGATGGATTATGAGCCTCCTTGGCATGCTTACACATGTGGACACTGAAAGGCAGTTATGGTACTGATTCAATTCAGTGAGGTCAGTCGTTCCACCCAGGTTGCAGAGATTGTATCCCTAGCCCTTGAGTTGATATCAATATGGCCTCTACTGGAGAGATGCAATTGATTAAAATTGAGGTGTCATTTATGTTGGAAAACAAGAGTTGATTAATTTATCCCCTTCAAGTTTTACACAATAGGCATTACATAATTTGGAGGGCTTTGGGACTCTTCTTATGACCCATTCCTCAGGATACGTGTCGTTTCTTTCTGTCCCCCCCCCCCAACCCAAGCATCAGTGTGGATACCTGACACGAAAAAAATCTGGCTCAGACACATATTTGAATGCATGGAAGTGGGGCAAAGGGAGCAAGGCATTTTCAGGAACATTCCCCCTATTCAAACCATTTTAAACATGTTTTGATGAGTGCAAGATTAAGCTCTCAGTGTAACGAAGAGCCCCAGTTCCCCTTGGTCTGAAGGCAAAATGCAGTGTAGCTAAAGACAGAAGAGCAAGCAAGAAAGGAGGAAGAGCAGCATTCTGAACAACCTTGTGAGAAAAGATAAAGGTACGGGGACCCCTGACCATTAGGACCAGTTGTGACTGACTCTGGGGTTGCGGTGCTCATTTCGCTTTATTGGCCAAGGGAGCTGGAGTACAGCTTCCAGGTCACGTGGCCAGCATGACTAAGCCGCTTCTGGCGAACGAGACCAGCGCACGGAAACGCCGTTTACCTTCCGGTTGGAGAGGTACCTATTGATCTACTTGCACTTTGACATGCGTTCCAACTGCTAGGTTGGCAGGAGCAGAGACCGAGCAACAGGAGCTCACCCCATCTTGGGGATTCGAACCACTGACCTTCCGATCGGCAAGTCCTAGGCTCTGTGGTTTAAGCCACAGCGCCACCCGCATCCCACGTCAGTAAAGATACTGACCCCTAAAATGCAACCTGCTTCTATTGGAAGATAATCCTTATATATTTTTTCTCCGCAGGCAGATCTCTATAAAAAACAGGTTTGACGTCACATCCTAGCAGCAGGTGGTTTCTTCAAGCCTGCTTAATCTGTGGCATTACATTTAAGAGTCCCAGGGACCACCACTTGACATCTTTGTTATGTGTGATGGCTTACAGTGTGGATGGCTGCATCCATCTCTTAAAAATAGCACACAAGCATTAAAAGAGATACAGTAAATGTCCAATTCAGTGGTTGGACAAAGTTCCCCATCAAATGCAAAGTGGGGGGAAAGTCTTGTTGCAGCAATTTTTATCCAAAATGCATTTAAGAAGCAGTAAACCCCTTTCAATACAGGGGAACTTACATGTGCATAAATATACGTATGGTTCTCATGTAGCTTGTGAATTTTATCCAAACACCTAGAAGAGTAGTGCAAAAAAAAGGGGGGGAATGCAAATCATTCTAAAGCCAATTTCAGGAGCACATTTGCAGAGTATGTATACGAGTCAATACCCAAACATCAGACATAGACATTTAATATACATGTATCATTTCCAATTAGATTTATTTTGAGAAGAAAGAAATCTCGTTATATTTTGCAGCAATACAAGCCTGAAGACACGATCCATTTTCTTTCAAATTCCCGGAACATGGTTTCCTGCAACAAGAACACATGCGATCCCACTTTCTTTCTATATCATCTATTCATTACCTCTCGGTTGAAACACAATTGCTTTGGTTTTCTATTTTCAGGAAATTAACACGTATTTGGCCTTCTCTCTTTAGGGGGCATTGAGGGCATCGATTATTCGGTGGAGCTCAGCACTAATCAATTGGTGGAGAGAAGCATCTAGGCCTTCTATGTTGAACGGGGCCTGCTTTTCCCCCTGTTTTTCAGGGAAGCATTTGATTCTTGGATTAATTGGTGGAGAGGAGCACTGCTGCGGATAATGTGATTTATTCGCCCTTTTCTTTGAATGATGGCATTGATGCTTTCCACTAATCTCCTGAGAGAATCATTGGTCCCTTCGCCTTCTCTCTTGTTTGCCCCCTTCATCCCTTCGTCTTCTGCTGTCAGGGACGAATCACTGAAGCCATCAACTGGAAAGAGAAAATGGTGTTGTTAATAATAATAAATAATAATAATAATAATAACAACAAATTTAAAACACTTAATTGTAAAAGCAGCATAAAATACATTATAAAAACTTGAATAAAAATAAAATTCAAAGTTCAGAAATCAATTTGGGGAAAATCCCTCTAATAAGCATTAGATAGTCACCAGGGCTAGCTGGCTGAGTTAGTCCTACTTGGGCCAGCAAGAAAGCCAAGGGGGAGAATTAGCTGTGGGGTCTCAGAGCATGTATTCTTCATGAAAGGTTAGAGGGAGGGAAGAGAAGGGAAATAAAAGATCAGGCTGAATTCAAATTATAGGCCAGGGGGAATAGCTCTGTCTTACAGGCCCGACGGAAAGAAGTTAAATCCTGAAGCGCCCTAGTCTCATGGGACAGAGCATTCCACCAGGCTGGGCCATCACTGAAAAGGCCCTGGCCCTGGTGGAGGATAGTCTGACTTCCTTAGGGCCCAGGACCTCTAAACTATGATTATTCATGGACCTTAAGGTCCTCTGTGGGGCATACCATTGAAGGGAGAAGGAAGGGTTAAATAGAATATTATAAGGCAAAGAAGCTAAAAAGCTGCAGTTGTGGTTAGGCAGCTAGCGGAAACCGCAAATGCATCAGCTCTGTAGGCCAGAAGCTGCTTCCTGTTTTCAGCTCTGCAGACTGGGAGCTGTTTCCTGTTTTGTGCTACCTGTTTTAGAAATGTTTTAGAAATACAAGGCATACATGCAGGGGATGAGAAGGGTTTCTCTCAATATTCTCTGTACCTTGTATCTAAGAAATCTGCACCTAAGCTCTATACTTAAGAAGAGTTGGTCACAATATTATCGGCACATAGTGAGTTTTTCGTCAAGCTTACTTCTGCATTTGTGGTCAGTGGCTGTTGGCTAGGTCCGTCTGGCAGGTAGAGAGCCCATTTCCTGCCTTGCATTTCCTGCTTTAGCAAAGAGACACGTACAAGCAGAAGGGGAGGGGGAGTGCTTAGCCAGCAGAAAGACACGTATGTTTAGCAAGCAAAATAGATGTGCCATATAAGGGAATAAGTTGAACATTTGCCAGCTGATTGGGGAAGTCTGGGGAAGGTATGGGAGGGGGAGAATGTTCAGAAAAGTATAAGAAAAGTCTGCTGAAGTACATTGCTTTTACAGCCAGTTATTTACAGGAACTATCCTGCTGACTGTCTCTGCGCACAGACTGTCTCTGTGCACAGATTTCAATAAACTTTTTCTCCAAAGAAGATTTTGCTTTCCTGGTACTTTTGTTCCCTCCAAGGTCCGGGGATGGCGTGGCTGATGGATCCCTAGGTAAATAAGGCTTCACCATGAGAGGCGGTCCCGTAAAAATGAGGGCCCAAAGCCACAAAAGGCTTTAAAGGTCAAGACCAGCACCTTGAACTTGACCCTATACTCCACTGGGAGCCAGTGCAACTGGTAAAGCACTGGGTGAATATCCTCCCATGGCAGGGACCCTGTGAGGAGCCTCGCTGCAGCATTCTGCACCCGCTGGAGTTTGTGGGACAGTTTCAAGGGCAGCCTCGCTTAGAGCAAATTTCAGTAGTCAAGCCTGGAGGTGACCGTAGCATGGATCACTATGGCCAGATCAGAGTGGGAAAGGTAAGGGACCACCTGCTTAATGCGGTGAAGATGGAAAAATGTTGCCTTGGCTGTTGCTGTAACCTGTGCCTGCATGGAAAGGGAGGCATCAAGGATTACACCCAAACTCTTAATGGAAGGCACTGGCACTATCTCCTTTCTTCTTATTTGAATTCATTAGTTCAGATGCTATCCTTTGGAGCAGCAGAAAACAAACTTGCTCCATCTTGTTGTCTGTGACAACTTTTGAGATATTTGAAGGTGGCTAGCATCAGATCTCTCCTGCCAACCTAGCAGTTCAAAAGCACATCAAAGTGCAAGTAGATAAATAGGTACCTCTCCGGTGGGAAGGTAAACGGCGTTTCCGTGCGCTGCTCTGGTTCGCCAGAAGAGGCTTAGTCATGCTGGCCACATGACCCGGAAGCTGTACGCCAGCTCCCTCGGCCAATAAAGGGAGATGAGCACCGCAACCCCAGAGTCCGCCACGACTGGACCTAATGGTCAGGAGTCCCTTTACCTTTACCTGTACTAGCATCAGATCTCAGTCTCCTCTTTTTCAGGGACATTATTGCAATAAATCAGAGAGAGAGAGAGAGAGAGAGAGAGAGAGAGAGAGAGAGAGAGAGAGAGAGAGAGAGAAAGAGAGAGAATACTCAGGCAACTACTGATAATCCGTGTGCACTTCTTCAGTATCTGAAGAAGTGTGCATGCACACGAAAGCTCATACCAAGAACTAACTTAGTTGGTCTTTAAGGTGCTACTGGAAGGAATTTTTTTTGTTTTGGTAAAAATTGAGCAATTTATAAAGACTAATGGTTTGCAGCAGATACTGGAAGATAAAAAGATCCTACTAAAAGGTTCAGTTACAAGGCAGGAAATGGAACAGGCAATAAACTCAATGCAACTTGGCAAGACCTGATGGTCAATCAGTGAAATATTACAAGACACTGAAAGATTGGCTTATTCAACCCCTGGTAGAAGTATCTAATTTGATTTTACGAGGGGGCAAAGCACCTGAAACCTGGAAGGAAACTTATATCACTCTGATTCCTAAACAGGGTCAAGATAGATCCAATGTTAAAACCTATAGACCAATCTCCCTACTCAATGTGGATTATAAAATTTTGGCAAATATAATGGCTAACAGGCTAAAGAAGGTTTTATCTAAGTATATCCACAAGGACCAGGCAGGATTTCTGCCTGGAAGACAAATGAAAGACAATATTAGAAATGTGGTGGATATCCTGGAAAAGCTGGAAGCAAGAAAGAGTTGTAAAGGAATGTTAATGTTTATTGATGCAGAGAACGCCTTTGACAATGTATCTTGGAGTTTTATGCTATATAATTTTGAGAGTATGGGGGTGGGCCAAGATTTTTTAAATGGAATTAAAGCAATCTATCAGGAACAAAAGCTAAAATTATTGTAAATAATGTGGTTTCAGAGGAAATTAGAATTGAGAAGGGAACCAGGCAAGGGTGCCCACTTTCCCCTCTGCTGTTTATTTCGGTTCTAGAGGTCTTGCTAAGTATGATTAGAAAGGATGAACAAATTAAAGGTATTACAGTAGGATCCAAACAATATAAATTAAAAGCCTTTGTGGATGATCTAGTATTGACATTACAAGACCCAGACTCCAGTGCAGTTAAAGCACTGGAGCTGATACAAGAGTTTGGACAGGTAGCAGGATTTAAACTAAACAAAAGCAAAACCAAAGCATTAGAGAAAAATCTGGATAATGATGAAAGAAAATCACTACAAGAAAAGACGGGCCTAGATATTGTGAAAAAAGTTAAATACTTGGGGGTGAATCTGTCTGGGGAAAATCTGAATAAAGACAACTACGAGAAATTATGGAATGAAATTAAGAGAGATTTGGAGATAAGGTCAAATTTAAAATTGTCACTAATGGGCCGGATTTCAGTGATTAAGATGAATGTGCTGCCAAAGATGCTTTTTTTGTTCCAAGCCCTCCCAGTTATAGACAATGTAAAATGTTTTAAAGAATGGCAGAAAGCTTTATCTAGATATATCTGGCAGGGGAAGAAAACCTAGAATTAAATATAAATTCCTTACGGACTCTAAAGAAAGAGGGGGATTTTCCCTGCCAGATTTAAAAATTTATTTTGAAGCAGCAGCATTCTGCTGGATTAAAGAGTGGATGCAACTGGAAGATACAGATCTATTAGATTTGGAGGGTTTTGACAATGTGTTTGGTTGGCATGCATATCTAGGGTATGATAAGGTAAAGGCCCATAGTGCCTTCAAAAATTAGGTAATTAGGAAATCATTGTATAATGTTTGGATAAAATATAAAGATCTTTTAGAAAGAAAGACACCCAGATGGCTTTCACCAATGGAGGCAAAGGCCCAGAAAAAGTTAAATATGGACACCAAATGGTTGAGATATTCTGATTTACTGTTGGAAGATGAAGAAGGATATAAATTAAAACCATTTGATCAAATTAAAGATAAGTTAGATTGGTTACATTATCTCCAGATTAATGAATTGTATAAAATCGATAAGAGAAATGGTTTTGCTTCTGAAAAATCCAAGTCGGAGATGGAGTTGTTTGATAATAAAGGCAAAAATTTATCGAAAATGTATAAGTTATTGTTGGAGTGGCATACAAAAGATGAACGAGCTGATTCCTGAACCTTGTAAGGGTGCGGACACTCAGCTGCACCCAGCCACTTGGGAGGCGTATAAATCATAAAATTATGATGATGATTATTACTGCTCCTGGGATTTTTTCTGCACAGCTGAAAAGCCTATATCTTGCAGGTTGTTAATGCAAGGAGAGAAGAATTAGCAGATAATGCACCCACAGAAACACATAACTGGCAACTATGTCAGTTTTCATTCCATTCTACTGAAGGTTCCCCTATGCTTTCAACATCTGCTAATCAGAATTACAGCTGTTCTGAGCTTCAGAAATAGATTGTCATTTGTGCCCTCTCTGAGAATGGTATTTTCTGGAATCTCCCCAGTAGTGTTGCCAATGTGTCTTGCTCAGCTCACACCCAAATTTTCTGGCTATAGTCTTTCTCAGCTATCAGCCAGGTGAGGAGGGGGTAAGGCCCACCCATTTGGCCAGGGGAAACAATCTCTTCATTGGCTATGAAACTTGCTGGGTTAGGTCCATAATGGAATCCTTCATCAGATTTCTACTCTTCCTAGATCCAGGACCTCTGGAATTAGAAAGGACTTGGGGATCATGCACGCTAACTCTTCTAAACTCACAGCAATATAAATGACCACCATGGAACCTGCCTTGTGGCTCAGTCAGTATCCTGAACATTTCTGCTTTTGCAAAAGCCATGTATTCAATTTCAATATTAAATATATTGTTAAATACTTTCCTCCTCCTCCACCCCTTTTTAAGCAGCCAGATAGGAGAGGGAGCAGCCAATTCATACTGTTGTTCCACCTACAGCAGTTTCTCAGGGTCTCCGGCAGGGGAAATACCTGGGACTGAACCTGCGACCTTCTGCATTTCCAGCAGATGCTCCCTTCCTGTGCCCTCTTACCTGCAACAACATGGAAGAGGATGAAGACCAGAGTAAAGCTCAGGTAGAGGAATCTCATGACAGCAGTTTCTTCTGAGATCTCTGCCAAAGGGAAGGCACTCTAAGGCAGAAGGAAGTGGAGTTTGGATGGAACAAGGAGGTTCTCTCTACTTATAGTGTTGCAGTACCAAATCCGGTAACTGTCAGCATAGCACCTGAACCCTCCAGGCCCCTTTCTCTTAAATCATCCTAAGCCATTTATTTATCTTGCACATCAGCCTAAGATTTACCCACACCATCACCTTTCTCATATATTGACAATCTGTCCTGTGCTCCAGGCTACAAACAGGAATTTCGTGCAACTCTCAGCATCCAAACTCTTCTCTCTTAACTCATCCTATGCAATTTATTCATCTTGGAGGACTTCCTAATATTTACCTGCAGAACAGCCTTTCTCCTCCTTTCTTTCCATATCAGTTAAGAGATTTCCTGTCATCTCATAAGAGCTGTTGCCAACTTCACGGAGCCTGGATAGAAAGGAAGTGGAATTTCAGGAAAAGCTCGGCTGTAATGCAGTTTGATACAACCTCTTCGGGTTGGACTGTTCAGTTTGACTGCAGTAGCCATACCTACCAAGAAAGAAACTTTTCAGTGAGCTTTTCTCCTGGCCTGCACCTTTTGGGATGCATTTTGCTTAACAGGCTTGTTTTTGTGTTTCGTGTAGTTTTATGTCCATTGCTGCCATTATAGGCTTCCCACACAAACACCCACATAAATCAATGACTTCATCCCCTCATTCATAAGTTATAAACACAAGCAAGAACAAGAAATGTAAGAATTAACAAAAAGAAAGAAAACACCAAGAAGATATAAGGAGACAACTGTTAGCAGAAAAATTGTTTAAATTGTTTTGATCAGTTCTACTCTGCTTTTCAGCCAAAAGGTTCCCAGAGTGGCTTATGTACAATTTAAAAAAACAAAAAACCAAACATGGCACAGGAAGGGAAGAGGAAAACTAAAACCTGAACTGCTTACCAATTTGTAGACAATCATGGCCAGCTGACCCAGTTCCGGGCCAGGAGGTGCCTAATTCAGGTTGGCCTCCAGCAAAAGCAGATGCCATGAGCCCTACTTCCTATCTCTCCCCAAGAGGCAGTCTGGTGGAGTGGTCCATTAGGAGCTCCATCTTTCCTGCACTGCTTGCATCCCCCCTGGGGAAGCTCAGGCTTCCCCTTTCCGACTCCTTCTGTTATGTACTGAGTCAAATAGGATCCAAACTGCAGCACTCTGATTGGTCCTAGAACAATAGGATCCAAAAGGCAGCAGTCTGATTGGTCCTAGAACAATGCAGCAGTATGATTGGTTGGCAGGAACCACCCAATCATGCTGCAGATTGAAGTGAATCCACAACCTGATTGGCTTACAGTAGAATTCCGGAATTAGCCAATCATGTGCAGCCCATTGTGTAAATAATGTATATAAAGCAGATACTTTGAGGGGACTTTCATTCATTCCTCCTCACCACTATGAGCTGAATAACGAGCATGAAATCACTTTGCGACTCTGAGTATATTTCACCTTCCTTGGAGGTTTATAAGCAGAGGTTGGATGGTCATCTGTCATGGATGCTTTAGCTGAGATTCCTGGATTGCAGAGGTTTCAGTAGATGAGCCTTCGAGTCTCTTCATGAGAAATGTTGCATTTTCTGATTGCTTTCCCAGACTAAATAATGCTTTTAATTATTGCTTTTTTCTTCATTCTGATTTCCTGATCTACACTGTACATCTTCACTGGAGTAAGCAGAAGAAGGACTTTGCTCCTGCTAAAGGAAATAGTGATCAATCACTTTATATATCAGAGTAGCTGATAATACACTCAGAGCATATTTACCTGAATTAAGGAGATCTGAATGTAATAGATAAATAAAGAAGGTCCCTCTAAACCTGACCCCAAAATGATGATGTTGACCACAGCTTCAGTCAAATAAGGACTTTCCATGCCTGTCCATCAAAATCAGTGACCATGTTGCTGTCCAGGAGAAGGTGTCTCCTGAACTCTGGGCTATGGTAAGGCCAGGCAAAACTGGGGGGAAGCCCAGTTTCCGTAATTTCTTGCAGGAATATCCTCAGACAACCAAACATTAACACAGGGGACATGGATGGATTGTTAGATAACAAAATCTCAGACCCTCCAACATTCGGCCAATTAAACTTGGGACGTGCGTCTTTCAGTGCCATACTCCCGGGCAAATGAGCTCAGGCTTCCCCTCTCCAACTCACTGTCATTGTCTCCTCCTCCTCCAGTGGAGGCAGCATTGGGCAGAGGAAGCATGGCTAATGGGTCCAGTGGGGGCAACCTGACCTGCATCACCAGCAGCTCCCCCTCCTCCATCTCCATGGGCTCCAGCACAGCCACCTTTTTTCAACCAAAGACATTCATCTGGGTGCTGAACTTTCAAAGGAGCTGAGCATCAAAAATGGGACATCCAATCAGAAGCTAGGATAGCTTCTGTAACCTGGGATGTCCCAATTGAATCAAGACTGTTGATGGATACGCAATCTCCGTTTCTAGTCGTTTTGACCTCAGGCATAGCGGACTACTTACCCTTCGATTGTTGTTGGACTACAATTCCCAGCAGTATAAACTGCCATTCCCACATGCCCTGGTTTATTCTGTGTGGGTTGAAGCCAAAGAGAGAGGGAGAGGTAATTATTAGCAGCATGAGGATGAGCTGAGCCCACTCATGGTAGCCACTGACACTACCTCCCGCCTTAGAAAAAGGACACTAATTTCCTCAGTCCATTTCACTGCCCGCTACCCCAACCTGGTTTCCTACCATGGTTTTCCTACCATCCTTTCCACTTCTGATTTATTTCTCCTCCCTGGATGTATACCTGAAGAAGAATCTCTACCCCCCCCCCCATCATTCAGCCCAGACACGGAGGTCCAGCTCCAAGGAACTTCTGGCATTTCCTTCATTGGGAGAGGGGAGGTTACAGGGAAGCAGGCAGAGGGCCTTTTAGGTAGTGGTGACTAAGGAACGAAGGGCATCAGCCTGGTATTGGTGCCCCTTAGTTCCTTAGTCACCATTGGGACACATAGGCTCATGAGAGAAATTGATACACATCCCGTTGAGTTCCTTGGGGGAAAATTGGGAGAGAATTGTCTAAACAAATAAATTAAAAGTGGTCTGGATATGTGTTCCTATGTGTTGAACTTTAGATATCCTTTTCTGCTCATATTTTATATTACTTCGCATCTGCAATTATAATTGGCTATGTATGTTAATTAAAGATGAAAAGAACAAAAGACCCAGATCAAGATTGAACCTGAGATCTTGATCATTAGGCAACCATAGCCCTCCTGACTCTTCATTTTCTTCCCTACCTCCCATCTCACACTCCCTGGCACCTCCCTAAGTTCCTTCTCTAATTCAGAGATTCCTGAAACTCCCCCTTCAGAAAATTCTTAGTCCTTCTCAGAGTACACCCATGAAAATCAATGAAACTGGGGTGCATTCAGCAGCATTAAATACCACTCTCAATGACCTATTGGCACCTACAAGGAAATAACTCCTTAAAAATCAGCTCCAGTTAGGTCATGACTCCAGTCTTGGTTGAGTTCAGCCTATCCCACCTGTGTTCACAGCACCAACTTGGCAGTGAAACCCAAGTTCTGCCTGGGTGCATGAAAAGCAATGCCTGCAGTTATCTGCTCCTGGGACCCGAGGATAAGAACTTCAGTGAAGAGGGATCTTGGGCAGATATGATACGCTTCCACTGGAGGTGGGTCATATTTAGTCAGAGATGCTTTTTTAAAAAATGAAAAAATACAATTTCGCAATTGCAGTTTAATTTGCGTTTAATTAGATGAACTTTATTTCATTGCCTGCTTTCACAAATGGATTGATCAGGACCACTTCCACAAGCAAAGATCCAGAAGAATCAGCGTAGCAATCAGGCTTTCACACCTATGGATGTGGGCTGCTCACTGATGTCACTCAAGGGCACAGCATTGCGCATTGAAGCCACAGTAAACTGGAAGATTTAGACCAGACGGGCAGCATTTGGTGATTCCCTTCTGGCAGAACCCTCCATTTCCTCACACACTGATGATTATCCTGAATAAAAGAAAGAAGGAAATCTGTAATCGATTGCACTTTCATGAGCCTGGAGTCAGATTGCTCACCTTCAGGAGATGAGGGAGGATCATAAAATTGTAGTGCTGGAAGGACTCAATGGAACATTTAAGGAATCTGTAGCAGAAAGGAAGAGGACATGCAGGTCCAGCCCCAGAAGACCTCTCAGAGGAATTTGCAAGATCAATGGCAACACCCCCTGGCCAATCCTGGATGTCAGGATGAGAGTCACTGACTCTGAGGACTCCACCGCACAAAGACCCAGGGAGACCTGAGGATCCCCTACTCCATTGATGTAGGAGGTGATGGAAAAGGCTGGACCCTCAAAGTGACACAGAATCTTGCAGGAAAGGTGGTGCTAACTATTATTTTATCTTTTATGCTGATATTTATATTGCACCTTTCTTCCAAGGAGCTCCATGTGGCGGAGATAATTCTCTCGGCTCCATTTTATCTTTACACCCACCCTGTGAGATAGTTTAGGCTGAGAGGCAGTGACTGGCCAAAGGTGAGCTTCACAGCCAAGTGGGGGCTAGAACCCTGATCTGCCAGGTCCTCCTCCAGCACTCTAACCACCACACCACACTGTTTCCTATTAGGCTGCTGCTGCTGCTGCTGCTGCTACAAAATAAAGCATCCACTTCAGCCCGTTCTGAGGGCAGCCTGCACCCTGTCTCCTTTTGCCCCAGTTTTGCCTGGCCTTGCCATAGCACAGAGCCCCCCCCACACCTTCTCCTGGACAGAAAGATGGTCACTGATTTAGATGGACAGGCATGGAGAGGAAAGTCCTGATTTGACTGAAGCTCTGGTCAATAGCATCATATTTTTGATAGAATGGTCATGTTCAGAGAGACGTTATTTATTTATCTACTGTTTTTTTATTTCTTTTGCCAAAAAGAAAAAAAAGAAAAACAAAGTAATGGTTCACCAGGACTTACATATAGCAATTTTGAAACAGGAAGAGGAAACAGCGCCTGACTTATAATCAAAAAAGGCATGGAACAAAAAATTATTTTCAAATAAATAGCATACTAAAAATAGTTTAATTTGAATGGTTCTATATGAAGTGCTTAGATGAAGTAATATTTGTGATCCACCAGTTTCCTTTGGGAAGAAGAACAGGATAAAAATTGAAGTAATAAATAAACCTTCGTAAATAAAAATTTGTTTAGTTTGTTTTATAGGGGGGGAATAAGATTTGGAGGAGAAGGAAATAATCATACTAAAATGTGAGTTATTAGCATCAAGTTCAGTGAATGAACAGTTGGATGGAGAGTCAAAAGTGACCTGGAGATCAACTAGTCCCACCCTTGCTCAATGCAAGATCTTCAATGACAAGATCCCTCATAGATAGTCCCTCAAAACCTGCTTCTCTGTCATTTCCACCACTAAAAATTTTGTGATTCCCAGCTGTAATGGTTGAGTGAAAAGAAAAGAAAGGTTAAAAACTAAATGAAAAATAAGGGAGAGGATTTGCTGAATTAACAATTAGAAATTGGAATACAGAAAGGGGAGGTATGAGGAAGTCGGGGAAGTAAGTTATAAGAAAATAAGGGATTGAAACTATACTTGTTTTTTGTGTGTTTTGTATGTATTGTTGTTTTGTTTTGTTTTTATATAATTTTTGAAACTTCATTTTTTTAAAAATAATATTATTAAGTTTTTGTTTAACAATAAAAAACATACATAATAACATAATATTTTCCAATATCCACATTTCATTCTCATCCTTGGACTTCCTCACAACTCTTGTTCCTGCATTCTAAACTCATAAATTTTACCAGCAAATTATTAACTTGGTTCAATTCATATAATATAATTTTCCAATATTAATATCTCAAATTTTGGAATTTAAAATCACTCTTATTGAAGCTTAATTATAAAATATTATTTATCCAAAATTTATCTTTTCTTCTTCCAATTACATTTTAGTTTGTATTCTTTATAACTAATTTGTTGAAGCCATACTTTTACTAATCTTACATCTTTCTTAACATTCATACAATTTACAATATTTTTGTAAATAGTCCTTAAATTTCTTCCAGTCCTCCTCCACCAGTTCTTCTCCCAGGTCTCGGATTCTGCCAGTCATCTCCGCCAGTTCCATATAGTCTATCAGTTGCATCTGCCATTCTTCCAGTGTGGGCAAATCTTGAGTTTTCCAGCATTTGGTGATGAGTATCCTTGCTGCTGTTGTAATTTTTTTTTGTATGTATGTATTGTTGTTTTGTTTTGTTTTTATATAATTTTTGAAACTTCAATAAATATCTATTTTTTTAAAAAAAAATACATTTCTGGGGAAGTTCATTGACTGTGAATGGAACGTCTTTTGACAGATAGTTAAAGAAGAGAAACAAATTGATTCCAATGTTGCCTTTTGCATTTAAAAGAAACAAAAAGTTTGAAAAATGAAAGTAATTTTCTTTTGTTGGACCTGCTATCAAAAGATGGATACAAATGGAAATTGTCTCCTCTAGAGGGAGCTTGTTAAATTGTTGCTGGAGTCGATCTGGGGATTTCACAGCTGTGGAGATTAGGATAGTGGGACCAGACTCTGACCTTGAATAAAAATGTGTTCAGAAGAAGTTTTGGTGCTTGCTTTTTGCAAGACAAGCACTTTGTTGGAGCAGATGCATGAGAAGATGGATTTGATGACTGTTGCAGTTCAAAATTTTGGACAAACAGTGAATACAGTGGTGCCCCGCAAGACGAATGCCTCGCTAAACGAAAAACCCGCAAGACGAAAGGGTTTTCCGATTTTTTAGCGGCTTCGCAAGACGAATTTCCCTATGGGCTTGCTTCGCAAGACGAAAGCCCATAGGGAAATCTCCGGGGACAGCGGGGAAGCGCAGCGCGCCTTCTCCTCTGTTCCCGGACCTGTCCTAAGGCTTGGTGGGACGTCCAGGAACAGAGGACAAGGCGCGAAGGGCTTCTCCTCTGTTCCCGGGGCTTGCGGTGGGAGGAGGGTTTTTCCTCCCCACCGCCAACATTCAGAACAGCATTCTGAATGTTGGCGGTGGGGAGGAAAGCCCTCCTCCCACTGCAAGCCTTCAGGACAGGTCCGGGAACAACTCCGGACAAGCTGGGCGAGGGGGCGCATAAAGATGTTAAAAAGCATTGGGGAGAGTATCGCACCCTGGGGCACTGCACACACCAAGGAGTGGCGGGATGACAATTCTCCCCCAAGCGCCACCCTCTGTCCCCGACCAGAGAGAAATGAGCACAGCCATTGAAGGACTGTGCCCTGGATCCCCACGTCGGCAAGGCGGTGGTCCAGGAGTTTGTGATCGACCATGTCGAAGGCTGCTGACAGGTCTAGAAGAATCAGCAGCCCTGACCCGCCTCGATCCAGCTGCCTGCGGAGATCATCTGCTAGGGCGACCAGAGTCGTCTCGGTCCCATGACCAGCACTGAAGCCGGACTGGAATGGATCCAGAGCTGATGTTTCATCCAGAAACCTACCAAGCTGTTCAGCAACCGCTCTCTCAATCACCTTACCCAGGAATGGAAGATTCGAAACCGGGCGGTAATTGGATAGATCTAAGGGATCTAATGATGTTTTCTTTAAAAGCGGGTGCACCACTGCCTCCTTCAGTTCCCCTGGGAATGTCCCAGTGCCAAGGAACAAATTGATGATATCCCCCAGGGGGGCCCGCACCTCGCCTGGACACACTCTAATCAGCCAGGACGGGCACGGGTCGAGAGGTGGGCTTTCCAGCTCGGAGGAGTCTGTCCACATCGGCTGGGGATATCCGGTCAAAGTGGTCCAATACTGGACCCGAGGACAGTCAAGGGGCCTCCAGTTTGCTGGGAGGTTATATGACGTTGGATCAAGCAGTCCTTATCTCCTTATGTCTGAGACAGCGTTCCTGTTCGTCACACAAGCGTCCAGTCACACACTGGAGCGTAAGATCTGCAGGATTCATCGATTCCAAAGTTAGACACAAATTGTCATAACTTTTGTCCAAAGAGCTGAGCAAAATATAAACCTTCAGTTCCTCAGAAAAGTTGACTTGCAACAGTCTCAGCTTGTTGAAAACAGAGAGCATCTCAGTGACATGCTGTCTGATGTTATCACCAGGACGCAGCTTTATCTCAAACAAGCGTCTGGTAGTGTGGATTTTTGCCCCAGCTGTGGTCCTGTGGTGCACTCTCTCTGTGCCTGGTAGGCCTCATGAGCAGGCTCCAGCCCCTCTACCAAAGGCAGCTGTGAGCCCTCCAAACTGAGCACTATAGCTCCCAGGGCTTTCTGGTTCCTCCTCTGTGAGGCATGGTGCTGCTGCTCCGGCTGCAGCTTGCTGTGGGAGCTCTTGGACTGCCCCCCACAGACCCTTGGCTACCAGCCAGGCCTTCAGCTTCCTGCTCCACTCCTCCCAATTTTTGCCATTTAATTTTTCAAAAGGGACGGAGTATGACTCCTGGCCGTCTGCCATCTTCTCCCCCGGGGCTCAGCGTACTCACGTAACAGCAGCTGCTCCGGCACCCAGTTCTGCAGATCAGATCCTCCCAGCGAGCTTCTCTCTGCCTCAAAACGTTAGGCAAAACTCCAACTGGTTCCAGCTCAGCTCAGCTGGCTCCCCCCCCCCCCCAGGCACAACGCAGCAACAGCTTCAAAGGCTTGGCTGACTTCCATAACCTGTGGAATTAAGATGGCTTCTGTCACGTTTCCCCTTAATATTGTGCTTCTGTGCCGATAGAAAACACCTTCAGCTCTCTTAGCTTAGTCCCAGCAGAGTTCACGCAGCGGTGAAACACTGTTGCCGTGTGTGGGTAATAAATCAGACTGCAAGCTTTTCGCTTATCTCCAACAGTCTTTTATTGCGTAGAATAACATCGTAAATTTAGCCCGGCGAACAAGCAGACATACTCTTCGCCTCTCAGTCAAAACCGAAAGAGAACACACACAAAGGAAAATTCCCGTATGTGAACATAACCACGCCTCAGAATGTGAGACGTCACTCAGAACTGTTTAACCCTGTAAGTTCTGATTCTCCGCAGAGACCCCAAATAAAATTCTGACGACTGAGAAAGAAGCATCTGTTAGTCTTATGGAACCTCTCGCCTCTCAAAACCACTAGCTTAGTTTTTGTATTTACTTTGGAAAGGTAACAGTTTTTTGTTTGTTTGTTTGTTTTCTGCAAGTAAGAAGACAACATTTTCATATATGACGTATAACTAAAATACAAATATTACTAGAAGATGTGGTGATGGCCATTAGCTTCGATTGTATACTACTGGGTGATGATGATGGGGCCCCACCATGCCACACCCCAGCCAGGCTGGATAGAGGACTATAATTTAATTGTAGAGCAATGTAACCTTCATAGTTATAGGGGCTGTGACTGGGTAATAAAATGTGTATGTTGTATTTTATGAATTTCACGTAAAATAGGAAGCTGCCACCATGAATGGGAGCAGAGCTTGGCTCACATTCAAAAGTTTCTTTATTTGCCAGCTTGTGACCGGATGCTCCTTTTGACTCAGGTGCATAAGGATGAGAATGCCAGTGCCCTCCCTGTTGGATGGGAGATTGGTTTGAGCTTCTCTGTGTTGACCGTTGCTTATGAGACATTTGAGACATAGGGATAATGGGTCATTGCAATCATTGCAGTGGGGAGCATTCAGCTGAGCCAACCTGCTTGAAAAGGAATGGAACTGATGACCTAACCACTTCCTTAACTCCATCACTTCCTTAAAACTGACTAGTGATGGATTATGAGCCTCCTTGGCATGCTTACACATGTGGACACTGAAAGGCAGTTATGGTACTGATTCAATTCAGTGAGGTCAGTCGTTCCACCCAGGTTGCAGAGATTGTATCCCTAGCCCTTGAGTTGATATCAAGATGGCCTCTACTGGAGAGATGCAATTGATTAAAATTGAGGTGTCATTTATGTTGGAAAACAAGAGTTGATTAATTTATCCCCTTCAAGTTTTACACAATAGGCATTACATAATTTGGAGGGCTTTGGGACTCTTCTTATGACCCATTCCTCAGGATACGTGTCGTTTCTTTCTGTCCCCCCCCCCCAACCCAAGCATCAGTGTGGATACCTGACACGAAAAAAATCTGGCTCAGACACATATTTGAATGCATGGAAGTGGGGCAAAGGGAGCAAGGCATTTTCAGGAACATTCCCCCTATTCAAACCATTTTAAACATGTTTTGATGAGTGCAAGATTAAGCTCTCAGTGTAACGAAGAGCCCCAGTTCCCCTTGGTCTGAAGGCAAAATGCAGTGTAGCTAAAGACAGAAGAGCAAGCAAGAAAGGAGGAAGAGCAGCATTCTGAACAACCTTGTGAGAAAAGATAAAGGTACGGGGACCCCTGACCATTAGGACCAGTTGTGACTGACTCTGGGGTTGCGGTGCTCATTTCGCTTTATTGGCCAAGGGAGCTGGAGTACAGCTTCCAGGTCACGTGGCCAGCATGACTAAGCCGCTTCTGGCGAACGAGACCAGCGCACGGAAACGCCGTTTACCTTCCGGTTGGAGAGGTACCTATTGATCTACTTGCACTTTGACATGCGTTCCAACTGCTAGGTTGGCAGGAGCAGAGACCGAGCAACAGGAGCTCACCCCATCTTGGGGATTCGAACCACTGACCTTCCGATCGGCAAG
Organism: Podarcis melisellensis; assembly: GCF_964234715.1. Lineage (NCBI taxonomy): Eukaryota > Metazoa > Chordata > Lepidosauria > Squamata > Lacertidae > Podarcis > Podarcis melisellensis. The sequence continues at coordinate 6,784,357 of NC_138530.1, read as the reverse complement.
TCCTAGGCTCTGTGGTTTAAGCCACAGCGCCACCCGCATCCCACGTCAGTAAAGATACTGACCCCTAAAATGCAACCTGCTTCTATTGGAAGATAATCCTTATATATTTTTTCTCCGCAGGCAGATCTCTATAAAAAACAGGTTTGACGTCACATCCTAGCAGCAGGTGGTTTCTTCAAGCCTGCTTAATCTGTGGCATTACATTTAAGAGTCCCAGGGACCACCACTTGACATCTTTGTTATGTGTGATGGCTTACAGTGTGGATGGCTGCATCCATCTCTTAAAAATAGCACACAAGCATTAAAAGAGATACAGTAAATGTCCAATTCAGTGGTTGGACAAAGTTCCCCATCAAATGCAAAGTGGGGGGAAAGTCTTGTTGCAGCAATTTTTATCCAAAATGCATTTAAGAAGCAGTAAACCCCTTTCAATACAGGGGAACTTACATGTGCATAAATATACGTATGGTTCTCATGTAGCTTGTGAATTTTATCCAAACACCTAGAAGAGTAGTGCAAAAAAAAGGGGGGGAATGCAAATCATTCTAAAGCCAATTTCAGGAGCACATTTGCAGAGTATGTATACGAGTCAATACCCAAACATCAGACATAGACATTTAATATACATGTATCATTTCCAATTAGATTTATTTTGAGAAGAAAGAAATCTCGTTATATTTTGCAGCAATACAAGCCTGAAGACACGATCCATTTTCTTTCAAATTCCCGGAACATGGTTTCCTGCAACAAGAACACATGCGATCCCACTTTCTTTCTATATCATCTATTCATTACCTCTCGGTTGAAACACAATTGCTTTGGTTTTCTATTTTCAGGAAATTAACACGTATTTGGCCTTCTCTCTTTAGGGGGCATTGAGGGCATCGATTATTCGGTGGAGCTCAGCACTAATCAATTGGTGGAGAGAAGCATCTAGGCCTTCTATGTTGAACGGGGCCTGCTTTTCCCCCTGTTTTTCAGGGAAGCATTTGATTCTTGGATTAATTGGTGGAGAGGAGCACTGCTGCGGATAATGTGATTTATTCGCCCTTTTCTTTGAATGATGGCATTGATGCTTTCCACTAATCTCCTGAGAGAATCATTGGTCCCTTCGCCTTCTCTCTTGTTTGCCCCCTTCATCCCTTCGTCTTCTGCTGTCAGGGACGAATCACTGAAGCCATCAACTGGAAAGAGAAAATGGTGTTGTTAATAATAATAAATAATAATAATAATAATAACAACAAATTTAAAACACTTAATTGTAAAAGCAGCATAAAATACATTATAAAAACTTGAATAAAAATAAAATTCAAAATTCAGAAATCAATTTGGGGAAAATCCCTCTAATAAGCATTAGATAGTCACCAGGGCTAGCTGGCTGAGTTAGTCCTACTTGGGCCAGCAAGAAAGCCAGGGGGAGAATTAGCTGTGGGGTCTCAGAGCATGTATTCTTCATGAAAGGTTAGAGGGAGGGAAGAGAAGGGAAATAAAAGATCAGGCTGAATTCAAATTATAGGCCAGGGGGAATAGCTCTGTCTTACAGGCCCGACGGAAAGAAGTTAAATCCTGAAGCGCCCTAGTCTCATGGGACAGAGCATTCCACCAGGCTGGGCCATCACTGAAAAGGCCCTGGCCCTGGTGGAGGATAGTCTGACTTCCTTAGGGCCCAGGACCTCTAAACTATGATTATTCATGGACCTTAAGGTCCTCTGTGGGGCATACCATTGAAGGGAGAAGGAAGGGTTAAATAGAATATTATAAGGCAAAGAAGCTAAAAAGCTGCAGTTGTGGTTAGGCAGCTAGCGGAAACCGCAAATGCATCAGCTCTGTAGGCCAGAAGCTGCTTCCTGTTTTCAGCTCTGCAGACTGGGAGCTGTTTCCTGTTTTGTGCTACCTGTTTTAGAAATGTTTTAGAAATACAAGGCATACATGCAGGGGATGAGAAGGGTTTCTCTCAATATTCTCTGTACCTTGTATCTAAGAAATCTGCACCTAAGCTCTATACTTAAGAAGAGTTGGTCACAATATTATCGGCACATAGTGAGTTTTTCGTCAAGCTTACTTCTGCATTTGTGGTCAGTGGCTGTTGGCTAGGTCCGTCTGGCAGGTAGAGAGCCCATTTCCTGCCTTGCATTTCCTGCTTTAGCAAAGAGACACGTACAAGCAGAAGGGGAGGGGGAGTGCTTAGCCAGCAGAAAGACACGTATGTTTAGCAAGCAAAATAGATGTGCCATATAAGGGAATAAGTTGAACATTTGCCAGCTGATTGGGGAAGTCTGGGGAAGGTATGGGAGGGGGAGAATGTTCAGAAAAGTATAAGAAAAGTCTGCTGAAGTACATTGCTTTTACAGCCAGTTATTTACAGGAACTATCCTGCTGACTGTCTCTGCGCACAGACTGTCTCTGTGCACAGATTTCAATAAACTTTTTCTCCAAAGAAGATTTTGCTTTCCTGGTACTTTTGTTCCCTCCAAGGTCCGGGGATGGCGTGGCTGATGGATCCCTAGGTAAATAAGGCTTCACCATGAGAGGCGGTCCCGTAAAAATGAGGGCCCAAAGCCACAAAAGGCTTTAAAGGTCAAGACCAGCACCTTGAACTTGACCCTATACTCCACTGGGAGCCAGTGCAACTGGTAAAGCACTGGGTGAATATCCTCCCATGGCAGGGACCCTGTGAGGAGCCTCGCTGCAGCATTCTGCACCCGCTGGAGTTTGTGGGACAGTTTCAAGGGCAGCCTCGCTTAGAGCAAATTTCAGTAGTCAAGCCTGGAGGTGACCGTAGCATGGATCACTATGGCCAGATCAGAGTGGGAAAGGTAAGGGACCACCTGCTTAATGCGGTGAAGATGGAAAAATGTTGCCTTGGCTGTTGCTGTAACCTGTGCCTGCATGGAAAGGGAGGCATCAAGGATTACACCCAAACTCTTAATGGAAGGCACTGGCACTATCTCCTTTCTTCTTATTTGAATTCATTAGTTCAGATGCTATCCTTTGGAGCAGCAGAAAACAAACTTGCTCCATCTTGTTGTCTGTGACAACTTTTGAGATATTTGAAGGTGGCTAGCATCAGATCTCTCCTGCCAACCTAGCAGTTCAAAAGCACATCAAAGTGCAAGTAGATAAATAGGTACCTCTCCGGTGGGAAGGTAAACGGCGTTTCCGTGCGCTGCTCTGGTTCGCCAGAAGAGGCTTAGTCATGCTGGCCACATGACCCGGAAGCTGTACGCCAGCTCCCTCGGCCAATAAAGGGAGATGAGCACCGCAACCCCAGAGTCCGCCACGACTGGACCTAATGGTCAGGAGTCCCTTTACCTTTACCTGTACTAGCATCAGATCTCAGTCTCCTCTTTTTCAGGGACATTATTGCAATAAATCAGAGAGAGAGAGAGAGAGAGAGAGAGAGAGAGAGAGAGAGAGAGAGAGAGAGAGAGAGAAGAGAGAGAATACTCAGGCAACTACTGATAATCCGTGTGCACTTCTTCAGTATCTGAAGAGGTGTGCATGCACACGAAAGCTCATACCAAGAACTAACTTAGTTGGTCTTTAAGGTGCTACTGGAAGGAATTTTTTTTGTTTTGGTAAAAATTGAGCAATTTATAAAGACTAATGGTTTGCAGCAGATACTGGAAGATAAAAAGATCCTACTAAAAGGTTCAGTTACAAGGCAGGAAATGGAACAGGCAATAAACTCAATGCAACTTGGCAAGACCTGATGGTCAATCAGTGAAATATTACAAGACACTGAAAGATTGGCTTATTCAACCCCTGGTAGAAGTATCTAATTTGATTTTACGAGGGGGCAAAGCACCTGAAACCTGGAAGGAAACTTATATCACTCTGATTCCTAAACAGGGTCAAGATAGATCCAATGTTAAAACCTATAGACCAATCTCCCTACTCAATGTGGATTATAAAATTTTGGCAAATATAATGGCTAACAGGCTAAAGAAGGTTTTATCTAAGTATATCCACAAGGACCAGGCAGGATTTCTGCCTGGAAGACAAATGAAAGACAATATTAGAAATGTGGTGGATATCCTGGAAAAGCTGGAAGCAAGAAAGAGTTGTAAAGGAATGTTAATGTTTATTGATGCAGAGAACGCCTTTGACAATGTATCTTGGAGTTTTATGCTATATAATTTTGAGAGTATGGGGGTGGGCCAAGATTTTTTAAATGGAATTAAAGCAATCTATCAGGAACAAAAGCTAAAATTATTGTAAATAATGTGGTTTCAGAGGAAATTAGAATTGAGAAGGGAACCAGGCAAGGGTGCCCACTTTCCCCTCTGCTGTTTATTTCGGTTCTAGAGGTCTTGCTAAGTATGATTAGAAAGGATGAACAAATTAAAGGTATTACAGTAGGATCCAAACAATATAAATTAAAAGCCTTTGTGGATGATCTAGTATTGACATTACAAGACCCAGACTCCAGTGCAGTTAAAGCACTGGAGCTGATACAAGAGTTTGGACAGGTAGCAGGATTTAAACTAAACAAAAGCAAAACCAAAGCATTAGAGAAAAATCTGGATAATGATGAAAGAAAATCACTACAAGAAAAGACGGGCCTAGATATTGTGAAAAAAGTTAAATACTTGGGGGTGAATCTGTCTGGGGAAAATCTGAATAAAGACAACTACGAGAAATTATGGAATGAAATTAAGAGAGATTTGGAGATAAGGTCAAATTTAAAATTGTCACTAATGGGCCGGATTTCAGTGATTAAGATGAATGTGCTGCCAAAGATGCTTTTTTTGTTCCAAGCCCTCCCAGTTATAGACAATGTAAAATGTTTTAAAGAATGGCAGAAAGCTTTATCTAGATATATCTGGCAGGGGAAGAAAACCTAGAATTAAATATAAATTCCTTACGGACTCTAAAGAAAGAGGGGGATTTTCCCTGCCAGATTTAAAAATTTATTTTGAAGCAGCAGCATTCTGCTGGATTAAAGAGTGGATGCAACTGGAAGATACAGATCTATTAGATTTGGAGGGTTTTGACAATGTGTTTGGTTGGCATGCATATCTAGGGTATGATAAGGTAAAGGCCCATAGTGCCTTCAAAAATTAGGTAATTAGGAAATCATTGTATAATGTTTGGATAAAATATAAAGATCTTTTAGAAAGAAAGACACCCAGATGGCTTTCACCAATGGAGGCAAAGGCCCAGAAAAAGTTAAATATGGACACCAAATGGTTGAGATATTCTGATTTACTGTTGGAAGATGAAGAAGGATATAAATTAAAACCATTTGATCAAATTAAAGATAAGTTAGATTGGTTACATTATCTCCAGATTAATGAATTGTATAAAATCGATAAGAGAAATGGTTTTGCTTCTGAAAAATCCAAGTCGGAGATGGAGTTGTTTGATAATAAAGGCAAAAATTTATCGAAAATGTATAAGTTATTGTTGGAGTGGCATACAAAAGATGAACGAGCTGATTCCTGAACCTTGTAAGGGTGCGGACACTCAGCTGCACCCAGCCACTTGGGAGGCGTATAAATCATAAAATTATGATGATGATTATTACTGCTCCTGGGATTTTTTCTGCACAGCTGAAAAGCCTATATCTTGCAGGTTGTTAATGCAAGGAGAGAAGAATTAGCAGATAATGCACCCACAGAAACACATAACTGGCAACTATGTCAGTTTTCATTCCATTCTACTGAAGGTTCCCCTATGCTTTCAACATCTGCTAATCAGAATTACAGCTGTTCTGAGCTTCAGAAATAGATTGTCATTTGTGCCCTCTCTGAGAATGGTATTTTCTGGAATCTCCCCAGTAGTGTTGCCAATGTGTCTTGCTCAGCTCACACCCAAATTTTCTGGCTATAGTCTTTCTCAGCTATCAGCCAGGTGAGGAGGGGGTAAGGCCCACCCATTTGGCCAGGGGAAACAATCTCTTCATTGGCTATGAAACTTGCTGGGTTAGGTCCATAATGGAATCCTTCATCAGATTTCTACTCTTCCTAGATCCAGGACCTCTGGAATTAGAAAGGACTTGGGGATCATGCACGCTAACTCTTCTAAACTCACAGCAATATAAATGACCACCATGGAACCTGCCTTGTGGCTCAGTCAGTATCCTGAACATTTCTGCTTTTGCAAAAGCCATGTATTCAATTTCAATATTAAATATATTGTTAAATACTTTCCTCCTCCTCCACCCCTTTTTAAGCAGCCAGATAGGAGAGGGAGCAGCCAATTCATACTGTTGTTCCACCTACAGCAGTTTCTCAGGGTCTCCGGCAGGGGAAATACCTGGGACTGAACCTGCGACCTTCTGCATTTCCAGCAGATGCTCCCTTCCTGTGCCCTCTTACCTGCAACAACATGGAAGAGGATGAAGACCAGAGTAAAGCTCAGGTAGAGGAATCTCATGACAGCAGTTTCTTCTGAGATCTCTGCCAAAGGGAAGGCACTCTAAGGCAGAAGGAAGTGGAGTTTGGATGGAACAAGGAGGTTCTCTCTACTTATAGTGTTGCAGTACCAAATCCGGTAACTGTCAGCATAGCACCTGAACCCTCCAGGCCCCTTTCTCTTAAATCATCCTAAGCCATTTATTTATCTTGCACATCAGCCTAAGATTTACCCACACCATCACCTTTCTCATATATTGACAATCTGTCCTGTGCTCCAGGCTACAAACAGGAATTTCGTGCAACTCTCAGCATCCAAACTCTTCTCTCTTAACTCATCCTATGCAATTTATTCATCTTGGAGGACTTCCTAATATTTACCTGCAGAACAGCCTTTCTCCTCCTGTTTTCTTTCCATATCAGTTAAGAGATTTCCTGTCATCTCATAAGAGCTGTTGCCAACTTCACGGAGCCTGGATAGAAAGGAAGTGGAATTTCAGGAAAAGCTCGGCTGTAATGCAGTTTGATACAACCTCTTCGGGTTGGACTGTTCAGTTTGACTGCAGTAGCCATACCTACCAAGAAAGAAACTTTTCAGTGAGCTTTTCTCCTGGCCTGCACCTTTTGGGATGCATTTTGCTTAACAGGCTTGTTTTTGTGTTTCGTGTAGTTTTATGTCCATTGCTGCCATTATAGGCTTCCCACACAAACACCCACATAAATCAATGACTTCATCCCCTCATTCATAAGTTATAAACACAAGCAAGAACAAGAAATGTAAGAATTAACAAAAAGAAAGAAAACACCAAGAAGATATAAGGAGACAACTGTTAGCAGAAAAATTGTTTAAATTGTTTTGATCAGTTCTACTCTGCTTTTCAGCCAAAAGGTTCCCAGAGTGGCTTATGTACAATTTAAAAAAACAAAAAACCAAACATGGCACAGGAAGGGAAGAGGAAAACTAAAACCTGAACTGCTTACCAATTTGTAGACAATCATGGCCAGCTGACCCAGTTCCGGGCCAGGAGGTGCCTAATTCAGGTTGGCCTCCAGCAAAAGCAGATGCCATGAGCCCTACTTCCTATCTCTCCCCAAGAGGCAGTCTGGTGGAGTGGTCCATTAGGAGCTCCATCTTTCCTGCACTGCTTGCATCCCCCCTGGGGAAGCTCAGGCTTCCCCTTTCCGACTCCTTCTGTTATGTACTGAGTCAAATAGGATCCAAACTGCAGCACTCTGATTGGTCCTAGAACAATAGGATCCAAAAGGCAGCAGTCTGATTGGTCCTAGAACAATGCAGCAGTATGATTGGTTGGCAGGAACCACCCAATCATGCTGCAGATTGAAGTGAATCCACAACCTGATTGGCTTACAGTAGAATTCCGGAATTAGCCAATCATGTGCAGCCCATTGTGTAAATAATGTATATAAAGCAGATACTTTGAGGGGACTTTCATTCATTCCTCCTCACCACTATGAGCTGAATAACGAGCATGAAATCACTTTGCGACTCTGAGTATATTTCACCTTCCTTGGAGGTTTATAAGCAGAGGTTGGATGGTCATCTGTCATGGATGCTTTAGCTGAGATTCCTGGATTGCAGAGGTTTCAGTAGATGAGCCTTCGAGTCTCTTCATGAGAAATGTTGCATTTTCTGATTGCTTTCCCAGACTAAATAATGCTTTTAATTATTGCTTTTTTCTTCATTCTGATTTCCTGATCTACACTGTACATCTTCACTGGAGTAAGCAGAAGAAGGACTTTGCTCCTGCTAAAGGAAATAGTGATCAATCACTTTATATATCAGAGTAGCTGATAATACACTCAGAGCATATTTACCTGAATTAAGGAGATCTGAATGTAATAGATAAATAAAGAAGGTCCCTCTAAACCTGACCCCAAAATGATGATGTTGACCACAGCTTCAGTCAAATAAGGACTTTCCATGCCTGTCCATCAAAATCAGTGACCATGTTGCTGTCCAGGAGAAGGTGTCTCCTGAACTCTGGGCTATGGTAAGGCCAGGCAAAACTGGGGGGAAGCCCAGTTTCCGTAATTTCTTGCAGGAATATCCTCAGACAACCAAACATTAACACAGGGGACATGGATGGATTGTTAGATAACAAAATCTCAGACCCTCCAACATTCGGCCAATTAAACTTGGGACGTGCGTCTTTCAGTGCCATACTCCCGGGCAAATGAGCTCAGGCTTCCCCTCTCCAACTCACTGTCATTGTCTCCTCCTCCTCCAGTGGAGGCAGCATTGGGCAGAGGAAGCATGGCTAATGGGTCCAGTGGGGGCAACCTGACCTGCATCACCAGCAGCTCCCCCTCCTCCATCTCCATGGGCTCCAGCACAGCCACCTTTTTTCAACCAAAGACATTCATCTGGGTGCTGAACTTTCAAAGGAGCTGAGCATCAAAAATGGGACATCCAATCAGAAGCTAGGATAGCTTCTGTAACCTGGGATGTCCCAATTGAATCAAGACTGTTGATGGATACGCAATCTCCGTTTCTAGTCGTTTTGACCTCAGGCATAGCGGACTACTTACCCTTCGATTGTTGTTGGACTACAATTCCCAGCAGTATAAACTGCCATTCCCACATGCCCTGGTTTATTCTGTGTGGGTTGAAGCCAAAGAGAGAGGGAGAGGTAATTATTAGCAGCATGAGGATGAGCTGAGCCCACTCATGGTAGCCACTGACACTACCTCCCGCCTTAGAAAAAGGACACTAATTTCCTCAGTCCATTTCACTGCCCGCTACCCCAACCTGGTTTCCTACCATGGTTTTCCTACCATCCTTTCCACTTCTGATTTATTTCTCCTCCCTGGATGTATACCTGAAGAAGAATCTCTACCCCCCCCCCCATCATTCAGCCCAGACACGGAGGTCCAGCTCCAAGGAACTTCTGGCATTTCCTTCATTGGGAGAGGGGAGGTTACAGGGAAGCAGGCAGAGGGCCTTTTAGGTAGTGGTGACTAAGGAACGAAGGGCATCAGCCTGGTATTGGTGCCCCTTAGTTCCTTAGTCACCATTGGGACACATAGGCTCATGAGAGAAATTGATACACATCCCGTTGAGTTCCTTGGGGGAAAATTGGGAGAGAATTGTCTAAACAAATAAATTAAAAGTGGTCTGGATATGTGTTCCTATGTGTTGAACTTTAGATATCCTTTTCTGCTCATATTTTATATTACTTCGCATCTGCAATTATAATTGGCTATGTATGTTAATTAAAGATGAAAAGAACAAAAGACCCAGATCAAGATTGAACCTGAGATCTTGATCATTAGGCAACCATAGCCCTCCTGACTCTTCATTTTCTTCCCTACCTCCCATCTCACACTCCCTGGCACCTCCCTAAGTTCCTTCTCTAATTCAGAGATTCCTGAAACTCCCCCTTCAGAAAATTCTTAGTCCTTCTCAGAGTACACCCATGAAAATCAATGAAACTGGGGTGCATTCAGCAGCATTAAATACCACTCTCAATGACCTATTGGCACCTACAAGGAAATAACTCCTTAAAAATCAGCTCCAGTTAGGTCATGACTCCAGTCTTGGTTGAGTTCAGCCTATCCCACCTGTGTTCACAGCACCAACTTGGCAGTGAAACCCAAGTTCTGCCTGGGTGCATGAAAAGCAATGCCTGCAGTTATCTGCTCCTGGGACCCGAGGATAAGAACTTCAGTGAAGAGGGATCTTGGGCAGATATGATACGCTTCCACTGGAGGTGGGTCATATTTAGTCAGAGATGCTTTTTTAAAAAATGAAAAAATACAATTTCGCAATTGCAGTTTAATTTGCGTTTAATTAGATGAACTTTATTTCATTGCCTGCTTTCACAAATGGATTGATCAGGACCACTTCCACAAGCAAAGATCCAGAAGAATCAGCGTAGCAATCAGGCTTTCACACCTATGGATGTGGGCTGCTCACTGATGTCACTCAAGGGCACAGCATTGCGCATTGAAGCCACAGTAAACTGGAAGATTTAGACCAGACGGGCAGCATTTGGTGATTCCCTTCTGGCAGAACCCTCCATTTCCTCACACACTGATGATTATCCTGAATAAAAGAAAGAAGGAAATCTGTAATCGATTGCACTTTCATGAGCCTGGAGTCAGATTGCTCACCTTCAGGAGATGAGGGAGGATCATAAAATTGTAGTGCTGGAAGGACTCAATGGAACATTTAAGGAATCTGTAGCAGAAAGGAAGAGGACATGCAGGTCCAGCCCCAGAAGACCTCTCAGAGGAATTTGCAAGATCAATGGCAACACCCCCTGGCCAATCCTGGATGTCAGGATGAGAGTCACTGACTCTGAGGACTCCACCGCACAAAGACCCAGGGAGACCTGAGGATCCCCTACTCCATTGATGTAGGAGGTGATGGAAAAGGCTGGACCCTCAAAGTGACACAGAATCTTGCAGGAAAGGTGGTGCTAACTATTATTTTATCTTTTATGCTGATATTTATATTGCACCTTTCTTCCAAGGAGCTCCATGTGGCGGAGATAATTCTCTCGGCTCCATTTTATCTTTACACCCACCCTGTGAGATAGTTTAGGCTGAGAGGCAGTGACTGGCCAAAGGTGAGCTTCACAGCCAAGTGGGGGCTAGAACCCTGATCTGCCAGGTCCTCCTCCAGCACTCTAACCACCACACCACACTGTTTCCTATTAGGCTGCTGCTGCTGCTGCTGCTGCTACAAAATAAAGCATCCACTTCAGCCCGTTCTGAGGGCAGCCTGCACCCTGTCTCCTTTTGCCCCAGTTTTGCCTGGCCTTGCCATAGCACAGAGCCCCCCCCCACACCTTCTCCTGGACAGAAAGATGGTCACTGATTTAGATGGACAGGCATGGAGAGGAAAGTCCTGATTTGACTGAAGCTCTGGTCAATAGCATCATATTTTTGATAGAATGGTCATGTTCAGAGAGACGTTATTTATTTATCTACTGTTTTTTTATTTCTTTTGCCAAAAAGAAAAAAAAGAAAAACAAAGTAATGGTTCACCAGGACTTACATATAGCAATTTTGAAACAGGAAGAGGAAACAGCGCCTGACTTATAATCAAAAAAGGCATGGAACAAAAAATTATTTTCAAATAAATAGCATACTAAAAATAGTTTAATTTGAATGGTTCTATATGAAGTGCTTAGATGAAGTAATATTTGTGATCCACCAGTTTCCTTTGGGAAGAAGAACAGGATAAAAATTGAAGTAATAAATAAACCTTCGTAAATAAAAATTTGTTTAGTTTGTTTTATAGGGGGGGAATAAGATTTGGAGGAGAAGGAAATAATCATACTAAAATGTGAGTTATTAGCATCAAGTTCAGTGAATGAACAGTTGGATGGAGAGTCAAAAGTGACCTGGAGATCAACTAGTCCCACCCTTGCTCAATGCAAGATCTTCAATGACAAGATCCCTCATAGATAGTCCCTCAAAACCTGCTTCTCTGTCATTTCCACCACTAAAAATTTTGTGATTCCCAGCTGTAATGGTTGAGTGAAAAGAAAAGAAAGGTTAAAAACTAAATGAAAAATAAGGGAGAGGATTTGCTGAATTAACAATTAGAAATTGGAATACAGAAAGGGGAGGTATGAGGAAGTCGGGGAAGTAAGTTATAAGAAAATAAGGGATTGAAACTATACTTGTTTTTTGTGTGTTTTGTATGTATTGTTGTTTTGTTTTGTTTTTATATAATTTTTGAAACTTCATTTTTTTAAAAATAATATTATTAAGTTTTTGTTTAACAATAAAAAACATACATAATAACATAATATTTTCCAATATCCACATTTCATTCTCATCCTTGGACTTCCTCACAACTCTTGTTCCTGCATTCTAAACTCATAAATTTTACCAGCAAATTATTAACTTGGTTCAATTCATATAATATAATTTTCCAATATTAATATCTCAAATTTTGGAATTTAAAATCACTCTTATTGAAGCTTAATTATAAAATATTATTTATCCAAAATTTATCTTTTCTTCTTCCAATTACATTTTAGTTTGTATTCTTTATAACTAATTTGTTGAAGCCATACTTTTACTAATCTTACATCTTTCTTAACATTCATACAATTTACAATATTTTTGTAAATAGTCCTTAAATTTCTTCCAGTCCTCCTCCACCAGTTCTTCTCCCAGGTCTCGGATTCTGCCAGTCATCTCCGCCAGTTCCATATAGTCTATCAGTTGCATCTGCCATTCTTCCAGTGTGGGCAAATCTTGAGTTTTCCAGCATTTGGTGATGAGTATCCTTGCTGCTGTTGTAATTTTTTTTTGTATGTATGTATTGTTGTTTTGTTTTGTTTTTATATAATTTTTGAAACTTCAATAAATATCTATTTTTTTTAAAAAAAATACATTTCTGGGGAAGTTCATTGACTGTGAATGGAACGTCTTTTGACAGATAGTTAAAGAAGAGAAACAAATTGATTCCAATGTTGCCTTTTGCATTTAAAAGAAACAAAAAGTTTGAAAAATGAAAGTAATTTTCTTTTGTTGGACCTGCTATCAAAAGATGGATACAAATGGAAATTGTCTCCTCTAGAGGGAGCTTGTTAAATTGTTGCTGGAGTCGATCTGGGGATTTCACAGCTGTGGAGATTAGGATAGTGGGACCAGACTCTGACCTTGAATAAAAATGTGTTCAGAAGAAGTTTTGGTGCTTGCTTTTTGCAAGACAAGCACTTTGTTGGAGCAGATGCATGAGAAGATGGATTTGATGACTGTTGCAGTTCAAAATTTTGGACAAACAGTGAATACAGTGGTGCCCCGCAAGACGAATGCCTCGCTAAACGAAAAACCCGCAAGACGAAAGGGTTTTCCGATTTTTTAGCGGCTTCGCAAGACGAATTTCCCTATGGGCTTGCTTCGCAAGACGAAAGCCCATAGGGAAATCTCCGGGGACAGCGGGGAAGCGCAGCGCGCCTTCTCCTCTGTTCCCGGACCTGTCCTAAGGCTTGGTGGGACGTCCGGGAACAGAGGACAAGGCGCGAAGGGCTTCTCCTCTGTTCCCGGGGCTTGCGGTGGGAGGAGGGTTTTTCCTCCCCACCGCCAACATTCAGAACAGCATTCTGAATGTTGGCGGTGGGGAGGAAAGCCCTCCTCCCACTGCAAGCCTTCAGGACAGGTCCGGGAACAACTCCGGACAAGCTGGGCGAGGGGGCGCATAAAGATGTTAAAAAGCATTGGGGAGAGTATCGCACCCTGGGGCACTGCACACACCAAGGAGTGGCGGGATGACAATTCTCCCCCAAGCGCCACCCTCTGTCCCCGACCAGAGAGAAATGAGCACAGCCATTGAAGGACTGTGCCCTGGATCCCCACGTCGGCAAGGCGGTGGTCCAGGAGTTTGTGATCGACCATGTCGAAGGCTGCTGACAGGTCTAGAAGAATCAGCAGCCCTGACCCGCCTCGATCCAGCTGCCTGCGGAGATCATCTGCTAGGGCGACCAGAGTCGTCTCGGTCCCATGACCAGCACTGAAGCCGGACTGGAATGGATCCAGAGCTGATGTTTCATCCAGAAACCTACCAAGCTGTTCAGCAACCGCTCTCTCAATCACCTTACCCAGGAATGGAAGATTCGAAACCGGGCGGTAATTGGATAGATCTAAGGGATCTAATGATGTTTTCTTTAAAAGCGGGTGCACCACTGCCTCCTTCAGTTCCCCTGGGAATGTCCCAGTGCCAAGGAACAAATTGATGATATCCCCCAGGGGGGCCCGCACCTCGCCTGGACACACTCTAATCAGCCAGGACGGGCACGGGTCGAGAGGTGGGCTTTCCAGCTCGGAGGAGTCTGTCCACATCGGCTGGGGATATCCGGTCAAAGTGGTCCAATACTGGACCCGAGGACAGTCAAGGGGCCTCCAGTTTGCTGGGAGGTTATATGACGTTGGATCAAGCAGTCCTTATCTCCTTATGTCTGAGACAGCGTTCCTGTTCGTCACACAAGCGTCCAGTCACACACTGGAGCGTAAGATCTGCAGGATTCATCGATTCCAAAGTTAGACACAAATTGTCATAACTTTTGTCCAAAGAGCTGAGCAAAATATAAACCTTCAGTTCCTCAGAAAAGTTGACTTGCAACAGTCTCAGCTTGTTGAAAACAGAGAGCATCTCAGTGACATGCTGTCTGATGTTATCACCAGGACGCAGCTTTATCTCAAACAAGCGTCTGGTAGTGTGGATTTTTGCCCCAGCTGTGGTCCTGTGGTGCACTCTCTCTGTGCCTGGTAGGCCTCATGAGCAGGCTCCAGCCCCTCTACCAAAGGCAGCTGTGAGCCCTCCAAACTGAGCACTATAGCTCCCAGGGCTTTCTGGTTCCTCCTCTGTGAGGCATGGTGCTGCTGCTCCGGCTGCAGCTTGCTGTGGGAGCTCTTGGACTGCCCCCCACAGACCCTTGGCTACCAGCCAGGCCTTCAGCTTCCTGCTCCACTCCTCCCAATTTTTGCCATTTAATTTTTCAAAAGGGACGGAGTATGACTCCTGGCCGTCTGCCATCTTCTCCCCCGGGGCTCAGCGTACTCACGTAACAGCAGCTGCTCCGGCACCCAGTTCTGCAGATCAGATCCTCCCAGCGAGCTTCTCTCTGCCTCAAAACGTTAGGCAAAACTCCAACTGGTTCCAGCTCAGCTCAGCTGGCTCCCCCCCCCCCCCAGGCACAACGCAGCAACAGCTTCAAAGGCTTGGCTGACTTCCATAACCTGTGGAATTAAGATGGCGTCTGTCACGTTTCCCCTTAATATTGTGCTTCTGTGCCGATAGAAAACACCTTCAGCTCTCTTAGCTTAGTCCCAGCAGAGTTCACGCAGCAGTGAAACACTGTTGCCGTGTGTGGGTAATAAATCAGACTGCAAGCTTTTCGCTTATCTCCAACAGTCTTTTATTGCGTAGAATAACATCGTAAATTTAGCCCGGCGAACAAGCAGACATACTCTTCGCCTCTCAGTCAAAACCGAAAGAGAACACACACAAAGGAAAATTCCCGTATGTGAACATAACCACGCCTCAGAATGTGAGACGTCACTCAGAACTGTTTAACCCTGTAAGTTCTGATTCTCCGCAGAGACCCCAAATAAAATTCTGACGACTGAGAAAGAAGCATCTGTTAGTCTTATGGAACCTCTCGCCTCTCAAAACCACTAGCTTAGTTTTTGTATTTATTTGGAAAGGTAACAGTTTTTTGTTTGTTTGTTTGTTTTCTGCAAGTAAGAAGACAACATTTTCATATATGACGTATAACTAAAATACAAATATTACTAGAAGATGTGGTGATGGCCATTAGCTTCGATTGTATACTACTGGGTGATGATGATGGGGCCCCACCATGCCACACCCCAGCCAGGCTGGATAGAGGACTATAATTTAATTGTAGAGCAATGTAACCTTCATAGTTATAGGGGCTGTGACTGGGTAATAAAATGTGTATGTTGTATTTTATGAATTTCACGTAAAATAGGAAGCTGCCACCATGAATGGGAGCAGAGCTTGGCTCACATTCAAAAGTTTCTTTATTTGCCAGCTTGTGACCGGATGCTCCTTTTGACTCAGGTGCATAAGGATGAGAATGCCAGTGCCCTCCCTGTTGGATGGGAGATTGGTTTGAGCTTCTCTGTGTTGACCGTTGCTTATGAGACATTTGAGACATAGGGATAATGGGTCATTGCAATCATTGCAGTGGGGAGCATTCAGCTGAGCCAACCTGCTTGAAAAGGAATGGAACTGATGACCTAACCACTTCCTTAACTCCATCACTTCCTTAAAACTGACTAGTGATGGATTATGAGCCTCCTTGGCATGCTTACACATGTGGACACTGAAAGGCAGTTATGGTACTGATTCAATTCAGTGAGGTCAGTCGTTCCACCCAGGTTGCAGAGATTGTATCCCTAGCCCTTGAGTTGATATCAATATGGCCTCTACTGGAGAGATGCAATTGATTAAAATTGAGGTGTCATTTATGTTGGAAAACAAGAGTTGATTAATTTATCCCCTTCAAGTTTTACACAATAGGCATTACATAATTTGGAGGGCTTTGGGACTCTTCTTATGACCCATTCCTCAGGGTACGTGTCATTTCTTTCTGTCCCCCCCCCCCAACCCAAGCATCAGTGTGGATACCTGACACGAAAAAAATCTGGCTCAGACACATATTTGAATGCATGGAAGTGGGGCAAAGGGAGCAAGGCATTTTCAGGAACATTCCCCCTATTCAAACCATTTTAAACATGTTTTGATGAGTGCAAGATTAAGCTCTCAGTGTAACGAAGAGCCCCAGTTCCCCTTGGTCTGAAGGCAAAATGCAGTGTAGCTAAAGACAGAAGAGCAAGCAAGAAAGGAGGAAGAGCAGCATTCTGAACAACCTTGTGAGAAAAGATAAAGGTACGGGGACCCCTGACCATTAGGACCAGTTGTGACTGACTCTGGGGTTGCGGTGCTCATTTCGCTTTATTGGCCAAGGGAGCTGGAGTACAGCTTCCAGGTCACGTGGCCAGCATGACTAAGCCGCTTCTGGCGAACGAGACCAGCGCACGGAAACGCCGTTTACCTTCCGGTTGGAGAGGTACCTATTGATCTACTTGCACTTTGACATGCGTTCCAACTGCTAGGTTGGCAGGAGCAGAGACCGAGCAACAGGAGCTCACCCCATCTTGGGGATTCGAACCACTGACCTTCCGATCGGCAAGTCCTAGGCTCTGTGGTTTAAGCCACAGCGCCACCCGCATCCCACGTCAGTAAAGATACTGACCCCTAAAATGCAACCTGCTTCTATTGGAAGATAATCCTTATATATTTTTTCTCCGCAGGCAGATCTCTATAAAAAACAGGTTTGACGTCACATCCTAGCAGCAGGTGGTTTCTTCAAGCCTGCTTAATCTGTGGCATTACATTTAAGAGTCCCAGGGACCACCACTTGACATCTTTGTTATGTGTGATGGCTGACAGTGTGGATGGCTGCATCCATCTCTTAAAAATAGCACACAAGCATTAAAAGAGATACAGTAAATGTCCAATTCAGTGGTTGGACAAAGTTCCCCATCAAATGCAAAGTGGGGGGAAAGTCTTGTTGCAGCAATTTTTATCCAAAATGCATTTAAGAAGCAGTAAACCCCTTTCAATACAGGGGAACTTACATGTGCATAAATATACGTATGGTTCTCATGTAGCTTGTGAATTTTATCCAAACACCTAGAAGAGTAGTGCAAAAAAAAGGGGGGGAATGCAAATCATTCTAAAGCCAATTTCAGGAGCACATTTGCAGAGTATGTATACGAGTCAATACCCAAACATCAGACATAGACATTTAATATACATGTATCATTTCCAATTAGATTTATTTTGAGAAGAAAGAAATCTCGTTATATTTTGCAGCAATACAAGCCTGAAGACACGATCCATTTTCTTTCAAATTCCCGGAACATGGTTTCCTGCAACAAGAACACATGCGATCCCACTTTCTTTCTATATCATCTATTCATTACCTCTCGGTTGAAACACAATTGCTTTGGTTTTCTATTTTCAGGAAATTAACACGTATTTGGCCTTCTCTCTTTAGGGGGCATTGAGGGCATCGATTATTCGGTGGAGCTCAGCACTAATCAATTGGTGGAGAGAAGCATCTAGGCCTTCTATGTTGAACGGGGCCTGCTTTCCCCCCTGTTTTTCAGGGAAGCATTTGATTCTTGGATTAATTGGTGGAGAGGAGCACTGCTGCGGATAATGTGATTTATTCGCCCTTTTCTTTGAATGATGGCATTGATGCTTTCCACTAATCTCCTGAGAGAATCATTGGTCCCTTCGCCTTCTCTCTTGTTTGCCCCCTTCATCCCTTCGTCTTCTGCTGTCAGGGACGAATCACTGAAGCCATCAACTGGAAAGAGAAAATGGTGTTGTTAATAATAATAAATAATAATAATAATAATAATAATAATAACAACAAATTTAAAACACTTAATTGTAAAAGCAGCATAAAATACATTATAAAAACTTGAATAAAAATAAAATTCAAAATTCAGAAATCAATTTGGGGAAAATCCCTCTAATAAGCATTAGATAGTCACCAGGGCTAGCTGGCTGAGTTAGTCCTACTTGGGCCAGCAAGAAAGCCAGGGGGAGAATTAGCTGTGGGGTCTCAGAGCATGTATTCTTCATGAAAGGGTAGAGGGAGGGAAGAGAAGGGAAATAAAAGATCAGGCTGAATTCAAATTATAGGCCAGGGGGAATAGCTCTGTCTTACAGGCCCGACGGAAAGAAGTTAAATCCTGAAGCGCCCTAGTCTCATGGGACAGAGCATTCCACCAGGCTGGGCCATCACTGAAAAGGCCCTGGCCCTGGTGGAGGATAGTCTGACTTCCTTAGGGCCCAGGACCTCTAAACTATGATTATTCATGGACCTTAAGGTCCTCTGTGGGGCATACCATTGAAGGGAGAAGGAAGGGTTAAATAGAATATTATAAGGCAAAGAAGCTAAAAAGCTGCAGTTGTGGTTAGGCAGCTAGCGGAAACCGCAAATGCATCAGCTCTGTAGGCCAGAAGCTGCTTCCTGTTTTCAGCTCTGCAGACTGGGAGCTGTTTCCTGTTTTGTGCTACCTGTTTTAGAAATGTTTTAGAAATACAAGGCATACATGCAGGGGATGAGAAGGGTTTCTCTCAATATTCTCTGTACCTTGTATCTAAGAAATCTGCACCTAAGCTCTATACTTAAGAAGAGTTGGTCACAATATTATCGGCACATAGTGAGTTTTTCGTCAAGCTTACTTCTGCATTTGTGGTCAGTGGCTGTTGGCTAGGTCCGTCTGGCAGGTAGAGAGCCCATTTCCTGCCTTGCATTTCCTGCTTTAGCAAAGAGACACGTACAAGCAGAAGGGGAGGGGGAGTGCTTAGCCAGCAGAAAGGCACGTATGTTTAGCAAGCAAAATAGATGTGCCATATAAGGGAATAAGTTGAACATTTGCCAGCTGATTGGGGAAGTCTGGGGAAGGTATGGGAGGGGGAGAATGTTCAGAAAAGTATAAGAAAAGTCTGCTGAAGTACATTGCTTTTACAGCCAGTTATTTACAGGAACTATCCTGCTGACTGTCTCTGCGCACAGACTGTCTCTGTGCACAGATTTCAATAAACTTTTTCTCCAAAGAAGATTTTGCTTTCCTGGTACTTTTGTTCCCTCCAAGGTCCGGGGATGGCGTGGCTGATGGATCCCTAGGTAAATAAGGCTTCACCATGAGAGGCGGTCCCGTAAAAATGAGGGCCCAAAGCCACAAAAGGCTTTAAAGGTCAAGACCAGCACCTTGAACTTGACCCTATACTCCACTGGGAGCCAGTGCAACTGGTAAAGCACTGGGTGAATATCCTCCCATGGCAGGGACCCTGTGAGGAGCCTCGCTGCAGCATTCTGCACCCGCTGGAGTTTGTGGGACAGTTTCAAGGGCAGCCTCGCTTAGAGCAAATTTCAGTAGTCAAGCCTGGAGGTGACCGTAGCATGGATCACTATGGCCAGATCAGAGTGGGAAAGGTAAGGGACCACCTGCTTAATGCGGTGAAGATGGAAAAATGTTGCCTTGGCTGTTGCTGTAACCTGTGCCTGCATGGAAAGGGAGGCATCAAGGATTACACCCAAACTCTTAATGGAAGGCACTGGCACTATCTCCTTTCTTCTTATTTGAATTCATTAGTTCAGATGCTATCCTTTGGAGCAGCAGAAAACAAACTTGCTCCATCTTGTTGTCTGTGACAACTTTTGAGATATTTGAAGGTGGCTAGCATCAGATCTCTCCTGCCAACCTAGCAGTTCAAAAGCACATCAAAGTGCAAGTAGATAAATAGGTACCTCTCCGGTGGGAAGGTAAACGGCGTTTCCGTGCGCTGCTCTGGTTCGCCAGAAGAGGCTTAGTCATGCTGGCCACATGACCCGGAAGCTGTACGCCAGCTCCCTCGGCCAATAAAGGGAGATGAGCACCGCAACCCCAGAGTCCGCCACGACTGGACCTAATGGTCAGGAGTCCCTTTACCTTTACCTGTACTAGCATCAGATCTCAGTCTCCTCTTTTTCAGGGACATTATTGCAATAAATCAGAGAGAGAGAGAGAGAGAGAGAGAGAGAGAGAGAGAGAGAGAGAGAGAGAGAGAGAGAGAGAGAGAAAGAGAGAGAATACTCAGGCAACTACTGATAATCCGTGTGCACTTCTTCAGTATCTGAAGAAGTGTGCATGCACACGAAAGCTCATACCAAGAACTAACTTAGTTGGTCTTTAAGGTGCTACTGGAAGGAATTTTTTTTGTTTTGGTAAAAATTGAGCAATTTATAAAGACTAATGGTTTGCAGCAGATACTGGAAGATAAAAAGATCCTACTAAAAGGTTCAGTTACAAGGCAGGAAATGGAACAGGCAATAAACTCAATGCAACTTGGCAAGACCTGATGGTCAATCAGTGAAATATTACAAGACACTGAAAGATTGGATTATTCAACCCCTGGTAGAAGTATCTAATTTGATTTTACGAGGGGGCAAAGCACCTGAAACCTGGAAGGAAACTTATATCACTCTGATTCCTAAACAGGGTCAAGATAGATCCAATGTTAAAACCTATAGACCAATCTCCCTACTCAATGTGGATTATAAAATTTTGGCAAATATAATGGCTAACAGGCTAAAGAAGGTTTTATCTAAGTATATCCACAAGGACCAGGCAGGATTTCTGCCTGGAAGACAAATGAAAGACAATATTAGAAATGTGGTGGATATCCTGGAAAAGCTGGAAGCAAGAAAGAGTTGTAAAGGAATGTTAATGTTTATTGATGCAGAGAACGCCTTTGACAATGTATCTTGGAGTTTTATGCTATATAATTTTGAGAGTATGGGGGTGGGCCAAGATTTTTTAAATGGAATTAAAGCAATCTATCAGGAACAAAAGCTAAAATTATTGTAAATAATGTGGTTTCAGAGGAAATTAGAATTGAGAAGGGAACCAGGCAAGGGTGCCCACTTTCCCCTCTGCTGTTTATTTCGGTTCTAGAGGTCTTGCTAAGTATGATTAGAAAGGATGAACAAATTAAAGGTATTACAGTAGGATCCAAACAATATAAATTAAAAGCCTTTGTGGATGATCTAGTATTGACATTACAAGACCCAGACTCCAGTGCAGTTAAAGCACTGGAGCTGATACAAGAGTTTGGACAGGTAGCAGGATTTAAACTAAACAAAAGCAAAACCAAAGCATTAGAGAAAAATCTGGATAATGATGAAAGAAAATCACTACAAGAAAAGACGGGCCTAGATATTGTGAAAAAAGTTAAATACTTGGGGGTGAATCTGTCTGGGGAAAATCTGAATAAAGACAACTACGAGAAATTATGGAATGAAATTAAGAGAGATTTGGAGATAAGGTCAAATTTAAAATTGTCACTAATGGGCCGGATTTCAGTGATTAAGATGAATGTGCTGCCAAAGATGCTTTTTTTGTTCCAAGCCCTCCCAGTTATAGACAATGTAAAATGTTTTAAAGAATGGCAGAAAGCTTTATCTAGATATATCTGGCAGGGGAAGAAAACCTAGAATTAAATATAAATTCCTTACGGACTCTAAAGAAAGAGGGGGATTTTCCCTGCCAGATTTAAAAATTTATTTTGAAGCAGCAGCATTCTGCTGGATTAAAGAGTGGATGCAACTGGAAGATACAGATCTATTAGATTTGGAGGGTTTTGACAATGTGTTTGGTTGGCATGCATATCTAGGGTATGATAAGGTAAAGGCCCATAGTGCCTTCAAAAATTAGGTAATTAGGAAATCATTGTATAATGTTTGGATAAAATATAAAGATCTTTTAGAAAGAAAGACACCCAGATGGCTTTCACCAATGGAGGCAAAGGCCCAGAAAAAGTTAAATATGGACACCAAATGGTTGAGATATTCTGATTTACTGTTGGAAGATGAAGAAGGATATAAATTAAAACCATTTGATCAAATTAAAGATAAGTTAGATTGGTTACATTATCTCCAGATTAATGAATTGTATAAAATCGATAAGAGAAATGGTTTTGCTTCTGAAAAATCCAAGTCGGAGATGGAGTTGTTTGATAATAAAGGCAAAAATTTATCGAAAATGTATAAGTTATTGTTGGAGTGGCATACAAAAGATGAACGAGCTGATTCCTGAACCTTGTAAGGGTGCGGACACTCAGCTGCACCCAGCCACTTGGGAGGCGTATAAATCATAAAATTATGATGATGATTATTACTGCTCCTGGGATTTTTTCTGCACAGCTGAAAAGCCTATATCTTGCAGGTTGTTAATGCAAGGAGAGAAGAATTAGCAGATAATGCACCCACAGAAACACATAACTGGCAACTATGTCAGTTTTCATTCCATTCTACTGAAGGTTCCCCTATGCTTTCAACATCTGCTAATCAGAATTACAGCTGTTCTGAGCTTCAGAAATAGATTGTCATTTGTGCCCTCTCTGAGAATGGTATTTTCTGGAATCTCCCCAGTAGTGTTGCCAATGTGTCTTGCTCAGCTCACACCCAAATTTTCTGGCTATAGTCTTTCTCAGCTATCAGCCAGGTGAGGAGGGGGTAAGGCCCACCCATTTGGCCAGGGGAAACAATCTCTTCATTGGCTATGAAACTTGCTGGGTTAGGTCCATAATGGAATCCTTCATCAGATTTCTACTCTTCCTAGATCCAGGACCTCTGGAATTAGAAAGGACTTGGGGATCATGCACGCTAACTCTTCTAAACTCACAGCAATATAAATGACCACCATGGAACCTGCCTTGTGGCTCAGTCAGTATCCTGAACATTTCTGCTTTTGCAAAAGCCATGTATTCAATTTCAATATTAAATATATTGTTAAATACTTTCCTCCTCCTCCACCCCTTTTTAAGCAGCCAGATAGGAGAGGGAGCAGCCAATTCATACTGTTGTTCCACCTACAGCAGTTTCTCAGGGTCTCCGGCAGGGGAAATACCTGGGACTGAACCTGCGACCTTCTGCATTTCCAGCAGATGCTCCCTTCCTGTGCCCTCTTACCTGCAACAACATGGAAGAGGATGAAGACCAGAGTAAAGCTCAGGTAGAGGAATCTCATGACAGCAGTTTCTTCTGAGATCTCTGCCAAAGGGAAGGCACTCTAAGGCAGAAGGAAGTGGAGTTTGGATGGAACAAGGAGGTTCTCTCTACTTATAGTGTTGCAGTACCAAATCCGGTAACTGTCAGCATAGCACCTGAACCCTCCAGGCCCCTTTCTCTTAAATCATCCTAAGCCATTTATTTATCTTGCACATCAGCCTAAGATTTACCCACACCATCACCTTTCTCATATATTGACAATCTGTCCTGTGCTCCAGGCTACAAACAGGAATTTCGTGCAACTCTCAGCATCCAAACTCTTCTCTCTTAACTCATCCTATGCAATTTATTCATCTTGGAGGACTTCCTAATATTTACCTGCAGAACAGCCTTTCTCCTCCTTTCTTTCCATATCAGTTAAGAGATTTCCTGTCATCTCATAAGAGCTGTTGCCAACTTCACGGAGCCTGGATAGAAAGGAAGTGGAATTTCAGGAAAAGCTCGGCTGTAATGCAGTTTGATACAACCTCTTCGGGTTGGACTGTTCAGTTTGACTGCAGTAGCCATACCTACCAAGAAAGAAACTTTTCAGTGAGCTTTTCTCCTGGCCTGCACCTTTTGGGATGCATTTTGCTTAACAGGCTTGTTTTTGTGTTTCGTGTAGTTTTATGTCCATTGCTGCCATTATAGGCTTCCCACACAAACACCCACATAAATCAATGACTTCATCCCCTCATTCATAAGTTATAAACACAAGCAAGAACAAGAAATGTAAGAATTAACAAAAAGAAAGAAAACACCAAGAAGATATAAGGAGACAACTGTTAGCAGAAAAATTGTTTAAATTGTTTTGATCAGTTCTACTCTGCTTTTCAGCCAAAAGGTTCCCAGAGTGGCTTATGTACAATTTAAAAAAACAAAAAACCAAACATGGCACAGGAAGGGAAGAGGAAAACTAAAACCTGAACTGCTTACCAATTTGTAGACAATCATGGCCAGCTGACCCAGTTCCGGGCCAGGAGGTGCCTAATTCAGGTTGGCCTCCAGCAAAAGCAGATGCCATGAGCCCTACTTCCTATCTCTCCCCAAGAGGCAGTCTGGTGGAGTGGTCCATTAGGAGCTCCATCTTTCCTGCACTGCTTGCATCCCCCCTGGGGAAGCTCAGGCTTCCCCTTTCCGACTCCTTCTGTTATGTACTGAGTCAAATAGGATCCAAACTGCAGCACTCTGATTGGTCCTAGAACAATAGGATCCAAAAGGCAGCAGTCTGATTGGTCCTAGAACAATGCAGCAGTATGATTGGTTGGCAGGAACCACCCAATCATGCTGCAGATTGAAGTGAATCCACAACCTGATTGGCTTACAGTAGAATTCCGGAATTAGCCAATCATGTGCAGCCCATTGTGTAAATAATGTATATAAAGCAGATACTTTGAGGGGACTTTCATTCATTCCTCCTCACCACTATGAGCTGAATAACGAGCATGAAATCACTTTGCGACTCTGAGTATATTTCACCTTCCTTGGAGGTTTATAAGCAGAGGTTGGATGGTCATCTGTCATGGATGCTTTAGCTGAGATTCCTGGATTGCAGAGGTTTCAGTAGATGAGCCTTCGAGTCTCTTCATGAGAAATGTTGCATTTTCTGATTGCTTTCCCAGACTAAATAATGCTTTTAATTATTGCTTTTTTCTTCATTCTGATTTCCTGATCTACACTGTACATCTTCACTGGAGTAAGCAGAAGAAGGACTTTGCTCCTGCTAAAGGAAATAGTGATCAATCACTTTATATATCAGAGTAGCTGATAATACACTCAGAGCATATTTACCTGAATTAAGGAGATCTGAATGTAATAGATAAATAAAGAAGGTCCCTCTAAACCTGACCCCAAAATGATGATGTTGACCACAGCTTCAGTCAAATAAGGACTTTCCATGCCTGTCCATCAAAATCAGTGACCATGTTGCTGTCCAGGAGAAGGTGTCTCCTGAACTCTGGGCTATGGTAAGGCCAGGCAAAACTGGGGGGAAGCCCAGTTTCCGTAATTTCTTGCAGGAATATCCTCAGACAACCAAACATTAACACAGGGGACATGGATGGATTGTTAGATAACAAAATCTCAGACCCTCCAACATTCGGCCAATTAAACTTGGGACGTGCGTCTTTCAGTGCCATACTCCCGGGCAAATGAGCTCAGGCTTCCCCTCTCCAACTCACTGTCATTGTCTCCTCCTCCTCCAGTGGAGGCAGCATTGGGCAGAGGAAGCATGGCTAATGGGTCCAGTGGGGGCAACCTGACCTGCATCACCAGCAGCTCCCCCTCCTCCATCTCCATGGGCTCCAGCACAGCCACCTTTTTTCAACCAAAGACATTCATCTGGGTGCTGAACTTTCAAAGGAGCTGAGCATCAAAAATGGGACATCCAATCAGAAGCTAGGATAGCTTCTGTAACCTGGGATGTCCCAATTGAATCAAGACTGTTGATGGATACGCAATCTCCGTTTCTAGTCGTTTTGACCTCAGGCATAGCGGACTACTTACCCTTCGATTGTTGTTGGACTACAATTCCCAGCAGTATAAACTGCCATTCCCACATGCCCTGGTTTATTCTGTGTGGGTTGAAGCCAAAGAGAGAGGGAGAGGTAATTATTAGCAGCATGAGGATGAGCTGAGCCCACTCATGGTAGCCACTGACACTACCTCCCGCCTTAGAAAAAGGACACTAATTTCCTCAGTCCATTTCACTGCCCGCTACCCCAACCTGGTTTCCTACCATGGTTTTCCTACCATCCTTTCCACTTCTGATTTATTTCTCCTCCCTGGATGTATACCTGAAGAAGAATCTCTACCCCCCCCCCCATCATTCAGCCCAGACACGGAGGTCCAGCTCCAAGGAACTTCTGGCATTTCCTTCATTGGGAGAGGGGAGGTTACAGGGAAGCAGGCAGAGGGCCTTTTAGGTAGTGGTGACTAAGGAACGAAGGGCATCAGCCTGGTATTGGTGCCCCTTAGTTCCTTAGTCACCATTGGGACACATAGGCTCATGAGAGAAATTGATACACATCCCGTTGAGTTCCTTGGGGGAAAATTGGGAGAGAATTGTCTAAACAAATAAATTAAAAGTGGTCTGGATATGTGTTCCTATGTGTTGAACTTTAGATATCCTTTTCTGCTCATATTTTATATTACTTCGCATCTGCAATTATAATTGGCTAT
Source organism: Podarcis melisellensis (assembly GCF_964234715.1). Taxonomy (NCBI): domain Eukaryota; kingdom Metazoa; phylum Chordata; class Lepidosauria; order Squamata; family Lacertidae; genus Podarcis; species Podarcis melisellensis. Next base: position 6,757,695 of record NC_138530.1, on the reverse strand, counting down.
GTATGTTAATTAAAGATGAAAAGAACAAAAGACCCAGATCAAGATTGAACCTGAGATCTTGATCATTAGGCAACCATAGCCCTCCTGACTCTTCATTTTCTTCCCTACCTCCCATCTCACACTCCCTGGCACCTCCCTAAGTTCCTTCTCTAATTCAGAGATTCCTGAAACTCCCCCTTCAGAAAATTCTTAGTCCTTCTCAGAGTACACCCATGAAAATCAATGAAACTGGGGTGCATTCAGCAGCATTAAATACCACTCTCAATGACCTATTGGCACCTACAAGGAAATAACTCCTTAAAAATCAGCTCCAGTTAGGTCATGACTCCAGTCTTGGTTGAGTTCAGCCTATCCCACCTGTGTTCACAGCACCAACTTGGCAGTGAAACCCAAGTTCTGCCTGGGTGCATGAAAAGCAATGCCTGCAGTTATCTGCTCCTGGGACCCGAGGATAAGAACTTCAGTGAAGAGGGATCTTGGGCAGATATGATACGCTTCCACTGGAGGTGGGTCATATTTAGTCAGAGATGCTTTTTTAAAAAATGAAAAAATACAATTTCGCAATTGCAGTTTAATTTGCGTTTAATTAGATGAACTTTATTTCATTGCCTGCTTTCACAAATGGATTGATCAGGACCACTTCCACAAGCAAAGATCCAGAAGAATCAGCGTAGCAATCAGGCTTTCACACCTATGGATGTGGGCTGCTCACTGATGTCACTCAAGGGCACAGCATTGCGCATTGAAGCCACAGTAAACTGGAAGATTTAGACCAGACGGGCAGCATTTGGTGATTCCCTTCTGGCAGAACCCTCCATTTCCTCACACACTGATGATTATCCTGAATAAAAGAAAGAAGGAAATCTGTAATCGATTGCACTTTCATGAGCCTGGAGTCAGATTGCTCACCTTCAGGAGATGAGGGAGGATCATAAAATTGTAGTGCTGGAAGGACTCAATGGAACATTTAAGGAATCTGTAGCAGAAAGGAAGAGGACATGCAGGTCCAGCCCCAGAAGACCTCTCAGAGGAATTTGCAAGATCAATGGCAACACCCCCTGGCCAATCCTGGATGTCAGGATGAGAGTCACTGACTCTGAGGACTCCACCGCACAAAGACCCAGGGAGACCTGAGGATCCCCTACTCCATTGATGTAGGAGGTGATGGAAAAGGCTGGACCCTCAAAGTGACACAGAATCTTGCAGGAAAGGTGGTGCTAACTATTATTTTATCTTTTATGCTGATATTTATATTGCACCTTTCTTCCAAGGAGCTCCATGTGGCGGAGATAATTCTCTCGGCTCCATTTTATCTTTACACCCACCCTGTGAGATAGTTTAGGCTGAGAGGCAGTGACTGGCCAAAGGTGAGCTTCACAGCCAAGTGGGGGCTAGAACCCTGATCTGCCAGGTCCTCCTCCAGCACTCTAACCACCACACCACACTGTTTCCTATTAGGCTGCTGCTGCTGCTGCTGCTGCTACAAAATAAAGCATCCACTTCAGCCCGTTCTGAGGGCAGCCTGCACCCTGTCTCCTTTTGCCCCAGTTTTGCCTGGCCTTGCCATAGCACAGAGCCCCCCCCACACCTTCTCCTGGACAGAAAGATGGTCACTGATTTAGATGGACAGGCATGGAGAGGAAAGTCCTGATTTGACTGAAGCTCTGGTCAATAGCATCATATTTTTGATAGAATGGTCATGTTCAGAGAGACGTTATTTATTTATCTACTGTTTTTTTATTTCTTTTGCCAAAAAGAAAAAAAAGAAAAACAAAGTAATGGTTCACCAGGACTTACATATAGCAATTTTGAAACAGGAAGAGGAAACAGCGCCTGACTTATAATCAAAAAAGGCATGGAACAAAAAATTATTTTCAAATAAATAGCATACTAAAAATAGTTTAATTTGAATGGTTCTATATGAAGTGCTTAGATGAAGTAATATTTGTGATCCACCAGTTTCCTTTGGGAAGAAGAACAGGATAAAAATTGAAGTAATAAATAAACCTTCGTAAATAAAAATTTGTTTAGTTTGTTTTATAGGGGGGGAATAAGATTTGGAGGAGAAGGAAATAATCATACTAAAATGTGAGTTATTAGCATCAAGTTCAGTGAATGAACAGTTGGATGGAGAGTCAAAAGTGACCTGGAGATCAACTAGTCCCACCCTTGCTCAATGCAAGATCTTCAATGACAAGATCCCTCATAGATAGTCCCTCAAAACCTGCTTCTCTGTCATTTCCACCACTAAAAATTTTGTGATTCCCAGCTGTAATGGTTGAGTGAAAAGAAAAGAAAGGTTAAAAACTAAATGAAAAATAAGGGAGAGGATTTGCTGAATTAACAATTAGAAATTGGAATACAGAAAGGGGAGGTATGAGGAAGTCGGGGAAGTAAGTTATAAGAAAATAAGGGATTGAAACTATACTTGTTTTTTGTGTGTTTTGTATGTATTGTTGTTTTGTTTTGTTTTTATATAATTTTTGAAACTTCATTTTTTTAAAAATAATATTATTAAGTTTTTGTTTAACAATAAAAAACATACATAATAACATAATATTTTCCAATATCCACATTTCATTCTCATCCTTGGACTTCCTCACAACTCTTGTTCCTGCATTCTAAACTCATAAATTTTACCAGCAAATTATTAACTTGGTTCAATTCATATAATATAATTTTCCAATATTAATATCTCAAATTTTGGAATTTAAAATCACTCTTATTGAAGCTTAATTATAAAATATTATTTATCCAAAATTTATCTTTTCTTCTTCCAATTACATTTTAGTTTGTATTCTTTATAACTAATTTGTTGAAGCCATACTTTTACTAATCTTACATCTTTCTTAACATTCATACAATTTACAATATTTTTGTAAATAGTCCTTAAATTTCTTCCAGTCCTCCTCCACCAGTTCTTCTCCCAGGTCTCGGATTCTGCCAGTCATCTCCGCCAGTTCCATATAGTCTATCAGTTGCATCTGCCATTCTTCCAGTGTGGGCAAATCTTGAGTTTTCCAGCATTTGGTGATGAGTATCCTTGCTGCTGTTGTAATTTTTTTTTGTATGTATGTATTGTTGTTTTGTTTTGTTTTTATATAATTTTTGAAACTTCAATAAATATCTATTTTTTTAAAAAAAAATACATTTCTGGGGAAGTTCATTGACTGTGAATGGAACGTCTTTTGACAGATAGTTAAAGAAGAGAAACAAATTGATTCCAATGTTGCCTTTTGCATTTAAAAGAAACAAAAAGTTTGAAAAATGAAAGTAATTTTCTTTTGTTGGACCTGCTATCAAAAGATGGATACAAATGGAAATTGTCTCCTCTAGAGGGAGCTTGTTAAATTGTTGCTGGAGTCGATCTGGGGATTTCACAGCTGTGGAGATTAGGATAGTGGGACCAGACTCTGACCTTGAATAAAAATGTGTTCAGAAGAAGTTTTGGTGCTTGCTTTTTGCAAGACAAGCACTTTGTTGGAGCAGATGCATGAGAAGATGGATTTGATGACTGTTGCAGTTCAAAATTTTGGACAAACAGTGAATACAGTGGTGCCCCGCAAGACGAATGCCTCGCTAAACGAAAAACCCGCAAGACGAAAGGGTTTTCCGATTTTTTAGCGGCTTCGCAAGACGAATTTCCCTATGGGCTTGCTTCGCAAGACGAAAGCCCATAGGGAAATCTCCGGGGACAGCGGGGAAGCGCAGCGCGCCTTCTCCTCTGTTCCCGGACCTGTCCTAAGGCTTGGTGGGACGTCCAGGAACAGAGGACAAGGCGCGAAGGGCTTCTCCTCTGTTCCCGGGGCTTGCGGTGGGAGGAGGGTTTTTCCTCCCCACCGCCAACATTCAGAACAGCATTCTGAATGTTGGCGGTGGGGAGGAAAGCCCTCCTCCCACTGCAAGCCTTCAGGACAGGTCCGGGAACAACTCCGGACAAGCTGGGCGAGGGGGCGCATAAAGATGTTAAAAAGCATTGGGGAGAGTATCGCACCCTGGGGCACTGCACACACCAAGGAGTGGCGGGATGACAATTCTCCCCCAAGCGCCACCCTCTGTCCCCGACCAGAGAGAAATGAGCACAGCCATTGAAGGACTGTGCCCTGGATCCCCACGTCGGCAAGGCGGTGGTCCAGGAGTTTGTGATCGACCATGTCGAAGGCTGCTGACAGGTCTAGAAGAATCAGCAGCCCTGACCCGCCTCGATCCAGCTGCCTGCGGAGATCATCTGCTAGGGCGACCAGAGTCGTCTCGGTCCCATGACCAGCACTGAAGCCGGACTGGAATGGATCCAGAGCTGATGTTTCATCCAGAAACCTACCAAGCTGTTCAGCAACCGCTCTCTCAATCACCTTACCCAGGAATGGAAGATTCGAAACCGGGCGGTAATTGGATAGATCTAAGGGATCTAATGATGTTTTCTTTAAAAGCGGGTGCACCACTGCCTCCTTCAGTTCCCCTGGGAATGTCCCAGTGCCAAGGAACAAATTGATGATATCCCCCAGGGGGGCCCGCACCTCGCCTGGACACACTCTAATCAGCCAGGACGGGCACGGGTCGAGAGGTGGGCTTTCCAGCTCGGAGGAGTCTGTCCACATCGGCTGGGGATATCCGGTCAAAGTGGTCCAATACTGGACCCGAGGACAGTCAAGGGGCCTCCAGTTTGCTGGGAGGTTATATGACGTTGGATCAAGCAGTCCTTATCTCCTTATGTCTGAGACAGCGTTCCTGTTCGTCACACAAGCGTCCAGTCACACACTGGAGCGTAAGATCTGCAGGATTCATCGATTCCAAAGTTAGACACAAATTGTCATAACTTTTGTCCAAAGAGCTGAGCAAAATATAAACCTTCAGTTCCTCAGAAAAGTTGACTTGCAACAGTCTCAGCTTGTTGAAAACAGAGAGCATCTCAGTGACATGCTGTCTGATGTTATCACCAGGACGCAGCTTTATCTCAAACAAGCGTCTGGTAGTGTGGATTTTTGCCCCAGCTGTGGTCCTGTGGTGCACTCTCTCTGTGCCTGGTAGGCCTCATGAGCAGGCTCCAGCCCCTCTACCAAAGGCAGCTGTGAGCCCTCCAAACTGAGCACTATAGCTCCCAGGGCTTTCTGGTTCCTCCTCTGTGAGGCATGGTGCTGCTGCTCCGGCTGCAGCTTGCTGTGGGAGCTCTTGGACTGCCCCCCACAGACCCTTGGCTACCAGCCAGGCCTTCAGCTTCCTGCTCCACTCCTCCCAATTTTTGCCATTTAATTTTTCAAAAGGGACGGAGTATGACTCCTGGCCGTCTGCCATCTTCTCCCCCGGGGCTCAGCGTACTCACGTAACAGCAGCTGCTCCGGCACCCAGTTCTGCAGATCAGATCCTCCCAGCGAGCTTCTCTCTGCCTCAAAACGTTAGGCAAAACTCCAACTGGTTCCAGCTCAGCTCAGCTGGCTCCCCCCCCCCCCAGGCACAACGCAGCAACAGCTTCAAAGGCTTGGCTGACTTCCATAACCTGTGGAATTAAGATGGCGTCTGTCACGTTTCCCCTTAATATTGTGCTTCTGTGCCGATAGAAAACACCTTCAGCTCTCTTAGCTTAGTCCCAGCAGAGTTCACGCAGCGGTGAAACACTGTTGCCGTGTGTGGGTAATAAATCAGACTGCAAGCTTTTCGCTTATCTCCAACAGTCTTTTATTGCGTAGAATAACATCGTAAATTTAGCCCGGCGAACAAGCAGACATACTCTTCGCCTCTCAGTCAAAACCGAAAGAGAACACACACAAAGGAAAATTCCCGTATGTGAACATAACCACGCCTCAGAATGTGAGACGTCACTCAGAACTGTTTAACCCTGTAAGTTCTGATTCTCCGCAGAGACCCCAAATAAAATTCTGACGACTGAGAAAGAAGCATCTGTTAGTCTTATGGAACCTCTCGCCTCTCAAAACCACTAGCTTAGTTTTTGTATTTACTTTGGAAAGGTAACAGTTTTTTGTTTGTTTGTTTGTTTTCTGCAAGTAAGAAGACAACATTTTCATATATGACGTATAACTAAAATACAAATATTACTAGAAGATGTGGTGATGGCCATTAGCTTCGATTGTATACTACTGGGTGATGATGATGGGGCCCCACCATGCCACACCCCAGCCAGGCTGGATAGAGGACTATAATTTAATTGTAGAGCAATGTAACCTTCATAGTTATAGGGGCTGTGACTGGGTAATAAAATGTGTATGTTGTATTTTATGAATTTCACGTAAAATAGGAAGCTGCCACCATGAATGGGAGCAGAGCTTGGCTCACATTCAAAAGTTTCTTTATTTGCCAGCTTGTGACCGGATGCTCCTTTTGACTCAGGTGCATAAGGATGAGAATGCCAGTGCCCTCCCTGTTGGATGGGAGATTGGTTTGAGCTTCTCTGTGTTGACCGTTGCTTATGAGACATTTGAGACATAGGGATAATGGGTCATTGCAATCATTGCAGTGGGGAGCATTCAGCTGAGCCAACCTGCTTGAAAAGGAATGGAACTGATGACCTAACCACTTCCTTAACTCCATCACTTCCTTAAAACTGACTAGTGATGGATTATGAGCCTCCTTGGCATGCTTACACATGTGGACACTGAAAGGCAGTTATGGTACTGATTCAATTCAGTGAGGTCAGTCGTTCCACCCAGGTTGCAGAGATTGTATCCCTAGCCCTTGAGTTGATATCAATATGGCCTCTACTGGAGAGATGCAATTGATTAAAATTGAGGTGTCATTTATGTTGGAAAACAAGAGTTGATTAATTTATCCCCTTCAAGTTTTACACAATAGGCATTACATAATTTGGAGGGCTTTGGGACTCTTCTTATGACCCATTCCTCAGGGTACGTGTCATTTCTTTCTGTCCCCCCCCCCCAACCCAAGCATCAGTGTGGATACCTGACACGAAAAAAATCTGGCTCAGACACATATTTGAATGCATGGAAGTGGGGCAAAGGGAGCAAGGCATTTTCAGGAACATTCCCCCTATTCAAACCATTTTAAACATGTTTTGATGAGTGCAAGATTAAGCTCTCAGTGTAACGAAGAGCCCCAGTTCCCCTTGGTCTGAAGGCAAAATGCAGTGTAGCTAAAGACAGAAGAGCAAGCAAGAAAGGAGGAAGAGCAGCATTCTGAACAACCTTGTGAGAAAAGATAAAGGTACGGGGACCCCTGACCATTAGGACCAGTTGTGACTGACTCTGGGGTTGCGGTGCTCATTTCGCTTTATTGGCCAAGGGAGCTGGAGTACAGCTTCCAGGTCACGTGGCCAGCATGACTAAGCCGCTTCTGGCGAACGAGACCAGCGCACGGAAACGCCGTTTACCTTCCGGTTGGAGAGGTACCTATTGATCTACTTGCACTTTGACATGCGTTCCAACTGCTAGGTTGGCAGGAGCAGAGACCGAGCAACAGGAGCTCACCCCATCTTGGGGATTCGAACCACTGACCTTCCGATCGGCAAGTCCTAGGCTCTGTGGTTTAAGCCACAGCGCCACCCGCATCCCACGTCAGTAAAGATACTGACCCCTAAAATGCAACCTGCTTCTATTGGAAGATAATCCTTATATATTTTTTCTCCGCAGGCAGATCTCTATAAAAAACAGGTTTGACGTCACATCCTAGCAGCAGGTGGTTTCTTCAAGCCTGCTTAATCTGTGGCATTACATTTAAGAGTCCCAGGGACCACCACTTGACATCTTTGTTATGTGTGATGGCTTACAGTGTGGATGGCTGCATCCATCTCTTAAAAATAGCACACAAGCATTAAAAGAGATACAGTAAATGTCCAATTCAGTGGTTGGACAAAGTTCCCCATCAAATGCAAAGTGGGGGGAAAGTCTTGTTGCAGCAATTTTTATCCAAAATGCATTTAAGAAGCAGTAAACCCCTTTCAATACAGGGGAACTTACATGTGCATAAATATACGTATGGTTCTCATGTAGCTTGTGAATTTTATCCAAACACCTAGAAGAGTAGTGCAAAAAAAAGGGGGGGAATGCAAATCATTCTAAAGCCAATTTCAGGAGCACATTTGCAGAGTATGTATACGAGTCAATACCCAAACATCAGACATAGACATTTAATATACATGTATCATTTCCAATTAGATTTATTTTGAGAAGAAAGAAATCTCGTTATATTTTGCAGCAATACAAGCCTGAAGACACGATCCATTTTCTTTCAAATTCCCGGAACATGGTTTCCTGCAACAAGAACACATGCGATCCCACTTTCTTTCTATATCATCTATTCATTACCTCTCGGTTGAAACACAATTGCTTTGGTTTTCTATTTTCAGGAAATTAACACGTATTTGGCCTTCTCTCTTTAGGGGGCATTGAGGGCATCGATTATTCGGTGGAGCTCAGCACTAATCAATTGGTGGAGAGAAGCATCTAGGCCTTCTATGTTGAACGGGGCCTGCTTTTCCCCCTGTTTTTCAGGGAAGCATTTGATTCTTGGATTAATTGGTGGAGAGGAGCACTGCTGCGGATAATGTGATTTATTCGCCCTTTTCTTTGAATGATGGCATTGATGCTTTCCACTAATCTCCTGAGAGAATCATTGGTCCCTTCGCCTTCTCTCTTGTTTGCCCCCTTCATCCCTTCGTCTTCTGCTGTCAGGGACGAATCACTGAAGCCATCAACTGGAAAGAGAAAATGGTGTTGTTAATAATAATAAATAATAATAATAATAATAATAATAATAATAACAACAAATTTAAAACACTTAATTGTAAAAGCAGCATAAAATACATTATAAAAACTTGAATAAAAATAAAATTCAAAGTTCAGAAATCAATTTGGGGGAAATCCCTCTAATAAGCATTAGATAGTCACCAGGGCTAGCTGGCTGAGTTAGTCCTACTTGGGCCAGCAAGAAAGCCAGGGGGAGAATTAGCTGTGGGGTCTCAGAGCATGTATTCTTCATGAAAGGGTAGAGGGAGGGAACAGAAGGGAAATAAAAGATCAGGCTGAATTCAAATTATAGGCCAGGGGGAATAGCTCTGTCTTACAGGCCCGACGGAAAGAAGTTAAATCCTGAAGCGCCCTAGTCTCATGGGACAGAGCATTCCACCAGGCTGGGCCATCACGGAAAAGGCCCTGGCCCTGGTGGAGGATAGTCTGACTTCCTTAGGGCCCAGGACCTCTAAACTATGATTATTCATGGACCTTAAGGTCCTCTGTGGGGCATACCATGAGAGGCGGTCCCGTAAAAATGAGGGCCCAAAGCCACAAAGGGCTTTAAAGGTCAAGACCAGCACCTTGAACTTGACCCTATACTCCACTGGGAGCCAGTGCAACTGGTAAAGCACTGGGTGAATATCCTCCCATGGCAGGGACCCTGTGAGGAGCCTCGCTGCAGCATTCTGCACCCGCTGGAGTTTGTGGGACAGTTTCAAGGGCAGCCTCGCTTAGAGCAAATTTCAGTAGTCAAGCCTGGAGGTGACCGTAGCATGGATCACTATGGCCAGATCAGAGTGGGAAAGGTAAGGGACCACCTGCTTAATGCGGTGAAGATGGAAAAATGTTGCCTTGGCTGTTGCTGTAACCTGTGCCTGCATGGAAAGGGAGGCATCAAGGATTACACCCAAACTCTTAATGGAAGGCACTGGCACTATCTCCTTTCTTCTTATTTGAATTCATTAGTTCAGATGCTATCCTTTGGAGCAGCAGAAAACAAACTTGCTCCATCTTGTTGTCTGTGACAACTTTTGAGATATTTGAAGGTGGCTAGCATCAGATCTCTCCTGCCAACCTAGCAGTTCAAAAGCACATCAAAGTGCAAGTAGATAAATAGGTACCTCTCCGGTGGGAAGGTAAACGGCGTTTCCGTGCGCTGCTCTGGTTCGCCAAAAGAGGCTTAGTCATGCTGGCCACATGACCCGGAAGCTGTACGCCAGCTCCCTCGGCCAATAAAGGGAGATGAGCACCGCAACCCCAGAGTCCGCCACGACTGGACCTAATGGTCAGGAGTCCCTTTACCTTTACCTGTACTAGCATCAGATCTCAGTCTCCTCTTTTTCAGGGACATTATTGCAATAAATCAGAGAGAGAGAGAGAGAGAGAGAGAGAGAGAGAGAGAGAGAGAGAGAATACTCAGGCAACTACTGATAATCCGTGTGCACTTCTTCAGTATCTGAAGAAGTGTGCATGCACACGAAAGCTCATACCAAGAACTAACTTAGTTGGTCTTTAAGGTGCTACTGGAAGGAATTTTTTTTGTTTTGGTAAAAATTGAGCAATTTATAAAGACTAATGGTTTGCAGCAGATACTGGAAGATAAAAAGATCCTACTAAAAGGTTCAGTTACAAGGCAGGAAATGGAACAGGCAATAAACTCAATGCAACTTGGCAAGACCTGATGGTCAATCAGTGAAATATTACAAGACACTGAAAGATTGGCTTATTCAACCCCCGGTAGAAGTATCTAATTTGATTTTACGAGGGGGCAAAGCACCTGAAACCTGGAAGGAAACTTATATCACTCTGATTCCTAAACAGGGTCAAGATAGATCCAATGTTAAAACCTATAGACCAATCTCCCTACTCAATGTGGATTATAAAATTTTGGCAAATATAATGGCTAACAGGCTAAAGAAGGTTTTATCTAAGTATATCCACAAGGACCAGGCAGGATTTCTGCCTGGAAGACAAATGAAAGACAATATTAGAAATGTGGTGGATATCCTGGAAAAGCTGGAAGCAAGAAAGAGTTGTAAAGGAATGTTAATGTTTATTGATGCAGAGAACGCCTTTGACAATGTATCTTGGAGTTTTATGCTATATAATTTTGAGAGTATGGGGGTGGGCCAAGATTTTTTAAATGGAATTAAAGCAATCTATCAGGAACAAAAGCTAAAATTATTGGAAATAATGTGGTTTCAGAGGAAATTAGAATTGAGAAGGGAACCAGGCAAGGGTGCCCACTTTCCCCTCTGCTGTTTATTTCAGTTCTAGAGGTCTTGCTAAGTATGATTAGAAAGGATGAACAAATTAAAGGTATTACAGTAGGATCCAAACAATATAAATTAAAAGCCTTTGTGGATGATCTAGTATTGACATTACAAGACCCAGACTCCAGTGCAGTTAAAGCACTGGAGCTGATACAAGAGTTTGGACAGGTAGCAGGATTTAAACTAAACAAAAGCAAAACCAAAGCATTAGAGAAAAATCTGGATAATGATGAAAGAAAATCACTACAAGAAAAGACAGGCCTAGATATTGTGAAAAAAGTTAAATACTTGGGGGTGAATCTGTCTGGGGAAAATCTGAATAAAGACAACTACGAGAAATTATGGAATGAAATTAAGAGAGATTTGGAGATAAGGTCAAATTTAAAATTGTCACTAATGGGCCGGATTTCAGTGATTAAGATGAATGTGCTGCCAAAGATGCTTTTTTTGTTCCAAGCCCTCCCAGTTATAGACAATGTAAAATGTTTTAAAGAATGGCAGAAAGCTTTATCTAGATATATCTGGCAGGGGAAGAAAACCTAGAATTAAATATAAATTCCTTACGGACTCTAAAGAAAGAGGGGGATTTCCCCTGCCAGATTTAAAAATTTATTTTGAAGCAGCAGCATTCTGCTGGATTAAAGAGTGGATGCAACTGGAAGATACAGATCTATTAGATTTGGAGGGTTTTGACAATGTGTTTGGTTGGCATGCATATCTAGGGTATGATAAGGTAAAGGCCCATAGTGCCTTCAAAAATTAGGTAATTAGGAAATCATTGTATAATGTTTGGATAAAATATAAAGATCTTTTAGAAAGAAAGACACCCAGATGGCTTTCACCAATGGAGGCAAAGGCCCAGAAAAAGTTAAATATGGACACCAAATGGTTGAGATATTCTGATTTACTGTTGGAAGATGAAGAAGGATATAAATTAAAACCATTTGATCAAATTAAAGATAAGTTAGATTGGTTACATTATCTCCAGATTAATGAATTGTATAAAATCGATAAGAGAAATGGTTTTGCTTCTGAAAAATCCAAGTCGGAGATGGAGTTGTTTGATAATAAAGGCAAAAATTTATCGAAAATGTATAAGTTATTGTTGGAGTGGCACACAAAAGATGAACGAGCTGATTCCTGAACCTTGTAAGGGTGCGGACACTCAGCTGCACCCAGCCACTTGGGAGGCGTATAAATCATAAAATTATGATGATGATTATTACTGCTCCTGGGATTTTTTCTGCACAGCTGAAAAGCCTATATCTTGCAGGTTGTTAATGCAAGGAGAGAAGAATTAGCAGATAATGCACCCACAGAAACACATAACTGGCAACTATGTCAGTTTTCATTCCATTCTACTGAAGGTTCCCCTATGCTTTCAACATCTGCTAATCAGAATTACAGCTGTTCTGAACTTCAGAAATAGATTGTCATTTGTGCCCTCTCTGAGAATGGTATTTTCTGGAATCTCCCCAGTAGTGTTGCCAATGTGTCTTGCTCAGCTCACACCCAAATTTTCTGGCTATAGTCTTTCTCAGCTATCAGCCAGGTGAGGAGGGGGTAAGGCCCACCCATTTGGCCAGGGGAAACAATCTCTTCATTGGCTATGAAACTTGCTGGGTTAGGTCCATAATGGAATCCTTCATCAGATTTCTACTCTTCCTAGATCCAGGACCTCTGGAATTAGAAAGGACTTGGGGATCATGCACGCTAACTCTTCTAAACTCACAGCAATATAAATGACCACCATGGAACCTGCCTTGTGGCTCAGTCAGTATCCTGAACATTTCTGCTTTTGCAAAAGCCATGTATTCAATTTCAATTTCAATATTAAATATATTGTTAAATACTTTCCTCCTCCTCCACCCCTTTTTAAGCAGCCAGATAGGAGAGGGAGCAGCCAATTCATACTGTTGTTCCACCTACAGCAGTTTCTCAGGGTCTCCGGCAGGGGAAATACCTGGGACTGAACCTGCGACCTTCTGCATTTCCAGCAGATGCTCCCTTCCTGTGCCCTCTTACCTGCAACAACATGGAAGAGGATGAAGACCAGAGTAAAGCTCAGGTAGAGGAATCTCATGACAGCAGTTTCTTCTGAGATCTCTGCCAAAGGGAAGGCACTCTAAGGCAGAAGGAAGTGGAGTTTGGATGGAACAAGGAGGTTCTCTCTACTTATAGTGTTGCAGTACCAAATCCGGTAACTGTCAGCATAGCACCTGAACCCTCCAGGCCCCTTTCTCTTAAATCATCCTAAGCCATTTATTTATCTTGCACATCAGCCTAAGATTTACCCACACCATCACCTTTCTCATATATTGACAATCTGTCCTGTGCTCCAGGCTACAAACAGGAATTTCGTGCAACTCTCAGCATCCAAACTCTTCTCTCTTAACTCATCCTATGCAATTTATTCATCTTGGAGGACTTCCTAATATTTACCTGCAGAACAGCCTTTCTCCTCCTGTTTTCTTTCCATATCAGTTAAGAGATTTCCTGTCATCTCATAAGAGCTGTTGCCAACTTCACGGAGCCTGGATAGAAAGGAAGTGGAATTTCAGGAAAAGCTCGGCTGTAATGCAGTTTGATACAACCTCTTCGGGTTGGACTGTTCAGTTTGACTGCAGTAGCCATACCTACCAAGAAAGAAACTTTTCAGTGAGCTTTTCTCCTGGCCTGCACCTTTTGGGATGCATTTTGCTTAACAGGCTTGTTTTTGTGTTTCGTCTAGTTTTATGTCCATTGCTGCCATTATAGGCTTCCCACACAAACACCCACATAAATCAATGACTTCATCCCCTCATTCATAAGTTATAAACACAAGCAAGAACAAGAAATGTAAGAATTAACAAAAAGAAAGAAAACACCAAGAAGATATAAGGAGACAACTGTTAGCAGAAAAATTGTTTAAATTGTTTTGATCAGTTCTACTCTGCTTTTCAGCCAAAAGGTTCCCAGAGTGGCTTATGTACAATTTAAAAAAACAAAAAACCAAACATGGCACAGGAAGGGAAGAGGAAAACTAAAACCTGAACTGCTTACCAATTTGTAGACAATCATGGCCAGCTGACCCAGTTCCGGGCCAGGAGGTGCCTAATTCAGGTTGGCCTCCAGCAAAAGCAGATGCCATGAGCCCTACTTCCTATCTCTCCCCAAGAGGCAGTCTGGTGGAGTGGTCCATTAGGAGCTCCATCTTTCCTGCACTGCTTGCATCCCCCCTGGGGAAGCTCAGGCTTCCCCTTTCCGACTCCTTCTGTTATGTACTGAGTCAAATAGGATCCAAACTGCAGCACTCTGATTGGTCCTAGAACAATAGGATCCAAAAGGCAGCAGTCTGATTGGTCCTAGAACAATGCAGCAGTATGATTGGTTGGCAGGAACCACCCAATCATGCTGCAGATTGAAGTGAATCCACAACCTGATTGGCTTACAGTAGAATTCCGGAATTAGCCAATCATGTGCAGCCCATTGTGTAAATAATGTATATAAAGCAGATACTTTGAGGGGACTTTCATTCATTCCTCCTCACCACTATGAGCTGAATAACGAGCATGAAATCACTTTGCGACTCTGAGTATATTTCACCTTCCTTGGAGGTTTATAAGCAGAGGTTGGATGGTCATCTGTCATGGATGCTTTAGCTGAGATTCCTGGATTGCAGAGGTTTCAGTAGATGAGCCTTCGAGTCTCTTCATGAGAAATGTTGCATTTTCTGATTGCTTTCCCAGACTAAATAATGCTTTTAATTATTGCTTTTTTCTTCATTCTGATTTCCTGATCTACACTGTACATCTTCACTGGAGTAAGCAGAAGAAGGACTTTGCTCCTGCTAAAGGAAATAGTGATCAATCACTTTATATATCAGAGTAGCTGATAATACACTCAGAGCATATTTACCTGAATTAAGGAGATCTGAATGTAATAGATAAATAAAGAAGGTCCCTCTAAACCTGACCCCAAAATGATGATGTTGACCACAGCTTCAGTCAAATAAGGACTTTCCATGCCTGTCCATCAAAATCAGTGACCATGTTGCTGTCCAGGAGAAGGTGTCTCCTGAACTCTGGGCTATGGTAAGGCCAGGCAAAACTGGGGGGAAGCCCAGTTTCCGTAATTTCTTGCAGGAATATCCTCAGACAACCAAACATTAACACAGGGGACATGGATGGATTGTTAGATAACAAAATCTCAGACCCTCCAACATTCGGCCAATTAAACTTGGGACGTGCGTCTTTCAGTGCCATACTCCCGGGCAAATGAGCTCAGGCTTCCCCTCTCCAACTCACTGTCATTGTCTCCTCCTCCTCCAGTGGAGGCAGCATTGGGCAGAGGAAGCATGGCTAATGGGTCCAGTGGGGGCAACCTGACCTGCATCACCAGCAGCTCCCCCTCCTCCATCTCCATGGGCTCCAGCACAGCCACCTTTTTTCAACCAAAGACATTCATCTGGGTGCTGAACTTTCAAAGGAGCTGAGCATCAAAAATGGGACATCCAATCAGAAGCTAGGATAGCTTCTGTAACCTGGGATGTCCCAATTGAATCAAGACTGTTGATGGATACGCAATCTCCGTTTCTAGTCGTTTTGACCTCAGGCATAGCGGACTACTTACCCTTCGATTGTTGTTGGACTACAATTCCCAGCAGTATAAACTGCCATTCCCACATGCCCTGGTTTATTCTGTGTGGGTTGAAGCCAAAGAGAGAGGGAGAGGTAATTATTAGCAGCATGAGGATGAGCTGAGCCCACTCATGGTAGCCACTGACACTACCTCCCGCCTTAGAAAAAGGACACTAATTTCCTCAGTCCATTTCACTGCCCGCTACCCCAACCTGGTTTCCTACCATGGTTTTCCTACCATCCTTTCCACTTCTGATTTATTTCTCCTCCCTGGATGTATACCTGAAGAAGAATCTCTACCCCCCCCCCCATCATTCAGCCCAGACACGGAGGTCCAGCTCCAAGGAACTTCTGGCATTTCCTTCATTGGGAGAGGGGAGGTTACAGGGAAGCAGGCAGAGGGCCTTTTAGGTAGTGGTGACTAAGGAACGAAGGGCATCAGCCTGGTATTGGTGCCCCTTAGTTCCTTAGTCACCATTGGGACACATAGGCTCATGAGAGAAATTGATACACATCCCGTTGAGTTCCTTGGGGGAAAATTGGGAGAGAATTGTCTAAACAAATAAATTAAAAGTGGTCTGGATATGTGTTCCTATGTGTTGAACTTTAGATATCCTTTTCTGCTCATATTTTATATTACTTCGCATCTGCAATTATAATTGGCTATGTATGTTAATTAAAGATGAAAAGAACAAAAGACCCAGATCAAGATTGAACCTGAGATCTTGATCATTAGGCAACCATAGCCCTCCTGACTCTTCATTTTCTTCCCTACCTCCCATCTCACACTCCCTGGCACCTCCCTAAGTTCCTTCTCTAATTCAGAGATTCCTGAAACTCCCCCTTCAGAAAATTCTTAGTCCTTCTCAGAGTACACCCATGAAAATCAATGAAACTGGGGTGCATTCAGCAGCATTAAATACCACTCTCAATGACCTATTGGCACCTACAAGGAAATAACTCCTTAAAAATCAGCTCCAGTTAGGTCATGACTCCAGTCTTGGTTGAGTTCAGCCTATCCCACCTGTGTTCACAGCACCAACTTGGCAGTGAAACCCAAGTTCTGCCTGGGTGCATGAAAAGCAATGCCTGCAGTTATCTGCTCCTGGGACCCGAGGATAAGAACTTCAGTGAAGAGGGATCTTGGGCAGATATGATACGCTTCCACTGGAGGTGGGTCATATTTAGTCAGAGATGCTTTTTTAAAAAATGAAAAAATACAATTTCGCAATTGCAGTTTAATTTGCGTTTAATTAGATGAACTTTATTTCATTGCCTGCTTTCACAAATGGATTGATCAGGACCACTTCCACAAGCAAAGATCCAGAAGAATCAGCGTAGCAATCAGGCTTTCACACCTATGGATGTGGGCTGCTCACTGATGTCACTCAAGGGCACAGCATTGCGCATTGAAGCCACAGTAAACTGGAAGATTTAGACCAGACGGGCAGCATTTGGTGATTCCCTTCTGGCAGAACCCTCCATTTCCTCACACACTGATGATTATCCTGAATAAAAGAAAGAAGGAAATCTGTAATCGATTGCACTTTCATGAGCCTGGAGTCAGATTGCTCACCTTCAGGAGATGAGGGAGGATCATAAAATTGTAGTGCTGGAAGGACTCAATGGAACATTTAAGGAATCTGTAGCAGAAAGGAAGAGGACATGCAGGTCCAGCCCCAGAAGACCTCTCAGAGGAATTTGCAAGATCAATGGCAACACCCCCTGGCCAATCCTGGATGTCAGGATGAGAGTCACTGACTCTGAGGACTCCACCGCACAAAGACCCAGGGAGACCTGAGGATCCCCTACTCCATTGATGTAGGAGGTGATGGAAAAGGCTGGACCCTCAAAGTGACACAGAATCTTGCAGGAAAGGTGGTGCTAACTATTATTTTATCTTTTATGCTGATATTTATATTGCACCTTTCTTCCAAGGAGCTCCATGTGGCGGAGATAATTCTCTCGGCTCCATTTTATCTTTACACCCACCCTGTGAGATAGTTTAGGCTGAGAGGCAGTGACTGGCCAAAGGTGAGCTTCACAGCCAAGTGGGGGCTAGAACCCTGATCTGCCAGGTCCTCCTCCAGCACTCTAACCACCACACCACACTGTTTCCTATTAGGCTGCTGCTGCTGCTGCTGCTGCTACAAAATAAAGCATCCACTTCAGCCCGTTCTGAGGGCAGCCTGCACCCTGTCTCCTTTTGCCCCAGTTTTGCCTGGCCTTGCCATAGCACAGAGCCCCCCCCACACCTTCTCCTGGACAGAAAGATGGTCACTGATTTAGATGGACAGGCATGGAGAGGAAAGTCCTGATTTGACTGAAGCTCTGGTCAATAGCATCATATTTTTGATAGAATGGTCATGTTCAGAGAGACGTTATTTATTTATCTACTGTTTTTTTATTTCTTTTGCCAAAAAGAAAAAAAAGAAAAACAAAGTAATGGTTCACCAGGACTTACATATAGCAATTTTGAAACAGGAAGAGGAAACAGCGCCTGACTTATAATCAAAAAAGGCATGGAACAAAAAATTATTTTCAAATAAATAGCATACTAAAAATAGTTTAATTTGAATGGTTCTATATGAAGTGCTTAGATGAAGTAATATTTGTGATCCACCAGTTTCCTTTGGGAAGAAGAACAGGATAAAAATTGAAGTAATAAATAAACCTTCGTAAATAAAAATTTGTTTAGTTTGTTTTATAGGGGGGGAATAAGATTTGGAGGAGAAGGAAATAATCATACTAAAATGTGAGTTATTAGCATCAAGTTCAGTGAATGAACAGTTGGATGGAGAGTCAAAAGTGACCTGGAGATCAACTAGTCCCACCCTTGCTCAATGCAAGATCTTCAATGACAAGATCCCTCATAGATAGTCCCTCAAAACCTGCTTCTCTGTCATTTCCACCACTAAAAATTTTGTGATTCCCAGCTGTAATGGTTGAGTGAAAAGAAAAGAAAGGTTAAAAACTAAATGAAAAATAAGGGAGAGGATTTGCTGAATTAACAATTAGAAATTGGAATACAGAAAGGGGAGGTATGAGGAAGTCGGGGAAGTAAGTTATAAGAAAATAAGGGATTGAAACTATACTTGTTTTTTGTGTGTTTTGTATGTATTGTTGTTTTGTTTTGTTTTTATATAATTTTTGAAACTTCATTTTTTTAAAAATAATATTATTAAGTTTTTGTTTAACAATAAAAAACATACATAATAACATAATATTTTCCAATATCCACATTTCATTCTCATCCTTGGACTTCCTCACAACTCTTGTTCCTGCATTCTAAACTCATAAATTTTACCAGCAAATTATTAACTTGGTTCAATTCATATAATATAATTTTCCAATATTAATATCTCAAATTTTGGAATTTAAAATCACTCTTATTGAAGCTTAATTATAAAATATTATTTATCCAAAATTTATCTTTTCTTCTTCCAATTACATTTTAGTTTGTATTCTTTATAACTAATTTGTTGAAGCCATACTTTTACTAATCTTACATCTTTCTTAACATTCATACAATTTACAATATTTTTGTAAATAGTCCTTAAATTTCTTCCAGTCCTCCTCCACCAGTTCTTCTCCCAGGTCTCGGATTCTGCCAGTCATCTCCGCCAGTTCCATATAGTCTATCAGTTGCATCTGCCATTCTTCCAGTGTGGGCAAATCTTGAGTTTTCCAGCATTTGGTGATGAGTATCCTTGCTGCTGTTGTAATTTTTTTTTGTATGTATGTATTGTTGTTTTGTTTTGTTTTTATATAATTTTTGAAACTTCAATAAATATCTATTTTTTTAAAAAAAAATACATTTCTGGGGAAGTTCATTGACTGTGAATGGAACGTCTTTTGACAGATAGTTAAAGAAGAGAAACAAATTGATTCCAATGTTGCCTTTTGCATTTAAAAGAAACAAAAAGTTTGAAAAATGAAAGTAATTTTCTTTTGTTGGACCTGCTATCAAAAGATGGATACAAATGGAAATTGTCTCCTCTAGAGGGAGCTTGTTAAATTGTTGCTGGAGTCGATCTGGGGATTTCACAGCTGTGGAGATTAGGATAGTGGGACCAGACTCTGACCTTGAATAAAAATGTGTTCAGAAGAAGTTTTGGTGCTTGCTTTTTGCAAGACAAGCACTTTGTTGGAGCAGATGCATGAGAAGATGGATTTGATGACTGTTGCAGTTCAAAATTTTGGACAAACAGTGAATACAGTGGTGCCCCGCAAGACGAATGCCTCGCTAAACGAAAAACCCGCAAGACGAAAGGGTTTTCCGATTTTTTAGCGGCTTCGCAAGACGAATTTCCCTATGGGCTTGCTTCGCAAGACGAAAGCCCATAGGGAAATCTCCGGGGACAGCGGGGAAGCGCAGCGCGCCTTCTCCTCTGTTCCCGGACCTGTCCTAAGGCTTGGTGGGACGTCCAGGAACAGAGGACAAGGCGCGAAGGGCTTCTCCTCTGTTCCCGGGGCTTGCGGTGGGAGGAGGGTTTTTCCTCCCCACCGCCAACATTCAGAACAGCATTCTGAATGTTGGCGGTGGGGAGGAAAGCCCTCCTCCCACTGCAAGCCTTCAGGACAGGTCCGGGAACAACTCCGGACAAGCTGGGCGAGGGGGCGCATAAAGATGTTAAAAAGCATTGGGGAGAGTATCGCACCCTGGGGCACTGCACACACCAAGGAGTGGCGGGATGACAATTCTCCCCCAAGCGCCACCCTCTGTCCCCGACCAGAGAGAAATGAGCACAGCCATTGAAGGACTGTGCCCTGGATCCCCACGTCGGCAAGGCGGTGGTCCAGGAGTTTGTGATCGACCATGTCGAAGGCTGCTGACAGGTCTAGAAGAATCAGCAGCCCTGACCCGCCTCGATCCAGCTGCCTGCGGAGATCATCTGCTAGGGCGACCAGAGTCGTCTCGGTCCCATGACCAGCACTGAAGCCGGACTGGAATGGATCCAGAGCTGATGTTTCATCCAGAAACCTACCAAGCTGTTCAGCAACCGCTCTCTCAATCACCTTACCCAGGAATGGAAGATTCGAAACCGGGCGGTAATTGGATAGATCTAAGGGATCTAATGATGTTTTCTTTAAAAGCGGGTGCACCACTGCCTCCTTCAGTTCCCCTGGGAATGTCCCAGTGCCAAGGAACAAATTGATGATATCCCCCAGGGGGGCCCGCACCTCGCCTGGACACACTCTAATCAGCCAGGACGGGCACGGGTCGAGAGGTGGGCTTTCCAGCTCGGAGGAGTCTGTCCACATCGGCTGGGGATATCCGGTCAAAGTGGTCCAATACTGGACCCGAGGACAGTCAAGGGGCCTCCAGTTTGCTGGGAGGTTATATGACGTTGGATCAAGCAGTCCTTATCTCCTTATGTCTGAGACAGCGTTCCTGTTCGTCACACAAGCGTCCAGTCACACACTGGAGCGTAAGATCTGCAGGATTCATCGATTCCAAAGTTAGACACAAATTGTCATAACTTTTGTCCAAAGAGCTGAGCAAAATATAAACCTTCAGTTCCTCAGAAAAGTTGACTTGCAACAGTCTCAGCTTGTTGAAAACAGAGAGCATCTCAGTGACATGCTGTCTGATGTTATCACCAGGACGCAGCTTTATCTCAAACAAGCGTCTGGTAGTGTGGATTTTTGCCCCAGCTGTGGTCCTGTGGTGCACTCTCTCTGTGCCTGGTAGGCCTCATGAGCAGGCTCCAGCCCCTCTACCAAAGGCAGCTGTGAGCCCTCCAAACTGAGCACTATAGCTCCCAGGGCTTTCTGGTTCCTCCTCTGTGAGGCATGGTGCTGCTGCTCCGGCTGCAGCTTGCTGTGGGAGCTCTTGGACTGCCCCCCACAGACCCTTGGCTACCAGCCAGGCCTTCAGCTTCCTGCTCCACTCCTCCCAATTTTTGCCATTTAATTTTTCAAAAGGGACGGAGTATGACTCCTGGCCGTCTGCCATCTTCTCCCCCGGGGCTCAGCGTACTCACGTAACAGCAGCTGCTCCGGCACCCAGTTCTGCAGATCAGATCCTCCCAGCGAGCTTCTCTCTGCCTCAAAACGTTAGGCAAAACTCCAACTGGTTCCAGCTCAGCTCAGCTGGCTCCCCCCCCCCCCAGGCACAACGCAGCAACAGCTTCAAAGGCTTGGCTGACTTCCATAACCTGTGGAATTAAGATGGCGTCTGTCACGTTTCCCCTTAATATTGTGCTTCTGTGCCGATAGAAAACACCTTCAGCTCTCTTAGCTTAGTCCCAGCAGAGTTCACGCAGCGGTGAAACACTGTTGCCGTGTGTGGGTAATAAATCAGACTGCAAGCTTTTCGCTTATCTCCAACAGTCTTTTATTGCGTAGAATAACATCGTAAATTTAGCCCGGCGAACAAGCAGACATACTCTTCGCCTCTCAGTCAAAACCGAAAGAGAACACACACAAAGGAAAATTCCCGTATGTGAACATAACCACGCCTCAGAATGTGAGACGTCACTCAGAACTGTTTAACCCTGTAAGTTCTGATTCTCCGCAGAGACCCCAAATAAAATTCTGACGACTGAGAAAGAAGCATCTGTTAGTCTTATGGAACCTCTCGCCTCTCAAAACCACTAGCTTAGTTTTTGTATTTACTTTGGAAAGGTAACAGTTTTTTGTTTGTTTGTTTGTTTTCTGCAAGTAAGAAGACAACATTTTCATATATGACGTATAACTAAAATACAAATATTACTAGAAGATGTGGTGATGGCCATTAGCTTCGATTGTATACTACTGGGTGATGATGATGGGGCCCCACCATGCCACACCCCAGCCAGGCTGGATAGAGGACTATAATTTAATTGTAGAGCAATGTAACCTTCATAGTTATAGGGGCTGTGACTGGGTAATAAAATGTGTATGTTGTATTTTATGAATTTCACGTAAAATAGGAAGCTGCCACCATGAATGGGAGCAGAGCTTGGCTCACATTCAAAAGTTTCTTTATTTGCCAGCTTGTGACCGGATGCTCCTTTTGACTCAGGTGCATAAGGATGAGAATGCCAGTGCCCTCCCTGTTGGATGGGAGATTGGTTTGAGCTTCTCTGTGTTGACCGTTGCTTATGAGACATTTGAGACATAGGGATAATGGGTCATTGCAATCATTGCAGTGGGGAGCATTCAGCTGAGCCAACCTGCTTGAAAAGGAATGGAACTGATGACCTAACCACTTCCTTAACTCCATCACTTCCTTAAAACTGACTAGTGATGGATTATGAGCCTCCTTGGCATGCTTACACATGTGGACACTGAAAGGCAGTTATGGTACTGATTCAATTCAGTGAGGTCAGTCGTTCCACCCAGGTTGCAGAGATTGTATCCCTAGCCCTTGAGTTGATATCAATATGGCCTCTACTGGAGAGATGCAATTGATTAAAATTGAGGTGTCATTTATGTTGGAAAACAAGAGTTGATTAATTTATCCCCTTCAAGTTTTACACAATAGGCATTACATAATTTGGAGGGCTTTGGGACTCTTCTTATGACCCATTCCTCAGGGTACGTGTCATTTCTTTCTGTCCCCCCCCCCCAACCCAAGCATCAGTGTGGATACCTGACACGAAAAAAATCTGGCTCAGACACATATTTGAATGCATGGAAGTGGGGCAAAGGGAGCAAGGCATTTTCAGGAACATTCCCCCTATTCAAACCATTTTAAACATGTTTTGATGAGTGCAAGATTAAGCTCTCAGTGTAACGAAGAGCCCCAGTTCCCCTTGGTCTGAAGGCAAAATGCAGTGTAGCTAAAGACAGAAGAGCAAGCAAGAAAGGAGGAAGAGCAGCATTCTGAACAACCTTGTGAGAAAAGATAAAGGTACGGGGACCCCTGACCATTAGGACCAGTTGTGACTGACTCTGGGGTTGCGGTGCTCATTTCGCTTTATTGGCCAAGGGAGCTGGAGTACAGCTTCCAGGTCACGTGGCCAGCATGACTAAGCCGCTTCTGGCGAACGAGACCAGCGCACGGAAACGCCGTTTACCTTCCGGTTGGAGAGGTACCTATTGATCTACTTGCACTTTGACATGCGTTCCAACTGCTAGGTTGGCAGGAGCAGAGACCGAGCAACAGGAGCTCACCCCATCTTGGGGATTCGAACCACTGACCTTCCGATCGGCAAGTCCTAGGCTCTGTGGTTTAAGCCACAGCGCCACCCGCATCCCACGTCAGTAAAGATACTGACCCCTAAAATGCAACCTGCTTCTATTGGAAGATAATCCTTATATATTTTTTCTCCGCAGGCAGATCTCTATAAAAAACAGGTTTGACGTCACATCCTAGCAGCAGGTGGTTTCTTCAAGCCTGCTTAATCTGTGGCATTACATTTAAGAGTCCCAGGGACCACCACTTGACATCTTTGTTATGTGTGATGGCTTACAGTGTGGATGGCTGCATCCATCTCTTAAAAATAGCACACAAGCATTAAAAGAGATACAGTAAATGTCCAATTCAGTGGTTGGACAAAGTTCCCCATCAAATGCAAAGTGGGGGGAAAGTCTTGTTGCAGCAATTTTTATCCAAAATGCATTTAAGAAGCAGTAAACCCCTTTCAATACAGGGGAACTTACATGTGCATAAATATACGTATGGTTCTCATGTAGCTTGTGAATTTTATCCAAACACCTAGAAGAGTAGTGCAAAAAAAAGGGGGGGAATGCAAATCATTCTAAAGCCAATTTCAGGAGCACATTTGCAGAGTATGTATACGAGTCAATACCCAAACATCAGACATAGACATTTAATATACATGTATCATTTCCAATTAGATTTATTTTGAGAAGAAAGAAATCTCGTTATATTTTGCAGCAATACAAGCCTGAAGACACGATCCATTTTCTTTCAAATTCCCGGAACATGGTTTCCTGCAACAAGAACACATGCGATCCCACTTTCTTTCTATATCATCTATTCATTACCTCTCGGTTGAAACACAATTGCTTTGGTTTTCTATTTTCAGGAAATTAACACGTATTTGGCCTTCTCTCTTTAGGGGGCATTGAGGGCATCGATTATTCGGTGGAGCTCAGCACTAATCAATTGGTGGAGAGAAGCATCTAGGCCTTCTATGTTGAACGGGGCCTGCTTTTCCCCCTGTTTTTCAGGGAAGCATTTGATTCTTGGATTAATTGGTGGAGAGGAGCACTGCTGCGGATAATGTGATTTATTCGCCCTTTTCTTTGAATGATGGCATTGATGCTTTCCACTAATCTCCTGAGAGAATCATTGGTCCCTTCGCCTTCTCTCTTGTTTGCCCCCTTCATCCCTTCGTCTTCTGCTGTCAGGGACGAATCACTGAAGCCATCAACTGGAAAGAGAAAATGGTGTTGTTAATAATAATAAATAATAATAATAATAATAATAATAACAACAACAAATTTAAAACACTTAATTGTAAAAGCAGCATAAAATACATTATAAAAACTTGAATAAAAATAAAATTCAAAATTCAGAAATCAATTTGGGGGAAATCCCTCTAATAAGCATTAGATAGTCACCAGGGCTAGCTGGCTGAGTTAGTCCTACTTGGGCCAGCAAGAAAGCCAGGGGGAGAATTAGCTGTGGGGTCTCAGAGCATGTATTCTTCATGAAAGGGTAGAGGGAGGGAAGAGAAGGGAAATAAAAGATCAGGCTGAATTCAAATTATAGGCCAGGGGGAATAGCTCTGTCTTACAGGCCCGACGGAAAGAAGTTAAATCCTGAAGCGCCCTAGTCTCATGGGACAGAGCATTCCACCAGGCTGGGCCATCACTGAAAAGGCCCTGGCCCTGGTGGAGGATAGTCTGACTTCCTTAGGGCCCAGGACCTCTAAACTATGATTATTCATGGACCTTAAGGTCCTCTGTGGGGCATACCATTGAAGGGAGAAGGAAGGGTTAAATAGAATATTATAAGGCAAAGAAGCTAAAAAGCTGCAGTTGTGGTTAGGCAGCTAGCGGAAACCGCAAATGCATCAGCTCTGTAGGCCAGAAGCTGCTTCCTGTTTTCAGCTCTGCAGACTGGGAGCTGTTTCCTGTTTTGTGCTACCTGTTTTAGAAATGTTTTAGAAATACAAGGCATACATGCAGGGGATGAGAAGGGTTTCTCTCAATATTCTCTGTACCTTGTATCTAAGAAATCTGCACCTAAGCTCTATACTTAAGAAGAGTTGGTCACAATATTATCGGCACATAGTGAGTTTTTCGTCAAGCTTACTTCTGCATTTGTGGTCAGTGGCTGTTGGCTAGGTCCGTCTGGCAGGTAGAGAGCCCATTTCCTGCCTTGCATTTCCTGCTTTAGCAAAGAGACACGTACAAGCAGAAGGGGAGGGGGAGTGCTTAGCCAGCAGAAAGACACGTATGTTTAGCAAGCAAAATAGATGTGCCATATAAGGGAATAAGTTGAACATTTGCCAGCTGATTGGGGAAGTCTGGGGAAGGTATGGGAGGGGGAGAATGTTCAGAAAAGTATAAGAAAAGTCTGCTGAAGTACATTGCTTTTACAGCCAGTTATTTACAGGAACTATCCTGCTGACTGTCTCTGCGCACAGACTGTCTCTGTGCACAGATTTCAATAAACTTTTTCTCCAAAGAAGATTTTGCTTTCCTGGTACTTTTGTTCCCTCCAAGGTCCGGGGATGGCGTGGCTGATGGATCCCTAGGTAAATAAGGCTTCACCATGAGAGGCGGTCCCGTAAAAATGAGGGCCCAAAGCCACAAAAGGCTTTAAAGGTCAAGACCAGCACCTTGAACTTGACCCTATACTCCACTGGGAGCCAGTGCAACTGGTAAAGCACTGGGTGAATATCCTCCCATGGCAGGGACCCTGTGAGGAGCCTCGCTGCAGCATTCTGCACCCGCTGGAGTTTGTGGGACAGTTTCAAGGGCAGCCTCGCTTAGAGCAAATTTCAGTAGTCAAGCCTGGAGGTGACCGTAGCATGGATCACTATGGCCAGATCAGAGCGGGAAAGGTAAGGGACCACCTGCTTAATGCGGTGAAGATGGAAAAATGTTGCCTTGGCTGTTGCTGTAACCTGTGCCTGCATGGAAAGGGAGGCATCAAGGATTACACCCAAACTCTTAATGGAAGGCACTGGCACTATCTCCTTTCTTCTTATTTGAATTCATTAGTTCAGATGCTATCCTTTGGAGCAGCAGAAAACAAACTTGCTCCATCTTGTTGTCTGTGACAACTTTTGAGATATTTGAAGGTGGCTAGCATCAGATCTCTCCTGCCAACCTAGCAGTTCAAAAGCACATCAAAGTGCAAGTAGATAAATAGGTACCTCTCCGGTGGGAAGGTAAACGGCGTTTCCGTGCGCTGCTCTGGTTCGCCAGAAGAGGCTTAGTCATGCTGGCCACATGACCCGGAAGCTGTACGCCAGCTCCCTCGGCCAATAAAGGGAGATGAGCACCGCAACCCCAGAGTCCGCCACGACTGGACCTAATGGTCAGGAGTCCCTTTACCTTTACCTGTACTAGCATCAGATCTCAGTCTCCTCTTTTTCAGGGACATTATTGCAATAAATCAGAGAGAGAGAGAGAGAGAGAGAGAGAGAGAGAGAGAGAGAGAGAGAGAGAGAGAGAGAGAGAGAGAGAAGAGAGAGAATACTCAGGCAACTACTGATAATCCGTGTGCACTTCTTCAGTATCTGAAGAGGTGTGCATGCACACGAAAGCTCATACCAAGAACTAACTTAGTTGGTCTTTAAGGTGCTACTGGAAGGAATTTTTTTTGTTTTGGTAAAAATTGAGCAATTTATAAAGACTAATGGTTTGCAGCAGATACTGGAAGATAAAAAGATCCTACTAAAAGGTTCAGTTACAAGGCAGGAAATGGAACAGGCAATAAACTCAATGCAACTTGGCAAGACCTGATGGTCAATCAGTGAAATATTACAAGACACTGAAAGATTGGCTTATTCAACCCCTGGTAGAAGTATCTAATTTGATTTTACGAGGGGGCAAAGCACCTGAAACCTGGAAGGAAACTTATATCACTCTGATTCCTAAACAGGGTCAAGATAGATCCAATGTTAAAACCTATAGACCAATCTCCCTACTCAATGTGGATTATAAAATTTTGGCAAATATAATGGCTAACAGGCTAAAGAAGGTTTTATCTAAGTATATCCACAAGGACCAGGCAGGATTTCTGCCTGGAAGACAAATGAAAGACAATATTAGAAATGTGGTGGATATCCTGGAAAAGCTGGAAGCAAGAAAGAGTTGTAAAGGAATGTTAATGTTTATTGATGCAGAGAACGCCTTTGACAATGTATCTTGGAGTTTTATGCTATATAATTTTGAGAGTATGGGGGTGGGCCAAGATTTTTTAAATGGAATTAAAGCAATCTATCAGGAACAAAAGCTAAAATTATTGTAAATAATGTGGTTTCAGAGGAAATTAGAATTGAGAAGGGAACCAGGCAAGGGTGCCCACTTTCCCCTCTGCTGTTTATTTCGGTTCTAGAGGTCTTGCTAAGTATGATTAGAAAGGATGAACAAATTAAAGGTATTACAGTAGGATCCAAACAATATAAATTAAAAGCCTTTGTGGATGATCTAGTATTGACATTACAAGACCCAGACTCCAGTGCAGTTAAAGCACTGGAGCTGATACAAGAGTTTGGACAGGTAGCAGGATTTAAACTAAACAAAAGCAAAACCAAAGCATTAGAGAAAAATCTGGATAATGATGAAAGAAAATCACTACAAGAAAAGACGGGCCTAGATATTGTGAAAAAAGTTAAATACTTGGGGGTGAATCTGTCTGGGGAAAATCTGAATAAAGACAACTACGAGAAATTATGGAATGAAATTAAGAGAGATTTGGAGATAAGGTCAAATTTAAAATTGTCACTAATGGGCCGGATTTCAGTGATTAAGATGAATGTGCTGCCAAAGATGCTTTTTTTGTTCCAAGCCCTCCCAGTTATAGACAATGTAAAATGTTTTAAAGAATGGCAGAAAGCTTTATCTAGATATATCTGGCAGGGGAAGAAAACCTAGAATTAAATATAAATTCCTTACGGACTCTAAAGAAAGAGGGGGATTTTCCCTGCCAGATTTAAAAATTTATTTTGAAGCAGCAGCATTCTGCTGGATTAAAGAGTGGATGCAACTGGAAGATACAGATCTATTAGATTTGGAGGGTTTTGACAATGTGTTTGGTTGGCATGCATATCTAGGGTATGATAAGGTAAAGGCCCATAGTGCCTTCAAAAATTAGGTAATTAGGAAATCATTGTATAATGTTTGGATAAAATATAAAGATCTTTTAGAAAGAAAGACACCCAGATGGCTTTCACCAATGGAGGCAAAGGCCCAGAAAAAGTTAAATATGGACACCAAATGGTTGAGATATTCTGATTTACTGTTGGAAGATGAAGAAGGATATAAATTAAAACCATTTGATCAAATTAAAGATAAGTTAGATTGGTTACATTATCTCCAGATTAATGAATTGTATAAAATCGATAAGAGAAATGGTTTTGCTTCTGAAAAATCCAAGTCGGAGATGGAGTTGTTTGATAATAAAGGCAAAAATTTATCGAAAATGTATAAGTTATTGTTGGAGTGGCATACAAAAGATGAACGAGCTGATTCCTGAACCTTGTAAGGGTGCGGACACTCAGCTGCACCCAGCCACTTGGGAGGCGTATAAATCATAAAATTATGATGATGATTATTACTGCTCCTGGGATTTTTTCTGCACAGCTGAAAAGCCTATATCTTGCAGGTTGTTAATGCAAGGAGAGAAGAATTAGCAGATAATGCACCCACAGAAACACATAACTGGCAACTATGTCAGTTTTCATTCCATTCTACTGAAGGTTCCCCTATGCTTTCAACATCTGCTAATCAGAATTACAGCTGTTCTGAGCTTCAGAAATAGATTGTCATTTGTGCCCTCTCTGAGAATGGTATTTTCTGGAATCTCCCCAGTAGTGTTGCCAATGTGTCTTGCTCAGCTCACACCCAAATTTTCTGGCTATAGTCTTTCTCAGCTATCAGCCAGGTGAGGAGGGGGTAAGGCCCACCCATTTGGCCAGGGGAAACAATCTCTTCATTGGCTATGAAACTTGCTGGGTTAGGTCCATAATGGAATCCTTCATCAGATTTCTACTCTTCCTAGATCCAGGACCTCTGGAATTAGAAAGGACTTGGGGATCATGCACGCTAACTCTTCTAAACTCACAGCAATATAAATGACCACCATGGAACCTGCCTTGTGGCTCAGTCAGTATCCTGAACATTTCTGCTTTTGCAAAAGCCATGTATTCAATTTCAATATTAAATATATTGTTAAATACTTTCCTCCTCCTCCACCCCTTTTTAAGCAGCCAGATAGGAGAGGGAGCAGCCAATTCATACTGTTGTTCCACCTACAGCAGTTTCTCAGGGTCTCCGGCAGGGGAAATACCTGGGACTGAACCTGCGACCTTCTGCATTTCCAGCAGATGCTCCCTTCCTGTGCCCTCTTACCTGCAACAACATGGAAGAGGATGAAGACCAGAGTAAAGCTCAGGTAGAGGAATCTCATGACAGCAGTTTCTTCTGAGATCTCTGCCAAAGGGAAGGCACTCTAAGGCAGAAGGAAGTGGAGTTTGGATGGAACAAGGAGGTTCTCTCTACTTATAGTGTTGCAGTACCAAATCCGGTAACTGTCAGCATAGCACCTGAACCCTCCAGGCCCCTTTCTCTTAAATCATCCTAAGCCATTTATTTATCTTGCACATCAGCCTAAGATTTACCCACACCATCACCTTTCTCATATATTGACAATCTGTCCTGTGCTCCAGGCTACAAACAGGAATTTCGTGCAACTCTCAGCATCCAAACTCTTCTCTCTTAACTCATCCTATGCAATTTATTCATCTTGGAGGACTTCCTAATATTTACCTGCAGAACAGCCTTTCTCCTCCTTTCTTTCCATATCAGTTAAGAGATTTCCTGTCATCTCATAAGAGCTGTTGCCAACTTCACGGAGCCTGGATAGAAAGGAAGTGGAATTTCAGGAAAAGCTCGGCTGTAATGCAGTTTGATACAACCTCTTCGGGTTGGACTGTTCAGTTTGACTGCAGTAGCCATACCTACCAAGAAAGAAACTTTTCAGTGAGCTTTTCTCCTGGCCTGCACCTTTTGGGATGCATTTTGCTTAACAGGCTTGTTTTTGTGTTTCGTGTAGTTTTATGTCCATTGCTGCCATTATAGGCTTCCCACACAAACACCCACATAAATCAATGACTTCATCCCCTCATTCATAAGTTATAAACACAAGCAAGAACAAGAAATGTAAGAATTAACAAAAAGAAAGAAAACACCAAGAAGATATAAGGAGACAACTGTTAGCAGAAAAATTGTTTAAATTGTTTTGATCAGTTCTACTCTGCTTTTCAGCCAAAAGGTTCCCAGAGTGGCTTATGTACAATTTAAAAAAACAAAAAACCAAACATGGCACAGGAAGGGAAGAGGAAAACTAAAACCTGAACTGCTTACCAATTTGTAGACAATCATGGCCAGCTGACCCAGTTCCGGGCCAGGAGGTGCCTAATTCAGGTTGGCCTCCAGCAAAAGCAGATGCCATGAGCCCTACTTCCTATCTCTCCCCAAGAGGCAGTCTGGTGGAGTCGTCCATTAGGAGCTCCATCTTTCCTGCACTGCTTGCATCCCCCCTGGGGAAGCTCAGGCTTCCCCTTTCCGACTCCTTCTGTTATGTACTGAGTCAAATAGGATCCAAACTGCAGCACTCTGATTGGTCCTAGAACAATAGGATCCAAAAGGCAGCAGTCTGATTGGTCCTAGAACAATGCAGCAGTATGATTGGTTGGCAGGAACCACCCAATCATGCTGCAGATTGAAGTGAATCCACAACCTGATTGGCTTACAGTAGAATTCCGGAATTAGCCAATCATGTGCAGCCCATTGTGTAAATAATGTATATAAAGCAGATACTTTGAGGGGACTTTCATTCATTCCTCCTCACCACTATGAGCTGAATAACGAGCATGAAATCACTTTGCGACTCTGAGTATATTTCACCTTCCTTGGAGGTTTATAAGCAGAGGTTGGATGGTCATCTGTCATGGATGCTTTAGCTGAGATTCCTGGATTGCAGAGGTTTCAGTAGATGAGCCTTCGAGTCTCTTCATGAGAAATGTTGCATTTTCTGATTGCTTTCCCAGACTAAATAATGCTTTTAATTATTGCTTTTTTCTTCATTCTGATTTCCTGATCTACACTGTACATCTTCACTGGAGTAAGCAGAAGAAGGACTTTGCTCCTGCTAAAGGAAATAGTGATCAATCACTTTATATATCAGAGTAGCTGATAATACACTCAGAGCATATTTACCTGAATTAAGGAGATCTGAATGTAATAGATAAATAAAGAAGGTCCCTCTAAACCTGACCCCAAAATGATGATGTTGACCACAGCTTCAGTCAAATAAGGACTTTCCATGCCTGTCCATCAAAATCAGTGACCATGTTGCTGTCCAGGAGAAGGTGTCTCCTGAACTCTGGGCTATGGTAAGGCCAGGCAAAACTGGGGGGAAGCCCAGTTTCCGTAATTTCTTGCAGGAATATCCTCAGACAACCAAACATTAACACAGGGGACATGGATGGATTGTTAGATAACAAAATCTCAGACCCTCCAACATTCGGCCAATTAAACTTGGGACGTGCGTCTTTCAGTGCCATACTCCCGGGCAAATGAGCTCAGGCTTCCCCTCTCCAACTCACTGTCATTGTCTCCTCCTCCTCCAGTGGAGGCAGCATTGGGCAGAGGAAGCATGGCTAATGGGTCCAGTGGGGGCAACCTGACCTGCATCACCAGCAGCTCCCCCTCCTCCATCTCCATGGGCTCCAGCACAGCCACCTTTTTTCAACCAAAGACATTCATCTGGGTGCTGAACTTTCAAAGGAGCTGAGCATCAAAAATGGGACATCCAATCAGAAGCTAGGATAGCTTCTGTAACCTGGGATGTCCCAATTGAATCAAGACTGTTGATGGATACGCAATCTCCGTTTCTAGTCGTTTTGACCTCAGGCATAGCGGACTACTTACCCTTCGATTGTTGTTGGACTACAATTCCCAGCAGTATAAACTGCCATTCCCACATGCCCTGGTTTATTCTGTGTGGGTTGAAGCCAAAGAGAGAGGGAGAGGTAATTATTAGCAGCATGAGGATGAGCTGAGCCCACTCATGGTAGCCACTGACACTACCTCCCGCCTTAGAAAAAGGACACTAATTTCCTCAGTCCATTTCACTGCCCGCTACCCCAACCTGGTTTCCTACCATGGTTTTCCTACCATCCTTTCCACTTCTGATTTATTTCTCCTCCCTGGATGTATACCTGAAGAAGAATCTCTACCCCCCCCCCCCATCATTCAGCCCAGACACGGAGGTCCAGCTCCAAGGAACTTCTGGCATTTCCTTCATTGGGAGAGGGGAGGTTACAGGGAAGCAGGCAGAGGGCCTTTTAGGTAGTGGTGACTAAGGAACGAAGGGCATCAGCCTGGTATTGGTGCCCCTTAGTTCCTTAGTCACCATTGGGACACATAGGCTCATGAGAGAAATTGATACACATCCCGTTGAGTTCCTTGGGGGAAAATTGGGAGAGAATTGTCTAAACAAATAAATTAAAAGTGGTCTGGATATGTGTTCCTATGTGTTGAACTTTAGATATCCTTTTCTGCTCATATTTTATATTACTTCGCATCTGCAATTATAATTGGCTATGTATGTTAATTAAAGATGAAAAGAACAAAAGACCCAGATCAAGATTGAACCTGAGATCTTGATCATTAGGCAACCATAGCCCTCCTGACTCTTCATTTTCTTCCCTACCTCCCATCTCACACTCCCTGGCACCTCCCTAAGTTCCTTCTCTAATTCAGAGATTCCTGAAACTCCCCCTTCAGAAAATTCTTAGTCCTTCTCAGAGTACACCCATGAAAATCAATGAAACTGGGGTGCATTCAGCAGCATTAAATACCACTCTCAATGACCTATTGGCACCTACAAGGAAATAACTCCTTAAAAATCAGCTCCAGTTAGGTCATGACTCCAGTCTTGGTTGAGTTCAGCCTATCCCACCTGTGTTCACAGCACCAACTTGGCAGTGAAACCCAAGTTCTGCCTGGGTGCATGAAAAGCAATGCCTGCAGTTATCTGCTCCTGGGACCCGAGGATAAGAACTTCAGTGAAGAGGGATCTTGGGCAGATATGATACGCTTCCACTGGAGGTGGGTCATATTTAGTCAGAGATGCTTTTTTAAAAAATGAAAAAATACAATTTCGCAATTGCAGTTTAATTTGCGTTTAATTAGATGAACTTTATTTCATTGCCTGCTTTCACAAATGGATTGATCAGGACCACTTCCACAAGCAAAGATCCAGAAGAATCAGCGTAGCAATCAGGCTTTCACACCTATGGATGTGGGCTGCTCACTGATGTCACTCAAGGGCACAGCATTGCGCATTGAAGCCACAGTAAACTGGAAGATTTAGACCAGACAGGCAGCATTTGGTGATTCCCTTCTGGCAGAACCCTCCATTTCCTCACACACTGATGATTATCCTGAATAAAAGAAAGAAGGAAATCTGTAATCGATTGCACTTTCATGAGCCTGGAGTCAGATTGCTCACCTTCAGGAGATGAGGGAGGATCATAAAATTGTAGTGCTGGAAGGACTCAATGGAACATTTAAGGAATCTGTAGCAGAAAGGAAGAGGACATGCAGGTCCAGCCCCAGAAGACCTCTCAGAGGAATTTGCAAGATCAATGGCAACACCCCCTGGCCAATCCTGGATGTCAGGATGAGAGTCACTGACTCTGAGGACTCCACCGCACAAAGACCCAGGGAGACCTGAGGATCCCCTACTCCATTGATGTAGGAGGTGATGGAAAAGGCTGGACCCTCAAAGTGACACAGAATCTTGCAGGAAAGGTGGTGCTAACTATTATTTTATCTTTTATGCTGATATTTATATTGCACCTTTCTTCCAAGGAGCTCCATGTGGCGGAGATAATTCTCTCGGCTCCATTTTATCTTTACACCCACCCTGTGAGATAGTTTAGGCTGAGAGGCAGTGACTGGCCAAAGGTGAGCTTCACAGCCAAGTGGGGGCTAGAACCCTGATCTGCCAGGTCCTCCTCCAGCACTCTAACCACCACACCACACTGTTTCCTATTAGGCTGCTGCTGCTGCTGCTGCTGCTACAAAATAAAGCATCCACTTCAGCCCGTTCTGAGGGCAGCCTGCACCCTGTCTCCTTTTGCCCCAGTTTTGCCTGGCCTTGCCATAGCACAGAGCCCCCCCCACACCTTCTCCTGGACAGAAAGATGGTCACTGATTTAGATGGACAGGCATGGAGAGGAAAGTCCTGATTTGACTGAAGCTCTGGTCAATAGCATCATATTTTTGATAGAATGGTCATGTTCAGAGAGACGTTATTTATTTATCTACTGTTTTTTTATTTCTTTTGCCAAAAAGAAAAAAAAGAAAAACAAAGTAATGGTTCACCAGGACTTACATATAGCAATTTTGAAACAGGAAGAGGAAACAGCGCCTGACTTATAATCAAAAAAGGCATGGAACAAAAAATTATTTTCAAATAAATAGCATACTAAAAATAGTTTAATTTGAATGGTTCTATATGAAGTGCTTAGATGAAGTAATATTTGTGATCCACCAGTTTCCTTTGGGAAGAAGAACAGGATAAAAATTGAAGTAATAAATAAACCTTCGTAAATAAAAATTTGTTTAGTTTGTTTTATAGGGGGGGAATAAGATTTGGAGGAGAAGGAAATAATCATACTAAAATGTGAGTTATTAGCATCAAGTTCAGTGAATGAACAGTTGGATGGAGAGTCAAAAGTGACCTGGAGATCAACTAGTCCCACCCTTGCTCAATGCAAGATCTTCAATGACAAGATCCCTCATAGATAGTCCCTCAAAACCTGCTTCTCTGTCATTTCCACCACTAAAAATTTTGTGATTCCCAGCTGTAATGGTTGAGTGAAAAGAAAAGAAAGGTTAAAAACTAAATGAAAAATAAGGGAGAGGATTTGCTGAATTAACAATTAGAAATTGGAATACAGAAAGGGGAGGTATGAGGAAGTCGGGGAAGTAAGTTATAAGAAAATAAGGGATTGAAACTATACTTGTTTTTTGTGTGTTTTGTATGTATTGTTGTTTTGTTTTGTTTTTATATAATTTTTGAAACTTCATTTTTTTAAAAATAATATTATTAAGTTTTTGTTTAACAATAAAAAACATACATAATAACATAATATTTTCCAATATCCACATTTCATTCTCATCCTTGGACTTCCTCACAACTCTTGTTCCTGCATTCTAAACTCATAAATTTTACCAGCAAATTATTAACTTGGTTCAATTCATATAATATAATTTTCCAATATTAATATCTCAAATTTTGGAATTTAAAATCACTCTTATTGAAGCTTAATTATAAAATATTATTTATCCAAAATTTATCTTTTCTTCTTCCAATTACATTTTAGTTTGTATTCTTTATAACTAATTTGTTGAAGCCATACTTTTACTAATCTTACATCTTTCTTAACATTCATACAATTTACAATATTTTTGTAAATAGTCCTTAAATTTCTTCCAGTCCTCCTCCACCAGTTCTTCTCCCAGGTCTCGGATTCTGCCAGTCATCTCCGCCAGTTCCATATAGTCTATCAGTTGCATCTGCCATTCTTCCAGTGTGGGCAAATCTTGAGTTTTCCAGCATTTGGTGATGAGTATCCTTGCTGCTGTTGTAATTTTTTTTTGTATGTATGTATTGTTGTTTTGTTTTGTTTTTATATAATTTTTGAAACTTCAATAAATATCTATTTTTTTTAAAAAAAATACATTTCTGGGGAAGTTCATTGACTGTGAATGGAACGTCTTTTGACAGATAGTTAAAGAAGAGAAACAAATTGATTCCAATGTTGCCTTTTGCATTTAAAAGAAACAAAAAGTTTGAAAAATGAAAGTAATTTTCTTTTGTTGGACCTGCTATCAAAAGATGGATACAAATGGAAATTGTCTCCTCTAGAGGGAGCTTGTTAAATTGTTGCTGGAGTCGATCTGGGGATTTCACAGCTGTGGAGATTAGGATAGTGGGACCAGACTCTGACCTTGAATAAAAATGTGTTCAGAAGAAGTTTTGGTGCTTGCTTTTTGCAAGACAAGCACTTTGTTGGAGCAGATGCATGAGAAGATGGATTTGATGACTGTTGCAGTTCAAAATTTTGGACAAACAGTGAATACAGTGGTGCCCCGCAAGACGAATGCCTCGCTAAACGAAAAACCCGCAAGACGAAAGGGTTTTCCGATTTTTTAGCGGCTTCGCAAGACGAATTTCCCTATGGGCTTGCTTCGCAAGACGAAAGCCCATAGGGAAATCTCCGGGGACAGCGGGGAAGCGCAGCGCGCCTTCTCCTCTGTTCCCGGACCTGTCCTAAGGCTTGGTGGGACGTCCAGGAACAGAGGACAAGGCGCGAAGGGCTTCTCCTCTGTTCCCGGGGCTTGCGGTGGGAGGAGGGTTTTTCCTCCCCACCGCCAACATTCAGAACAGCATTCTGAATGTTGGCGGTGGGGAGGAAAGCCCTCCTCCCACTGCAAGCCTTCAGGACAGGTCCGGGAACAACTCCGGACAAGCTGGGCGAGGGGGCGCATAAAGATGTTAAAAAGCATTGGGGAGAGTATCGCACCCTGGGGCACTGCACACACCAAGGAGTGGCGGGATGACAATTCTCCCCCAAGCGCCACCCTCTGTCCCCGACCAGAGAGAAATGAGCACAGCCATTGAAGGACTGTGCCCTGGATCCCCACGTCGGCAAGGCGGTGGTCCAGGAGTTTGTGATCGACCATGTCGAAGGCTGCTGACAGGTCTAGAAGAATCAGCAGCCCTGACCCGCCTCGATCCAGCTGCCTGCGGAGATCATCTGCTAGGGCGACCAGAGTCGTCTCGGTCCCATGACCAGCACTGAAGCCGGACTGGAATGGATCCAGAGCTGATGTTTCATCCAGAAACCTACCAAGCTGTTCAGCAACCGCTCTCTCAATCACCTTACCCAGGAATGGAAGATTCGAAACCGGGCGGTAATTGGATAGATCTAAGGGATCTAATGATGTTTTCTTTAAAAGCGGGTGCACCACTGCCTCCTTCAGTTCCCCTGGGAATGTCCCAGTGCCAAGGAACAAATTGATGATATCCCCCAGGGGGGCCCGCACCTCGCCTGGACACACTCTAATCAGCCAGGACGGGCACGGGTCGAGAGGTGGGCTTTCCAGCTCGGAGGAGTCTGTCCACATCGGCTGGGGATATCCGGTCAAAGTGGTCCAATACTGGACCCGAGGACAGTCAAGGGGCCTCCAGTTTGCTGGGAGGTTATATGACGTTGGATCAAGCAGTCCTTATCTCCTTATGTCTGAGACAGCGTTCCTGTTCGTCACACAAGCGTCCAGTCACACACTGGAGCGTAAGATCTGCAGGATTCATCGATTCCAAAGTTAGACACAAATTGTCATAACTTTTGTCCAAAGAGCTGAGCAAAATATAAACCTTCAGTTCCTCAGAAAAGTTGACTTGCAACAGTCTCAGCTTGTTGAAAACAGAGAGCATCTCAGTGACATGCTGTCTGATGTTATCACCAGGACGCAGCTTTATCTCAAACAAGCGTCTGGTAGTGTGGATTTTTGCCCCAGCTGTGGTCCTGTGGTGCACTCTCTCTGTGCCTGGTAGGCCTCATGAGCAGGCTCCAGCCCCTCTACCAAAGGCAGCTGTGAACCCTCCAAACTGAGCACTATAGCTCCCAGGGCTTTCTGGTTCCTCCTCTGTGAGGCATGGTGCTGCTGCTCCGGCTGCAGCTTGCTGTGGGAGCTCTTGGACTGCCCCCCACAGACCCTTGGCTACCAGCCAGGCCTTCAGCTTCCTGCTCCACTCCTCCCAATTTTTGCCATTTAATTTTTCAAAAGGGACGGAGTATGACTCCTGGCCGTCTGCCATCTTCTCCCCCGGGGCTCAGCGTACTCACGTAACAGCAGCTGCTCCGGCACCCAGTTCTGCAGATCAGATCCTCCCAGCGAGCTTCTCTCTGCCTCAAAACGTTAGGCAAAACTCCAACTGGTTCCAGCTCAGCTCAGCTGGCTCCCCCCCCCCCCAGGCACAACGCAGCAACAGCTTCAAAGGCTTGGCTGACTTCCATAACCTGTGGAATTAAGATGGCGTCTGTCACGTTTCCCCTTAATATTGTGCTTCTGTGCCGATAGAAAACACCTTCAGCTCTCTTAGCTTAGTCCCAGCAGAGTTCACGCAGCGGTGAAACACTGTTGCCGTGTGTGGGTAATAAATCAGACTGCAAGCTTTTCGCTTATCTCCAACAGTCTTTTATTGCGTAGAATAACATCGTAAATTTAGCCCGGCGAACAAGCAGACATACTCTTCGCCTCTCAGTCAAAACCGAAAGAGAACACACACAAAGGAAAATTCCCGTATGTGAACATAACCACGCCTCAGAATGTGAGACGTCACTCAGAACTGTTTAACCCTGTAAGTTCTGATTCTCCGCAGAGACCCCAAATAAAATTCTGACGACTGAGAAAGAAGCATCTGTTAGTCTTATGGAACCTCTCGCCTCTCAAAACCACTAGCTTAGTTTTTGTATTTACTTTGGAAAGGTAACAGTTTTTTGTTTGTTTGTTTGTTTTCTGCAAGTAAGAAGACAACATTTTCATATATGACGTATAACTAAAATACAAATATTACTAGAAGATGTGGTGATGGCCATTAGCTTCGATTGTATACTACTGGGTGATGATGATGGGGCCCCACCATGCCACACCCCAGCCAGGCTGGATAGAGGACTATAATTTAATTGTAGAGCAATGTAACCTTCATAGTTATAGGGGCTGTGACTGGGTAATAAAATGTGTATGTTGTATTTTATGAATTTCACGTAAAATAGGAAGCTGCCACCATGAATGGGAGCAGAGCTTGGCTCACATTCAAAAGTTTCTTTATTTGCCAGCTTGTGACCGGATGCTCCTTTTGACTCAGGTGCATAAGGATGAGAATGCCAGTGCCCTCCCTGTTGGATGGGAGATTGGTTTGAGCTTCTCTGTGTTGACCGTTGCTTATGAGGCATTTGAGACATAGGGATAATGGGTCATTGCAATCATTGCAGTGGGGAGCATTCAGCTGAGCCAACCTGCTTGAAAAGGAATGGAACTGATGACCTAACCACTTCCTTAACTCCATCACTTCCTTAAAACTGACTAGTGATGGATTATGAGCCTCCTTGGCATGCTTACACATGTGGACACTGAAAGGCAGTTATGGTACTGATTCAATTCAGTGAGGTCAGTCGTTCCACCCAGGTTGCAGAGATTGTATCCCTAGCCCTTGAGTTGATATCAATATGGCCTCTACTGGAGAGATGCAATTGATTAAAATTGAGGTGTCATTTATGTTGGAAAACAAGAGTTGATTAATTTATCCCCTTCAAGTTTTACACAATAGGCATTACATAATTTGGAGGGCTTTGGGACTCTTCTTATGACCCATTCCTCAGGGTACGTGTCATTTCTTTCTGTCCCCCCCCCCCAACCCAAGCATCAGTGTGGATACCTGACACGAAAAAAATCTGGCTCAGACACATATTTGAATGCATGGAAGTGGGGCAAAGGGAGCAAGGCATTTTCAGGAACATTCCCCCTATTCAAACCATTTTAAACATGTTTTGATGAGTGCAAGATTAAGCTCTCAGTGTAACGAAGAGCCCCAGTTCCCCTTGGTCTGAAGGCAAAATGCAGTGTAGCTAAAGACAGAAGAGCAAGCAAGAAAGGAGGAAGAGCAGCATTCTGAACAACCTTGTGAGAAAAGATAAAGGTACGGGGACCCCTGACCATTAGGACCAGTTGTGACTGACTCTGGGGTTGCGGTGCTCATTTCGCTTTATTGGCCAAGGGAGCTGGAGTACAGCTTCCAGGTCACGTGGCCAGCATGACTAAGCCGCTTCTGGCGAACGAGACCAGCGCACGGAAATGCCGTTTACCTTCCGGTTGGAGAGGTACCTATTGATCTACTTGCACTTTGACATGCGTTCCAACTGCTAGGTTGGCAGGAGCAGAGACCGAGCAACAGGAGCTCACCCCATCTTGGGGATTCGAACCACTGACCTTCCGATCGGCAAGTCCTAGGCTCTGTGGTTTAAGCCACAGCGCCACCCGCATCCCACGTCAGTAAAGATACTGACCCCTAAAATGCAACCTGCTTCTATTGGAAGATAATCCTTATATATTTTTTCTCCGCAGGCAGATCTCTATAAAAAACAGGTTTGACGTCACATCCTAGCAGCAGGTGGTTTCTTCAAGCCTGCTTAATCTGTGGCATTACATTTAAGAGTCCCAGGGACCACCACTTGACATCTTTGTTATGTGTGATGGCTTACAGTGTGGATGGCTGCATCCATCTCTTAAAAATAGCACACAAGCATTAAAAGAGATACAGTAAATGTCCAATTCAGTGGTTGGACAAAGTTCCCCATCAAATGCAAAGTGGGGGGAAAGTCTTGTTGCAGCAATTTTTATCCAAAATGCATTTAAGAAGCAGTAAACCCCTTTCAATACAGGGGAACTTACATGTGCATAAATATACGTATGGTTCTCATGTAGCTTGTGAATTTTATCCAAACACCTAGAAGAGTAGTGCAAAAAAAAGGGGGGGAATGCAAATCATTCTAAAGCCAATTTCAGGAGCACATTTGCAGAGTATGTATACGAGTCAATACCCAAACATCAGACATAGACATTTAATATACATGTATCATTTCCAATTAGATTTATTTTGAGAAGAAAGAAATCTCGTTATATTTTGCAGCAATACAAGCCTGAAGACACGATCCATTTTCTTTCAAATTCCCGGAACATGGTTTCCTGCAACAAGAACACATGCGATCCCACTTTCTTTCTATATCATCTATTCATTACCTCTCGGTTGAAACACAATTGCTTTGGTTTTCTATTTTCAGGAAATTAACACGTATTTGGCCTTCTCTCTTTAGGGGGCATTGAGGGCATCGATTATTCGGTGGAGCTCAGCACTAATCAATTGGTGGAGAGAAGCATCTAGGCCTTCTATGTTGAACGGGGCCTGCTTTTCCCCCTGTTTTTCAGGGAAGCATTTGATTCTTGGATTAATTGGTGGAGAGGAGCACTGCTGCGGATAATGTGATTTATTCGCCCTTTTCTTTGAATGATGGCATTGATGCTTTCCACTAATCTCCTGAGAGAATCATTGGTCCCTTCGCCTTCTCTCTTGTTTGCCCCCTTCATCCCTTCGTCTTCTGCTGTCAGGGACGAATCACTGAAGCCATCAACTGGAAAGAGAAAATGGTGTTGTTAATAATAATAAATAATAATAATAATAATAATAATAACAACAACAAATTTAAAACACTTAATTGTAAAAGCAGCATAAAATACATTATAAAAACTTGAATAAAAATAAAATTCAAAATTCAGAAATCAATTTGGGGGAAATCCCTCTAATAAGCATTAGATAGTCACCAGGGCTAGCTGGCTGAGTTAGTCCTACTTGGGCCAGCAAGAAAGCCAGGGGGAGAATTAGCTGTGGGGTCTCAGAGCATGTATTCTTCATGAAAGGGTAGAGGGAGGGAAGAGAAGGGAAATAAAAGATCAGGCTGAATTCAAATTATAGGCCAGGGGGAATAGCTCTGTCTTACAGGCCCGACGGAAAGAAGTTAAATCCTGAAGCGCC
Organism: Podarcis melisellensis; assembly: GCF_964234715.1. NCBI lineage: Eukaryota > Metazoa > Chordata > Lepidosauria > Squamata > Lacertidae > Podarcis > Podarcis melisellensis. Next base: position 6,715,295 of record NC_138530.1, on the reverse strand, counting down.
CTAGTCTCATGGGACAGAGCATTCCACCAGGCTGGGCCATCACTGAAAAGGCCCTGGCCCTGGTGGAGGATAGTCTGACTTCCTTAGGGCCCAGGACCTCTAAACTATGATTATTCATGGACCTTAAGGTCCTCTGTGGGGCATACCATTGAAGGGAGAAGGAAGGGTTAAATAGAATATTATAAGGCAAAGAAGCTAAAAAGCTGCAGTTGTGGTTAGGCAGCTAGCGGAAACCGCAAATGCATCAGCTCTGTAGGCCAGAAGCTGCTTCCTGTTTTCAGCTCTGCAGACTGGGAGCTGTTTCCTGTTTTGTGCTACCTGTTTTAGAAATGTTTTAGAAATACAAGGCATACATGCAGGGGATGAGAAGGGTTTCTCTCAATATTCTCTGTACCTTGTATCTAAGAAATCTGCACCTAAGCTCTATACTTAAGAAGAGTTGGTCACAATATTATCGGCACATAGTGAGTTTTTCGTCAAGCTTACTTCTGCATTTGTGGTCAGTGGCTGTTGGCTAGGTCCGTCTGGCAGGTAGAGAGCCCATTTCCTGCCTTGCATTTCCTGCTTTAGCAAAGAGACACGTACAAGCAGAAGGGGAGGGGGAGTGCTTAGCCAGCAGAAAGACACGTATGTTTAGCAAGCAAAATAGATGTGCCATATAAGGGAATAAGTTGAACATTTGCCAGCTGATTGGGGAAGTCTGGGGAAGGTATGGGAGGGGGAGAATGTTCAGAAAAGTATAAGAAAAGTCTGCTGAAGTACATTGCTTTTACAGCCAGTTATTTACAGGAACTATCCTGCTGACTGTCTCTGCGCACAGACTGTCTCTGTGCACAGATTTCAATAAACTTTTTCTCCAAAGAAGATTTTGCTTTCCTGGTACTTTTGTTCCCTCCAAGGTCCGGGGATGGCGTGGCTGATGGATCCCTAGGTAAATAAGGCTTCACCATGAGAGGCGGTCCCGTAAAAATGAGGGCCCAAAGCCACAAAAGGCTTTAAAGGTCAAGACCAGCACCTTGAACTTGACCCTATACTCCACTGGGAGCCAGTGCAACTGGTAAAGCACTGGGTGAATATCCTCCCATGGCAGGGACCCTGTGAGGAGCCTCGCTGCAGCATTCTGCACCCGCTGGAGTTTGTGGGACAGTTTCAAGGGCAGCCTCGCTTAGAGCAAATTTCAGTAGTCAAGCCTGGAGGTGACCGTAGCATGGATCACTATGGCCAGATCAGAGTGGGAAAGGTAAGGGACCACCTGCTTAATGCGGTGAAGATGGAAAAATGTTGCCTTGGCTGTTGCTGTAACCTGTGCCTGCATGGAAAGGGAGGCATCAAGGATTACACCCAAACTCTTAATGGAAGGCACTGGCACTATCTCCTTTCTTCTTATTTGAATTCATTAGTTCAGATGCTATCCTTTGGAGCAGCAGAAAACAAACTTGCTCCATCTTGTTGTCTGTGACAACTTTTGAGATATTTGAAGGTGGCTAGCATCAGATCTCTCCTGCCAACCTAGCAGTTCAAAAGCACATCAAAGTGCAAGTAGATAAATAGGTACCTCTCCGGTGGGAAGGTAAACGGCGTTTCCGTGCGCTGCTCTGGTTCGCCAGAAGAGGCTTAGTCATGCTGGCCACATGACCCGGAAGCTGTACGCCAGCTCCCTCGGCCAATAAAGGGAGATGAGCACCGCAACCCCAGAGTCCGCCACGACTGGACCTAATGGTCAGGAGTCCCTTTACCTTTACCTGTACTAGCATCAGATCTCAGTCTCCTCTTTTTCAGGGACATTATTGCAATAAATCAGAGAGAGAGAGAGAGAGAGAGAGAGAGAGAGAGAGAGAGAGAGAGAGAGAAAGAGAGAGAATACTCAGGCAACTACTGATAATCCGTGTGCACTTCTTCAGTATCTGAAGAAGTGTGCATGCACACGAAAGCTCATACCAAGAACTAACTTAGTTGGTCTTTAAGGTGCTACTGGAAGGAATTTTTTTTGTTTTGGTAAAAATTGAGCAATTTATAAAGACTAATGGTTTGCAGCAGATACTGGAAGATAAAAAGATCCTACTAAAAGGTTCAGTTACAAGGCAGGAAATGGAACAGGCAATAAACTCAATGCAACTTGGCAAGACCTGATGGTCAATCAGTGAAATATTACAAGACACTGAAAGATTGGCTTATTCAACCCCTGGTAGAAGTATCTAATTTGATTTTACGAGGGGGCAAAGCACCTGAAACCTGGAAGGAAACTTATATCACTCTGATTCCTAAACAGGGTCAAGATAGATCCAATGTTAAAACCTATAGACCAATCTCCCTACTCAATGTGGATTATAAAATTTTGGCAAATATAATGGCTAACAGGCTAAAGAAGGTTTTATCTAAGTATATCCACAAGGACCAGGCAGGATTTCTGCCTGGAAGACAAATGAAAGACAATATTAGAAATGTGGTGGATATCCTGGAAAAGCTGGAAGCAAGAAAGAGTTGTAAAGGAATGTTAATGTTTATTGATGCAGAGAACGCCTTTGACAATGTATCTTGGAGTTTTATGCTATATAATTTTGAGAGTATGGGGGTGGGCCAAGATTTTTTAAATGGAATTAAAGCAATCTATCAGGAACAAAAGCTAAAATTATTGTAAATAATGTGGTTTCAGAGGAAATTAGAATTGAGAAGGGAACCAGGCAAGGGTGCCCACTTTCCCCTCTGCTGTTTATTTCGGTTCTAGAGGTCTTGCTAAGTATGATTAGAAAGGATGAACAAATTAAAGGTATTACAGTAGGATCCAAACAATATAAATTAAAAGCCTTTGTGGATGATCTAGTATTGACATTACAAGACCCAGACTCCAGTGCAGTTAAAGCACTGGAGCTGATACAAGAGTTTGGACAGGTAGCAGGATTTAAACTAAACAAAAGCAAAACCAAAGCATTAGAGAAAAATCTGGATAATGATGAAAGAAAATCACTACAAGAAAAGACGGGCCTAGATATTGTGAAAAAAGTTAAATACTTGGGGGTGAATCTGTCTGGGGAAAATCTGAATAAAGACAACTACGAGAAATTATGGAATGAAATTAAGAGAGATTTGGAGATAAGGTCAAATTTAAAATTGTCACTAATGGGCCGGATTTCAGTGATTAAGATGAATGTGCTGCCAAAGATGCTTTTTTTGTTCCAAGCCCTCCCAGTTATAGACAATGTAAAATGTTTTAAAGAATGGCAGAAAGCTTTATCTAGATATATCTGGCAGGGGAAGAAAACCTAGAATTAAATATAAATTCCTTACGGACTCTAAAGAAAGAGGGGGATTTTCCCTGCCAGATTTAAAAATTTATTTTGAAGCAGCAGCATTCTGCTGGATTAAAGAGTGGATGCAACTGGAAGATACAGATCTATTAGATTTGGAGGGTTTTGACAATGTGTTTGGTTGGCATGCATATCTAGGGTATGATAAGGTAAAGGCCCATAGTGCCTTCAAAAATTAGGTAATTAGGAAATCATTGTATAATGTTTGGATAAAATATAAAGATCTTTTAGAAAGAAAGACACCCAGATGGCTTTCACCAATGGAGGCAAAGGCCCAGAAAAAGTTAAATATGGACACCAAATGGTTGAGATATTCTGATTTACTGTTGGAAGATGAAGAAGGATATAAATTAAAACCATTTGATCAAATTAAAGATAAGTTAGATTGGTTACATTATCTCCAGATTAATGAATTGTATAAAATCGATAAGAGAAATGGTTTTGCTTCTGAAAAATCCAAGTCGGAGATGGAGTTGTTTGATAATAAAGGCAAAAATTTATCGAAAATGTATAAGTTATTGTTGGAGTGGCATACAAAAGATGAACGAGCTGATTCCTGAACCTTGTAAGGGTGCGGACACTCAGCTGCACCCAGCCACTTGGGAGGCGTATAAATCATAAAATTATGATGATGATTATTACTGCTCCTGGGATTTTTTCTGCACAGCTGAAAAGCCTATATCTTGCAGGTTGTTAATGCAAGGAGAGAAGAATTAGCAGATAATGCACCCACAGAAACACATAACTGGCAACTATGTCAGTTTTCATTCCATTCTACTGAAGGTTCCCCTATGCTTTCAACATCTGCTAATCAGAATTACAGCTGTTCTGAGCTTCAGAAATAGATTGTCATTTGTGCCCTCTCTGAGAATGGTATTTTCTGGAATCTCCCCAGTAGTGTTGCCAATGTGTCTTGCTCAGCTCACACCCAAATTTTCTGGCTATAGTCTTTCTCAGCTATCAGCCAGGTGAGGAGGGGGTAAGGCCCACCCATTTGGCCAGGGGAAACAATCTCTTCATTGGCTATGAAACTTGCTGGGTTAGGTCCATAATGGAATCCTTCATCAGATTTCTACTCTTCCTAGATCCAGGACCTCTGGAATTAGAAAGGACTTGGGGATCATGCACGCTAACTCTTCTAAACTCACAGCAATATAAATGACCACCATGGAACCTGCCTTGTGGCTCAGTCAGTATCCTGAACATTTCTGCTTTTGCAAAAGCCATGTATTCAATTTCAATATTAAATATATTGTTAAATACTTTCCTCCTCCTCCACCCCTTTTTAAGCAGCCAGATAGGAGAGGGAGCAGCCAATTCATACTGTTGTTCCGCCTACAGCAGTTTCTCAGGGTCTCCGGCAGGGGAAATACCTGGGACTGAACCTGCGACCTTCTGCATTTCCAGCAGATGCTCCCTTCCTGTGCCCTCTTACCTGCAACAACATGGAAGAGGATGAAGACCAGAGTAAAGCTCAGGTAGAGGAATCTCATGACAGCAGTTTCTTCTGAGATCTCTGCCAAAGGGAAGGCACTCTAAGGCAGAAGGAAGTGGAGTTTGGATGGAACAAGGAGGTTCTCTCTACTTATAGTGTTGCAGTACCAAATCCGGTAACTGTCAGCATAGCACCTGAACCCTCCAGGCCCCTTTCTCTTAAATCATCCTAAGCCATTTATTTATCTTGCACATCAGCCTAAGATTTACCCACACCATCACCTTTCTCATATATTGACAATCTGTCCTGTGCTCCAGGCTACAAACAGGAATTTCGTGCAACTCTCAGCATCCAAACTCTTCTCTCTTAACTCATCCTATGCAATTTATTCATCTTGGAGGACTTCCTAATATTTACCTGCAGAACAGCCTTTCTCCTCCTTTCTTTCCATATCAGTTAAGAGATTTCCTGTCATCTCATAAGAGCTGTTGCCAACTTCACGGAGCCTGGATAGAAAGGAAGTGGAATTTCAGGAAAAGCTCGGCTGTAATGCAGTTTGATACAACCTCTTCGGGTTGGACTGTTCAGTTTGACTGCAGTAGCCATACCTACCAAGAAAGAAACTTTTCAGTGAGCTTTTCTCCTGGCCTGCACCTTTTGGGATGCATTTTGCTTAACAGGCTTGTTTTTGTGTTTCGTGTAGTTTTATGTCCATTGCTGCCATTATAGGCTTCCCACACAAACACCCACATAAATCAATGACTTCATCCCCTCATTCATAAGTTATAAACACAAGCAAGAACAAGAAATGTAAGAATTAACAAAAAGAAAGAAAACACCAAGAAGATATAAGGAGACAACTGTTAGCAGAAAAATTGTTTAAATTGTTTTGATCAGTTCTACTCTGCTTTTCAGCCAAAAGGTTCCCAGAGTGGCTTATGTACAATTTAAAAAAACAAAAAACCAAACATGGCACAGGAAGGGAAGAGGAAAACTAAAACCTGAACTGCTTACCAATTTGTAGACAATCATGGCCAGCTGACCCAGTTCCGGGCCAGGAGGTGCCTAATTCAGGTTGGCCTCCAGCAAAAGCAGATGCCATGAGCCCTACTTCCTATCTCTCCCCAAGAGGCAGTCTGGTGGAGTGGTCCATTAGGAGCTCCATCTTTCCTGCACTGCTTGCATCCCCCCTGGGGAAGCTCAGGCTTCCCCTTTCCGACTCCTTCTGTTATGTACTGAGTCAAATAGGATCCAAACTGCAGCACTCTGATTGGTCCTAGAACAATAGGATCCAAAAGGCAGCAGTCTGATTGGTCCTAGAACAATGCAGCAGTATGATTGGTTGGCAGGAACCACCCAATCATGCTGCAGATTGAAGTGAATCCACAACCTGATTGGCTTACAGTAGAATTCCGGAATTAGCCAATCATGTGCAGCCCATTGTGTAAATAATGTATATAAAGCAGATACTTTGAGGGGACTTTCATTCATTCCTCCTCACCACTATGAGCTGAATAACGAGCATGAAATCACTTTGCGACTCTGAGTATATTTCACCTTCCTTGGAGGTTTATAAGCAGAGGTTGGATGGTCATCTGTCATGGATGCTTTAGCTGAGATTCCTGGATTGCAGAGGTTTCAGTAGATGAGCCTTCGAGTCTCTTCATGAGAAATGTTGCATTTTCTGATTGCTTTCCCAGACTAAATAATGCTTTTAATTATTGCTTTTTTCTTCATTCTGATTTCCTGATCTACACTGTACATCTTCACTGGAGTAAGCAGAAGAAGGACTTTGCTCCTGCTAAAGGAAATAGTGATCAATCACTTTATATATCAGAGTAGCTGATAATACACTCAGAGCATATTTACCTGAATTAAGGAGATCTGAATGTAATAGATAAATAAAGAAGGTCCCTCTAAACCTGACCCCAAAATGATGATGTTGACCACAGCTTCAGTCAAATAAGGACTTTCCATGCCTGTCCATCAAAATCAGTGACCATGTTGCTGTCCAGGAGAAGGTGTCTCCTGAACTCTGGGCTATGGTAAGGCCAGGCAAAACTGGGGGGAAGCCCAGTTTCCGTAATTTCTTGCAGGAATATCCTCAGACAACCAAACATTAACACAGGGGACATGGATGGATTGTTAGATAACAAAATCTCAGACCCTCCAACATTCGGCCAATTAAACTTGGGACGTGCGTCTTTCAGTGCCATACTCCCGGGCAAATGAGCTCAGGCTTCCCCTCTCCAACTCACTGTCATTGTCTCCTCCTCCTCCAGTGGAGGCAGCATTGGGCAGAGGAAGCATGGCTAATGGGTCCAGTGGGGGCAACCTGACCTGCATCACCAGCAGCTCCCCCTCCTCCATCTCCATGGGCTCCAGCACAGCCACCTTTTTTCAACCAAAGACATTCATCTGGGTGCTGAACTTTCAAAGGAGCTGAGCATCAAAAATGGGACATCCAATCAGAAGCTAGGATAGCTTCTGTAACCTGGGATGTCCCAATTGAATCAAGACTGTTGATGGATACGCAATCTCCGTTTCTAGTCGTTTTGACCTCAGGCATAGCGGACTACTTACCCTTCGATTGTTGTTGGACTACAATTCCCAGCAGTATAAACTGCCATTCCCACATGCCCTGGTTTATTCTGTGTGGGTTGAAGCCAAAGAGAGAGGGAGAGGTAATTATTAGCAGCATGAGGATGAGCTGAGCCCACTCATGGTAGCCACTGACACTACCTCCCGCCTTAGAAAAAGGACACTAATTTCCTCAGTCCATTTCACTGCCCGCTACCCCAACCTGGTTTCCTACCATGGTTTTCCTACCATCCTTTCCACTTCTGATTTATTTCTCCTCCCTGGATGTATACCTGAAGAAGAATCTCTACCCCCCCCCCCATCATTCAGCCCAGACACGGAGGTCCAGCTCCAAGGAACTTCTGGCATTTCCTTCATTGGGAGAGGGGAGGTTACAGGGAAGCAGGCAGAGGGCCTTTTAGGTAGTGGTGACTAAGGAACGAAGGGCATCAGCCTGGTATTGGTGCCCCTTAGTTCCTTAGTCACCATTGGGACACATAGGCTCATGAGAGAAATTGATACACATCCCGTTGAGTTCCTTGGGGGAAAATTGGGAGAGAATTGTCTAAACAAATAAATTAAAAGTGGTCTGGATATGTGTTCCTATGTGTTGAACTTTAGATATCCTTTTCTGCTCATATTTTATATTACTTCGCATCTGCAATTATAATTGGCTATGTATGTTAATTAAAGATGAAAAGAACAAAAGACCCAGATCAAGATTGAACCTGAGATCTTGATCATTAGGCAACCATAGCCCTCCTGACTCTTCATTTTCTTCCCTACCTCCCATCTCACACTCCCTGGCACCTCCCTAAGTTCCTTCTCTAATTCAGAGATTCCTGAAACTCCCCCTTCAGAAAATTCTTAGTCCTTCTCAGAGTACACCCATGAAAATCAATGAAACTGGGGTGCATTCAGCAGCATTAAATACCACTCTCAATGACCTATTGGCACCTACAAGGAAATAACTCCTTAAAAATCAGCTCCAGTTAGGTCATGACTCCAGTCTTGGTTGAGTTCAGCCTATCCCACCTGTGTTCACAGCACCAACTTGGCAGTGAAACCCAAGTTCTGCCTGGGTGCATGAAAAGCAATGCCTGCAGTTATCTGCTCCTGGGACCCGAGGATAAGAACTTCAGTGAAGAGGGATCTTGGGCAGATATGATACGCTTCCACTGGAGGTGGGTCATATTTAGTCAGAGATGCTTTTTTAAAAAATGAAAAAATACAATTTCGCAATTGCAGTTTAATTTGCGTTTAATTAGATGAACTTTATTTCATTGCCTGCTTTCACAAATGGATTGATCAGGACCACTTCCACAAGCAAAGATCCAGAAGAATCAGCGTAGCAATCAGGCTTTCACACCTATGGATGTGGGCTGCTCACTGATGTCACTCAAGGGCACAGCATTGCGCATTGAAGCCACAGTAAACTGGAAGATTTAGACCAGACGGGCAGCATTTGGTGATTCCCTTCTGGCAGAACCCTCCATTTCCTCACACACTGATGATTATCCTGAATAAAAGAAAGAAGGAAATCTGTAATCGATTGCACTTTCATGAGCCTGGAGTCAGATTGCTCACCTTCAGGAGATGAGGGAGGATCATAAAATTGTAGTGCTGGAAGGACTCAATGGAACATTTAAGGAATCTGTAGCAGAAAGGAAGAGGACATGCAGGTCCAGCCCCAGAAGACCTCTCAGAGGAATTTGCAAGATCAATGGCAACACCCCCTGGCCAATCCTGGATGTCAGGATGAGAGTCACTGACTCTGAGGACTCCACCGCACAAAGACCCAGGGAGACCTGAGGATCCCCTACTCCATTGATGTAGGAGGTGATGGAAAAGGCTGGACCCTCAAAGTGACACAGAATCTTGCAGGAAAGGTGGTGCTAACTATTATTTTATCTTTTATGCTGATATTTATATTGCACCTTTCTTCCAAGGAGCTCCATGTGGCGGAGATAATTCTCTCGGCTCCATTTTATCTTTACACCCACCCTGTGAGATAGTTTAGGCTGAGAGGCAGTGACTGGCCAAAGGTGAGCTTCACAGCCAAGTGGGGGCTAGAACCCTGATCTGCCAGGTCCTCCTCCAGCACTCTAACCACCACACCACACTGTTTCCTATTAGGCTGCTGCTGCTGCTGCTGCTGCTACAAAATAAAGCATCCACTTCAGCCCGTTCTGAGGGCAGCCTGCACCCTGTCTCCTTTTGCCCCAGTTTTGCCTGGCCTTGCCATAGCACAGAGCCCCCCCCCCACACACCTTCTCCTGGACAGAAAGATGGTCACTGATTTAGATGGACAGGCATGGAGAGGAAAGTCCTGATTTGACTGAAGCTCTGGTCAATAGCATCATATTTTTGATAGAATGGTCATGTTCAGAGAGACGTTATTTATTTATCTACTGTTTTTTTATTTCTTTTGCCAAAAAGAAAAAAAAGAAAAACAAAGTAATGGTTCACCAGGACTTACATATAGCAATTTTGAAACAGGAAGAGGAAACAGCGCCTGACTTATAATCAAAAAAGGCATGGAACAAAAAATTATTTTCAAATAAATAGCATACTAAAAATAGTTTAATTTGAATGGTTCTATATGAAGTGCTTAGATGAAGTAATATTTGTGATCCACCAGTTTCCTTTGGGAAGAAGAACAGGATAAAAATTGAAGTAATAAATAAACCTTCGTAAATAAAAATTTGTTTAGTTTGTTTTATAGGGGGGGAATAAGATTTGGAGGAGAAGGAAATAATCATACTAAAATGTGAGTTATTAGCATCAAGTTCAGTGAATGAACAGTTGGATGGAGAGTCAAAAGTGACCTGGAGATCAACTAGTCCCACCCTTGCTCAATGCAAGATCTTCAATGACAAGATCCCTCATAGATAGTCCCTCAAAACCTGCTTCTCTGTCATTTCCACCACTAAAAATTTTGTGATTCCCAGCTGTAATGGTTGAGTGAAAAGAAAAGAAAGGTTAAAAACTAAATGAAAAATAAGGGAGAGGATTTGCTGAATTAACAATTAGAAATTGGAATACAGAAAGGGGAGGTATGAGGAAGTCGGGGAAGTAAGTTATAAGAAAATAAGGGATTGAAACTATACTTGTTTTTTGTGTGTTTTGTATGTATTGTTGTTTTGTTTTGTTTTTATATAATTTTTGAAACTTCATTTTTTTAAAAATAATATTATTAAGTTTTTGTTTAACAATAAAAAACATACATAATAACATAATATTTTCCAATATCCACATTTCATTCTCATCCTTGGACTTCCTCACAACTCTTGTTCCTGCATTCTAAACTCATAAATTTTACCAGCAAATTATTAACTTGGTTCAATTCATATAATATAATTTTCCAATATTAATATCTCAAATTTTGGAATTTAAAATCACTCTTATTGAAGCTTAATTATAAAATATTATTTATCCAAAATTTATCTTTTCTTCTTCCAATTACATTTTAGTTTGTATTCTTTATAACTAATTTGTTGAAGCCATACTTTTACTAATCTTACATCTTTCTTAACATTCATACAATTTACAATATTTTTGTAAATAGTCCTTAAATTTCTTCCAGTCCTCCTCCACCAGTTCTTCTCCCAGGTCTCGGATTCTGCCAGTCATCTCCGCCAGTTCCATATAGTCTATCAGTTGCATCTGCCATTCTTCCAGTGTGGGCAAATCTTGAGTTTTCCAGCATTTGGTGATGAGTATCCTTGCTGCTGTTGTAATTTTTTTTTGTATGTATGTATTGTTGTTTTGTTTTGTTTTTATATAATTTTTGAAACTTCAATAAATATCTATTTTTTTAAAAAAAAATACATTTCTGGGGAAGTTCATTGACTGTGAATGGAACGTCTTTTGACAGATAGTTAAAGAAGAGAAACAAATTGATTCCAATGTTGCCTTTTGCATTTAAAAGAAACAAAAAGTTTGAAAAATGAAAGTAATTTTCTTTTGTTGGACCTGCTATCAAAAGATGGATACAAATGGAAATTGTCTCCTCTAGAGGGAGCTTGTTAAATTGTTGCTGGAGTCGATCTGGGGATTTCACAGCTGTGGAGATTAGGATAGTGGGACCAGACTCTGACCTTGAATAAAAATGTGTTCAGAAGAAGTTTTGGTGCTTGCTTTTTGCAAGACAAGCACTTTGTTGGAGCAGATGCATGAGAAGATGGATTTGATGACTGTTGCAGTTCAAAATTTTGGACAAACAGTGAATACAGTGGTGCCCCGCAAGACGAATGCCTCGCTAAACGAAAAACCCGCAAGACGAAAGGGTTTTCCGATTTTTTAGCGGCTTCGCAAGACGAATTTCCCTATGGGCTTGCTTCGCAAGACGAAAGCCCATAGGGAAATCTCCGGGGACAGCGGGGAAGCGCAGCGCGCCTTCTCCTCTGTTCCCGGACCTGTCCTAAGGCTTGGTGGGACGTCCGGGAACAGAGGACAAGGCGCGAAGGGCTTCTCCTCTGTTCCCGGGGCTTGCGGTGGGAGGAGGGTTTTTCCTCCCCACCGCCAACATTCAGAACAGCATTCTGAATGTTGGCGGTGGGGAGGAAAGCCCTCCTCCCACTGCAAGCCTTCAGGACAGGTCCGGGAACAGAGGGGAAGGTGCGCAGCGCTTCTCCTCTGTTCCCGGGGCTTGCGGTGGGAGGAGGGTTTTTCCAATAAAAATTGAGAAAGATGGAAAGAATTTGCTGAAACAAATAATTAAACTAGAAAACAAAAAGGAAGGTGTGAGGAGGTCGATGAAACAAGTAAATGAAAGCTAAAGAGATGGAATATTGGATGTGTGTTTTATTTTTTTATTGTTATTGCTGTATTTTTCTTTCTATTTTTCTTTCCCCCCCTATTTATTTCTTATATATTGTAATGTATACGTTGTTAATTTTTTGCTGTTTGTTTTCTTTTTCTCCTTTCTGTAATCTCTAAACTCTTAATAAATATCATTTTTTTAAAAAACAAACAAAAGAGGTTGCTTCAAACTGCATTTCAGCAAAGCTCTTAAGGGACATTCCACTTCCTTTCCATTTAGGTGCTGTGAAGTTGGCAGCAGCTTTCATGAGATTACATGTTAATTGTTATGGAAATAAATTCATGTTAATTGTTATGGAAATAAAACAGCAGAGCCTGGAGCACAGGACAGATTGTGAATATAGGAGAAAGGTGGTTCTGCGGGTAAATAAATATAAAGATAAATAAATGTTCTACAATGAGTTAAGAGACAAGGGCCTGGAGGATTCAGATGCTGACAGTTGCTGGAAATACCTGTTTGCAGCTTTCCCCAAAGGAATGTTTCTTACTTTTTTTAAAAAAAGATTTTTATTAAAGTTTCAAAAATTTTATAATAACAAGACAAAACAACACAATAATACAAACAACCAAAAAAAGGTATAATTTCAATCCCATATTTTCTTGTAACTTATTTCCCTGACTTCCTCATACCTCCCCTTTCTGTATTCCAATTTCTAATGTATTAATTCAGCAAATCCTTTCCCTTATTTTCCATTTTTAGTCTCTCTTTTTCTTTATTACATATTCATTATAGCTGAAAACCACATACTTTCTAAACCAACGTCATTCTAACATTCATTAATTTTGCAATATTTCTTAAGATAGTCCTTAAATTTCTTCCAATCTTCTTCTGCTGTCTCTCTTCCCTGGTCTCGGATTCTGCCAGTCATTTCTGCCAGTCCCATATAGTCTATCACCTTCATCTGCCATTCTTCTAAGGTGGGTAGATCTTGTGTCTTCCAATACTTTGCGATGAGTATTCTTGCTGCTGTTGTAGCATACATAAAGAATGTTCTATCCTTCTTTGGCACCAATTGACCGACCATACCCAGGAGAAAGGCCTCTGGTTTCTTCAGGAAGGTATATTTAAATACCTTTTTCATTTTATTATATATCATTTCCCAGAAAGCCTTAATCTTTGGGCATGTCCACCAGAGGTGAAAGAATGTACCTTCAGTCTCTTTACATTTCCAACACTTATTATAGGTAAGTGGTAGATTTTTGCAAGCTTGACTGGGGTCATGTACCACCTATAAATCATTTTCATAATATTATCTCTTAGGGCATTACATGTCGTAAATTTTATACCGGTGGTCCACAACTTTTCCCAGTCAGCAAACATAATGTTATGACCAATATCTTGTGCCCACTTAATCATGGCTGATTTCACCGTTTCATCCTGCGTATTCCATTTCAACAGCAAGTTATACATTTTTGACAAATTCTTAGTATTGGGTTCTAACAGTTCTGTTTCCAATTTTGATTTTTCCACCTGGAAACCAATTTTCCTATCCAACTTGTAAACCTCCATTATTTGATAATAGTGAAGCCAGTCTCGCACTTTATCTTTTAATTTCTCAAAACTCTGTAATTTCAGTTTGTCCCCTTCTTGTTCCAAAATTTCCCAATATTTCGGCCATTTGGACTCCATATTGAGCCTTTTCACAGTGTTTGCCTCCATTGGCGACAACCACCTTGGAGTTTTATTTTCTAGCAAATCTTTATATTTAATCCAGACATTATATAATGCTTTCCTGACAATATGATTTTTAAAAACTTTGTGAGCTTTAACCTTGTCATACCACAAATATGCATGCCACCCAAAAATATTGTTAAAACCTTCTAAGTCCAAAATGTCTGTGTTCTCAAGAAGCAGTCCGTCTTCCAACCAGCCGAAAGCTCCTGATTCATAGTAAAGTTTAAAGTCTGGCAGGGCAAATTCCCCCCCCCCCTTTCCTTTGCATCAGTTAAAATCTTAAATTTTATTTTGGGTTTCTTGCCCTGCCAGACAAATTTGGAAATGTCTTTCTGCCACTTCTTGAAACAGTCCATCTTGTCCACAATTTGCAATGTTTGAAACAAAAACAACATTCTAGGTAATACATTCATCCACCCCAGCTTGACCCTTCCAGGGAGAAGGAAGTGGAAGACAGTTTAGATTTACAACAGGGTCTTGAGGGAGGTCACAACTCAGAGGCGGGGGGGGGGGGGCGGAGTTGGGAAATAATGGGAGAGGAGGAGAAGGAGGAAGCACCAGGAAGAAATCACATTGACAAAAGACGGAACTCTACAGTGCCATCTGGTGTCACAGTGTTACAATGCATTTAAAACACTTTAAAAAACCCCACAAAAACTAATGTAGCTGAGTCTACATATATTAATTTCTATCTTCTCTCATTATGAATTATATGTTTTTAAAGGCTTTAAATGAGGTACAGACTGTCAGAATACGCCTCTGGGGGCCCCCGCAGCCCCTGGGATGAGACAAACCTCTCCGGGCATCTTCCTGGTGTTGCGCAGCTCTGGGACGTCCACAAATCATCAGTCCCGGAGCGCTCCAGGGACACATAGCAGATGCCTATGTGCACACACACTCAGCAGAGATCAGCAGAAACGAAGTGGAGATTGGTGTGCTCATTCTAAGCAGAATTTCAGGACAAACGTTCATGGTGTCCTCTCACTCTAGCTCTGAGAGAGAACAGAACAAGAAAAAGAACAAAACGCAGCAGAGCAGAAGAGATAAGGCCAACTTCCGTTCCCACACTTTCCAAGCCTAGGAAAGTAAACATGGACATGTGACATAACAGACACATAACCAGCAACGGGAGGAGGGAAATCCTGACAGAGTACCTAAAAGTGTTTGTTTGTTCTATCTCTATAAACTGTCATCTTCCAGACTCACAGCAAGGGGAAGTCATGAAGTGACACACCTCACACCTGCAAACTGAAATATACTCAGAGTCCTGCGGTGATTTCATGCTCTTTATTGCAACTTGTAAAACAGTGATTGGATTTCCCCCAAAACCTCCGGCATAACCTACAGTCATACCTCGGGATAAATACGCTTCAGGTTGAGCGCTTTCAGGTTGTGCCCTGTGGCAACCTGGAAGTAACGGGTTTCGCTGCTTGCGTATGCGCAGATGGCCAAAATGACATCACACACATGCGTGGAAGTGGCGAGATGCGACCCGTGCACACGCAGACGCGCTGTTGCATCTTACATTCTGTTCAGGATGCGAACGGGGCTGTGGAATGGATCCCATTCGCATCCTGAGGTACCACTGTACATTATTTACACAATGAGTCCTGTCTGATTCTGCTTCCCTCCTGGAGCCTGATTGGGCTGCTACTGCAGGCCAATCAGTTGTTGCATTCTAGGATCCTACCAGCCTGATAGGCTGATTAACGTCCTCCTGGGGTCTGATTGGGCTGCTGCTGCAAGCCAATCAGTTGTTGCATTCTAGGATCCTACTTGCCTATTGTTCTAGGATCCAAGCTTAGTACATTGTTGTTGTTTAGTTGTTTAGTCGTGTCCGACTCTTTGTGACACCATGGACCAGAGCATACCAGGCACTATTTTTAACCAAGGTGCCACCACACAAGCAGAAAAGTGCAGTGGAATTGTGTGGGTGTGTGATATCAAAGCATGTGAGTGTGTCTTTGCGTCCTGGGTCGTAGTTCTCTAGATGAGGGGAAGAATTGGGACGGGGCAGGACGAGCTGTGATGGGATTGCTTTGTGGGTCAACGAGGACCCTCTATCTGTGGAGAAGGTGGATAAAGGGAAGTTAGTCCATCTCGCTCATAAGGCTAGAACTTGTGGACATCCAATGAATGCTGGAAATTTCAGGACAGGGAAATGAAAAGACATACTCCACAGCTCATGGTTAAACTGTGGAACTCCCTGCCAGTGATGGCCACCAGCTGGGATGGCTTTAAAAGAGGGTGGAGGAGGACTACCAATGGCTAGCAGCCACGATGGCTTTGCTCTGCCTTCACAGCTGGAGACAGCGATGCTTCTCAATCCCCATTACTGGAAGTTGCAGGAGGGGAGAGGGCTCCTGTACATGTATCCTGCTTGTGGGTCTGGCTGGCCAAATGCACAGAAGAATAAGAATAAGAATAAGAATAAGAATAAGAATAAGAATAAGAATAAGAATAAGAATAAGAATAAGAATAAGAATAATTTATTTATACCCCGCCCATCTGGATGAGTTTCCCCAGCCACTCTGGGCGGCTTCCAATCAAGTGTTAAAAACAATACAGCTGGATGGGCCCTTGGCTTGATCCAGCAAAGCACTTCCTATGCTCTTAAGTTCACAGAGGGAGGGGATGAAGAGCCTTTGCAGAACAAGCAAAGGAAAACCTTTGCCATTGAGCATTGCCAGCCTTGTTTGTTGTCGTTTAGTCATTTAGTTGTGTCCACCTCTTCATGACTCCATGGACCAGAGCACACCAGTCACTCCTGTCTTCCACTGCCTCCCACAGTTTGATCAAACTCATGCTGGTAGCTTCGAGAACACTGTCCCACCATCTCGTCCTCTGTCGTCCCCTTCTCCTTGCAATTGCAGTCCAACCACAAGAGGTTGCATCAAACTGCATTACCACAAAACTATTTCACTTCCTTTCCATTTAGGTGTTGTGAAGTTGAGATTACAGGAAATCTGCTAATTGTTATGGAAATAAAACAGCAGGGCCTGGAGCACAGGACAGATTGTGAACATATGAGAAAGGTGGCTCTGCGGGTAAATCTTAGGAAGAGAAATAAATAGTTTAGGATGAGTTAAGAGAAAAGGGTCTGGAGGGTTCAGATGCTGAGTTACTGGAAAAACCTGTTTGCAGCTTTCCCCACCCAGAGGACAAATGTTTGTTTCAACATCTCTTTGGCACAGGAATGATATAAGTAAAGAGAACCTCCTTGTTCCATCCAAA
Organism: Podarcis melisellensis; assembly: GCF_964234715.1. NCBI lineage: Eukaryota > Metazoa > Chordata > Lepidosauria > Squamata > Lacertidae > Podarcis > Podarcis melisellensis. Next base: position 6,698,242 of record NC_138530.1, on the reverse strand, counting down.
CTTGAGGTCCTTCTGCTTTGGAGCGTCTTCCCTTGGGCAGAGATCTGAGAGACAAATCTAGCCATGAGGTTCCTTTACCTGAGCTTTGCTCTGGTCTTCATCCTCTTCCACGTTTTTGCAGGTAAGAGAGCAGTTCAAGCACAGGTGAGGGAGAATCTGCTGCAAATGCAGAAGGTCTCAGGTTCAACTGCAGGTGTTTCTGCAAAGTGCTGGGTTTCCCCCCTGCCAGAAACCCTGGAGATCTGCTGCCTCTCTGTGTAGACAATTCTGAACTACTGTGACTGGGTATAACAGAGCTATGTATCCTATCTGGCTGCCAAAATAGAGAAGAAGAAAAGTGTATCATAATAAAACTGAACTTGAATAATTGACTTTTGCGAAAGCATCAACGTTCAGGCCACAGACTGAGGCACACTCCAGGTTCCATCGTGGTCATTTATATTGTTCAGGCAGGTAGCCGTGTTGGTCTGACACAGTTGAAATAGCACCTTAGAGACCATCTAAGTTTGTTCTGGGTATAAGCTTTTGTGTGCATGCACACTTCTTCAGATACAGATATATTGTTGTGAGTTTGGAGGGGTTAGTGTGCATGATGCCCAAGTCCCTTCTAAATCCTGGATTCAACAAGGGTAAAAATATAATGGAGGATTTCACTGTTGAACTAGCCAGACAAGCTTCTTTGTGAGAAAATGGCCACCATATTTGGCACCTAAAACCCAATGAGTATAACCCAGGCATGTCCAAAGTCCGTTTCAGGGGCCTAACCCAGCTGATCAATTTATTCCATCCCCAATAAAAGTTCAACAACTCCGGAGTAAAAAAAGTTCAACAACTCCAGAGTAAAAAAAAGCTCAATAACCTTTGTTCAATTTATCAAATCTGGAAAAAAAGTTTTGTGCTGTGTGTGGTGGTCAGCTCAGTGGTATCCCACCTTTGTCGCTAGTGAAATATACTCGGAGTTGAGTGTGGATTTCATGCTCTTTATTCAGCTCATAGTAGTGAGGAATGGAAGTTCCCCAAAAACGTCTGCTTTATATACATTATTTACACAATGGGCCCCACGTGATTGGCTAATTCCAGGATTCTCCTGTAGGCCAATCAGGTTGTGGATTCACTTCCACCTGGAGCTGGATTGGGTGGCTCCTGCAGACCAATCAGACAGCCGTATTCTGAATCCTATTGTTCTAGGACTAATTAGACTGCTGCATTTTGGATCCTATTCAATTCTGTACATAACAGGTAGATCAGGCTGAGAGTGAGTGACTGGCCGAAGGCCACCCTGGGAGTGAGGATTTGAACACACTTCCAGAGCTAATGTTAAATACATTAATTCTGGCAAATGACCCACCATAGCCACTAGGCGGCTATGAAAAATATCTGAAACCGAAAGGTCACATTGCCTGCCAGCATTCTTTTCAGCTCCGCTACCCCACTAGAGAGAACTTCTGGGACTAGGCCTGCTCATTTTCTTCCCTGTCTGCTACAGGTTCCTGCATTTCAGGGTAGCATACCCTCCAACATTTCTCCAATGAAAATAGGGACGGCCCATTCCATAATGATAATTTAACCATGTATACCCCACACATCTTATTGGGTTGCCCAACACTCTTGGCAGCTTCCAAAATATGTATAAATACATTATAAAACATTAAATATTATAAAAACTTCAGACAGCTTGGGTGTTGGAATAATTCCATACCCCCCAACATTTCTCCGATGAAAATAGAGACATCCTAAGGAAAAGTGGGATATTCTGGGATCAAATCAGAAACCAGGATGGCTTCTCTAAATCAGTGATATCCCTGGAAAATAGAGACACTGGGGTGAACTAGATGTTATTTTGAGCCCTTCAAGCTCTACAATTCTACACATCTTCTGAAGGTGAGGAACCTGACTTTAGGGCCATCAACGATAGATCTCCTTGTTTCTTTGATGCGGATAAACCACCAACAATGCCTGAGTGTGATAAACAGGGAAGGTTCTGCCAAGAGGATCTCAGCAAACCCTGTCCATCTGGTCGGAATCTTCCGAGTTATTGTGGCGTCAATACACAATGCTGTGCCCTTGAGGGATACCTGTGAGCAGCCCACCTCCATGGTTGTGAACGTCTGATGGCTATGCCAGTTCTTCGGGATCTTTGCTTGTGGAAGTGATGCAAATCTGCCCATGTGTGAAAGCAGACAATGAAATAAATATCAGTTTGCTCAGATGAATAAACACAAAATAATTTCACAATGTTGAAATTGAATGTGTATTTTTCTTTTTCAAAAGCGCCTTCTGCTAAATATGACCCAACTCCAATGAAAGAACATCTTATCTGCTGAAAATCCCTCTTTACTGAAGTAGTCTCAGGAACAGAAAATTGTAGCCAGTGCTTTTCATGCACACAGGTTATTGGAACATGGGTGGGACAGGCTGAACTCAACCCAGACTGAAAGCATGACAGAATTGAAGCTGATTTTTAAGGAGCCATTGCCTTGTGGGTGACCACAAATAATTGAGGGTGGCATTTAGTGCTATTGATCATGGCTAGAAAAGACACCTCTATTGGTCTGTCACCCATCCCCCAACTGTATTTCCTGGGTTATGAAGGCACCCTAAAGACGTTAAAGCAAAGATTATGGGATAATGCACACAGTGACTTGAGATCTCGATCACACACGGTCTGTAGTCCGCTGGCAGTAGGAGTACAATATGGGCATGTGTCAGAGCTGCCCAAGGTCCCAGCTCACAGAGGACCAACGCCAGTTCTTGTTATATACAAAAGTCTTTATTAAGGTTCAGTTTCGATTCCAAAGCCGCGGCGCGCAGCTCTACGTCTCAACCCTAGACCGCTGAAGTTCCGTCTGAATCTCCTCCCCCCAGACACCAGTTCAAGACCCTAGCCTTGCTCCACCTCCTCCTTTGCTCCTTTCTCCTCTGGGTCCGTCTGCCCGCTGGGGTGTTGCCCTTTCTGGACTCTTCTGATGCTGAAGAGTCCCCGGATTCTTCCCCCTGCCTCTGGCGTGCTTTAGGACCTGGCTCCCAATCCGTGCTCCCGGCTGTCCCGCGCACCTGTGCATTTGAACTTGGCGCGCGCCCAGCCGGCAACCTTCCTCCTGACCGTTACACTGCTCCTGTCACTGCTTCCCCCTTCGGGGGGGGCTAGCTGGATCTGACTTCCCCTCTATTCCCTCACTCAGCGATAGGGGCGTGGTCAGCCCTGACTCATCTTCTCTTTCCCCTGGAGGGGAAGCCGGTCCTGACACATGGGACTCTTCCCCCCTGCTACGCTCTGGTGGGGAAACTGGTCCCGATCTCCAGCTGCTGCTTTGGGAGTCACCGCTGGCCCCTTGCTTCTGGTGCGTCCCTCCCGGGACCCCCCTTGCTCTGGGTATCGGTGCCCCCTTCTGGGAATCTTCCGAATCACTGGACAGGCTCATGGAATCTCTTGCCCCACTGTCATCCTCACCTACGCTGCCCTCGGATTGTTCCCCTTCGCTCTCCGCTTTCTCTTTCCCCTGTGCCTCTGCTCCTGAACCCCTGACAGCATGTCTTTCAGTTAACATCTTACATTAAAAACTTGACAGTAGCAAATTATCGAAGGCCTTTCACCAAAGCCAGATGAAACGTCTTTCCTTCTGCAGTGTTGGATGGCAGGTTGAGAGGAGTTCCCTACCAGGACAGACTTTGCTCGTGTGCTTAAGACATTGATTCCATAAAACATATTTTGTTGCACTGTGCAAAATATGAGCAAGCCAGGGCTGAACTGATACTACCCTTGTTGGTACCTTTCCCGGGAAAACAAGAGGCTCACTATGTCAGGTTTCTATTGGAAGACCGGACAAACACTAGAACATTAGCAGTGGCAAAGTTTTTATTGGTGGTTGCAGGAACCAATGATCCCTATCTTTTGAACAAAATGCTTGTTTGACCTGGAGGTAGGCTGTATGAATTGTGCATTGCTTTGTAACAATTTGTTGGGTCTCAGGACCGTAATAAAGATGGATTTGATTTCCTATTGAAGTTAATGGACATGGCTGCATTAGGTTTATTTATTTCCATGGGTCTACTCTGAGTAGGACTCAGGAAATTTTTTTGAGGGGTGGGAATTTCTGTGAATGAGAGAAGAGACTCAGAGAGGTTCCAGGGTGTGGAGGAACTGAAGAACCAGGAAGGGCTATTGCTGCCTAGTGATCAAGATCTCAGGTCAATCATCATCTGGGTCTTTCATTCTTTTCAACTTTCATTCATACACATTAATTTATAACTGTCATGGACTGGGCAGAGGAGGAATGGTGGAGCTCGCCACCCCAACTTGACCCTTCCAGGGAGGAGGAAGTGAAAGACTGTTTAGATTTACAACAGGGGCTTGAGGGAGGTCACAGCTCAGAGGCAGATGGGGGGGATTGGGAAATTATGGGAGATGAGGAGGAGGAAGCACTGGGGGGGGGTGGCAACAGCTGATGGACCTAGTGTTTTTAGAAAGCATTCCAGACCCTCCATTTCCCAGAACCTGTTGAGCCTTGAAAGTCTGAGAGCAAAGAGCTCAAAGACAGAGGGCAGGTAGCAGCACCTGTAGAAGTGATGAATGAGGACATGGGAGAGACAGGGGTAGAGGGTGAAGATTCACTCGGGACAACGCCATTATCCAAGAGGCTGGGTTCTATAGTCTCTCTCTGTAATGACTGAATTATAAAAGGACGGTAAGAAACATTTCCTGGCAAGTGGCTGGGGGTTGCTGGCAACAGCCTGACAATAACAAAACAACGTATAATCACAGATGCCAATCAAAATAAAATACAAGTAGAAAAAGATATCTAGAATTAAACACTAGGACCACATTTCCATACAAATTCCAAACACAAATAATAATAATAATAATAATAATAATAATAATAATAATAATAAATCGAAAGGTTCTGAGTAACAAGAATAGCTTTATACTCTCCTATGCCTTCTTACTTCAGTAACTTCTAAGAAGACTTCATTTCTTGGCAAAGGCATTTCCTTGTTGTCTGCCCTCTCTTATTCTCACCATGTATGGCCCAGATTTTAGTTATTCATTCCCTCATGGTTGTTGTTCTCATTTCTTCCCCGGATTTTGGAAGAGGGTTCTGGCATCAGTTAAGAGGTGTTGCTGCTTCAATAAGTTTCTGTATATGCTGGAAGCCACCCAGAATGGCTGTGGCAACCCAGTAAGGTGAGTGGGGTCCAAATAACGAAATTATTATTGTTATTATTTTTTATCATTATGATGTAATGGAACAATGGAGCAAAAAAGGAATAGGACATGCAAGCCCAGCAGGTGGCTATCCCTGAAGCCTTTGGGGTGCAGCGGGACCTTGTGATGCGCTCCAAAGGCTTCGGGTTCCTTTTGCTGAAGCCGGGAGATCAAGACTCTTCTGGCTTCAGCAGAGAGGGAGAGCTATGCACTGGCACTTCAGCAAAGCGGAAGGAGAAATGGAAGGGGCACCATTCCTCCTGCAGCTTCGCTGAAGGGGCACTAAACAGAGAGAGGGAGAATTATGTTTTTCCTGTTCTCCCCCTACTATGGTCCGGTGCATCCTATAGTGCGAAAAATATGGTAAATGGTGTTTCTGTGCACTGCTCTGGTTCACCAGAAGTGGCTTAGTCATGCTGGCAACATGGCCCGGAAGCTGTACGCCGGCTCCCTCGGCCAGTAAAGCAGGATGAGTGCCGCAACCCCAGAGTCATCTGCGACTAGACCTCACCTTTACCTTTAATGGAAGGGGAGAAAAATTAGCAGATAAAGTACTCAAAGACCCAGATAGTTGGCCTCTATGTCAGCCTTCATTCCATTTTTCTGAAGGTTTCAAAACCTGTCAGTCAGAATTACAGCTGTTCTAAACCTCAGAAATAATTTTCCATTTGTGTCCTCCCCTGATATTCACAAGGACTTTCCCTCCAAAAATATCACAAACTGGTGCCAGAATGTGGTGGATTGATCTCAATGCTGGAGTGAGAGAAACCAAAATAGATGGATTGGTCTGAGCTGTGAAGCAGTTTCCCAGATTTCTGGCAGAGAGATTGAACCTGAGACCTTCTGCATGCACTACAGGTGTCCCGTCCCCCCGCCAAGTTTGAGCTTCCCTCTTACCTGCAACAACGTGGAAGAGGATGAAGACCAGAGCAAAGCTCAGGAAAAGGAACCTCATGGCTGCAGTTTCTCCTGAGATCTTTGCCAAAGGGAAGGCACTCTAAGGCAGAACGAAGTTGGATGAAGGAAAGAGGTAGGAGGTTCTCTTTACTTAGAGTGTTGCCATGCCGAAACGATGCTGAAACACACATTTGCGTGCCTGAGGGGGAAATGCTGCAAACAGGTATTTCCTGCAACTGTCAGCATCTGAACCGTCCAGGCTCCTTTTCTCTTAACTCATCCTAGGCCATTTATTTGTCTTGGACACCATCCCAAGATTTACCTGCAGGATAACCTTTTTCAAGTCAACAAGTGCCTGTGTGGAAAGACACGTCATCTACTGTATCCCAGCAATAACAAGTCCTTCAGCAGAAACACACCACACCTCTTCCTTCCCAGCAAGAGCTATTCCTGGTGAAGGAAGGAACCTCATCTGCTCCTTCCCAGAAAAATGACACTGCTTCCCCTGCTCCTCAACAACAGGATCAGGTCCCTCAGCTGAAGGGCAACACTACTGTTTTCACATGTATTGAATCACAGATCACATTATTCAGTTAGATGCTGGGAACAAGTCTTCTTAGAATCATAGAATGATAGAATTGCAGATTTGGAAGGGACCCCAAGTCATCCAAACCAGCCCCTGCAATGCAGGAATCTCGGCCAAAGCATCCATGATAGGTGGACATGCAACCTCTGCTTAAAAACCTCCAAGTCAATTCTCAGGGAAGGTTCGAGACCAGCGAGACCAACAGTTTGAAAAAGACTGGAGCAATTTTATTATGTATTTGAAAGAACATTGTAATCATTTAACAACACTAACAGGACTGATTTAAAGGTTTGAAAGGTCGGCGGTTCGAATCCCCGTGGCGGGGTGCGCTCCCGTTGCTCGGTCCCAGCGCCTGCCAACCTAGCAGTTCGAAAGCACCCTCGGGTGCAAGTAGATAAATAGGGACCGCTTTCTAGCGGGAAGGTAAACGGCGTTTCCGTGTGCAGCTCTGGCTCGCCAGAGCAGCGATGTCACGCTGGCCACGTGACCCGGAAGTGTCTTCGGACAGCGCTGGCCCCTGGCCTCTTAAGTGAGATGGGCGCACAACCCCAGAGTCTGGCAAGACTGGCCCGTACGGGCAGGGGTACCTTTACCTTTACCTAGTCAAAAGGGAAAGAATATTTAGAATTAAAAGGTTATGAAAATAAAAAGAAAGGTACAGTGGTACCTCGGGTTAAGTACTTAATTCGTTCCAGAGGTCCGTACTTAACCTGAAACTGTTCTTAACCTGAAGCACTTTAGCTAATGGGGACTCCCGCTGCCACCGTGCTGCCGGAGGATGATTTCTGTTCTCATCCTGAAGCAAAGTTCTTAACCCGAGGTACTATTTCTGGGTTAGCGGAGTCTGTAACCTGAAGCCTATGTAACCTGAAGCGTATGTAACCAGTAGCCTGAGGTGCTGCTGTAGATAGGGGAAATGAGAAATGCGGGTGAAACTACAAACTGAAGTTAGAAAGTCAGGTTGGAGGGATGGAGGGAACTCAATGACTTGAGAGAGTCAAAATATAGGTGATGATAAGAAATGTAAAAACTGTATGGTGGGGTTTTTAAAAAATAAAAATGCCAGTAAATATTATACATAAAAATAAAAACCTCCAAGTCCACAGGCTGCTGAGGGAGATTGTTCCACAGTTGAACAGCTCTTAATGTCAAATAGTTTTTCCATATTTTTAGTTGGAATCTCCTTCCTTGTAACTTGAATCAATTGCTTTGAGTCCTACATTCCAGAGCAGGAGAAAATGAGCTATCTCCTCTCACTCTCCTCTTTTCCAAGCTGAACAGAATAAAAATTTGCTCATGCCACATTGAATTTATTTTATTGATCAGAAATACATTGGAAATTATTATTATTCCAGGTTTGCAGTTTTCGGGAGCCAATTTGTTCGGCTACTAGACCATTCAAGATAAAGTGGTACCTCTGGTTATATACTTAATTTGTTCCGGAGGTCCGTTCTTAACCTGAAACCATTCTTAACCTGAGGTACCAATTTAGCTAATGGGGCCTCCTGCTGCCACCGCCATGAAATTTCTGTTCTCATCCTGAGGTAAAGTTCTTAACCCAAGGTACTATTTCCTGGTTAGCAGAGTCTGTAACCCGAAGCGTTTGTAACGTGAGGTGTTTGTAACCCGAGGTACCACTGTGGCTCCAAGCTGAACACATTCCACCTTTTCACCATTATAACATCAAGATCCTTAGTGTCATCATCGTCACAATCGCCCTCTTCAAAGAACTGCAGGCGTTCAGCTTCCGAACCCTTGACCGCTATGGGCTCCTCAGTCTCAGTCTCAGCCTGTGATGCATTTTCCTAGGTTCCAATGCCTTTGCCAGAGATTTCCTATCATCTCAACACTGCTGTTTCGCTAAAGAGTGCCCTGCACAAACAAACAACTCCTCGCAGCGCTTGATTTATAACAGAAGACAACTACTTTATAATATGATCATGGAACCCCTCAAAATATAAAACAATGCAGCTGCATAAGAACCTGAATCAGGTCCAACATAGAATTATTAAAGAGCCTTTACCATATGTACCTTAAGTATGTATAGAAACTCAATGAGAGGCCTGAGCTTGCTTTTGCTCGGTAATCTCACTTATATGAAGTCCAATTTGTGACAAACAAGCTCTCATCTCATCAACGCAAAGGAGCCTTTCTCTTTTCTGATTTTGATGCTATACTACACTGAAATATCTAAATGTTTCTTTCCCTGTACTTGAATCTCACAGCCACACAACCCATTCTTTCCTGACACACCATTCCTTTGAGAACCACTGATATAGATGTTAAATGGCAAAGGGGGGCAGAATCTATTGCTCACCTTGTGATCTACTGCAAGTGAAAGGTGGCAGGGGAAAGGTGAGTGTATCTGATGGGAAGAGAGAGCCTGCTTTTGAGCTCAGAAACCAGCCTCACACATTTCTACAGTTCAGGCCTTACAGAGTGCAAGAACTTGAAAGGGTCAAACCTGAATCTTACTCCCTCCTGGTCATTGGTTTTTGGGCCTCCCTGATCCAGAGCCAGATTATTGGTCCAACGCACCCTCAAGGATCTAGATCAAACAGGAATCCAGGCTTGTCGTTAAACTGCTCCAGGTGCTTAAACCTGTCCTCTAGGTGAGTATTGCAGCCTCTCCATTTGCAACAACCCTAGACAGCCAGTGCAAGAGAAAAATCCTGCCACATCTTCCAGTCCCTAAAACCCACTGCTCCACACACCATTCAAAAGAAAAGAGCCATGCAGTTCTGCAGCAACCATCCTAGATGATCCTTTGATGCAAGCAGTGCAGGAAAGATGGAGCTCCTAATGGACCGCTCCACCAGACTGCCTCTTGGGGAGAGACAGGAAGTAGGGTTCAATGCATCTGCTTTTGCTGGAGTCCAAGCTGAATCAGGCACCTCCTGGCCCTGAACTGGGCCAGCGGGCCATGATTGTTTGGAAAACTGTAAGGAGTTCTGGTTTTTGTTTTCCTCTTCCCTTCCTGTCCTTTTTTGCTTGTGTTCCATATTTAGTTTCTTGGTTTTTAAATTGTGCATAAGCCACTCTGGAAGCCTTTTGGCTGGAGAAAACATAGTGGGGAGAAGCATATAATGGGGGCAATGGATATAAAACAACACACATAACAAAAACAATCATGTTAAGCAAAATGCATCCAAAAAGGTGCACAGGAGTTGGAAAGAACACTGAAAGGTTTCTTTCTTGGAAGGTATGGAAACTGCAGTCGAACTGAACAGCCCAACCAAAAGAGGTTGCATCAAACTGCACTATGCCCAAGCTGTTACCCAAAATTCCACTTCCTTTCTATCCAGGCACCATGAAGTTGGGAGCAGCTTTTGTGAGATGAAGGGAAATCTGTTAATTGATATGGAAAGAGAACAGGATGAGAAAGATTGTTCTGCAGATAAATCTTGGAATGGTCTGCAAGATGAATAAATTGCCTAGGATGAGTTAAGAAAAAATGGCCTGGATGGTTCAGATGCTGACAGCTGCAGGAAATACCTGCTTGCAGACACATTGGCAACACTACTGGAGAGATTGCAGATAATACCATTCTCAGAGAGGGCACAAATGGCAAGGTATTTCTGAAGCTCAGAACAGCTGTAATTCTGATTGGCAGATGTTGAAAGGAAAGAATGGAATGAAGTAGAATGGAATGAAGGCTGACTCAGTCACCAGTTATGTGGGTCTGTGGGCGCATTATCTGCTATTTTTTCTTTTTCATTATCTGCCCTCTTCTGTCTGCAGACAGTTTTTCCAGGTCATGTGGCCAGCATGACTAAGCTGCTTCTGGCAAAACCAGAGCAGCGCACGGAAATGCCATTTACCTTCCTGCTGCAGCAGTACCTATTTATAAACTTGTACTTTGACATGCTCTCAAACTGCTAGGTGGGCAGGAGCTGGGACCGAGCAACGGGAACTCAACCCATCATGACGACCTTACGGACGGCAAGCCCATGAGGACCGGTAAGATGCCCCCCAAATCAACAATTCTATGGAACATTGATGATGTTGACCAGAGCATCAGTTAAATCAGGACTTCCCATGCCTGACAATCCAAATCTGTAAAACACCATGAGGTCACCAGCTGGCCTTGGGTTAAGCACGCTTTCACTCTCAGCCTTGATCTCCCCATCAGTATTATGGGACATAATAATACTGACTTGCTGTTACAGTAGGCTTTCAATATTTATTTATTTACTCATTGCATTTATATCCACGGAGGTCAAGCTGGCTTCTATGGCTCTTCCTAATTTAATCCTCACAACATCCCTGCGAGGCAGATTAGGCTCAGAGTGAGTGACTGGCCCAAGACCACCCTGGGAGCCACATGATGAGGCTAGATTTGAAGGCTGGTCTCCCATTTCCTAGTCTAGGAACTCAGGCTTCTACCTTGAATGTGCTCTTCCAATGCTCAAAACAAAATGTCCATGAAATTAATGTTTCTGTTTTGTACAAGAAGTCCTCTCAAATAATGACAATTTACTCCCCTCTCTTTTGCACAGATTTACCTCCATTCTGTAGAGTCTTCGGAGGATATTGCCAGGCCCCAAGGTCTGTGAACTGTCCCTTTGGAGAGAATACATTGCTCTCCTGTGGCCCTAATGCACGCTGCTGTAGGAGTAAGTGATACCCATGAGTTGGTGGTCCCACTCACTTGTGAACGTTCGTTCATTTTCAATCCTGATTTCCCAATCTACACTCTGCATCTTCACTGGAGGAAGCAGAAGCAGGGCTTTTCTTGTGCTAAAGGGAATAGTGGTCAATCACTTTATAAATCAGGACATATTAACCCTATTTTTAGATGTCTAAATTTGGATTCAGTTTTGATGCAGCACTTCTAGGTTCTGCATCTTCTTTTAAGCATTAGGGCTTCAAGGTTTTCATCTGTCCACAGGGAATTTTGATACCGCCAGTGTTCATATGGATGCAAACTGTGCATTCTGCACTTGCTATGGGCATGAAAACTGGCAGTTCTGATCTAACTCTCCAAAATTTTAAGATAGTGCTCAGTAAGTGAAGATGAGTCAGTTGTCTGCTGCTGCTGAAAGAACACAGGTGTGATTTGGCCACAAAGAGTACTGCTTAATCCTCACCAGACCTCACCTGAAGTGGAAGAATACACCATAAAATACAGTAGAATAGGAGCTAGAAACCTTATGGTCCCAAAGGACCTGAACCAGGGGTGCATCCATCACCAAGGAATACTAGGAAGGCAAAGATGGTGATAGAAATTGCTGTATTTTAGAAATCTTTGAGAAATAAATAGTTTTCTCATCTCCAGCAACTGCAATCTGAGGATGGAGATGAGAAATCATTTCATAGATCCATTCTTGTCTGTGGGCAGTTCTGAACCCAGATTTTAAGAAGGCAAACTACTGATTTGAGTGTCTCCCAAGGCAGTTGAAATTTAAGCCTCTGAAAACTTGTTTTTGTTATGTTTTTACAATAGAGAAAAAGACGCAGGAAATGAATGAATGAATGAGGTCCCTCCAAACTCGACCATACTATGTAAAATTGATGATGTTGACCGGCTTTTTAGCAAACCACACTTTCACTCTGAGCCTCGATCTCTCCATCAATATTATGGGACATAATAATACTGACTTGCTGTTACAGAAGGCTTTGAATATTTATTAAGTCATTGCATTTATATCCCACCTTTTTCTCCATGGAGCTCAAGGTGCCTTCTGTGGTTCTTCCTAATTTAATCCTCACAACAACCCTGAGAGGCCAAAGGCCACTCTGTGAGCCTCATGATGAGGCTGGACTTGAAGGCTGGTCTCCCATTTCCTGGTCCAGGACCTCAGGCTCTCATACTTGGAAGTGCTCTTCCAATACTCAAAACAAAACATCAGTCAAATGAATGTTTATGTTTTGCACAAGGAGTTCTCTCAAATAATGAAAATCGACTTCCCTCTCTTTTGCACAGATGAACCTACATTGTGTACATTCATGGAAGGATTTTGCCAGGCCTCCTGGACTGCGAACTGTACTTTTGGAGAGATTACAAACATCTCCTGTGGCCCTAATGCACGCTGCTGTAGGAGTAAGTGATACCCATGACTGGTCCCACTCACATGTGAATGTTTGCTCATTTTTCATCCTGATTTCCTGATCTACACTCTACATCTTCACTGGAGGAAGCAGGGCTATATTTTTATTTTTAGAAGTAAAAAGTTGGATTCAGTCTTGATGCAGCACTTCTAGGTTCTGCATCTTCAGGACCTCAGGCTTTCATACTTGAAAGTGCTATTCCAATGCTCAAAACAAAACGCCCGTCAAATTAACGTTTCTGTTTTGCACAAGATGTTCTCTCAAATGATGAAAATCTACTTCCTTCTCTTTTCCACAGATGAACCTTCATTGTGTAGATACTTGGGAGGATTTTGCCAGGGCCCAATCACTGCAGAGTGTCCCTTTGGAGAGATTTCATTGGTCCCCTGTGGCCGTAATGCACGCTGCTGTAGGAGTAAGTGATACCCATGAGCTGGTCCCACTCACCTGTGAATGTTTGCTCATTTTTAATCCCGATTTCCTGATCTACACTCTGCATCTTCACTGGCGGAAGCAGAAGCAGGGCTTTGTTTGTGCTAAAGGGAATAGTGGTCAATCACTTTATGAATCAGGACATATTAACCCTATTTTTATATGTCTAAATTTGGATTCAGTTTTGATGCAGCACTTCTAGGTTCTGAATCTTCTTTTAAGCATTAGAGCCTCAAGGTTTTCATCTGTCCACAGGGAATTTTGATACCACAGATATTTCGTATGGGTGCAAACTGTGCAGGGTGCACTTCCCATGGGCAGTAAAAAAATGGCGGCTATTATCTAAGTTTCCAAAATGTTAAGACAACACTCAGTAAATGAGGATGAACCAGCCGTCTGTTGCTGCTGAAAGAACACATATGTGATTTGGCAACAAAGAGTCCCACTTCATTCTGCACTCACCAGACCTCAGCTGAAGTACCAAAATACATCATAATATCCAGCAGTAGAACCGGAGCTAGAAACCTCATACTCCCTTATTACCTGAATCAGGGGAGGAATTCTTGAATGCCAACAATGGTGATAGTTACGGGTAGGTAGCTGTGTTGCTCTGCCGTAGTCAAAACAAAACGAAAAAAATCCTTTCAGTAACACCTTAGAGACCAACTAAGTTTGTTATTGATATGAGCTTTCGTGTGCATGCACACTTCTTCAGATACACACAATGGAGATAGTTCATACTGCCTCTTTGACATACTGGAGAAATTAATTGAGAAGCAACTACAATCTGAGGCTGGAGATGAGAAATAATTTAATAGATCTATGCTAGCCTGTGAGGGAGTCCTCAATGTCAGTGGCTGCCAGTGGCATCCTGACATCCAGGATGGGCCAGGGGATGTTGGCATTGATCTTGCAAATTCCTCTGAGAGCTCTTCTGGGGCTGGGCCTGCATGTCCTCTTCCTTTCTGCTACAGATTCCTTAAATGTTCCATTGAGTCCTTCCAACACTACAATTCTATGATCCTCCCTCATCTCCTGAAGGTGAGCAATCCGACTCCAGGCTCATGAAAGTGCAATCAATTAGAGATTTCCTTCTTTCTTTTATTTAGGACAATAATCAATGTAAGAGGAAATGGGGGGTTCTGCCAGGAGGAACTCACCAAACGCTGCCCATCTAGTCTAACTCTTCCGGCTTACTGTGGCTTCAATGCAAAATGATGTGCCCTTGAGTGACATCAGTGAGCAGCCCACATCCAAAAGTGTTAACGTCTGATGGCTACGCTGATTCTTCTGGATCTTTGCTTGTGGAAGTGGGCCTGATCAATCCATTTGTGAAAGCAGGCAATGAAATAAAAATCAGTCTGTTCAGATGATCATCTAATTAAACGCATATTAACCTGCAAATCTAAAATTGTATTTTTTCATTTTTAAAAAAATGCATTTATCACTAAATATGACCCTCCTCTGGTGGAAGCGCATCATATCTGCCCAAGATCTCTCTTGACTGAAGTTCTGATCCCCGAATCCCAGGAGGAGATAACTACAGCCATTGCTTTTCATGCACTCAGGCAGAGCCATGACCTAAATGGAGCTGATTATTAAGGAGCCACTGCCTTGTGGGTGCCCATAAGTCACTGGGAGTGGTATTTAATGCTGCTGAATGCACATCAGGTTTATTGATTTCTATGGGTGTAAGCTGAGTAAGACTCGGAATTATCTGAAGGGGTGTTTTCTGGGATTTTGAGAATGAAAGAAGGAACTCAGGGAGGTGCCAGGGAGGAGGTGAGATTGGGTCTACTCTGAGTAGGACTCAGGAAATTTTTTTGAGGGGTGGGAATTTCTGTGAATGAGAGAAAAGACTCAGAGAGGTTCCAGGGTGTGGAGGAACTGAAGAACCAGGAAGGGCTATTGCTGCCTAGTGATCAAGATCCCAGATTCAATCATTGATCTGGGTCTTTCTTTTCAACTTTAATTTACATACATTAATTCATAACATAGCCAAGTATAATTGCAGATGCCAAGTAAAATAAAATACAAGCAGAAAAGGATATCTAAAGTTCAACACATAGGAACACAGATCCATGCCACTTTCAATTTGTTTGTGTAGACATTTCTCTCCCAACTTTCCCCAAGGAACTCAAGGTGATGTACATCATTTTCTCCCATGTGCCCATGTCTCCCAGGTCTTAGACCAATACCACGCTGGTGCCGTTGCCCTTAGTTCCATAGTCACCACTACCTAAAAGGCCCTCTGCCTGCTTCCCTGTAACCTCTCCTCTCCCAATGAAGGAAACGCCAGAAGGTCCTCGGAGCTGGACCTCCGTGTCTGGGCTGAATGATGAGGAGGGTAGAGATCCTCCTTCAGGTATACTTCCACAATGGGATCATTGACTGGTTAGGAAGACTCCAGGGAGGAGAAAGAAATCAGCAGTGGAAAGGAGAAACAATGTTAGGAAACCAGGTTGGGGCAGGGGGCGCTGAAATGGACTGAGGAAAGGGTAGCTTGGGGGGGGGCAGGGAGGTAGTGTCGGTGGCTACCATGAGTGGGCTCAGCTCATACTCATGCAGCTTATAATTTCTTCCCCCTCTCCCTTTGGCTTCAACCCATGCAGAATATACCAGGGTTTAAGGGAATAGCAGTTCATGGATGATGGGAATTGTAGTCCAACAACAATCGGAGGGTCACAGATCCACTATGCCTAATGTCAAGTCAAGATTGCTTATTCATCAACAGTTCTGATTCAATTGGGACATCCCAGAATTACAGAAGCTATCCCAGTTTCTGATTGGATGTCCCGGTTTTTGTGCTGAGCTCCCTCGACAGTCATCTGGCTCTTGTGAGAGCTCAGCACCCAAAGACGATATTTGGGGGGAACTTTTATTCCTCGATGTTAGGATATTTCCGTTCCACCTTAAAAAGGAAGCAGGCTGTTGTGTGTCACATGCCTGCGTACTTCCTGCTCACAGGGAGTTTCCATTTTGTATATAGCTTTTGTTTCTGGCTGTTTCCTCGACATCGAAGCAAGCAGTCATGTTTTCCCTTTGTTCTGACCAACGCTGAATAAAGCTGTAAATATGCTTTCCTGGGTGAATCTTCCGTTGTGAAAACTCTGCGAAAAGGGCATGCACAAGTCCTGGAATGTGTCTGAGGCTCGTGTAGCTAATTGACTGATGCTGTTCCGATGGAAGTCTGGAGATCGTCCAGAGACGACGATGGAGGCCTGCCTGATGAGGCTGCCTGATGCCCCTGACTCCCTGGCAGTATCCCAACACTCACTACTAGCTGAATAAAGAGCATGAAATCCACACTCGACTCTCAGTATATTTCAACTGAACAGAACAGAAACCTGGATTCCAGAAACAGCTGAACCAACCAGCCAAATTTACTTCCAGATATTCTGTTAGAATATCCTTACTAAAAATGCAATTATCAATTAAAAACTGGGGATTTGGCATTCAAGAAGGATATTGACCAGAGGAGCAGAGAAGGGCTGACAAATGATCAAGGCTCTGGAGACCGAGCCTTATGTGAAAGATGGCTGAAGGAGCTGCGTATGTTGAGCCTGCAAATGAGGAGACTGAGAGGCGATATGATCGCCATCTCAAGGGCTGCCACATGGAAGAGAGAGCAAGCTTGTTTTCTCCTGCCTTGGAGGGTAGGACTCTAACCAATCGGTTCAAGATACAAGAAAAGGGATTCTGACTAGATATATGGGGGGCGGGAATTAATGAAAGTTAGATCTGCTCAACAGTGGAACGGTCTCCCTCAGGAGGTTGTGGACGCTCCTTCGCTGGAGGTTATTAAGCAGAGGTTGAGTGGCCATCTGTCAGGGATGCTTTAGCTGAGATTCCTACATTGCAGGGGGATGGAGTAGATGACCCTCAGGGTCCCTTGCAATTCTCTGATTCTATAATTCTATCACTATATAAAGAAGCCTCATTAGGTACTTTGTTTATATTACATACGGCTAGTTGGGTGATATCCTTTGGTATGGTTATACCTAAATATCTAAATATCTATCAGTTCCATATTCTCTGCAAATATGGAACTGATAATTCTTAGCTGAATCAATAAAGTTACCTTTACTTCCAGGAAGCAATTCCGACTTTGCCCAATTTATACAATATCAAGAAGTTTGTCCAAAGTGATCTATCACTTGCATCAATCTTGGAAAAGAAGTCATGGGAAAAGGAAATGAAATTTACTCCTCCTTTTACACTTATAGAAAATCATTTTAAAATGAGGTGCAGGTGGTATTGAATGCCCAATAAACTGGCCAAGATGTATAAAAATGTGTCAAGTAAATGCTGGAAATGTAAGCAAATAGATGGCTCATTCTTCTTAACGTGGTGGACGTGCAAAAAAGCTAAAGGTTGTTTTTTAAAAAATAATTTTTATTGAATGATTTTATGTTACAAAAAAACAATACAGCCATACTACCACTAAATATAATTAAGAAATAAAAATTACATACAGCAATATTTAGTTTGTTATTTGTTATTTACCGTCTTATTTCCTCCCAAACATTGCATACAACAACACACATATGTGCAGACACCCACACCCGCACAGAAAATGATAATAATGAAAGTAAATATTTTTTCCCTTTTTATCTTCCAAAATCTTTTCTTCAAGTTTGACTTCCTGTCAAGTCCCTTTGCATATATTTTATCTTACATTTGAATGTACACAAAACAATAAACCTTTCTATATAATTTCTCTAATACATTCTAAAAACATAATAAATCCTTAATTGTTATTCACCTCCTTATTAGTTCCTTTATCACTCGAATGCTAGCACGGAGTCAAAACTATTATTGTATTTTTGAACATAACTTCTATAACCATCCCATTTTTTTTTGCAAATTTTTGCTTTGAGTTTCCTCTGAGTTTACTAGTCAATTGAGCCATCTCCACCAATTCCTGTAATTTGATTTGCCAATCTGTTATTTTTGGAGCCTCGTGATCTTTCCATCCCTTGGCCACAAGTATACAAGCCGCTGTGGTTGCATACAAGAATACCTCTCTTAGATTTTTTTTGGGATCTCTTTATCTATAATACTTAATAGAAATGCCTCCAGTTTTTTTAGTAAAAGTTATCCCCATCATCTTTTTTAATTCATCGTATATTTCCCCCCCCAAAAAAAATATTGATCTTTTCACACGTCCACCACATGTGGATCATGTCACTGTTATTTCCTCCACATCTCCAACAAGCATTCACCAAATTTTTATACATTCTTGATAATCTGGAAGGAGCGAGGTACCACCTATCAGCCATTTTCATCATGTTCTCTCTTATATTATAGCTGGCTGTAAATTTCAAATTTACCTTCCATAAGTTTTCCCAATCTTTTAGCATAATTGGACGGCCCACATCTTGGGCCCAATTTATCATTGAAGCCTTAACCTCCTCATCCATTACTTTGTAGTCTAAAAGAAGTCTATACATTTTTGCGATTATTTTAGTTTTACTATTCAGTAATTCTCTTTCAAATTTGAAGGCTCTTTTTCAAAACCTTTTCTGCTTATCCTGTCTGAACATTTCATTCACCTGGAAGTAATCTAGCCAACTAGAAAAGTGATCTTTTATTTTCTCATAACTTATCAATATTAATTGACCCTCCTCCTCCCTTAATATTGTGTTATACGTTATCCAGTTCTCTTTGATATTTTTTTTTGTTAATAGTGATTGCTTCTAATCGAGAGTTCCATCTTGGGGTTTTCTGTTCCAAATATCTTTCGTATTTTTCCCACACCTTATATAAAGCATTTCTTATTATATGATTTGAAAAACTCCGGTGCACCTTTATTTTCCCATAATTAAGATAGCCATGCCATCCAAAACGGGTGTCGTGGCCTTCTAGATCTAAAATATCCCAATTTTTCAGTAAACACCAATCTTTCAACCAGAGAAGACATGAGGCTTCGTAATATAGCTTCAAATCCGGTAACCCGAAGCCACCTCTTTCTACAGTATCTATTAATATCTTATGCTTTACTCTTGGTCTTTTACCCTTCCACAAAAATTTGGAAATTTCTTTTTGCCACTTGTCAATACTGTTGGTCTTTCTTATAATTGGAATCATTTGGAATAAAAAGAGTAGCTTCGGTAAGACTATCATTTTAATTACGGAAATACAGCCCAGGAATGATAAATTTAAGCTTGTCCATGTCTCCAACTGTCTTTTGATATCTTTCCAACAATTAATACAATTATCTTCATACAAGTTAATATTCTTTGGTGTTATCCATAATCCTAAATACTTGATTTTGGGGTGGATTTTAATTTGTATTATTTATTCTAATTCTGCTTTTTCATCTGGTGAAAATTTTTTAACTAATAGTTTTGTTTTGTTTAAATTCAGTTTGAACCCTGCAACTTTACCGTAGCCATATATTATTTCCAACGCCTTTGTTAAACTCTGTTTTGGTTGCTCCATACTTATAATTAGATCGTCAGCAAATGCCCTCATTTTGTAACTTCTGTTTCCCAGCACAATCCCTTTTATTTCTTTTTCCTCCCTAATTCCTTTGCATAAAACTTCCAAAGTTAATATAAAAATTAAGGGGGGTAGTGGGCAACCTTGTCTGACCCCTTTACTGATTTCACACTCCTGTGATCAATTTCCATTTATTATAATTTTAGCTTTTTGTTTTGAATATATTGCTTCAATCGCTTTTATATAAAGATAAAAGGACCCCTGACCATTAGCTCCAGTCATGACTGACTCTAGGGTTGCAGCGCTCATCTTGCTTTACTGGCAGAGGGAGCCGGCGTACAGCTTCTGGGTCATGTGGCCAGCATGACTAAGCCGCTTCTGGCGAACCAGAGCAGCACATGGAAACGCTGTTTACCTTCCCGCTGGAGCGGTATCTATTTATCTATTTATCTATTTGCACTGTGTGCTTTCGAACTGCTAGGTTGGCAGGAGCCCTTTTATATACTGCATGCCAAAATCCATATGGTATAATAGACCTTTCATAAATTTCCAGGAGACCCTATCGAAAGCTTTTTCAGCATCTATGGCCATGAAGACTGCCTTCTTTTCTATTCTTAAGTCTAAATACTCTAATAAGTTTATAATGTTTCTAGTGTTGCTATAAATGTGCCTGCCGGGCAAAAAGCCAGCTTGGTCATTGTGTATAATCATCTGGAAGACTTTTTTTGATCTTTTGGCTAAAATATTTGCATATACCACTAGGTGGCGCATCGGAAGATGGCTGACAATAATATCTCTCCGACCCACACGAGGTAATTTGGAGGCTATGATGGGGGTAATTAGCCTCCTTAACCCCCCCCAGGGGGACGGCCCTTGCCTGCTGTGCCCTATACCACCCCCGAATTTGTGGGGGTGGGGACACTAGGCACAAAGCACTCCTGTGGGATTCCGGCACTCCTGGACGCTGTCCCTGATTCGTGCCGCTAGTCGCAAGAATCTTCAAAAGAAACAATTTGGACGAGATAAATTGCACATGCTTTAAGGAAAAAGGGGGAGTAAAGACTGCTGACAGAAGAGATCTCTGATAACAAGACAAGAATAAAATATGAGAAGATACGTCAAGATACGGTACGACAAATGATTGAGGGGGGAGGGGGGAAAAAACCTGCCTTCCCTTTTTTTATGTGATTTAACAAGAATCCCCTCCCCTAATGAGTCAGAAATTAAGGACCTAAGCTGTGGATTTAAGGCTGTGTGGAGATAAACTTTCGAACCAAAGCAATGTTTCAAGATGAAGCTTGAAAGCTAAGAGTTTTGGAATGACGCAGTTAAAAATGCCGTCGCCATTTTGGGAGGCATTGTTGGAGCTCTTGGGTCTGGGAGGAGAAAGAGAGAAATAGAGTTGTTTACATATCGTGGATCAACTCCTCGGTGGGACTTAAGAGCAACAAATGCCAAATTTATGATGGAAAGAGCGATGTTATCTACGAAGGAGATATATGGAAACCATCTGGACTTAGTGGAGTAACAGGAAATCCACACAGGATTATTATACTTGCTTATCGGCTTAAGGAGACTAACAGAAGAGTTCGTAAAGGAAAAAGAGAAATTATATGAACAAGATATGATGTGGAAACACCAAGATAAGACTGGATAGAATTATGAACTTTGTCTGGACTGATTGGGACTGATTTGGACATTAACGCAGTAATAGGAAGATGATCTGAATCCCCCTTTGGATCTTGAAGTATGGGTTCCACCAACAAAATTTAAAAAGTTGGCTTTGTAATTTGGAATTTATGTGATGTGATTTAATTTGATGTGATTGGCCAGTTAATAAAAATTATTTTATTTAAAAAAATATTTGCATATAATTTATAATCATTATTTAGGAGTGTGATAGGCCTATAGTTGTTAATAAGTAGTAATGATAATAATAATAATAATAATAATAATAATAATAATAATAATAATAATAATTTATTTATACCCCACCCATCTGGCTGGGCCTCCCCAGCCACTCTGGGCGGCTTCCATAGAAACCAAAAATACAGTAAAATATCACACATTAAAAACTTCCCTGAACAGGGCTGCCTTAAGATGTCTTCTGAATGTCAGGTAGTTGTTTATCGCTTTGACATCTGCTGGAAGGGTGTTCCACAGGGCGGGCACCACTACCGAGAAGGCCCTCTGCCTGGTTCCCTGTAGCTTTGCTTCTCGCAATGAGGGAACCCCCAGAAGGCCCTCGGCGCTGGACCTCAGCGTCCGGGCAGAACGATGGGGGTGGAGACGCTCCTTCAGGTATACTGGACCGAGGCCGTTTAGGGCTTTAAAGGTCAGCACCAACACTTCGATTTGTGCTCGGAATTGTACTGGGAGCCAATGTAGGTCTTTCAAGACCGGTGTTATATGGTCTCGGCGGCCGCCCCCAGTCACCAGTCTAGCTGCCGCATTCTAGATTAGTTGTAGTTTCCGAGTCACCTTCAAAGGTAGCCCCACGTAGAGTGCATTGCAGTAGTCCAAGTGGGAGATAACCAGAGCATGCACCACTCTGGCGAGACAGTCCGCAGGCAGATAGGGTCTCAGCCTACGTACCAGATGGAGCTGCTAAACAGCTGCCCTAGACACAGATTTGACCTGTGCCTCCATGGATAGCTGTGAGTCCAAAATGACTCCCAGGCTGCGCACCTGGTCCTTCAGGGGCACAGTTACCCCATTCAGGACCACGGAATCCTCCACACCTGCCCGCCTCCTGTCCCCCCAAAACAGTACTTCTGTCTTGTCAGGATTCAACCTCAATCTGTTAGCCACCATCCATCCTCCAACCGCCTCCAGACACTCACACAGTACCTTCACCGCCTTCACTGGTTCTGATTTAAAAGAAAGGTAGAGCTGGGTATCATCCGCATACTGATGAACACCCAGCCCAAACCTCCTGATGATCTCTCCCAGCGGCTGCATGTAAATGTTGAAAAGCATCAGGGAGAGGACAGAACCCTGAGGCACCCCACAAGTGAGAGCCCAGGGGTCTGAACACTCATCCCGCCCCCCACTTTCTGAACACGGCCCAGGAGGAAGGAGCGGAGCCACTGTATGACAGTGCCCCCAGCTCCCAGCCCCTCAAGATGGTCCAGAAGGATATTATGGTCAATGGTATCAAACGCCGCTGAGAGACCAGCAGAACTAGGAAACAGCTCTCACCTTTGTCCCTAGCCCGCCAGAGATCATCAACCAGTGCGACCAAGGCAGTTTCAGTCCCATGATGAGGCCTGAATCCCGACTGGAAGGGATCCAAATGGTCCGCTTCTTCCAGGCGTGCCTGGAGTTGTTCAGCAACCACTCGCTCAATCACCTTGCCCAAGAATGGAAGATTTGATACTGGACGATAGTTGGCCATCGTGGCCGCATCTAAATATGGTTTTTTAAGAAGCGATTTAATAACCGCCTCTTTCAGCGGGTCTGGGAAGGTTCCCTCACGGAGGGAAACATTCACCACCCCACGAAGCCCATCGCCCAGTCCTTCCCGGCTAGCTTTTATAAGCCAGGATGGGCAAGGATCCAGGAGACAGGTGATTGGTTTCACTCGCCCAAGCAGCCTGTCCACATCCTCGGAGGTAACAGATTGGAATTGATCCCACTCAACTTGACTAGACAAAACTCTAGCACTCTCCCACCCCGGCCCTGCTCCCACGGTGGAGTCTACTTCTTCCCGAATCTGAGTGATTTTATCTGCAAAAAACTTTGCAAAATCATTGCAGGAGAACATGTGGCCTGTACTGGGCCCCGATGTTGCAGGTGGTTCCGCTAAATTGTGAACCACCTGAAAAAGTCTCCTGCTGCTGTTTTCTGCAGATGCAATAGAGGCGGTGAAGAAATTCTTCTTCGCCGTCGCTATCACCATTTGGTAGGCTCGACGTTGGGCTCTAACCTGTGACCGGTCAGATTCGGAAGGAGTTATCCGCCACCGGTGCTCTAGCCGTCTCAACGATTGTTTCATTGCCCTCAGATCCGTGGAAAACCATGGGGCTGTCCGGGCTCCATGCAATCGGAGAGGGCGCTTCGGAGCCAAACAGTCAATAGCCTTGATTAACTCCACATTCCAGCGGGCCACCAGGGAATCCGCTGAAAGGCCATCAACATGGGATAAAGCATCACCTACCTCTCTCTGGAAACCATTTGGATCCATTAAGTGGCGGGGGTGGACCATCCGAATTGGTCCCATCTCCCTGCAGTGGGGATGGGTCGCAGAGAAGTCCAGTTGCACCAGGAAGTGATCTGACCATGGCACTTCTTTCGTTTCGCTTTTACTTAGTGTCAGATCACCAACATCCATAGAGGTAAACACCAGGTCCAAGGCATGTCCACGGCTATGGGTTGGGCCATACTTATTCAGGGACAGCCCCATGGAGGCCATGCTTTCCACGAAGTCCCGAGCGGCCCCTTGTAAGGTCATTTCGGCATGGATGTTAAAATCCCCTAGGATGACCAAGCTAGGTGTCTCCAGGAGAACATCCGCCACGACCTGAAGCAGCTCGGGAAGGGAATCCTTGGTGCAGCGGGGAGGTCGGTACACCAAAAGGAATCCTGTACTGCTCCTATTGCCCAACTTCCAGAACATGCACTCGGAAAACTGGGCCTTCCCAATAGGACGCCTGGTGCAAACTAATGACTTCTGTTCTCATCCTGAAGCAAAGTTCTTAACCTGAGGAACTATTTCTGGGTTAGCGGAGTCTGTAACCTGAAGCGTATGTAACCTGAAGTGTATGTAACCAGTAGCCTGAGGTACTGCTGTAGATAGGGGAAATTAGAAATGCGGGTGAAACTACAAACTGAAGTTAGAAAGTCAGGTTGGAGGGATGGAGGGAACTCAATGACTTGAGAGAGTCAAAATATAGGTGATGATAAGAAATGTAAAAACTGTATGGTGGGGTTTTTAAAAAATAAAAATGCCAGTAAACAGGCTGCTGAGGGAGATTGTTCCACAGTTGAACAGCTCTTAATGTCAAATAGTTTTTCCATATTTTTAGTTGGAATCTCCTTCCTTGTAACTTGAATCAATTGCTTTGAGTCCTACGTTCCAGAGCAGGAGAAAATGAGCTATCTCCTCTCACTCCCCTCTTTTCCAAGCTGAACAGAATAAAAATTTGCTCATGCCACATTGAATTTATTTTATTGATCAGAAATACATTGGAAATTATTATTATTCCAGGTTTGCAGTTTTCGGGAGCCAATTTGTTCAGCTACTAGGCCATTCGAGATACAATGGTAACTCTGGTTATATACTTAATTTGTTCCGGAGGTCCGTTCTTAACCTGAAACCGTTCTTAACCTGAGGTACCAATTTAGCTAATGGGGCCTCCTGCTGCCACCGCCATGAGAACACAACTACTTTATAATATGATCATGGAACCCCCCCAAAATATAAAACAATGCAGCTGCATAAGAACCTGAATTAGGTCCAACATAGAATTATGAAAGAGCCTTTACCATATGTACCTTAAATATGTATAGAAACTCAATGAGAGGCCTGAGCTTGCTTTTGCTAGGTAATCTCACTTATATGAAGTCCAATTTGTGACAAACAAGCTCTCATCTCATCAACGCAAAGGAGCCTTTCTCTTTTCTGATTTTGATGCTATACTACACTGAAATATCTAAATGTGTACAGGAGGAGGAAAGCACACTGAAACGTTTCTTTCTTGGAAGGTATGGAAACTGCAGTTGAACTGAACAGCCCAACCAAAAGAGGTTGCATCAAACTGCACTATGCCCAAGCTGTTACCCAAAATTCCACTTCCTTTCTATCCAGGCACCATGAAGTTGGGAGCAGCTTTTGTGAGATGAAGGGAAATCTTTAAATTGATATGGAAAGAGAACAGGATGAGAAAGACTGTTCTGCAGATAAATCTTGGAATGGTCTGCAAGATGAATAAATTGCCTAGGATGAGTTAAGAAAAAATGGTTCAGATGCTGACAGCTGCAGGAAATACCTGCTTGCAGCATTTCCCACTCAGATGCACAAATGTGTGTTTCAGCATCTTTTTGGCACGGCAACACTATAAGTAGAGAGAACCTCCTTGTTCCATCCAAACTCCACTTCCTTCTGCCTTAGAGTGCCTTCCCTTTGGGAGAGAGCTCAGAAATAACTGCAGCCATGAGGTTCCTCTACCTGAGCTTTACTCTGGTCTTCATCCTCTTCCACGTTGTTGCAGGTAAGAGGGCACAGGAAGGGAGCATCTGCTGGAAATGCAGAAGGTCTCAGGTTCAGTCCCAGGTATTTCCCCTGCCGGAGACCCTGAGAAACTGCTGTAGGTGGAACAACAGTATGAATTGGCTGCTCCCTCTCCTATCTGGCTGCTTAAAAAGGGGTGGTGGAGGAGGAAAGTATTTAACAATATATTTAATATTGAAATTGAAATTGAATACATGGCTTTTGCAAAAGCCGAACGTTCAGGATGCTGAATGAGCCACAAGGCAGGTTCCATGGTGGTCATTTATATTGCTGAGAGTTTAGAAGATTTAGTGTGCATGATCCCCAAGTTCTTTCTAATTTCAGAGGTCCTGGATCTCTGAAGAGTAAATATCTGATGAAGGATTCCATTATGGACCTACCCCAGCAAGTTTCTTTGTTAAAGAATGCCCACAGTTGCCACTTCAGGACCCCATCAGTATAGCCAATGAAGAGATGGTGCCCACTGGGCAAATGGGTGGGCCTTACCCTCTTCTCACCTGGCTGGTAGCTGAGAAAAACACACTGGCAACACTACTGGGGAGATTACAGAAAAAACCATTCTCAGAAATTCTCACAAATGGCAAGGTATTTCTGAAGTTCAGAACAGCTGTAATTCTGATTGGCAGGTGTTGAAAGCAAAGGGGGAACCTTCAGTAGAATGGAATGAAGGCTGACTCAGTCACCAGTTATGTGGGTCCAGTCGTGAACAACTCTGGGGTTGTGTGTTCAGCTCGCTTTACTGGCTGAGGGAGCCCTCTTCTGTCTGCAGACAGTTTTCCCAGGTCATGTGGCCAGCATGACTAAGCTGCTTCTGGCAAAACCAGAGCAGCACACGGAAACGCCATTTACCTTCCTGCTGCAGCAGTACCTATTTATAAACTTGTACTTTGACATGCTTTCGAACTGCTAGGTGGGCAGGAGCTGGGACCGAGCAACGGGAACTCAACCCATCGTGGGGATTCGAACGATGACCTTCCGGATGGCAAGCCCATGTTGTCCGGTAAGATGCCCCCCAAATCAACCATTCTATGTAACATTGATGATGTTGACCAGAGCATCAGTCAAATCAGGACTTCCCATGCCTGACAATCCAAATCTGTAAAACTCCACCCTAAGCTCACCAGCTGGCCTTGGGTTAACCAGGCTTTCACTCTCAGCCTCGATCTCCCCATCGGTATTATGGGATATAATAATACTGACGTGCTGTTACAGAAGGCTTTCAATATTTATTTACAGTGGTGCCTCGCAAGACGAAATTAATCCATTCCGCGAGTCTCTTCGTCTTGCGGTTTTTTCGTCTTGCGAAGCACGGCTATTAGCGGCTTAGCGGCTTTAAGAAAAAGGAAAAAACTCACAAGAACTCGCAAGACGTTTCGCCTTGCGAAGCAAGCCCATAGGGAAATTCGTCTAGCGAAGCGACGCAAAACCCGACAAACTCTTCCGTCTTGCACGTTTTTCGTTTTGCGAGGCATTCGTCTTGCGGGGCACCACTCTATTTACTCATTGCATTTATATCCACGGAGGTCAAGGTGGCTTCTATGGCTCTTCCTAATTTAATCCTCACAACATCC
Organism: Podarcis melisellensis; assembly: GCF_964234715.1. Lineage (NCBI taxonomy): Eukaryota > Metazoa > Chordata > Lepidosauria > Squamata > Lacertidae > Podarcis > Podarcis melisellensis. Next base: position 6,670,826 of record NC_138530.1, on the reverse strand, counting down.
CTGCGAGGCAGATTAGGCTCAGAGTGAGTGACTGGCCCAAGACCACCCTGGGAGCCACATGATGAGGCTGGATTTGAAGGCTGGTCTCCCATTTCCTAGTCTAGGAACTCAGGCTACTACCTTGAATGTGCTCTTCCAATGCTCAAAACAAAATGTCCATGAAATTAATGTTTCTGTTTTGTACAAGAAGTCCTCTCAAATAATGACAATTTACTCCCCTCTCTTTTGCACAGATTTACCTCCATTCTGTAGAGTCTTCGGAGGATATTGCCAGGCCCCAAGGACTGCGAACTGTCCCTTTGGAGAGAATACAATGCTCTTCTGTGGCCCTAATGCACGCTGCTGTAGGAGTAAGTGATACCCATGACTTGGTGGTCCCACTCACTTGTGAACGTTCGTTCATTTTCAATCCTGATTTCCCAATCTACACTCTGCATCTTCACTGGAGGAAGCAGAAGCAGGGCTTTTCTTGTGCTAAAGGGAATAGTGGTCAATCACTTTATAAATCAGGACATATTAACCCTATTTTTAGATGTCTAAATTTGGATTCAGTTTTGATGCAGCACTTCTAGGTTCTGCATCTTCTTTTAAGCATTAGGGCTTCAAGGTTTTCATCTTTCCACAGGGAATTTTGATACCACCAGTGTTCATATGGATGCAAACTGTGCAGGCTGCACTTGCTATGGGCATGAAAACTGGCAGTTCTGATCTAACTCTCCAAAATTTTAAGATAGTGCTCAGTAAGTGAAGATGAGTCAGTTGTCTGCTGCTGCTGAAAGAACGCAAGTGTGATTTGGCCACAAAGAGTACCGCTTAATCCTCACCAGACCTCACCTGAAGTGGAAGAATACACCATAAAATACAGTAGAATAGGAGCTAGAAACCTTATAGTCCCAAAGGACCTGAACCAGGGGTGCATCCATCACCAAGGAATACTAGGAAGGCAAAGATGGTGATAGAAATTGCTGTATTTTAGAAATCTTTGAGAAATAAATAGTTTTCTCATCTCCAGCAACTGCAATCTGAGGATGGAGATGAGAAATCATTTCATAGAAAAAGACGCAGGAAATGAATGAATGAATGAATGAATGAAAGAGGTCACTCCAAACTCGACCATACTATGTAAGATTGATGATGTTGACCGGCTTTTTAACAAACCACGCTTTCACTCTGAGCCTCGATCTCTCCATCAGTATTATGGGACATAATAATCTGACTTGCTGTTACAGAAGGCTTTGAATATTTATTAACTCATTGCATTTATACCCCACCTTTTTCTCCAATGGAGCTCAAGGTGCCTTCTGTGGTTCTTCCTAATTTAATCCTCACGAAGACCCTGAGAGGCCCAAGGCCACTCTGTGAGCCTCATGATGAGGCTGGATTTGAAGGCTGGTCTCCTATTTCCTAATCCAGGACCTCAGGCTCTCATACTTGGAAGTGCTCTGCCAATGCTCAAAACAAAACATCAGTCAAATGAATGTTTATGTTTTGCACAAGGAGTTCTCTCAAATAATGAAAATCCACTTCCCTCTCTTTTGCACAGATGAACCTTCATTGTGTACATTCTTGGGAGGATTTTGCCAGGCCTCAAGGACTGCAACGTGTACTTTTGGAGAGATTACAAACGTCTCCTGTGGCCCTAATGCACGCTGCTGTAGGAGTAAGTGATACCCATGATTGGTCCCACTCACATGTGAATGTTTGCTCATTTTTAATCCTGATTTCAACAGTGGAATTTGCTGCCAAGGAGTGTGGTGGAGTCTCCTTCTTTGGAGGTCTTTAAGCAGAGGCTTGACAACCATATGTCAGGAGTGCTCTGATGGTATTTCCTGCTTGGCAGGGGGTTGGACTCGATGGCCCTTGTGGTCTCTTCCAACTCTATGATTCTATGATTCTATTCTATGATTTCCTGATCTACACTCTACATCTTCACTGGAGGAAGTAGGGCTATATTTTTGCTAAAGGAAATAATCACTGAACAGTTTGTGGATCAGAGTAGCTGATAATACGCTCAGGGCATATTAATTCTATTTTTAGAAGTAAAAAGTTGGATTCAGTCTTGATGCAGCACTTCTAGGTTCTGCATCTTCTTTTAAGCAACAAAGATTCCCACTTCATTCTGCACTCACCAGAACTCACCTGAAATACAAAATAATGTTGACCAGAGCATCAGTTAAATCAGGATTTCCCATGCCTGACAGTCCAAGTCTGTGAGACTCCACCATGAGCTCACCAGCTGGCCTATGGATAACCACACTTTCACTCTCAGCCTCGATCTCCCCATCGGAATTACGGGACATAGTAATACTGACTTGCTGTTACAGAAGGGCTTTGAATATTTGTTTGTTTGTTCCATTTATGTCCCACCTTTCCCCCCATGGAGCTCAAGGTCCCTTATGTGGTTCTTCCTAATTTAATCCTCACAACAACCCTGCTAGGCAGATCAGGCTAAAAGTGAGTGACTGGCCCAAGGCCACCCAGGGAGTCTCATGATGAGGCTGGATTTGAAGGCTGGTCTCCCATTTCCTGGTCCAGGACTTTAGGCTCTCATACTTGAAAGTGCTATTCCAATGCTCAAAACAAAACGCCCGTCAAATTAACGTTTCTGTTTTGCACAAGATGTTCTCTCAAATGATGAAGATCAACTTCCCTCTCTTTTGCACAGATGAACCTCCATTGTGTACACTCATGGGAGGATTTTGCCAGGCCCCAAGGACTGTGAACTGTCCCTCTGGAGAGATTACAAGGGTCCCCTGTGGTCCTAATGCACGCTGCTGTAGGAGTAAGTGATACCCATGAGTTGGTCCCACTCACATGTGAATGTTTGCTCATTTTTAATCCTGTTTTCCTGATCTACACTCTGCATCTTCACTGGAGGAAGCAGAAGCAGGGCTTTGTTTGTGCTAAAGGGAATAGTGGTCAATCACTTTATAAATCAGGACATATTAACCCTATTTTTATATGTCTACATTTGGATTCAGTTTTGATGCAGCACTTCTAGGTTCTGCATCTTCTTTTAAGCATTAGAGCCTCAAGGTTTTCATCTGTGCACAGGGAATTTTGATACCACAGATATTTCGTATGGGTGCAAACTGTGCAGGGTGCACTTCCCATGGGCAGTAAAAAAATGGCGGCTATTATCTAAGTTTCCAAAATGTTAAGACAACACTCAGTAAATGAGGATGAACCGGCCATCTGCTGCTGCTGAAAGAACACATATGTGATTTGGCAACAAAGAGTCCCACTTCATTCTGTACTCACCAGACCTCAGCTGAAGTACCAAAATACATCACAATATCCAGTAGAACCAGAGCTAGGAACCTCATGGTCGCTAAGGACCTGAACCAGGGGAGGAATTCTTGAATGCCAACAATGGTGATAGTTACAGGTAGGTAGCTGTGTTGCTCTGCCGTAGTCACAACAAAACGAAAAAATTCCTTTCAGTAGCACCTTAGAGACCAACTAAGTTTGTTATTGGCATGAGCTTTCATGTGCATGCACACTTCTTCAGATACACACAATGGTGATAGTTCATACTGCCTCTTAGAAATACTGGAGAAATGAATTGAAAAGCAACTGCAATCTGAGGCTGGAGATGAGAAATAATTTAATAGATCTATGCTAGCCTGAGATGGAGTCCTCAAAGACAGCAGCTGCCAGTAGCCCATCCTGACATCCAGGATGGGCCATGGGATGTCGGCATTGATCTTGCAAATTCCACTGACATCTCCTTTGGGGCTGGGCCTGCATGTCCTCTTCCTTTCTGCTACAGATTCCTGCATTGAAGGGTGGGCTTGAATGTTCCATTGAGTCCTTCCAACACTATAATTCTTTGACCCCCCCCCCTCATCTCCTGAAGGTGAGCACTCTGACTCCAGGCTCCTGAAAGTGCAATCGAATAGAGATTTCCTTCTTTCTTTTATTCAGGACAATAATCAATGTAAGAGGAAAAGGGGGGTTCTGCCAGGAGGAACTCACCAAACGCTGCCCATCTGGTCTTACTCTTCCTGCTTACTGTGGCTTCAATGCACAGTGCTGTGCCCTTGAGTGACATCAGTGAGCAGCCCACATCCATGGTTGAGAATGTCTGATTGCTACGCTGATTCTTCTGGATCTTTGCTTGTGGAAGTGGTCCTGATCAATCCATTTGTGAAAGGAGGCAATGAAATAAAGATCAGTCTGTTCAGATGATCATCTAATTAAACGCATATTAACCTGCAAATCTAAAATTGTATTTTTTCATTTTTTTAAAAAAGCATTTATGACTAAATATGACCCACCTCCAGAGGAAGCGCATCATATCTGCCCAAGATTCCTCTTGACTGAAGTTCTCATCCCTGAGTCCCAGGAGGAGATAACTGCAGCCAATGCTTTTCATGCACCCAGGCAGAGCTTGGGTTTCATTGCCCAGTTGTTTATGTGAACACGGGTAGGATAGGCTGAACTCAACCCAGACTGGAGCCATGACGTAACTGGAGCTGATTATTCAGGAGCCACTGCCTTGTGGGTGCCCATAGGTCACTGAGAATAGTATTTAATGCTGCTGAATGCACATCAGGTTTATTGATTTCTATGGGTGTACGCTGAGTAGGACTCGGAATTTTCTGAAGGGGTGTTTTCTGGGATTTTGAGAATCAAAGAAGGAACTCAGGGAGGTGCCAGGGAGGAGGTGGGACTGAAGAGTCGGAAAGGCTATTGCTGCCTAGTGATCAAGATCCCAGATTCAGTCATTGATCTGGCTCTTTCTTTTCATACATTAATTCATAACATAGCCAAGTATAATTGCAGATGCCGATTAAAATAAAATACAAGCAGAAAAGGATATCTAAAGTTCAACACAAAGAACACAGATCCATGCCACTTTCAGTTTGTTTGTTTAGACATTTCTCTCCAAACTTTCCCCAAGGAACTCAAGGTGATGTACATCGTTTTCTCCCATGAGCCCATGTCTCCCAGGTCTTAGACCCATACCACGCTGGTGCTGTTGCCCTTAGTTCCATAGTCACCACTACCTAAAAGGCCCTCTGCCTGCTTCCCTGTAACCTCTCCTCTCCCAATGAAGGAAATGCCAGAAGGTCCTCGGAGCTGGACCTCCGTGTCCGGGCTGAATGATGAGGAGGGTAGAGATGCTCCTTCAGGTATACTTCCACAATGGGATCATTGACTGGTTAGGAAGACTCCAGGGAGGAGAAAGAAATCAGCAGTGGAAAGGAGAAACAATGTTAGGAAACCAGGTTGGGGCAGGGGGCGCTGAAATGGACTGAGGAAAGGGTAGCTTGGGGGGGGCAGGGAGGTAGTGTCGGTGGCTACCATGAGTGGGCTCAGCTCATACTCATGCAGCTTATAATTTCTTCCCCCTCTCCCTTTGGCTTCAACCCATGCAGAATATATCAGGGCTTAAGGGAATAGCAGTTCATGGATGATGGGAATTGTAGTCCAACAACAATCGGAGGATCACAGATCCACTATGCCTAATGTCAAGTCAAGATTGCTTATTCATCAACAGTTCTGATTCAACTGGGACATCCTGGAATTACAGAAGCTATCCCAGTTTCTGATTGGATGTCCCGGTTTTTGTGCTGAGCTCCCTCGACAGTCATCTGGCTCTTGTGAGAGCTCAGCACCCAAAGACGATATTTGGGGGGAACTTTCATTCCTCGATGTTAGGATATTTCCGTTCCACCTTAAAAAGGAAGCAGGCTGTTGTGTGTCACATGCCTGCGTACTTCCTGCTCACAGGGAGTTTCCATTTTGTATATAGCTTTTGTTTCTGGCTGTTTCCTTGACATCGAAGGAAGCAGTCATGTTTTTCCTTTGTTCTGACCAACGCTGAATAAAGCTGTAAATATGCTTTCCTGGGTGAATCTTCCGTTGTGGAAACTCTGCGAAAAGGGCATGCACAAGTCCTGGAATGTGTCTGAGGCTCGTGTAGCTAATTGACTGATGCTGTTCCGATGGAAGTCTGGAGATCGTCCAGAGACGACGATGGAGGCCTGCCTGATGAGGCTGCCTGATGCCTGATGGGGTTTTCTGTTCCAAATATATTTTGTATTTTTCCCACACCTTATATAAAGCATTTCTTATTATATGATTTGAAAAACTCCGGTGCACCTTTATTTCCCCATAATTAAGATAGCCATGCTATCCAAAACGGGTGTCGTGGCCTTCTAGATCTAAAATATCCCAATTTTTCAGTAAACACCAATCTTTCAACCAGAGAAGACATGAGGCTTCGTAATATAGCTTCAAATCCGGTAACCCGAAGCCACCTCTTTCTACAGTATCTATTAATATCTTATGCTTTACTCTTGGTCTTTTACCCTTCCACAAAAATTTGGAAATTTCTTTTTGCCACTTGTCAATACTGTTGGTCTTTCCTATAATTGGAATCATCTGGAATAAAAAGAGTAGCTTCGGTAAGACTATCATTTTAATTACGGAAATACAGCCCAGGAATGATAAATTTAAGCTTGTCCATGTCTCCAACTGTCTTTTGATATCTTTCCAACAATTAATACAATTATCTTCATACAAGTTAATATTCTTTGGTGTTATCCATGATCCTAAATACTTGATTTTGGGGTGGATTTTAATTTGTATTATTTTTTTCTAATTCTGCTTTTTCATCTGGTGACAAATTTTTAAATAATAGTTTTGTTTTGCTTAAATTCAGTTTGAACCCTGCAACTTTACCGTAGCCATATATTATTTCCAACACCTTTGTTAAACTCTGTTTTGGTTGCTCCGTAGTTATAATTAGATCGTCAGGAAATGCCCTCATTTTGTAACTTCTATTTCCCAGCACAATCCCTTTTATTTCTTTTTCCTCCCTAATTCGTTTACATAAAACTTCCAAAGTTAATATAAAAATTAAGGGGGTAGTGGGCAACCTTGTCTGACCCCCTTACTGATTTCACACTCCTGTGATAAATTTCCATTTATTCTAATTTTAGCTTTTTGTTTTGAATATATTGCTTCAATCGCTTTTATATTAAGATAAAGGGACCCCTGACCATTAGGTCCAGTCATGACTGATTCTGGGATTGCGGCGCTTATCTCGCTTTACTGGCCGAGGGAGCTGGCATACAGCTTCTGGGTCATGTGGCCCGTATGACTAAGCCACTTCTGGCGAACCAGAGCAGCACATGGAAACGCCGTTTACCTTCCCGCTGGAGCGGTACCTATTTATCTACTTGCACTGTGTGCTTTCGAACTGCTAGGTTGGCAGGAACCCTTTTATATACTGCATACCAAAATCAATACGGTATAATAGACCTTTCATAAATTTCCAGGAGACCCTATCGAAAGCTTATTCAGCATCTATGGCCATTAAAACTGCCTTCTTTTCTATTCTTAAGTCTAAATACTCTCATAAGTTTATAATGTTTCTAGTGTTGCTATAAATGTGCCTGCCGGGCAAAAAGCCAACTTGGTCATTGTGTATAATCATCTGGAAGACTTTTTTTGATCTTTTGGCTAAAATATTTGCATATAATTTATAATCAATGTTTAGGAGTGTGATAGGCCTATAGTTGTTAATAAGTAGTAATAATAATAATAATAATTTATTATTTATACCCCGCCCATCTGGCTGGGACTCCCCAGCCACTCTGTGTGGCTTCCATAGAAACCAAAAATACAGTAAAATATCACATATTAAAAACTTCCCTGAACAGGGCTGCCTTAAGATGTCTTCTGAATGTCAGAATGTTTATCGCTTTGACATCTGCTGGAAGGGCGTTCCACAAGGCGGGCGCCACTACCGAGAAGGCCCTCTGCCTGGTTCCCTGTAGCTTTGCTTCTCGCAATGAGGGAACCCCCAGAAGGCCCTCGGCCCTGGACCTCAGTGTCCGGGGAGAACGATGGGGTTGGAGATGCTCCTTCATGTATACTGGACCGAGGCAATTTAGGGCTTTAAAGGTCAGCACCAACACTTTGATTTGTGCTCGGAAACGTACTGGGAGCCAATGTAGGTCTTTCAAGACCGGTGTTATATGGTCTCGGTGGCCGCCCCCAGTCACCAGTCTAGCTGCCGCATTCTGGATTAGTTGTAGTTCCGAGTCACCTTCAAAGGTAGCCCCACGTAGAGTGCATTGCAGTAGTCCAAGCGGGAGATAACCACAGCATGCACCACTCTGGCGAGACAGTCCGCAGGCAGATAGGGTTTCAGCCTACGTACCAGATGGAGCTGATAAACAGCTGCCCTGGACACAGATTTGACCTGTGCCTCCATGGACAGCTGTGAGTCCAAAATGACTCCCCGGCTGCACACCTGGTCCTTCAGGGGCACAGTTACCCCATTCAGAACCAGGGAATTCTCCACACCTGCCCGCCTCCTGTCCCCCCAAAACAGTACTTCTGTCTTGTCAGGATTCAACCTCAATCTGTTAGCCACCATCCATTCTCCAACCGCCTCCAGACACTCACACAGGACCTTCACCACCTTCACTGGTTCTGATTTAAAAGAAAGGTAGAGCTGGGTATCATCCGCCTACTGATGAACACCCAGCCCAAACCTCCTGATGATCTCTCCCAGTGGCTGCATGTAAATGTTGAAAAGCATGGGGGAGAGGACAGAACCCTGAGGCACCCCACAAGTGAGAGCCCAGGGGTCTGAACACCACCACTTTCTGAACACGGCCCAGGAGGAAGGAGCGGAACCACTGTATGACAGTGCCCCCAGCTCCCAGCCCCTCAAGACGGTCCAGAAGGATGTTATGGTCGATGGTATCAAACGCCGCTGAGAGATCTAGGAGAACTAGGAAACAGCTCTCACCTTTGTCCCTAGCCCGCCGGAGATCATCAACCAGTGCGACCAAGGCAGTTTCAGTCCCATGATGAGGCCTGAATCCCGACTGGAAGGGATCCATATGGTCCACTTCTTCTAGGCGTTCCTGGAGTTGTTCAGCAACCGCTCGCTCAATCACCTTGCCCAAGAATGGAAGATTTGAGACTGGACGATAGTTGGCCATCGTGGCCGCATCTAAAGATGGTTTTTTAAGAAGCGGTTTAATAACCGCCTCTTTCAGCAGGTCTGGGAAGGCTCCCTCACGGAGGGAAGCATTCACCACCCCACGAAGTCCATCGCCCAGTCCTTCCCAGCTAGCTTTTATAAGCCAGGATGGGCAAGGATCCAGGAGACAGGTGGTTGGTTTCACTCGTCCAAGCAGCCTGTCCACATCCTCGGAGGTAACAGATTGGAATTGATCCCACTCAACTTGACTAGACAAAACTCTAGCACTCTCCCACGGTGGAGTCTACTTCTTCCCGAATCTGAGCGATTTTATCTGCAAAAAAACTTTGCAAAATCATTGCAGGAGAACATGTGGCCCGTACTGGGCCCCGATGTTACAGGTGGTTCCGCTAAATTGTGAACCACCTTAAAAAGTCTCCTGCTGCTGTTTTCTGCAGATGCAATAGAGGCGGTGAAGAAGTTCTTCTTCACCGTCGCTATCGCCACTTGGTAGGCTCGACGTTGAGCTCTAACCTGTGTCCGGTCAGATTCGGAATGAGTTATCCGCCACCGGCGCTCTAGCCGTCTCAACGATTGTTTCATTGCCCTCACATCCATGGAAAACCACAGGGCTGTTCGGGCTCCATGCAATCGGAGAGGGCGCTTCGGAGCCAAACAGTCAATAGCCCTGGTTAACTCCACATTCCAGCGGGCCACCAGGGAATCAGCTGAAAGGCCATCAACATGGGATAAAGCATCCCCTACCACTCTCTGGAAACCATTTGGATCCATTAAGTGGCGGGGGTGGACCATCCGAATTGGTCCCACCTCCCTGCTGAGGGGAAGGGTGACAGAGAAGTCCAGTTGCACCAGGAAGTGATCTGACCATGGCACTTCTTTCGTTTCGCTTTTACTTAGTGTCAGATCACCAACATCCATAGAGGTAAACACCAGGTCCAAGGCATGTCCGCGGCTATGGGTTGGGCCAGACTTATTCAGGGACAGCCCCATGGAGGCCATGCTTTCCACGAAGTCCCGAGCGGCCCCTTGTAAGGTCATGTCGGCATGGATGTTAAAATCCCCTAGGACGACCAAGCTAGGTGTCTCCAGGAGAACATCCACCATGACCTGAAGCAGCTCGGGCAGGGAATCCTTGGTGCAGCGGGGAGGTCGGTACACCAAAAGGAATCCTGTACTGCCCCTATTGCCCAACTTCAGAACATGCACTCGGAAAACTGGGTCTTCCCAATAGGACGCCTGGTGCAAACTAATGACTTCCTAAAAATCACTGCAACCCCCCCTCCGGGCCCACATGACCTGGGTTGCTGTGCGTAAGAGAAACCTGGTGGACAAGCAGCGGCAAGGACAGGCCCATCTGCTTCATCCAACCAAATCTCTGTTACACATGCCAGGTCAAGTCCTCCTTACTTAAGTAAGTAGTAGATTAATTAAGTAAGTAGATTGTCCGTTCCCTGTTTTGGAATTAATGCAATAAGGCTGTCTTTCCATGGGTTTTGGGGAAACAATATATAATGAAATGAAGAAAATGTTGAAATGGGCTATTCCCAAAAAGCCTGAAAGTATTTATGTACAGTAGCTAGAATATCATATGCACAGAAATTGAGAGATCACAATGATGAATGTTTCTAAAGAATGGAGGCCCCTGTGGATTTAAAAAAGGAAACTGTAGTCTGATGAAATTGTGGGCAGGATAAAAGCCGTGGAGCAAAAATGATAAAATAACTTTAGTACAGAAACTTTTTGTAATAGATAAAGATATAATGCAGTAGAAAAGGTTTGCGTAGAAACTATTTGATAGGAATATCATTGTGAAAATGTTTGGGGGGAAATAATAAAGAATTAAAAGACACATAAGAGAGAATGGTCTACACGGACACACAACAGTTCTTCAGGGTTTCTGGATGGGGAAATACCTGGCATTCAACCTGAGAACTTCTGCATTTGCAGCAGATGCTCCCCCATCTGAGCTGGAGCTGCTCTCTTAGCTGCAACAACGTAAAAGTGGATGAAAACCAGAGCAAAGCTCAGGTAAAGGAACCTAATGGCTGGAGTTTCCTCTGAGATCTCTGCCAAAGGGAAGGCACTCTAAGGCAGAAGGAAGTTTGATGAAGCAAGGAGGTTCTCTTTCCTTAGACTGTTGCCGTGCCAAAAATATGCTGAAAACACATATGTGCATCTGAGTGGGAAATGCTGCAAACAGGTATTTCCTGCAATTGTCAGCATTTATTCATCTTGGAGAACTTCCTAGGATTTACCTGAAGAACATCATTTCTCAAATAATCACAACGTGTGCTGTACTTTGGGTGTGGTTTTTCCGATTCTATATCAAGTAACAGATTTCCTGTCATCTCACAGAATCAGCTGCCACGTTCACGGCACCTGGATGGAAAGGAAGCGGAGTGTTGTTGAGGAGGTTTGCTTTAATGAAGTCTGATGCAAGCGCAATTGCAGTACAGTGGTACTTTGGTTCTCAAACTTAATTCGTTCCGGAAGTCCATTACAAAACCAAGGCGCGCTTTTCCATAGAAAGTAATGCAAAATGGTTTAATCCATTCCAAACTTCTAAAAACAACCCCTAAAACAGCAATTTAACGTGAATTTTACCATCTAAAGCGACCGTTGATCCATAAAATGAAAGCAATAAACAATCTACTGCAGTCACACAATCAGTCAATCAGTAGCTGAACTTGGTTACACACAGTCACAAAAACAAAACATAAAGAGCCGCAAAAACTAAGACACAAAATAAATAGCAAAAACAGCCAGACCTCAGCGTAACACTCCAAACGGAAGTGCGGCACTCAAATCGGAAGCATAACCATCAAAACAGAAGTGTTGCACTCAAAACGGAAGTGTGGCAGTCAAAACGGAAGTATAACACTCAAAAAGAAGCACCTTTGGCTTCTGAAAAAAGGTTCGCAAACCGAACCCCTTACTTCCAGGTTTGCAGCGTTTGGGTTCCAAGTTGTTTGAGTACAAAGGCATTTTGGAACCAAGGTACCACTGTACCTGCAAAGAAAGAAACTTTGCCATTTGCTTTTCTTCTGGTCTGCAGTTTTGGATTCATTTTTGCTTAATATGCTTGCTTCTGTGATGCTTGTATTTTTATGTGCTCCTCCCCTATTTTGTGATTCCCCCCCCAAAAAAAAACCCCATACAAATTAGTGGTTTTGTTCCATCATTCACAATAAATAAACACAAACAATAACATCACATGTAAAATAAAAATAAAAATGCAGAAATGAGAAAGGGGCCCAAGTATCTACAGTGGTACCTGGGGTTACATACACTTCAGGTTACATAAGCTTCAGGTTACAGACTCCGCAAACCCAGAAATAGTACCTCAGGTTAAGAACTTTGCTTCAGGATGAGAACAGAAATTGTGCTTTGGCGGCGCGGCGGCAGCAGGAGGCCCCAGTAGCTAAAGTGGTGCTTCAGGTTAAGAACAGTTTCAGGTTAAGAACGGACCTCCGGAACGATTTAAGTACTTAACCTGAGGTACCACTGTATTTTCTTAGTTAGTCAACAAAATCAGAAGATTCGACAAGACACCTGTTAGTAGAAACCTTATTTATTATTAAATAGTTTTTTTCATTTATACCCTGTTTTTCAGGGGGGGAAGGCTTCCCAAGTGGTGTATGCGCAATCTCTTTTTAAAAAAAAATGGCACACAAGGAGGAAAGAACAGGGAGGGAAGAGGGAAACAAAAGGCAACTCAGGCGTTTTCAGTTGAATGTGGGGGAAGCATTTGAAGCATCTGTTGTGTTGAGCTATTTCAATTGCTTTTGCTTGATTTGCGCATTGCAAACAGCTGAAAGTCCTTAAATCTTGAGAGTAAACCTGATTTGCAATGGGGTTTGAATAATGTCGACTGCAACAGTTTAATTAATACTAGAAGCATATATACTTGATGTACTTCCAGGCATTGTGACTCTTTCATTACAAGAGCAGCAGGTGCTAAAACAGATACAATGGCATCTCCCCCTGCTTAACATCTGGAAAAGGTTCCTGGAAAAGGACACCTTGGCTGCACCTTCCCACCAGGAAAGCCACATCATCTGCTGTATCCCAGCAAGAGCTATTCCTGGTGGAGGAAGAACCTCATCTGCTCCTTCCCAGAAAAATGGTACTGCTTCCCCTGCTCCTCAACAACAGGATCAGGTCCCTCAGCTGAAAGCAGCAGTTTCCACATGCATTTAATTACAGATTGCATTATTCAGTGGGAAAAAGTTGTCTTAGTATCATAGAATGATAGAATTGCAGAGCTGGAAGGGACCTCATGGTTAATCTTCACCAACCCCTGCAATGCAGGAATCTCAGCTAAAGCATCCATGACAGAAGGAAGAAAAGTCCGCTCTTGAACAGCTCTTTCCAGGGCCGTCTTTAGCATATGTCCCACCGGGGTGCAAAGATCCACCCAGCACCCCCAAATTTAGTTTAGCCCCCAAATTAACCTCTGCGCCATTGAACAAGGCCAACCACGCCCCGCCACTGCCCTTTGCCTGCCACAACCTCCTCGCCCAGTGCCCGCCCGCAGTGCTTCTCGCTTAGCATTCATCGTTAAATGGGGAAGAATGCAGCTCGTGGAATTCATAGCATGTGCTCTAGGCACGTTTTTGCAGAAATGGAAAATTTAAATCGCATGCTGGAAAATGCCAGTACAAATTAGTTAAAGAAAATGCCGACAACTAGCGGAAATAAGCATTGCTTTTCAAACAATTTCTGTAAACGAATTTGAACTGGAAGTGATGAAATTAAAACGCGCCGTTGTGAATGACAAGTGCTGCTGCATCTTTGAGCACAAAGTCAAAAGTACTTTAGTGAAACAGTAGGTATACATTTTGATAATACCTAGGTATACATGTATTTTGTTTGTCTAGCTTGATCAAAATTATTTCTTATTTTGTAACAGGTAGATAGTTAAGAGCTTAGGCGGCTTCAGCCCTGTACCCCTTGCACCCCCCGGTATAGACAGCCCTGGCCCTGTCAGATGGTTTTTCCATATGTTTATCCAGAATCTCCTTTCTTGTAACTTGAATCAATTGGTTAGAGTCCTGCCCTCCAAGGCAGGAGAAAACAAGCTTCTTCCCTCTTCCATGTGACAGCCCTTGAGATATTTGAAGATGGCTATCACATCTCCTCTCAGTCTCCTCTATTCCAGGCCAAACAGAATAAAAGTTGCTCATGCCACACTGAATTTATTTTATTGATAAGAAATACATTGGAAAGCAAACAACTCCTCACAGCGCTTGATTTATAACACAAAGCACAAAGCGTGTTCTCCCTAATTGAGAGCACGTGTTGCGGTTGGGGAATGCAGGCCACCCTGGTATGACTGTGCAATTTGGATGACCAGGCTTTAAATGGTTAATTGTGTTTCTGGGAAGTTTTGGATGTAGCCAATTTGGGGGTGGGGTTTGAGCCGTTAAATACAGGTCGCCATTACTGGAGCGTCCTCTTGGCTTTCTTACCGGATCAAGAAGCAGTCGCATCTGAGACGGTTGTATATCCTTGTAGACTTTTACCCCTCATTTTACCTTCCTTTCTCTCCTCTCCTTTTTTTTTGCCTGCTCTCCCCCGGTTTTGATTACCATTCATTAAAGAAAAGATCCTATCTTTATTTCCCTTACCCTCCTTTTCTTTGGGGCGCGAAAGGTTGGGCTGAGGGGGGTTCCCCCCTCCCGGCCCCGGGAGGTGTCTACCTCCCCGGTTTACCCGGTTGGCCCTTTCGCTTTAATTTGTCTGGCAAGCAGTCCGCAGCCCTTCCCCTCCAGGCGGCGGCGAGGCCTCGCTGGTCCAGTTTAGCGTCGCGGCCGCGCGCCGCCTCCGCCCCCCTTCCTTTTCGCCCGGCGTCCCGCGTTGGCCTACCTGGCCTTCCCCCTCCCGGCTGGTGCCCGGCGCGGGCCGCCGGATCGCGGCTGCGTGGGGGCCGCCGTTGGGGCGCCCGCCCGGTCGCGGCCTCGGCGGGGACGTGCTGGGGGCGGCTGCCGAGCCGGGGCGTCGTCGAGGGGCGCCGTTGGCGCGATCGCTGGGCCGCGGCCTTGGCGAGGGCGCAGCTGCCGCCGTCCCTTCCTCCGGAGCTCGGGGCTCTAGTTTTGGCGTGGACGCGGCCTGCGCTGCCCCCGTTGCCTGGCTGCTGCGGGCCTTGCCGCTTATCTTTGCTGCGCGCCTCCGAGCAGCGCGCAGCGGCCTACGCGGGCCTCCGGCCTCCCGGCCTAGCCGTACCACGTGGTGGGGGAAAAGTGGTGCCGAGTACTAGGCGGAGGCTTCCAATTTAGATTAGGCCCGGAGGGCCTGATTGTGGCCTATTGCTCCCTCTTGTGGTCATTATTGGTATCGCGCCTGAGCGGCGCTTTGGCTCCCCCGCTGGCTAATCTGGTACTGCGCCTCCTTCATTGTTGGTTCCTTGCCATTATTCTGCTCAATTGAGAGGCCCCCTGCTGGCTGGCCTGTGTAGGTGCATGCTATTCAGCACTGTTGTTCAAAGTGGTCAACCTTAGGGCTAGTTCATCTTTTCTTGTTTATTAATTCGTTTTCTTTACTATTACAAATTTGTTGTTTATATTCGATTATATTTTGATTTAACCTTTTATCAATTACTTATTTATTTAATTTTATTCTATACCTCTGTTTTCAGTTACCTTAATTTGATTTCTTCCCTTTAAATTTGAACAAGCAAGGCTACGTGCCACACTCATTTAATTGTTGGCCGTTTTCATTGCACAGATTTGGTGGAGTTGATTAATTTTATTTTATTTTTCAACTAGCAGGTATGGCTCCAAAGAAAGCCGCCGCCCGCCCGGGTGCAGCTACTTCTTCGAAGCGACCTATTAGAGGTCCATCCCAGGCGCTCTGCTCACCCACGCCGGTTCAGCCGGTAGGGCGGGTTCAATCCTTGGTGGCAAGTATGGCCGGTGACCCTGCCGCCCTGTCTCGCTTCCCAACTGAAATGGATGGTTTCCTTCAACATTGTTCCACGCAGCCGTCTGCTTCTAGGAAGCGACCTTCTCCCGTGATGGCGTCACCTCCAGTTTCTCCATCATCTAGTGAAAGCGGGAGAGAAGGGTCCCCTCTGGGGGGCTTGATTTTGGACCCACAGCAGGCCCAGTCCTCTGGTTTACCTGCAGCACGGGGTCGGCCTCGCAGGTCTGCCCGCTCCTCCAGGAGGGCTTCAGTTCGAAGTGTCCCTTCGGTGGCTCCACCTCGCAGACGAGCGACTACTCAGCTTCCTGCCGAGGTGGCATCGGGTTCCGATATCTCACGTGTTGTGTCTTCGCAGTCCATTCCAGCTACACCCCTGCTGAATCCTGATTCTGAGTCTTCGATTGAAGACAGCCTTCCAGTGCCCGCCAGGAAGTCCTCGGGGGGAAAGCGGCGCCACAAGAGATCTTCCAGGAGGCATGCTAAGCGGAGGAAGGATGACTCATCTTCCTCTTACTCTGGTACGTCATCCTCTGATTCCGATGGCGAGGGTAACGCTATGGAACTCTATTGGGGTTTTGGCGAATCGGCTTCGGGTCTTCCCAGGTGGGCTTGGGAGCGAAGGGCAAACATGCATCGGGCAAAATACGGTGCAGTGCAGGATTGTAAAGATGGCGTCCTGGTTCCTGACGTTAAAGTCTCAACCAACTCCGCCAGGGACATCATCCCTGGCTCACATTTGTCAGCTAAATTACGGAACAGGATTCTAAATGGTCGCTTTGTAGACATATTCAAGTTGCTCCCACCTTCGGAGGAGCAAGAGAAGGTGGGTTCTTCATTCAAAAAGCTACCTGGGGCTTCCAACGCGGATAGGACGTTCGAGCATTGGCTCGATTGCTTCCAAGTCTTCGCTGGCATAGTCTCTGCCGCTTACCCAAGGAGATCCCTTCATTTGATCGTTTATCTTTCTATCGTTCGCTCTGCATTTACCAAAGCTGGTGGGAAAGCGGCGATCAAATACGATGAGAATTTCAGGCGCCGCGCCGCCAAGATTCCTTCGGCTCGCTGGGACCGCAAGGATCTTGATGTCTGGACCACTTATGTGGCTCCACTAATTGACAAAAAGGTGACGGAACAGCAAAAGCCAAGGAATTCTGCTTTTGGCGCGGGTCGGCGCTTTGTATGCTGGGATTTTAACAGGGGCTCCTGCCAGCGTGCAACGTGCAGATTTGCCCACTTGTGCGAGAAATGCAGTGGTACGCATGCGGCTTCCGCTTGTTTTGGTGGGAGGCGGCCCTTTCGTGGGGCAAGGGGGGGTGCTCAGCAACCCCCCAAGTCAGCTCCCCTTCCTTCAACTTCTGGGACAGGGAAATAACGTGTTGACCTCCTTGGCTCACACCCCTGTACGATCGTCGGCCCTCCAAGTTTGGCTGCAATCTTACCCTGATAGGATTGCGGCACGTTACCTTATTGATGGTTTTTCTACAGGTTTTAGGATTCCGGTAGCCATGCCTCCCGTGGCACGGAATCCTATCAATCAAAAGTCAATTTATGAGCTCCCTGAAATTGCTAGGAAAAAGATCAAAAAGGAGGTTGCCATGCATCGCATGGCTGGTCCTTTTGGTACACCCCCATTTCCTAATCTGCACATATCTCCATTGGGTATAGTGCCAAAAAAGGCCCCTGGCGAATATCGCTTGATCCATAATTTGTCACATCCTGTAGGCACGTCTGTCAATGACGTTATTCCTCAGGAGCTTTGCTCTGTAAGGTACGCGTCTCTTGATCATGCGATCAAGATGATTCGGAAGTTTGGCAAGGCTGCTTTATTGGCGAAATGCGATGTTGAGCCGGCATTTCGCTTGCTGCCAATTCATCCGGAGGATTTCTGGCTCCTGGGTTTCCAGTTTGAAGGAAACTATTACTTTGACAAAGCCATGCCTATGGGTTGTTCAATTGCGTGTGCCGCTTTTGAAGCTTTTAGTACCTTTTTGGAGTGGGCCCTTAAACAGAAGACTGGATTGGGTGGGGTCACTCATTATCTCGATGATTTTTTATTGGCCTCAGCGCACGATACCGGCAACTGCGCGGTGTTGTTGCAGGCCTTTGCTGAGCTCACGCAGGAATT
This sequence comes from Podarcis melisellensis, assembly GCF_964234715.1. Lineage (NCBI taxonomy): Eukaryota > Metazoa > Chordata > Lepidosauria > Squamata > Lacertidae > Podarcis > Podarcis melisellensis. The sequence continues at coordinate 6,652,803 of NC_138530.1, read as the reverse complement.
GGGCGTGCCGCTCGCGGTGGGTAAAACAGAAGGTCCTTCTACTCAACTTACTTACCTGGGCATCCTGTTGGATACTGTTTCTCAAACTTCCAGCTTGCCAGAGGATAAGCTGGTTGCTTTGAAGAAGGTGATAGGGGAATTGTTGCCTTTGAAGAAGGTGTCTCTAAGGCAACTCCAGTCTTTATTGGGTCACTTGAATTTTGCCTGCAGGGTGGTAGCACCGGGGCGCCCCTTTTGTTCGCGATTGGCTCGGCTCACCGCGGGACTAAAGGCCCCACATCATCGGGTTCGCCTCTCCAGTGATGTCAAGGCCGATATGTTAATCTGGCTTGACTTCCTGGAAGATTTCAATGGTGTATCCCTATGGCAAGACACATTGAATCTGCATAATAAATTTCAGGTCCACTCCGATGCTGCGGGTTCCCTGGGCTTTGGTCTGTATTGGAATGGCAGATGGTGTGCCAAGCGTTGGCCACCTGCCTGGCAAGGAGAAGCCATTACGCGGGATCTAACTTTTCTTGAGTTTTTTCCCATTGCAGTAGCGGTACATTTGTGGGTCGATGATTTCAGAGACCGTCGTGTTTGCTTCTGGACTGACAACCAGGCGGTGGTGAACGTGTTGGCTAAGCTGTCGTCACGCTCGCCCAGGGTGTCGGCCCTCTTGCGGGTTTTTGTTTTGCACTGTTTGCGTTTTAATATAGTGTTTTCTGCGCGCTTCATCCCTGGGGTGTCTAACGAAATTGCTGATGCTCTGTCCCGTTTTCAGATGGAGCGGTTCAGACTTCTAGTTCCAGAGGCTCAGGAACGTCCGGAATATTTCCCGGATCATCTCTGGAACCTTGGCAGCAATTAGTTTTCCAGGGAGTAGCTGCATCTATTTCCCCTTCTACTCTCCGGTCTTATTCTAAAGCCTGGGCTGATTTTTGTAGCTTCTCACAATTTCCAACTAGTAATGAAAGGAGGGGCACACCATCCACCTCTCAGGTGTTGAAATACTTGGCGCACTTATTCCAGTTGGGACGTGCAGCCAGGACAATTAGGATGCAAGCAGCGGCTATTGCCTTTTTCTGTAAATCGTATTTTGACAAGGATCCTTGCGCGAAATTCGTCGTGCGCAAGGCCCTGGAAGGTTGGAGTAAGATGTGTCCTCCCCGTCCAGCGTCCCGATGCCCCATCTCATTTGATCTACTGAGCAGGATGCGCAAAGTGCTGCGTTATATTTGTTGGTCCAAATATGAGGCTCGCCTTTTTTCAGCGGCTTTCTCCATTGCCTTTTTTGGTGCCTTACGGGTGGGTGAACTGGTGCTCGAGGTTCACAAGGATGGTAGATCTAGGGGCCTGCTCTTCCAGGATGTAGAGCTATTCTCTACGGAGCTGAGACTCACAATTAGGAACTCAAAAACGGATCAGAGAGGCAGGGGAGCACTCATTCGTCTCCCTGCCTCAAAGGAAGCAGGCCCTTGCCCAGTAAAGGACGTTAGGAGGTTCCTGTCTGTTCGCCCTGCTGGGGATGGCCCTTTGTTGAAACATGAAAACGGGTTGCCCTTATCGAGGCACCAGTTGGCAATGGTGATGCGTAAGGCGATCATGGCCTGTGGGGAATCTGCCGATGGTTTTGCCCCTCACTCCTTCAGGATCGGGGCTGCCACGACTGCAGCACACTGGGGTCTGTCTGCTGGCAGAATCAAGGATATGGGTCATTGGAAATCTGATGCGTTTAAAGGTTATGTCCGTTAGCGACGTGTTATGCTGACATTTTGTTTGCTTATTTATCTCAGGTTTAGCATCGGTCCGCATCTGGATGGTGGGACACAGTATCGTGCACTGGGCTGGCATTGCCGCACGACAGTCCGGAATGGGAGCGGGCCTCGGCCTCCCTCCACATGTCCACTTGTCCTGGCTGTCCAGGCGGGGTATGCGCTGGTCAGAATTCCTGCCACTGATCCGGAGGCAGCTGTGCCTGGAGGGGCCGCCCACGGCTGTGGTGGTACAATTGGGCGAGAACGAGCTGGTTTCCATGGACTGTCTGTCGTTACGTGAGGCAATTTTAAATGACCTGGGGGTGCTGCGGGCGTTGCTGCCGACAGCAAAGCTGTTTTGGTCAAGGTTTTTGCAACGACGGGTTTGGAGGGGAAGTCGTTGCCCGGCTGCCACCGAAAGGGCCAGGAAGCGCATAAATGCAGCGGTGTCAAGGAAGATCTTGGAGTTGGGTGGTGATGTTATTTCCCACCCTGAGATTCTTTTTCGGAATGAACCCCTTTTTAGGGAGGATGGGGTGCACCTTTCAGCCTTAGGAAATAAGGCTTGGCTGGATGCGGTGGTGGCTAAGCTGAGGTCTTGGCTGGGTTTGTGAGTGGTTTGGCGGTGAGCTTGGTGCTCCATGGCGGTTAGGCATTGGTTAAAAATTGGTTGGAAGAGGGGTAAGTGCCTACCCCTCCAATGGTGCTGTGGAAAAAGGGAATTCCGTTAAAGGAAGCCAGGGGCTTGCCATTCTTTCGTCCTTGTCCCTGGAATCGGACCTGGGCCGTGCAAGCCCCAACGGAACATGAGGGTGAGAAGTGATGGTTTGGGGCCCAGCCTCACTCTCTCACCCAACACTTGTTTCCCATGCTGGCTTCCGCTGGAATCCGGAAGTCAGCTCTGTCCCTGGGCATGGACAGATAGTCATAACCAATGCCTAAGCAACCACTCACAATTATTGTATTCAAATAAAGTTGTGGCCAAAATTGATGCCAAAAAACCATAAACAAAATTGATGTGTGATGTGTGCAATTATTGGTGGGGGGGTGGCCTGGTGGACTCAACACGCAACTACTTTATAATAGGATGATGGAACACCCCAAAAATATGAAACAAAGAAGCTGCATAAGAACCTGCGAAGGAGTCTTTTTTGATACTATACTACACTGAAATGTCTAAATGTTTCTTTGATTATCCTTGAATCTGCCGGCCACACATGCCATCCTTTCCTGACACACCGTGTGACACAACACATCCTTTGAAAACCACTGATGTAGAGGGTAAAGGGCAATGGGGGCAGAATCTGTTGCTCACCTTGTGATCTACTGCAAGTGAAAGATGGCTGGGGAAAGGTGAGTGTATCTGATGGGAAGAGATAACCTGCTTTGGAGCTCAGAAACCAACCTCAAGGATCTTCACATTTCAGGCCTGACAGAGTGCAAGCGCTTGAAAGGGTCAACCCTGAATCTTACTCCCTTCCAGTCATTGGTTTGTGGGTCTCCCTGATCCTGAGCCAGATCCAGGCTTGTCATTAAACTGCTCCAGTGATTGTCTAGAAATTGGCAAGGAGTTCTGGTTTTTGTTTTCCTCTTCCCTTCCTGTCCTTTTCCACTTGTGTGCTATGTTTGGTTTTTTAAGTTGTTTTGGTTTTTAAATTGTACATAAGCCAAAGTTTCTTTCTTGGTAGGTATGGCAACTGCAGTCGAACTGAACAGTCCAACCAAAAGAGGTTGCATCAACCCGCACTATGGCCAAGCTGTTACCCGAAATGCCATTTCCTTTCTATCCAGGCGCCATGAAGTTGGGAGCAGCTTTTGTGAGATGACGGGAAATCTGTTAATTGATACAGAAAGAGAACAGGATGAGAAAGATTGTTCTGCAGATAAATCTTGGGATGGTCTGCAAGATGAATAAATTGCCTAGGATGAGTTAGAATGACGGTTCAGATGCTGACAGCTGCAGGAAATACCTGCTTGCAGCATTTCCCACTCAGATGCTCAAATGTGTGTTTCAGCATCTTTTTGGAACAACAACACTATAAATAAAGAAAACCTCCTTGTTCCATCCAAACTCCTCTTCCTTCTGCCTTAGAGTGCCTTCCCTTTGGCAGAGAGCTCAGAAGAAACTGCAGCCATGAGGTTCCTCTACCTGAGCTTTACTCTGGTCTTCATCTTCTTCCACGTTGTTGCAGGTAAGAGGGCACAGGGAGGGAGTATCTGCTGCAAATGCAGAAATTCTCAGGTTGAGTCCCAGGTATTTCCCTGGTCGGAAACACTTAAGACCTTCTGCCTGTCAGTGTAGACAGCTATGAGTTTGATGGAACAACAGTCTGACCTGGCAGCTTCCTATCCTATCCAGCTGCTTAAAAAGGGGTGGGGAGGAAAGTATTTAAAAACCTATTTAATAATGAAATTGAATTTGAATACATGACTTTTGCAAAAGCAGCAACGTTCAGGATGCAGCCTTAGCAACCAGGAAAGTTCCATGGTGGTCATTTATATTGCTTGGAAAAGTTTGGAAAGTTAGTGTCCATGATCCCCAAGTCCTTCCTAATTCCAGAGGTCCTGTATCTATGAAGAGTAAAAATCTGATGAAGGATTCCATTGTAGACCTAACCCAGCAAGTTTCTTTGTTAAAGAATGCCCACAGTTGCCACCTCAGGACCCCATGAGTATAGCCAATGAAGAGATGGTGCCCACTGGGCAAATGCGTGGGCCTTACCCCCTCCTCAGCTTGCTGGTAGCCGAGAAAGACTATAGCCGGCACCGTTGGGTGTGAGCTGAGTTAGACACATTAGCAACACTAGTGGGGAGATTGCAGAAAATACCATTCTCAGAGAGGGTGCAAATGGCAAGGGATTTCTGAAGCTCAGAACAGCAGTAATTCTGAATGGCAGATGTTGAAAGCAAAGGGGAACCTTCAGTAGAATGGAAGGAAGGCTGACTTAGAGGCCAGTTATGTGGGTCTGTGGGTGCATTATCTCGCCTTCCATTAGCAACCTGTAAAATTTAGGTTTGGCAGCCGTGCTGAAAAGATCCCAGGAGCAGTAATCAGCATCATCATCATAATTTTATGATTTATACACCACCCAAGTGGCTGGGTGCAGCTGAATGCCAGCCCCCTTACAAAGTTCAGGAATCAGCTGGAGTGTTTGCAGAGAAGGAGGACCAATCTGACCCTTGCTAATGTTGGCCAATGAAAAAGTAGTTAGCAGGTTGAGAGGCAGCAGAAGCCTGTAAAAGTTGGTCATCCCATTAAATACGCCGGGTTCTGGTTTGGGGAAAAAAGTGGTTGTAACACCTTTGCCCCCTTTAAACAAATTTATTTCCTTTCTCTTTTACACAGGGCAACTTGGATGTGAACTGTCAGGAGGAACTTGCCAATTCCCAGGAACTACAAACTGCACCTATGGAGCAATTACAGGGGTCTCCTGTCGCAACAATGGAACCTGCTGCAGGAGTAAGTGATATCCACTGAGTTGTGGTGGTGTTTTTTTGTTTTTGTTTTTTTTGCAAAATATATTAAAATGCAGTAAATAAATATTTATATAAAGAAAAAGGTAAAGGTAAAGGACCCCTGACATTTAAGTCCAGTCGTGAATGACTCAGGGGTTGCGGCGCTCAACTCGCTTTACTGGCCGAGGGAGCCCTCATTTGTCCACAGACAGTTTTTCCAGGTCATGCGGCCAGGAAGACTAAGCCGCTTCTGGTGAAATCTGAGCAGTGCACGGAAACGCCGTTTACCTTCCCGCCAGAGCGGTACCTATTTATCTACTTGCACTTTGAAATCAAATCAGGACTTCCCATGCCTGACAATGTAGACCAGTGAGATTCCACCATGAGCTCCCCAGCTGGCCTCGGGTAAACCACGCTTTCAGTCTCAGCCTTGATCTCCCCAACAGTATTAAGGGACATAATAATACTGACTTGCTGTTACAGAAGGCTCTGAATATATATTTTTTATTATTCATTCATTCATTCATTCATTGCATTTATGTCCCACCTTTTCCCCAATGGAGCTCAAGGTGCCTTCTGTGGTTCTTCCTAATTTAATCCTCACTACAACCCTGCGAGGCAGATCAGGCTAAAAGTGAGTGACTGGCCCAAGGCCACTCTGTGAGCCTCATGATGAGGCTGGATTTGAAGGCTGGCCCCCCATTTCCTGGTCCAGGACCTCAGGCTCTCATACTTGGAAGTCCTCTTCTAATGCTCAAAACAAAACGTCCGTCCAATGAATGTTTCTGTTTTGCACAAGAAGTCCTTTCTAATAATGACAATTTAATTCCCTCTCTTTTGCACAGATGAACCTCCATTGTGTAGATTCCTGGGAGGATTTTGCCAGGGCCCAATCACTGCGAACTGTACCTTTGGAGAGATTGCAAACATCTCCTGTGGCCCTAACGCACGCTGCTGTAGGAGTAAGTTATATCCATGACTTGGTGGTCCTACTTGTGTAAACGTTTGCTCATTTTTAATCCTGATTTCCTGATCTACACTCTGCATCTTCACTGGACAAAGCAGGGCTTTCCTTGTGCTTAAGGAAATAATCACTGAACTGTTTCTGGATCAGAGTAGCTGATAATACGCTCAGCGCAAATTAATTCTATTTTTAGAAGTAAAAATTTGGATTCAGTTTTGATGCAGCACTTCTAGGTTCTGCAACTTCTTTTAAGCATTAGAGCCTCAAGGTTTTCATCTGTGCACAGGGAATTTTGATATCACAGATGTTCATATGGGGGTAAACTGTGCAGGCTGCTCTTCCCACAGGCAGTAAAAAATGGCGGCTCTGATCTAAGTGTCTGATCTGAGAGCCAGTGTGGTGTAGTGGTTAAGAGCGGTAGTCTCATAATCTGGGGAACCGGGTTGGTGTCTCCGCTCTTCCACATGCAGTCTCTCAGCCCCACTCACCTCACAGAGTGTTTGTTGTGGGGGAGGAAGGGAAAGGAGAATGTTAGCCGCTTTGAGACTCCTTAAAAAGGGAGTGAAAGGCGGGATATCAAATCCAAACTCCTCCTCCTCTTCTTCTTCTTCTTCTTCTTCTTCTTCTTCTTCTTCTTCTTCTTCTTCTTCTTCTTCTTCTAAAGCGTGTTCTCCTTCATGGAGAGCACGTATTGTGGTGGGGGCCGCCAGGACACTCCAAAGTTGGGGGCGGGCTAACTGATCGTTGGCCACTGATGCGATTGGGGCTTCCCTTGTTGTTGGGAAGAAATTAATGTTGCCATTTATTGATTGACAGCCAGAAATGCTAAAACTCCTTGCACGGGGCTAGGGCTTCCTCTTTTCGCCCGTGCAGCGGATTGCCCGTCCCTCCCTCCCTAGAATAGGGTTGTTCGCTTTGACCTTGCTATGCCTGTCATGGGGTCTTCTGCTTTGGAGCGGGGGCCTGGTAGGAATTTTGTCCATCTGGCTGATTGGCTGGGGCCATTTGGTATTTGCCTACTGCGTAGCAAATCGTCACAACTTGTAAGGTTGCGGTTAGACATTGGTTTATGGTTTGGTTGGTTGAGGGGCATGGATTGGCTGTGCCTGCCCCTCTAATGCTGCTGCTGCAAGGGATTCCGTTAAAGGAATTGGGGGCTAACTATTGCTTGTCCACTCTGTCAAGGGGGCTTGGGCCATAGCAATGAGCTCCTGGTTGCATTTGGGGTGAGGGCAGGTTCCCTGCTCCGCGTAACACCCAAGTGTATTCCCCCATTCTGACTTTCGCATCGTGCGGAATGTCAGTCTGTCCCCCATGGTGGGGGCAGATAGTCGCAACCAATGACTAAGCAACCACTCACAAATTTGCAACTTAATAAATTTGTGGCCAAAATTTTGCCAAAAACCTTAAACAAAAATTCTGTGTGATGTGTGAGTTATTGGGGTGGACCTGGGGACCTCGACACACAACTCTCCAAAATCTTAAGACAGCGCTGATTAAGTGAGGATGAGCCAGCAGTCTGCTGCTGCTGAAGGAACAGAAATATGATTTGGCAACAAAGATTCCCACTTCATTCTGCACTCAACAAAACTCACCTGAAGTACAAAAATAATGTTGACTGGGGCATCAGTCAAATCAGGACTTCCCATGCTGGACATTCCAAGTCTGTGAGACTCCACCATGAGCTCACCAGCTGGCCTATGGATAACCACACTTTCACTCTCAGCCTCAATCTCCCCATCAGCATTATGGGACATAAGAATACTGACTTGCTGTTACAGAAGGGCTTTGAATATTTTTTCATTGCATTTATATCCCAGGTTCTTCTCAATGAAGCTCAAAGTGGCTTCTATGGTTCTTCTTAATTTAATCCTCACAATAACCCTGCGAGGCAGATCAGGTTAAAAGTGAGTGACTGGCCCAAGGAGACACTGTGAGCCTCATGATGAGGCTGGATTTGAAGGCTGGTCTCCCATTTCCTAGTCCAGGACCTCAGGCTCTCATACTTGAAAGTGCTATTCCAATGCTCAAAACAAAATGTTTCTGTTTTGCACAAGGACTTCTCTCAAATGATGAAAATCTACTTCCCTCTCTTTTGTACAGATGAACCTGCACTGTGTAGACTCTCGGGAGGATTTTGCCAGGCCCCAAGGACTGCGAACTGTGCCTTTGGAGAGATTGCAAACATCCCCTGTGGTCCTAATGCGCGCTGCTGTAGGAGTAAGTTATATCCATGACTTGGTGGTCCCACTTGTGCAAACGTTTGATCATTTTTAATCCTGATTTCCTGATCTACACTCTGCATTCTTCAATGGAGGAAACAGAAGAAGGGCTTTGCTTGTGCTAAAGGAAATAATCACTGAACTGTTTCTGGATCAGAGTAGCTGATAATACGCTCAGTGCAAATTAATTCTATTTTTAGAAGTAAAAAGTTGGATTCAGTTTTGATGCAGCACTTCTAGGTTCTGCAAGTTCTTTTAAACATGAGAGCCTCAAGGTTTTCATCTGTGCACAGGGAATTTTGATGCCGCAGATGTTCATATGGGGGCAAACTGTGCAAGCTGCTCTTCCCACGAGCAGTAAAAAATGGCGGCTTTGATCTAAGTGATCTAAGTCTGATCTGAGAGCCAGTGTGGTGTAGTGGTTAAGAGTCTCTTAATCTGGGGAACTGGGTCCGCTCCTCCGTACCTTGGGCTAGTCACACTTCTCAGCCCCACTCACCTCACTGAGTGTTTGTTGTGGCGGAGGAAGGGAAAGGAGAATGTTAGCTGCTTTGAGACTCTTTAAAAAGGGAGTGAAAGGCGGGGTATCAAATCCAAACTCTTCTTCTTCTTCTAACTCTCCAAAATGTTAAGACAGTGCTGAGTAAGTGAGGATGAGCCAGCAGTCTGCTACTGCTGAAGGAACACAAATATGATTTGGCAACAAAGATTCCCACTTCATTCTGCACTCACCAGACCTCAGCTGAAGTACAAAAATAATGTTGACTGGAGCATCAGTCAAATCAGGACTTCCCATGCTGGACAATCCAAGTCTGTGAGACTCCACCATGAACTCACCAGCTGGCCTATGGATAACCACACTTTCACTCTCAGCCTCAATCTCCCCATCAACATTATGGCACATAACAATACTGATTTGCTGTTCATTCATTCATTCATTCATTCATTGCATTTATATCCCACCTTTTTCTCCATGGAGCTCAAGATGCCTTCTGTGGTTCTTCCTAATTTAATCCTCACGACGACGCTGAGAGGCCCAAGGCCACTCTGTGAGCCTCATGATGAGGCTGGGTTTGAAGGCTGGTCTCCCATTTCCTGGTCCAGGACCTCAGGCTCTCAAACTTGGAAGTGCTCTTCCAATGCTCAAAACATAACATCAGTCAAATGAATGTTTATGTTTTGCACAAGAAGTCCTTTCAAATAATGACAATTTATTTTGAAGTGCTATTCCAAGGCTCAAAACAAAACGTCCGTCAAATTAACGTTTCTGTATTGCACTAAGAGTTCTCTCAAATGATGAAAATCTACTTCCCTCTTGTTTGCCAGATGAACCTGCACTGTGTATGCTGTTGGGAGGATTTTGCCAGGCCCCAAGGACTGTGAACTGTCCCTTTGGAGAGAATACATTGGTCTCCTGTGGCCCTAATGCACGCTGCTGTAGGAGTAAGTGATACCCATGAGTTAGTGGTCCCACTCACTTGTGAACGTTCGTTCATTTTCAATCCTGATTTCCCGATCTACACTCTGCATCTTCACTGGCGGAAGCAGAAGCAGGGCTTTGTTTGTGCTAAAGGGAATAGTGGTCAATCACTTTATAAATCAGGACATATTAACCCTATTTTTAGATGTCTAAATTTGGATTCAGTGCTGATGCAGCACTTCTAGGTTCTGCATCTTCTTTTAAGCATTAGAGCCTCAAGGTTTTCCTCTGTGCACAGGGAATTTTGATAGCACAGATGTTCGTATGGGTGCAAACTGTGCAGGCTGCACTTCCCATGGGCAGTACAAAATGGCAGCTCTTATCTAAGTTTCCAAAATGTTAAGACAACACTCAGTAAATGAGGATGAACCGGCCATCTGCTGCTGCTGAAAGAACACATATGTAATTTGACAACAAAGAGTCCCACTTCATTCTGCACTCACCAGACCTCACCTGAAGTACAAAAATACATCACAATATCCAGTAGAACCGGAGCTAGAAACCGCATGGTCCACAAGGACTTGAACCAGGGGGGGAATTCTTGAATGCCAACAATGGTGATAGTTACAGGTAGGTAGCTGTGTTGCTCTGCCGTAGTCAAAACAATTGTTAATTCTGCCTTTTAGAAATACTGGAGAAATGAATTGAAAAGCAACTGCAATCTGAGGCTGGAGATGAGAAATAATTTAATAGATCTATTCTAGCCTGTGGCCAGTTCTGAACCCATGTTTTAAAAAGGAAAATGACTGATTTGACTGTCTCCTAAGTCAAGTGACTGGAAGGGTACAAGATTTGAAAGCTGTTTGTTTTGAAGAACATTGTAGGAGCTCAGCATGTTTAGCCTGGAGAAGAGAAGGTTAATTTGAGGGAGAGACATGATTGCAGCCTCTAATATTTGCACGGCTGCCATGTAAAAGTTGTTCCAGAGGGCAGGAGTATAACCAAAGGGGTGGAAATGACAGAGAAGCAAGTTTTGAGGGACAATCTGTGAGAGATCCTGTTATTGAAGATCCTGCAATGAACAAGGGTTGGACTAACTGATCTCCAGGTCATTTTTGGCTCTCCATCCAGCTGTTCACTCACTGAACTTTCTGCTAATAAATCACATTTTAGTAGGATTAGTTTCTTCTCCAAATCTTCTTTTCTTTTCTAAAAAAACACACAAACTAATTTCCATTTAGGAAGGTTTATTTATTACTTCAATTTTTATCCTGCTCTTCTTCCCAAAGGAGACTTGGGAACAGATATCTCTAATCACTTCATATAGAAATATTCATATTAAACTATTTTTAATTATATTATTTATTTGACTTATATACCACCCTTCATCAAAAAATCCCAGGGTAATTCACGAGATAAACACAAAAGATAAAAGCACAGATCTATAAGGAGAAAAAAAATGAAAAGCAATTTTTGTTGCATGCCTTTTCTGATTATAAATTTCAGATCAGGGGCTGTTTTCTCTTCGTTTTTACAAATTGCTATCTGAACTGTTACTTTGTTTTTGTTGTTTATTTTTTGCAAAAGAGATCAAAATACAATAGATAAATAACGTCCCTCTTACAGTAGATAAATAAGGACCCGCTTAAGGTCCCTCTAAATACACCCATTCTGTCAAAAAATCATGTAATTGACCAGAGCTTCAGTCAAATTAAGACTTTCTTCTCCATGCCTGTCCATCTAAATCACTGACCATATTTCTGTCCATGACAAGGTGTCTGTTGGGTTCTGTGCTATGGCAAGGCTAGGCAAAATTGGGGCAAGAGGAGACAAAGTGCAGGCTGCCCTCTGAGGAATACAGCTCTAAAGCTGCTCCATCAAGGAACAAGCTGAATTGGGGGGTTATGTTGTAGCAGCAGCAGCCGAATAGAAAAACAATGTGGTGTGGGAGTTAGAGTGCTGGAGGAGGACCTGGCAGATCAGGGTTCTAGTCCCCACTTGGCCAAGAAGCTCATCTTGGGCCAGTCACTGCTTCTCAACCTAATCTACTTAACAGGCTGGTTGTGAAGATAAAATGGAGCTGAGAGAATTATATGTGCCATGGAGCTCCTTGGAAGAAAGGTGCAATATAAATATCAGACTAAAAGATAAAATAATAGTTAGCACCACCTTTCCTGCAAAATGCAGTGTCAATTTGAGGTTTCAGCCTTTGTCATCACCTCCTACATCAATGGAGTGTGGGATCCTCAGGTCTTCCTGGGTCTTTGTGTGGTAGAGTCCTCAGAGTCAGTGGCTGCCAGTGGTCCATCCTGACATCCAGGATGGGTCAGGGGATGTCAGCAATGATGCTCCTCTGAGAGCTCTTCTGGGGCTGGGCCTGCATGTCCTCTTCCTTTCTGCCACATATTCCTGAATTGCAGGGTGGCCTTAAATGTTCCTTTGAGTCTTTCCAGCACTATAAATCTTATCTCCTGAAGGTGAGCAATCTGACTCCAGGCTCCTGAAAGTGCAATCAATTACAGATTTCCTTCTTTCTTTTATTCAGGACAATAATCAACGCAAGAGGAAAAGGGGGGTTCTGCCAGGAGGAACTCACCAAACGCTGCCCTCCTGGTCTAACTCTTCCTGCTTACTGTGGCTACAATGCACAGTGCTGTGCCCTTGAGTGACATCAGTGAGCAGTCCACATCCATGGTTGAGAATGTCTGATGGCTACGCCGATTCTTCTGGATCTTTGCTTGTGGAAGTGGGCCTGATCAATCCATTTGTGAAGCAAGAAATGAAACAAAGATCAGTCTGTTCAGATATCATCTAATTAAACATATATTAACCTGCAAATTCAAAATTGTATTTTTTTTCATTTTTTAAAAAAGCATCTATGACTAAATATGACCCTCCTCCTGTGGAAGTGCATCATATCTGCCCAAGAGCCCTCTTGACTGAAGCTCTCATCCCCGAGCCCCAGGAGGAGACAACTGCAGCCATTGCTTTTCATGCACCCAGGCAGAGCTTGGGTTTCTCATCCAGTTGGTTATTGTGAACACGGGTGGAATAGGCTGAACTCAACCCAGACTGGAGCCATGACCTAAATGGAGCTGATTATTCAGGATCCACTGCCTTGTGGGTGCACATAGGTCACTGAGAGTGGTATTTAATCCTGCTGAATGCACATCAGGTTTATTGATTTCTATGGGTGTATTAGTGGGACTCAGAATTTTCTGAAGGGGTGTTTTCTGGAATTTTGATAATGAAAAAAGGAACTCAGGGAGGTGCCAGGGAGGAGGTGGGATTGAAGAGTCGGGAAGGGCGATTGCTGCCTAGTGATCAAGATCCCAGATTCAATCATTGATCTGGGTCTTTCTTTTCAACTTTAATTTACATACATTAATTCATAACATAGCCAAGTATAAAATAAAATAGAAGCAGAAAAGAAAATTTAAAGTTCAACACATAGGAACACATATCCATGCCACTTTCAATTTATTTGTTTAGACATTTCTATCCCACCTTTCCCCAAAGAATTCAAGGCAATGTACATCATTTTCTCCCATGAGCCCATGTCTCCCAGGTTTTGAGCAATACCACGCTTGTGCCCTTAGTTCCTTAGTCACCACTACCTAAAAGGCCCTCTGCCTGCTTCCCTGTAACATCGCCTCTCCTGTTTATGTTAGGAAACCAGGTTGGGGCAGCGGGCGCTGAAATGTACTGAGGAGGGGGTATTTGGGGGGCGGGGAGGTAGTGTCAGTGGCTACCTTGAGTGGACTTAGCTCATCCTCATGTGCTTATAATTCCCCCCCCCTCCCTTTGGCTTCAACCCACACAGAATAAACCAGGGCTTGAGGGAATTGCAGTTCATGTATGATGGGAATTGTAGTCCAGCAACAATTGGAGGGTCACAGGTCCACTATGCCTAATGTCAAGTCAAGATTGCTTATCCATCAACAGTTCTGATTCAACTGGGACATCCTGGAATTACAGAAGCTATCCATGTTTCTGATTGGACATCCCGGTTTTTGTGCTGAGCTCCCTCGCCAGTCAGCTGGCTCTTCTGAGAACTCAGCACCCAAAGACAAATGTCTTTGGCAAAAAAAAAAAAGGCAGCTGCACTCTAGTCCGTGGAAGCAGAGGAGGAGGGGAGCCTCTGGTGATGCAGGTCAGGCTGCCCCCACTGGACCCATTAGCCATGCTACCTCTGCCCAATGCTGCCCCCACTGGAGGAGGAGGAGACCACAACAACAGGGGGCTGAAGATGGGAAGCCCCAGCTCATTTCCCTGGGAGTATGCCACTCAAAGAAGCACATCCCAAGTTTAACTAGCAGAATGTTGGAGGGTCTGAGATTTTGTTATCTAACAATCCATCCATGTTCCCTGTGCTAAGGCTTGGTTGTCTGGTAGAAATTCCAGTAAACTGGGCAAGCCTCGGGTTTGTCATAGTTTAGAAACACTGATGTTATGTACTGAGTTGAATAGGATCCAAAAGGTAGCAGTCTGATTGGTCCTAGAACAATAGGATTCAGAATGCAGCAGTGTGATTGGTCCTAAAACAATGCAGCAGTATGATTGGTCCACAGAAGCCACCCAATCCAGCTCCAGGTGGAAGTGAATCCACAACCTGATTGGCCTACAGGAGAATCCCAGAATTAGCCATTCATGGGTGGCCCATTGTTTAAATAATGTACATAAAGCAGAGATTTTGGGGAAACTTTCATTCCTCACTACTATGAGCTGAATAAAGAGCATGAAATCCACACTCGACTCCGAGTAGATTTCAACTGAACAGAACAGAAAGCTGGATTCCAGAAACGGCTGAACCAACCGTTTGCCAAATTTATTTCCGGATCTTCTGTTATGGTTCCTGGTGCACAGAGACATTGGAGGACAGCCAATGCTAGCCCTACTCAAGATATTCTACAAATTGGGTAAAGTTGATATTGCTTCATATAATTAACAGTGACTTTATTTATTCAGCTAAGAACTATCAGATCCATATTTGCACAGGGCCAATTAGATATTTAGGTATAATCATACCAATGGATATTACCGAATTAGTAGCATGTAATTCAAACAAAGTAATCCAGGAGTTTTCTTTTCATATTAATAGAGGGGAGTCATTTAACCTGCCCTTGTGCAGAAGGGTTAATACTCTCAAACGAACATTATTCCCAGAATAATCTATAGTGGGAGTAGAATCCCAGGTCATATAACTGGTAAATATTTCCAGAAAAGGAATTTCTTAATTAGGAAATGTCTATGGGGTTCTGCAACTCCAAGAATATCCTTGCTAAAAATGCAATTATTAATAAAAAAAATGAGGATTTGGCATTCAAGAAGGATATTGACCAGAGGAGCAGAGGAGGGCTGTCAAATGATCAAGGCTCTGGAGACCAGGCCTTATGTGGAAGACGGCTGAAGGAGTTGGGTATGTTGTTAGAGGGGGATTTTCCACTGGGGGCAGATGACAGAGACTGACTCCATGAGACAGGTGTAAAACCAAACCAAATAAAGATTTTCTTTCAAAACAACAAACAGCAAAGCTTCTGGGTGTTTTTATCTGCAGGCAGAGTTCAAACTGCAGCTTTTCTCCTTTTGTAGTCATGGTCAGCTGTATCCAATCAGCCCAGACTTACAGAAACTCTTCTTAAAGGTACAAACATCTTTACTGTTTCTGTGCAGAATGTTTCTTTCCCAACATATGTTGAGCCTGCTAATGAGGAGACTGAGAAGCGATATGATCGCCATCTCAAGGGCTGTGACATGGAAGAGGGAGCAAGCTTGTTTTCTCCTGCCTTGGAGGGTAGGACTCTAACCATTCGGTTCAAGTCACAAGAAAAGGGATTCTGACTAGATATATGGGGAGGGGGGAATTAATGAAAGTAAGATCTGCTCAACAGTGGAATGGTCTCCCTCAGGAGGTTGTGGACGCTCCTTCGCTGGAGGTTATTAAGCAGAGGTTGGGTGGCCATCTGTCAGGGATGCTTTAGCTGAGATTCCTGCATTGCAGGGGGTGGAGTAGATGACCCTCGGGGTCCCTTCCAATTCTCTGATTCTATAATTCTATCACTATATAAAGAAACCTCATTAAATGAAAATGATATATAGGTGGTACATGACCCCAGTCAAGCTAGCAAAAATCTACCACTTGCCCGATAATAAATGTTGGAAATGTAAAGAAACTGAAGGTACATTCTTTCACTTTTGGTGGACGTGCCCAAGGATTAAGGCTTTCTGGGAGACTATATATAATGAATTGAAAAAGGTATTTAAATATACCTTCTTGAAGAAACCAGAGGCCTTTCTCCTGTGCATAGTTGACCAATCGGCGTTAAAGAAGGATAGAACTTTCTTTATGTACGCTACAACAGCAGCAAGAATACTTTTTGCAAAATATTGGAAGACACAAGATTTACCCATTCTGGAAGAATGGCAGATGAAGGTGATGGATTACATGGAATTGGTGGAAATGACTGGCAGGATCCGAGATCAGGGAGAAGAGTCAGTGGAAGAAGACTGGAAGAAATTTAAAGACTGTCTACAGAGACATTGTAAAATGAATGAATCTTAGAATGATGTTGGATAGAAATTAAGTGGTTTCTAGCTGTAATGGTATAAAGGAATATGAAAAAATTGTTTTTTATAAGTAAAAATTCAAGGTTATAATAATTTAAGATTAAAGATCTGGGTAGAATAAAGAGGGAAAGGAACTGCTGAGCTAATAAATTGAATTGGAATACAAAAAAGGGAGGTCCGAGGAGGTCCAAGAAACAAGTAAATGAAAAATAATGTGATGAAAAGATTGATTGTTTTTAACAACTTTTATTTTGTACTTTTTTTTTCTTTTTCTATTTTGTAATGTAAAAATCTTAATAATTTTTTTTATAAAAAAAAGAAACCTCATTAGGTACTTTGTTGATATTACATACTGCTAATTGGGTAATATCCTTTGGTAAGATTATACCTAAATATCTAAGGGACAAAGCTTCCAAAGGCAAGGACTAAACTATTTATGTACACTAGCTAGAATACCATAAGCACAGAAATTAAGAGATCACAATGATGAATGGAAGAATGGAGGCCTTTTGTGGACTTAAAAAAGAAACTGTAGTCAGATGAAATTGTGGGCAGGATAAAAGCCATGGAGGACAAATGATAAAATATTTTTTTTTTGTAGTAGATAAAGATACAATGCAGTAGAAAACGTTTGAGTAGAAACATTGCAGAAGTGGGGGTGGGAAAGCAATTTATGAAACAGTGTGACTATTTGATAGGAATATCATTGTGAATACGTTTGGGGGGAAATAATAAAGAATTATACTACACATAAGAGAGAATTGTCTACACTGACACACAACAGGGTTTCTGGATGGGGAAATACCTGGGACTCAACCTGAGAACTTCTGCATTTGCAGCAGATGCTCTCCTACCTGAGCTTGAGCTGCTCTCTTCTCTTCACTTCTTTGTAGGTACAGTGGTACCTTTGTACTCAGACAACTTGGAACCCAAACACTGCAAACCCAGAAGTAAGTGTTCCAGTTTGTGAACATTTTTCAGAAGCCAAAGGTCTCCATTTTGAGTGTTATGCTTCTGAATTGAGTGCTGCAGTTCCATTTTGAGTGTCACATTCAGGTCTGTCTGTTTTTGATATTTACTTTGTGTCTAACACATATATCTAGTCAGAATCCTTTTCTTGTAACTTGAACCAATTGGTTAGAGTCCTATCCTCCAAGGCAGGAGAAAACAAGCTTGCTAGCTCTTCCATGTGACAGCCCTTGAGATGGCTATCATATCGCCTCTCAGTCTCCTCATTTGCAGGCTCAACATACCCAACTCCTTCAGCCGTCTTCTACATAAGGCTTGGTTTTCAGAGCCTTGATCATTAGACAGCCCTCCTCTGCTCCTCTGGTCAATATTCTTCTTAAATGTCAAATCCTAATTTTTTAATTAATAATTGATTTTTAGTAAGAATATTCTTGGAGTTTCAAAACCCCACAGACATTTCCTAATTAAGGAATTCCTTTTCTGGATATATTTACTACATATATGACCTGGAGTTCTACTCCCACTATAGATTATTCTGGGAATAATGTTCCTTTGAGAGTATTAACCCTTCCGCATAAGGGCAGGTTAAATGACTCTCATCTATTAATATATAAAGAAATCTCATTGATTACTTTGTTTAAATTACATGCTACTAATTTGGTAATATCCATTGGTATGATTATACCTAAATATCTAATTGACACTCTGCAAATATGGAACTGATAGTTCTTAGCTGAATAAATAAAGTCACTGTTACTTATATGAAGCAATACCAACTTTGCCCAATTTATAGAATATCTTGAGCAGGGCTAGCATTGGCTGTCCTCCGATATCTCTGTGCACCAGGAACCATAACAGAAGATCCGGAAGTAAATTTGGCAAACGGTTGCTTCAGTCGTTTCTGGAATCCAGGTTTCTGTTCTGTTCAGTGTTTCTAAGCTATGACACATTGGAGGCTTGCCCATTTTACTGAAATTTTGGGCAGACAACCAAACATTAGCACAGGGAACATGGATGGATTGTTAGATAATCTGCCAATTAAACTTGGGGTGTGCGTCTTACAGTGCCATACTCAGGCAAATGAGCTGGGGCTTCCCCTCTTCCGCCCCCTGTTGTTGTTGTCTCCTCTTCCTCCAGTGGAGGGAGCATTGGGCAGAGGAAGCATGGCAACTGGGTCCGGGGGGGGCAGCCTGACCTGCATCACCAGCAGCTCCCCTCCTCCTCCTCTTCCATGGACTAAAGCACAGCTGCCTCCCCCCCCCCACCCCAAAGACATTTGTATTTGGGTGCTGAGCTCTCACAAGAGCCAGCTGACTGGCGAGGGAGCTCAGGACAAAAACTGGGACATCCAATCAGAAACTGGGATAGCTTCTGAAATTCCGGGATGTCCCAGTTGAATCAGGACTGTTGATGAATAAGCAATCTTGACTTGACATTAGGCATAGTGGATTTGTGACCCTCCGATTGTTGCTGGACTACAATTCCCATCATCCATGAACTGCAATTCCCACAAGCCCTGGTTTATTCTGCATGGGTTGAAGCCAAAGGGAAAGGGGGAGGAAATTATAAGCTGCATGAGTATGAGCTGAGCCCACTCATGGTAGCCACTGACACTACCTCCCCCCCCCCAAGACCCTTTCCTCAGTCCATTTCAGCGCCCCCTGCCCCAACCTGGTTTCCTTGTGGCATCTGAATATAGACTGCATTTTTAATCAAGACTTATATTGGCTTATATCTTGATCAGGTTCCTAAATTAAATGGGCTTAGATTTTCAAAGGTTTCATGCCAGGCAGAAAAAACCTTGGCAAGAGGTTTTCTCCTAAGACAAGAGGGCCCCATTGATGGGAAATTACATATGCTGCCCCAAGGCTGAAAAAACACAATTAAGAATGGGTAAATAGTAAAATAATACCAATGTGCCTCCCAGTAAAATGAGCCATATCTTCTTCCTAAGGTTGAAAGGCCAAGAGCAGTGAAAAAGACAACTGACTTGGCTGGAGAAGAAGCTTCTTTTTACTTTATTTTTAGGCTGGAAAGAGGGGTGAAAGGAGGGGTGTACACAGAAGAGGTTTCTTTTTAAAAGCTGTTTTTTACTGAGTTCCTTCCTTTTTACTTTGAGAAGCTTTATTCTTTTAAAAGGCTACCTATGATAATGTATGAAATATAATAGCTTAAATATATTGGCTTAAATGTAATTATGCAAAGGATTTAAGAAATGCTAGATTCATAGAGTCATATTGCAATAGGAGACCAGAGGGGCAAATGAGCCTAGCCCCCCTTGCCAGACAGGAGACGCCATCGAACACTTCTGATATATAGTTGTCAGGCATTTGTTTAAAAGACCCTCAAATGAAGGAGATCTTTCAATGATGATTAACTCAAGATCCTTGAAGATAAAAATGTAAGATTAACCATTTGTTTTAGAAGGCAATAGGGCAAGAGGTGAGCTGGTAATTAAGATTCCATGTAAGATATATTATTACTTATATGTCAAATATATAGCTCTTTGTCTCCCTTATAAGGATAGAAGGAAATGGGTGTATCTTTTTGTGATTAGTTATAGCAATCAGCCAATAGGAAATCCAACCAGGCTGATTGAACAGAGGCAGCCCCAGGAGGAGCAAAGGGGGCTGGATTAAGGGAATATAAGTGCTGGCCATAATGGCAGGAGGCAGGCCAGAGCTTGGTAACCATATACCACTGAGCCTCTCATTTATTTGTCTGACAAATAAATTATTATTTTAATTTCTCTGTTGCTGCGTTGAATATTTCATTCCAGCTAAGCGTTAACCACAAGCAGGGTGCTACATTTTATGGTGCCTGCGACTCGGATAAGTGGTCTGCTGGAACGCAGCCCCTTCGCCCTATTGGACAGGGTACAAGAGAGAGGATCTCTAAACTGCTTCCCAGCGCGCACTGGTAAATTTTTCCAGGGGGAACGCAGAAGTCTCGTCTGTCTGATACCCTGCCCACTGACGGCGACGGACCGGGGGGGACCAGAGAAATAAACAGGCAACCAGCTAAGGGTAAGTGCACTAAGGGGTTTTGGCCCTCCAATTAATTGGGAGGAAGAGAAGTCCTGATCAAACTTCTGCGTCTCAGTAAAGGGGAACTGAGTACGCTAGGTGGCTGGGTACATCAGATGGTGATCTGGTGTAGGGCAAAGGGAAGATTGGGAGGTAGAGTGTGGTTGAAGTATCTAGTGCATTGCATGTGTGAGAAAGTACAATGTGTAGCTGACCTAAGTGTGGAGTGAGTACTACTTCGTTTCCCAGTAAGGCGTGTGTGTGAGTGACTGAGTGGATACTTCACAGGGCCATACAATGGGAGTTGGGGGTTCAAAGGGGGAAATACACCTCTTGAATGTATGTTAAATAATTTTAAGAAAGCCTTCTCAGGGGCATATGGAGTCAAAATGACGCCAGAGCGCTTGAGAACGTTATGTGAATTAGGGTAGCCAAAACAAAGTACTGGATGGCCATCCCAGGGAACCTTTGATATAAATTTAGTAAGCAAACTTTGGTCTAACATCACCAAAGAAACTGGAGGGTGCCCAGAACAATTTTCATATATAGATTCCTGGCTGAGCACATTAAAAAAAAAAAAAAAAAATCCTCCATGGATAAGGGAATGCAAAGTCCAACGATGCAAATTATTGGCTGTAAAAGCCGAAGCTAGGAAAGGAATCTTGCCAAATAAACTCAAACCCATTTTGAGGGACCAGAGGAAGAGGTGCTTCCACCTCCACCCTATGCTCCACAACGAAGGGAGCCTAATCCAAACACTCCACCAGTTGTAACCCCAAGGCAAGAAACTGGAATGAATAATGGGGGTGGAGTCACAGAGCTTGATTCCTTGATAGATTATGATAAATATCTTCAGGAGGCATTGGAGTCCTATAATGAAGCCCAAGCAGAAGTGGTTATTCCACCTGTGAGTCCCAGTAGAACTCCATCTACAGTCTCTTTTAGTGGAACAACTGATTGCCTACCCCAAACCCCTGTACATCCAAGTCCTAGAGAATTATTACAGAAGTTACAGGGAGACCTTAATCGGTCAGCAAGCAATACAGCCAGGCGTATAAAGCTGCTAAAAGAACGCCTTGGGACAAATACCATCCCCTATGATTTGAGGCCCCTAGAGCAAAGTGAAGAAAAAGGTCACATAGTAGCCCCTCTTAGAAGAGTATTTGATGCACTTGAGGAGCCTGTGCTGGTTAATGGGCAACCTGGACCACGGCCACCTCGAACTTCGACCCTGCAATGTATTCCATTCACAACTACAGATCTGATGAATTGGAAAACACCCCATCTTTCGCAGAAAAACCTCAGGCTATGATGGACTTGGTGACCTCAATAGTAATAGTCCTATTTGGACAGATTGTCGCCAGCTCCTGAATACTCTTTTCACCACTGAGGAAAGGAGAGACATAATTGAAAAGGCACAGATATATTTGCGTGAGCAGGCCAGAGTGGGAAATATTTATAATATTGACCATCATCTCCAGGACAACTTTCCCTTGGAAGATCCTAATTGGGATCCAAACAATGCAATTCACCTGGCCAGGCTTACTACCTACCGCCAGACGCTTGTGCAAGGCATCTGCAGGGCATGCCAGAAGCCCACTAATATGTCTAAAGCAGGGGTGTCAAACTCAAATTCATCGGGGGCCGCATCAACAGTTTGGTCACCCTCAAAGGGCCGGTTGTATCTGTAGGACTATGTGTCCACTCTTTATTTGTATGGTGCATGTATGGGGACATATTTATACTACTGCTGGCATTATATCACTCCGTTTCTCCTCTCTTCTACAATGGGAATAACCATGGCCTACCTCCTAGGATTGTTGTGAGATCACATTAAGTGTGTGCAGTCGGGTACTGCTGCTGCAAGGCTGAAAACAAGAAACCAGCTCCCTAAAATACAAGCTGGCAATAGCCCATTATGTGGGTCAGAGGCGGCTCTGGTGCAAGTTCAGCTTTTCTGCGGAGCTCAGAGAGGCATTTGCCACCCTAACCCACCACGCTCCGTTGGCCCCAGTGTCTGTTGCGTGTGCCCCCGGGGGGGGGGATGATTGCCACGAGGCTTCCGGCAGGTGCTTCACCCAGGAGGGAGAGGGCCCAGCCTGCCTCCATCTCTTACGGCCCTGCACCCCAGGGACCAGGCCGGGCTGTGCCAAGCCTGCAAAGGAAAAGCACAGGCTGCTTTAATATCCCCATGTGCTTGCTGACCCATAACACTGTTTCGTGTTCGGTGCGCACCCACAAAAAGACTTAAGTTGTCACCTTTTGAGCTCCTGTATGGGAGGCCGCCCTCCTTTGTTCAGGATATTCCAACTGACCTCAAACAAATAGGAGACCATGTGACACAGGGACAAGTGCAATCTCTCCCGTGTTTTTGTCTCTCTCCCGTGTTTGTTTGTTTTTTTTATCTTAACAGGTGGGCCCTCAAGCACACGCCGTGCAGCATTGCCAAGCCGATTCATCAGCTCCAGACTGGCATAGCATATGGGTGAAAGAGTGGAAACGTGATCCACTTGCACCTAAGTGGCGTGGACCTTACACCGTCCTGCTCTCTATTCTAACAGCGGTGAAGGTAGCTGAGGTGACCCCCTGGATTCATCACTCTCGTTTAAAGAAGTCTGAAGGCAGTTGGACATGCAAAGGTGACCCCTCTAATCCTTTAAAACTGACTCTCTCCAAAAACCCCTGTATCTAGCCCTACCGGGAGCGGGTTAGGTCACGGGCAACATTTGACGACCGGCCTGCTGCAGCCACAACCTGGAAGCTGGCTGACCTGCGCACGCCTGAAGCTTGAGGAGCGTCTAAACCAGCAATTGTGAACGGGAAGATTCTCTTATACAATTGATTGACTGCCCCCTTGTGGAACAATTATAAGTGATATTACTCATTGGGGATCCTCGGGATATATGTTTCGGTCTTGGTGGTTCCCCATTTCTGTCACTGGGGGAATTATATTGGGACTAATAATTATTTGCTATCACAATAAGGTAATCTTTTGTGGAAGGAATGCATATGCTAGACATCAACATGATTTTATTATTAATCCTGATCCCTTGGGAAGGGGAAGGGTCCATGAATCTGACCAAATTTGCTAAATATGGATTCCGCCATGACCACAATATGTGGGTAGGCTTAGCTGAGATGATAGCCAATGTTGCAAATAGGACTAATTGCCTTGTTTGCTCTCTTGGGCCAGATGATTCAGAGGGAGGTATGCCCTTATTACCAATACCATTAAGTGCCATTGGTATGGTAAGCGAAATGCCACACCAAACAGAAGTACAGAATTTCCCCGGTTGGAACTCAACTAAACCAATACGAGTTATACCTGTGCAAGGGGAAATCTGTGTGCATAAATCATCAGATGCAGCTGACCCTACCATGATAGGCTCTTCTCATTGCCACTATACTTGGGATTATATTAAGAATAGTCAAACCTGGGCAAACGGTACTACGTATCGAACTCGGAATACCTTGCCCTGTGCACCTCCTTTTATTTATGCATGGAAAGTGGTGTGGAACATAACTGTGACAGAAAAAGGCAATCTAACATACTGCACTGTGAACTCTCTACCTCTTTTGATATTTTCGCCTTCTGTACTCCACGTACCAAAAACCTCAGACCCGATGGTTGTGGTGGATATGTGGAGAATGGGCATACAAGAAACTCCCTTCCAAATGGAGTGGGACTTGTTTCCTGGGATGGGTATTACCACCAATGTGGATTATGCCCACTAGTTCAGCTAAGCGAACACGAAGGAATGCTGATATTTCTCGTATAGCAGGAGGAAGTACCCAAAGTTGGAGCGGTACTGATGATTGGCCACCAGAGCGCATTATAGCCTATTATGATCCTGCCTCCTGGAATCCTGGTGAGCTCATACAAGGGGCACGGGATCCTATTTATAAACTAAACAGAATAATTCGATTGCAAGCAGTAGTGGAACTTGTAACCAATGCAACGGCCCAGAGTTTGAGACTTATTGCACAACAGTTGGATGAAAGTAGAGCCGCCATTATGCAGCTGAAAATGGGAATGGATTATGTACTTGCCAGGCAGGGAGGCCTATGTGGAGTCTTGAACTTGACAGGGAATGCCTGTTGCTTTAACATTTCTGATAATGGTGAGGCAATCCGTGTGTTGGCTACAAAGATGGAGAATATAGCACATGTCCAAGTATAAACATGGGAAGGATGGGATATGGGATGGCTCACCAATTGGTTACCTAATGTTGCGGGACTCAAAGGGATATTATTGTCTTGCTTGTTTTTCTTGACGGTAGTAATAATGGTTTTATGTATGGTGCCATGTATCATCTCATGTTTTAGAAGTACAATTAGCAAGATGATTTCGAATGAAACTCTACCTCATATCATGGCCCTATACAGAGCTTTACCTCAGGAATATGATGAAGATCAAGCTATCAAGGACGCTTGGTAAGCAAGGTCCTTGAGCTTGAAAGGGGGGAATGTGGCATCTGAATATAGACTGCATTTTTAATCAAGACTTATATTGGCTTATATCTTGATCAGGTTCCTAAATTAAATGGGCTTAGATTTTCAAAGGTTTCATGCCAGGCAGAAAAAACCTTGGCAAGAGGTTTTCTCCTAAGACAAGAGGGCCCCATTGATGGGAAATTACATATGCTGCCCCAAGGCTGAAAAAACACAATTAAGAATGGGTAAATAGTAAAATAATACCAATGTGCCTCCCAGTAAAATGAGCCATATCTTCTTCCTAAGGTTGAAAGGCCAAGAGCAGTGAAAAAGACAACTGACTTGGCTGGAGAAGAAGCTTCTTTTTACTTTATTTTTAGGCTGGAAAGAGGGGTGAAAGGAGGGGTGTACACAGAAGAGGTTTCTTTTTAAAAGCTGTTTTTTACTGAGTTCCTTCCTTTTTACTTTGAGAAGCTTTATTCTTTTAAAAGGCTACCTATGATAATGTATGAAATATAATAGCTTAAATATATTGGCTTAAATGTAATTATGCAAAGGATTTAAGAAATGCTAGATTCATAGAGTCATATTGCAATAGGAGACCAGAGGGGCAAATGAGCCTAGCCCCCCTTGCCAGACAGGAGACGCCATCGAACACTTCTGATATATAGTTGTCAGGCATTTGTTTAAAAGACCCTCAAATGAAGGAGATCTTTCAATGATGATTAACTCAAGATCCTTGAAGATAAAAATGTAAGATTAACCATTTGTTTTAGAAGGCAATAGGGCAAGAGGTGAGCTGGTAATTAAGATTCCATGTAAGATATATTATTACTTATATGTCAAATATATAGCTCTTTGTCTCCCTTATAAGGATAGAAGGAAATGGGTGTATCTTTTTGTGATTAGTTATAGCAATCAGCCAATAGGAAATCCAACCAGGCTGATTGAACAGAGGCAGCCCCAGGAGGAGCAAAGGGGGCTGGATTAAGGGAATATAAGTGCTGGCCATAATGGCAGGAGGCAGGCCAGAGCTTGGTAACCATATACCACTGAGCCTCTCATTTATTTGTCTGACAAATAAATTATTATTTTAATTTCTCTGTTGCTGCGTTGAATATTTCATTCCAGCTAAGCGTTAACCACAAGCAGGGTGCTACATCCTAACATTGTTTCTCCTTTCCACTGCTGATTTCTATCTCCTTCCTGGAGTCTTCCTAACCAGTCAATGATCCCATTGTGGAAGTATACCTGAAGGAGCATATCTACCCTCATCATTCGGCCTGGAAACGGAGGTCCAACTCAAAGGACCTTCTGGCATTTCCTTCATTGGGAGAGGCGAGGTTACAGGGAAGCAGGCAGAGGGCCTTTTAGGTAGTGGTGACTAAGGAACTAAGGGCAACGGCACCAGCGTGGTATTCGTCTAAGACCTGGGAGACATGGGCTCATGGGAGAAAATGATGTACATCGCCTTGAGTTCCTTGAGGACTTGGGAGAGAAATGTCTAAACAAACAAATTGAAAGTGGCATGGATATGTGTTCCTATGTGTTGAACTTCAGATATCCTTTTCTGCTTGTATTTTATTTTAATTGGCATCTGCAAATATACTTGGCTATGTTGTGAATTCAGGGGACACAGGTGGCGCTGTGGGTTAAAGCCTCAGCGCCTAGGACTTGCTGATCGAAAGGTCGGTGGTTCGAATCCCTGCTGCGGGGTGCGCTCCTGCTGCTCGGTCCCAGCGCCTGCCAACCT
Source organism: Podarcis melisellensis (assembly GCF_964234715.1). NCBI lineage: Eukaryota > Metazoa > Chordata > Lepidosauria > Squamata > Lacertidae > Podarcis > Podarcis melisellensis. Next base: position 6,626,253 of record NC_138530.1, on the reverse strand, counting down.
AGCAGTTCGAAAGCACCTCCGGGTGCAAGTAGATAAATAGGGACCGCTTACCAGCGGGAAGGTAAACGGCGTTTCCGTGTGCAGCTCTGGCTCGCCAGAGCAGCGATGTCACACTGGCCATGTGACCCGGAAGTGTCTCCGGACAGCGCTGGCCCCTGGCCTCTTAAGTGAGATGGGCGCACAACCCCAGAGTCTGTCAAGACTGGCCCGTACGGGCAGGGGTACCTTTACCTTTACCTATGTTGTGAATTAATGTATGTAAATTAAAGTTGAAAAGAAATAGATCAATGATTGAATCTGGGATCTTGATCACTAGGCAGCAATAGCTCTTCCCGACTCTTCAGTCCCACCTCCTCCCTGGCACCTTCCCTGAGTTCCTTCTTTCATTCTCAAAATTCCAGAAAACACCCCTTCAGAAAATTCCGAGTCCTGCTAAGAGTACACCCATAGAAATCAATAAACCGGATGTGTATTCAGCAGCATTAAATACCACTCTCAGTGACCTATGGGCACCCACAAGGCAGTGGCTCCTTAATAATCAGCTCTAGTTAGGTCATGGCTCCAGTCTGGGTTGAGTTCAGCCTATCCCACCCATGTTCACATAACCATCTGGGCAGCAAAACCCAAGCTCTGCCTGGGTGCATGAAAAGCATTCAAAGTAGATATCTCCTCCTGGGACTCGGGGATGAGAAATTCAGTGAAGAGGGATCTTGGACAGATATGATGCACTTCCACCGCAGGAGGGTCATATTTAGTGATAAATGCATTTTTTAAAAATGGGGGAAAAAATACAATTTTAGATTTGCAGGTTAATATGCGTTTAATTAGATGATCATCTGAACAGACTGATCTTTATTTCATTGCCTGCTTTCACAAATGGATTGATCAGACCCACTTCCACAAGCAAAGATCCAGAAGAATCAGCGTAGCCATCAGGCGTTAACACTGATGGATGTGGGCTGCTCACTGATGTCACTCAAGGGCACATCATTGTACATTGAAGCCACAGTAAGCAGGAAGAGTTAGACCAGATGGGCAGTGTTTGGTGAGTTCCTCCTGGCAGAACCCCCTATTTCCTCTTACATTGATTTTTGTCCTGAATAAAAGAAAGAAGGAAATCTGTAATCGATTGCATTTTCAGGAGCCTGGAGTCAGATTGCTCACCTTCAGGAGATGAGGGAGGATCATAGAATTGTAGTGTTGGAAGGACTCAATGGAACATTTAAGGAATCTGTAGCAGAAAGGAAGAGGACATGCAGGCCCAGCCCCAGAAGAGCTCTCAGAGGAATTTGCAAGATCAATGCCGACATCTCCTGGCCCATCCTGGATGTCAGGATGGGCCACTGGCAGCCACTGACTTTGAGGACTTCATCACAGGCTAGCATAGATCTATTAAATTATTTCTCATCTCCAGCCTCTGGTTGCAGTTCTTAACCCGAGGTTCCACTGTATCACCATTGTGTGGATCTGAAGGTTTCATTGTGTGGATCTGAAGGTTTCTAGCTCTGGTTCTACTGGAAATTGTGGTGTATTTTGGTACTTCAGCTGAGGTCTGGTGAGTGCAGAATGAAGTGGGACTCTTTGTTGCCAAATCACATATGCGTTCTTTCAGCAGCAGCAGACTGCTGGCTCATCCTCATTTACTGAGGGTTGTCTTAACATTTTGGAAAGTTAGATCAGAGCCACCAGTTTTTATTGCCCATGGGAAGTGCACCCTGCACAGTTTGCACCCATATGAACATCTGTGGCATCAGAATTCCCTGTGCACAGATGAAAACCTTGAGGCTCTAATGCTTAAAAGAAGATGCAGAACCTAGAAGTGCTGCATCAAAACTGAATCCAACTTTTTAATTCTAAAATAGAATTAATATGCCTTGAGCCTATTATCAGCTACTCTGATACAGAAACTGATCAGTGATTCTTTCCTTTAGCACAAGCAAAGCCCTGATTTCTCCAGTGAAGATGTAGAGTGTAGATCAGGAAAACAGGATTAAAAATGAGCAAACATTTGCACGAGTGGGACCACCAAGTCATGGGTATCACTTACAATTACAGCAGCGTTCATTAGGACCACAGGAAACGTTTGGAACCTCTCCAAAGGTACAGTTCTCTGTGATTGGGGACTGGCAAAATCCTAGCCGGGCTCTACACAATGGAGCTGTGCAAAAGAGAGGGAATTAAATTGTCATTATTTGAAAGGACTTCAAAGAGCCTGAGGTCCTGGACCAGGAAATGGGAGACCAGCCTTCAAATCGAGCCTCATCATGAGGCTCACAGAGTGGCCTTAGGCCTCGCAGGGTTGTTATGAGGATTACATTAGGAAAAACCACAGAAGGCACCTTGAGCTCCAATGAGTAAATAAATATTCAAAGCCTTCTGTAACAGCAAGTCAGTATTAGTATATCCCATGATACCGATGGGGAGATTGAGGCTGAGTGTGAAAGCCTGGTTTACCTGAGGCCAGCTGGAGAGCTCATGGTGGAGTTTTACAGATTTGGTTTGTCAGGCATGGGAATTCCTGATTTGACTGACATCATCAATTTTACATAGAATGCTTGATTTGGGAGGGATCTTGTTTATATATGGGGATGCGGGTCATGCTGTGGTGTAAACCATGAGCTTCTTGGGCTTGCTGATCGGAAGGTCGCGGTTCAAATCCCCATGATGGGGTGAGCTCCCTTTGCTCGGTCCCAGCTTCTGCCAACCTAGCAGTTCAAAAGCATGTCAAAGTGCAAGTAGATAAATAGGTACTGCTGCAGCAGGAAGGTAAACAGTGTTTCTGTGCACTGCTCTGGTTTTGCCAGAATCGGCTTAGTCATGCTTGCCACATGACCTGGAAATACTGTCTGCAGACAGACGAGTGCTCCCTCGACCAGTAAAGTGAGCTGAGCGCCCAATCCCAGAGTTGTTCGTGACTGGAATTAACTGTCAGTGGTCCTTTACCTTTACCTTTTCATATATATTTATTTACTGCATATTTATCTCTTTTACGAAAAGAAAACAACTCAATGGATATCACTTACCCCAGCAGCAGGTTTCGTTCCTGCCACAGAAGACCTCAGGAATTTCTCCAATGGCACATTTTTTATTTGCTGGGAATTGACAAGTTCCTCCTAATAGTTCACATACAACTCCCCCTGGCGAGAAAAAATAGCAGATAATGCACCCACAGACCCACATAACTGGCGACTGAGTCAGACTTGATTCCATTCTACTGAAGTTTCCCCTTTGTTTTCAACATCTGCTAATCAGAAATACAGCTGCTCTGAGCTTCAGAAATCCCTTGCCATTTGCGCCCTCTCTGAGAATGGTATTTTCTGGAATCTCCCCACTAGTGTTGCCAATGTGTCTTGCTCAGCTCACACCCAACTGTGCTGGCTATTGTCTTTCCTGACTACCAGCCAGATGAGGAGGGGGTAAGGCGCACCCATTTGCCCAGTGGGCACCATCTCTTCATTGGCTATACTCATGGGGTCCTGAGGTGGCAACTGTGGGCATTCTTTAACAAAGAAACTTGCTGGGCTAGGTCCACAATGGAATCCTTCATCAGATTTTTACTTTTCATAGATCCAGGACCTCTGGAATTAGGAAGGACTTGGGGATCATGGGAACTAACTTTCCAAACTTTTCCAAGCAATATAAATGACCATCATGGAACTTTCCTGGCCGCTAAGGCTGCATCCTGAACATTGCTGCTTTTTGCAAAAGTCATGTATTTAAATTCAATTTCATTATTAAATAGGTTTTAAATACTTTCCTCCCCACCCCTTTTTAAGCAGCTGGATAGGATAGGAAGCTGCCAAGTCGGACTGTTGCTCCATCAAACTCATAGCTGTCTACACTGACAGGCAGAAGGTCTTAAGTGTTTCCGACCAGGGAAATACCTGGGACTCAACCTGAGACCTTCTGCATTAGCAGCAGATGCTCCCCCACTGAGCTTGAGCTGCTCTCTTACCTGCAACAACGTGGAAGAGGATGAAGACCAGAGCAAAGCTCAGGTAAAGGAACCTCATGGCTGCAGTTTCTTCTGAGATCTCTGCCAAAGGGATGGCACTCTAAGGCAGAAGGAATTTGGTGTTGGGATACTGCCAGGGAGACCTCGGCCATCAAGGCCCCACGTCGATTCCGGACGATCCATCGATCTCCCGTAGACACGCAGTATCATTCAATTAGCGACACGAGCTGTCGGAAATAGCTTGCCACATTCCAGAGCTGATGTACGCTCTATCAGCAGAATTCGCAGGAGAGCATTATTTACAACTTTATTCAGCGTTGGTCAGAACAAAGAAAACATGACTGCCTGCTTCAATGTCTCAGGCACAGACAGAGAAATGAAAGCAAAGACACAACAGAAACATCCTGTGAACAGGAAATACGCAGGCTGTGACCCACAAACATCCTGCTCCCTTTTAAGGTGGAATGGAAATATCCTAACATCCTCCCCCTTTCCGTGTAACCTGTAGTACCTGTGGTTCAACCCAATTGCAACCTCTGTACATAAACCTTAAGTTGTTCTCTGTTAACAACCTTAGACAACAGATCAGCAGGAATTTCATTTCCTGGCATGTAGGACACCTGAATGAGTCCTTTCTGAATACACTCTCTTGCACGATGTAGCTTAATCTGCAAGTACTTGGTTCTTTGCTTGCAACTCTCTGAGTTCAGCAAAGCCAAACAGGATCTATTGTCTTGATACACTTGTATAGGACATTTCACAGAAACTCTGATGTCCTTAAACAGTTGCATCAACCATTCACAATCCATGAGTGAAAATGACAGAGCATTGAGTTCTGCTTCACAGGAACTTAGGCTTACTGTCACCTGCTTCTTGCACAACCAGTCAAACAGACAGTGGTTGTACATGTGGCATACTCCAGAAGTGCTTGTAACATCTGTGGTGTCACTTCCAAAACTAGCATCCCTCAAAGATTTCAAGACCTCCAGTCTTCTGACTGGTGAACCTCAGCTTGTAGTGCAAAGTCCCTTTCAAATAGCGGGCTATGCGCTTCAGAGCTTTCCAATCCTGAACAGTAGGATTGTTAGCATGTCTGCTAAGCAGGTTAGTGCATACAGCTATGTCAGGTCTTGAGCATCTAGCAATGAAATTAAACTTGCCTAGAATGCAGCTGTTCAGCGTAGTGTCAGAAAACGCTTCAGCGGTACTATCTACCTGATAACCTGTCACCATCGGTGTGTCTGCTGGGTTTGCATCAACCAAATTCAACCTGGTTAATACATCAGCAATTTTCTGTGCTTGGTGTACCAGAAAATTACCTGCTTGGTCCCTCTCCACCTGCAGAGAAAGATAGTTGGATACCTCACCAAGATCCTTCATGTCAAAGTGCTCCTTCAGCTGAGCTAGGGTGCTTTGGTACAAAGCCTGATTCTTCCAAAACATCAGAAGATCATCAACAAAACATAAACAATACAGTTTGTTTTGCCCCTCCTCCTTGACAAACACACATGGATCAGCTTTGCCATGATGAAAACCTAGAGAAAGCAATGTCTCAGTGAGTTTTTTGTTCCAACACCTTGCACTCTGCTTGAGACCATATAAGGATTTCTGCAGTTTACAGACCATTCCCTTCTGTATCTGCATTCCATCAGGTGGAAGCATAAACAGCTCCTCCCCCAAAACCCAGTACAAAAAAGCTGTATTAATGTCATGATGGGAAACATGCAGTTTCTCCTCTGCAGCAATCTTGAGCATTAGCCGAATGCTCTCATATTTGACGGTGGGTGAGTAGGTCTCGTGGTAATCCTGTCCTGGTACCTGTGAAAAACCTCTGGCAACCAATCTGGCTTTGTGTCTGACAACCTTGCCATTCTGGTCTGTCTTGGCCTTGAAGACCCATTTGCTGCCAACTAGTCTCATTCCTGGTTCCTATTCAAGGAATGAACTTCAGCCTTCATGGCATTAAGCCAAGGCTCAGCATCTTTAGAGGTTAACTCCTGAACCTCTTTGAAGCTTGAAGGTTCCCACACCTTCTCTGAGCCACTAAGAACAGCAGTTTGGTTCCTATTCAAGGAATGAACTTCAGCCTTCATGGCATTAAGCCAAGGCTCAGCATCTTTAGAGGTTAACTCCTGAACCTCTTTGAAGCTTGAAGGTTCCCACACCTTCTCTGAGCCACTAAGAACAGCAGTTGCTGTCTTAGCAAACTCATCAGCAAATCTCTTTGGAGGTTTGCCCTTCGTCGCTCTTTCAGATCTGCGTACTAGACGCAAGTCTTCTGGACTCACCTCCTCCTTCTTAGGAGAAAAGTGACCAATGGTGAACAGTGGTTCTTCCAGTTCATTGTCAGACGCATCAGATGGTCTGACTGAGGCCTTTGCGCTCTTGTAGTCTGCTGTGTCATCACTGTCACTGACACCAGCAGCAGCGCCGCCCACTGAACTGGAATCCGAACTCTGATCATCATCATCATCCTCATCCTCAGCTTCCTCTTCTGCCTCAACACCATCTGCTTTTTCACATCACCTACATCCTCCTCTGGGTAACTTTGGAAAATTTCCACATTTCCCCCCCACTTAGGATTGTACTCAATACTCTTTGTGAACTTAATGGACTTAGAATCCATTAACAAACCATGTGCCCACGCTTCCCAAGCTTGTTGCTTTGTGGGGTGTGTACCCACATGTCAGAACCAAAGATTCTCATGTGTTTGACGTAAGATTTCTTACCAAACATCTTCTCATAGGGAGTACAACCAATATGTGATGACAATCTGTGATTATAAGTGTAAACAAACGTGGACAGAGCCTCCCCCCAAAACTTCTCAGGGAGATTGGCATCATGCAACAAGGTTTTCAGGCCTTGAAGCAAAGTCTGATTTGCTCGCTCTGCAAGTCCATTCATCCATGGCGATCTAGGCGTTGACAAGTCATGCTGGATTCCCTTCTCAGTCAGGAAAGCTTCAAACTGCTGAGAAGTGAATTCCCCGCCTCGATCGGTAAAGAGACAGCCAATACATCTACTGTGAACATTCTCCAGCCAAGCACAGAATGCCTTGAATCTAGGAAATGCTTGCGATTTCTGCTCAAGCATAAACACATGAATGTACCAGGGAAAAGAATCAATTAGAACCATGAAGTACCTTGCTCCACCCAAACAGGGCGTAAGTGGACCAACCAGGTCTGAGTGAACTAGCTGGTAGGGTTTGGAAGCCTGCCTGCTGGACTCCTTGCCTTTTGGAGCAACCTTCACCTTGTTCTCTGCACAAGATACACATTTCATGTGAAACTTACAGGGTTTGATGTTCAAACCCTGAACCAACTCAGGCATCTTGGCCAGCGCCTTCCAAGACATGTCACAAAATCTTTGATGTGCTTCATGAATGCATCCTGCATGAAGAACTTTGTTAGTTTGTGGAACACAACAAGAATCAACATTAGACACAGCAACACCATTGTCATCATAAGTTATACAGAATAAGCCACCCATAAACTTTGCATGCAAAATGTCCTCTTTGCCTTTCCTGATGACACAGACGCTCCTCTTGAAGGAAATCTCAAAGCCACGCCCAGTCAGCTGTGGGACACTGAGAAAATTGTCTGCAGCACCTGGAACATAAAGTACATCTTTGATGGTTGTGTGCAGACTTGCCATTCTCACAGTCCCTTCTCCTGCGATTCGCAACATCATTCCATCTGCCTGGTGGATCTCTCCGTCTTGAGGTGTGAAGGAGATAAACAGATGCTTATCTTTTGCCAAATGGCGGGTGCATCCAGAATCTACAATAAATCTGGCCTTGGCCTTTGGAGCAGCTTTTCCAGCAAGCAAAACCTTGTTTTCCACCGGCGTGGGCTTTTGCTGCTTGCCCCCCTGCTCCTGGCCATCAAACTTGCCTTCGGCTTTTGGAGAAGCAGTGCCAGCAAACAAAGCCTTGGCTTTCCACCCCCCCCCCACCTCTGGCCATCTGCTGGCTTATTCCTTTGTTTATTTCGAGTCTTTGGACAAAACTTCTGAGTGTGACCTTGGGTCCCACAGTTCCAGCACTTCACAGCTGCCAACGCTTTGGCTCCCCCTGGAGGCTGGAATGCTGTCCCACATTGCTGCCCCTGAAACGCACAAGCCGACTCAGCTGCATTTCTCCTATCATATTCATTTTGCAAAGTCACCAAGACCTTTGTAGCAGTGAGGTCCTGTGCAGGGAGGGTCGCCATCTGAACTTGCCATGGCAAGGGAGTCCAGGATGAGAATTGCAAACAGTGACTCAGGCATATTGAAACCTCTCTGAGTCAATTCCTGTCTGAGATGCTGCAAATGTAAAATGTGGGCTCTAAGGTCTTCCCCTGGCTCCAAACGCTTCCTGTGCAGCTTTCTGAAATAAAGCAACACAGACCCAGCTTCTTGTCAGAGATTACAGGCTCTAAGCCCGTCCCACATCTCACGGGCACTGGCCTTGCCAGCCAGGGTGATTAACTCTTCAGGAGCTACTGAGAGCAAAATTATCACCATGGCTCTTGAATCCTGTGCCCTCCATTCATCTGTCATAGGGGCTGGGGGGTCCTCAGAAATGGTATTCCACACTCCAAGCTTTCTCATCTGGCCCTCACAGTACCTTGCCCAGGTCTGATAGTTGTGGCCATTTAGCTTTGGTGAACACGGAGCAGCGTCTGAGGATTGTAAAAGATCCATCTCAGCTATTGACTTGAGCCTTGAGCCTTTATGCCTTCAAAGACTTCTTATCTCGGCAGCTCATTAATCATGATGCCTCTGTGCCAGAGACATTGAAGCAGGCAGTCGTGTTTTTTTCTTTGTTCTGACCAACGCTGAATAAACTTGTGAATATGCTCTCCTGCGTGCATCTCCTGCTGTGCGAACTCTGCTGATAAAGTGTGCATCAGCTCTGGAATGTGGCAAGCTATATCTGGAGCTCATGTCACTAATTGATTGATACTGTATCTACGGGAGATCAATGGACATCCGGAGTCGACGTGGAGGCAGTGATGGCCTTTGTCTCCCTGGCAGTATCCCAACAGTTGGATGAAGCAAGGAGGTTCTCTTTACTTATAGAGTAAGTGCCAAAAAGATGCTGAAACACACATATGTGCATCTGAGTGGGAAATGCTGCAAACAGGTATTTCCTGCAATTGTCAGTATTTGAACTATCCAGGCCCATTTTTTCTTAACTCATCCTTGGCAATTTATTCATCTTGGAGAACTTCCTAGGATTTACCTGAAGAACATCCTTTCTCAAACAATCACAACGTGTGCTGTACTTCGGGTGTGGTTTTTCCCATTCCATATCAATTAACAGATTTCCCGTCATCTCACAGAATCAGCTGCCACATTCATGGTGCCTGGATGGAAAGGAAGCAGAATGTTGTTTAGGAGATTTGCTTTAATGCAGTCTGATGCAACCACAATTGCAGTACAGTGGTACTTTGGTTCTCAAACTTAATTTGTTCAGGAAGTCCATTCCAAAACCAAAGCGTTCCAAAACCAAGGCACTTGGGTTCCAAGTTGTTTGAGTACAAAGGCATTTTGGAACCAAGGTACCACTGTACCTACAAAGAAAAAAACTTTTCCATTTGCTTTTCTTCTGGTCTGCAGTTTTGGATTCCTTTTTGCTTAATATGCTTGTTTCTGTGATGCTTGTATTTTTATGTGCTCCTCCCGTATTTTGTGATTCCCCCCACAAAAAATTTAAATTAATGGTTTTGTTCCATCATTCACAATAAAGAAACACAAACAAGAACAACAGATGTAAAATAAAAATAAAAATGCAGAAATGAGAAAGGGGCCCAAGTATCTACAGTGGTACCTGGGGTTACATACACTTCAGGTTACATAAGCTTCAGGTTACAGACTCCGCAAACCCAGAAATAGTACCTCAGGTTAAGAACTTTGCTTCAGGATAAGAACAGAAATCGTGCTCCGGTGGCGCAGCGGCAGCAGGAGGCCCCATTAGCTAAAGTGGTGCTTCAGGTTAAGAAGAGTTTCAGGTTAAGAACGGACCTCCGGAACGATTTAAGTACTTAACCTGAGATACCACTGTATTCTCTTAGTTAGTCAGCAAAATCAAAAGATGCGACAAGACACCTGTTAGTAGAAACCTTATTTATTATTAAATTATTTATATAATTTATACCCTGTTTTTCAGGGGGAAAGGCTCACCAAGTGGTGTATTTGTAATCTCTTTTTTTAAAGAAATGGCACACAAGGAGGAAAGAACAGGGAGGGAAGAGGGAAACAAAAGGCAACTCAGGCATTTTCAGTTGAATGGGGGGAAACCATTTGAAGCATCTGTTGTGTTGAGCTGTTTCAATTGCTTTTGCTTGATTTGCACATTGCAAACAGCTGAAAGTCCTTAAATCTTGAGAGTAAACCTGATTTGCAATGGGGTTTGAATAATGTCGACTGCAACAGTTTAATTAAGACTAGAAGCATATATACTTGATGTACTTCCAGGCCTTGTGACTCTTTCAGTACAAGAACAGCAGGTGCTAAAACAGATTGCAATGGCATCTCCTCTTGCTTAAAATCAGGAAGAGTTCCTGAGAAAAGGACATCTTGGCTGCACCTTCCCAGCAGGAAAGCCACGTCATCTGCTGTATCCCAGCAAGAGCTATTCCTGGTGGAGGAAGGAACCTCATCTGCTCCTTTCCAGAAAAATGGCACTGCTTCCCCTGCTCCTCAACAACAGGATCAGGTCCCTCAGCTGAAAAGCAGCACTCATATTTCCACATGTATTTAATCGCAGATCACATTATTCAGGGGGAACAAGTCGTCTTAGTATCATAGAATGATAGAGTTGGAAGGGACCTCATGGTTCACTTTCTCCAATCCCTGCAATGCAGGAATCTCAGCTAAAGCATCCATGACAGATGGCCATCCAAACTGTGCTTCAAAATCTTCAAGGACGAAAAGTCTACAGTTGAACAGCTCTTACCAGAGCCATCTTTCGCATATGCGCCACCGGGGTGCAAAGATTCACCCAGCACCCCCAAATTTAGTTTAGCCCCCAAATTAACCTCTGCGGCATTGAATGAGGCCGACCACGCCCCGCCGCCGCCCTTTGCCTGCCTACAACCTCCTGGCCCACGGACTTGCCCAGCGTTTCTCGCTTAGCATTTGTCATAAAATGTGTTTCTTGCTTAACATTCACCGTTAATTGGGGGGATGCAGCTTGTGAAATTCATAGCATGTGCTCTAGGCACATTTTTGCGGAAATGGAAAATTAAAATCACGTGCTGGAAAACGCCAGTACGAAGTAGTTAGTCAACGAAAATGCCGACAATTAACGACAATAAACATTATTTTTTAAACGATTTCTCTAAACAAATTTGAACTGGAAGTGATGAAATTAAAACGCGCCATTGTGAATGACAAGTGCTGCTGTTGGCACGACGCGGCTTTGAGCACAAAGTCAAAAGTACTTTAGTGAAACAGTAGGTATACATTTTGATAATACCTAGGTATACATGTATTTTGTTTGTCTAGCTTGATCAAAATTATTTCTTATTTTGTAACAGGTAGATAGTTAAGAGCTTAGGCGGCTTCAGCCCTGCACCCCTTGCACCCCCCGGTATAGACAGCCCTGGCCCTGTCAGATGGTTTTTCCATATGTTTATCCAGAATCTCCTTTCTTGTAACTTGAATCAATTGGTTAGAGTCCTGACCTCCAAGGCAGGAGAAAACAAGCTTCTTCCCTCTTCCATGTGACAGCCCTTGAGATATTTGAAGAATGCTATCACATCTCCTCTAAGTCTCCTCTATTCCAGGCCATTTCCAGAATAAAAGTTGGCTTACGCCACACTGAATTTATTTTATTGATAAGAAATACATAGGAAAGCAAACGACTCCTTGGAGTGCTTGATTTATAACACAAAACATAACTACTTTATAATAGGATCATGGAACACCCCAAAAATATGAAACAAAGAAGCTGCATACGAACCTGCAAAGGAGCCTTTTTGATACTATACTACACTGAAATGTCTAAATGTTTCTTTGATTGTCCTTGAATCTGCTGGCCACACATGCCATCCTTTCCTGACACACCAGTGTGACACAACACATCCTTTGAGAACCACTGATGTAGAGGGTAAAGGGCAATGGGGGCAGAATCTGTTGCTCACCTTGTGGTCTACTGCAAGTGAAAGGTGGCAGGGGAAAGGTGAGTGTATCTGATGGGAAGAGAGAGCCTGCTTTGGAGCTCAGAAACCAACCTCAAGCATCTTCACATTTCAGGACTGACAGAGCATGGCAGCTTGAAAGGGTCAACCTTGAAACTTTCTCCCTCCTGGTCATTGGTTTGTGGGTCTCCCTGATCTTGAGCCAGATCCAGGTTTGTCATTAAACTGCTCCAGGTGCTTAAATCTGTCCTCTAGGTCAGTGTTTCCCAACCGGTGTTCCGCGGCACACTACTGTGCCGTCAGACATTGGCTGGTGTGCCGTGGGAGGGAGGCGGGCGAGTCGGGCGGTGAGAGGCGGCGGCGGCGAGGATCCGCGTCGAGCCGGGGGCGGCTCCGCGGTGGTGGTGCCGAGCGGCGGGGCAGCGCGTGCAAAAGGGAGGAGCGCGAGACAGCGGAGGAGGAGGAGGCCGGCATGTCCGGGCAGCAGCAGCAACAACAGCAGCAGCAACTCCCGGCGACGGCTCCTCAAGCCCCGCCGCCGCCCCCTCCTCCGCCCGCTATCGCCGCCACCACCACAACAGCCGCCGCCGCCTCAGTTGCCGCCGTCCCTCAGTCCCTCGCTCTGCTGCCTCCTCCCACCCCCAAAGCTTGGAGGTTCCCCGGCAAGGGGGAGGGAAAAAACTTTCACTTTCGTGCGTCCCTCCCGGCGTGACGCTGCGCGCTGACGTCACGGGGCGGGGCTTTAATGGTGGTGTGCCGTGAGATTTTTTTTCAGTAAACAGGTGTGCCGTTGCCCAAAAAAGTTTGGGAAACACTGCTCTAGGTGAGTATTGCAGCCTCTCCATTTGCAACAACCCTAGACAGCCAGTGCAAGAGAGAAATCCTGCCACATCTTCCAGTCCCTAAAACCCACTGCTCCACACACCATTCAAAAGAAAAGAGCCATGCAGTTCTGCAGCAACCATCCTAGATGATCCTTTGATGCAAGGAGTGCAGGAAAGATGGAGCTCCTAATGGACCGCTCCAGCAGACTGCCTCTTGGGGAGAGATAGGAAGCAGGGCTCAAGGCATCTGCTTTTGCTGGAGTCGAAGCTGAATCAGGCACCTCCTGGCCCTGAACTGGACCAGTGGGCCATGATTGTCTAGAAACTGGTAAGGAGTTAATGTTTTTGTTTTCCTCTTCTCTTCCCTTCCTGTCCTTTTCCGCTTGTGTGCCATGTTTGGTTTTTGTACATAAGCCAGTCTGGGAGCCTTTTGGCTTAAAAAGCAGAGTAAAACTGATCAAAACAATTTTAAAAATGTTTCTACTAACAGGTTTCTCCACACATTTTTGGAGTGCTGGGTTTTTTTTAGATTTGTTGTTCTTCTTGTTTATATTTTTGGAATGATGGGATCAAGTCATTAATTTATGTGGTTGCTTGGGGAGAATGGGGTCATAAAATGTACATAAAACTACATGCAACACAAAAACAAGCATGCTAAGCAAAATGCTTATTGTCTAGAAATTGGTAAGGAGATCTGGTTTTCGTTTTTGCCTTCCTTTCTTGTCCTTTTCCACTTGTGTGCCATGTTTTGTTTTGTTTTTTAAATTGTATGTAAGCTATGAAGTTGGGAGCAGCTTTTGTGAGATGACGGGAAATCTGTTAATTGATACGGAAAGAGAACAGGATGAGAAAGATTGTTCTGCAGATAAATCTTGGGATGGTCTGCAAGATGAATAAATTGCCTTGGACGAGTTAAGAAAAAATGGCCTGGATGGTTCAGATGCTGACAGCTGCAAGAAATACCTGCTTGCAGCATTTCCCACTCAGATGCACAAATGTGTGTTTCAGCATCTTTTTTGGCACGGCAACGCTATAAGTAGAGAGAACCACCTTGTTCCATCCAAACTCGACTTCCTTCTGCCTTAGAGTGCCTTCCCTTTGGTAGAGATCTCAGAGGAAACTGCAGCCATGAGGTTCCTTTACTTCAGCTTTGCTCTGGTCTTCATCCTCTTCCATGTTGTTACAGGTAAGAGAGCAGCTCAAGCTCAGATGGGGGAGCATCTGCTCCAAATACAGAAGGTCTCATGTTCAATCCCAGGTATTTCCCCGGATGGAAACCCTGAAGAACTGTTGTGTGTCAGTGTAGACCATTCTCTCTTTTGTGTAGTATAATTCTTTATTATTATTTTTTCAAACATATACACAAGTTTCTATATTACACTTATTTTAGCATTTTTCCACCTTTGCTTTTTTCCTGACCACAATTTCATTTGACTATAGACTATCTCATCTGGCTGCTTAAAAAGGGGTTGTTGAGGAGGTGGGAGCTCAGGTGGGGGAGCATCTGCTGCAAACACAGAAGTTCTCAAGTTGAGTCCCAGGTATTTCCCTGGTCGGAAACACTTAAGACTTTCTGCCTGTCAGTGTAGACAGCTATGAGCTTGATGGAACAACAGTCTGACTTGGCAGCTTCCTATCCTATCCAGCTGCTTAAAAAGGGGTGGGGAGGAAAGCATTTAAAAACCTATTTAATAATGAAATTGAATTTGAATACATGACTTTTGGAAAAGCAGCAATGTTCAGGATGCAGCCTTAGCAACCAGGAAAGTTCCATGGTGGTCATTTATATTGCTTGGAAAAGTTTGGAAAGTTAGTGTCCATAATCCCCAAGTCCTTCCTAATTCCAGAGGTCCTGGATCTATGAAGAGTGAAAATCTGATGAAGGATTCCATTATGGACTTAGCCCAGCAAGTTTCTTTGTTAAAGAATGCCCACAGCTGCCACCTCAGGACACCATGTGTATGGCCAATGAAGAGATGGTGCCCACTGGGCAAATGGGTGGGCCATACCCCCTCCTCACCTTGCTGGTAGCCGAGAAAGACTATAGCCGGCACATTTGGGTGTGAGCTGAGCAAGACACATTGGAAACACTACTGGGGAGATTCCAGAAAATATCATTCTCAGAGAGGGCACAAATGGCAATCTATTTCTGAAGCTCAGAACAGCAGTAATTCTGATTTGCACATATTGAAAGCAAAGGGGAAACTGTAAAATTTTGGTGGCAGCTGTGCTGAAAAGATTCCAGGAGCAGTAATAATAATCACCATAATTTTATGATTTATACACCACCCAAGTGGCTGGGTGCAGTTCAGTGTCAGCACCCTTACAAGGTTCAGGAATCAGCTGGAGTGTTTGCAGAGAAGGAGGACCGATCTGACCCTTGCTAATGTTGGCCAATGAAAAAGTAGTTAGCACGTTGAGAGGCAGCAGAAGCCTGTGAAAGTTGGTCATCCCATTAAATACGCAGGGTTCTAGTTTGGAAAAAAAGTAGTTGGCAACACTTTTGCCCCCTTTAAACGAATTTATTTCCCTTCTCTTTTACACAGGGCAAGATTTGCTGTGTGAACGATTTGGAGGAACTTGCCAATTACCAGAAAACTGTACCTATGGAGAACTTACAGGGGTCCCCTGTGGCAGCAACGGAACCTGCTGCAGGCGTAAGTGATATCCATTGAGTTGGTCCCACTCACATATAAATGTTTGCTCATTTTTAATCCGGATTTCCTGATCTACACTCTACATCTTCACAGGAGGAAGCAGAAGCAGGGCTTTTCTTGTACTAAAGAAAATAGTCACGGATCAGTTTCTGGATCAGAACCAGGACCTGAACCAGGGGTGCAACCATCACCAATGAATACTAGGAAGGCAAACATGTTGATTGTTATTGCTGCATTTTAGAAATCTTTGAGAAATGAATAACTATTTAAAAAAGCAACTGCAATACCCTCATCTAGAAACAGTGAGGCTGATGGATTGCAAGCCTCTCACCCGCTTTTGTCAATATTGCTAACATGTAAACATTATCAAGGCAGTGAAAATCAGAGCGCAGAGAGAGATTGGGGCTCTGATGAAGTTTTCCTTCTCTATCACGCACTTGTGTGTGTGCTTCTGCATGTGAGAACTTGTTAAGCAAACTCTGAAGAGACATATGATGCTGAAGCACAGTAGCTAAGAGACGGAAACTCCACCATGAGCTCACCAGCTGGCCTCCAGCAAGGCACACTCTCACTCTCAGCCTCGGTCTCCCCATTGGCATTATGGGACATAACAATACTTATTTGCTGTTACAGAAGGCTTTGGATATTCATTCATTCATTCATTCATTCATTCATTGCATTTATATCCCACCTTTTTCTCCATGGAGCTCAAGATGCCTTCTGTGGTTCTTCCTAATTTAATCCTCACGACAATCCTGAGAGGCCCAAGGAGACACTGTGAGCCTCATGATGAGGCTGGATTTGAAGGCTGGTCTCCCATTTCCTGGTCCAGGACCTCAGGCTCTCATACTTGGAAGTGCTATTCCAATGCTCAAAACAAAACATCAGTCAAATGAATGTTTATGTTTTGCACAAGAAGTCCTTTCAGATAATGACAATTTAATTCCCTCTCTTTTGCACAGCTGAACCTCCATTGTGTAGACTCTCGGGAGGATTTTGCCAGGCCCCGATGATTGAGGACTGTACCTTTGGAGAGATTACAAACATCTCCTGTGGCCCTAATGCGCGCTGCTGTAGGAGTAAGTGATACCCATGACTTGGTGATCCCACTTGTGCAAAAGTTTGCTCATTTTTAATCCTGATTTCCTGATCTACACTCTGCATTCTTCACTGGAGGAAACAGAAGCAGGGCTTTGTTTGTGCTAAAGGAAATAGTGGTCAATCACTTTATAAATCAGGACATAAAGGTAAAGGTAAAGGTACCCCTGCCCGTACGGGCCAGTCTTGACAGACTCTGGGGTTGTGCGCCCATCTCACTTAAGAGGCCAGGGGCCAGCGCTGTCCGGAGACACTTCCGGGTCACGTGGCCAGCGTGACATCGCTGCTCTGGCGAGCCAGAGCCGCACACGGAAACGCCGTTTACCTTCCCGCTGGTAAGCGGTCCCTATTTATCTACTTGCACCCGGAGGTGCTTTCGAACTGCTAGGTTGGCAGGCGCTGGGACCGAGCAGCGGGAGCGCACCCCGCCGCAGGGATTCGAACCGCCGACCTTTCAATCGGCAAGTCCTAGGCGCTGAGGCTTTAACCCACAGCGCCACCTGCGTCCCAAATCAGGACATATTAACCCTATTAAGCCAAGAGTGAGTGACTCGCCAAAGGCCACCCAGTGAGCCTCACGATGAGGGGGGATTTGATGGCTGGTCTCCTACTTCCTAGTCTAGGACCCCAGGCTCTCATACTTGAAAGTGCTACTCAACTGTTCAAAACAAAACAGACATCAAATTAATGTTTCAGTTTTGCACAAGAAGTCCTCTCAAATAATGGCAATTTACTCCCCGCTCTTTCGCACAGGGATTCCTTTGCCGTGTCGACTGGCGGGAGGATTTTGCCAGACCCCCAAAACAGAGATCTGTGCCTTTGGAGATATTCAAGATGGCTACTGTAGTGATGATGCACGCTGCTGCAGTGGTAAGTGGTCCCACTCACGTGCGAATGTTCACTCATTTTCAATCCTGATTCCCTGATCTACACTCTACATCTTCACAGGAGGAAGTAGAAGCAGGGCTTTGCTTGTACTAAAGGAAATAGTCACGGATCAGAGTAACCAATAATATACTCAGGGCATATGAACTCTATATTTAGAAGTAAAAAGTTACCGTATTTTTCTCACTATAAGACACACTTTTCCCCTCCTAAAAAGTAAGGGAAAATGTGTGTGTGTCTTATGGAGCGAATGCAGGCTGCGCAGCTAAGCCAGAACAGGCAGAGGGAGGACTGCGCAGCGCTCCCTCTCGCTGTTCTAGCTTCTGGCTTAGCTGTGCAAAGCCTCCACAGGACAGCGGGTTGAAGGCACACCACTGCCCTCTGGAGGCTTCAAGGGCTGTCCCAGAAGCTAGAACAGTGAGACGGAGTGCTGCGCAGCGCTCCGTCTCGCTGATCTGGCTTCTGCGCGAAGCATCCGCTCTTCTGGCTTTTGCGCAAAGCCTCCGCAAGGCAGGGGGGTGCCTTCGTCCTGCTGCCCTCCGGAGGCTTTGTGGGCTGTCCCAGAAGCCTCCGCAGGACACGGGGATGAAGGCTCACCGCTGTCCTGCGGAGGCTTCACGCGGCTCCTGGGGGAAGTGGGGGAAGGGACAAAGCGTGCAACTCTGTCCCTTCCCCCACCTCCCAGGAAAGCCCCCAAGAACCGCACTCCCTTTAAGGAGTGTGCGGTTCTTGTGGGAGATGGGGGAAGGTACAGAGGGCAGCTTACCTGCGTGCAGCCTCTTCCGGGCAGGGGGAGCCTTCATCCCGCTGCCCAGGAAAGGCTTCAGCGGCTATCCCAGAAGCCAGAACAGCAAGCGACTATCCCAGAAGCCAGATCCCTCTTGCTGTTCTGGCTTCTGGGATTCAGAATTTTTTATTCTCCTTGTTTCCTCTCCCCCAAACTAGGTGCAGCTTATTATCTGGTGCGTCCTATAGAGTGAAAAATACGGTAGATTCCATTCTGATGCAGCACTTCTAGGTTCTGAATCTTCTTTTAAGCATTAGAGCCTCAAGGTTTTCATTCGTCCACAGGGAATTGTTCATATGGATGCAAACTGTGCAGGCTGCACTTCCCATGGGCATGAAAACTGGCAGTTCTGATCTAACTCTACCACATTTTAAGACAGTGCTCAGTAAGTGAAGATGAGCCAGCAGTCTGCTGCTGCTGAATGAACGCAAATGTGATTTGGCAACAAGGAATCTCACTTCTTTCTGCACTTTCCAGACCTCACCTGAAGTACAATAAACGCCCTGAGTCCTCTGGGTATAGCGCTGTATATAAATTCAATTGATAACAATAATAATAAATACACCATAAAATCCAGCAGAACAGGAGCTAGAAACCTCAAGGTCCCAAAGGACCTGAAACAGGGGTGCCACCATCACCGAGTAATACTAGGAGGGCAAACAAGGTGACTGTAATTGCCGTATTTTAGAAATATTTGAGAAAGGAAGAGCTACCGTAAATAAAAAGCAACTGAAATCTGAGGCTGCAGATGAGAAATAATTTAAGAAATCTGTTCTTGTCTGTGGCCAATTTTGAAGGCAGGTTTTAAGAAGGCAAATAAAAGGCCCGAGTATCTCCCAAGGCAGGTGAGATGTAAGCCTCTGAAAATTTGTTTTTGTAAAAGAGATAAAAATGCAGTAATTAATTAAATAAGTAAGTAAGTAATTACTTAATTACTCGACCAATTTGTGTAAAATTAATAATCTTGACCGGAGCATCAGTCAAATCAGGACTTCCCATGCCTGACATTGTAAACAAGTGAGATTCCACCTTGAGCTCCCCAGCTGGCCTTGGGCAAACCACGCTTTCAGTCTCAGACTCGATCTCTCCATCAGTATTATGGGACATAATAATACTGACTTGCTTTGAATATTTATTGCTTTGCTTTGAATATTTTGAATGCTTTGCTTTGCTTTGAATATTTATTGCATTTATTTCCCACCTTTTCCTCCATGGCTTCTATAGTTTATCCTATTTTAATCCTCACAACATCCCTGCGAGGCAGATTAGGCTGAGAGTCAGTGATTGGCCAAAGGCCACCCAGGGAGCCTCAGAATGAGGGGGGATTTGGAGGTTGGTATCCCATTTCCTAGTCCAGGACCTCAGGCTCTCAAATGTGAAAGTGCTGTTCAAATGCTCAAAAGAAAACGTTCATAAATTAATGTTTTTTGCACAGGAAGTCCACTGAAATAATGACAATTTTCTTCCCTCTCCTTTGCTCAGAGGAACCTCCATTGTGTAGAGAAACGGGAGGATTTTGCCACTTCCCAATCACTTCGGAGTGTCCCTTTGTAGAGATTTCATTGGTCTCCTGTGGCCCTAATGCACGCTGCTGTTGGAGTAAGTGATATCCATGAGTTGGTCCCACTCATGTGTGAATGTTCGCTCATTTTCAATCCCGATTTCCTGATCTACACTCTGCATCTTCACTGGAGGAAGCAGGGCTTTGCTTGTGCTAAAGGAAATAGTCACTGATCAGTTTATGGATCAGAGTAGCTGATAATACGCACAGGGCATATTAACTCTATATTTAGAAGCACAAAGTTGGATTCAGTTTTGATGCAGCACTTCTAGGTTCTGCATCTTCTTTTAAGCATTAGAGCCTCAAGGTTTCCATCTGTCCACAGGGAATTTTGATACCGCAGATGTCCATATGGGTGCAAACTGTGCAGGCTACACTTCCCATGGGCAGTAAAAACTGGCGGCTCTGATCAAACTCTAAAAAATTTAGAATACCAACAAAATCTAGAATGCCAACAATGGTGATGCTGCCTTTTAGAAATACTGGAGAAATGAGTTGGAAAATAACTGCAATCTGAGGCTGGAAAATGACCAATTAGAGTGTCTTCCAAGGCTGGTGACCAGAAAGGTACAAGATTTGAAAGCTATTTCTTATGTGGAACATTGGAGGAGCTCAGCATGTTTAGCCTGGAGAAGAGAAGGTTAATTTGGAGGAGAGACATGATTGCAGCTTCCAAACATTTGCCAGGCTGAGATGGGGACATTTTTTCAGAGGACAGGACTAGAACCAAAGGGGTGGAAATGACGGAGAAGCAGGTTTGAGGGAACAATCTGTCAGGGATCTTGTCATTGAAGATCCTGCATTGAGTAAGGGTTGGACTAGTTTATCTCCAGATCACATTGGGATCTCCATCCAGCTGTTCATTCACTGAACTTTCTGCTAATAACCCACATTTTAGTATGATTAGTTCCTTTTACCTCCAAATGCTACATCCATTTAAGGGTCCAGCCTTTGCCATCACCTCCTACAGCAACGGAGTGGGGGGTCCGCAAGTCTCCCTGTGTTTTTGTGTGGTGGAGTCCTCAGAGTCAGCGGTTCCCAGTGGCCCATCCTGACATCCATCATGGGCCAAGGGATGTTGGCACTGATCTTGCAAATTCCTCTGAGAGCTCTTCTGGGGCTGGGCCTGCATGTCCTCTTCCTTTCTGCTACAGATTCCAGCATTGCAGGGTGGCCTTAAATGTTCCTTTGAGTCTTTCCAGCACTATAAATCTTATCTCCTGAAGGTGAGCAATCTGACTCCAGGCTCATGAAAGTGCAACCGATTACAGATTTCCTTCTTTCTTTTATTCAGGATACATCGGTGAGTGATGAAATGGAGGGTTCTGCCAGAAGGGAATCACCAAATGCTGCCCATCTGGCCTAACTCTTCCGGCTTACTGTGGCTTCAATGCACAATGATGTGCCCTTGAGTGACATCAGTGAGCAGCCCACATCCAAAAGTGTGAACGCTTGATGGCTACGCTGATTCTTCTGGATCTTTGCTTGTGGAAGTGGTTCTGATCAATCCATTTGTGAAAGCAGGCAATGAAATAAAGATCATCTAATTAAAAGCAAATCAAACTGCAATTGCGAAATTGTATTTTTTCATTTTTTAAAAAAGCACCTATGACTAAATATGGCCCTCCTCCAGTGGAAGCACATCATATCTGCCCAAGATCCCTCTTGACTGAAGTTCTCATCCCCGAGTCCCAGGAGCAGATAACTGCAGTCATTGCTTTTCATGCAGCCAGGCAGAGCTTGGGTTTCACTGTGAAGTTGGTGCTGTGAACACGGGTGGGATAGGCTGAACTCAACTCAGACTGGAGCCATGACCTTACTGGAAATGATTATTCAGGAGCCACTACCTTGTGGTTGCCCATTGGTCATTGAGAGTGGTATTTAATGCTGCTGAATGCACATCTGGTTTATTGATTTCCATGGGTGTACTTTGAGAAGGACTAATAATTTTCTATAGGGGCGTTTTTCAGAACTCCTTACCAGTTTCTAGACAATCATGGCCAGCTGGCCCAGTTTAGGGCCAGGAGGTGCGTGATGGAGCCGGGCTTCCCTGAATTCTTACTTTCATTCTCAACATTCTGAAAAACATGGACACCTATTAGATTGTTGCTGCTACAGTATAAAACCTCCAGTTCAGCCGGTTCCTTGACAGAGCAACTGTAGAGTTGTGTTCCTCAGAGTGCAACCTGCCACCCATCTTCCCTTGCCCCCCAGTTTTGATGGACCTTGTTGTAGTTGAAAGCACAGGAGACACTGATTTAGATGGATAGGCATGGGAAATCCCGATTTAACTGAAGCTTTGGTCAAGTTTAGAGGCACCTTATTTAACTACTATATTTTGATCTCTTTGTAGAGTTAGATCAGAGACGCCAATTTTTACTGCCCCATAGCAAGTGCAGTCTGCACAGTTCGCATCATATGAACAATTCCCTGTGGACAGATGAAAACCTTCAGGCTCTAACGCTTAAAAGAAGATGCAGAAGCTAGAAATGCTGCATTGGAACTGAATCCAACTTTGTACTTCTACAAACAGAGTTAACATGCCCATAGTGTATTATCAGCTAATCTGATATATAAAGTGATTGGTCGCTATTTCCTTTAGCACAAGCAAAACCCTGTTTCTGCTTCTTCCGGTGAAGATCAGAGTGTAGATCAGGAAATCAGAATCAAGAATGAACAAACATTCCCACCTTAGTGGGACCACCAACTCAATGGATATCACTTACCTGGACAGCTGAATTTATTACCACAACAGAGGTCCATGGCAAATATCCATAGGTACAGCTTGCACTTTAGGGGAACTCGCAAAATCCTGCCACTTTCCCCGCAGAAATGACGATCCCCTGTGCAAAAGAGAGGGGAGTAAATTGCCATTATTTGAGATGGCCTCTTGTGCAAAGCAAAACCATGAATTTGACGGACGTTTCATTTGGAGCATTGGAATAGCGTTTTCAAGTATGAGAGGCAGGCTGATGTCGTGCTTTGAGGGTCCAACTAGGACTTGGGAGACCAGCCTTCCACTCCCACCTTAGCCATGAAGCTTACTGGGTGACCTTGGGCCAATCACTCACTCTCAGCCTTACCTACCTCACAGGGTTGTTGTGAAAATTGAATAAGGAAGGTAAGAAAGTCACCATGGAGGAAAAGGTGAGATATAAATGACAGAAAAATGAAACTTCTTCCCCTGCTCCTCAACAACAGGAGCAGTTCCCTCAGCCTAAGGGCATCACTACTGTTTTCACATGTATTTAATCACAGATTGGGCACTGCCCCTGGGAAAAATCTTCGTAGAATCATAGAATGATAGAATTGCAGAGTTGGAAGGGGTGAGATATAAAAACACAGGTCCCAGTTGGGACCCTTGAAATTAATTCTGAGCAAACTCGATGAAGCAGCATAAATTTATTTTAGTGATCACAAAAAAAAAAATACTTGCAAGATGGGTGACCAAAGCAGGCACACCTCATTTCAACAGAACACATGTATATATTCCTTGTCCGAGTGCAAGCCCCTCCTCTGTGCGCAGAGGTCACAGATTTCACGACCGCCTGATTACAATCCTAAAATTTCCCTGTTTGTCAGACTCCCTCACAAGCACTTTTAACCACAAGTTGTTTTTATCCACAGGTGAAAGCAGGTTTCATGTCTAGGTTCCAAGCACAAACTTATTGAAGCATGCAAACATCTGTTCTTCTTGCTAGAGTTCTTAAGCCAGAAGCTTGGGAAATTCTGGAACAAGATGGAGACAGAATAAAACTGCAGAGCTTTGAAAAATTGAAAAATAAGGTGCGAGATTGGCTCCATTATTACCAAATAATGGAGGCATACAATTTGGACAAAAAAGTGGGTTTCCAGGTGGAAAAATAAAAATTGGAAACAGAATTGTTAGATTCAAAAATTAAGAACTTGTCAAGAATGTAAGGAAAATGATTTACAGGTGGTACATGACACCAGTCAAGCTTGCAAAAATATACCATTTGCCCGATAATAAGTGTTGGAAATGTAATGAGACTGAAGGTACATTCTTTCACCTTTGGTGGACATGCCCAAGGATTAAGACATTCTGGGAGATGATCTATAATGAAATGAAAAAGATATTTAAATATACCTTCCTGAAGAAACCAAAGGCCTTTCTCCTGGGTATGGTCGGCCAACTGGTGCCAAAGAAGGACAGAACTTTTTTTATGTATGCAACAACAGCAGCAAGAATACTCATCGCGAAGTATTGGAAGACACAAGATTTACCCACCCGGGAAGAATGGCAGATGAAGTTGATGGACTATATGGAAATGGCGGAAATGACTGGCAGAATCTGAGACCAGGGAGAAGAGTCGGTGGAAAAAGACTGAAAAAAATTTAAAGACTATTTACAGAAATACAGTAAAATCAATGAATGTTAGAAAAATGTTGGAATGAAGTTATATGGCTTTCGTAGAAACGTTATAAGGAACTAAGTACAAATCGATTATTAATGTATTAAAGGGAAAAAATAAGGTTAGAATATGTTAAGATAATTACAGGACAGAAAACAGAGGAAGATGGAAAGGAATTGCTGAAACAGTTAACTGAAGTGGAACACAAAAAGGGAGGTGTGAAGAGGTTGTTGAAACAAGTGAATGAAAGATAAGATATTGAAATTATTGGATGTGTTTTAAATTGTTTTTGTTTTGTTAGTTTAATGTCTTAGTGTTATGTAGTGTTTTTGTTTTTGTATTGTATTGTATTGTTTAATTTCTTTTTCTTCTGTAGTGTTTATATTGTTAATAAATATTATTTTTTTAAAAAGAGTTCTTAAGCCAGAAGCTGCTAAAGAAAAAGCACCCTATAAATAACCCCCAAATACAAACTATATTAAAAGGTCCCTAGATAAAAAAATCCCTAATTGTTGCATCCTTATGGCCTGATGACCTTTACAAAAAAAGCAATAATTAAAAGCATTATTTATTCTGGAAAAGCAATCTGAAAAAGCAACATATATTTTTCACAAAGAGACTCCAAGGCTCATTTAGTCAAACTTCCTGCAATGCAGGAATCTCAGCTAAAGCATCCATGACAGATGAGCATCCAACCTCTCCTTATAAACCTCCAAGGAAGGAAAGTGCACAGGCTCCCAGGGGAGATGCAAGCAGTGCAGGAAAGATGGACCTCCTTATGGACCACTCCACGAGATTGTCTCTTGGGAAGAGATAGGAAGTAGGGCTCATGGCCTATAATGGGGCAATGGATATAAAATTACATGAATCACAAAAACAAGCATGTTAAGCAAAACGCATCCAAAAAGGTACAGACCAGGAGAAAAGCACACTGAAAAGTTTCTTTCTTGGTAGGTATGGCAACTGGAGTCGAACTAAACAGTCCAACCCAAAGAGGTTCCATCAAACTGCATTACAGCCAAGCTCTTACCCAAAATTCCACTTCCTTTCTATCCAGGCTCTGTGAAGCTGGCAACAGCTTTTGTGGGATGACAGGAAATCTGTTAACTGATATGGAAAGAAAACAGCAGGAGAAAGGCTGTTCTGCAGGTAAATATTAGGAAGTTCTCCAAGATGAATAAATTGCATAGGATGAGTTAAGAGAGAAGAGTTTGGATGCTGAGAGTTGCACGAAATACTTGTTTGTAGCCTGGAGCACAGGACAGATTGTCAATATATGAGAAAGGTGATTGTGTGGGTAAATCTTAGGATGATGTGCAAGATAAATAAATGGCTTAGGATCATTTAAGAGAAAGGGGCCTGGAGGGTTCAGATGCTATGCTGACAGTTACCGGATTTGGTACTGCAACACTATAAGTAGAGAGAACCTCCTTGTTCCATCCAAACTCCACTTCCTTCTGCCTCAGAGTGTCTTCCCTTTGGCAGAGATCTCACAGGAAACTGCAGCCATGAGGTTCCTCTACCTGAGCTTTGCTCTGGTCTTCATCCTCTTCCACGTTGTTTTGTTTTGCAAAAGAGATAAAAATGCAGTAAATAAATATATATATAAACAAGATCTCTCCCAAATCAACCAATCTATGAAAAAATGGTTATGTTGACCAGAGCATCAGTCATATCAGGATTTCCCATGCCTGGCAATCCAAATCTGTAAAACTCTACCACGAGCTCACCAGCTGGCCTCAGGCAAGCCACACTCTCACTTTCAGCCTTGATCTCCCCATCGGTATCATGGGAAATAATAATACTGATTTGCTGTTACAGAAGGCTTTGGAAATTTATTTATGAATGGCATATATATCCCACCTTTTTCTCCATGGAGCTCAAGATGGCTTCTAATTTAATCCTCACATCAATCCTGCAAGGTAGACCAGGCTGAGAGTGAGTGACTGGACCAAGGCCACCCAAGGAGCTTCCTGATGATTTGAAGGCTCTTCACCCATTTCCCAGTCCAGGACCTCAGGCTCTCATACTTGAAAGTGCCATTCCAATGCTCAAAACAAAACAGACATCAAATTAATATCATTTTTTTGCACAGGAAGTCCTCTTAAAGAATGACAATTTACTTCTCTATCTTTTGCACAGACAAACTTCCGGAGTATGGATTGTTGGGAGTAGTCTTGGGAAGTAAGTCATATCCATTGAGTTGGTGTTCCCACTTACTTGTGAATGCTTGCTCCTTTAAAATCCTGATTTCCTGATCTGTACTCTACATCTTCACTGGAGGAAGCAGAAGTAGGGCTTTGCATGTGCTAAAGAAAATAGTTTATGGATCAGAGTAGCTGATAATATACTCATATAATATTAACTCTATTTCTTTAAGTAAAAGGTTGGATTCAGTTTTGATGCAGCACTTCTAGGTTCTGCATCTTCTTTTAAGCATTAGAGCCTCGAGGTTTTCATCTGTCCACAGGGAATTTTGAGACCGCGGATGTTCATATGGATGCAAACTGCAGGCTGCACGTCCCATGGGCAGTAAAAACTGGCGGCTCTGATCTAGCTGTACAAAATTTTAAGACAACCCTCCATAAGTGGGGATTAGCCAGCCGTCTTCTGCTGGTGAAAGAACGCAAATGTCACTTGGCACTTGGCAACAAAGAGTCCCATTTCATTCTGCACTTTTCAGGCCTCACCTGAAGTACAAAAATACCATACTTTTCTCTCTATAACATGCAGATTTTTTCTTCTAAAAAGTAAGGGGAAATTTCTGTGCGTGTTATTGAGCGAAAGTGTGGTCCCTGGAGCCGACTGGCCTGAGCGCAGAGGCAAAAATCAGGCAAAAATCCAATCGCAGGTCAGGAGGAGGGAGCTCAGTGAGAGAGGAAGCTGTTGCTTTCCTGCATTCTGCCTCAGGGTCTTACTGCCCACCCCCTTCTGTTTCGGTTGCTGTTTGCTCAAAAGGAACAAAGAGCAGGCAAATCCCCTCCCCTCCAGGTAAGCAGAGGGGAAAGGAAAGGATCCCGTCCTTCCTTCTAATTCCTCTCCGTGCTCCGGTGCTGCTGCATCCAGGGAAGTATTTTAGGGACTCGCAGGCAGCCGGAAAACATGCAGGTGGGAGAGATAGAGGGGGGGCTGGCTTGGGTGGGTGGGTGGGGAAAAACTTTTGCCTTCCTTCCCTCCCTCCTGTTAAACCCCTCTCCTGCATTCTTAGCCAGCTGCTTCTCTGCACACCCCTCTCGTGCTCCTTGTCCCTTGTTTTTCCTTCCCTCCCCACTTAAAACGTGGTTACAAAGCACGGGTCCACATGGATCCTCAGGATCTTTGCATTGGGTCACCCGAAATTCACCATCAGATCACATAGCATGTCCATGGCTACAGCCTGCACCAAAAAAATCACGCACCCACTGTTGCCTGGGGCTGCAATGATGCAAAAACGTGGTTACAAAGCATGGATCCACATGGATTCTCAGGATCTTTGCATTGGGTCACCCGAAATTCACCATCAGATCACATAGCATGTCCATGGCTACAGCCTGCACCAAAAAAATCACGCACCCACTGTTGCCTGGGGCCACAATGGTGCAAAAACGTGGTTACAAAGCACAGATCCACAGGGATTCTCAGGATTTTTGCATTGGGCTACACCAAACTCACCATCAGATCACATGTCTGTGGCCACAGCATGAGGCACAAAAATGATACAACCACTGTTTCATTCAGAATTCCCCCCCCCTTGTTTTCCTCCTCTAAAAACGATGTGTGTGTTATGGTCAGGTGCGTGTTATAGAGCGAAAAATACGGTACATCATAATAACCAGCAAAACCAGAGCTAGAAACCGCATGGTCCACAAGGACTTGAACCAGGGGTGCCATCATCATGGAGAATAATAGAAAGCCAAACATGGTGAAAGTTATTGCTGCATTTTAGAAATATTTGGGAAATGAATAGCTATTTAAAAAGCAACTGCAATCCTAGGCTGCAGATGCGAAATAATTTAATAGATCCATTCTTGGCTGTGGCCAATTCTGTAACCCAGGTTTTTAGAAGGCAAACGACTGGCTTGAGTGTCTCCCAAGACAGGTGAATTTTATTTTTATGATTTTCATTTTTTAAAATTAATTTCCACAAAATTATAAACAAACAATTTAATTCTAGGTTTTTTCCCCCTGCCAGATAAATCTAGATGAAGCTGTCTGCCATTCTTTAAAACATTTTACATTGTCTATAACTGGGAGGGCTTGGAACAAAAAAAGCATCTTTGGCAGCACATTCATTTTAATCACTGAAATCCGGCCTATTAGTGACAATTTTAAATTTGACCATATCTCCAAATCTCTCTCAATTTCATTCCATAATTTCTCGTAGTTGTCTTTATATAAATTCAGATTTTTCCCAGAAAGATTCACCCCCAAGTATTTAGCCTTTTTCACAATATCTAGGCCAGTCTTTTCTTGCAGTGATTTTCTTTCATCATTATCCAGATTTTTCTCTAATACTTTGGTTTTGGTTTTGTTTAGTTTAAATCCTTCTACCTGTCCAAACTCTTGTATCAGCTCCAGTGCTTTAACTGCACTGGAGTCTGGGTCTTGTATTGTCAATACTAGATCCTCCGCAAAGGCTTTTAATTTATATTGTTTGGATCCTACTGTAATACCTTTAATTTGTTCATCCTTTCTAATAATACTTAGCAAGACCTCTAGAACTGAAATAAACAGCAGAGGGGAAAGTGGGCACCCTTGCTTGGTTCCCTTCTCAATTCTAATTTCCTCCGAAACCACATTATTTACAATAATTTTAGCTTTTTGTTCCTGATACCATTTTAAAAATCGCTTTAATACCATTTAAAAATCTTGGCCCACCCACATACTCTCATACTCTCAGAAAACTCCAAGATACATTGTCAAAGGCCTTCTCTGCATCAATAACCATTAACATTGCTTTACAACTCTTTCTTGCTTCCAGCTTTTCCAGGATATCCACCACATTTCTAATATTGTCTTTCATATGTCTTCCAGGCAGAAATCCTGCCTGGTCCTTGTGGATATACCTAGATAAAACCTTCTTTAGCCTGTTAGCCATTATATTTGCCAAAATTTTATAATCCACATTGAGTAGGGAGATTGGTCTATAGGTTTTAACATTGCATCTATCTTGACCCTGTTTAGGAATCAGACGGATATAAGCTTCCTTCCAGGTTTCAGGAGCTTTGCCCCCTCGTAAAATCAAATTAGATACTTCTACCAGGGGTTGAATAAGCCAATCTTTCAGTGTCTTGAAATATTTCGCTAATAGACCATCAGGTTCCGGTGTCTTGCCAAGTTTTTTGTTTTGTTTTTGCCAAAGAGATAAAAATGCAGCAAGCAAACAAATAAGTAAGTAAGTAAGTAAGTAAGTCCCTCCAAACTCCAAACTCAACCATTCTATGTAAAATTGATGATGTTGACCTCTATCTGTCAATTATTGGCAGGATTTTGTCAGACCCCCCAAACTACAAATTGTACCTTAGGAGAGATTCCACTGGTCTGTAACAGTGATGAATGCTGCTGTAAGAGTAAGAGATATCCCTGAGTTTGTGGTTACACTCAGGTGTGAATTTTTTATCCTGATTTCCTGATCTACACTCTACATCTACAGGAAGCAGAAGCAGGGCTTTTCTTGTGCTAATGGAAATTGTCACCGATCAGCTTATGAATCCAAATAGCTGTTAATACACTCAGGGCATATTAACTCTATATTTAGAAGAACAAAGTTGGATTCAGTTCTGATGCAGCACTTCTAGGTTCTGCATCTTCTTTTAAGCATTAGAGCCTCAAGGTTTTCATCTATCCACAGGGAATTTTGATACCACAGGTGTTCATATGGATGCCAACTTTGCAGGCTGCACTTCCCATGGGCAATAAAAACTGGTAGCTCTAACTACAAAATACAGAATACCAACAAAATTCGTAGCTAATGCTGCCTTTTAGGGACGCAGGTGGCGCTGTGGTCTCAACCACTGAGCCTAGGGCATGCAGATTGGAAGGTCGGAGGTTTGAATCCCTGCGATGGGGTGAGCTTCCGTTGCTCAGTCCCAGCTCTTGCCAACCTAGCATTTCAAAAGCACATCAGAGTGCAAGTAGATAAGTAGGTACCACTCCGGCAGGAAGGTAAATGGTGTTTCCGTGCACTGCTCTCGTTTTGCCAGAAGCAGCTTAGTCATGCTGGCCGCATGACCCAGAAAAACTGTTTACGGACAAACGTCGGTTCCCTTGGCCAGTAAAGGGAGATGAGCCCTGCACCCTCAGATTTCTTCGCGACTGGACTTAACTGCCGGACTTAACTTACCTTTACCTTTTAATGCTGCCTTTTAGAATTTTTTGAGAAATGAAATGAAAAGCAACTGCAATCTGTAAGTCCCAGTGAACTATTACTTTATTTTTTTCTTTTATGTTTGGAAAAAGAGATAAAAATACAGCAGATAAATAAATAAGGCCCCTCTAAATGTGACCATTACATGATGTTGACCAGAACTTTCCTCTCCATGCCTGTCCATCTAAATCAGTGGCCATCTCTCTGACCAGTTGATCTCCAGGTCACTTTTGGCTCTCCATCCAGCTGTACATTCACTGAACTTTATCCTGCTCTTCTTCCCAAAGGAGACTGGGGCACAAATATCTCTAATCACTTCATATAAAACTATTCATATAAAACTATTTTAATTATATTATTTATTTGACTTATATACCACTCTTTATCAAAATATCCCAGGGTAGTTCAAAAGATAAACACAGAAGATAAAAGCAGGGAAGTATAAGGAGAAAAATTGAAAAGAGATTTTTGTTTCTTGCCTTTTTTGATTATAAGTCTAAGATCAGGGGCTGTTTTCCCTTCTTTTAAAAAATGCTATCTGTAAGTCCCAGTGAAATGCTATATTTTTGGGGGGAAAGATAAAAATACAGCAGATAAATAAATAAGGTCCCTCTAAAAGTGACCATTCTATCAAAAAATGATGTTGACTAGAACTTCAGTCAAATCAGAACTTTCCTCTCCATGCCTGTCCATCTAAATCAGTGACCATCTTCCTGTCCAGGAGAAGGTGCAATATAAATATCAGAATAAAAGATAAAATAATAGTTAGGACCATCTTTCCTGCAAGATGCTGTGTCACTTTGAGGGTCCAACCTTTGCCATTACCTCCTACAGCAACGGAGTAGGGGGATCCTCAGGTCTCCCTGGGTCTTTGTGTGGTGGAGTCCTCAAAGTCAGTGACTGTCAGTGGCCCATCCTGACATCCAGGATGGGCCAGGGGATGTTGGCATTGATCTTTCAAATTCCTCTGAGAGCTCTTCTGGGGTGAGCCTGCATGTCCTCTTCCTTTCTGCTACAGATTCCTTAAATGTTCCATTGAGTCCTTCCAACACTAGTTTTATTATCCTCCCTCATCTCCTGAAGGTGAGCAACCTGACTCCAAGCTCATAAAAGTGCGATCGATTACAGATTTCCTTCTTTCTTTTATTCAGTATAATCATCAGTGTGTGATGAAATGGAGGGTCCTGCCAGAAGGGAATCACCAAACGCTGCCCATCTGGTCTAACTCTTCCGGCTTACTGTGGCTTCAACGCACAATGCTGTTCCCTTCAATGACATCAGTGAACAACCCACACCCATAGGTGTGAAAGCCTGATTGCTACGCTGATTCTTATAGTTCTTTGCTTGTGGAAGTGGGCCTGATCAATCAATTTGTGAAAGCAGACAATGAAATAAAGATCATCTAATTAAATGCAAACTAAACTGCAATTGCAAAATTGTATTTTTTCATTTTTTAAAAAAGCATCTCTGACTAAATATGACCCACCTCCAGTGGAAGCGTATCATATCTGCCCGAGATCCCTCTTGACTGAAGTTCTTATCCTCGGGTCCCAGGAGCAGATAACTGCAGTCATTGCTTTTCAAGCACCCAGGCAGAGCTTGGGTTTCACTGCCAAGTTGGTTATGTGAACACGGGTGGGATAGGCTGAACTCAACCAAGACTGGAGCCATAACCAAACTGGAGCTGATTTTTAAGGAGTTATTTCTTTGTAGGTGCCAATAGGTCATTGAGAGTGGTATTTAATGCTGCTGAATGCACATCAGGTTTATTGGTTTCCATGGGTGTACTCTGAAAAGGACTAAGAATTTTCTGAAGGGGGAGTTTCAGGAATCTCTGAATTAGAGAAGGAACTTAGGGAGGTGCTAGTGTAGCCTTATTGGAGTTCACCGTTTGGGTCTGCGTTGCTCCGGGACAGGAGGAAGGAAGTCAAAATGACACCGAGGTTGGTTCAAAGAAAGAGTTTATTCTGCTCTCCGGATAGCAGAGGCACCTGCGTGGTGAGTCCACAGCAAGTACAAAGAAATGACAGGTTTCATGCAGTTTATATATCCTCCAGGCACCCTCTCACTCCTCCCCTAGGAGCCCAACCACGTCAGCGTACGTACACAGGTTGACATCACATATGTTCCTGCTCTGGTACTCTCAACCATAAAGGGATCTTCCTTCCTGTACTTCTGACCATAAAAGGATATTCCTGTTCCTACTCCTATCTTGGAGCAAGAGGTCACTACTTCCGAGAACATGCTCTGGCATTAGTCCCAGACTTGGGTCTCTGCGTCATTTGTGGTCTGTTCTACTGGTAAAGTCAAGGCCAGCCTTGCCGTCAAACTGATAAGGGAGAGAGCTGTGTTATTGTTTTGCATTTGCTCAACAGCTAAAGTTTATGCATTTTAGCTAAGGAGAAATGGGGATTTTGGTGCAGTTTAAAAACTGCCTGCACAGTCAGTTTTGGGGTTTGGGAAACCCATTCCTTCACCAGGGAGTGTGGGATGGGGTGTAGGGAAGAAAATGAAGAGTCAGGAGGGCTATGGTTGCCTAATGATCAAGATCTCAGGTACAATCTTGATGTGGGTCTTTCATTCTTTTCATATATTAATTCATAACATAGCCAAGTATAATTGCAGATGTGAAGTTAAATAAAATACGAGCAGAAAAGGATATCTAAAGTTCAACACATAGGAACACATATCCATGCCACTTTTATTTATTTGTTTAGACAATTCTCTCTCAGCCTTCCTCCAAGGTACTCAACAGGATGTGCATCAATTTCTTTCATGAGCCCATGTGTCCCAATGGTGACTAAGGAACGAAGGGCACCAATACCACGCTGATGCCCTTTGTTCCTTAGTCACCACTACCTAAAAGGCCCTCTGCCTGCTTCCCTGTAACCTTGCCTCTCCCGATGAAGGAAACACAAGAAGGTCCTTGAAGCTGGACCTCTATGTCTGGGCTGAATGATGGGGGGTAGAGATGCTCGTTCAGGCATACATCCACAATGGGATCATTGACTGTTTAGGAAGACTCCAGGGAGGAGAAAGAAATCAGTAATGGAAAAGAGAAACAATGTTAGGAAACCAGGCTTGGGTAGTGGGCGCTGAAGGGAATTTTCCCCCCTTTATTTCCCCAAAAAAACCAGGTTGGGGAAACCGAACCAGGTCAAGGAACAGCGGGATGGCGGCGCTGTGCCTCCCTGCTGTCCCCCAAGCTTGTGGGGCTGGCCAATGTCTGCCCGGCACGCGGGGCGCTCTGCTTCAGGGTGCCTTACGTGCCGGGTGGCAGGCTGCTATCTGCACCGTGGGGAGCCCTGCGGGGAACTCCTGCAGGGCTCCCTACGCTGCGGATGTCTGCCTGGCGCGAGGGGCACTCTGCTTCAGTGCGCCCGGCGCTGCTGGAAGCAGCCTGCTATGCGCAGCCTAGACAGCCCTGCGGGAACTCCCACAGGGTTGCCTAGGCTGCGGCTGTGTTCCCTAAGCGCCGGGCGCACTGAAAGCAGAGCGCTCCGGGAAGCACGCTGGTATCCGCAGCCTAGACAGCCCTGCGGGAACTCCTGCAGGGCTGCCTAGGCTGCGGATGTCTTCCTGAAGCCTGCAGAGCGAGAGGGGTCAGTGCGCACCGACCGCTCTTGCACTCCAATCTTCAGCAAAAGCCTGCATTCGCCCCATAGGACACACCCAGATTTCCCCTTCATTCATTGAGGGGGGAAAGTGCGTCCTATAGGGCGAAAAATACGGTACATTCAGATCTCTTTAACTCAGGTAAATATGCTCTGAGTGTATTATCAGCCACTCTGATATATAAAGTGATTGATCGCTATTTCCTTTAGCAGGAGCAAAGCCCTTCTTCTGCTTACTCCAGTGAAGATGTAGAGTGTAGATCAGAAAATCAGAATGAAGAAAAAAGCACTAATTAAAAGCATTATTTATTCTGAAAAAACCATCTGAAAAAGCCACATTTCTCATGAAGAGACTCGAAGGCTCATCTACTCCAACCTCTGCAATGCAGGAATTTCAGCTGAAGCATCCATGACAGATGACCATCCAACCTCTGCTTATAAACCTCCAAGGAAGGAAAGTGCACAGACGCCCAGGAGAGATGCAAGCAGTGCAGGAAAGATGGACCTCCTAACGGACCACTCCACCAGACTGCCTCTTGGGGAGAGATAGTAAGTAGAGCTCATGGCATCTGCTTTTTCTGAAGGTCAAGCTAACTGAGGCACCTCCTGGCTCTGAACTGGGTCAGCTGGCCATGATTGTCGAGAAATTGGTAAGGAGTTCAGGTTTTTGTTTTCCTCTTCCCTTCCTGTCCTTTTCTGCTTGTGTGCCATTTTTGGCTTCTTGTTTTTTAAATTGTACATAAGCCACTCAGGGAACCTTTTGACTGAAAAGCAGAATACAGCTGATCAAAACAATTTAAACAATGTTTCTGCTAACAGTTATCTCCTTAATCTTCTTGGTGGTTTCTTTGTTTTTGTTAATTCTTATATTTCTTGTTCTTGCTTGTGTTTATAAACTTATGAATGATGGGATGAAGTCACTGATTTTTGTGGGTGTTTGTGTGGGAAGCCTATAATGGTATGGCAACTGCAGTCGAACTGAACAGTCCAACCCAAAGAAGTTGTATCAAACTGCATTACAGCCGAGCTCTTACCCGAAATTCCACTTCCTTTCTATCCAGGCTCCGTGAAGCTGGCAACAGCTTTTGTGAGATGACAGGAAATCTGTTAACTGATATGGAAAGAAAACAGCAGGAGAAAGGCTGTTCTGCAGGTAAATATTAGGAAGTTCTCCAAGATGAATAAATTGCATAGGATGAGTTAAGAGAGAAGAGTTTGGATGCTGAGAGTTGCATGAAATACCTGTTTGTAGCCTGGAGCACAGGACAGATTGTCAATATATGAGAAAGGTGATTGTGTGGGTAAATCTTAGGATGATGTGCAAGATAAATAAATGGCCTAGGATGATTTAAGAGAAAGGGGCCTGGAGGGTTCAGATGCTATGCTGACAGTTACCGGATTTGGCAGTGCAACACTATAAGTAGAGAGAACCTCCTTGTTCCATCCAAACTCCACTTCCTTCTGCCTTAGAGTGTCTTCCCTTTGGCAGAGATCTCACAGGAAACTGCTGCCATGAGGTTCCTCTACCTGAGCTTTGCTCTGGTCTTCATCCTCTTCCACGTTGTTGCAGGTAAGAGG
Source organism: Podarcis melisellensis (assembly GCF_964234715.1). Taxonomy (NCBI): domain Eukaryota; kingdom Metazoa; phylum Chordata; class Lepidosauria; order Squamata; family Lacertidae; genus Podarcis; species Podarcis melisellensis. The sequence continues at coordinate 6,590,446 of NC_138530.1, read as the reverse complement.
GCACAGGGAGGGAGCATCTGCTGGAAATGCAGAAGGTCTCAGGTTCAGTCCCAGGTATTTCCCCTGCCGGAGACCCTGAGAAACTGCTGTAGGTGGAACAACAGTATGAATTGGCTGCTCCCTCTCCTATCTGGCTGCTTAAAAAGGGGTGGAGGAGGAGGAAAGTATTTAACAATATATTTAATATTGAAATTGAAATTGAATACATGGCTTTTGCAAAGCAGCAATGTTCAGGATGCAGAATGAGCAAGAAGGCAGGTTCCATGGTGGTCATTTATATTGCTGAGAGTTTAGAAGATTTAGTGTCCATGATCCCCAAGTCCTTTCTAATTCCAGAGGTCCTGGATCTATGAAGAGTAAATATCTGATGAAGGATTCCATTGTGGACTTAGCCCAGCAAGTTTCTTTGTTAAAGAATGCCCACAGTTGCCACCTCAGGACCCCATCAGTATACCCAATGAAGAGATGGTGCCCACTGGGCAAATGGGTGGGCCTTACCCTCTTCTCACCTGGCTGGTAGCTGAGAATGACTATAGCCAGCACATTTGGGTGTGAGCTGAGCAAAACACATTGGCAACACTACTGGGGAGAATCCAGAAAAAACCATTCTCAGAAATTCTCACAAATGGCAAGGTATTTCTGAAGTTCAGAACAGCTGTAATTCTGATTGGCAGATGTTGAAAGCAAAGGGGGAACCTTCAGTACAATGGAATGAAGGCTGACTCAGTCACCAGTTATGTGGGTCCAGTCGTGAACAACTCTGGGGTTGGGTGTTCAGCTTGCTTTACTGGCTGAGGGAGCCCTCTTCTGTCTGCAGACAGTTTTTCCAGGTCATGTGGCCACAGTGGCGTAGCGTGGGGGGTGCAGGGGGTGCCAGCCGCACCGGGCGCAACATTTTGGGGGGCGCACTCGCAGCTCTCTGCCCCTACCTGGTTCACACACTCTCTCTCACAGTGCTGGCTGTGCGAATCCGAGCTGCCAGGTCGCCGCCCACTGTGAGGAGCGGAGAGAGCGCGAGGGAGGGACTATCTGGGGGAGGGACAGTGCAGCAAGCTTCGGGCCACGCAGGGCTCTTCCGACGGCGCTGAGCCCTTCGCGGAGGCTGCGTCGCCCGTACTTCAGAAAGCGGTGCGTGAAGTTTCCCCGCAGCGGCCAGCCGGCCCCGGAGCACGTGCAGAGCGCCGATTCCCCCTGGGCGATCCCGGCCGGCAGTCCACTCGGCGACAGCGCCGGCGCCGCGCTCCTTCCTCCCCGCGAGCGCCCCGTCGAGGGAGGCTGGTCCTCCGAGCCAGGCACGGCCGAGCGCGCCTGCCCGCCTCCTCCCGGCCATCGGGGGAGGGACCCAGGACGGGGAGCCACCCCGGGCGGAGGCGGAGTCGCGCAGGGGAAAGGCCGCCCGTGCTCTCCGCGGCCCTCTGCACATGCTTGAGGGCGCCGCGGCCTCACTCCTCCAATGAAAACCAGATCCAGGGAAGGAAGCCCCACGCAGCTGAGAAAGAGGCTCCGCGAGCATGTGCAGAGCGCCCGCCTGCCCGCCGGGACTGCGAGAGAGAGCCAACGGGCAGCCGGGTGGGGCAAGAGTCGCCCGGGCTCCCCGCTTCCTTCTGGAGGGGAGATGGCGCTTGCCCAACCCAAAGCAAAGTGGAGAAAGAAAGTCTCTTCCCGGCTTCGTCCCCTTCCCAATATTCGATTTTTGAAACCTATGTCTAGGGCGGGTATAGCAGCGAAGAGCTTGGCCGCTCCTTCAAAGGGGCCCGAATCTGGAGACTGCAGGCGAAGCCTCCCCAATGCCCAAAGGGCGAGGCTGATTTTAGTACTATAAAAATCCAAGGCTCCTAGCCCACCCTCCGCTCTCCGTTTTTAATGGCCCGATGCCTGTAAGCCGCCCTTTAATGGACTTTGAAACCCTCAAAGGGGGCGAGGGAGCAATATTTCCAATCAATCAACAGCCCACCTGAGAAGGGGGGGGGATAATCTGCCTCCCTCCCGCGATGGGAGAACTGGCAAAGGCTCCTTCTGCTTTAACTGAATTAGATTATAAAGGGGGGGGGTGTTGTCCCTCGCAGAAGGCGGCCTTCCTCCTCTCGCTAAAACAAAGCCACGAGGTTCCAGATTGTCTGGATAGCCAACACTGCGATCCTAGAATATATGTCAGTGGCACAAGGTGATCCCACAATTGCAGAGGAGTGTCCCGGCTGGAGAGTGACAGACGCAAGTCTCGCGACCCTCAGGAAACAAATCAAGAGTCAATAAGAACCAGGGAAGCAGGGCAAGGAGTCTCCCTTAGGCGTAAAGAGAGGATTAGAATAAAAGCCTTTACAACAATGAAGGCTATGAATGAGGTGGGGCGAAACCCAAGGAAATGCTGATGGGCGACCTTGCCTAAGAACCTGAGCCTGGCCCCATCAGGGCTGGATGACCCTCAGGTGTTCTGTGTGGGAGCTGTTTTGGAAGACACTAAAATGCGTACATTAGATGCACTAGCACTGAGCTACAGCCCATGTCCAATTGGAGGATATAAATATAAATTCTGTAATTATAAATGAATGGATCTCCTTGTGCTTCCTCTTGGGTCGCAGAGCAGCTCACTTTCTGGTCAGTCATGTCTCCTGTCAATTGGGGACCTGCCATTTTGGATTTTACACCTCTGTGTATCAGAATGCCAATTCCAGCAGGAACAATTTGCAGCAAGGAAATAAAAAGGTAAAGGGACCCCTGACCATTAGGTCCAGTCGTGGCCAACTCTGGGGTTGCGGCGCTCATCTCGCTTTATTGGCCGAGGGAGCCGGCGTACAGCTTCCGGGTCATGTGGCCGCCATGACTAAGCTGCTAAGAGCAACGCATGGAAACGCCGTTTACCTTCCCGCCTATTTACCTATTTATCTACTTGCACTTGACGTGCTTTCAAACTGCTAGGTTGGCAGGAGCAGGGACCGAGCAACGGGAGCTCACCCTGTTGTGGGGATTCGAACCACTGACCTTCTGATCGGCAAGTCCTAGGCCCTGTGGTTTAAGCCACAGCACCACAAGGAAATAGTGAGCAAATAAAGGATTCTGCTCCCCCCCTATGCCTCTGCTCCCGACATCACCACCACTCCACGAAATGCAGCTTTCCTGATCTGGAGGGGTCTGTTGGGTGCCTGAGTCATATTTGCTGTCTGAAATAAAGCTTGTCTTCTGGTTCTTATAGCCTGCATTTTGCAAGGCCATTTGTGTTCATTCTTAATCAGATGCACAGGGACATAAACATGAAACAGTTTATTATTCTACCCAAATATCAGTAAGACGGGCCAAAAATAAGTTATAAATGGTGTCAAATGAGAACAATAATCAAACAAATCTCAAGGTGGCATGAATGCAACCAGTGGCGTAGCGTGGGGGGTGCAGGGGGGGCCGGCCGCAACATCTGGGGGTTAGGGTTAGGGGGTGCAAATCCACGGGTTAGGGGGCGCAAATCCACGGGTTAGGGGGCGCAAATCCACGGGTTAGGGGGCGCAAATTACTTGCCTTGCCCCGGGTGCTGACAACCCACGCTATGCCACTGTGTGGCCAGCATGACTAAGCTGCTTCTGGCAAAACCAGAGCAGCGCACGGAAACGCCATTTACCTTCCTGCTGCAGCAGTACCTATTTATAAACTTGATCTTTGACATGCTTTCAAACTGCTAGGTGGGCAGGAGCTGGGACCGAGCCACGGGAACTCAACCCATCGGGATTCGAACGACGACCTTCCGGATGGCAAGCCCGTGGCGACTGGTAAGATGCCCCCCAAATCAACCATTCTATGTAACATTGATGATGTTGACCAGAGCATCAGTCAAATCAGGACTTCCCATGCCTGACAATCCAAATCTGTAAAACTCCACCCTAAGCTCAAATGCAGAAGGTCTCAGGTTCAGTCCCAGGTATTTCCCCTCCCGGAGACCCTGAGAAACTGCTGTAGGTGGAACAACAGTATGAATTGGCTGCTCCCTATTCTAACTGGCTGCTTAAAAAGGGGTGGTGGAGGACGAAAGTATTTAACAATATATTTAATATTGAAATTGAAATTGAATACATGGCTTTTGCAAAAGCAGAAATGTTGAGGATACTGACTGAGCCACAAGGCAGGTTCCATGGTGGTCATTTATATTGCTGTGAGTTTAGAAGAGTTAGTGTGCATGATCCCCAAGTTCTTTCCAATTCCAGAGGTCCTGGATCTAGACAGAGTAAAAATCTGATGAAGGATTCCATTATGGACCTAACCCAGCAAGTTTCATAGCCAATGAAGAGATTGTTTCCCCTGGCCAAATGGGTGGGCCTTACCCCCTCCTCACCTGGCTGGTAGCTGAGAAAGACTATAGCCAGCACATTTGGGTGTGAGCTGAGCAAGAGACATTGGCAACCCTACTGGGGAAATTCCAGAAAATACCATTCTCAGAGAGGGCACAAATGACAATCTATTTCTGAAGCTCAGAACAGCTGTAATTCTGATTAGCAGATGTTGGAAGCAAAGGGGGACCTTCAGTATAATGAAATGAAGTCTGACATAGTTGCCAGTTATGTGGTTCTGTGGGTGCATTATCCGCTCATTTTCCACTCCTTGCATTAACAACCTGCAAGATATAGGCTTGTCGGCTGTGCAGAAAAGATCCCAGGAGCAGTAATAATCATCATCATAATTTTATGATGTATACGCCACCCAATTGGCTGGGTGCAGTTCAGTGTCAGAACCCTTACAAGGTTCAGGAATCAGCTGGAGTTTTTTTAGCGAAGGAGGACTGATCTGACCCTTGCTGATTGTGAGGCAGCAGAAGCCTGTAAAAGTTGGTCATCCCATTAAATATGCATGGTTCTAGACTGGGAAAAAGTGGTTGGAAACCCCTTTGCCCCCTTTAAAGAATTTATTTCCCTTCTCTTTCACACAGGGCAACTTTTCTGTGAAATATTTGGAGGATCTTGCCAATTCCCAGCAACTACAAACTGTACTTATGGGAAAATCTCATGGGCCTCCTGTGGCAACAATGGAATCTGCTGCAGGGGTAAGTGATATCCATTGAGTTCTTTTGTTTTGCAAAAGAGATAAAACTGCAGTAAATAAATATATATATAAACAAGATCTCTCCCAAATCAACCAATCTATGAAAAAATGGTTATGTTGACCAGAGCATCAGTCAAAACAGGATTTCCCATGCCTGACAATCCAAATCTGTAAAACTCTACCACGAGCTCACCAGCTGGCCTCGGGTAAGCCACACTCTCACTTTCAGCCTTGATCTCCCCATCGGTATCATGGGAAATAATAATACTGATTTGCTGTTACAGAAGGCTTTGGAAATTTATTTATGAATAGAATATATATCCCACCTTTTTCTCCATGGAGCTCAAGATGGCTTCTAATTTAATCCTCACATCAACCCTGCAAGGTAGACCAGGCTGAGAGTGAGTGACTGGACCAAGGCCACCCAAGGAGCTTCCTGCTGATTTGAAGGCTCTTCACCCATTTCCCAGTCCAGGACCTCAGCTCTCATACTTGAAAGTGCCATTCCAATGCTCAAAACAAAACAGACATCAAATTAATGTTTCTTTTTGCACAGGAAGTCCTCTCAAATAATGACAATTTACTTCTCTATCTTTTGCACAGACAACCATCTGGACGATGCACCCATCAAAAGAATCTTGAGGAAGTAAGTCATATCCATTGAGTTGGTTTCCCTCTTACTTGTGAATGCTTGCTCCTTTAAAATCCTGATTTCCTGATCTACACTCTACATCTTCACTGGAGGAAGCAGAAGCAGGGCTTTGCATGTGCTAAAGAAAATAGTTACCAATGAGTTTATGGATCAGAGTAGCTGATAATATACTCATATAATATTAACTCTGTTTCTTTAAGTAAAAGGTTGGATTCAGTTTTGATGCAACACTACTATATTTTTTTAAAATGATATTTATTAAAAGTTTAAAAATTACAGAAGGAAGAAAAGGAGAAAACAACAAAAGATTAACAAAACATACATTACATAAAATATAAAATAAAATATAAAAAATAAAAAGTAGATAAAAAAGAAAATAAAAATACAATAACAATAAAAAACACATCCAATATTCCATATCTTTATCTTTCATTTACCTGTTTCATCGACCTCCTCACACCTCCCTTTTTATATTCTAGTTTAGTTATTTGTTTCAGCAAATTCTTTCCATCTTTCTCAATTTTTATTGGATAATTTATCTTAACAGTCTAACCTATTAATTAACTCAGCAAATCCTTTCCTTCTTTCACTATATTCTGTCGTTCAATTTACCTTAATTTATTTTAACCTTATTTTACCATAGAATACCTTAAAACTTAATACTTGTTTATACATAACTCCTTATATCATTTCTACTAAAGCCAAATAGTTTCATTCCAACATTTTTCCTAATACTCATTAATTTTACCCTAATTCCCAAAATAAATTTTTAAAAGCTTTCTTCCAATCTTCATCCAACGTCTCATCTTCCTGGTCTCGGGTTATGTCAGCCCTTACTGTCTATTCCATCTAGTCCATCAACCTGGTAATCTTATGTCCGAGGCTCTTAAGTCTTTTCCATGTCCCTTCTGCAGATCTTCTTCTTGTTTATAACTGCACTTTGTCTTGTTTTTTCTTGATCTCTTTCTTAGTTTCTTTCCTTTCTCATTGAGGAGTAGGTCTCGGGGAAACTCCAACCCAAAAATATCTCCATCTCCCCTCAACAGATCAGCCCATTCCCCAGTCCCATTCCCCACAGTCAGCAGTGTAGTTCAGAAAATATTTAAAAGCATGTTTCAAAGTCCCTCCAAAATTAAGAGCCCCCACAACTCCAGACCCCCCCTGGCCCACTCCAGATTCAATCTTCAAAAACAGCGACTTATGCTCCTGCAGGACCTCGGGTCTCTCCATTTGTGTTACTTGAGGTTCAGCAGCAACCTCCTCCATTGTCTTCTTCATTTGCACTTGCCCTGTCAAAACAGGTTCCTGGTTTGGTTCCTGAGTGGTTTCTATGTAAATATTCACTGTTTGTGCAAAGTTTTCAACTGCAACAGTCATCAAATCCATCTTCTCATGCATCTGTTCCAACAAAGCGCTCGTCTTGCAAAAAGCAAGCACCAAAACTTCTTCTGAACACATTTTTATTCAAGGTCAGAGTCTGGTCCCACTATCCTAATCTCCACAGCTGTGAAATACCCAGATCGACTCCAGCAACAATTTAACAAGCTCCCTCTACAGGAGCAGGTCCAACAAAAGAAAATTACTTTCATTTTTCAAACTTTTTGTTTCTTTTAAATGCAAAAGGCAACATTGGAATCAATTTGTTTCTCTTCTTTAACTATCTGTCAAAAGACGTTCCATTCACAGTCAATGAACTTCCCTAGAAATTTCTATCTCTGACACCCCGTTCCCAGGTTTGAGACAGTGAAAATTTATCTTTCTTTACTCTCTCTCCTGCAGGCTTGAACAATCAAGCCTGCTTCCAAGAGGGGTTTTGGTGGTTAAAACTGAAGGAAATTTAGACCTTTATATACAACTTTCCAGACTTTAGCTTGCACGATTTTGCTTCAGTCTATTTACAAAAGCGGAAGGTGGACTTCCTGTTTAGAACCTTCCCGCTTCAGTGCCAAATTAAAATGTTTCTTAATCCAATTTTCCGTTCTACTCACGGGGACTTGTTTAGAGTCCAATTGTCCACAGGAAAAGGTCAGCGCTCTCCGGCAACGGCTGTGCGGCTTCACTCCGTAAAAGTAGTGGTCGATTCAAAACACCGCGCCGCTCACCTCACGTCGCTTCGGATCCCCGAAAAAGGGTTTCCCTGCCAGTAGGGGAGGCGCTCCTGGTGTCAGCCAAATCCCATGTTCCCAGGCTTCCTCCGCCTGGGATTTTTAATGGGTCTCCACCTTTGCCGCAGCAGCAAGACCCGATTTTCGCAGAGCGGGTTCCTCTCAATCAGAGGAACTCCGCCATTGCTGATGGCGCTAACCCGGAAGTCTTGATGCAGCACTACTAGGTTCTGCATTTTTTAAAAGCATTAGAGCCTCAAGGCTTTCATCTGTCCACAGGGAATTTTGAGACCGCGGATGTTCATATGGATGCAAACTGCAGGCTGCACGTCCCATGGGCAGTAAAAACTGGCGGCTCTGATCTAGCTGTACAAAATTTTAAGACAACACTCCGTAAGTGAGGATTAGCCCGCCGTCTGCTGCTGGTGAAAGAACGCAAATGTCACTTGGCAACAAAGAGTCCCATTTCATTCTGCACTTTTCAAATATTTATTAAAGATTTTATTAATACAATAAAAAAGAAAACAGAAAAAAACAAGAAAAGAAAAAGAAATACAGTTTTCATCTTATACAAAAAGCATACCACAACAAAGTCAACTAGATGGTAACCATATTTTCTTCGCTTTTTGGACTTCCTCACATCTCTCGTTCCTGCGTTCCTAATTTATAAAACTTTAACCAGCAATTTATCACCTTGTTTCAATTCTTATTTTGTAAATTTCCAATATTGTGTCCCTAACTTTAAATACTTTTATCTAGTTCTTAGGTACTTGAATTAGACATAATATTTATCCAAAATTTATCTTTCTCTTAAATTTCACTTGTTCTCATATTCTTTTCAACTAACTTAATGGTGCCATGTTATTTTCAATCTCGCATCCTTCTTAACACTCATACAATTTGCAATGTTTTTGTAAATAGTCCTTAAATTTCTTCCAGTCCTCTTCCACTGCTTCCTCTCCCAGGTCTCGGATTCTGCCAGTCATTTCTGCTAGTTCCATATAGTCTATCAGTTGCATCTGCCATTCTTCCAGCGTGGGCAAATCTTGGGTTTCCCAGTGTTTGGCGACAAGTATCCTTGCTGCTGTTGTTGCATACATAAAGAATGTTTGGTCCTTCTTTAACACCCTCTGGCCAACAATGCCCAGAAGGAAGGCCTCTGGTTTCTTAGGGAAGGTATACTTAAATACCTTTTTCAACTCATTATATATCATTTCCCAGAAAGCCTTAACCCTAGGGCAAGTCCACCAGAGGTGAAAGAACGTTCCTTCAGTTTCTTTACATTTCCAACATTTATTGTCAGACAGATGATATATTTTTGCAAGCTTGACTGGGGTCATGTACCACCTATATATCATTTTCATAATATTTTCTTTCAAGGCATTACATGCTGTGAATTTCATACCGGTGGTCCATAACCTTTCCCAGTCAGCAAACATGATATTATACCCAATGTCCTGTGCCCATTTTATCATAGCTGATTTAACCGTTTCATCTTGTGTATTCCATTTTAACAGCAAGTTGTACATTCTTGAGAGTACCTTAGTCTTAGGTTCTAACAGTTCTGTTTCCAACTTCGATTTTTCCACCTGGAATCCTATCTTTTTATCCAATTTAAAAACCTCTTTAATCTGAGCATAATGTAGCCAATCTCGCACTTTATCTTTTAGTTTCTCCAAACTCTGCAGCCTCCAATTATCTCCGTCTTTTTCTAGTATTTCCCAATATTTCGGCCATTTGGCCTCCATATTGGGTCTTTTCAGAGCCTTAGCTTCCATAGGTGACAACCACCTTGGGGTCTTGTTTTCTAGTAAGTCTTTATATTTTGTCCAGACGTTAAACACTGCTTTCCTAACAATATGGTTCTTGAAAGCCTTATGAATTTTAACCTTGTCGTACCACAAATATGCATGCCATCCGAAATCGTTAAATCCTTCCAAATCTAAAACATCAGTGTTTTCAAGAAGCAGCCAATCTTTCAACCAGCAGAAAGCTGCTGATTCATAATACAACCTTAAGTCTGGCAGGGCAAACCCCCCTCTTTCTTTAGCATCAGTTAATATTTTAAACTTAATTCTGGGCTTTTTGCCCTGCCAGACAAATTTGGAGATATCTCTTTGCCACCTCCCGAAACACTCCACTTTATCCACAATCTGTAAAGTCTGGAACAGAAATAGCATCTTTGGCAGTACATTCATCTTTATAGCAGCGATTCGGCCCAACAAGGAAAGTTTCAATCTGCACTTTTCAGACCTCACCTGAAGTACAAAAATACATCATAATAACCAGAGCTAGAAACCGCATAGTCCACAAGGACTTGAACCAGGGGTGCCATCATCATGGAGAATACTAGAAAGCCAAACATGGTGAAAGTTATTGCTACATTTTAGAAATATTTGGGAAATGAATAGCTATTTAAAAAGCAACTGCAATCCTAGGCTGCAGATGAGAAATAATTTAATAGATCCATTCTTGTCTGTGGCCAATTCTGAACCCAGGTTTTTAGAAGCCAAACGATTGGCTTGAGTGTCTCCCAAGACAGGTGAATTTTATTTTTATTTTTTTAATTTTTAAAAATTAATTTTCATAAAATTATAAACAGACAAACAAACAAACAAACATAAATCATAACCCTATTAAAATTACACTTAATAACATTGTTAAGTGACTTCCTCACTTCCCCTTGGTTGAATTTCCATGCATATCCTTTTAATGGCTTTCCTTGACTTAGTCTGTTAACTTGACTTAGTCTGTTAAACTCCTTATATCTTTTCAATTCGAAATTAAACACGTTCAACATCACTTAACTTAGTATATTAATTCCTAAGCCAATCTGTTACCTGCAAGCTATTTCCTGTTAATTTAACTTAACAAATTTAGTTAAATAGTCACAAAATTTTGTCCATTCTTCCTGATACTCCTCCTCCTTCTGGTCGCAGACTCTTCTAGTTAGGTCGGCTAGCTCTGAAAAATCCATCATCTTCATCTGCCAATTTTCCGCCGTTGGTAATTCTTTAGCCTGTTAACCATTATATTTGCCAAAATTTTATAATCCACATTGAGTAGGGAGATTGGTCTATAGGTTTTAACATTGGATCTATCTTGACCCTGTTTAGGAATCAGACGGATATAAGCTTCCTTCCAGGTTTCAAAGGCTTTGCCCCCTCATAAAATCAAATTAGATACTTCTACCAGGGGTTGAATAAGCCAATCTTTCAGTGTCTTGTAATATTTCGCTGATAGACCATCAGGTCCTGGTGCCTTGCGAAGTTTTTTGTTTTGCTTTTGCCAAAGAGATAAAAATGCAGCAAGCAAACAAATAAGTAAGTAAGTAAGTCCCTCCAAACTCCAAACTCAACCATTCTATGTAAAATTGATGATGTTGACCTCTTTCTGTCAATTATTGGCAGGATTTTGTCAGACCCCCCAAACTACAAATTGTACCTTAGAGATTCCACTGGTCTGTAACAGTGATGCATGCTACTGTAAGAGTAAGAGATATCCATGAGTTTGTGGTTACACTCACGTGTAAATTTTTAATCCTGATTTCCTGATCTACACTCTACATCTACAGGAAGCAGAAGCAGGGCTTTGTTTGTGCTAAAGGGAATAGTGGTCAATCACATTATAAATCAGGACATATTAACCCTATTTTTAGATGTCTAAATTTGGATTCAGTGCTGATGCAACACTTCTAGGTTCTGCATCTTCTTTTAAGCATTAGAGCCTCAAGATTTGCCTCTGTGCACAGGTGTTCATATGGATGCAAACTGTGCAGGCTGCACTTCCCATGGGCAGTAAAAACTGATGGCTCTAACTACAAAATACAGAATACCAACAAAATTGGTAGCTAATGCTGGCTTTTAGGGATGCAGGTGGCGCTGTGGTCTAAACCACTGAGCCTAGGGCTTGCAGATCAGAAGGTCGGAGGTTCGTATCCCTGCGATGGGGTGAGCTTCCGTTGCTCGTCCCAGCTCTTGCCAACCTAGCATTTCAAAAGGACATCAGAGTGCAAGTAGATAAATAGATACCACTCCGGCAGGAAGGTAAATGCTGTTTCCGTGCGCTGCTCTCGTTTCGCCAGAAGCAGCTCACTCATGCTGTACATGACCCGGAAAAACTGTCTACAGACAAACATCGGTTCCCTCGGCCAGTAAAGCGAGATGAGCCTTAACTGTTGGATTTCCTTTACCTTTACCTTTTAATGCTGCATTTTAGAAATTTTTGAGAAATGAATTGAAAAGCAACTGCAATCTGAGGCTGGAGACAAGAAACAATTTAATAGATTTATTCTAGATTGTGCCTGGTTCTGAACCCAGGTTTTAAGAGGGTAAACGACTGATTCAAGTGTTTTCCAAGGTTGGTGACCAGAAGGGTACAAGATTTGAAAGCTGTTACTTTTGGGGAATATTGGAGGAGCTCAGCATGTTCAACCTGGAGAAGAGAAGGTTAATATTTGCCAGGCTGCAATGGGACATTTTTCCAGAGGGCAGGACTGGAAACAAAGGGGGGGGTAACAAAGAAGCAGGTTTTGAGGGACAATCTGTGAGGGATCTTGTCATTGAAGATCTTGCATTGAGCAAGGGTGGGACCAGTTGATCTCCAGGTCACTTTTGGCTCTCCATCCAGCTGTACATTCACTGAACTTTATTCTGCTCTTCTTCCCAAAGGAGACTGGGGCACAAATATCTCTAATCACTTCATATAAAACTATTCATATAAAACTATTTTAATTATATTATTTATTTGACTTATATACCACTCTTTATCAAAATATCCCAGGGTAGTTCAAAAGATAAACACAGAAGATAAAAGCACAGAAGTATAAGGAGAAAAATTGAAAAGAGATTTTTGTTTCTTGCCTTTTTTGATTATAAGTCTAAGATCAGGGGCTGTTTTCCCTTCTTTTAAAAAATGCTATCTGTAAGTCCCAGTGAAATGCTATATATTTGGGGGGGGAGATAAAAATACAGCAGATAAATAAATAAGGTCCCTCTAAATGTGACCATTCTATCAAAAAATGATGTTGACCAGAACTTCAGTCAAATCAGAACTTTCCTCTCCATGCCTGTCCATCTAAATCAGTGACCATCTTTCTGTCCAGGAGAAGGTGCAATATAAATATCAGAATAAAAGATAAAATAATAGTTAGACCACCTTTCCTGCAAGATGCTGTGTCACTTTGAGGGTCCAGCCTTTGCCATCACCTCCTACAGCAATGGAGTAGGGGATCCTCATGTCTCCTGAGAGAGCCAGTGTGGTGTAGTGGTTAAGAGCGGTAGTCTCGTAATCTGGGGAACCAGGTTCGCGTCTCCGCTCCTCCACGTGCAGCTGCTGGGTGACCTTGGGCTAGTCACACTTCTTTGAAGTCTCTCCCACTCACCTCACAGAGTGTTTGTTGTGGGGGAGGAAGGGAAAGGAGAATGTTAGCCACTTTGAGACTCCTTAAAGGGAGTGAAAGGCGGGGTATCAAATCCAAACTCTTCTTCTTCTTCCCTGGGTCTTTGTGTGGTGGAGTCCTCAAAGTCAGCGGCTGCCAGTGTCCCATCCTGACATCCAGGATGGGTCAGAGGATGTCAGCACTGATGCTCCTCTGAGAGCTCTTCTGGGGCTGAGCCTGCATGTCCTCTTCCTTTCTGCTACGGATTCCTTAAATGTTCCTTTGAGTCTTTCTAACACAATAATCCTACGATCCTCCGTCATCTCCTGAAGGTGAGCAATCTGACTCCAAGCTCATGAAAGTGCGATCGATTACAGATTTCCTTCTTTCTTTCATTCAGGGTATTCATCAGTGTGTGGTGAAATGGAGGGTTCTGCCAGAAGGGAATCACCAAACGCTGCCCATCTGGTCTAACTCTTCCAGCTTACTGTGTCTTCAGTGCACGATGCTGTTCCCTTCAATGACATCAGTGAGCAGCCCACATCCATAGGTGTGAAAGCCTAATTGCTACGCTGATTCTTCTGGATCTTTGCTTGTGGAAGTGGGCCTGATCAATCGATTTGTGAAAGCAGACAATGAAATAAAGATCAGTCTGTTCATATGATCATCTAATTAAACGCATATTAAACTGCAATTGAGAAATTGTATTTATTTTTTTAAAAAAGCATCTATGGCTTAATATGACCCAACTCCAGTGGAAGTGCATCATATCTGCCCAAGATCCCTCTTGACAGGAGTCCTCATCCCCGAGTCCCAGGAGCAGATAACTGCAGCCATTGCTTTCCATGCACCCAGGCAGAACTTGGGTTTCGTTGCCAAGTTGGTTATGTGAACACGGGTGGGATTGGCTGAACTCAACCCAGACTGGAGCCCTGACCTAAATGGAGTTGATTATTAAGGAGCCACTGCTTTGTGGGTGCCCATAGGTCATTGAGAAAGAAATTAGCAGTGGGAAGGAGAAACTATGGTAGGAAACCATTTTGGGGACAGTGAAATGAACTGAGGAAAGGGTGTGGGTTTGTGGGTGTGGGTGTGATAGCGAGATAGTGTCAGTGGCTCCCATGAATGGGCTCACCTCATCCCAATGCTGCTTATAATTTAATCACCATCTTCCTTTGGGTTCAACCCACACAGAATAAATCAGGGATTGTAGGAATTGCAATTCATGTATGATGGGAATTATAGTCCAACAATGATCAGAGGGTCACAGGGAGACTGCATATCCACCAGCAGTTGTGATTTGACCTGGACATCCCAGAATTACAGAAGTTATCCCACCTTCTGATTGGATGTCAAATGTATGTTTCAACATCTCTTTGGCTCCGCAGCACTGTAAGCAAAGAGAACCTTATTGTTTCATCCAAAGAAGACTTCTGCCTTAGTGCACTTTCCCTTCAGCAGAGATCTCGGAGAAAATTTTAGGCATGAGGTTCCCTTACCTGAACTTTGTTCTGGTCTTTGCAATTGCAGTTGAACTGAACAATCCAACCAAACAGGGTCAGGAGGGTCATCAGTTACATAGGTCCATACTTCTCTAGAGGTCAAAAGCGCCTCCACCCAAAAAGACCATAAACTATAGTTCTCATCTGTTAGCTGTGGGAAGACCAGAGCCTTCTCAGCTTCAGGAACCTGGTCAACCATTCTGGAAATCTTCCAGACCCACAAAACTACACTAACAGGAGAAGGAGTTTTCAAACCTTTGTCAGAGTCCAAAAATATGCAGTCATCCACTCAGCAGCTGGGCCCATAACCAAAGATGTTGGCTTTTTGCAGTATGGTAGCGCTGCAGAGAGCTTGCTGGGGAGACCATGCATTAAAAAGAAAAGGACTCAAAAATAACTTAAACAAGGTTTTAATTACAAAAACAAAAAACTCCTTATACAATAAATACATTAACAACAAACCAGACCCAACCACCAACCCATCCCCCAGGGTAATGGGAGAACTTGGTGCTGCTCCTTATATACTACACCCAAATGCTGACACGCCTTAATCAATACAACTCAGCAGCACCTGCTATGTTTCACAGCTGTAAAGCTGGGTTTCGTTATCTTGCTCTGGCCCTTGCTCTTGCCCCTTAAAGACATACACATTGGGTGGAACAATGATGAACCTTTACGTTTAAAGTAACCATTCAACTGCTGCCTTTCAGTGTAGACGACCCGGTGGAGACTGTTGTGACTTTTAGAAATATGACTTATTCACACATTTACAAACTGAGCCTCCCCTAGAGTCTTCCCACCTCCTTCCCAAAGCCTAGTTAGCACTGTCCCAGATGTAGGAAGAACATGGGAGAGCCATAGGACCCTGCCAGAGCCCTCACGCCTCCTTCCCAATGCCTGGTGCCCTGCTTACCCAAAGCAAGCACTTAGAATCATAGCATTGTAGAGTCGGTCATCTACTCCAACCCCCTGAAAGGCTTTGGGTAGGAGGTGGGAAGATGCCCCTTGGCTTGGCGACCTGTGTGTGGGAACAGGTCACACTGCCCTAAATCTTCCTCTGGACTCAGCTACATTAGTTTTAAATGCAATATAACACTGGGACACCAGATGGCGCTGTAGGGTTCCATCTTTCACCAACTTGATTCCTCATTATGCGGCTTACAACAAATTTTCCTGAAACCTTTTTCGATGTGCTTTGATCCAGCCTCTGCCTGCAAGAAGGACCTGAGCACAATAGCAGGAATTTCGGAGAAGTTGGGACACAGAAAAACCTGTTTTGCTTTATTGTTCCATTACGTCATAATGATTAAAATGTTGGGATACTGCCAGGGAGACAGAGGCATCAGGACTCCCCGTCGTCTCCAGACAATCTTCCGGTCTCCCGTGGAAACAGCATCAGTAAATTAGCGACATGAGCCTCAGACGCATTCCAAGACTCATGCACGCCCTTTTCGCAGAGTTTCCACAACGGAAGGTTCACCCAGGAGAGCATATTTACAGCTATATTCAACGTTGGTCAGAACAAAGGAAAAACATGACTACCTTGCATCCATGTCGAAGAAAACAGCCAGAACAAAAGCTATGTACAAAACGGAAACTCCCAGTGAGCAGGAAGTAAACAGGCATGTGACACACAACAGCCTGTTCCCTTTTTAAGGAGGAACGGAAATATCCTAACAAAAAATAATAATGATAATAATTTCGTTATTTGGATCCCACTCACCTTACTGGGTTGCCACAGCCACTCTGGGCGGCTTCCAGCATATACAGAAACATATTGAAGCATCAACACCTCTTAACTGCTGCCAGAACCCTCTTCCAAAATCCAGGGAAGAAATGAGAACAGCAACCATGAGGGAATGAATAACTAAAATCTGCGCCATACATGGTGAGAATTAGAGAGGGCAGACAACAAGGAAATGCCTTTGCCAAGAAAGGAAGTCTTTTTAGAAGGTACTGAAGTAAGAAGGCATAGGAGAGTATAAAGCCATTTTTGTTACTTGGAACCTTTCTTCTTCATCATCATTATTATTATTATTATTATTATTATTATTATTACTAGGGTATTTGTGTTTGGAATTCATATGGAAATGTGGTCCTAGTGTTTAATTCTAGATGTGCTGGTCCCATGGGTTACCCAAGAGGTGAGGTCCAAGTCCAGTCGTGGTCAAAGGTGCAATGTGTGGTCAAACCTGAAGCTTTCCTTGCTTGGTCAAAATGCTGTTATAAAGATGAATGTATTGCCAAGAATGTTATTTTTGTTTCAATCGTTGCAAATTCTGGACAAAATGGATTGTTTCAAGAAGTGGCAGAAAGATATTTCTAGATTTATCTGGCAGGGCAAGAAGCCCAGAATAAAATTTAAAATATTAACTGATGTAAAGGAAAGAGGTGGATTTGCCCTGCCAGATCTTAAACTCTATTATGAATCAGCAGCATTTTGCTGGCTGAAAGAATGGCTGCTTCTTGAGAACACAGACATTTTGGATTTAGAAGGTTTTAATAACGTCTTTGGGTGGCATGCATATATGTGGTATGACAAGGTTAAAGCACATAAAGCATTTAAAAATCATATTGTCAGGAAAGCATTGTTTAATGTCTGGATAAGATATAAAGACTTACTTGAAAACAAAACCCCAAGGTGGTTATCACCAATGGAAGCAAAGGCTCAGAAAAAGCTCAATATGGAGGCCAAATGGCCAAAATATTGGGAGATTCTAGAACAGGAAGGGGACAAATTGAAATTGCAGAGTTTTGAGAAATTAAAAGATAAAGTGTGAGACTGGCTTCATTATTATCAAATAAGGGAGGCTTACAATTTGGACAGAAAAATTGGCTTCCAGGTGGAAAAATCAAAATTGGAAACAGAACTGTTAGATCCCAAGACTAAGATATTATCAAGGATGTATAACTTGCTGTTGAAATGGAATACTCAGGATGAAACGGTTAAATCAGCTATGATCAAGTGGGCTCAAGATATTGGTCATAACATTATGTTTGCTGACTGGGAACAGTTGTGGACCACAGGTATGAAGTTTACGGCATGTAATGCCTTAAGAGAGAATATTATGAAAATGATTTACAGGTGGTACATGACACCAGTCAAGCTTGCAAAAATTTATCATTTGCCTGATAATAAGTGCTGGAAATGTAAAGAGCATGAAGGTACATTCTTTCACCTTTGGTGGACGTGCCCAAGGATTAAGGCTTTCTGGGAGATGATCTATAATGAAATGAAAAAGGTATTTAAATATACCTTCCTGAAGAAACCAGAGGCCTTTCTCCTGGGCATGGTCGGCCAATTGGTGCCAAAGAAGGATAGAACTTTCTTTACGCCACAACAGCAGCAAGAATACTCATCGCAAAGTATTGGAAGACACAAGATCTACCCACCCTGGAAGAATGGCAGATGAAAGTGATAGACTATATGGAATTGGCGGAAATGACTGGTAGAATCCGAGACCAGGGAGAAGAGTCGGTGGAAGAAGACTGGAAGAAATTCAAAGACTATTTGCAGAAACATTGTAAAATTAATGAATGTTAAAATGATGTCTGATTAAAATGAAGCGGCCTTAGCAACAAGGTTAAAAAGAATATGTAAAAATGGATTGATAACGGATGAAAATATAAAGTTATAATACGTTAAGAGATAGAAATTAAGATAAAAACAAAGAGGGCAAGGATTTGCTGAATTAACCATGTGAACTGGAATACAAAAAAGGGAGGTGTGAGGAGGTCAGGGAAATAGGTAAATGAAATTTAAGATATGAGAAGATTGATTTGTTTTTAACTGTTTTTTATTTATTCTTTCTGTATTTTGCTTTTTTCCCCTATGTATTTTTGTATTTTTTGTATTCTTCTTTTCTCTTTGTTTTTATCTTGTAACTTTTTTCTCTTTGTAAAACTTTAATAAATATCTTTTTTAAAAAAACCAAAGGTGCAATGTGGAGGCAGTCCGTAGAAGCTGAAGCTAGGTGCAGGGCAGGGAGTTGGGTGAAGTCGGGAACAGGCTTGCAAGCAGGGAGCCAGGGCTGGTCAGGAGCTCAGGCAGGAAAGCAGGACAGGGTTCAGGCAGGAACTAGGAACCAACAATGTTGCTCCTGCAACTTGGGACTGGGGCTGGCTGACTTTTATCTGCCCCGAGGCATAGGGTGGCCCTGATCCTCTGGTGACTCACCTCTTCTGGCCTGGAGACGAGCACTCCTCCTGCGGGAACTTAGTTCTCTCCGTCTCTCTGCCCTGAGCCTCTGCAGCTGGAGGCTGGAGGGTTACCGGACCCAGAGGCAGCCTCAGCTTCCTCTGACGGGGCTGAGAGTGGAGCACCTGCAGGCAATGGGGCCTCCATCACCTCAGGAGCCAGAGCAGACTCAGCTGATGCCTGCACCTAAGGATCCAGCACAGGTGAAGACCCTTCAGGCTCATGCCCCAGCCTCGGCTCAGCTGCTTCTGGAGGCGGGGAATCCTGTGCAGGCTGGGATCCCTCAGGTTCAGCATCCAAGTCCGAATCCCAGGCCATCACACTATATATATTTATCTACTTGTATTTTATTTTGATTGGCATCTGTGATTATACTTTGTCTTGTTATTGTCAGGCTGCTGCCAGCAACTCCCAGCCGGTTGCCAGGAACGTACAAACACAAGGAAATGTTCCTTACCTTCCTTTTATAATTCTGTCATTACAGAGAGAGGCTACAGAACCCAGCCTCTTAGATAATGGCGTTGTCCCGAGTGAATCTCGACCCTGTACCCCCGTCTCTCCCATGTCCTCATTCATCACTTCTACAGGGGCTGCTACGCACCCTCTGTCTTTGAGGCCCCCCCCAGTGCTTCCTCCTCCTCATCTCCCATTATTTCCCAATCCCCCCCCCCATCTGCCTCTGAGCTGTGACCTCCCTCAAGACCCTGTTGTAAATCTAAACTGTCTTCCACTTCCACCTCCCTGGAAGGGTCAAGCTGGGGAGGCCGTCTCCACCACTCCTCCTCTGCCCAGTCCCTGACAGTTATGCGTTAATTTGAAAGAAAGTTGAAAAGAATGAAGGATCCAGATGATGATTGAACTGTTACCATAAAGCACCAATGCAGCAGCAAGCAAAGGCTATAGCAGCTAAGTCAGCTGCTTGTGGCTGGAAAGCCAGACAGGACGTTTGTGACTGTTGCCATGGGAACATAGGGGCAGTCCATTCTGTACTGAGCACCGGATGTTAGCTCAGTGTGTGTGTCTTGTGACCCGTACTGGAAGTACATGGGTGGAGTTTATTCTTACTGCTGTTGAGTGCAGACATGTTTTCTCTGTACTGATGAAAGAGACAGAAATAAAGAATGTAAATAGATTTCTGTCTGCTTCTTTCCCCCCCCCTTGGGGTTACCAAAGGGGAGAGAGAAGAAACAGTGTGTTCTTCTCACACATCTGGGAAGGATCGCCGAGACCTCGCCTGCTTATCTGCCGGGAGTAGCAGCGGGGAGGTCGACAAGGAATATCTGCCGGTGCCTACGTTGTGGCACATTCCTCTGACCCAGGCAGAATTCCAACATGAACTGGGATCTTGATCACTAGCAGCTATAGCCCTTCCGGGTTCTTCGGTTCCTCCCAACCCCCACTCCCTGGAACCTCTCTGAGTTCCTTCTCTCATTCACAGTAATTCCCACCCCTCAAAAAAAATTCTGAGTCCTACTCAGAGTAGACCCATGGAAAGAAATAAACCTAATGCAACCACTGACCATTAACTTCAATAGCACTAAATGCCACCCTCAATTATTTGTGGCCACCCACAAGGCAATGGCTCCTTAAAAATCAGCTTCAATTCAGTCATGCTTTCAGTCTGGGTTGAGTTCAGCCTGTCCCTGTGTGCATGAAAAGCATTGGCTGCAATTATCTGCTCCTGAGACTACTTGATGAGGGATTTTCAGCAGATAAGATGTTCTTTTCATTGGAGTTGGGTCATATTTAGCAGTAAGGTAAAGGTAAAGGGACCCCTGACCACATGAGGTCCAGTTGTTGATGACTGTGGGGTTGTGGCGCTCATCTCGCTTTACTGGCTGAGGGAGCTGGCATACAGCTTCCAGGTCATGTGGCCAGCATTACTAAGCCGCTTCTGGTGAACCAGAGCAGCGCACGGAAACGCCATTTACCTTCCCACCGGAGCGGTACCTATTTATCTACTTGCACTGCGTGCTTTCAAACTGCTAGGTGGGCAGGAGCTGGGACCAAGCAACGGGAGCTCATCCCGTTGTGGGGATTCGAACCGCCAACCTTCTGATCAGCAAGCCCACTAGTATTTAGCAGTAGGAGCTTTTTAAAAAGAAAAGAAAAAAACTGCACATTCAATTTCAACTTTGCGAAATTATTTTGTGTTCATTCATCTGACCAGACTGATATTTATTTCATTGTCTCCTTTGACACATGGGCAGATTTGCTCCACTTTCACAAGCAAAGATCATCAGACATTCACAACATGGAGGTGGGCTGCTCACAGGTATCCCTCAAGGGCACAGCATTGTGCATTGATGCCACAGTAACTCGGAAGATTCCGACCAGACGGACAAGGGTTGCTGAGTTCCTCTTGGCAGAACCCTCCCAGTTTATCACACTCGGGCATTGTCGGTGGTTTATCTGCATCAAAGAAACAAGGAGATCTATCATTGATGGCCCTAAAGTCAGATTCCTCACCTTCAGAAGATGTATAGAACTGTAGAGTTTGAAGGGCTCAAAATAACATCTAGTCCACCCCAGTGTCTCTATTTTCCAGGGATACCACTGATTTAGAGAAGCCATCCTGGTTTCTGATTTGATCCCAGAATATCCCACTTTTCCTTAGGATGTCTCTATTTTCATTGGAGAAATGTTGGAAGGTATGGAATTATTCCAACACCCGAGCTGTCTGAAGTTTTTATAATATTTAATGTTTTATTATGTGTTTATATATATTTTGGAAGCTACCCAATAAGATGTGTGGAGTATACAGAGTTAAATTATCATGATGGAATGGGACATCCCTATTTTCATTGGGGAAATGTTGGAGGGTATGCTACCTTGAAATGCAAGAATCTGTAGCAGACAGGGAAGAAGGCGTGCAGGCCTAGTCCCAGAAGACCTCTCTATTGGGGTAGTAGAGGTGAAAAGAATTCTGGCAGGCAATGTGCCCTTTTGGTTTCAGATAGTACATGGGTAGACCAGTTTAAAAGCCCAGGACACCAATTTTCATGACCCTCTAGTGGCTATGGTAGCTCATTTACCAGAATTAATGTATTTAGCATCAGGTGTCTTGGGCCAGTTTACAGGCAGTCGAAGTCCAGGATGAGGGTGTCGGGACTGGGGTGAGATGGCAGGGTGGGAGCAGGAGCGAGAGTCCAGAAGCCAGGAGTCAGGAAGCCAAGAGTCCAAGGGTCAGGAAACCAGGAGTTAAGGAGCCAAGGGTCCGAGGATCA
Source organism: Podarcis melisellensis (assembly GCF_964234715.1). Classification (NCBI taxonomy): domain Eukaryota; kingdom Metazoa; phylum Chordata; class Lepidosauria; order Squamata; family Lacertidae; genus Podarcis; species Podarcis melisellensis. The sequence goes on along the minus strand of NC_138530.1, from coordinate 6,568,363 downwards.
GGAAGCAAGGAGTCACGAAGCTGAGGGTCCGAGGATCAGGAAGCAAAGAGTCAAAAAGCCAAGGATCAGGAAGCAAGGAGTCAAGAAGTCAAAGGCAAGAAGCGTATTGCTGTGGCAAAGAGCTAAAGGGAAATGCTGACCTTATATGCCTTCCCAGCTCTTGCCACCAGGTGCTTTGAGTTACCAATCGGCCTCACCTGTGCGGCCACGCCTTGCCTCTCCAGAACAAACTTAGGAAAGCCCCAGTCCTGCAAAACCCTACCAGTCACATGGCCTGGCTCCTGACACACTCCTGGAAGTATGTACAGTGAAACCTCAGGTTGCGGACGTAATCCATGACAGAGGCACGTCCACAACCCGCAGCGTTCATAACCTGCAGCGCCACATCTGCACATGCACGTGATGCAATTTGGTGGTTCTGCACATGTGCAAAGCATGATTTAGTGCTTCTGCATGAGCAGCAACACCTGGAAATAACCCTTTCCAGTACTTCTGGGTTTCTCATGGTCCCCAACCTGAAAACACGTAACCTGAAGCGTTTGTAACCCGAGGTACCACTGTACTCTGTTCTGACAAAACTAAGCCTCCTAGAGAAAAATACACACCCGAAGGCTCAGTTTGGTCCCAAGATGCAGAACCTAGAAGTGCAGCTTGAGAACTGAATCATACTTTGTACTACTAAGAATAGGGTTAGTATGCCCTGAGAATATCAGCTATTTTGATTGGTCACTGCTTCCTTTAGCACAGCAAACCCTTGCTACTGCTTCCTCCGGTGAAGATCTAGAACGTAGATCAGGAAATCAGGATGAAAAAGCAGGATTAAATATCCCCCCTCGTTAGCACGACCAACTCATTGGACTTCACTGACTGTTGCAGCAGTTTCCATTCAAGCCACAGTTGGCTGGAATATATCCATAGGGACATTTCACAGTTAGTGGCACCTGGCAATATTGTCCCATTTCTTCAAATTGTCATTATTTGAAAAGACTTCTTGTGCAAAAAAGAAAAAAGAAAAAAAAGGACATTAATTGGTCTGATAACATTTTGTTTTGAGCATTGGAACAACATTTTCAAGAATGAGACCCAGGCTGATGAAGTGGTTAGTTCCTCAGGTAGAGGAATCTCATGGCTGCAGTTTCCTCTGGGATCTCTGCCAAAGGGAAGGCACTCTAAGGCAGAAGGAAGCGGAGTTTGGATGGAAGAAGGAGGTTCTCTCTACTTATAGTGCTGCCGTGCCAAAGAGATGTTGAAACATACCTTTGGGGAAAGCTGCAAACAGGTATTTCCAGCAACTGTCAGCATCTGAACCCTCCAGGCCTTGTCTCTTAACTCATCCTAGAGCATTTATTTATCTTTATATTTATTTACCCGCAGAACCACCTTTCTCATATGTTCACAATCTGTCCTGCGCTCCAGGCCATGCTGTTTTATTTCCATAACAATTAACAGATTTCCTGTAATCTCATGATTACATCTTCACAGCACCTACGTAAATGGAAAGTGGAATGTGAGTTAAGAGCTTTGCTGTAATGCAGTTTGACGCAAACTCTTGTGCTTGGACTGTTCAGTTCGACTGCAATCACAATACCTACCAAGAAAGAAACTTTTCAGTGTGCTTTTCTCCTGATCTGCACATTTTTAGATGCATTTTGCTTAATATGCTTGTTTTGGTGATGCACAAGGTTTTATGTACACCTTCTCCATTATGCAGTTTTTTTAAGAAAAACTAAATAGTGATTTTATTCCATCATCCATAAGAAGATTTCACCATCACTGAAATCTTGCCAAATCTGACCCTCAGTTCCAAGGCTCTGAATGGAAGGAAATCCCTAATGCTCCACAATCATTGCTTTACAAAACATCTGGGGGACACCAAGCTGTCAAAGGCTGCTCGATCAAGTCCTTATTCTGGTCATCCTTTCCTCCTAAGCCAAGAACATCCTCGCAGTCTAACCCTTTCTTCATAAAAGAGGTTAATGAAATATACTCGGAGTCAAGAGTGGATTTCATGCTCTTTATTCAGCTCATATTGGTGAGGAGGAATGGAAGTTCCCCCAGAATGTCTGCTTTATATACATTATTTACACCATGGGTCCCACATGATTGGCTAATTCCGGGATTTACCTGTAGGCCAATCTTTCTGCGGTTCCTTAAATTATTTTAAATATCTTCTGCATATCCAAATTAACTAAATTTGTTCATTTATTTCATCTTCTTTAAATATATACCCAGTGCTTTTTTTCTGGCGGTACACAGGCGTATGCATACACCTAAACATTTTGTGAATCTACGTTTGGCCTCATTGAGGGGCAGTATTTCAATATGAGTAGGAAAATGAAAGTACCCCTAAACATTTTTTTATAGAAAAAAAGCACTCCTTATACTCTTATAAAACTGCAGGCTTTTACAGTAATCCTGCCAATGCTTTTATCTGTTTATAATTTATCTGTAAACATTCAGTAAACCATTTCCATTCTTTTATATATATATAAAATGTTTTCTTGATTTCTTATTCTTCCGGGATTCTTTAGTTGTGATTCCTGCTTTGCAGGGGGTTGGACTAGATGACCATTGGGGTCCCTTCCATGTCTATAATTCTATGATTCCAAAGTGAGTTGTCCATCTTAGGCAGCAGGAACCGGATACCATGACAGGCAATTGCAGAGAGAAAAGGAAGTCCTGACCATTTTCTGAGCAAATCTCAGCAAAATAACCAAGACCTTCCATTCCTTGCAATGAGGTTTTTGCAGGATTTCCCAAGGAATTGTGTCGTGTGGCAGCTTACCTACGTCACAAGAGTTTACTTCTCATCTCCATCATGGGCTTCCTAGGTGGTCTGGAGTACATCCTAAAAGAAGATGCATAAGAACAATTGTGTCTCAGAACTATACAGTGGTACCTCGGGTTACAAACACCTCGGATTACAAACACTTCAGGTTACAGACTCCGCTAACCTGGAAGTAGTGCCTTGGGTTAAGAATTTTGCCCCAGGATGAGAACAGAAATCATGCGCTGGTGGCAACAGCAGAAGGCCCCATTAGCTAACGTGGTACCTCAGCTTAAGAACGGTTTCAGGTTAAGAATGGACCTCCGGAACGAATTATGTTCGTAACCAGAGGTACCACTGTACACTGATGATTCCAGAGGTTTGCAAAATGAAACATGGCTATTTATTTTCACTCAAGCAAGATTGACATTTGGATATCATTTGGGCCATTCGACTGAAAAACTCTGATACGCAGAAAAGGGTTTGTCATTGGTTTTTCAGCTATCCAGGGTATTTCATGGATTAGGGTTACCCACATGCCTCTTTCCCCCAACTTGGGCTGGCAGCAGCCATGGCTTGCAGAGCCCAAGCTGCTCAAGTCCAAGCCACCCAAAGCCTAGCCCAAGCCAAAATAAACCCCCCAAAAGCCAATGAACAAAAACACCTGGACATTTCCTTTAAAATATAAATTCTCCCCCAGGGGGTGGTCATGTTGCCCCCCGCCCAAGAGAACATATGGCAACCCTATGATGTATGAACATTAGAAAAACCCTATACTGGCATTGTAGCTATCCAGAGAACAGAAGTGAAGAACCGTCAGGCTTCAGGGAATCTGATCCCTCTCCCTCACGGCAGGCTGCCAGTAATGGAAAGACAAGAAACTCCTACCAAGGTCTTTTATTCAATATAGATATAGAAATGCCATCTCCTTGATAATGGCATTGCTCCAAGTAATCTCCTCCCCCCTTCCCTTCTCAGTCGTCAACAGCCTCAGTTCCCTCACGGTGTCTGCTTGGGGACAATTGCCTCTGGATTCTCTGCTCTCCTACTTTCATTGCTCGCCATGTTCTGAGAGAATGGGATCTGGAATTCTTTCCAGTGATAACAGGTCAGCCAGCTGTTCCTGCTCTGCTTCTCTCATTATTTCCCAGCTTTGCCCCTCTTCTATCTCTGAGCTGGGACCCTCTGCAAAACCAATGCTGTAAATCTATGATGTCCTCCTCTTCTCGGGAAGGTTCAGGAGAAGGTTGGATGTGGTCTCCACCATTCCTCCTCAGTCAAGTACCTGACCAGAACCATAACTCATGCACTGTCTAGAAGGTTTCTCGTATCCAGATTGCTGTCTGCAAGACATTTTGGTGCCTAAGGCGAACCAGAAAATGGTACCTCCCTCCCAGGGCTTTATTTCACTTCACCGGAGCTCAGTTCTGGCACCTCTCAGGTGGGTGCCATTACTGCCTATTAGAACATATCTGATATCATTCTAATAGGGGGGAATAACGCTAAACAGGTTAGTGTAGATGCAGACCCAGCTGACATAGTGTACTTCGACTTTCAAGAAGCTTTCATCAAACCACCTCACCAAGGACTCCAGAGTGGGAAGGATAAACACCCAATGCCTGAGCCAAGGTCTCCCTACATCCGACAGTTTAATAAAGTTGTGGCCAATTTTAATGCCATAACAGCTTGTCATGATTCATTATTCCTCCAGGGGGTCACCGGGGGTTGTAGAGTCTCCGTCTGGCCACACAGTATATCCTTTAGCACTAGCAAAGCCCTGCTTCTGCTTCCTTCAGTGAAAATTCAGAGAGTAGATCAGGCAATCAGGATTAAAAATAAACAAACATTCACACATGAGTCAGACCAACTCAATGAAACCACTTACTCCTACAGCAGGTTCCTTTTAAAAAAATAATACTTTATTTAGAATAATAATACTTTATTTAGAATAATAATACTTTATTTAGAATTCAACAATAACAAAGTAAAAAAACTACCACAGTAGTTACTACATCAGTTCATTGTTGTTGTTTAGTCGTTTAGTCGTGTCTGACTCTTCGTGACCCCATGGACCAGGGCACGCCAGGCACTTCTGTCTTCCACTGTCTCCCGCAGTTTGGTCAGACTCATGTTTGTAGCTTCGAGAACACTGTCCAACCATCTCGTCCTCTGTCGTCCCCTTCTCCTTGCGCCCTCAATCTTTCCCAACATCAGGGTCTTTTCCAGGAAGTCTTCTCTTCTCATTAGGTGGTCAAAGTATTGGAGCCTCAGCTTCATGATCTGTCCTTCCAGTGAGCACTCAGGGCTAATTTCGTTCAGAATGGAGAGGTTTGATCTTGCAGTCCATGGGACTCTCAAGAGTCTCCTCCAGCACCAGAATTCAAAAGCATCAATTATTCGGCGATCAGCCTTCTTTGTGGTCCAACTCTCACTTCCATACATTACTACTGGGAAAACCATGGCTTTAACCATACGGACCTTTGTTGGCAAGGTGATATCTCTGCTTTTTAAGATACTGTCTAAGTTTGTCATCGCCTTTCTCCCAAGGAGCAGGTGTCTTTTAATTTTGTGACTGCTGTCACCATCTGCAGTGATAATGGAGCCCAAGAAAGTAAAATCTCTCACTATCTCCATTTCTTCCCCTTCTATTTGCCAGGAGGTGATGGGACCAGTGGCCATGATCTGTGAGTGTTCAGAACTTAACTGGTTAAGTTGTTCTGAGTGTGCGTCACATTCCGACGTCAGCTGTTAGAAGCTAAGGAGGAGACAGAAGCTTTTAGAAGCTAAGGAGGAGGAGTTTTTCCCTGTACTTTCACTTCTCTCTGTGTATCTGTGAGAGAGACATGGCTGAAAGAAGCCCCGGACTTTGATGCTGTAATGTTTTAATAAAGAGCTGTAAATAGACGAACCTGTCTGTGTATGCTTGCATGGAGAAAAGGACTGCTTTACACCGCTGTTCAACTCTGCTAAGCCGTGACCTGAAGGGAGCAACAGTGGCGCAGCTTTGAAGAAGTGTGCCGGACCGCTGTAAGTGATTGATTGGGATCGTAAAGCTGTCTGAGATCGCGGCCCTATCGATCAGGGAGGATCGATATATATTCCAACATGATCTTCGTTTTTTTGATGTTGAGCTTCAGACCATATTTTGCGCTCTCCTCTTTCACCCTCGTTAAAAGGTTCTTTAATTCCTCCTCACTTTCTGCCATCAAGGTTGCGTCATCTGCATATCTGAGGTTGTTAATATTTCTTCCGGCAAATTTAATTCCAGTTTGGGATTCATCTAGCCCAGCCTTTCGCATGATGAATTCTGCATATAAGTTAAATAAGCAGGGAGGCTTATTAATGGCTTCCGATTAGACTCATTGTATTATTATTTCTACTATTTTTTCACGCACAGTTCCAAATTATTGTATTGCTTTCTTTGTTTTCCTCAGATATCAAACTCCTCAATGCCTTCTTTGCCTCAGTCTTCTCCGATAAAGAAAACAATGCCCGACCTGAAGAATTTGGAGCAAGTGATTCAGCAGAAGAAACACAGCCCAGAATAACTAAGGAGATAGTACAAGAATACTTGGCTAGTTTAGATGTATTCAAGTCTCCAGGGCCAGATGAACTGAGTATTAAAAGAACTGGCAGATGCGATCTCAGAACCACTGGCAGTCATCTTTGAGAATTCCTGGAGAACAGGCGAAGTCCCGGCAGACTGGAGGAGGGCAAATGTTGTCCCTATTTTCAAAAAGGGGAAAAGAGAGGACCCAAATAATTACCGCCCAGTCAGTCTGACTTCAATACCAGGGAAGATTCTGGAGCAGATCATTAAGCACACAGTCTGTGAGCACCTAGAAAGGAATGCTGAAATCACCAATAGTCAGCATGGATTTCTGAAAAATAAGTCATGTCAGACTAACCTGATCTCGTTTTTTGACAGAATTACAACCCTGGTAGATGAAGGGAATGCAGTGGATGTAGCCTACCTTGATTTCAGCAAGGCATTTGACAAGGTGCCCCATGATATTCTTGTAAAGAAGCTGGTAAAATGCGGTCTTGACTATGCTACCACTCAGTGGATTTGTAACTGGCTGACTGACCGAACCCAAAGGGTGCTCATCAATGGTTCCTCTTCATCCTGGAGAAGGGTGACTAGTGGGGTGCCACAGGGTTCTGTCTTGGGCCCGGTGTTATTCGACATCTTCATCAACGACTTGGATGATGGACTCAAGGGCATCCTGATCAAATTTGCAAATGACACCAAATTGGGAGGGGTGGCTAACACCCCAGAGGACAGGATCACACTTCAAAACGACCTTGACAGATTAGAGAACTGGGCAAAAACAAACAAGATGAATTTTAACAGAAGAAGAAGAAGAAGACTTTGGATTTGATATCCCGCCCTTCACTCCCCTTCAGGGGTCTCAAAGCGGCTAACATTCTCCTTTCCCTTCCTCCCCCACAACAAACATTCTGTGAGGTGAGTGGGGCTGAGAGACTTCAAAGAAGTGTGACCAGCCCAAGGTCACCCAGCAGCTGCATGTGGAGGAGCGGAGGCGCGAACCCGGTTCCTCAGATTACGAGACTACCTATCTTAACCACTACACCACACTGGCTCTGGAGAAATGTAAAGTATTGCACTTGGGCAAAAAAAATGAGAGGCACAAATACAAGATGAGTGACACCTGGCTTGAGAGCAGTACATGTGAAAAGGATCTAGGAGTCTTGGTTGACCACAAACTTGACATGAGCCAACAGTGTGACGCGGCAGCTAAAAAAGCCAATGCAATTCTGGGCTGCATCAATAGGAGTATAGCATCAAGGGAAGTAATAGTGCCACTGTATTCTGCTCTGGTCAGACCTCACCTGGAGTACTGTGTCCAGTTCTGGGCACCACAGTTCAAGAAGGACACTGACAAACTAGAACGTGTCCAGAGGAGGGCAACCAAAATGGTCAAAGGCCTGGAAATGATGCCTTATGAGTGACGGCTAAGGGAGCTGGGCATGTTTAGCCTGGAGAAGAGGAGGTTAAGGGGTGGTATGATAGCCATGTTCAAATATATAAAAGGATGTCACATAGAGGAGGGAGAAAGGTTGTTTTCTGCTGCTCCAGAGAAGCGGACACGGAGCAATGGATCCAAACTACAAGAAAGAAGATTCCACCTAAACATTAGGAAGAACTTCCTGACAGTAAGAGCTGTTCGACAGTGGAATTTGCTGCCAAGGAGTGTGGTGGAGTCTCCTTCTTTGGAGGTCTTTAAGCAGAGGCTTGACAACTATATGTCAGGAGTGCTCTGATGGTGTTTCCTGCATGGCAGGGGGTTGGACTCGATGGCCCTTGTGGTCTCTTCCAACTCTATGATTCTATGATTCTATGAACAGTCCAACCCAAAGAGGTTGCATCAACGTGCACTAGGGCCAAGCTGTTACCCAAAATTCCATTTCCTTTCTGTTCAGGCGCCGTGAAGTTGGGAGCAGCTTTAGTGAGATGATGGGAAATCTGTTCATTGATATGGAAAGATAAAAGCAGGAGAAAGGTTGTTCTGCAGGTAAATCTTGGGTGGGCTGGTCTGCAAGATGAATAAATTGCATATGATGGGTTAAGAGAAAAGGGGCCTGGAGGGTTCAGGTGCTGACAGGTACAGGAAATACCAGTTTGCAGCATCTCGCACTCAGGCACACAAATGTGTTTTTCAGCAGCTTTTTGGCACAGCTTTTAGGGAAGCTTTTAATGTTTGATGCATTGCAATATTTTAATATTTCTTGGAAGCCACCCAGAGTGGCTGCGGAAGCCCAGCCAGATGGGCGGAGTATAAATAATAAATAAATTATTATTATTATTATTATTATTATTATTATTATTATTATTATTATTACAGCAACACTATAAGTAGAGAGAACCTCCTTGTTCCATCCAAACTCCTCTTCCTTCTGCCTTAGAGTGCCTTCCCTTTGGTAGAGATCTCAGAAGAAACTGCAGCCATGAGGTTCCTTTACCTGAGCTTTGCTCTGGTTTTCATCCTCTTCCACGTTGTTGAAGGTAAGAGAGCAGCTGAAGCTCAGGTGGGGGAGCATCTGCTGCAAACGCAGAAGGTCTCAGGTTGAGTCCCAGGTATTTTCCTGGTCAGCAACGCTAAAGAACTGCTGCCTGTCAGTGTAGACAGCTATGAGTTTGATGGAACAACAGTCCGACTTGGCAGCTTCCTATCCTATCCAGCTGCTTAAAAAGGGGTGGGGAGGAAAGTATTTAAAAACCTATTTAATAATGAAGTTGAATTTGAATACATGACTTTTGGAAAAGCAGAAATGTTCAGGATGCTGACTGAGCCACAAGGCAGGTTCCATGGTGGTCATTTATATTGCTGTGAATTTGGAAAAGTTAGTGTCCATGATCCCCAAGTCCTTTGTAATTCCAGAGGGCCTGGATATAGGAAGAGTAATAATCTGATGAAGGATTCCACTGTAGACCTAACCCAGCAAGTTTCTTTGTTAAAGAATGCCCACAGTTGCCACCTCAGGATCCCATTAGTACAGCCAATGAAGAGATTGTGCCCCCTGGGCAAATGGGTGGGCCCTAGTCCCTTCAAACCTGGCTGGTAACCGAGAAATTCTATAGGCAGCACAGTTGGGTGTGAGCTGAGGAAGACACAATGGCAACACTACTGGGGAGATTACAGAAAATATCATTCTCAGTGAGGGAACAAATGGCAAGGTATTTCTGAAGCTTAGAACAGCTGTAATTTTGATGTTGAAAGGAATGTTGAAATGCAGAGTTAATATGCCCTGTTGAACACAGATGTTGAAAGCAAAGGGGAACCTTCAGTAGAATGGAATGAAGGCTTACTCAGTCGCCAGTTATGTGGGTCTGTGGGTGCTTTGTTTGCTCATTTTTCTCCCCTTCCATTAGCAACCTGTAAAATTTAGGTTTGGCAGCTGTTCTGAAAAGATCCCAGGAGCAATAATCATCATCATAATGTTATGATTTATGTGCCACCCAAGTGGTTGGGTGCAGCTAAGTGCCAGAACCCTTACAAGGTTCAGGAATCAGCTGGAGTGTTTGCAGAGAAGGAGGACCAATCTGACCCTTGCTAATGTTGGCCAATGAAACAGTAGTTAGCAGGTTGAGAGGCAGCAGAAGCCTGTAAAAGTTGGTCATCCCATTAAATACGCCGGGTTCTGGTTAGGAAAAAAAGTAGTTGGCAAACCCTTTGACCCCTTTGCCCCATAAATTTTTTTTTTACTTGTCTTCTCTTTTTAACAGGCCAAGTTTTCTGTTTACTATTTGGAGGTACTTGCCAATTCCCAGCAACTACAAACTGTGCCAATGGAGAAATTACAGGGGTTTCCTGTGGCAGCAACGGAACCTGCTGCAGGGGTAAGTGATATCCATTGACTTGTTTTGTTTTCGCAAAACAGATAAATATGCAGTAAATAAATATATATAAAAATGTAAAGGTAAAGGACCCCTGACATTTAAGTCCAGTCGAGAACAACTCTGGGGTTGCTGCGCTCCTCTCACTTTACTGACTGAGGGAGCCCCCGTATGTCTGCAGACAGTCTTTCCAGGTCATGTGGTCAGCATAACTAAGCCGCTTCTGGCAAAACAGAGTAGTGCACAGAAACGTTGCTTACCTTCCCGCTGCAGCAGTACCTATTTATCAACTTGCACTTTGACATGCTTTTGAACTGCTAGGTTGGCAGAAGCTGGGACCGAGCAAAGGGAGCTCACCCCATCGTGGGGATTCAAACCATGATCAGCAAGCCCAAGAGGCTCAGCGGTTTACACTGCAGCACGATCCGCATCCCCATATATAAACAGGACACACACACACACCCGCAAATCAACCATTCTATGTGAAATTGATGATGTCAGTCAAATCAGGACTTCCCATGCCTGACAATCCAAATCTGTAAAACTCCACCATGAGCTCACCAGCTGGCCTCGGGTAAACCAGGCTTTCACTCTCAGCCTCGATCTCCCCATCGGAATTATGGGACATAATAATACTGACTTGCTGGTACAGAAGGCTTTGAATATTTATTTACTCATTGCATTTATATCCCACCCTTTTATCCATGGAGCTCAAGGTGCCTTCTGTGGTTCTTCCTAATTTAATCCTCACGACGACGCTGAGAGGCCCAAGGCCACTCTGTGAGCCTCATGATGAGGCTGGATTTGAAGGCTGGTCTCCCATTTCCTGGTCCAGGACCTCAGGCTCTCATACTTGGAAGTGCTCTTCCAATGCTCAAAACAAAACATCAGTCAAATGAATGTTTATGTTTTGCACAAGAAGTCCTTACAAATAATGACAATTAAATTCCCTCTCTTTTGCACAGATGAAACTCCATTCTGTAGACTCTCGAGAGGATTTTGCCAGAGAGATTACAAACGTCTCCTGTGGTCCTAATGCACGCTGCTGTAGAAGTAAGTGGTACCTGTCAGGGAACTGACATCTAAAGCGCCGCAGGTGCAAAGGCTCCCTGAGGTTGAGAGAGCAGTAGCAGCGGAAGAGGGAACCAGTAGAGGGCGAGCAAGAACTCCAAGGGAAAGTGAGTCGGAGGGATGGCTCAGAGACGCTTCAAGCGAAACCAGTGGGGAGGTCTCAGGACCTCCTATAGGGACACCCACACCTCGACGGAAACTGTCACGCCGAGAGGCCAGACGACGTGTTTCCGTTAAGGAGCTTTTATGTTGGAAACGTTTCCGAAAGCAGCCACTTTCGGATTCTACTAGTGATTGACGCAGCCATGCTGGAGGGGCTCCGTCACAGGCAGAGGTTTGAAAACCTGATCAAACTCTGAGGGACTTGCATTTTACGCACAAGCAGCTCATCGTCCCATCACAGCAATCCGAAAGACACCGAAAGCCAGCTTGTGCAGAGAGAAGCATCATGAGCAACCCAGCCGGAACCGGGGGTGCAGGAGCAGCTGGAGGGGGTCCAAGCCTGGAAGAAAGGTACAGAGCGTTGGAGATCCAGTTGGCGCTGCAAACGGCGAGGCTTGAGGAGAGGAGGGCTCAGGATGCAGAAAAGGGAAAGGAGAAAACCACCCCGCTCGCCAGAAAGGTACCAGGATTGGTGCAGAAATTCGGGGGGGATCCCAGGAACTATCATGCCTTTAGAACAGAGATGCAATACGCTCTAAACTTGCAGTTTGATGACTTCCCCGACGAGGAATCGCGAGTGGCGTATGTGATTGGCCATCTCGAATCCGGGGCGAAAGATTGGGTTAGACCCCTGATGGCAGCGAATAATGAGATCTTAAAGGACACGAGGAAGTTTTTTCGTGCCATGGACCTGATGTTTTCCAGCGATATTGAGCAGGGGGTGGTGCGAAGGCAGTTAATGGCTTGCCAGCAAGGAAGCAGATCTGTCCGTGAGTACTGGACTGAATTTACTATGCTGATTCATAAATTGGGGTGGGACCTATCGGCGGAGCCCATCCAAATGCTTTTCGAAGAGGGGCTTTCTTCAACCGTCAAAGATGAGCTTTCCCGGGGGCCCAGGGCGGAGTCTATGGACCAATTAACCAAATCTGCGCTGGCCATAGGAGCGCGCCAGGAGGCGAGGGCTTTGGAAAGGCGGGAAGGGAAAGGAGACCGTTGGAGGGAGTTCCGCATTCCAGACATTCCAGAGCCATCTTTCCCGCCGGCAGAGCCGATGGAAGTTGGAACAGCGCGGGCGCGCGCAGTTTCAAATCCCAGTGAAGGGCGGAAGAAGGAGGGAAAGAGCGCCAAGAGATGTTATCTCTGCCAACAGCCAGGGCACTTTGCCAGAGTCTGCCCACAAAGAAAGGAATGGCAAGGGATGGCAGGAGCTGTTGGGGGAAAGGAAGAGGAAAGCAAGGAGCAAGTAAAAGCCAACGCCTGGCTGCCACCGTCGGGGCACAGCAGCCAGGCCAAAGAGCAATGAAAGTGCCCATGCCAGAACCTCCCAGACCTGCTTTAGTGATAGAGGTGTTACTAGAACTGCCAAACGGACACCCACTAAAGGTCAAGGCGCTTTTGGATTCAGGCAGCTCCTGTAATTTCATGAGTAAGGAGTTTGCAGCTGAGCACCAGATACAGACCATCCCTTTAAGTAACCCCTTGCAGGTGACTACGATTGACGGCAGAGAGCTGTTGGGGGGAGAAGTTAGCCAACAGACTGTCCCGATGATAATGAGAGTGGCAAGGCACACCGAACAGATAGCGTTTAATGTGGCCATCCTGGGAGGAGCGCCCATCATTTTGGGGATGAGCTGGCTGGCGCTACACGATCCGCTAGTGGGCTGGCATCAGAGGGTGGTCTCCTTTGGGTCAGCGCATTGCCTAGAACACTGCAAGGAGGGGAAGGTCTCGGGAGGAGACAGAGTCACCCTAGCGGGGATGGAAGTGATGGGCAAAGGGAAGGTGCCCCCGCAATACGCAGATCTGAGCAACGTATTCAGCGAAAGGGAAGCAGACAAACTGCCACCGCATAGACCCTTTGACTGTCAAATCAACCTACTCCCAGGGGCCCAACTCCCAGTAGGCAAGCTGTACGCCATGTCAGACAGGGAGATGCAGGAGCTGAGGGAGTTCATTGACAAAAACTTGAAGCGAGGTTTCATCAGAGAGTCCCGAGCGGTGGGGGGCAGCCCAGTGTTTTTTGTGGACAAAAAGAACACAGACAAACCGAGACTGGTGTGTGACTTCAGGGCCCTCAATGCAGTGTCGGAGCCCCTGGCTTTCCCTATGCCCCGAATTGACGACATTTTGACCAGAGTAAGGAAGGGAAAGATTTTTACAAAACTGGACCTGCGGGGGGCGTACAATCTGATACGCATAAGGAAGGGAGATGAATGGAAGACCACCATGTTTACCCCTTTGGGAGCCTTTGAATACCTCGTTATGCCCTTCGGTCTACAAGGGGGCTCCGCCTGTTTTCAAGCTTTTATAAACCACGTTCTGGGACCTTTGCTCTACAAGAACTGTGTGGCCTTTTTAGACGACGTGTTGGTGTATTCGGAAGATGAGGAACAGCATGTGAGGGACGTTCGAGAAGTGTTGGGCAGGCTGCAAGCCAACCAGCTGTGGGTGAAACTGGAGAAGTGCCAGTTTCATACCAAGGAGGTGGAATTCCTGGGGTACTGCTTGTCAGACAAGGGATTGGCCATGGATCCAGGCAAGGTTCAAGCGGTACTGGAATGGAAGACACCGAAGACCAAGAAGGACGTGCAAAGATTCTTGGGGTTTGGGAACTTTTATCGGAAGTTCATCAAGAACTTTGCCCACTTGACGGCGCCCATCACCGACTGCCTCAGCAGCAAGAAGAAATTTGTTTGGACGGTGGAGGCGGATCGAGCCTTTGAAGAACTGAAAAGGGCTTTCGCCTCGGAAGAACAACTTCTGCATGTGGATTTACAAAAACCCATGAGAGTGGAAACAGATGCATCCGACCGGGCTATAGGGGCGGTCCTTCTTCAACCGGGGAGGAGTGCGTCGGAGTGGAGACCGTGTGCATTCTTCTCGCGGAAACTGAATAAGTCCGAGAGGAATTACACGGTGTATGACAGGGAACGACTTGCCATTCACGAAGCATTCCGGAGGTGGAGACATTTATTAATTGGGGCACAACACAAGGTGCAAGTGTGCACCGACCACAAAAATTTAGAGTATTGGAGAACAGCTCGAGTGCTCAACCAACGACAAGTGAGATGGGCACAGGAATTCTCCAAATTTAACTTTGAGATTTGTTATGTGCCAGGCCCAGAAAACGTCAGGGCAGATGCGCTCTCACGCAAACCAGAATATTGGGAAGGGGAGGAGGTGATCGAAGAGAGACATGTCATCCCGGAGGACCGCTGGGTGTGTGGGGCGGCGCTGGTGGGGCAACGGGAACTGGTGGAGGAAACGGAAAATGATGAATATGCCCAGGATAAGCTCAGAGGTCTCAGGGGGGAGGGCGAGAGCCCCGGAGGTTTTGAGGAAAGAAATGGGGCATTGTATTACAAAGGGGCACTGTATATACCCGAAGGTGAATTGAGGGGGAGAGTACTCAAGCAGTTGCATGATAGCCCCACGGCGGGACATTTTGGGCAACACAAAACCATGTGGTTGGTTACCAGGGAATTTTGGTGGCCTAAGGTGAGGGAAGATGTAAGGGAGTATGTAAGAGGGTGTGACCAATGTCAGCGAGCCAAAGGGGAAAGAAGGGCGCCGGCAGGGTTATTAGAACCTTTACCCACACCAGAACGGCCTTGGGAAGCGATATCAATAGATTTTATGACGGATCTGCCAAGGTCCAAGGGGAAAACAGCCATCATGGTAGTAGTAGACCTGTTAACTAAGATGTGCCATTTTGTAGCATGCTCACATGCAGTCACAGCGGAAGAAACGGCGAAGTTGTTTGTGGAACATATCTTTAGGTTGCACGGGGCTCCCTCGAGGGTGATCTCAGATCGAGGCAAACAATTTACTTCCAGGTTCTGGAGGAAGCTCATGAGCTTGCTACACGTGGAAGTTAATTTTTCAACTGCCCGGCACCCTGAAACCAACGGGCAGGCGGAAAGGGCAAATGGCATTCTTCAACAATATCTTAGGTGTTATGTCAATGACAGAGAGAACGATTGGGTCGAAAAGTTGGCGTTGGCAGAATTTGCCTACAATAATGCGGAGAATGTGTCCACAGGGATGAGTCCCTTTTTGGCTAATTACGGGTGTCACCCCAGGGCATTTCCAGGGGAAGGAGGGGAGAGATGGAGCGTTCCAGCGGCTGAACATTTTGTAGAAGAGATGGAAGCCATCCATCAGCAGCTCCAGCTCAACTTAGAAAGGGCCAAGGCACAATATAAGAAGCAGGCAGACAAGAACAGAAGGGAAGGTGAAACCATAAGGGTGGGGGATCAAGTGTGGTTGTCAACCCAAGGGTTGCCGTTCAAAGGGGGTTGTAAGAAACTGAGGCCCAGAAGATTGGGACCCTTTGAGGTGATTCAGCAGGTCAACCCGGTAGCTTTCAAACTCCGATTACCCAACCACATGAAATTGCACCCAGTGTTCCACAGGTCGTTACTGTCACCATACAGGGGGGGACGTGAAGGGGAGCACGTCAGGGGACCAGCCTTGGAAGAGAGGGAACACCGCAACCATGTAGCGGAAATCCTCGATTCCAGGTGGAAGGGTAATCAGGTGGAGTATTTGGTGGCGTGGGAAGGGGAACCGGAGTCAGAAAACACCTGGGTAAGTGCAGAGGAAGTCAATGACGAGGTTTTAACAGAAACGTTCCACCAAAGGTTCCCGAGGAAACCTCAGCCTATAGCAAGGTTTAGGAGGGAGTATTTCGGCACCACCGATGAGGAAGAGGAAATGGAAGGGTTCGCGGAGTCGGAGTTGGAAGATGGAGTGGACTCTGATGACGAAGAGTACCTAGAGAGTAGGAACAGCAACAAGTGGAAGGAAGTGTTCGCGACGTCGGAAGATGAGGGAGGTTCTTTCAGGGGTTTTACCTCCTCACCGCCAGTAGGAGAGGAGACGGGAGGGGGTGAAGGGGGCCCTGGAGGGGAGGTGGATGTCAGGGAACTGACATCTAAAGCGCCGCAGGTGCAAAGGCTCCCTGAGGTTGAGAGAGCAGTAGCAGCGGAAGAGGGAACCAGTAGAGGGCGAGCAAGAACTCCAAGGGAAAGTGAGTCGGAGGGATGGCTCAGAGACGCTTCAAGCGAAACCAGTGGGGAGGTCTCAGGACCTCCTATAGGGACACCCACACCTCGACGGAAACTGTCACGCCGAGAGGCCAGACGACGTGTTTCCGTTAAGGAGCTTTTATGTTGGAAACGTTTCCGAAAGCAGCCACTTTCGGATTCTACTAGTGATTGACGCAGCCATGCTGGAGGGGCTCCGTCACAGGCAGAGGTTTGAAAACCTGATCAAACTCTGAGGGACTTGCATTTTACGCACAAGCAGCTCATCGTCCCATCACAGTACCCATGACTTGGTGGTCTCAGTGGTGCAAATGTTTGCTAATTTTTAATCCTGTTTTCCTGATCTACACTGTATATTTTCACTGGAGAAACAGGGCTTTGCTTGTGCTAAAGGAAATAATCACTGATCAGTGTATGGATCAGAGCAGCTGATAATATGCTCAGGGCATAGTAATTCTATTTTTAGAAGTAAAAAAGATGCATTCAGTTTTGATGCAGCCCTTCTAGGTTCTGCATCTTCTTTTAAGCATTAGAGCCTCAAGGTTTTCATCTGTGCACAGGGAATTTTGATGCCACAGATGTTCGTATGGGTGCAAACTGTGCAAGCTGCACTTCCCATGGGCAGTAAAAACTGGCGGCTCTGATCTAACTCTCCAAAATGTTAAGAAAGTGCTGAGTAGGTGAGGATGAGCCAGCAGTCTGCTGCTGCTGAAGGAACAAAAGTATGATTTGGCAGTAAGATTCCCACTTCATTCTGCACTCACCAGAACTCACCTGAAGTACAAAAATAATGTTGACCGGGGCATCAGTCAAATCAGGATTTCCCATGCCTGACAGTCCAAGTCTGTGAGAATCCACCATGAGCTCATCAGCTGGCCTATGGATAACCACACTTTCACTCTCAGCCTCAATCTCCCCATCAGCATTATGGGACATAAGAATACTGACTTGCTGTTACAGAAGGGCTTTGGATATTTTTTCATTGTATTTATATCACAGGTTCTTCTCAATGGAGCTCAAAGTGGCTTCTATGGTTCTTCTTAATTTAATCCTCACAACAACCCTGCAAGGCAGATTAAGCTAAGAGTGAGTGACTGGCCCAAGGCCACCCAGGGAGTCTCATGATGAGTCTGGATTTGAAGGCTGATCTCCCATTTTCTAGCCCAGGACCTCAGGCTCTCATACTTCCAATGCTAAAAAAAAAAAAAAATAGCCCGTCAAATTAACGTTTCTGTATTGCACAAGGAGTTCTCTCAAATGATGAAAATCTACTTCCCTCTCATTTGTACAGATGAACCTGCACTGTGTTTACTCCTTGGAGGATTTTGCCAAGGCCCAAGGACTGCGAACTGTACCTTTGAAGAGATTATAAATGTCTCCTGTGGTCCTAATGCACGCTGCTGTATAAGTAAGTGATACCCATGACTTTGTGGACTCACTTGTTCAAATGTTTGCTAATTTTTCATCCTGTTTTCCTGATCTACACTCTACAACTTCAAGGGAGAAAGTAGGGCTTTGCTTGTGCTAAAGAAAATAATCACTGATCAGTATATGGATCAGAGTAGCTGATAATACGCTCAGCGCAAATTAATTCTATTTTTAGAAGTAAAAATTTGGATTCAGTTTTGATGCAGCACTTCTAGGTTCTGCAACTTCTTTTAAGCATTAGAGCCTCAAGGTTTTCCTCTGTGCACAGGGAATTTTAATACCACAGATGTTCGTATGGGTCCAAACTGTGCAAGCTGCACTTCCCATGGGCAGTAAAAACTGGCGGCTGTGATCTAACTTTCCAAAATGTTAAGACAACCCTCAGTAAATAAGGATGAGCCAGCAGTCTGCTGCTGCAGCAAGAACACATATGTGATTCGGCTACAAAGAGTCCCATTTTATTCTGCACTTTCCAGACCTCACCTAAAGTAAAAAAATACATCACAATATCCAGTAGAACCGGAGATAGAAACCTCATGGTCCCTAAAGACCTGAACCAGGGAAGGAGTTCTTGAATGCCAGCAATGGTGATAGTTACCGGTAGGTAGCTGGGTTGGTCTGCCATAGTCAAAACAAAATAAATAAATTCCTTCCAGTAGCACCTTAGAGACCAACTACGGTAAGTTTGTTCTTGGTATGAGCTTTCGTGTGCATGCACACTTCTACAGATGCACACAATAGTGATCGTTCATTCTGCCTCTTAGAAATACTGGAGAAATGAATTGAAAAGCAACTGCAATCGGAGGCTGGAGATGAGAAATAATTTAATAGATCTATGCTAGCCTGTGATGGAGTCCTCAAAGTCAGTGGCTGCCAGTGGCCCATCCTGACGTCCAGGATGGGCCAGGAGATGTCGGCATTGATCTTGCAAATTCCACTGAGAGCTCTTCTGCGGCTGGGCCTGCATGTCCTCTTCCCTTCTGCTACAGATTCCTGAATTGCAGGGTGGGCTTAAATGTTCCATTGAGTCCTTCCAACACTACAATTCTATGAACCTCTCTCATCTCCTGAAGGTGAGCAATCTGACTCAGGCTCCTGAAAGTGCAATCGATTACAGATTTCCTTCTTTCTTTTATTCAGGATATTCATCGGTGAGTGATGAAATGGAGGGTTCTGCCAGAAGGGAATCACCAAACGCTGCCCATCTGGCCTAACTCTTCCGGCTTACTGTGGCTTCAATGCACAATGCTGTGCCCTTGAGTGACATCAGTGAGCAGCCCACATCCATAGGTATGAAAGCCTGATTACAATGCTGATTCATCTGGATCTTTGCTTGTGGAAATGGTCCTGATCAATCCATTTGTGAAGCAAACAATGAAACAAAGATCAGTTTATTCTGATGATCATCTAATTAAACACATATTTACCTGCAAATCTAAAATTGTATTTTTCTTCTTCTTGAGAACACAGACTTCTTGCTTCTTGAGAACACAGACATTTTGGACCTAGAAGGTTTTAATAACGTTTTTGGGTGACATTCATATCTGTGGTATGACAAGGTTAAAGCTCATAAAGCATTTAAAAACCATATTGTCAGAAGGGCACTGTTTAATGTCTGGATAAGATATAAAGACTTACTTGAAACAGAGAATTACAGCTGTTAATGTTTAAGTTATGAAATTTTAAAGAAAATTAAATATGAAAAATGACTGAAGGGTTGCTAAAAAATTGCAAAACAAGGATGCAGTGAAGGGGAGGTATGGGGAAGTCATGTTTTATTTGTATGTGTTTGTCTATTGAGTTGTGTTTGTTTTTTGTTTTTTTGTGTGAAAATTAATAAAAACTATTTTAAAAAAAAAATAAAACCCCAAGGTGGTTATCACCGATGGAAGCGAAGGCTCAGAAAAAGCTTGATATGGAGGCCAAATGGCCAAAATATTGGGAGATTTTGGAACAGGAGGGTGACAAACTGAAACTGCAGAGTTTTGAGAAACTAAAAGATAAAGTGCGAGATTGTCTTCATTATTATCAAATAAGGGAGGCCTATAACTTGGACAAAAAAAATTGGTTTCCAAGTGGAAAAATCAAAATTGGAAACAGAACTGTTAGATCCCAAAACTAAGATATTATCAAGAATGTATAACTTGCTGTTGAAATGGAATACTCAGGATGAAACGGTCAAATCTGCTATGATTAAATGGGCACAAGATGTTGGACATAATATAATGTTTGCTGACTGGGAACAGTTGTGGACAACAGGTATGAAATTCACGGCATGTAATGCCTTAAAAGAGAGAATATTATGAAAATGATATACAGGTGGTACATGACACCAGTCAAGCTTGCAAAAATATACCATTTGCCCGATAATAAGTGTTGGAAGTGTAAAGAAAATGAAGGTACATTCTTTCACCTTTGGTGGACGTGCCCAAAGATTAAGGCTTTCTGGGAAATGATATATAATGAAATGAAAAAGGTATTTAAATATACCTTTCTGAAGAAACCAGACGCCTTTCTCCTGGGCATGGTCGGCCAATTGGTGCCAAAGAAGGATAGAACTTTCTTTATGTATGCTACAACAGCAGCAAGAATACTCATCGCAAAGTATTGGAAGACACAAGATTTACCCACCTTGGAAGAATGGCAGATGAAAGTGATAGACTATATGGAATTGGCGGAAATGACTGGCAGAATCCGAGACCAGGGAGAAGAGTTGGTGGAAGAAGATTGAAAGAAATTTAAAGACTATCTGCAGAAACACTGTAAAATTTATGAATGTTAAAATGATGAAGGATTGAAATGAGATGGCCTTAGAAACAAAGTTAAAAGAATTTGTAAAAATGGATTGATAATTAGATGAAATATGAAGTTCAACATGTTATGATATAAAATTAAGATAAAAACAATGAGGGTAAGGATTTGCTGAATTATCATGTAAACTGGAATACAAAAAAGGGAGGCGTGAGGAGGTCAGGAAAATAAGTAAATGAACCTTGAGATATGAAAAGATTGATTTGTTTTTAATTGTGTTTTTCTACTTATCATTTATTTTTTATGTATTTTGTATTTTTCATTTGTATTTTTGTATTTTTTCTATTTTTATTTTTTCTCTTTTTTATTCTGTAATTTCCTGTTTATAAAATCTTAATAAATATCTTTTAAAATAAAAAAATAAATAAAATTGTATTTTTTTCATTTTTTTAAAAAAGCATTTATGACTAAATATGACCCACCTCCAGTGGAAGTGCATCATATCTGCCCAAGAGCCCTCTTGACTGAAGTTCTCATCCCCGGGTCCCAGGAGGAGATAAGTGCAGCCAATGCTTTTCATGCACCCTGGCAGAACTTGAGCTTTGCTGCCCAGTTGGTTATGTGAACACTGGTGGGATAGGCTGAACTCAACCCAGACTGGAGCCATGACCTATCTGGAGGTGGTTATTCAGGATCCACTGCCTTGTGGGTTCCCATAGATCGCTGAGAGTGGTATTTAATGCTGCTGAATGCACATCAGGTTTATTGATTTCTATGGGTGTACTCTGAGTAGGTGTTTTCTGGAATTTTGAGAATGAAAGAAGGAACTCAGGAAGGTGCCAGGGAGAAGGTGGGACTGAAGAGTTGGGAAGTACTTAAACATAATCAAAGAAACAAATATTGACATAGTTTGGGATGCCAGCAAGGCAGTATTAAGAGGCTTCCTAATCAATCAGAACAGCTATAGGAAAAAGTTAAGAGAACAAAAAAAAGAAGGAATACTTACCCAATTAAGAGAATGTGAAAAAAAATTAATAATAAACCTAAGTGAGGAACAGATTAAACAAACATATAAAATGTTACAAACACAATATTCAATCCTAATAAACCTAGAAGTAGAATGGAGAATCAAGTCATTGAAGCAAAAAAAAATTTGAATCAGCAAATAAAACGGGAAAATTATTGGCAATTACAAAAAAACAAAAAACAAAACGTGATTAACAAAATAAAAATAGAAGAGCAATTATTGGAAGACCCCAAGGAAATAAAGAAAAGTTTTCTTAAATTTTATGAAGAAATATATAAAAGAGAAGAAGAAGATATAATAGAAATAGGAAAATACTTAGAAGAAAACAGAATGAAATGTTTAACAGAAGAGGAGAAAACCCAATTAAATAAACTCATAAAAATAGATGATATCCAAGAGGCGATAAAGAAGATGAAATTGGGGAAAGCCCCAGGGCCTGACGGATTATCCGCTAAGTATTATAAAGTCCTAGAGGAATTTTTAGCTCCGGTGTTGTGTGAAGTAACAAATAATATTTTAAGAGGAGGAAAGATACCAGACTCCTGGAAAGAAGCATACATGACATTGATATCTAAGCCAGATACAGATAGACTGAATATGAAAAACTATAGACCAATATAATTATTAAATAATAATTATAAAATCTTTGCAGAAGTAATGGCGAACCGTCTCAAGAAATGCTTAACAAATTTTATCCATATGGAGCAAGTTGGATTTCTACCCCACAAGCAAATTAAAAGATAACATAAGGCATATAATAAATATTACTGAATATCTGGAATGCAAGAATGAAATCCCCGCGGTACTAATTTTTGTTGACGCCGGAAAAGCTTTTGACAATGTATCCTGGCAATTTTTATTAAAATGTATGGAAACAGTAGGGATAGAGGGCACATTTTTGGAGGGAATAAAAGTGATCTACTCGAGCCAAAGAGCTAAATTGATTATTAATAATGATTTAACTGAATCATTTGAGATCTCGAAGGGTACGAGACAAGGCTGCCCTCTGTCACCTATTTTGTTCATATTGGTCTTAGAAATAATTGCCAATAAGATAAGATTAACACCAGAGATATGTGGAATTAAAATTGGGACAAAAGAATATAAACTGAAAGCGTATGCCGATGATTTGATATTATCAGTAGAAGAACCACAAAAAAGTGTTGGTAGGGTAATAGAACTATTAGAAGAATTTGGAAAGGTATCGGGCTTTAAGCTAAACAGAATAAAAACCAAAATGATGACCAAGAACATGGGGGAAGATTTAAAAAACTATTTAGAATCACAGTGCAGAATTAAAGTTGTAAAAAAAGGTAAAATACTTGGGAATATGGTTAACTACGAAAAATATAAATTTAATGGAGGATAATTGCACAAACACCTGGAAAGAAATCAAAAACGACTTGGATACCTGGAACAGGATAAAATTATCATGGTCAGGAAGAATGGCAGCAATTAAGATGAACATACTTCCAAAATTGTTGTTTTTATTTCAAAATATTCCGGTGATTAGGGGAACCACAATATTTAAGGATTGGCAAAAAAAATTATCAAAATTTATTTGGCAGGGGAAACGACCAAGAATTAAATTTAAATTACTCACGGAGCGAAGAGATAGAGGAGGATTTGTGATGCCAAACCTGAAATTATACTATGAAGCCTCGTGCCTTTGTTGGATTAAGGAGTGGATTGTTATAAAGAACACAGATTTATTGGATTTAGAGGGCTTTAACATCAG
The DNA here is from genome assembly GCF_964234715.1 of Podarcis melisellensis. NCBI lineage: Eukaryota > Metazoa > Chordata > Lepidosauria > Squamata > Lacertidae > Podarcis > Podarcis melisellensis. Next base: position 6,545,008 of record NC_138530.1, on the reverse strand, counting down.
ATTCGGATGGCATGCATACTTGTGGCACAATAAGGAAAGAGTATATAGAGGATTCTCCAACCACATTATCAGAGGACCACTGCTTGAGGTATGGGAGAGAAACAAAAGATTCCTTGAAGGAGATTCCTTGAAGGTGGTTATCACCAATCGATATTTTAACAATTAAAAAAAATAAATTTCGAAGGTGAAAGATGGACATATGAAGATCTACTGGTTAGAACAGAAAAAGGATGGAAAATCAAAACATATGAAGACTTAGGAAATAAACTAACAGGCTGGCTACAATTTCATCAAATTAATGCTCTGTGGAATGAAGATAAAAAGATAGGGATGAATGAAAAAAAAATCTAGATTTCAAGTAGAAATATTAGAAGGGAAATCCAAACTCTTATCTAAAGTGTATAATCAGTTGTTAGAATGGGATACTAAAGACGAGGAGATAAAAGAAGTTATGATAAAATGGGCGATAGATTTGAGATATAATTTGGAATATGACTGTTGGTACATCACACCTGTAAAATTAGGAAAAAAATCTATAAGACTGGAGATCATGCATGCTGGAAATGCAAAATTAAGGAAGGCAATTTCTACCATATGTGGTGGACTTGTGAAAAAATTAAAAAGTTTTGGGAACTTATCTATAATGAACTAAAAAAAATATTTAAATACACCTTCGTTAAAAAACCAGAAGCTTTTCTTTTGGGGATGATTGGAGGAGAAATTAAGAAAGAGGATCAGATATTATTTCAATATGCAACAGCAGCTCCTAGAATACTGATAGCACAAAATTGGAAGACAACAAATAGCCCAACAGTTAAAGAGTGGCAAAGTAAATTATTCGGATACATAGAATTGGCAAAAATGACACAAAAAATTAGAGACCAGAAAGAGACAAAGTTTATTAAGGAATGGAACAAATTTATAACATATATTGAAGCAGATGTAAGAAATTTAAAATTCACAGTAGGTTTAATATAACCCTTCGACGCGTAGATGTCGTAAATTGAAACTGCGGAAAAAAATCTTTTGTTATATAATCCAAAGCAGAGGGGGAGGGAAGTCAACTATTTGTATGATGTCTTTTGTTGTTGTTGTTGTTGTTGTGTGTGTCTTTGTTTAGCTGTTGTTTGTGTTTGTTTGGTTAATGGAAACTAATAAAGAGAATATATATATATATATATATATATATATATATATATATATATATATATATATATATATGCAGGTTTTGGTGTCCTCGGGTGTCTTCCCGTGTAAAAGTTGGGGTGTCTAGTTGGGGTGCCTAGACACCCCAACTTTTACACGGGAAGACACCCGAGGACACCAAAACCTGCATTCCTGTACCCGTGAAAATCTACGAAAGCAAATATATATATATATATATATATATATATATATATATATATATATATATATATATATTCATAATAATAATAAAAAAAATTATTTATATCCCGCCCTCCCCAGCCGAAGCTGGGCTCAGGGCGGCTAACAACAATCAAAATAGTTCAACATTCTAAAAGCATTCATTATAAAATTAATTGAAATCAAATTAAAATCAAATTAATGGCAACCATCAAGCAAAATTCTGTGCAGGTTGCCAGAGGAGGGGGTCAGGCTGCACCCTGACCAAAGGCCTGGTGGAACAGCTCTGTCTTGCAGGCCCTGCGGAAAGATGTCAGGTCCCGCAGGGCCCTAGTCTCTTGTGACAGAGCGTTCCACCAGATTGGAGCCGCGGCCGAGAAAGCCCTGGCTCTAGTTGAGGCCAGCCTAACCTCTCTGTGGCCTGGGATCTTTAGGATGTTTTTATTTGCAGACCGTAAATTTCTCTGTGGGACATACCATGAGAGGCGGTCCTGTAGGTACGAGGGTCCCAGGCCGTATAGGGCTTTAAAGGTTAAAGCCAGCACCTTAAACCTGATCCTGTACTCCACCGGGAGCCAGTGCAGCTGGTATAGTACTGGATGAATATGATCTCGCAGCGAAGACCCCATAAGGAGTCTCGCCGCGGCATTCTGCACCCGCTGGAGTTTCTGGGTCAGTCTCAAGGGCAGCCCCACGTAGAGCGAGTTACAATAATCCAGTCTGGAGGTGACCGTCGCGTGGATCACAGTGGCTAGGTCAGGGCGAGAGAGGTAAGGAGCCAACTGCTTAGCTTGGCAGAGATGAAAAAATGCCACCTTTGTTATAGCTGCAATCTGCGCCTCCATAGAGAGGAAGGTATCGAAGATTACACCCAAACTCTTAACGGACGGTGCTGGCACTAATTGCACCCCCACAAGAGATGGGAGTTGCCCCCTCAATCCCATATCGCTCCGTCCCAGCCAGAGGACCTCTGTCTTCGAGGGATTTAACTTCAACCGGCTCCCACGTAACCATCCAGCCACAGCTTCCAAACATCTGGTCAGTGTATCTGGGGCCGAGTCAGGATGGCTGTCCATCAACAGATAGAGTTGGGTGTCATCGGCATACTGATGGCAACCCAGCCCAAATCTCCGGACAAGCTGCGCGAGGGGGCGCATAAAGATATATATATAAAAGAGAATGAAAGAAGGAACTCAGGGAGGTGCCAGGGGGAGGTGGGACTGAAGAGTCGGGAAGGACTATTGCTGCCTAGTGATCAAGATCCCAGATTCAATCATTGATCTGGGTCTTTCTTTTCAACTTTAATTTACACACATTAATTCATAACATAGCCAAGTGTAATTGCAGATGCCAATTAAAATAAAATTCAAGCAGAAAAGGATATCTAAAGTTCAACACATAGGAACACAGATCCATGCCACTTTCAATTTGTTTGTTTAGACATTTCTCTCCCAACGTTCCCCAAAGAACTCAAGGCGATGTACATCATTTTCTCCCATGATCCCATGTCTCTCAGGTCTTAGACCAATACCACGCTGGTGCCGTTGCCCTTAGTTCCTTAGTCACCACTACCTAAAAGGCCCTCTGCCTGCTTCCCTGTTACCTCGCCTCTCCCAATGAAGGAACTGCCAGAAGGTCCTTGGGGCTGGACCTCCGTGTCGGGGCTGAATGATGAGGGTAGAGATGCTTCTTCAGGTATATTTCCACAATGGGATTATTGACTGGTTTGGAAGACTCCAGGGAGAAGAAAGAAAACAGCAGTGGAAAGGAGAAACAATGTTAGGAAACTAGGTTGGGGCAGGGGGCACTGAAATGGACTGAGGAAAGGGTGCCTTTTGTTGGAAAACAAGCCTCTTAGGGAGAGGCTGGCAACTCTCCCAGACTCCCGGCTTGCTTACCGGTGATCTGCCCTGGCTGCAATCCCTGCAAGTCCAGGATAGATCTCAATAGAGGACATTTCCCAGCGTGGAAAATGCACACCCCCTCCCTCCTTGCTTCCCTAGCAGGGAAAGGAGATAGTCAGAAATCCTTTTACATCTCTTTATTTCTGAATTTGCAGCACTACAGAAAACATGTCCGATCAGTTCAGACTTCAGCAAGCAAGTGACAAAGACTTCCCACACATACACAACAGGAAGGTCTCATATTACACTCAGAACACAAACTCTTGAAGCCTTTGAACGTCCAGGAAGATTCTTTCCCACAGCTAGCCACATCATGTGATGATTTCAAGCTACCAGTTTACAGCTGCGTTGCCTTCATATCGTAACACCTTTGGGGGGGCAGGGAGGTAGTGTCGGTGGCTACCTTGAGTGGGCTCAGCTCATCCTCATGCTGCTTATAATTTCCTCCCCCTCTCCCTTTGTCTTCAACCCACTCAGAATATACCAGGGCTTGTGGGAATTGCAGTTTATGGATGATGGGAAGTGTAGTCCAACAACAATCGGAGGGTCACAGGTCTGCTATGCCTGATCTCAAGACAAGATTGCTTATCCATCAACAGCCCTGATTCAACTGGACATCCCGGAATTACAGAAGCTAAGCCAGTTTCTGATTGTATGTCCCGTTTTTTATGCTGAGCTCCTTCGCCAGTCAGCTGGTTCTTGTGAGAGCTCAGCACCCAAAGACAAATGTCTTTGGGGAAAATAAGGCAGCTGCGCTTTACTCCATGGAAGCAGAGGAGGAGGGGAGCTGCTGGTGATGCAGGTCAGGCTGTGTCCCCCCCCCCCCCGGACCCATTAGCCATGCTTCCTCTGCCCAATGCTGCCCCCACTGGAGGAGGAGGAGACAACAACAACAGGGGGCTGAAGAGGGGAAGCCCCAGCTCATTTACCCGGGAGTATGGCACTGAAAGACGCAAGTCCCAAGTTTAATTGGCAGAATGTAGGAGGGTCAGAGATTTTGTTATCTAACAATCCATCCATGTTCCCTGTGCTAATGTTTGGTTGTCTGCCCGAAATTCCAGTAAAATGGGCAAGCCTCTGCTGTGTCTTAGCTTAGAAACACTGAACAGAACAGAAACCTGGATTCCAGAAACAGCTGAACTAGCTGTTTGCCAAATTTACTTCCGGATCTTTTGTTATGGCTGCTGGTGCACAGAGACATCGGAGGACAGCCAATGCTAGCCCTGCTCAAGGTATACTATAAATTGGGCAAAGTCTGTTTCGCTTCATATAAGTAACAGTGACTTTATTTATTTAGCTAAGAACTATCAGTTCCATATTTGCAGAGAGTCAATTAGATATTTAGGTATAATCATACCAATGTATATCACCGAATTAGTAGCATGTAATTTAACCAAAGTAATCAATGAGTTTTCTTTATATATTAATAGATGGGAGTCATTTAACCTGCCCTTGTGCAGAAGGGTTAATACTCTTAAACGAACATTATTCCCAGAATAATCTATAGTGCGAGTAGAATTCCAGTTCATATATGTAGTAAATATTCCCAGAAAAGGAATTCCTTAATTAGGAAATTAAGGGGTTATGCAACTCCAAGAATATCCTTACTAAAAATGTAATTATCAATTTGACCAGAAGAGCAGAGGAGGGCTGTCCAATGGTCAAGGCTCTGGAGACCGAACCTTATGTGGAAGATGGCTGAAGGAGCTAGGTATGTTGAGCCTGCCAATGAGGAGACTGAGAGGCGATATGATAGCCATCTCAAGGGCTGCCACATGGAAGAGGGAGCAAGCTTGTTTTCTCCTGCCTTGGAGGGTAGGACTCTAACCAATCAGTTCAAGATACAAGAAAAGGGATTCTGACTAGATATATGGGGGGGGGGGGATTAATGAAAGTAAGATCTGTTCAACAGTGGAACGGTCTCCCTCAGGAGGTTGTGGACGCTCCTTCCTTGGAGGTTATTAAGCAGAGGTTGGGTGGCCATCTGTCAGGGGTGCTTTAGTTGAGATTCCTGCATTCCAGGGGGCTGGAGTAGATGATCCTCAGGGTCCCTTGCAATTCTCTGATTCTATAATTCTATCACTATATAAAGAAACCTCATTAGGTCATAGAATCATAGAGTTGGAAGAGACCACAAGGGCCATTGAGTCCAACTCCCTGCCAAGCAGGAAACACCATCAGAGCACTGATGAATACCTGTGAATGCTGCTGAATGAAGCCTTGCCTTTATACCTGCCTCTGCACATACACAGATTCCTTAGAGGAAGGAGATGAGTCACGCTTCAGGCATTAAGCCTAGGACTGTTTCTAAGCCACCCAGTGCTGCTGACATGAATCATAGAATCATAGAGTTGGAAGAGACCACAAGGGCCATCGAGTCCAACCCCCTGCCAAGCAGGAAACACCATCAGAGCACTCCTGACATATGGTTGTCAAGCCTCTGCTTAAAGACCTCCAAAGAAGGAGAATCCACCACACTCCTTGGCAGCAAATTCCACTGTCGAACAGCTCTTACTGTCAGGAAGTTCTTCCTAATGTTTAGGTGGAGGTACTTTGTTTATATTACATACTGCTAATTGGGTAATATCCTTTGGTATGATTATACCTAAATATCTAATTGATTCTCTGCAAATATGGAACTGATAATTCTTAGCTGAATCAATAAAGGCACCTTTACTTCCAGGAAGTAACTCTGACTTTGCCCAATTTATAGAATATGAAGAAGTTTGACCAAAATGATCTACCATCTGCATCAATCTTGGAAAAGAAGTAATGGGGAAAAGGAAATGAAATTTACTGCTCCTTATACACTTATAGAAAATCATTTTAAAATGAGGTACAGGTCTTATTGAATGCCAAATAAACTGGGCAAGATGTATAAAAATGTGTGAAGTAAATGTTGGAAATGTAAGCAAATAGATGGCTCATTCTTCTATATGTGGTGGACATGCAAAAAAGCTAAAGGTTTTGGGAAAACAATATATAATGAAATGAAGAAAATGTAGAAATGGGCTATTCCCCAAAAGCCTGAAACTATTTATGTACAGTAGCTAGAATATCATATGCACAGAAATTAAGAGATCACAGTGATGAATGGAAGAATGGAGGCCTTTTGTGGACTTAAAAAAGAAATTGTAGTCAGATGAAATTGTGGGCAGGATAAAAGCCGTGGAGGAAAAATAATAAAATAACTTTAGTACAGATTTTTTTTGTAATAGATAAAGATATAATGCAGTAGAAAATGTTTGAGTAGAAGCATTGAAGAAGTGGAGGAGGAGGAGTTTGGATTTCATACCCGCTCTATCACTACCCGAAGGTGTCTCAAAGCGGCTAACATTCTCCTTTCCCTTCCTCCCCCACAACAAACACTCTATGAGGTGAGTGGGGCTGAGAGATTTCAGAGAAGTGTGACTAGCCCAATGTCACCCAGCAGCTGCATGTGGAGGAGTGGGGAAGCGAACCCGGTTCACCAGATTACGAGTCCACTGCTCTTATCCACTACACTACACAGGGCTCTCTGTGGGGGTGGGAAGTCAATTTATGAAACAATGTGACTATTTGATAGGAATATCATTGTGAATATGTTTTGGGGAAAATAATAAAGAATTATACTACACATAAGAGAGAATGGTCTACACTGACACACAACAGTTCTTCAGGGTTTCTGGATGGGGAAATACCTGGGACTCAACCTGAGACCTTCTGCATTTTCAGCAGATGCTCCCTCCCTGTGCCCTCTTACCTGCAACAACGTGGAAGATGATGAAGACCAGAGTAAAGCTCAGGTAAAGGAACCTCATGGCTGCAGTTTCTTCTGAGATCTCTGCCAAAGGGAAGGCACTCTAAGGCAGAAGGAAGTGGAGTTTGGATGGAACAAGGAGGTTCTCTTTACTTATAGTGTTGTCGTTCCAAAAAGATGCTGAAACACACATTTGTGCATCTGAGTGGGAAGTGCTGCAAGCAGGTATTTCCTGCAATTGTCAGCATTTGAACCATCCAGGCCTCTTTTTTCTTAACTCATCATCGGCAATTTGTTCATCTTGGAGAACTTCCTAGGATTTACCTGAAGAACATCCTTTCTCAAACAATCACAACGTGTGCTGTACTTCGGGTGCGGTTTTCCCCATTCCATATCAATTAACAGATTTCCCGTCATCTCATAGAATCAGCTGCCACGTTCACGGCGCCTGGATGGAAAGGAAGCAGAATGTTGTTTAGGAGATTTGCAATTTAGCGCAATTGCAATACAGTGGTACTTTGGTTCTCATACTCAGTTTGTTCCAGACGTCCATTCCAAAACCAAAGCATTCGAAAACCAAGGAGCACATTCCCATAGAAAGTAATGCAAGTAATGGAAGTAATGGTTTAATCCATTCCAAACTTCTAAAAACAAGCCCTAAAACAGCAATTTAACGTGAATTTTACTATCTAACGAGACCATTGATCCATAAAATGAAAGCAATAAACACTGTACTGCTGTCACACAATCAATAGCTGAACTGGGTTACACACAGTCACAAAAACAAAACAAAAAGAGCCGCAAAAACAAAGACACAAAATAAATATCAAAAACAGACAGACCTCAGCGTAACACTCAAAACAGAAGTGCAGCACTCAAATCGGAAGCATAACCATTAAAACAGAAGTGTTGGACTCAAAACGGAAGTGTTGCAGTCAAAACGGAAGTATAACACTCAAAACGGAGCACCTTTGGCTTCTGAAAAAGGTTCACCATCCGGAACACTTACTTCCAGGTTTGCATCGTTTGGGTTCCAAGTTGTTTCAGTACAAAGGTATTTTGGAACCAAAGTACCACTGTACCTACAAAGAAAGAAACTTTTCCATTTTCTTTCCTTCTGGTCTGCAGTTTTGGATTCATTTTTGCTTAATATGCTTGTTTCTGTGATGCTTGCATTTTTATGTGCTCCTCCCCTATTTTATGACCCCCCAAAAAAACACACACCATACAAATTAGTGGTTTTGTTCCATCATTCATAATAAAGAAACACAAACAAGAACAACAGATGTAAAATAAAATTAAAAATGCAGAAATGAGAAAGAAGCCCAAGTATCTACAGTGGTACCTGGGGTCACATACACTTCAGGTTACATACGCTTCAGGTTATAGACTCCGCTAACCCAGAAATAGTACCTTGAGTTAAGATCTTACTTTCATTAATTTTCCCCCATATATCTAGTTAGAATCCCTTTTCTTGTATCTTGAACCGATTGGTTAGAGTCCTACCCTCCAAGGCAGGAGAAAACAAGCTTGCTCCCTCTTCCATGTGACAGCCCTTGAGATGGCTATCATATCTCCTCTCAGTCTCCTCATTTGCAGGCTCAACATACCCAACTCCTTCAGCTGTCTTCCAAATAATAATAATAATAATAATAATTTTTATTTATACCCCGCCCTCCCCAGCCAAGGCCGGGCTCAGGGCGGCTAACAAGCAATAATAAAAACAAGTTGAATGAATGCAACTTAAAAACAAAATTAAAATACAACATTAAAATAATGGAACATTAAGATATTAAAATGTAGCCTCATCACAGGAGGAGAAAGGAAAAGAAAAAAGAAAGAGGGGGAGGGAATCAAACTGGCTCCGAGCCAAAGGCCAGGCGGAACAACTCTGTCTTACAGGCCCTGCAGAAAGAAAACAGATCCTGCAGGGCCCTGGTCTCATGAGGCGGAGTGTTCCATGAGGCCGGAGCCAGAGTTGAAAAGGCCCTGGCTCTGGTTGAAGCTAATCTAACTTCCTTAGGGCCCGGGACCACTAGGGTGTTGCTATTTATGGACCTTGAGGCTCTCCGTGGGGCATACCAGGAGAGGCGGTGCCGTAGGTACGAGGGTCCTAGGCTGTGAAGTGCTTTAAAGGTCAAAACCAGCACCTTAAATCTGACCCTGTACTCCACCAGGAGCCAGTGCTGCTGGAAAAGCACTGTGTGAATATGCTCTCATGGCAGAGACCCCATGAGGAGCCTCACTGCAGCATTCTGCACCCGCTGGAGTGTCTGGGACAGCTTCAAGGGCAACCCCGTGTAGAGCGAATTACAGTAGTCAAGCCTGGAGGTGACCGTTGCATGGATCACTGCAGCCAGGGTGGGGCGGGAAAGGTAAGGCACCAACTGCTTGATGCGGCGAAGGTGGAAAAATGTCGCCTTGGCTGTTGCTGTAACCTGCGCCTCCATGGAAAGGGAGGCGTCACGGATTACACCCAAACTCTTAACAGAAGGCAATGGCACTAATTGGGCCTCCGCAAGAGAAGGGAGTTGGTCCCTCATCCCCATGCCACCTCGACCCAGCCATAGGACCTCTGTCTTCAAAGCATTTAGTTTCAATGAGCTCCCACGAAACCATCCAGCCACAGTTTCCAAACATCTGGTCAGTGTGTTTGGGGCCAAGTCGGTGTGGCCATCCATCAGCAGATAGAGCTGAGTGTCATCAGCATATTGGTGACAGCCCAGCCCAAAGTTCCAGACAATCTGGGCAAGGGGGCGCCTAAAGATGTTAAAAAGCATCGGGGAGAGGATTGCGCCCTGCGGCACTCCACACACCAAGGAGTGGCATGACTACATTTCCCTCCCTAGTGCCACCCTCTGTCCCCAACCAGAGTTAAAAGAGCACAGCCATTTACGGGCTATGCCCTGTATCCCCACGTTGGTGACGCGGTGGTCCAGAAGATCATGATCAACCATGTCAAAGGCTGCTGGCAAATCTAAAAGGATCAGCAGTCCTGACCCGCCTCGATCCAGTTGTCTACGGAGATCATCTGTTAGGGCAACCAGAGCTGTCTTGGTCCCAAAACCAGGATGGAAACCGGACTGAAATGGATCTAAAGCCGATGTTTCCTCCAGAAACCTACCAAGCTGTTCAGCAACCGCTCTCCCAATTACCCTACCCAGATATGGAAGGTTTGAAACTGGGCAGTAATTGGATAGGTCTAAAGGATCTAGTGAAGTTTTCTTTAAGAGCGGACACACCACTGCTTCCTTCTGTTCCCCTGGGAATGTCCCCGTGGCAAGGGATAAATTGATAATTTCAACCGGGGGGACCGCGAGACATCTAGACGCGCCCTAATCAGCCAAGATGGGCACGGATCAAGGAAGCAGGTGGTGGGCCTACCAACTTGGAGGAATCTATCCACATCAGCAGGAAGTATACGATCGAAATGGTCCAACACTGGACCTGAAGTCAGTCAAGGGGCCTCCAGTTCAGTCACTGTATCTATATTGGCAGCGAGGTCACAGCGGAGCAACAGGACTTTCTCTGCAAAAAAGCTCGCGAATGCCTCACAGCTGTGGGTCGAATTTGTGCTTAAATTTGATTGTCCTCCTAAGGACGTTATGGACCCAATTATTCTAAAAAGTTGTGCCGGGTGAGAGCTAGCGGATGCAATGGAAGCTGCAAAGTAAGATTTCTTAGCAGCTTTCATAGCCATCTCCTAGGCTTTCATAAGCGTCCTATAAGGTGATCTTAAAGCTCTGTCACGAGTCCATCGCCATGCTCGCTCTAGCCGGATTAGATCCCACTTCATTTTCCGGAGCTGCTCAGTAAACCAAGTGGCCTGGTTTCGACAGGGTCGCAGAGGGCGCTTAGGTGTGATCTCATCGATGGCTGCCAAGAGCCAGTTATTCCAGTCCTCAACAAGGTCATCTAATGAGTCACCAGGAGCGACTTTTGGTCTCCAGAGCCTTGATCATCTGACAGCCCTCCTCTGTCCCTCTGGTCAATATCCTTTTTGAATGCCAAATCCTCATTTTTTAATTCATAATTACATTTTTAGTAAGTTACAGATAGGTAGCCGTGTTGGTCTGCCATAGTCAAAACAAAAAAAATTCCTTCCAGTAGCACCTTAAAGACCAACTAAGTTAGTTCTTGGTATGAGCTTTCGTGTGCATGCACACTTCTTCAGTTACACTGAAACAGAAGTTTCCAGACCCTTCTATATAGTGAGAAGGTGGGGAGGGGTATTACTCAGAAGTGGGTGATTGGGTGATTGGCAGATAGCTGTGATGAGCCTGTTGACGACTCTTAACGACTGCAATAGGTCTTACAGGAAAAAGCCAGGGGTGAGAAGGTGAAAAATGGCTTTGTCATGTATAATGAGATAAGAATCCAAGGTCTTTGTTCAGACCAGGTCTCTCCATGGTTTTAAGTTTGGTAATAAGTTGCAATTCAGCAGCTTCTCTTTCCAGTCTATTTCTGAAATTCCTTTGTAGTAAAACAGCTACTTTGAGATCTTGTATAGAATGTCCTGGGAGATTGAAGTGTTCTCCTACTGGTTTCTCTGTCTTGTGATTCCTGATGTCTGATTTATGTCCGTTTATTCTTTGGCATAAGGTCTGGCCTGTTTGTCCAATATAGAGAGCTGAAGGACACTTTTGGCATTTGATGGCATACACAATGTTAGACGATGAGCAATTAAATAGTCCCGAGATGGTATGTGTGATGTTGTTGGGGCCAATAATGGTGTTGTCATCGATTACTTTGTTTAAATTACATGCTACTAATTCGGTAATATCCATTGGTATGATTATACCTAAATATCTAATTGACTCTCTGCAAATATGGAACTGATAGTTCTTAGCTGAATAAATAAAGTCACTGTTACAGATAGGTAGCCGTGTTGGTCTGCCATAGTCAAAACAAAAAAATTCCTTCCAGTAGCACCTTAAAGACCAACTAAGTCAGTTCTTGGTATGAGCTTTCGTGTGCATGCACACTTCTTCAGATACTTCTTCGAAGAAGTGTGCATGCACACGAAAGCTCATACCAAGAACTGACTTAGTTGGTCTTTAAGGTGCTACTGGAAGGATTTTTTTTGTTTTAAATAAAGTCACTGTTACTTATATGAAGCAATACCGACTTTGCCCAATTTATAGAATATATTGAGCAGGGCTAGCATTGGCTGTCCTCCGATATCTCTGTGCACCAGCAGCCATAACAGAAGATCCGGAAGAAAATTTGGCAAACGGTTAGCTCAGTTGTTTCTGGAATCCAGGTTTCTGTTCTGTTCAGTGTTTCTAAGCTATGACACAGTGGAGGCTTGCCCATTTTACTGGAATTTCAGGCAGACAACCAAACATGAGCACAGGGAACATGGATGGATTGTTAGATAACAAAATCTCAGACCCTCCAACATTCTGCCAATTAAACTTGGGACGTGCGTCTTTCAGTGCCATACTCCCGGGCAAATGAGCTCAGGCTTCCCCTCTCCAACTCACTGTCATTGTCTCCTCCTCCTCCAGTGGGGGCAGTATCAGGCAGAGGAAGCATGGCTAATGGGTCCGGGGGGGGCAGCCTGACCTGCCTCACCATCAGCTTGTTACGAAAAAGGAGCAATGCAGCGAGCAGCAGGTGGCTGGAAAGCCAAACAGGATGTTGATGTTTGTGGCTGTACCATGGAAAAGGGGGCAGTCCATTCACTGTACTGAGCACCGGATGTTAGCTCAGTGTGTCATCCGACCTGTACTGGAAGTACATGGGTGGAGTCTTAATCTCTCTCTTTGTTGGTGTTTAGAGAGTGCAGACATGTTTTCTCTGTACTGCTGCAAAGACAGAAATAAAGGTATGTAAATATATTTCTGTCTGTCTCTTTCCCCTCCCCAAAAGATACTCTTTCCTCAATCCATTTCAGAGCCCCCTGCCCCAACCTAACATTTTTCCTAACATTTTCCTCCTTTCCACTGCTGACTTTGATGATTTTGTACAGTCTTAATAAAGTAGTAGTAATAATAATAATAATAATAATAATAATAATAATAATAATAATAATAATTTATTTGTACCCCGCCCATCTGTCTGGGTTTCCCCAGCCACTCTGGGTGGCTTCCAACAAAGATGAAAGATACACTAAAATGTCACATATTAAAAACTTCCCTGAACAGGGCTCCCTTCAGATGTCTTCTGAATGTCAGGTAGATGTTTATCGCTTTGACATCTGATGGGAGGGCGTTCCACAGGGCGGGCGCCACTACCGAGAAGGCCCTCTGCCTGGTTCCCTGTAACTTGCCCTCTTGCAGTGAGGGAACCGCCAGAAGGCCCTCGGAGCTGGACCTCAGTGTCCGGGCAGAACGATGGGGGAGGAGACGTTCCTTCAGATATACTGGACAGAGGTCGTAGCAGTTAGACTACGGACTGTCCTCTTTCTTCTGTGTTGGATTGCCAGAAGATTGCTAGCGTGCTCCTCTCAGGAAGGAGGGGTCGCTTATCAATGGTTTCTCTGGACTGAGGGGGATTCCAGCCAGAGAGTGACCTCCAGAGAAAGGCCCCGGGTGCCTGGGATGCTGGCACTGCTCCCGGGCTGGCGTTTTTCCAATAACCTTCTGGCGGTTCCTTCATTGGAAGAGGCCAGGTTACAGGGAAGCAGACAGAGGGCCTCTTAGGTAGTGGTGACTAAGGAACTAAGGGCAACGTCACCAGCGCGGTATTGGTCTAAGACCTGGGAGACATGGGCTCATGGGAGAAAACAATGTACATCGCCTTGAGTTCCTTGGGGAAAGTTGGGAGAGAAATGTCTAAACATACAAATTGAAAGTGGCATGGGTATGTGTTCCTATGTCCCACTAAGAGTACACCCATAGAAATCAATAAACCTGATGTGTATTCAGCAGGATTAAATACCACTCCCAGTGACCTATGGGCACCCACAAGGCAGTGGCTCCTTAATAATCAGCTCCAGTTAGGTCATGGCTCCAGTCTGGGTTGAGTTCAGCCTATCCCACCCAGGTTCACATAAACAACTGGGCAGCGAAACCCAAGCTCTGCCTGCATGCATGAAAAGCATTGGCTGCAGTTATCTCCTCCTGGGACTCGGGGATGAGAATTTCAGTGAAGAGGGATCTTGGGCAGATATGATGCACTTCCACCGGAGGAGAGTCATATTTAGTGATAAATGCATTTTTTAAAAATGAAAAAAATACAATTTTAGATTTGCAGGTTAATATGTGTTTAATTAGATGATCATCTGAACTGCTTTCACAAATGGATTGATCAGGCCCACTTCCACAAGCAAAGATCCGGAAGAATCAGCGTAGCAATCAGGCTTTCATACCTATGGATGTAGGCTGCTCACTGATGTCACTCAAGGGCACAGCACTGTGCATTGAAGCCACAGTAAGCAGGAAGAGTTAGACCAGATGGGCAGCGTTTGGTGAGTTCCTCCTGGCAGAGCCCCCCTTTTCCTCTTGCGTTGATTATTGTCCTGAATAAAAGAAAGAAGGAAATCTGTAATTGATGGCACTTTCATGAGCCTGGAGTCGGATTGCTCACCTTCAGGAGATGAGGGAGCATCATAGAATTGTAGTGTTGGAAGGACTCAATGGAACATTTAAGCCCACCCTGCAATGCAGGACTCTGTAGCAGAAGGGAAGAGGACATGCAGGCCCAGCCGCAGAAGAGTTCTCAGTGGAATTTGCAAGATCAATGCTGACATCTCCTGGCCCATCCTGGATGTCAGGATGGGCCACTGGCAGCCACTGACTTTGAGGATTCCATCACAGGCTAGCATAGATCTATTAAATTATTTCTCATCTCCAGCCTCAGATTGCAGTTGCTTCTCAATTTCTCCAGTATTTCTAAGAGGCAGTATGAACTATCACCATTGTGTGTATCTGAAGAAGTGTGCATGCACACGAAAGCTCATACCAATAACAAACTTACTTGGTCTCTAAGGTGCTACTGGAAGGAATTTTTTCGTTTTGTTTTGACTACGGCAGACCAACACAGCTACCTACCCGTAACTATCACCATTGTTGGCATTCAAGAATTCCCCTTCTGGTTCAGGTCCTTAGGGACCATGAGGTTTCTAGCTCCGGTTCTAATGCTGGATATTGTGATGTATTTTGATACTTCAGCTGAGGTCTGGTGAGTGCAGAATGAAGTGGGACTCTTTGTTGCCAAATCACATATGCATTCTTTCAGCACCAGCAGACGGCTGGCTCATCCTCATTTACTGAGGGTTCTCTTAAGATTTTGGAAAGTTAGATAAGAGCCACCAGTTTTTACTGCCCATGGGAAGTGCAGCCTGCACAGTTTGCACCCATACGAACATCTGTGCTATCAAAATTCCCTTTGCACAGAGGAAAAGCTTGAGGCTCTAAAGCTTAAAAGAAGATGCAGAACCTAGAAGTGCTGCATCAGCACTGAATCCAAATTTAGACATCTAAAAATAGGGTTAATATGTCCTGATTTATAAAGTGATTGACCACTATTCCCTTTAGCACAAACAAAGCCCTGCTTCTGCTTCCTCCAGTGAAGATGTAGAGTGTAGATCAGGAAATTGGGATTAAAAATGAGCAAAAATTCACACGTGAGTGGGACCAACTCATGGGTATCACTTACTCCTGCAGCAGCGTTCATTAGGACCACAGGGGATGTTTGTAATCTCTCCAAAGGTACATTTCTTAGTGAATGGGGCCTGGCAAAATCCTCCCGAGAATGTACAAAATGGAATTTCAGCTGTGCAAAAGAGAGGGAATTAAATTGTCATTATTTGGAAGGACTTCTTGTGCAAAACATAAACATTCATTTGACTGATGTTTTGTTTTGAGCATTGGAATAGCACTTCCAAGTATGAGAGCCTGAGGTCCTGGACCAGGAAATGGGAGACCAGCCTTCGAATCCAGCCTCATCATGAGGCTCACAGTGTCTCCTTGGGCCTCTCCGGGTTGTTGTGAGGATTAAATTAGGAAGGCACCTTGAGCTCCATGGAGAAAAGGGTGGGATATAAATGCAATGAGTAAATAAATATTCAAAGCCTTCTGTACCAGCAAGTCAGTATTATTATGTCCCATAATTCCGATGGGGAGATCGAGGCTGAGAGTGAAAGCCTGGTTTACCCGAGGCCAGCTGGTGAGCTCATGGTGGAGTTTTACAGATTTGGATTGTCAGGCATGGGAAGTCCTAATTTGACTGACATCATCAATTTTACATAGAATGGTTGATTTGGGGGGAGGTCTTCTTTATATATGGGGTTGCGGGTGGTGCTGAGGGGTAAACCACTGAGCCTCTTGGGCTTGCCGATCGGAAGGTCGCGGTTCGAATCCCCATGATGGGGTGAGCTCCCTTTGCTCGGTCCCAGCTTCTGCCAACCTAGCAGTTCAAAAGCATGTCAAAGTGCAAGTTGATAAATAGGTACTACTACTGCAGCAGAAAGGTAAACAGCGTTTCTGTGCGCTACTCTGGTTTTGCCAGAATGGCAAATCCATTTAGTCATGCTGGCCACATGACCTGGAAAAATTGTCTGCAGACAGACGAGGGCTCCCTCGGTCAGTAAAGCTAGCTGAGCACCCAACCCCAGAGTTGTTTGCGACTAGACTTAACTGCCAGGGGTCCTTTACCTTTACCCTTTTATATATATTTCTTTACTACATATTTATCTCTTTTGCAAAAACAAAACAACTCAGTGGATATCTCTTACCCCTGCAGCAGATTCCGTTGCTGCCACAGGAGACCCCCTTAATTTCTCCATTGGCACATTTTGCAGTTGCTGAATAATGGCAAGTTCCTCCTGCTAGTTCACATATAAATTGCTCTGTGTAAAAGAGAAGGGAAATAAATTCGTTTCAAGGGGGCAAAGGGGTTGCCAACTACTTTTTTTCCAAACTAGAACCCTGCGTATTTAATGGGATGACCAACTTTTACAGGCTTCTGCTGCCTCTCAACCTGCTAACTACTTTTTCATTGGCCAACATTAGCAAGGGTCATATCGGTCCTCCTTCTCTGCAAACACTCCAGCTGATTCCTGAACCTTGTAAGGGTGCTGGCATTCAGCTGCACCCAGCCACTTGGGTGGTGTATAAATCATAACATTATGATGATGATTATTGCTCCTGGGATCTTTTCAGCATGGCTGCCAAACCTAAATTTTACAGGTTGCTAATGGAAGGTGAGGGGGGGAAGCAAATAATGCACCCACAGACCCACATAACCGGCCAGTAAGTCATCCATCAATCCATTCTACTGAAGGTTCCCCCTTTGCTTTCAACATCTGCCAATCAGAATTACTGATGTTCTGAGCTTCAGAAATACCTTGCCATTTGCGCCCTCTCTGAGAATGGTTTTTTCTGTAATCTTCCCAGTAGTGTTGCCAATGTGTTTTGCTCAGCTCACACCCAAATGTGCTGGCTATAGTCATTCTCAGCTACCAGCCAGGTGAGGAGGGGGTAAGGCCCACCCATTTGGCCAGGGGAAACAATCTCTTCATTGGGTATACTGATGGGGTCCTGAGGTGGCAACTGTGGGCATTCTTTAACAAAGAAAGTTGCTGGGCTACGTCCACAATGGAATCCTTCATCAGATTTTTACTCTTCATAGATCCAGGACCTCTGGAATTAGAAAGGACTTGGGGATCATGCACACTAAATCTTCTAAACTCTCAGCAATATAAATGACCACCATGGAACCTGCCTTGTGGCTCAGTCTGTATCCTGAACATTTCTGCTTTTGCAAAAGCCATGTATTCAATTGCAATATTAAATATATTGTTAAATACTTTCGTCCTCCTCCACCCCTTTTTAAGCAGCCAGATAGGATAGGGAGCAGCCAATTCATACTGTTGTTCCACCTACAGCAGTTTCTCAGGGTCTCCGGCAGGGGAAATACCTGGGACTGAACCTGAGACCTTCTGCATTTCCAGCAGATGCTCCCTTCCTGTGCCCTCTTACCTGCAACAACGTGGAAGAGGATGAAGACCAGAGTAAAGCTCAGGTAGAGGAACCTCATGGCAGCAGTTTCCTGTGAGATCTCTGCCAAAGGGAAGGCACTCTAAGGCAGAAGGAAGTGGAGTTTGGATGGAACAAGGAGGTTCTCTCTACTTATAGTGTTGCAGTACCAAATTCGGTAACTGTCAGCATAGCATCTGAACCCTCCAGGCCCCTTTCTCTTAAATCATCCTATGCTGTTTATTTATCTTGCACATCATCCTATGATTTACCCACACAATCACCTTTCTCATATATTGACAATCTGTCCTGTGCTCCAGGCTACAAACAAGTATTTCGTGCAACTCTCAGCATCCAAACTCTTCTCTCTTAATGCATCCTATGCAATTTATTCATCTTGGAGAACTTCCTAATATTTACCTGCAGAACAGCCTTTCTCCTGCTGTTTTCTTTCCATATCAGTTAACAGTTTTCCTGTCATCTCACAAAAGCTGTTGCCAGCTTCACGGAGCCTGGATAGAAAGGAAGTGGAATTTTGGGTAAGAGCTCGGCTGTAATGCAGTTTGATGCAACCTCTTTGGGTTGGACTGTTCAGTTTGACTGCAGTTGCCATACCTACCAAGAAATAAACTTTTCAGTGTGCTTTTCTCCTGGTCTGTACCTTTTTGGTTGCAGTTTGCTTAACATGCTTGCTATTGTGATGCATATAGTTTTATGTACATTGCCCCCATTATATGCTTCCCCCCATACCCACATAAATTAATTACTTTATCCCATCATTCATAAGTTATAAGCGCAAACAAGAACAACACCCAGAAGATGAGAGGAGAAACCTGTTAGTAGAAACATTGTTTAAATTCTTTTGATCAGTTGTACTCTGCTTTTCCACACGCTAGCAATGTTATGCTTAAATTTCTGCAAGGAAGGCTCAAGCAGTATGTGGACCAAGAACTCCCAGAAGTGCAAGCTAGATTTAGAAGAGGCAGAGTAACCAGAGACCAAATTGCAAACATGCACTGGATTATGGAGAAAGCTAGAGAGTTCCAAAAAGACATCTACTTCTGCTTCATTGACTATGCAAAAGCCTTTGACTGTGTCGACCACAGCAAACTATGGCAAGTTCTTAAAGAAATGGGAGTGCCTGATCACCTCATCTGTCTCCTGAGAAACCTCTATGTGGGACAAGAAGCTACAGTTAGAACTGGATATGGAAAAACTGATTAGTTCAAAATTGGGAAAGGAGCACGACAAGGCTGTATATTGTCTCCCTGCTTATTTAACTTATATGCAGAAGGCTGGGCTAGATGAATCCATAGCCAGAATTAAGATTGTCAGAAGAAATATCAACAACCTCAGATATGCAGATGACACAACCTTGATGGCAGAAAGTGAGGAGGAATTAAATAACCTTTTATTTAGGGTGAAAGAGGAGAGCGCAAAATATGGTCTGAAGCTCAACATCAAAAAAACGAAGATCATGGCCACTAGTCCCATCACCTCCTGGCAAATAGAAGGGGAAGAAATGGAGGCAGTGAGAGCTTTTACTTTCTTGGGCTCCATGATCACTGCAGATGGTGACAGCAGTCACAGAATTAAAAGACACCTTCTTCTTGGGAGAAAAGCAACAACAAACCTAAACAGCATCTTAAAAAGTAGAGACATCACCTTGACAACAAATGTCCGTATAGTAAAAGCTATGGTTTTCCCAGTAGTGATGTATGGAAGTGAAAGCTGGACCATAAAGAAGGCCGATCGCTGAAGAATTGATGCTTTTGAATTCTGGTGCTGGAGGAGACTCTTGAGAGTCCCATGGGCTGCAAGAAGATCAAACCTCTCCATTCTTAAGGAAATCAGCCCGGAGTGCTCACTGGAAGGACGGATCCTGAAGCTGAGGCTCCAGTACTTTGGCCACCTCATGGGAAGAGAAGATTCCCTGGAAAAGACCCTGATGTTGGGACAGATTGAGGGTACAAGGAGAAGGGGACGACAGAGGACGAGATGGTTGGATAGTGTTCTCAAAGCTACCAGCATGAGTTTGACCAAACTGCGGGAGGCAGTGGAAGACAGAAGTGCCTGGCGTGCTCTGGTCCATGGGGTCACAAAGAGTCGGACACGACTAAACGACTAAACAACAACAACAACTCTGCTTTTCAGTCAAAAGGCCCCCAGAGTAGTTTACATACAATTTAAAAACCAAAACAAAACATGGCACACAAGCGGAAAAGGACAGGAAAGGAAGATGAAAATGAAAACCAGATCTCCTTACCAATTCCTAGACAAGAAGCATTTTGCTTAACATGCTTGTTTTTGTGTTGCATGTAGTTTTATATACATTTTATGACTCCATTCTCCCCCAAACAACCACATAAATTAATGACTTCATCCCATCGTCCCAAAGATATAAACAAGAACAACAATTCTATTTTAAAAAAACACTCCAAAAATGTGAGGAGAAACTGGTTAGTAGAAACATTGTTTAAATTTGTTTGATCAGTTGTACTCTGCTTTTCAGCCAAAAACGTCCAGAGTGGCTTATGTACAATGCCTGGAAGTACATCAAGTATATATGCTTCTAGTGTTAATTAAACTGTTGCAGTCGACATTATTCAAACCCCATTGCAAATCAGGTTTACTCTCAATATTTAATGACTTTCAGCTTTTTGCAATGTGCAAATCAAGCAAAAGCAATTGAAATAGCTCAACACAACAGATGCTTCAAATGGTTCCCCCACATTCAACTGAAAATGCCTGAGTTGCCTTTTGTTTCCCTCTTCCCTCCCTGTTCTTTCCTCCTTGTGCGCCATTTTTTAAAAAAGAGATTGCACATACGCCACTTGGTGAGCCTTTCCCCCCTGAAAAACAGGGTATAAATGAAAAAAACCATTTAATAATTTAATAATAAATAAGGTTTCTACTAACAGGTGTCTTGTCATATCTTCTGATTTTGTTGACTAACTAAGAGAATACAGTGGTACCTCGGGTTAAGTACTTAAATCGTTCCGGAGGTCCATTCTTAACCTGAAACTGTTCTTAACCTGAAGCACCACTTTAGCTAATGGGGCCTCCTGCTGCTGCCGCGCCGCAGGAGCACGATTTCTGTTCTCATCCTGAAGCAAAGTTCTTAACCTGAGGTACTATTTCTGGGTGAGCAGAGTCTGTAACCTGAAGCTTATGTAACCTGAAGCGTATGTAAACCCAGGTACCACTGTACTTACTTGGGCCCCTTTGTCATTTCTGTATTTTTATTTTACATCTGTTGTTCTTGTTTGTGTTTCTTTATTATGAATGATGGAACAAAACCACTAATTTGTATGGTGTGTGTGGTTTTTTGGGCGGTGCACAAATTAGTGGAGGAGCACATAAAATTACAAGCCTCACAGAAACAAGCATATTAAGCAAAAATGAATCCAAAACTGCAGACCAGAAGAAAAGCCAATGGAAAAGATTCTTTCTTTGTAGGTACAGTGGTAACTGAAATCTGTTAACTGATATGGAAAGAAAACAGCAGGAGAAAGGCTGTTCTGCAGGTAAATATTAGGAAGTTCTCCAAGATGAATAAATTGCATAGGATGAGTTAAGAGAGAAGAGTTTGGATGCTGAGAGTTGCATGAAATACCTGTTTGTAGCCTGGAGCACAGGACAGATTGTCAATATATGAGAAAGGTGATTGTATGGGTAAATCTTAGGATAATGTGCAAGATAAATAAATGGCCTAGGATGATTTAAGAGAAAGGGGCCTGGAGGGTTCAGATGCTATGCTGACAGTTACAGGATATGGTGCTGCAACACTATAAGTAGAGAGAACCTCCTTGTTCCATCCAAACTCCACTGCCTTCTGCCTTAGAGTGCCTTCCCTTTGGCAGAGATCTCACAGGAAACTGCAGCCATGAGGTTCCTCTACCTGAGCTTTGCTCTGGTCTTCATCCTCTTCCACGTTGTTGCAGGTAAGAGGGCACAGGAAGGGAGCATCAGCTGGAAATGCAGAAGGTCTCAGGTTCAGTCCCAGGTATTTCCCCTGCCGGAGACCCTGAGAAACTGCTGTAGGTGGAACAACAGTATGAATTGGCTGCTCCCTCTCCTATCTGGCTGCTTAAAAAGGGGTGGTGGAGGAGGAAAGTATTTAACAATATATTTATTATTGAAATGGAAATTGAATACATGGCTTTTGCAAAAGCAGAAATGTTGAGGATACTGACTGAGCCACAAGGCAGGTTCCATGGTGGTCATTTATATTGCTGTGAGTTTAGAAGAGTTAGTGTGCATGATCCCCAAGTCCTTTCTAATTCCAGAGGTCCTGGATCTAAGAAGAGTAAAAATCTGATGAAGGATTCCATTATGGACCTAACCCAGCAAGTTTCATAGCCAATGAAGAGATTGTTTCCCCTGGCCGAATGAGTGGGCCTTACCCCCTCCTCACCTGGCTGATAGCTGAGAAAGACTATAGCCAGAAAATTTGGGTGTGAGCTGAGCAAGACACATTGGCAACACTACTGGGGAGATTCCAGAAAATACCATTCTCAGAGAGGGCACAAATGGCAAGGTATTTCTGAAGCTCAGAACAGCTGTAATTCTGATTAGCAGATGTCAAAAGCAAAGGGGAACCTTCAGTAGAATGAAATGAAGGCTGACTCAGTGGCCAGTTATGTGGGTCTGCTCATTTTTCTCCCCTTCCATTAGCAACTGCAAGATTTAGGCTTGTCAGCAATGCTGAAAAGATCCCAGGAGCAGTAATAACCATCATCATAATTTTATGATTTATACGCCACCCAATTGGCTGGGTGCAGCTGAGTGTCTGCTCCCTTACAAGGTTCAGGAATCAGCTGGAGTTTTTTTAGCGAAGGAGGACTGATCTGACCCTTGCTGATTGTGAGGCAGCAGAAGCCTGTAAAACTTAGTCATCCCATTAAATACGCATGGTTCTAGACTGGGAAAAAGTGGTTGGAAACCCCTTTGCCCCCTCTAAAGAATTTATTTCCCTTCTCTTTTACACAGGGCAACTTTCTGTGAAATGTTTGGAGGATCTTGCCAATTCCCAGCAACTACAAACTGTATTTATGGGAAAATCCCATGGGGCTCCTGTGGCGACAATGGAATCTGCTGTAGTAGTAAGTGATATCCATTGAGTTGTTTTGTTTTGCAAAAGAGATAAAACTGCAGTAAATAAATATATATATAAGCAAGATGCCTCTCAAATCAACCGTTCTATGAAAAATTGATTATGTTGATCAGTCAAATCAGGACTTCCCATGTCTGACAATCCAAATCTGCAGAAGGACTCTAGGGAAGTAAGTCATATCCATTGAGTTGATGGTCCCACTTACTTGTGAGTGCTTTATATTCCTGATTTCCTGATCTATACTCTACATCTTCACTGGAGGAAGCAGGGCTTGCCATGAGACTCTGGCAAACAGAGCTTGCTGAACTCAGAGCCACATACCTCATCAATCAATGAGACAGTCCTCTGATACGCAGAGCCTCTGGGCCCATGAGCATTGTCAGAAGCGCCAGGGGGGGTGACACACATAGCCCCCAGATCTGAGCAACCTCTCCAGGCATCGTCTCTCCAGAATGCAGCATGGAACGGTCATAACTCATCAGTCCCGGTATGCAGCAGAGACACATACCCAAAGATATGTCCACACTCAAGCAGCAGAGTATAGCTGGAAGCTGAGGCTGTGAGGTGTGGCATCTAAGTAATTTATTAAGCAATATATACAGGACAAACCAATCATGCTGTCCTCTCACACCTTCTCCAAGAGAGAGAGAGCAAATACAAAAATACAATCCCACGGAAGAGACAGGTCTGGCATCCGTTCCCACACTTTCCAAGCATGGAATGTAAACACAGACATGTGATGTAACAATCACACATCCAGCAACAGGAGAGTGAAAATACTGACAGCAGAAGCCTGTAAAAGTAGGCCATCCCATTAAATATGCAGGGTTCTGGTTAGGGAAAAAAGTAGTTGGCAACCCCTTTGCCCAATTAATTTTTTTTTTTATTTCCCTTCTCTTTTACACATTGCAACTTGACTGTGACTTATATGACAGATATTGCCAATTCCCAGCATCTGTGGAATGTCCATATGGAATAATCCCATGGGGCTTCTGTAGCAGCAGTGACCCCTGCTGTATTCGTAAGTGATATCCATTGAGTTCTTTTGTTTTGCAAAAGAGATCAAAATGCAGTAAATATATATATAAAAAAACAAGATGCCTCTCAAATCAACCATTATATGAAAAATTGATTATGTTGATCAGTCAGATCAGGACTTCCCATGCCTGACAATCCAGATCTGTAAAACTCCACCATGAGCTCACCAGCTGGCCTCGGGTAAACCAGGCTTTCACTCTCAGCCTCGATCTCCCCATCAGTATCATGGGAAATAATAATACTGACTTGCTGTTACAGAAGGCTTTGGAAATTTATTTATGAATGACATATATATCCCACCTTTTTCTCCATGGAGCTCAAGATGGCTTCTAATTTAATCCTCACATCAGCCCTGCAAGGTAGACCAGGCTGAGAGTGAGTGACTGGCCGAAGGCCACCCAAGGAGCTTCCTGATGATTTGAAGGCTGGTCTCCCATTTCCCAGTCCAGGACCTCAGGCTCTCATACTTGAAAGTGCCATTCCAATGCTCAAAACAAAGTAGACATCAAATTAATGTTTCTTTTTGCACAGGAAGTCCTCTCAAATAATGACAATTTACTTCTCTATCTTTTGCACAGACAAACCTCTGGACTTTAGATCCTTCGAAGGACTCTGGGGAAGTAAGTCATATCCATTGAGTTGGTGTTCCCTCTTACTTGTGAATGCTTGCTCCTTTAAAATCCTGATTTCCTGATCTATACTCTATATCTTCACTTGAGGAAGCAGAAGCAGGGCTTTGCATGTGCTAAAGGAAATAGTTACCAATGAGTTTATGGATCAGAGTAGCTGATAATATACTCATATAATATTAACTCTATTTCTTTAAGTAAAAGGTTGGATTCAGTTTTGATGCAGCACTTCTAGGTTCTGCATCTTCTTTTAAGCATTAGAGCCTCAAGGTTTTCATCTGTCCACAGGGAATTTTAATACCGTGGATGTTCATATGTTCTTAACTGTTCTTAACCTGAAACTGTTCTTAACCTGAAGCACCACTTTAGCTAATGGGGCCTCCTGCTGCTGCCGTGCCGCCAGAGCATGATTTCTGTTCTTATCCTGAAGCAAAGTTATTAACCCGATGCAATATTTCCGGGTTAGCGGAGTCTGTAACCTGAAGCGTATGTAACCTGAAGCGTCTGTAACCCAAGGTACCACTGTACTTTGGTTTTGCTTTTGTTTAGTTTAAATTCTGCTACCTGTCCAAACTCTTGTATCAGCTCCAGTGCTTTAACTGCACTGGAGTCTGGGTCTTGTAATGTCAATACTGGATCATCCGCAAAGGCTTTTAATTTATATTGTTTGGATCCTACTGTAATACCTTTAATTGGTTCATCCTTTCTAATCATACTTAGCAAGACCTCTAGAACTGAAATAAACAGCAGAGGGGAAAGTGGGCACCCTTGCCTGGTTCCCTTCTCAATTCTAATTCCCTCTGAAACCACATTATTTACAATAATTTTAGCTTTTTGTTCCTTTTTTTAAAAAAAGATGTTTATTGCAATTTTGAACAATAGAACAAACTTCACCATCAAAACCAAAAAAGAAAGAAAGGAAGGAAAAAACATTATCACAATCAAATAAAAACAGAAAAATGCAATACGAAACATAAAAAATAGAAGAGAAAAAAGACCTAACAAAAGCCTGTAAATCCAATTTCTTACTTATTATTTTCATATCCTTCCTTCCTGACTTACTCACATCTCCCTTTTCTGTGTTCCCTTTTTACACAATCATATTCAGCAGTGCCTTACCCTTTTTCAAATCTTATTCTGTATTATACCTTTCAACTATTATGTCTCCAATTTTTCCCCTTAAAACATTTTGTTTAAGCTTGACATAATGTTATTCTAATTTTTCCACCCTTATTTCTCATAAAACATTTTTACATATTCCTTTCAACTATGCTACTAATGCCATATTGTCTTTATATCCTGCATCATTTTAATATTCAAACATTTTGCAATGTTTTTGCAGGTAGTCGTTAAATTTCTTCCAATCCTCTTCCAATTGCTCTTCTCCCAGGTCTCGGATTCTGCCAGTCATTTCTGCCAGTTACATGTAGTCTATCACTTGCATCTGCCATTCTTCCAGAGTGGGCAAATCTTATGTCTTCCAGTACTTTGCGATAAGTATTCTTGCTGCTGTTGTTGCGTACATAAAGAAAGTTCTATCCTTCTTTGGCACCATTTGGCCGACAATGCCCAGGAGGAAGGCCTCTGGTTTCTTAGGGAAGGTATATTTAAATACATTTTCAATTCATTATAGATCATTTCCCAGAAAGCCTTGACCTTTGGGCATGTCCACCAAAGGTGAAAGAATGTTCCCTCAGTTTCCTTACATTTCCAACATTTATTAGCAGGCAAATGATATACTTTTGCAAGCTTGACTGGAGTCATGTACCACCTATATATCATTTTCATAATATTTTCTTTTAAGGCATTACATGCCGTGAATTTCACACCGGTGGTCCATAACCATTCCCAGTCAGCAAACATAATATTATGACCAATGTCTTGCGCCCATTTAATCATAGCTGATTTGACCGTTTCATCCTGAGTATTCCATTTTAACAGCAGGTTATACATTCTTGAAAGTACCTTAGTTTTAGGTTCTAGCAATTCTGTTTCTAATTTCGATTTTTCCACCTGGAAACCTATTTTTTTATCCATATTAAAAACCTCTCAAATTTGATAATAATGTAGCCAATCTTGCACTTTATCTTTTAGTTTCTCAAAACTCTGCAATCTCCATGTGTCTCCGTTTTGTTCTAATATCTCCCAATATTTCGGCAACTTGGCCTCCATATTGAGTCTTTTCAGAGCCTTAGCTTCCATAGGTGACAACCACCTTGGGGTCTTATTTTCTAATAAATCTTTGTATCTTGTCCAGACATTAAATACTGCTTTCCTGACAATATGGTTCTTGAATGCTTTGTGAGCTTTAGCCTTGTCGTACCACAAATATGCATGCCACCCAAACACATTGTTAAACCCTTCCAAATCCAAAATGTCAGTGTTTTCAAGAAGTAGCCAGTCTTTCATCCAGCAGAATGCTGCTGATTCATAATATAGTTTCATGTCTGGCAGGGCAAACCCCCCTCTTTCTTTAGCATCAGTCAATATTTTAAATTTTATTCTGGGCTTTTTGCCCTGCCAGACAAACTTAGAAATGTCTCTCTGCCACCTCTTGAAACAGTCCACCCTGTCCACAATCTGCAAAGTTTGAAACAAAAACAACATTTTTGGAAATACATACATCTTTATAGCAGCAATTCGACCCAACAAGGAGAGCTTCAATTTTGACCAGATTTCTAAATCTTTTTTAACCTCTGACCAACATTTTTCATAATTATCTTTAAATAAATTCAGATTTTTAGCTGTCATATTTATCCCTAGGTATTTCACTTTCTTCACCACATTTAAATCTGTCTCCTTCTGAAACCTTTCTTTTTCCATTATTGTCAAATTTTTCTCCAAAACCTTAGTTTTTTGCTTATTTAATTTAAATCCTGCCACCTGACCAAATTCCTGAATCAGTTCTAAAACTCTTTTCGTACTAGATTCTGGCTCCTGTAATGTCAAAACCAGATTATCTGCAAAGGCCTTGAGTTTATATTGTTTAGCTCCGACCTGAATTCCTTTGATCAACTGGTCCTTCCTAATCATGTTCAAGAGCACCTCCAGGACCGAGATAAATAGCAATAGAGAGATAGGGCAACCCTGTCGTGTTCCTTTTTCAATTTTAAACTCTTCTGACACCACATTATTAACTATCAGTTTTGCCTTTTGTTCTGAATAGATTGCATCTATGCCATTTTCAAACCCCTGTCCCACTCCCATTCCCTTAAGATTTTTCTTCATAAAATTCCAAGAGATATTGTCAAAGGCCTTCTCCGCATCAATAAAAATCAAAGCTGCTTTTGTATTAGTGTTCATTTGCAGTAACTCCAAAATATCAATAATGTTCCTTGTATTGTCAGACAAGTGTCTACCTGGGAGGAAGCCTGTCTGATCTTTGTGTATCACTTCATTTAACACTCTTTTTAATCTGTTAGCTAAGATATCTTCAAAAATTTTGTAATCCACATTTAAAAGGGAAATGGGACGGTAGTTCTTAAGTTGTGTCAGATTTTGGTATAAGTGTGATGAAAGCTTCTTTCCATGACTCCGGTGCTTTCTTCCCCTCCATAATCTTGTTGCACACCTCCTTTAATGGTTGAATTAAATAGTCTTTCAAAGTCTTGTAATACTTGGAGGTTAACCCGTCCAGCCCTGGAGACTTGCCCAATTGCATGTTCTGAATGGCACCTTCAATCTCCTGTTCCGTTATCTTATGGTTCAATATTGTCTTGTTTTCTTGAGATAATTTTTGTAATCCATTAGTTCTTAAAAATTGGTCTATATCAATCTCTTTCTGCGGCCCCTGGGTATAAAGTTGTTTGAAGTATCTCTGGAAGCATTTTCTAATCTCCACAGGATTCTGGATGTTTCTCCCTTCAATCTCAAGATTGGTAACCGTATTGAACTTCTGTCTTTTTTTCAACTGCCATGCCAGCAGTTTTCCTCATTTATTAGCCGATTCAAAAGTTTTTTGCCTCATTCGTTTTATTTTCCATTCGACTTCCTGATTTACCAATTTCATATATTGTACTTGATATAATTTCTCTCAGAATCTCCTGTGACTTTGGTTTCGATCTTAGTTTTCTCTCTCCTTCTTTTATTTTTTCCAAAATTCTGTCTTTTTTCTCATTTTGGGTTCTCTTTTTTATTGCATTCTGCTGAATCAGAAACCCCCTCATAACTGCTTTACTTGCGTCCCAGATTATTCTTTTTTCCACTGTGTTTTCAAATTTACTTCAAAGTAGTCCCGCAGGGTTTTTTTGGGCCTTCTTAACAGTCTCTTGATCTCTTAATAAGGTGTCATTCATCTTCCATCTGAAGGAACCAGTTGAGGTTAATCTCATTTCCATCTTTACAGCATTATGGTCGGAGCAGGTTTTTGGGCAGATTTCCACCTTTCTAGTCTTAGGTGCCAGTCCTCTAGTTATCCATATTTGGTCAATTCTTGTCCATGTCATTTTGGCTTCAGAGAAGAATGTCCCTTCTCTTCCTAGGGGGTTTTTTGTTCTCCAGATGTCAATCAGATCCATGTTGTCAGTTAGTTCAAAAAAGGTTTTTGGTAGCCTGCCTTCTTTTGTTATGCTTTGACTTTGTGCTTTATCCATGTTCGTAGATACCACCCCATTCATGTCCCCCATCATAATGATGTTATTATAGTCCATATGATACAGCATTGTCTCATGCAACTTCTTGTAAAATTCCGACTTCCCCTCGTTTGGTGCGTAAATTCCCAAAATCAAAAAATTTTCTCCTTGTACTTGAATTTCAATTGCCAAAATTCTTCCATGCTCATCTTTAAAAAGGAATTTTGGTGATAGGCTTTCTTTTGTGTAGATAACAACTCCTCTCTTCTTCACTCTGTCAGATGAAATAAATTCTTGACCCAGTCTCTTATTGATTAAGACTTTCCTATGAAGCCTAATCACATGTTTTTCTTGTAGGCAAATTAAGTCTAATTGTTCCTTTTTTAATAAATGAAAAATCTTCCTCCATTTCTCCGGGGAATTAAAACCATGGATGTTCCAGCTTAGTAGTTGCAGAGACATGTTGAGATAATTCTGTTCTCCCTTTGGTGGTGGTATCACTTTCTCAGGCTCATCAGAACCCAAAGGTGTAGGTACAGAACTTAGTGGTCCAGGTCCTAAGGCTCCTAATTCACCTTCAACCCCTTTCTGAAGGTCTTCTCCGTAGTGACTCAAAAAAATTTCCTTATCTTCAGCTGTTTTGATTTTAACTTTCTTCCCCCTAAACGTAAAAGATAGTCCCTGGGGAAACTCCCATCTAAAGATGATTCTGTTGCTTCTCAGTAATGTCACCAAATCTCCGTAGTTAGATCTAAGTTCCAATAAGTATTTCGGAATGTCCTTGTAGATTTCCACTTTATAATCCTGAATTTTCAGGGTCTTTTGAAAATGTGCACTCAGTATCTTATCTCTTTCTGCCTTCGTTCTGAGGGAGATCAGGCAGTCTCTAGACTTAACCTTCCTCCCTCCTTTTCCAAGTCTGAATGCACTTACAATTTTAAAATCTTCATCTTCTTCCAAAGACCAAAATTCTGCAAATTCCTTTGTCAAGTATTCAGTTAAATCTCCCTTTTCAAGTTCTGGAGCTGACCTCAGTCTCAAGTTATTTTCCTTACTTTTTAGTTCTACCATAGACAGATATGCCTGATGTTCACCAATCTGTTTGCGCATAGGTTTTATTTCCTCTTGAACGGCCTCTACTTTCTGTTTGGCTTCCTCAGCTATTTTACGGTTTTCTGTAGTAGCTTCCAACAATTTCCCAATAGCTTGTGCATTTAAACTAACTTGTTGAGTCAAGGTTTTAACACTAGCTGTGTTTTGGTCTATTTTAGATGATTGTTCAGTCACTTGCTTACACAGGTCATCCAATTTTCCGAGGATTTAATCTAGCACTGAGGTATCTCTTCCTGTGGCCATTCCTTCAGGCCTAACTTGCTCTAAGTCTTCCTCTTGTGCCACAGAAACAATAGGAACAGATGATCTGCGCAGCTGTGAAATTATAGTAGATTGTTGTGTTTTGGCTTTGGCTGATCTTGTCTTCCCACTCATCCCACCACTGTCTATGCGTCAAGGTCAGTCTCACGGTTAGCAATTCCCATGGGAATCCACAAGTCCATAGATGGAAAAACCCCCCAGTAGTTGCAAAGTTTCAATATTCCACTAGAGGGACACTGGATATATCTTGAGAGAAAGAAAGTTACTGTTCATGCAATTTTTTCCAAATTACTCAAAGTCCCTTAAAAGTTGGTAACAGTGTCAAACAGCATCAAACTCCCAAAAACCTTCTAAGTCCTTTAATCTTTGCAGAGCCAATCCTTAAGTAATTACAATGTCTCTAAGAAGTGCGAGTTTCAATGTAACAGTTCAATGTAACAGTCCAATGTAACAGTTCAAACAGCCTAGCAGTTCTAGTAGTCTGGCAGCCCGATTACCGGGATTTCTCAATATTTTTGTAAATCCACAAATAAAGAGGTAAAGAGGTATCCACAAATGAAGGGTAAAATCCACAAATAATGAAGTAAAATTCAAATTTTCTTCCTGCACCTCGGTTCAGTAATTTTAGCTTTTTGTTCCTGATAGATCGCTTTAATACCATTTAAAAAATCTTGGCCCACCCTCATACTCTCAAAATTATATAACATAAAACTCCAAGATACATTGTCAAAGGCCTTCTCTGCATCAATAACCATTAACATTGTTTTACAATTATTTCTCGCTTGCAGCTTTTCCAGGATATCCACCACATTTCTAATATTGTCTTTCATATGTCTTCCAGGCAAAAATCCTGCCTTGTCCTTGTGGATATACCTAGATAAAAGCTTCTTTAGCCTGTTAGTCATTATATTTGCCAAAATTTTATAATTCACATTGAGTAGGAAGATTGGTCTATAGGTTTTAACATTGGATCTATCTTGACCCTGTTTAGGAATCAGAGTGATATAAGCTTCCTTCCAGGTTTCAGGAGCTTTGCCCCCTCGTAAAATCAAATTAGATACTTCTACCAGGGGTTGAATAAGCCAATCTTTCAGTGTCTTGTAATATTTCGCTGATAGACCATCAGGTCCTGGTGCCTTGCCAAGTTGCATTGAGTTTATTGCCTGTTCCACTTCCTGTCTTGTAATCAAACCTTTTAGTAGGATCTTTTTTATCTTCCAGAATCAGCTGCAAACCATTAGTCTTTATAAATTGCTGAATTTTTACCAAATCCTCTTTGTCCTTTTTATACAGTTGTTTATATTTGTAAAAACATTTTCTTATGTCTGCAGGGTTCTCTACAGATTTTTCTTCTGTTACAATATTTGTGATAGTACTTTGCTTTACTAACTGTGAATATTGAACCTGCAAGACCTTAATTTCTTTTTGAATCTGCAAATTCTTTGGGTTTCCTCTGAGCTTCTTCTCTTTGTCTTTTAGTTGTTTCATAATTTTATCTTTTCTCTCATTCTGTGACTTTCTCCTAGTTGAATTTTGTTGTATCAGAAACCCTCTCATTACTGCTTTCCTGGCCTCCCAAATAAGCCGTGTTTCCGTTCCTTGGATCATATTAAGTTCAAAATAGTCCTTTAGGGTTTTTTGGGCCTTATGAACAATTGACGTACTTCAACAAGTCGTCATTCATTCTCCATCTGAAGGAACCCTGTACAAACATTTTTAAGTCCATAAAAACTGCATTATGATCCAAGCAAGTTTTAGGGCAAATTTCCGTTTTTGTTAGTTTAGGAACCAAGTCTCTGGATATCCATATGTAGTCTATTATTGAAAATACTTGGTTTGTATCTGGGGGAAAAAGTGAAAACTTTTTCCATTAGATTTCTGGTTCTTCATATGTCTGACAAATCAAATCTGTCAGTTAGGTCAAAGAAAGCCTTAGGTAGTCTGCCAGAATTCAATACCTTTGATCTCTGAGTCCTGTCCATCAAAGTAGATGCAACTCCATTCAAGTCCCCCATCAGTATTAATTTGTAATCCATATATTCCAAAAGACTTTTTTCCAAGTTCTTAAAGAATTCCACTTTGCCATCATTAGGTGCGTAGATTCCTAATAACAAATATTTTTCACCTTGTGCTGTAATTTCAACTGCTATGTGTCTTCCTTCCTCATCTTTAAATGCCAATTTTGGATTCCATTTTTCTTTAATATAGAAAACCACTCCTCTTTTTTTTTTACTTTATCTGAAGAAATAAATTCTTGGCCCAATCTTTTATTTATCAGTATTTTTCTATGTAGTCTTGTATTGTGAGTTTCCTGTAAACAAATTATATCCAAATTCTGTTTTTCCAAAATAAGATAAATTGGTCTCCTTTTGGGGGGTGAATTCAAACCATTTACATTCCATGAATAAATTCCCAATGCCATGCTGTCTAATTAGGGGGAAGCTGCCTCTGCCCCCAGCAGCTGTGAGCTTTGTAGTCCAAGTTCTTCCGAGTGCTTTTGCAGAAATCTGTCCTTTTCTCCAACAGTCTTTATTTTTTGCATTCTTCCATGTTGACATGGGATCTCTTTAAAGAGCACCACCGCTCTATCCTGGATTTTGAGGCCTTTTTTATAGTGATGTCCCAAGATAATGTCTCTTTGCTCCTTAGTCTTAAAGACCACTAGGCAATCATAAGTTATTTTAGTCTCCTTTTTAGGCCCAAATCTGTACGCTTTCTCTACCCAAGTTTCCACTTCCTATTTTTTCAAGTCCCAACATTCCACAAAAAATCCTATCAGAGATTCTCTGAGTTTTTCTTCTTCCAGAAAGGGGACCCCCCTCAATCTCAAATACGATTCTTTCTCTTTCAACTGAAGGAAGGTGATCGAATTAGCATTTTCATACTGCAACTATTCCAAGTCTGGCACTCTAACAGTCTCCAGCTGTGCCAACCTTGTGTCATGTGTGGTTATTTCCTTTTCCATGTCTTTCAAGTCAGTACTAAAATGTTCAATCTTTCCCCCAAATTGTCTATGCTTGCTGTATTGTGATCTAAACCTTCTTTAATGTCAGTTAACATTGACCTCACCAACTCCTCAAATTGTGGAGCTTTGGAGCCACATCTCAGCCTTTCTGAACTCATAATAGCTTATGAATGTCAAGGTCAGTCTCACAACCTGGCACAATAAAGGAGAAATACAAGTTCCCTCCACCAATCCCACAACAGCCAGCCCAGAGGCAGCTTCCTTAATCTTCCAAACTAGCTGAATGCCAAAGAAAAAATGGCAAGCAGAAAATTTTCCAATTCTCCCCCTTATTCTGAGGAAGGGGAACACTTTTTAGCCAATTCAGAATGTAGACAGGCAGCACAGGAAACGGAGATTGAATGTTTCCTCTTCCATTGTGACGTCCCAAAGGGGACTAGTCCTCCCACTCTGGTGGTCCGCTGCCAAATGGGGAGGTCCAGATGGTATTTCCTAGCTTCCCAAAGTGATAACAAATAAACAAATACCCCCTTTTCTACCAGAATTGCTTGCAGGATTTAAAAACTTCCGTTCCGTTCCACTGTGCCGCGCCTCCAACCCCGCTGACTCTCGGGGCTCTTACGAGCTTACCGGGGAGCAGGGGAGTTGCGAAAGGCACCCGCCAGAACACCAGGTCCTCAGAATGCCCAATCTAAGGTTTTTTCTGGGGACGCTCTCGCCGTCTCCCCAACTTCAAAGCGCAGAAGCTCTTTCAGCCGAAAGAGCTCCTGACTGCCATAACCAGCCGACCAACCGGAAGTCAAGGCAGGTGACCTTTAAGCCTCAGAAAATTTGTTTTTGTTTTGCTTTTGCCAAAGAGATAAAAATGCAGCAAGCAAACAAATAAGTAAGTAAGTAAGTAAAGTCCCTCCAAACTCAACCATTCTATGTAAAATTGATGATGTTGACCTCTTTCTGTCAATTATTGGCAGGATTTTGTCAGACCCTCCAAACTGCAAATTGTACCTTAGGACAGTGTTTCCCAACCTTTTTTGGGCAAAGGCACACTAGTTTCATGAAAAAAATCTCGAGGCACACCACCATGCCAGATGGGGAAAGGTCACTTTTTACTTATGTAAAAAAAAATAAAAAAATAGTAACTTCCAACGAATTCTGTAGGTCTTGTTTCTGAATCATTAAAGCTGCATTTGGGAAGGATTCGTAAGGGCGCACAGCAACTCAGTCCCACCAACTCCACAGCAGGGTTCTCAGGTTCAGTGAAGGGCTCCCTCAGGGGGGCACATATATACACCTGGGCTCCCGAAAAGCTACCGCAAGAGCCCTTCAGGAGTTCACATAGCGCAGGCCTGAAGGCTGCAGCTTCCCACTTAGCATCCCGCCAGAGGAGGAAACCTCAAGTGGTCGACCTGTTTTTTTCCCCTCCCGCCTCCCTTTTGGAGCGCAGAGTTTTGAAGGCCAGCATCAACTCCGTTTTCCCGGATACTTCCCGCTCGAACCGAGGGCTGGGTGAAGCAAGGGCGGCGCTGTGCGTTTTACCTCCATGGCGCAGGGGCTCTGGCTCGCCTTCAGCCACCGCACGACAGCGCTGGCTGCCACTTCGTCCTGCAGCAACAGCTCCAAAACAGCCGCCATGCCCACCTCTCTCCTACTCTAGCACTACCGCGCGTGCGAGCCTCCGGGGCGGGCGCACAAGGAGCGTGGGCGCCACCCCTCGACGCCGTCCCAAAAGCCGCCAAAAAGCCCTAAAAAAAGAGGAGCAGCAAAAAAAACACACCACACACGGGGGGCGTGTTCTAATTCGCTTCTAACTCCGGGTTAGAGCGCAGCACGTGGAGGATGGGTGGGGAAAGAGAGAGGAGGCGCACTGATAGAACACCAGGCACGGGGGCCGCTAGGGAGAGCCAGCGCGCGCCCCGCCCCGGACGCTCGCTGTCACCGCCGTCCCTCCTGTTGGGGATAAGCAGTATCCAGTGCACAGCGGAATGATGAGAAGTATGAGCCAACATGCTCTATACTACTTTATTTACAGTTCAAAGCTGGTAAGTTACAGAAAAACATTTTCCCTCTGCCGGAGCAGAGAAAGCGTCATCTCTCCTCTAAGGCACGGAGAGAATCTCAAACTGAAACTGCAAAGAACAGTGAAAAACAGGAAACCAGTGTACGTCATATCCAGTCTCCCGTTCCCGTGGGAAAACCTCCAAGAGTACAGACTCTGTGGAATGTAAACAACCTGTCTCGTGACAAGCACTTCGCTGCACAGAGAAGAAAGCAGAAACCAACACCTCCCTCCCAGGGAAGGCGGGATTAGAGCAAGCGCCCGGGCAGCAAGAAGCGCGCGCGCGCGCACCGGCCCTGCCCTGGATCCCTCAGAACTGCCAGTCTCTGGGAAAGTGGGCGTGGCTTCAGAACTCTCAGGCAGCAGCGCCCGCCGCCCGGCAAGGCTTCCCATTGGGAGGCGCAAATGCTTTAGTGGACGGGGATTGGTGCAAATATAGGCAGGGCGGGCTGAGGAGGAGCAGCGGCACCAGCAGCGTTTCCTCTCCCCCCTCCCCTCCCGTGTCAACAAGCGGGGCGCCTGCGCCGGGGGTTTGCGCGTCAGGCAGGCAGCCAGGCAGGCAGACGGCGAGAGCCCCGCGCTGGGCGGCCTCTCCTCGCCGCCGCCGCCCCGCCTCTCGCCGCCCGACTCGCCCGCCTCCCTCCCACGGCACACCAGGCAACGCCTGGCGGCACACTAGTGTGCCGCGGAACACCGGTTGGGAAACACTGATCTAATTAAACACATATTAAACTTCAATTGAGAAATTGTATTTATTTATTTATTTTTTAAAAAAGCATCTATGGCTTAATATGACCCAACTCCAGTGGAGGTGCATCATATCTGCCCAAGATCCCTCTTGACAGGAGTCCTCATCCCCGAGTCCCAGGAGCAGATAACTGCAGCCATTGCTTTTCATGCACCCAGGCAGAGCTTGGGTTTCGTTGCCAAGTTGCTTATGTGAACATGGGTGGGATAGGCTGATCTCAACCCAGACTGGAGCCCTGACCTAAATGGAGCTGATTATTAAGGAGCCACTGCCTTGTGGGTGCCCATAGGTCATTGAGAAAGAAATTAGCAGAGGGAAGGAGAAACTATGGTAGGAAGCCATTTTGGGGGTGGTGAAATGAACTGAGGAAAGTGTGTGTGTGTGTGTGTGTGTGTGTGTGTGTGTGTGTGTGTGATGGGGAGATAGTGTCAGTGGCTCCCATGAGTGGGCTCACCTCCTCCCAATGCTCCTTATAATTTAATCACCATCTTCCTTGGGTTCCACCCACACAGAATAAATCAGGGATTGTAGGAAATGCAATTCATGTATGATGGGAATTGTAGTCCAACAATGATCAGAGGGTCACAGGGAGACAGCATACCCATCAGCAGTCATGATTCAACCTGGACAACCCAGAATTACAGAAGTTATCCCACCTTCTGATAGGATGTCAATTGTATGTTTCAACATTTCTTTGGCTCTGCAACACTGAAAGTAAAGATAACCTTCTTGTTTCATCCAAAGAAGACTTCTGCCTTAGAACACTTTCCCTTCAGCAGAGATCTGGGAGAAAATTTTAGGCATGAGGTTCCCTTACCTGAACTTTGTTCTGGTCTTTGCAATTGCAGTTGAACTGAACAGTCCAACCAAAAGAGGTTGCATCAAACTGCATTACAGTCAAGCTCTTACCCAAAATCCCACTTCCTTTTTATCCAGGTGCTGTGAATTTGGCAGCAGCTTTTGTGAGATGACAGGAAATCTATTAATTGATATGGAAAGA
The DNA here is from genome assembly GCF_964234715.1 of Podarcis melisellensis. Classification (NCBI taxonomy): domain Eukaryota; kingdom Metazoa; phylum Chordata; class Lepidosauria; order Squamata; family Lacertidae; genus Podarcis; species Podarcis melisellensis. The sequence continues at coordinate 6,507,578 of NC_138530.1, read as the reverse complement.
AAACAGCATGAGAAAGCCTTGTTCAGGTAAAACTTAGGAAGCTCTCCAAGATGAATAAATTGCATAGGCAATTTATTTTGGCACAACAACACTATAAGTAAAGAGAACCTCCTTTTTCCATCCAAACTCCACTTCCTTCTGCCTTAGAGCACCTTCCCTTTGGGAGAGCTCTCAGAGGAAACTCCAGCCCTGAAGTTCCTCTACCTGAGCTTTGCTCTGATCTTCATCCTCTTCCCCGTTGTTGCAAGTAAGAGAGCAGTTCAAGCTCAGTGGGGGAGCATCTGCTGCAAATGCAGAAGGTCTCAGGTTCAATCCCAGCTATTTCCCTGGATGGAAACCCTGAAGAACTGCTGCCTTTCAGTGTAGACGACCCGGCGGAGACTGTTGTGACTTTTAGAAATATGACTTATTCACACTGTCCCAGATGTAGGAAGGAGATGGGAGAGCCATAGGACCCTGCCAGAGCCCTCACGCCTCCTTCCCAATGCCTGGTGCCCTGCTTACCCAAAGCAAGCACTTAGAATCATAGCATTGTAGAGTCGGTCATCTACTCCAACCCCCTGAAAGGCTTTGGATGGGAGGTGGGAAGATGCCCCTTGGCTTGGCGACCTGTGTGTGGGAACCAGTCACACTGCCCTAAAACTTCCTCTGGACTCAGCTACATTAGTTCTAAATGCAATATAACACTGGGACACCAGATGGCACTGTAGGGTTCCATCTTTCACCAACTTGATTTCCCATTACACATTTTCTTGAATCCTGAGCACAATAGCAGGAATTTCAGTGAAGTTGGGACACAGGCAAACCTGTTTTGCTCCATTGTTCCGTTACATCATAATGATAAAAATAATAATGATAATAATTTCGTTATTTGGACCCCACTCACCTTACTGGGTTGCCACAGCCACTCTGGGCGGCTACCAGCATATACAGAAACATATTGAAGCATCAACACCTCTTAACTGCTGCCAGAATCCTCTTCCAAAATCCAGGGAAGAAACGAGAACAACAACCATGAGGGAATGAATAACTAAAATCTGGGCCGTACATGGTGAGAAGAGAGGGCAGACATGGAAATGCCTTTGCCAAGAAATGAAGTCTTTTTAGAAGGTACTGAAGTAAGAAGGCCTAGGAGAGTATAAAGCCATTTTTGTTACTTGGAACCTTTCGATATTATTATTATTATTTGTGTTTGGAATTCATATGGAAATGTGGTCCTAGTGTTTAATTCTAGATGTGCTGGTCCCATGGGTTACCCGAGAGGTGAGGTCCAAGTCCAGCAGTCGTGGTCAAAGGTGCAATGTGGAGGCAGTCCGTAGAAGCTGAAGCTGGGTGCAGGGCAGGGAGTTGGGTGAAGTCAGGAACAGGCTTGCAAGCAGGGAGCCAGGGCTGTTCAGGAGCTCAGGGAGGAAAGCAGGACAGGGTTCAGGCAGAAACTAGGAACCAACAATGTTGCTCCCACAACTTGGGACTGGGGCTGGCTGGCTTTTATCTGCCCCGAGGCATAGGGTGGCCCAGATCCTCTGGTGACTGCAGGAACCTAGTTCCCTCCGTCTCTCTGCCCTGAGCCTCTGCAGCTCAGGAGAGGCTGGAGGGTTACCGGACCCAGAGGCAGCCTCAGCTTCCTCTGACGAGGCTGAGAGTGGAGCACCTGCAGGCAATGGGTCCTCCATCACCTCAGGGGCCAGAGCAGACTCAGCTGGTGCCTGCACCTGAGGATCCAGCACAGGTGAGGACCCTTCAGGATCATGCCCCAGCCCCGGCTCAGGTGGTTCTGGAGGCGGAGAATCCTGTGCAGGCTGGGATCCCTCAGGTTCAGCGTCTGAGCCCAAATCCCAGGCCATCATACTAGATATTTTTTCTACTTGTATTTTATTTTGATTGGCATCTGTGATTATACGTTGTCTTGTTATTGTCAGGCTGCTGCCAGCAACTCCCAGCTGGTTGCCAGGAAATGTTTCTTACTGTCCTTTTATAATTCAGTAATTACAGAGAGAGACTATAGAACCCAGCATCTTGGATAATGGTGTTGTCCCGAGTGAATCTCCACCCTCCTCCCCTGTCTCTCCCACTTCCTCATTCATCACTGCTAAGCGCCATCTGTCTTTGAGCTCTTTGCTCTCCTACTTTCAAGGCTTGCCAGGTTCTGGGAGGGGGAGGTCTGGAATGCTTTCTAAAGACACTATGTCCATCAGCTGTTGCGCCTCCTAGTGCTTCCTCCTCCTCATCTCCCATTATTTCCAAATCCCCCCCCCCCATCTGCCTCTGAGCTGTGACCTCCCTGTGATGGCCTGGGATTCCGATTCAGAGGCTGAACCAGAGGAATCCCAGCCTGCACAGGAGTCCCCGCCTCCAGGGCCGGCTGAACTGGGGCAAGGCCTAGATTCTGAGGAGCCTGCACCTGTGTCAGGCACCAGGTGAAACCATTCTGGCCCCAGAGGTGCTTGAGGACTCAGTGTCTACAGGTGAGCCTCCTCCGGGGCCCAGTAACCCTTCGGCCTCTCCTGAACTGCAGAGGCTTAGGGCAGAGAGGCGATGGGAACTGGTTGCTCCCAGGAGGAGTGCTCGCCTTAAGGCCAGGGGAGGCGGGGCTCCTGGGGGCCGGGACCGCCCCTGGCCTTAGAAGAAGATAAAGGTCAGTCAGCCCGGTCCCAGGTTGCGGAAGCAACGTCGTTGTTGGCCTCAGACCTTCCAGTGTTCCTGTTCCCTGCCCGGCCTCCTGCTTCTGACCTTCCAGCGTTCCTGTTCCCTGCCCGGCCTCCTGCTTCTGACCTTCCAGCGTTCCTGTTCCCCGCCCGGCACCCTGTTTCAGACCTCGCCTCTCGTCTTGTGAACTCGGACTACGATAACGGTACCTTCCCCCCGGGACCAGCACATCCCTCAAGACCCTGTTGTAAATCTAAACTATCTTCCACTTTCTCCTCCCTGGAAGGGTCAAGCTGAGGAGGCCGTCTCCACCATTCCTCCTCTGCCCAGTCCCTGACAGTTATGAATTAATGTGTATGAATGAAAGTTTAAAAGAATGAAAGATCCAGATGATGATTGAACCTGGGATCTTGATCACTAGGCAGGTTCTTCAGTTCCTCCCCACCCCTCCACTCACTGAGTCCCTTCTCTCATTCACAGAAATTCCCACCCCTCAAAAAAAAATTCTGAGTCCTACTCAGAGTAGACCCATGGAAAGAAAGAAATAAACCTAATGCAGCCACGTCCATTAACTTCAATAGCACTAAATGCCACCCTCAATTATTTGTGGCCACCCACAAGGCAATGGCTCCTTAAAAATCAGCTTCAATTCAGTCATGCTTTCAGTCTGGGTTGAGTTCAGCCTGTCCCACCCATGTTCCCATAACCTGTGTGCATGAAAAGCACTGGCTACAATTTTCTGTTCCTGAGACTACTTCAGTCAAGAGGGATTTTCAGCAGATAAGATGTTCTTTCATTGGAGGTGGATCATATTTCGCAGTAGACTTTTAAAAAAAATCACACACAAAAAAAAACCTTTCAGTTTCAACTTTGCGAAATTATTTTGTGTTTATTCATCTGAGCAGACTGATATTTATTTCATTGCCTGCTTTCACAAATGAACTGATCAGGCCCACTTCCACAAGCAAAGATCCAGAAGAATTGTCGTAACCATTGGACGTTCACACACACGGACGTGGGCTGCTCACTGGTGTCACTCGGGGGCACAGCATTTTGCATTGATGCCACAGTTAACCGGAAGAGTTTTACCAGACGGACAGGGTTCATTGAGTCCCACTTGGCAGAACCCTCCCAGTCTACTGCACTGGGGTGTTGTCGGTGGTTTGTCTGCAACAAAGAAACAATGAAATCTATCATTGATGGCCCTAAAGTCAGGTTCCTCACCTTCAGAAGATGTGTAGAATTGTAGAGCTTGAAGGGTTCGAAATAACATCTAGTCCTACCCCAGTGTCCCTATTTTCCAAGGATATTCCTGATTTAAAGAAGCCGTCCTAGTTTCTGATTTGATCCTGGAATATCCCACTTTTCCTTAGGACGTCCCTATTTTCATTGGAGAAATGTTGGAGGGTGTGGAGTTATCCAGCACCCAAGTTGTCTGAAGTTTTTATAATATTTAATGTTTTAGTGTGTGTGTGTGTGTGCGCGTGCATGTGTGTGTGTGTATATACCTTTCCACCAGAGCAATACCTATTTATCTACTTGCACTTTGAATTGCCTTCGAACTGCTAGGTTGGCAGGAGCTGGGACCGAGCAACGGGAGCTCACCCCGTCGCAGGGATTCGAACCGCCGACCCTCCGATCGGCAAGCCCTAGGCTCTGTGGTTGAGACCACAGTGCCACCCGCTCGCGTAGACCAGTTTAAAAAGTCCAGGACACCAATTTTTATGGCTTTCTTGTGACTATGGTGGGTCATTTGCCAGAATTAATGTATTTAGCTATAACTCTGGAAGTGTGTACTCAATTCTGATATAACTAAGCCTCATGGAGAAAAATACACATCAGAAGGCTCAGTTTGGTCACTAGATGCAGAACCTAGAACTGCAGCTTGAATCATACTTTGTATTACTAAGAATTGGGTTAGTATGTCCTGAGAATAGTATCAGCTACTCTGATTTATAAAAAAAAAAAATTCCTTCCAGTAGCACCTTAAAGACCAACTAAGTTAGTTCTTGGTATGAGCTTTCGTGTGCATGCACACTTCTTCAGATACACAGAGAAAGTGTTGCATAGTTTTCTTGCATATTCAGTGGGATACGTGGATTGTAGAGGGTTCTTAATTCACACGAAAGCTCATACCAAGAACTAACTTAGTTGGTCTTTAAGGTGCTACTGGAAGGAATTTTGTTTTGTTTTGACTATGGCAGACCAACACGGCTACCTATCTGTATCTGATTTATAAAGTGATTGATCACTGTTTCCTTTCCTTGCTTCTGCTTCCTCCAACGAAGATCTAGAGCGTAGATCAGGAAATCAGAATGAAAAAGCAGGATTAAAAATGAACAAACATTCCCCCTTGTTAGCATGATCAACTTGTTGGATTTCACTTACTCTTGCAGCAGTTTCCATTAATGCCACACATGGCTGGAATATAACCATAGGGACATTTCAGAGTTAGTGGCACCTGGCAATATCCTCCCTGTTCTTCGCAGCTTTTGGCAGGTTGCCCTGTCAAAAGAGAGGGACATAAATTGTCATTACTTGAAAAAACTTCTTGTGCAAAAAAGGACATTAATTGGTTGACAATGTTTTGTTTTGAGCATTGGAATAGCACTGTCAAGTATGAGACCCAGGCTGATTTGGTGGTTAGCATGTCAGACTAGGGCCTGGGAGACAAGGGTTCAAATCCTCACTCAGACATAAAGCTCACTGGGTGGCCTTGTCACTCACAGCCTGATCTACCTCACAGGGTTTATTCAAGGAAGGGGCTGGACCCCCCCAAAAAAGTTTGGCAGCAGCCATGAGCACACACTTTAGTCATGTCATGTGGCCCTGGACCACCTCAGTCATGGGGGCAAGGCAGCATGCCAAACTGATTCTATACATCTTGTTAGGGAATAATTCTGCCAGAAACAAGTAGAAGGTTCCAGAAGGTTCCAGACCTTTCCTTTATATATGGGAGTGGCACTCTGAGCTTAATTAGAATCAGCTGGATGTGCCAATAAAAAGAAGACCACACAGATTCGGTTTTGCAGTTGCCTGATGGCAGACGTTTGTCCAAAGAGTGCTGCCTGTAAAAGCTGCCCACGGACTGTTCCTGTAATTTACAATGTACTGGAGATAAGAGTGGCTTTCTCTGAAAGTGCGCTGTTAATTGCCGGTTTTTTTAACAATTGGAAAATATCCTTTGCTATCATAATGCTTGTACCCGGTCTGGGAATACAATCTCTTTACCGAGACTTCACAGAGTTTAGTGAGTCATCTTTCAAACAACTTTTTGTTATTGTCCACAGCTTCCGGGGAGAAGATTACTCTGCTAAACAATTGAAAGAGGTTTTACCTACACTAAGGGTACCAGACGTCCCCGTTTCCCGGGGACAGTCCCCGGATTTACACATCAGTCCCCATACAAAATCCATAGAAGTTGAAAAGTGTCCCTGGATTCATTGAAAGAAATCGGGTAACTTTATGTAAAGAAAAAGAAGGTACTTTGTATCATATGTGGTGGGAATGTAGGGAAGTTAAAAAATTCTGGGAGATGAGATATAATGAGTTGGAAAAGATGTTTAAAATGATATTTGTAAAAAACAACAACCCAGAAGCATTTTGTTAGGGATTTTAGGACGAGATCAGCCAAGAAAAACAAAGAACTTATTTATGTATGCTGCAACAGCGGCAAGAGTCTTGTTAGCACAAAGATGGAAGAATGAGGAAATCCCAACAAAAGAACAATGGCAAGAAAAACTGATGAGCTATGCGGAATGGGCAAAGTTGACAGATAAACTATGTGAGAAGGACAACAGTGACTTCAAGGAAGAATGGGAGCTTTTTACAAACTACTTAAAAAGACAACAAAATGATTTGGACTCCTTGGCAGGTTTTGAGTAAACATCCACAAATTTATTAGTAGAACATGTGATGGATAAGGTAATGATATGTACAATTCTACAATATGCAGAGAAAAATATGTATAAACAAATCAGAGAGGGGAACTGAGGGAAGTCTCTGGGAGGTGGGAGAGGGAGGGGAGGGAATAAAAAGGGGGTGTAATTGGTGATGTTGATTGATAATTTGTGTTGTTAACAGTTTTAAATAAAAAAATATTTTTTAAAAAAAGAAAAACTGGTAACCTTAACCTACACACAAGTATCTGTGCAGGGAAAGTGTGTGGATCGGTCCACAGGGGCATAGTCTCTCAAAAGGGATATTTTCTGAAATCTCTTCTGTAGTAGTGGCTACAGGGAATCAGACAGAGGGCCTTCTCGGTAGTGGCGCCCGCCCTGTGGAACACCCTCCCATTATTATTATTATTATTATTATTATTATTATTATTATTATTATAGTACTGCTGATGGGAGCACATTCAGTCCCGCTAGGATCTACGCCCTGCGTTGATCTGGGTGAGTCAGGTGGCAGAGATAAGCCAGACAGCTCTCCCTCTCTGGCATCTGCCTGCAGCCTGCCTATTCTTCAGCTCATATCAAACTATGCTGGCTACTGCCTTTCTCTCTACCAGCCAGGTGACGAGGGGGAAAGGCCCACCCAATTGCCCAGAGAACACTATCACTCCTTTGGTTATACTCACTGGATCTTTAGGTGGCAGCTATGATGGTCATTCTCTCACAAAGCTTGTCTGGCTAGTTCAGCAATGAAATCCTCCATTAGATTTCTACCCTTGCTGAATCCAGTAATCAGAAAGGACTTGGGCATCATGTGCACTAACCCCTCCAAACTCACTACAATATATCTGTATCTGAAGAAAGGAAGCTCTCTTATACACAGTCACACTAGTTCAGAATTGTCTACACTGAGGGGCAGCAGATCTCCAGGGTCTCTGGTGGGGGGAAACCCAGCACTTTGCAGAAACACCTGCAGTTTGAACCTGATACTCCCCCATCCCCACCCCCGAGCTTGAGCTGTCCTCTTACCTGCAACAACGTGGAAGAGGATGAAGACCAGAGCAAAGCTCAGGTAGAGGAACCTCATGGCTGGAGTTGTCTCTCAGATCTTTGCCCAAGGGAAGACGCTCTAAGGCAGAAGGAAGTCGAGTTTGGATGGAACAAGGAGGTTCTCTCTACTTATAGTGTTGCAGTGCAACATCAAAGAGATGTTGAAACATACATTTGCTCATCTGGGTGGGGAAAGCTGCAAACAGGTTTTTCCAGTAACTCAGCATCTGAACCCTCCAGGCCCTTTTCTCTTAACTCATCCTAAGCTATTTATTTCTCTTCCTAAGATTTACCCGCAGAGCCACCTTTCTCATATGTTCACAATCTGTCCTGTGCTCCAGGCCCTGCTGTTTTATTTCCATAACAATTAGCAGATTTCCTGTAATCTCAACTTCACAACACCTAAATGCAAAGGAAGTGAAATAGTTTTGTGGTAATGCAGTTTAACGCTACCTCTTGTGGTTGGACTGCAATTGCAATACCTACCAAGAAAGAAACTTTTCAGTGTGCTTTTCTCCTGATCTGCACATTTTGTGCTTGTTTTTGTGATGCACAAGGTTTTGTGTACACTTTCTCCATTATGCGGTTTCTTAAGAAAAATAAAATAGTGGTTTTTTATTCCATCATCCATAAGATTTCACCATCACTGAAATATTGCCAAATCTGACCCTCAGTCTGAAGGTACATTGTGGCTTTTAGAAATATGATTTATTCACCTATTTACAACTTAAGTCTGTATGGAGGGGGTCCAGAACTCACAGCATGGCCCAGAAAAAGGTGGTCAATGCAGTACTCACTATAGAACACAATTAAAAACTGCATGCAAAGAAACATGGTCTTTGATTGTTTGATTCTGTATTCATTGGTGTTATGACCACAGCAAACTAGGGCAAGTTCTTAAAGAAATGGGTGTGCCTGATCACCTCATCTCTCTCCTGAGAAATCTCTATGTGGGACAAGAAGCTACACTGAGAACTGGATATGGAACAACTAATTGGTTCAAAATTGGGAAAGGAGTATGACAAGGCTGTATATTATCTCCCTGCTTATTTCACTTATATGCAAAATGTCTCATGCAAAACGCTGGGCTGAATGAATCCCAAGCCGGAATTAAGATGGCCGGAAGAAATATCAACAACCTCAGATATGCAGATGACACAACCTTGCTGGCAGAAAGTGAGGAGGAATTAAAGAACTTTTTAATGAGGGTGAAAGAGGAGAGTGCAAAATATGGTATGAAGCTCAGCATCAAAAAAACTAAGATCATGGCCACTGGACCCATCACCTCTTGGCAAAAAAAAGGGGAAGAAATGGAGGCAGTGAGAGATTTTACTTTCTTGGGCTCCATGATCACTGCAGATGGTGACAGCAGTCACGAAATTAAAAGACGCCTGCTTCTTGGGAGAAAAGCAATAACAAACCTAGACAGCATCTTAAAAAGCAGAGACATCACATTGCCAACAAAGGCCCGAGAAGTTAAAGCTATGGTTTTCCCCGTAGTGATGTATGGAAATGAGAGCTGGTCCATAAAGAAGGCTGATCACCGAAGAATTAATGCTTTTGACTTATGGTGCTGGAGGAGACCCATGGACTGCAAGAAGATCAAACCTATCCATTCTTAAGGAAATCAGCCCTGAGTGCTCACTGGAAGGACAGATCGTGAAGCTGAGGCTCCAATACTTTGGCCACCTCATGAAAAGAGAAGACTCCCTGGAAAAGACCTTAATGTTTGGAAAGATGGAGGGCACAAGGAGAAGGGGACGACAGAGGATGAGGTGGTTGGACAGTGTTCTCGAAGCTACCAGCATGAGTTTGACCAAACTGCGGGAGGCAGTGGAAGACAGGAGTGACTGGTGTGCTCTGGTCCATGGAGTCACGAAGAGGTGGACACAACTAAATAACTAAACAACAACAAACAACAAACAAGGCTGGCAATGCTCGATGGCAAAGGTTTTCCTTTGCTTGTTCTGCAAAGGCTCTTCATCCCCTCCCTCTGTGAACTAAAGAGCATAGGAAGTGCTTTGCTGGATCAAGCCAAGGGCCCATCCAGCTGTATTGTTTTTAACACTTGATTGGAAGTTCCCCAGAGTGGCTGGGGAAACTCATCCAGATGGGCGGGGTATAAATAAATTATTATCATTATCATTATCATTATCATTATCATTATCCTGTGCATTTGGCCAGCCAGATGCCTGTGAGAAAACCCACAAGTAGGATACATGGAGAGGAGCCCTCTCCCCTCCTGCAACTTCCAGTAATGGGGACTGAGAAGCATCGCTGTCTCCAGCTGTGAAGGCAGAGCAAAGCCATCGTGCCTGCTAGCCTTTGGTAGTCCTCCTCCTCCACCCTCTTTTAAAGCCATCCCAGTTGGTGGCCATCACTGGCAGGGAGTTCCACAGTATAACCATGAGCTGTGGAATAAATCTTTCCATTTCTCTGTCCTGAAACTTCCAGCGTTCATTGGATGTCCACAAGTTCTAGCCTTATGAGCTAGATGAACTAACTTCCCTTTATCCACCTTCTCCACAGATAGAGGGTCCTCGTTGACCCACAAAGCAATCCTATCACAGCTCGTCCTGCCCCTCAATTCTTCCCCTCATCTACAGAACAATAACCCAGGATGCAAAGACTCGCTCACGTGCTTTGATATCACACACCCCACGGCACGCCACGCCCTTGGACAGGTTTGAACAGATCAGAGAAATCGGCACCAGGTGAGATCTCCCTGCCATCGTTCCACATTTTCATAAAGCCATGAAAGAAGTAAATGGAAAATGAAACCATATGAAGAAATTGAAGAATATGTTAATGATTGGTTACATTGCCACCAGGTCAATGAAATGTTTAAACAGGACTCTAAAGAAAAGGGATTTGATGAAAGTGGATCAAAGTTTGAATTAGAGATATTAAGTAATGATTCTAAAATTTTGTCTAAAATGTATAAACTGCTGCTTGAATGGCATTTGAAGGACGAGGAGGTTAAGTCAGTTATGATTCACTGGGCCAAAGATTTTGAGTATAATATACAGCTGAGTGATTGGGTAAAATTATGGAAGGAAGGTTTAAAATTTACTGCATGCAATGCTCTAAAAGAAAATGTGATGAAAATGATGTATAGATGATATATTACACCTGTTAAGTTAGCGAAAATGTATAAAGTCAGTAATAAATGTTGGAAATGTAAAGAAAAAGAGGGAACATTTTATCACATGTGGTGGGAATGTAAAAAGGTGAAATGCTTCTGGGAGATGATATATAATGTGTTGAAAAAAATGTTGAAATATACATTCATAAAGAAACCAGAAGCATTTTTACTGGGCATTGTTGGGAGTGATATAAACAGAAAGGAATGCAAGCTTTTTTTATATGCAATAACAGCAGGAAGAATATTATTGGCCCAAAAATGGAAGCAAGAAGAATTACCGATGATTTACGGACTATTTGAAAAGTATTTGTGAAGAGCAGAAGACGTTTGTAGGTTTGCAAGAGGTTTTGTGAGGAGTATTTTTGGAATATTTTTGCAAAAATGGAGAAGGAGGGGATGATATTTTAAGAGATGTAAAGGCAATATAAAGTTAAGAAATGCATAAGAAGTGGTTAAAACGGTGGATCATCAGAGGTGCTGATGGAAGTCTAAAAAGATTTTATAAGTGATAAGTTTTGTGGTACATTTTATAGTTTATATGTTAAAATCAATAAAAATTATATATATATAAAAGCCATCCCCGCATGCAGGGGAAGAGAGGTGGCGCAACACAGCCTCTCCTGTCTCATGGCTGCGCCTTTGCATGAGCATCTATGAGGACCAGGAATGATGGTGGCGATTCTCCGTCTTCCCTGCAAGGACAGCTGCTGCCCACTCAACTTCGGCTCAATTCCACCACAGCAATCCAGAGAGGAAACCCAAGTTTCCCTGGGTTCCTTGTACCTGGCGTTGAGAGAGCCCTGGCTGATGGTGTCCCCCTTGCCCAGAAGCTCGTTGTCACTGTGGTAATACATCTCGTCCTCTTCTTGCCTGCGTGGATGGGTGGCAACAACAGGAATGGGATTACCCAAGTTTTACCTGTCTCTTTGAGCACCGGAAGGCAGCAGGGATTGGCGATGGCATTAGAGGTTACCGCCCACACAATTCCGCTGCACTTTTCTGCTTGTATGGTGGCACCTCGGTAAAACATGGTGCCTGGTCCATGGGGTCACGAAGAGTCAGACACGACTAAATGACTAAACAACAACAATGTACTAAGCTTGGATCCTAGAACAATAGGCAAGTAGGATCCTAGAATGCAACAACTGATTGGCTTGCAGTAGCAGCCCAATCAGACCCCAGGAGGACGTTAATCAACCTATCAGGCTGGTAGGATCCTAGAATGCAGCAATGGATTGGCCTGCAATAGCAGCCCAATCACGCTCCAGCAGGGAAGCAGAGTCAGCCAATCAGACGGGACTCATTGTGTAAATAATGTACAGTGGTACCTCGGGATGCGAACAGGATCCGTTCCAGAGCCCCGTTCACACCCCGAACAGAATGTAAGATGCAATAGCACGTCTGCGCATGCGCGGGTCACGTTTCGATGCTTCTGCGCATGCATGTGAGGTCATTTTGACTCCGTTACTTCCGGGTCACCGCGGAGCGCAACCCGAAAGCACTCAACCTGAAGCGTATTTATCCTGAGGTATGACTGTAGGTTATGCCTGAGGTTTTGGGGGAAATTCAATCACTGTTTTACATGCTACAATAAAGAGCATGAAATCACCGCAGGACTCTAAGTATATTTCAATTTGCAGGCATCATGTGCACTAACCCCTCCAAACTCACTACAATATATCTGTATCTGAAGAAGTGTGCATGCACACGAAAGCTTATAACCAGAACAAACTCAGTTGGTCTCTAAGGCGCTACTGGACAATTTTTAGTTTTTTATTTGTTTATTTCAACTGCGGCAGACCAACACGGCTACCTACCTGAACAATATAAATGACCACGATGGAACCTGGAGTGTGCCTCATTCTGTAGCCTTTCACAAAAGTCATTTATTCAAATTCAGTTTTATTGTGAAATGCTTTCCTTCTTCACCACCCCTATTTCGGCAGCCACACAGGATAGGATGCTCTCTTATACGCAGTCACACTAGTTCAGAATTGTGTACACTGAGAGGCAGCAGATCTCCAGGGTATCTGGCAGGGGGGGAAACCCAGCACTTTGCGGAAACACCTGCAATTGAACCTGAGACCTGCATTTGCAGCAGATGCTACTGCCCACCCTGAGCTTGAGCTGCCCTCTTACATGCAACAACGTGGAAGAGGATGAAGACCAGAGCAAAGCTCAGGTAGAGGAACCTCATGGCTGCAGTTTCCTCTGAGATCTCTGCCAAAGGGAAGGCACTCTAAGGCAGAAGGAAGAGGTGTTTGGATGGAACAAAAAGGTTCTCTTTACTTATAGTGTTGCCGTGCCAAAGAGATGTTAAAACATACCTTTGGGGAAAGCTGCAAACAGGTATTTCCAGCAACTGTCAGCATCTGAACCCTCCAGGCCTTGTCTCTTAACTCATCCTAGAGCATTTATTTATCTTTATATTTATTTACCCACAGAACCACCTTTCTCATATGTTCACAATCTGTCCTGTGCTCCAGGCTATGCTGTTTTATTTCCATAACAATTAACAGATTTCCTGTAATCTCATGATTACATCTTCACAGCACCTACGTAAATGGAAAGTGGAATGTGAGTTAAGAGCTTTGCTGTAATGCAGTTTGACGCAAACTCTTGGACTGTGCTTGGACTATTCAGTTCAACTGCAATCGCAATCACAATACCTACCAAGAAAGAAACTTTTCAGTGTGCTTTTCTCCTGATCTGCACATTTTTAGATGCATTTTGCTTAATATGCTTGTTTTGGTGATGCACAAGGTTTTATGTACACCTTCTCCATTATGCAGTTTTTTAAGAAAAACTAAATAGTGATTTTATTCCATCATCCATAAGAAGATTTCACCATCACTGAAATCTTGCCAAATCTGACCCTCAGTTCCAAGGCTCTGAATGGACAGAAATCACTAACGCTCCACAATCATTGCTTTACAAAACATCTGGGGGACACCAAGCTGTCAAAGGCTGCTCGATCAAGTCCTTATTCTGGTCATCCTTTCCTCCTAAGCCAAGAACATCCTCACAGCCTAACCCTTTATTCATAAAAGAGGTTAGTGTCATGACCAAATTGCTTTTCTTATCAACTGTACATTATGCAATCATGCAGACAAACCACATTTTTCTACATCTTAATGTATGGTCTTTTTTCACTTGTCTTGAGAAGCCTTGGTCCCAGGGGCAGTGCCTAAATGAACAATGTGATCTGTGATTAAAAACTTGTGGAAACAATAGCTGCATTACCTTGAGGCAAGGTTGGGTGGCCATATATTAGGGATTCTTTGGGTTCTTTTTTTTTCAATTTTCATTTATTTAATTATACTTTTCACTAATTGTATACATTTCACTTATTTTACAATCCTTTTGACATTTCAAAACTTGACTTCCTTCCCCCTCTTTCTGCAGTCCCTTAAATTTATTTTTAATATCTTCTGCATACACAAATTAACCAAATTTGCTCATTTATTTCATCTTCTTTAAATATATAAAGGTAAAGGGACCCCTGACCATTAGGTGCAGTCGTGACCGACTCTGGGGTTGCAGCACTGATCTCGCTTTTTTGGCCGAGGGAGCTGGCGTACACCTTCCGGGTCACGTGGCCAGCATGACTAAGCCACTTCTGGCGAACCAGAGCAGCGCACGGAAATGCCGTTTACCTTCCCACCGGAGCGGTACCTACTTATCTACTTGTACTTTGACGTGCTTTCGAACTGCTAGGTTGGCAGGAGCAGGAGCTCACCCAGTCGCAGGGATTCGAACTGCCGACCTTCTGATCGGCAAGTCCTAGGCTCTGTGGTTTAACCCACAGCGTCACCCGCATCCCTTTTTAAATATATAGTCAGTGCTTTTGGGGGGGGGTACGCAGGCGTATGCATACACCTAAACATTTTGTGAATCTAAGTTTGGCCTCATTGAGGGGCAGTATTTCAATATGAGTAGGAAAATGAGAGTAGCCTTAGACATTTTTAAAGAAAAAAACACTCCTTATACTCTTATAAAACTGCAGGTTATTACAGTAATCCTGCCAATGCTTTTATCTGTTTATAATTTATCTGTAAATATTCAGTAAACCATTTCCATTCTTTCATATAAAATGTTATCTTGATTTCTTATTCTTCCGGGATTCTTTAGTTGGGTTTCCTACTTTGCAGGGGGTTGGACTAGATGACCATTGGGGTCCCTTCCAACTCTATAATTATATGATTCTAAAGTGAGTTGTCCATCTTATGCAGCAGGCACTGGATACCATGACAGGCAATTGCAGAGGAGAGAGGAAGTCCTGACCATTTTCTGAGCAAATCTCAGTGAAATAACCAAGACCTTCCATTCATTGCAATGAGGTTTTTGCAGGATTTCCCAAGGAATTGTGTCTTGTGGCAGCTTACCTACCTCACAAGAGTTTAGTTCTCATCTCCATTATGGGCTTCCTAAGTGGTCTGGGGTACATCTTAGAACAATTCTGCCCGGACACTGAGGTCCAGCGCCGAGGGCCTTCTGGAGGTTCCCTCGCTGCGAGAAGCGAAGTTACAGAGACCAGGCAGAGGGCCTTCTCGGTAGTGGCGCCCGCCCTGTGGAACACCCTCCCACCAGATGTCAAAGAGAAAAACAACTATCCGACTTTTAGAAGACATCTGAAGGCAGCCCTGTTTAGGGAAGCTTTTAATGTTTAATAGACCATTGTATTTTAATATTCTGTTGGAAGCTGCCCAGAGTGGCTGGGGAAACCTAGCCAGATGGGTGGGGTATAAATAATAAATTAGTAGTAGTAGTAGTAGTAGTAGTAGTAGTATCTTGTTTTCTCCTGCTCTGCAGGGTAGGATTTGAACTAATGGCTTCAAGTTACAAGAAAGGAGATTCCGGCTAAACATCAGAAATAACTTTATGACAGTAAGAGCTGTTCGACAGTGGAATGATCTCCCTCGAAAGGTTGTGGACTCTCCTCCCTTAAAGGTTTTGAAGCAGTGGTTGGATGGCCACCTGTCATGGGTGCTTTAGCTGAGATTCCTGCATTGCAGGGGGTTGGACTAGATGGCCCTTGGGTCCCTTCCAGTTCTAAGATCCTATGATTCTATCAACTCCTGTCATAAGAAAGGTCTTTCTCATGTTTAATGGGAATCTCCTCCCTTGTCATTTGAATACGTCGTTTCGGGTCCCACCCTCTTAACCAGCAGAAAGCATTATGCGCCACCACTATGACAGCCCCACTGGGTCACAGCAAATCTGATAAAAGCATGCAATGTGCCCACGAACAGGAAGCGCCAAAGAAAACCCCAGCCTGGTTGCAGTGACCTTGAACCAATGGTTTATTTATTGAACAGAGTGCGACGACGGATTCTTTTTCTGAATGATGGTAGTAGGAAATGACAACAGATTTTTGGCTCCTCGCTCAGTTCTTCATTGGACTGGAGTACAGCAAGAAAACATTGTTGGGTTAGGACAGGTGTTGTTAATAAATTGAAGGCCTGAGGGGCACGGGAACTGAATATCCAGGCAGTATCCCCGACCGCCATTGCAGGGCCTTAGTCTCCCTTCCATATGTGCATGACCTACGTGGAAAGAGAAGAAAGACTTTAGGGCCCTGTGATGATAATAAAAATGTTAACATTTCTAGGTTGGTTTGCACTTGAAAACTACGTTTGATAGATTTACCAAAACAAACAAACAAACAAAAGAAAACAGCAGCACATACCCCAATAAATAAATTAATAAATTAATTTTAGAAAGGAGCTGGCCTCTCCTCATTCTCTCCCACTGTCCAGACCTCAGATTCAAATGCACATCTTAAAAAGCAGAGACATCACCTTGCCAGCAAAGGTCCGTATAGTTAAAGCTATGGTTTTCCCAGTAGTCACGTATGGAAGTGAGAGCTGGACCATAAAGAAGGCTGATCGCCGAATAATTGATGCTTTTGAATTATGGTGCTGGAGGAGACTCTTGAGAGTCCCATGGACTGCAAGAAGATCAAACCTCTCCATTCTGAAGGAAATCAGCCCTGAGTACTCACTGGAAGGACAGATCCTGAAGCTGAGGCTCCAATATTTTGGCCCCTTGAAAGAGAAGCGAAGACTCCCTGGAAAAGACCCTGATGTTGGAAAGATGGAGGGCACAAGGAGAAGGGGATGACAGAGGACAAGATGGTTGGATAGTGTTCTCGAAGCTACCAGCATGAGTTTGACCAAACTGCGGGAGACAGTGGAAGACAGGAGTGCCTGGCGTGCTCTGGTCCATGGGGTCACGAAGAGTCAGACACGACTAAACGACTAAACAACATATATATATATATATATATATATGCTTTCGTAGATTTTCACGGGTACAGGAATGCAGGTTTTGGTGTCCTCGGGTGTCTTCCCGTGTAAAAGTTGGGGTGTCTAGGCGACGTTTCGACGAGGTCTCACTCGTCATCTTCAGGCTGGTGCTTTCGGCTTCTTGTTACTGGAACAGAGCAGGATCTCAGTGTTTGAGTTCCTATAAATACTGTTGAGGGGGTGTGGTGTATAGCCTCCAATGTTCTGGGCAGAGAGGAAGTTCCCAGGCTAGTGTGCCTTTTCTTCTTTTGTTCCTTAATTACTTGAGGGATATCTTGAGTGATTTCTTGAGTGATATCCTGAGTACCACTTAGGTGGGTCATTAGGTGTGGATTAGTTGCTAAAGTCTTTGTGTCTTGACCTCTTGAACTTTGTGAAGAGTTTTTCTGAGAAGATGGCTGTACTGCACTTAGTTGTGCTCTGGCTTGGCTTCGTGTATAGGGGCGAGCTGTGGTTTTGTGGCCTGTGTCAGCCAGATCTGTGTAGGGATTGCAGGGGGGTGCAGCATCCGGAGGTGCCACCATGGTTTGGCTACTGGATGGTGTCTGTAATTTATCTGTGGAGAGGGTCTGGGTTTGGGTCTGGTGTGGTTGATTGGTGATGGCGTTCTGTGTGCCTCTGGATCTGGTGTCAGTTTTTGTGGGGAGGGCTAATTTCCAGATGTCTGGCAAGCGGGATGTGTCGTCACGCTTGTTCATGTTGTGAGGGTGTTTCTCTATCTCGATGGCTTCCATGATTATTCTCTTGTGGTGATGTTCCATGTTAAAGAGCAATTTGGAATCTGCAAAATTAATTTCGTGTCCTGTTTCTTTCATGTGTTGGAAAAGAGAGGAAGTTTTTTCTTCTTTTTTGACGGCATTCTTGTGTTCTGCGATACGTGCATTTATTCGTCTGTTTGTTTGTCCAATGTACGTGGCTGGGCAGACTTTGCAGGGTATTTCATAGACCCCTTGGTTTTCCAACTGGATTTTATCCTTGGGGTTTCTGAGGATATTGGCTATTTTTTGGTTGGTGCAAAAGGCTGTTTTGATATTGTGTTTATGGAGGATTTTGCTAATTTTATCTGTAGTGCCCTTGATATAAGGAAGGAGGGCCATGCCATTGTTTTCTTCTGTGTCTTGGTTTTTGGGGGGTGTTTCTTTTTGGATTAGCTTCGTAACCCTGTTTTGCTGGTATCCATTGGCAATTAACACATTTGAGAGATTCTGTAACTCAGTTGTCAAGTGGTCTTTGTCAGCCAGGCGTTTGGTTCTGGAGATGAGAGTCTTGGCTACGGAGTTTATTTGTGCAGGGTGGTGGTGTGATTGTGCATGTAAGTAGCGGTTGGTGTGTGTTTTTTTCCGGTAGATAGTGTGTCCTAGGGAGTGTGTCCTAGAACGCCATCACCAATCAACCACACCAGACCCAAACCCAGACCCTCTCCACAGATAAATTACAGACACCATCCAGTAGCCAAACCATGGTGGCACCTCCGGATGCTGCACCCCCCTGCAATCCCTACACAGATCTGGCTGACACAGGCCACAAAACCACAGCTCGCCCCTATACACGAAGCCAAGCCAGAGCACAACTAAGTGCAGTACAGCCATCTTCTCAGAAAAACTCTTCACAAAGTTCAAGAGGTCAAGACACAAAGACTTTAGCAACTAATCCACACCTAATGACCCACCTAAGTGGTACTCAGGATATCACTCAAGAAATCACTCAAGATATCCCTCAAGTAATTAAGGAACAAAAGAAGAAAAGGCACACTAGCCTGGGAACTTCCTCTCTGCCCAGAACATTGGAGGCTATACACCACACCCCCTCAACAGTATTTATAGGAACTCAAACACTGAGATCCTGCTCTGTTCCAGTAACAAGAAGCCGAAAGCACCAGCCTGAAGATGACGAGTGAGACCTCGTCGAAACGTCGCCTAGACACCCCAACTTTTACACGGGAAGACACCCGAGGACACCAAAACCTGCATATATATATATATATATATATATATATATATATATATATATATGAATGGTTATTGGAAGAAAAACAATGGGTATGTTTGTGTGGACTATCCCATGGTATTTCTTTAATAGCTCTTGCTAAAACTGAGGCAAAAGTAGTTTAGATACAAGAGAAGGTAGTTCCTATGCGGCAGGTGAAGGGTGTTTAATGGTTTATTTAAATATTAAGGTTCATTATTGTTTCACAAGATGTGTATCTCTTTAAAGGCCAGGGTAAATATCATGACCTAGTTTTACCGCTGTGACGCAGTATAGCAGGTGCTGTTAAGTAGTGTTAATTGAGTTGTGTCAGCAATTGGGTATGGTGTATAAAGAGCAGTGTGTACCTCTATCAGTTCCCTGGTGAATGGGTCATACTTACAGATTTAATGTAAGAGGTGTTTTTGTAATTAAATCCAAGCAAAATATATTTTTGCATTTCTTCATTGTTTCCCCAGCAGGCTTTCTGCAGCGCAATTCATCTGCTAAATATGCAACAAAGGAGTGTGCTCAGCAAAAGTAAGCAGCTACCAATTGGCTCTAGGAAGCAATCTTCAATATCTTGGAGGGTTGACCATGGGTCAATGTGGTCCCCAGCTCTAAAAAGACCAATTACCCCTTGCCCAAGAGTCTTCAGGTCAGGGTCAGCCTGTAATGGCAACTTAGTAGGATTCTTCCTTTTTTTTTTAGGATACTGGTCCCAGCATGGATTACCTTCCCCTGTAGATCCATCACAATTACAGCCACTCAGTTTTTAAATGCATGTTCTCACAGGTCCTGTCTTTTCAGTTCCCAGCCTGAGCTGCCCACTTACCTGCAGCAACACTGAAGGCAAGAACGACCACAGCAAAGCTGAGATAAAGGAGTCTCATGGCTAAGGGGTTCCTCTGAGATCTCTCTGACTGCTGGGGGAAGATGTTCAAAGGCAGAGGGAAGTTGACTCTGAATGAACCTAGGAAGTTCCCTCTACTTATAGAGTTGCAATGCCCATGCAATGTTGAAATAAACCTATACATTTCTGCACCCGAGTGGGAAACATTGCAAACGGGTATTTCTTGCAGCTATCCCTTTCAGCAGCTGAACTCTCTCCCTCTCCCTCCAGACACTGCACATGATTTATTTCGCTGGACATCCCTCCTGAGGTTTCCATATGCCTTTATCCTATAATTGCTGCTTGTTCTGTGTTTCTGGTGTTGGTTTCCTTTATATTTCATGAGTTGCAGCCAACTAGGTTTTACTCCAAACTGACTCGTTAAATTGAATGAACCTAAGCTAATCGGGACGCGGGTGGCGCTGTGGGTAAAACCTCAGCGCCTAGGACTTGCCGATCGTCAGGTCGGTGGTTCGAATCTCCGCGGCGGGGTGCGCTCCTGTTGCTCGGTCCCAGCGCCTGCCAACCTAGCAGTTTGAAAGCACCCTCGGGTGCAAGCAGATAAATAGGGACCGCTTACTAGCGGGAAGGTAAACGGCGTTTCCGTGTGCTGCGCTGGCTCGCCAGATGCAGCTTGTCACACTGGCCACATGACCTGGAAGTGTCTTCGGACAGCGCTGGCCCCGGCCTCTTAAGCGAGATGGGCGCGCAACCCCAGAGTGGCCCGCACGACTGGCCCGTATGGGCAGGGGTACCTTTACCTTTTTAAGCTAATCGGTGGACGCAGGTTATTCACTTCTATTCTCTGGCTACAATGCCAGTATAGGGTGTTCCTAATGTTCATACAGGGACATGGGTGGCGCTGTGGTCTAGACCACAGAGCTTAGAGCTTGCTGATCAGAAGGTTGGGAGTTCAAATCCTCGTGATGGGGTGAGCTCCCATTGTTCAGTCTCTGCTCCTGCCAACCTAGCAGTTCGAAAGCCCATCAAAGTGCAAGTAGTTAAATAGCTACCACTCTGGCGGGAAGGTAAATGGCATTTCCATGCACTGCTCTGGTTCACCAGAAGAGGCTTAGTCATGCTGGCCACATGACCCATTAGCTGTATGCCTGCTCCCTCGGCCAATAAAGTGAGATGAGTGCCACAACCCCAGAGTCATCTGCAACTGGACCTAACGGTCAGGGGTCCCTTTACCTTTAAGCTAATGGGTATTGGTATTATAAATGGGCCTGCTTGATGTGAGACTGATGATGGATAGCAAAGTAGACAACCTGGAACCAGGATGGCAAAAGAAAGGTCTCACCATTTCTGGATATTGGAAATGTTTGGAGAAGGGCAACCAGATGATCAAGAAGATAAGAATGATTAAGAACACAAGAAGAGTCTGCTGGATCAGGCCAATGGCCCATCTGGTCTAGCATTCTGTTCTCACGGTAGCCAACCAGATCCCTGTGGGAAACCAGCAAGCAGGATACGAACACAAGTGCACTCTTCCCTCCTTGTGGTATCCAGCAACTGGTATTTAGAAGAATTGCTGACTCCCAACTGGGGCAGTAGAGCATACTCATAATAGCTTGTAGCCAACAATAGCTTGGGAGAAAAGCAATGACAAACCTAGACAGCATCTTAAAAAGCAGAGACATCACCTTGCCAACAAAGGTCCGTATAGTAAAAGCTATGGTTTTCCCAGTAGTGATGTATGGAAGTGAGAGCTGGACCATAAAGAAGGCTGATTGCCGAAGAATTGATGCTTTTGAATTATGGTGCTGGAGGAGACTCTTGAGAGTCCCATGGACTGCAAGAAGATCAAACCTATCTATTCTGAAGGAAATCAGCCCTGAGTGCTCACTGGAAGGACAGATCCTGAAACTGAGGCTCCAAGACTTTGGCCACCTCGTGAGAAGAGAAGACTCCCTGGAAAAGACCCTGATGGAGGGCACAAGGAGAAGGGAACGACAGAGGATGAGATGGTTGGATGGTGTTCTCAAAGTTACCAGCATGAGTTTGACCAAACTGCGGGAGACAGTGGAGGACAGAAGTGCCTGGCATGCTCTGGTCCATGGGGTCACAAAGAGTCGGACACGACTAAATGACTAAACAACAACAATAGCTGTCTCCTCCGTGAGCTGGTCTAATCCTCTTTTATAGCCATCCAAGTTGATGGCCGTCCCTGCCTCCTGCAGAAGTGAGTTCCATAGTTTAATTATGTGCTGAGTAAATAAGTAATTTATTTCATCTGTCCTGAATCTTCCAACATTCAGCTTCATGAGTTCTTGCATCATGAGAGAGCAAAGGAGATAACTCCTAGGAGCCAAGGGGGTCTTTGCCCACCCCTGTAAAATATTTGAGGGCTCCTTCACGTTGATAGGCATTGCCATTATAATACTAATAATAATGATGATTTTATTATTTATACCCCGCCCATCTGGCTGAGCTTCCTCAGCCACTCTGGGCGGCTCCCAATCAAGTGTTAAAAACAATACAGCATTAAATATTAAAAACTTCCCTAAACATGGCTGCCTTCAGATGTCTTTTAAAGATAAGATAGCTGCTTATTGCCTTCACATCTGAAGGGAGGGCGTTCCACAGGGCGGGCGCCACCACCGAGAAGGCCCTCTGCCTGGTTCCCTGTAACCTCACTTCTCGCAGTGAGGAAACCATCAGAAGACCCTCAGAGCTGGACCTCAGTGTCCGGGCTGGATGATGGGGGTGGAGACGCTCCTTCAGGTATACTTTCAAATGGTGTGCATGCATCATGTCCTGTGATTGATTGTGTGGGGCGGGGCATATTTTATACTTTCTCTACGTCATTCATCCCCTTTATTGATCACTGCCTTGCCGTGGCGAAGGGGCCTGAATAACTCAGAGAAGCTATGAGCTATGGTGTGCAGGGCCACCCAAGATGGACAGCTCATAGTGGAGAGTTTTGACCAAACATGATCCACCTAGAGCAGGAACCAGCAAGCCACTCCAGTATCCCTGCCAAGAAAACTCCATGGACAAAGACAACAGGCATATAAAAGTTATGACACTGGAAGATGAGCCCCTCAGGTCGGAAGGCGTCCAAAATGCTACTGAGGAAGAGCGGAGGACAAGTACAAGTAGATCCAGAGCTGATGAAGCGGCTGGGCCAAAGCCGAAAGGTCGGTCAGTTGTGGAAATGCCTGGAAGCGAAAGGAAAGTCCAATCTTGTAAAGAAAAATGTTGCATAGGAACCTGGATTGTAAGAAGCTAGCAGCATGAGTTTGACCAAACTGCGGGAGGCAGTGGAAGACAGGAGTGTCTGGCGTTCTCTGGTCCATGGGGTCATGAAGAGTCAGACACGACTAAATGACTAAATAACAACAACAACATGTCATTCATCATTTTATAAACTTCCATCACTTTGCCTCTCACTCACCTTTTCTCTAAATAAAAAGGTCCGAAATGCTGCAGCTTTTCTTCATAGGGGAGTTGCTCCATCACGTTGGTAACTTTGATGACCTTCTCTGGACTGTTTCCAACTCTGCAACATCGTTTTTGAGGTGAGCTAACCAGAACAGCACACAGCATTCCAAATGTGGTCCTTTGGCACTGAAGAAAGAGTGATCTAGTGTCTGACAGTTTCCCTTGTGGTCTAACTGTTGTTAATAAAAAGAAGTTGTTTTAGAGCTTTGGGCAATGGGCAGTTGGTGTCATGACAGGACGTGTCATAATAGTCCCTTGGTGGCTTCATTCTTAACTGAAGCCTCTTCCTCTTGCTCTGTGTTGCAAACTAAGCTCTTTTTCTTGTTTTCCTCTTCATCTCATTCATCTCCATTTCTGGACCCTAGAAGTCAACGTCCTGGCAACAAATCAAACATCAATATGAGGTTCAGAAGACCCTTCGTTCACTCAGTAAGCTAGATGGTTACACCAGCAAAATCTATCATGCAGGAGCAGCCAATCTTACCTGCAGATATCTTTAGACTACAATGTCCATCACCTCAGCCAATGTGGCCAATGATGGGGGATGAAGGGATCTGTAGTCCAGCGAAATCTGGAGGGCGCTGTGTTTGCTGCCTGTGCCCCTTGAAACTGCACTCCCTTTCACACTTGAGGCTTTGTATAATTTATTTCATATATCAAATTGTAGCAAAGAAAGAGGAAAAGAGGAGAGAGAAAGAAAAAGTGAAAGAGAGGTACATTACCTCCCCCATAAGCTCACATAAAAAATACATCAACCATTGATACATCCATCTTAATTTAAACATATATATGTCCAAATTGGTATTTACATGAAGCTGACATTTATAGCACACTGGATATCTCATAAGAAAAGGCTGGCTGTTGGATCAAGGCCCAAGCTATCAGGCCAAACTGATGGCCATTACTACTTCTTGTAGGAGCAAATTCCACCATTTAATTCTGTGTTATGAGAAGTAGTACAGTGGTACCTCTGGTTACAGATTTAATTTGTTTCGGGGTGCCATACGCACCCCGAAAAATCCATAACTAGAGGCGTCACTTTTGCACACATGCACAGCGCGGTAGAAGGCTTCTGCACATGCACAAGGTGTGCAGACTGCTTCTGCACATGAGCGAGCGATGAAGCCCAGAAGTGTATACAGCCACAGCCATAAGCCAAAGTTTACATAACCTGGAGGTTATGCAACATGAGGTACCACTTGTTAGTTTCTGTGTGTTGCCACTGTGCCGTGCTCTTGGAGTCACAGAACTCTGTTTACATTCCAGGGATTCCAGGCTATTGGAAGTCTCACGGAAGACAGGAGACGGGTGTGATGTTACTGGTTTCCTATTCCTTTGTTTTTCAATTTCTCTTTGCTCTCACAGAGAGAGGATGTATTTCTTTTCTGTCTACGTAGCTTACCGATAAAACTCTTAGCATGTAGCTCAAACTTCTTGTCTCTTCCCTGTGTTGGATACTCTGCGTAATGGGAATGTGTTTGGAGCCTTATCAGAGGCTCAGGTTGTTAATCATCATCGGAGGCGAGCTCGGAGGAGCTCGGTCGAACGCAAGTCTCTCACCACTGTATTTATTTTGTCTGTCAGTCTCCCAGCATTCAGTTTCCATGGGTGACCTCAATAGGCTCTAATATCATGAGAGAGGTTTTTTCCCCTCATCCGTTTTCTCCACACCATGCATAATCTTACACACCTCTATCATTTCCCCCTTTGCAGTGGTGTAGCGTGGGTTGCCAGTGCCCGAGGCCATGTGGAGGGGGTGGCTGGGACAGAGAGAAACAGATAGAGTACACAGGCACATTCAACTGCCTAATGGCGTCCACATCGCCCAGGAGATCGCAGCCACAGACATAAGAAAAAACGAGTCGTTCCGTTGTCTGGAGAGGTCACTTCCTGGTTCGCATGGAGAAATCCATTTTCAACCAAGTCCAGTGACTGAATTGCACAGTTGCATTGAAGCAGCACCGGGTGTTGAAATTTCACGGCCCTAAC
Source organism: Podarcis melisellensis (assembly GCF_964234715.1). NCBI lineage: Eukaryota > Metazoa > Chordata > Lepidosauria > Squamata > Lacertidae > Podarcis > Podarcis melisellensis. The sequence goes on along the minus strand of NC_138530.1, from coordinate 6,482,240 downwards.
AATTTTGCACCAAGGGCAATTGTCCCTGAGCTCCCTATGCTACACCACTGCCCCCTTGACACTAATTTTCCCCCCAAAATACCCAATGCTGCAAGCTTTCTTCACAGGGAATTGCACCACCACCTTGTTCATTTTGGTCCTTTCATGGGAACATTCTTCCACCTCTGGTGGACTTGCCCTAAAGTGAGGGCCTTCTGGGAAATGATATATAATGAGCTGAAAAAGGTATTTAAGTATACCTTCTCTAAGAAACCAGAGGCCTTCCTTTTGGGTATTGTCGGCCAAGGGGTGGTAAAGAAGGATCGAACATTCTTTATGTATGCTACAACAGCAGCAGCAAGGATACTTTTCGCGAAATACTGGAAAACTCAAGATCTACCCACACTGGAAGAATGGCAGATGCAACTGATGGACTATATGCAACTGGCTGAGATGACCGGCAGAATCCGAGATCTGGGAGAGGAGACGGTAGAAGAAGATTGGAAAAAATTTAAGATCTATTTGCAAAAACATTGCAAACTGTATGAATGTTAAGCAGGATGCTTGATCATAATCAATTTGGCACCATTAAAATTGATGAAGTGAAGTAGGAAGATAAGTTAAAATGTAAGAAAAAACAATTTTTCTTTTGGATAATTATTTGGCTAAATTCAATTGATAATCAGACAGTAAGGATGGAAGTAAGGTGATAATTTGCTGGACTAATTTTTCAATATGGAAGGTAGGGGCGGGAGATGCGAGGAGGTCACAAGAAGATGAGAAAATATGTCTATGTTATGTTATAACTTTGTTTGTTTGGCATATTGTAACTTAAAAATTTCAATAAATATTTATTTTTAAAAAAAACACATTTTGGTCCTTTCGTGAATCTTTTCCAGCTCTACTATGAATCAGAGTGTTAAAAACAGGCCCTCTGTCTCATCCAGCCAGATTTTGGCAATCCAACTTTTCTCGATAGCCTTGTTCTAGATAAACTCTTTAATGATTAATCAGACAGTGAAATGAAAAGCAAATGAAATTGATTTTCTTAATGATGCACTCCTTTAGCCAAAATTTGAAAATACAGTGGTACCTCAGGTTACACATGCTTCAGGTTAAAGATGCTTCAGGTTACAGACTCCGCTAACCCAGAAATAGTACCTCGGGTGAAGAACTTTACTTCAGGATGAGAACAGAATTGTGTGGTGGCAGCGGGAGGCCCCATTAGCTAAAGTGGTACCTCAGGTTAAGAACAGTTTCAGGTTAAGAACGGACCTCCAGAACCAATTAAGTTCTTAACATGAGGTACCACTGTACATAATATCTTCAGAAGGTTTCGTGGCATTCCTGTGTAGAGTTTTCACAGGTCAGTTTTATTTGTTTGTGAAACATTACCATTATTACACCATGGTAGCAGGAGACATCCGTATATTCCTATGAGGAGTACCTCTTAAAGTTACAAGAAGGGGGTTTCCAACTAAACATCAGGACAGTAAGAACTGACAGTAAGAACTGTTCGACAATGGAGCAGTCTCCCGTGGCAGGTGCTGAACTCTCCTTCCTTGCCAGTTTTTAAGCAGAGTTTGGATAGTCTGTCAGGGATGCTTTAGCTGAGATTCCAGCATTGTTGAACTTGATGACTTTCGCGGTCCCTTCTATGATTCTGTGAACAGGCCAACTGCAAGTGATTGTGTCCAGCTGCATTATGATGAAGCTGCTAACTGATTTTTCATTTCCTTTCTGTCCAGCCATCGTGAAATTGACAGCAGCATTTGGCCACCTCATGAGAAGAGAAGACTCCCTGGAAAAGACCCTGAAGCTGAGGCTCCAATATTTTGGCCACCTCATGAGAAGAGAAGGCTCCCTGGAAAAGACCCTGATGTTGGGAAAGATGGAGGGCACAAGGAGAAGGGGACAACAGAGGACGAGATGGTTGGACAGTGTTCTCAAAGCTACCAGCATGAGTTTGACCAAACTGCGGGATGAAGTGGAAGACAGGAGTGCCTGGCGTGCTCTGGTCCATGGGGTCACGAAGGGTCGGACACGACTAAACGACTAAACAACAACAACATGCTCGACCAGCCCTGGCCACAGCCAGGTGGAACGCTCTATTGCAAGAGACCAGGGCCCTGCGGGATTTGACGTCTTTCCACAGGGCCTGCAAGATGGAGCTGTTCTGCCAGGCCTTCGGTCCAGGCCCAGTCTGACCCCCTTCTTTCTATGGGACCCTGTATGTAAGTGGCCTCCTTGGCTCTTTCCATCAGCTCATATGGGACCAGCACGGGTATCCGGGCCTGGTGAACTTTTAATTCCTTACCCCTACAGTTATGATTTGTGGGTTCCCACTTAATTTTATTTTGATTTTAAATGTGATTCAAATTGTATTTTAAATCAATCGTTTGATTGTGTTTTTAGTGTATTATATATTTGGTGTTAACTGCCCTGAGCCCGGTCTCGGCCATGGAGGGCTGGGTATAAATAAAATTTATTATTATCATTGTTGTTGTTGTTTAGTCATTTAGTCACGTCTGACTCTTTGTGACCCCATGGGCCAGAGCACGCCAGGCACTCCTGTCTTCCACTGCCTCCCGCAGTTTGGTCAAACTCATGCTGGTAGCTTTGAGAACACTGTCCAACCATCTGGTCCTCTGTTGTCCCCTTCTCCTTGTGCCCTCAATTTTTCCCAACATCAGGGTCTTTTCCAGAGAGCCTTCTCTTCTCATGAGGTGGCCAAAATATTGGAGCCTCAGCTTCAGGATCTGTCCTTCAATCTTTCCCAACACTTTCCTAAGAATTGTCTGTGGAAAAAACTTTTCTGTATTGAGTTCCAGGAGCTGCTGCTTATTTGCACATTGATTAACAGATTATTATTATTATTATTATTTTATTATTATTATTATTATTATTATTATTATTATTATTAAATCTGTTAATCGATGTGCAAATAAGCAGCAACACCTAGAACACAACAAACACAGAAAAGTTTTTCCCCATAGACAATTCTTAGGAAAGTGTCCAGATAAATTAAATATAAGGGTAAAGGAAACCCCTGACCATTAGGTCCAGTCGTGACTGACTCTGGGGTTGCGGCGCTCATCTCACTTTATTGGCCGAGGGAGCCGGCGTACAGTTTCCGGCCAGCATGACTAAGCTGCTTTTGGCGAACCAGTTTACCTTCCTGCCAGAGTGGTACCTATTTATCTACTTGCACTTTAACATGCTTTCAAACTGCTAGGTTGGCAGGAGCAGGGACCAAGCAACGGGAGCTCACCCCGTCGCGGGGATTCAAACCGCCAACCTTCTGATCGGCAAGTCCTAGGCTCTGAGGTTTAACCCACAGCGCCACCCGCATCCCTAAATTAAATATACTTAGGAGAAAATAGATGTGAGGGAGATATTCATTGTTCCGATGTTGAAAGGCAAAGTTGCAAGGAATACCTGCTTGCAATATTCCCCGCTCCGATGCAGAAACATATAGTTTTCTTTCAACATTGTGTGGGCACTGCAACTTTATAAATAGAGGGAACCTCCTAGCTGCATGCAAAGTTGCCTTCCCTGTGCCTTAGAGTCTCTTTCCTCTGACTGTCAGAGAAAACTCGGAGAAAACTCCAGCCGTGATGTTTCCTTACCTCAGTCTAGCTGTACAGGTTGTTCTTCTCTTCAGTACTATTGCAGGTAAGAGAGTATCTCTGATTATTCTTATGCTTACGGTCAGATTCCTATGCATATGACAATATTTTGTGCTCTAGTTCATTATGCTGCTTTAAATGTGCATTTCACATTTTACTTCCTTCAATAATGTTGACTTTTGAAATGTTTAAGTGTTTTTGTTAACTTGGTTGCATTTCATGTGCATTCTATACTGGCCTCTTTCGCAATGTTTTGTTTTGAAATCTTTAAGTTAATATTTTAGTTTAAATTATATTGTTTTGAATGTATACCATATATTTGATTTTTTCTGGATTGCTTTATTTGACCCTCGGGGTCCCTCCCAGCTATACAATTCTATGCGTCTCTGATACTATTTGATGTTTTAATGTAGTCATAAACAATAAACGAAACATCAAAAAGTACAGAATCAAATTGAACAATTTCCATATAAATCATTTGATCATTTGATCTAAAATAAAGATATAAAAATAATAATAACAGCCACCCCCAACAACCCTCTCCAGACAATACCTCAGCAGCCTTAGCTTTTGTAGCTGGAGTCAGTCCAGGTCCTGCCCTCCCAGGCCAGGCGGGAAAAGTATGTAAGGCAGAGGGCAAGTCTTCCAGGACTCTCTGCCAATATGGTCTCTGGCCTTTTCAGCAGCCTCAGCTTTTGTAGCTGGAGTCAGTCAGGTACTGCTAGGGTTGCCATATTTTGAAGAGTAAAAAAAGAGGACACATTTGCCGACTTCTACTTTTAACTATGGATCGCTATGACAACTCTACCCATGAGAAAGATGATGTGTCCTGGAAAAAGAGGACATATGGCAACCCTGCGAGCTAATCACTTCCAAGGAAGATTTTGCCAGATGACAGTCATGAGCAGATGTTGCTTCTGAACTCTTCCATCCAACTGTGGTGTTAACACAATATGTTGTAAGAGTGAGAGATATCTAATGTGTCGTCCATACACACAAATGTGAATGTTTGCTCATGTTTTAAAACCCTCAGCTCCTGATCTCAGGTATGGATCTTCATCTGGGGATACAGATACAGGGCTTGGTTTGTGCTGAAGGGGAAAGCGATGTATCGCTTTATGAATCAGACTAGCGGATAAATACATTCCAGGCATATTGATGCTGTTTTTAATATGGTGGACTTTTAATGTCCTGGGTCTTCATTTAGTTATTTCTATTAAAAAATTCCTTCCAGTGGTACCTTAGAGCAGTGTTTCCCAACCTTTTTTGGGCAAAGGCACACTTCTTTCATGAAAAAAATCTCGAGGCACACCACCATTAGAAAATGTTAAAAAATTTAACTCTGTGCCCATATTGACTATATAAAAAGTACAGTGGTGCCTCGCAAGACGAAATTAATTCGTTCCGCAAGTCTCTTCGTCTTGCGAGTTTTTCGTCTTGCAATGCACGGTTTCCCATAGGAATGCATTGAAAATCAATTAATGCGTTCCTAGGGAAACCGCCTTCAGACCAGGTCCGGGGACAGTCTGTCCCCCGACCTCTTCTGAAGGCTGGGGGGGACGGGGACAAGGGCTTTTCTTCCCACTGCCAGCCTTCAGAAGGCTGTTCTGAAGGCTGGCGGTGGGAAGAAAAGCCCTTCTTCCCACCTCCCGCCCCGCAAGCTCCGGGGACAGGAGGGCTGTGCTGCCGACCGCCAGCATTTTAAAAGCCCCTGCTGTCCCGGGGCGATTTTAAAATGCTGGCGGGCGGGAGCGAAGTCTCCGCTGCCCCGAGGAGATTTTAAAATGCTGGGGGTCGGCAGCGAACGCTTCGCTCCCGCCCGCCAGCATTTTAAGATCGCCCGGGGCAGCGGAGAAGTCTCCGCTGTCCCGGGAAGGCAGGCGGGGGGAGCAAAGACTTTTGCCCCCGCCTGCCTTCAGAAGAGGTCCAGGACCTCGTTCCGATGCCTGGCAGCGGGGGGAGAGGTTCCCGCCCCACCGCCCGGCATCGGGGCATCGTTCCGATGCCCGGCGGCGGGGGGAGAGGTTCCCGCCCCACCGCCCGGCATCGGGGCATCGTTCCGATGCCCGGCGGCGGGGTGCGAGGTTCCCGCCCCACCGCCCGGCATCGGGGCATCGGAACGATGCCTGGCGGCGGGGGGAGAGGTTCCCGCCCCAGCGCCCGGCATCGGGGCATCGTTCCGATGCCCGGCGGCGGGGTGCGAGGTTCCCGCCCCACCGCCCCGCTTCGGAGCACCGGGAGAAGCGATCTCCCCGCAGCCCCTTGCTTCAAAAGAGGTCCGGGGGCAGCGGGGAAGAAGTGCTGCGCTTCCCGCTGCCCCCGGACCTCTTTTGAAGCAAGGGGCGGTGGGGAGAAGCGTTCTCGGGCGCCGCAGCGTGCAGGCGCACTGCTCGCTCCTCTTTCCGCGCAGGCGCCTTCTCTCGCTCTTTCGCCTCCTTTTCTTTCTCTCTCGATGGTCCGCCTACAAAGGAGCGAGGGAGGCGCCCGCCATGTTTGGATTTGCATCCAGCAGGAGATGCCGCCGCTGCCCCGCCTCTCCCGCCTCCCTCCCACGGCACACCAGGCAAGGTCTCACGGCACACCAGTGTGCCGCGGAACACCGGTTGGGAAACACTGCCTTAGAGACCAATGAAGTTTGTTATTGGTATAAGCTTTTGTGTGCATCCATGAGCTTTCATGTACATGAAGACGTGTGCATGCACACAAAAGCTCATACCAATAACAAACTTAGTTGGTCTGTAAGGTGCTACTGGAAGGATTTTTGTTGTTGTTGTTGTGACTATGGCAGACCAACACGGCTACTTACCTGTAGCTAGTTATTTCTATGTTTATTGTTTATTTCATAATATTTATTCACCACTTGATGTGGGGGAGAATCTCCAAGTGGTTTACCAGAATAAAAGAATAAAATTATCCGAAAAAAGATAAAAGCAAATCTTTAAAACATTCAAAATAGAAAAAAGCAGCCCTATTTTGTATATTTCCGTGACGATAACTGAATTCTAAAGGCCTCTCCATCACCAACTCTTTGTACACAGCGCACAGACAGGGGGAAATAGTGAAGAATTTGGCACAAGTCGTTATCTGCAACGAAGGCCGGGGATACTGCCTTGATGTTCAGTTCCGATGTCCCTCAGGCCTTGTGTTCAACAACAACAACTGTCCGAACAAAACGATGAACAAGTGTTGCACTCCGTTTGCAGGAAGAGGCGTGTGAGGAGCCCAGATCAGCTGCAAGGACCTTCTTCCGTTGTCAAGAAGAAGAATCCCTTCCAATGAATCAATAAATGTTATTCAATATGCAACCAGTCCAGTTTTCTCTTTGTTGCTATTAGATAGTTCTCATCCGTACAACAGCCCTGTGAGGTAGGTTAGGCTGAGAGTGAGTGACTTATCTGAGCTCACCCAGTGAGCTTTATGGCCAAGTGAAAATTTGAACCCTGCTCTTGCAGAACCCAGTTGAACACTCTAGTCCCCATTTTGTTTGTCAGGACATACACTAGTATGGTTTGTTTGTTTTTTAGATATATTGTGACCCTGCAGTGGGGGTGGAGGAGAATTTCAGTTCAGAATTTAAAAGGAAACTTATCCAATTCATACTTTCTAAATCTATAAAGGAACCAAAACACAGCCGTCCTTTGAAATTTGCACGTCTCTGAATTTTGCAATGCAATTTCCGCAGCCAAATAATGTGTACCAAAAAAATAAAATAAAAAGACATATGCATGGTAAAGTGTGAGTACAACTGCATAGATGAATGAAGATGATGTTATACTGGGAGGAGCCAGCCACCCAAAAAAGTGTATATTGGCAAAATTGTTTATAATGGGAGAAATTTAGTTTAAAGACTATTTACAGAAATATTGTAAAATTAATGAATGTTAGAAAAATGTGGGAATGAAGTTATATGGCTTTAGTAGAAATGTTATAAAATTAAAGTATAAATAGATTATTAGAGTATTAAAAGAAAAAATAAGGTTAGAATATGTTAAGATAATTATAGGATAAAAAACAGAGGAAGATGGAAAGGAATTGCTGAAACAATTAACAGAAGTGGAATACAAAAAGGGAGGTGTGAGGAGGTCGTTGAAATAAGCGAATGAAGGATAGGATGATGAAATTGTATGATGTGTTGTAAATTGTTTTTATTTTGTTGTGTTAGTTTAATATGTTAGTGTTGTGTGGTGTTTTTGTATTGTATTGTATTGTCTATTTTGCTTTGTAATGTCTGTAATGTTTAAATTGTTGGAAAAGTAATAAATATTATATATATATATATATATATATATATATATATATATATATATATATATAATGGGAGAAATTTGCTCTAAAACGAATCGATGTGAGCACTTAAAAAAACACCTGATGTGGGAATGTGGAGAACTGATCGTATTCCTGGTAAAATGAAAAGCTGGGAGGGTCTAAAATTGGCACATTTGCCCCTCAATAACCCTGCAGAGCCTTCAGTGCATGGGCAAAAGGCTGACATATTCGATGGGAGGGCAGAGTGCTCAGGCCACTGCCATGTATTTCTATATTATTACATCCGTATGTATGTGTGCTTCACCTCTTCCTCCCCATTCCTCCCCTCACAACAACCCTGTGAGTTAGGCTAAGCTGCACGACAGTGGCTGGCCCAAGGTTCCCCCTGTGAGCTTCATGGCTTGAGTGGGGATTTGAACCCTGATCTCCCAGGTCCTAAGTCCCACACTCCAACCACTTCTTGTTGTTTAGTTGTTTAGTCGTGTCCGACTCTTTGTGACCCCATGGACCAGAGCACGCCAGGCACTCCTGTCTTCCACTGCCTCCCGCAGTTTGGTCAAACTCATGCTGGTAGCTTTGAGAACACCATCTCGTCCTCTGTCGTCCCCTTCTCCTTGCGCCCTCCATCTTTCCCAACATCAGGGTCTTTTCCAGGGAGTCTTCTCTTCTCCAGAGGTGGCCAAAGTCTTGGAGCCTCAGCTTCAGGATCTGTCCTTCCAGTGAGCTCTCAGGGCTGATTTCCTTAAGAATGTATACGTTTGATCTTCTTGCAGTCCATGGGACTCTCCAGAGTCTCCTCCAACACCATAATTCAAAAGCATCCATTCTTCAGCAATCAGCCTTCTTTATGGTCCATCTCTCACTTCCATACATCATTACTGGGAAAACCATAGCTTTAATTATACGGGCCTTTGTTGGCAAGGTGATGTCTCTGCTTTCTGCTTTTTAAGATGCTGACTCTAACTCCAGTATCCCTGCCAAGAAAACTCCATGGACAAAGACAACTCTAACCACTACACCACACCATGCATTCCCGACAAGGGACAGGAAGAAGAGCGTCCCTCTCTCTGTGTTCTGCTTTCCTGCCACTCACCAACAGAAAGACCTCCCCCTCCGTAGGCCCACCGTGGCTGACGGGCAGGCAAGGGGAAAGAACTGGGAGGAGAGAAGTCCCATTCAGCCTAGCAACCCTCCTCCTCTCAAGGCAGATATTGGCATGCACACTCCCTCTTTCTTCTCCTGGAAGGAGAGCGGTACCGTCAAACAGTTTAGGATGCCTCTGGCCCTAATATTCAGGATACATCCAGCTCTACCATGCCATGATTCACACAAACCACCATACATTTAGCATCTGTGAAAAGTGGCCCTATGCATTTGCCAGTGTTGGGAGTGTAGGGCTCCTAATTGGTTGTTGTTGGGGGAGATCCTGGGTCATTTTGGACTTCCGTGTGTGTGGAAGAACACTGTCCACATTCCTCCAGCAGCCAGGCTCTTCTCATTTCCTTACATTGTTCCCTTTAGTCAAAGTCAAGTAAAAGACCCCTGGATGGTTAAGTCTAGTCAAAGGCAACTATGGGGTGTGGCGCTCACCTCGCTTTTCAGACTTAGGGAGGCAGCATTTGTCCACATTGTCATGCGGCCAGCAGGACTAAACTGCTACTGGCGCATGGAGGACCATGACGACTGCCAGAGCGCACAGAAATGCCGTTCACCTTCCTGCCACAGTGGTACCTATTTATCTACTTCCACTGGTATGCTTTCAAACTGCTAGGTTGGCAGGAGCTGGAACAGAGCAATGGGAGCTCACCCCATCTTACTTCAGTGCAGGCAGGGGGTGGGGGGCAAGCTAACTTAAGGGGGATGAAACATGCCCTGTTCTCCAACACCTCATTGGCACTGTGTATTCTTATCTTGAAAATCTTTAACAACAACAAAAGTAAGGCGCTGCCCAGCGACCCCCAGCATCTGAGCAGATAAACCAAGCCTTATGAGGAACAGTTGAAGGATCTGGATATGTTTAGCCTGGAAAAGAGGAAACTGAGGGGAGATACAATAGCCATCTTCAAATATCTCAAGGGTAGTCACATGGAAGAGGGAACAAGCTTGTTTTCTCCTGTTCTGGAGGGTAACCAATGGCTTCAAATTAGAAGAAAGAACATTCTGACTAAACATACAGAAAAACGTTCTGATAGCAAGAGCTGTTCGACAGTGGAACGGTCTCACCCTGGCCACCAGGGGTATTATGTATACAGTGGTACCTCGGGTTACATATGCTTCAGGTTACATATGCTTCAGGTTACAGACTCCTCTAACCCAGAAATAGTACCTCGGGTTAAGAACTTTGCTTCAGGATGAGAACAGAAATCGTGCTCAGGTGGCGCAGCAGCAGCAGGAGGCCCCCATTAGCTAAAGTGGTGCTTCAGGTTAAGAACAGTTTCAGGTTAAGAACGGACCTCCGGAATGAATTAAATACTTAACCCAAGGTACCACTGTATAGTTTTCACTCAGGTCCACGTCAGTTAATTTAGGCGGGGAACCCTGGGTTGTTGTTGTTACAATGTTGACAGCCGGCTGCCTATAAAAGCAAGCCAGCTGAGCTGTTCGGTTCAGTTCAGTTCCAGCTTACTTATAAAGAACTACTTGGAGAAATCTCTGTGTCGTCTGCTATGCCCACCCACTACTTAATAGTCTCCCTTGGGTGGTGGTAGACTCTCCTTCCTTGGAGGTTTTTAAGCAGAGGTTGGAAGGCCATCTGTCAGGGGTGCTTTAGCTGAGATTCCTGCATTGCAGGGGGTTGAACTTGATGACTCTCGTGATCCTTTCTGACTCTAGAGTTCTATGATTCTGTGCTGCCCAAGGAAGGTGCCTCCTTCTGCCCAAGGATAGGGCCAGCCCTGTGTGGCTGCCCCACAAGTTCCCTTGCTCAGAGCAGGCAGGAGGCTGCTCCAGGCTCATTGTGATGTCTGGCAGGTGTTCACAGAGCACCCGTCATCACCACCACTCTGGTCCAAGGAGCTGGTGGGCCTTTGTGATGTGGGCGTGACTACAAGAAGGGGACACCTGGCTGGGCCCAGGAAGTACTCTTGCTCTCCAGATCAACAGGCAGTTTTTTCTTCCCGCCAGAAATGAGCTGGTGTCACTGGGCCTTCGAGCTGATACAGCTCTTGATCTTCATCACTCTCTGGGTCTTCTTGATGGCTGCGGCCTTGTGGGTAAGAGACTCTCCTCAGCGGAGGATCACAGAGGAGCCTTCCAGCCTAACTTCAGGGTCCCTGTAGAGCAGCCTTTCTCAACCTGTGGGTCCCCAGATGTTCTTGAACTACAACTCCCATCACCCCTAGCTAGCAAGGCCAGAGTTCGGGGATGATGGGAGTTGTAGTCCAACAATATCTGGGGACCCACAGGTTGAGAACCTCTGCTGTAGAGAAATGAATGGGCAGCAAGGGCAGCAAGCCCAGAACTGGCATTACATGCCCATGGCTTCTTGTCCCAGTAAGCAATCTACTCTTGGTTGCTATTTTTGAACCATCATCAAGGGAAGTCCTGTGTACAACACATTACAATCGTCTAACTTGTAGGTTACTAGAGCATACACAACAGAAACCATGCTATCCCCGTCCACATAGGTTCACGACCAATGCTGACAGAAGACACTTTGTGTCACTGAGCTGCCTCCATTGACAAGGTTTACTGAGGGCTTGTGTGGGACATGCAGGGGGTGGAGTCTGGGAGCTAAAGGGTGTGGCTTAGAATATCAGGGGCGGGGCCTGTGGCACTGGGTGAGATCTCAGATGTACAGACAAGGCTACAACTTACTTAAGCTTTGTCCCTTCACCTACCCAATGCTGTCTCCTTTTTACCTCTTGTGCAACAGGCTTGTAGCCCCAGGACCAGGTGGCTAAAGCTTCATGAGACATGGATTGGTGAGCAGTCAGTCTATTCCTTTAGTCTCTTTGGGGAAGGTAGCATAGCTGTCAACTTACAGATTTGAAAATAAGGGACCAGCAGCCTCAAAAATAAGGGATCAGCAGACAAAAGAAGGGATTTTCCAGGCACCAGTATGTTCAACTTCTAAGCCCCTCCAAGCCAAAGGCAAAAAGCCCAGCCAGCAGCCAAACGAAGCCTCAAGCGGTGGTTCCCACAGCGCAGCAACCCAGCAAAGGGGATGCAGCAAGGAAAACCACCGTCACGTCTCCGCTGGGAAACGCTGAGCAAAGGCGAATCCCCAGGAAACATGGCCGACTTGATTGGCACAAAGCATGCAAGCTCCACCCCCCCAGTTGTTCTTAGACTCCTTAGTGGGTGAGCAATGCAGCCAAGCAACATAGTTGGAGCCTCCCTCCTCCCTGGCCGGCAGGGAGGGAGGGAGAGGAGATGCTTCCTTTGAAACCCGGGAAATTTAAGGGACATCATCAATAAGGGACAGCAGCGGGACATGGCACTGGGATAAGGGAGTTTCCTGCCAAATAAGGGACGGTTGACAGCTATGGAAGGTAGACTTGGATTGTTGGCCTTCACAAGCCTTTCTGTCTCTTGCTTTCAGCCTGCAACGGATTCTTTCAGAAAGAAAGCAAAGCGAGCAGCTCAAAGAAGTAAGTGGTAGCCAGTTTCCCTTTCCTCCGCTGCCCTCTGACAGAGCCAGGAGCACCCTCCTTGCTGCCCCAAACCATTAGGCCCCATCCCATGACCCACCATTTTTGGAGGAGAGGCAAATGTCCTGTAGCTGTTAAACAATTTCCTTTCTGTATTTAATTTTTATTTACTTATTTCTCCGGAGACTCTCCAAAATACATTATAAAAACCTGTATTTCTGTAAATACACAACTTATAACATTATACATCTGTAAAACACATTCCGATTAAGCAATCCACAAGTTAGTATAAACCTTTGGAGCTGGTCTTTGGGTTTCCTGGAGAATTTGTACATGAAATGAAGCACTGCCATTCTTCCACAAATATATACTGTATTTGTACTTTGTTCCTCTTGTCAGTCTTAATTTGTGAATCAACTTTTTTGCAAGGACGATGTGCAACTTTTTTGCAAGGACGAGGTACCACTGTATAAATTTAGTAGCACAAGCTCTGGAGACTTCCTAGCAGCCCTGATCAGGGAAGTTTTTAATGTGTGACATTTTAGTGTATTTTTGGTCTCGGTGGAAGCCGCCCAGAGTGGCTGGGGAAACCCAGCCAGATGGGCAGGGTACAAATAATAAATTATTATTATTATTATTATTATTATTATTATTATTATTATTATTATTCCTGACATGCTGATGGGTAATTTTACTTATTTCATTTAACACTTGTCCTCAAAAAGTTGTCACTTTGGGGCATGTCCACCACGTGTGCCTATAGCTGCCTGCAACTTACTCTAAGATTCACCCCCGACTTCCATTTGAAGTTCATTTCCTGCATATTCTTTTTTTTATCTACTGCAAATCACCCAGAAAGCTCCCTTCTGACTGTCCTTGCCCTATAGCAGTGGTTCTCAACCTGTGGGTCCCCAGATGTTGTCAGACTACAATTCCCATCATTCCTAGCCAACATGACCAGTGGTCAGGGATGATGGGAGTTGTAGTCCAACAATATCTGGGGACCCACAGGTTGAGCACCACTGCCCTATAGGGTACTGAGGAGAACACATTGTCCTTTGATCCACCCCTACGGTTAGCCTTCATGCCCTTGTGTGCTGTGCAAGGAAGCTTCATTATCATCTCAGTGGCTACTGATCTGATGGGCATGTTCTAACTTCACTGGCAGAGACAATATGCTTCTGAACACCAGTTGCTGGAAACCACAGGAGGGGAGAGTGCTCTTGTACTCAGGTCCTTCTGGTGGACTTCCCACAGACATCTGGTTGGCTCCTGTGAGAACAGGATGCTGGACTAGATGGTCTACTGGCCTGATCCGGCAAGGCTCTTCTTATGATCTTGCATCAACACCAAATTAAAAGGATGTCCAATCTGTTTCTGGGTCCTGGCATTCCAGCCTGGCCATGCTCAGTTCCCATCAGGTTTTGACAGCTGAACTGGCTACCAGGTAGAACTTCCAAAGAATCCTTAGCCAGCCTGTCTCCTTCCCACCAGGCTTCCAGAGCCAACTGAGATCCTGACCTTGGAGTGCAGACTGAGCTCTACAGAGGTGAACATCCCACCCCAACCGAAGGAGCTGGAGATGGATCTGGACTCGTAAGTCAGTGGACAGTGGAGAAGGAGGGAGAGAGAGGGAGAGCAACAGGGTCTGGGATGCAAAATAGGTATGATGTGGGGAGATCCATGGCTCAAACTTCCAACTAGGAATTGGGAAAGGAGGGGAAATTGCTGATTTTAATGTGACCTTGCCTAATTTGCAACTCCTCAACCAATAGGCAAACCAAAGGGGCCTCAAGGGTCATCTAGTCAAACCCACTGCAATGCAGAAATTATAGCTAAAGGATCCCTGGCTGATGATCATCCAACCTCTGCTTAAAAACCTCCAATGAAGGAGAGTCCATCACCTTCTGAGTCTTCTCCACTGTCAAACACCTCTTGCCATCGGATTGGTCTTCTTAGTGTTTAGTGGGAATCTCCTTCTTTGAAGTTTGAATCATGCTCCACCTTCCATGTGACAGCTATCCAAATACTTGATATTTCTAATAAATACGTTTCTAAAATACACATTGTTCTTTGTGCTTTTGGCTAACGTACACATTTCTGCAAGCAATTTCCCCTGATATAATGCATTTCTGCAATGTTATTTTCCACTATTATGTGCATCATCACAAACAATTTCTCCTTAATATATGCATTTTTGTACACATTCTTTAGTTGGAGAACTTGCAAAGCAACACCCAGAAGGAGTTGCTCCTCTCCCTTTTATTGACTGCCAAACTACACATCCCATCACTCCAGCAAGCATGGCGAATGGCCAATGATTATGGGACTTGTAGTTCATCAACATCTGGTGTACCAAAGCTTCCCCACATATCTGATTTACTGTATTCCACAGAGCCATAATTCTCATATCGGTTTGTGTGTGTTTCTGCCCATTAGAGTCCTGTCTAGTCTCTCCAGCACCTCCTTGGGCTCCCTCACATCCATCAGCAGCAATTGGTCTTTGTCCTCATCAAGCGATGATGTAATAAGCCTCCCAGACACGCCCCTCACCTCCTCACCATCTGCCCCAGAGGAAGATGGCCGGTACTCACCACTGCTTCACAGACCCTGTGGAGCTGGCCTCGAGGAACTCCACAGAGACCGCACGTCCCACCAGCCTGTTCAGTTCAACTTCTGCCGGAAGGTGCTTCAGGAGTTGTGGGGGGAGCCCACGCCCAACTGGGAGTCCCTGAACGAACCGATCCCTGGTGCACCAAACCTCCAGCAAGCATCTGAAGTCACCAGCGAAACTGACTTTGACAGCATCTCCAGCAGAAGGAGCAGAGAGGAAGCTTTGAGCAAGTGGGAGAGATATCAGCCTCTGAGCGATCAGGAAGAAGTTCAGCGCACCAGCTCCTGGGAAATGTTCGCTGTTGTGCCCAGGCCCTCAAGCTGTGAGTAACAGGCCCCATTCTCACCCCCATTTTCACTAAATACAGTGGAACCTCGGGTTGCGAACGTGATCCGTGTGGGAGGCACGTTTGCAACCCTCAGTGCCGTGTCTGTGCATGCGTGGGTTGCAATTTGGCACTTCTGCGCATGCGCAAAACACGATTTAGCATTTTTGCACATGCGTAAGCACCGAAACCTGGAAGTAACCCGTTCCGGTACTTCCGGGTTCGGCACGGTGCACAAACATGTAACCTGAAGCATCTGTAACCTGAGGTACCACTAGATCTTCCAAGCATTTCTGCCTTCTACACACATGGAACATTCCTGGACAGGGGAACAAGCCATGTTGTAAGCTCTCTCCCTCCCTCTGTCATTCTAAGAGAAAACTGTTTCCCAAAGGAGTGAGACTTGAACCCAGAACCCTCTGGCTTGAGTCACAAGTTGCTGCTGTTGGTGGTGGTGGCAATTGCACTTGTTTGTTGCTCACTACATAAAATGTCTCAAAGCAATTGCACAATTCAAAACCCATACAAATATGAAAGTTTAAATTAAACATCAAACAACATTATTTTCTGAAACTGCTCATTTGGGGCACAGCGAGTGATGACCATAGAGACAAATTTGCACATGCAAAGTTATTTATTCATCTCCATTTGTGAATCACTTCCCATGAAGCAACTCAAAGCAATGTAAAAGGTGCATTCTGATTGTAAATATGTTGTTTCCCCACAGATTCTACTCCAAATCAGTTCTATTTGCTTTCCATTGCCTCCATTCATTACCCCCCCCAAAAAAAAATATATACATGCCAACACAAATAAATGTGTTACCCCAAATTAAATCTTACCCAGTAAACCCAGATCACTGCCCCTGCAATTCAATTTTGCCCAGAATCATTACCCACCTTGGGGCAAGGGGGGGAGAGATTTGGGTTGGTACCCCATAGTTCTCCTCCATAGGGGTCAATGGGGAGAGGCAACAAGGTTTGTCAGCCTTCCCATCACCAGTGTCACTGCAACCAACCAGGAGGAAGAGATGTGAGAAAATGACCTCTCCCCACATCAAATGGGGGGCGCCTTTTGCATGGTCGTGCACAGCCCCCCCCCCATCCCATGAGGCTGCCGGCAGTACAGCCTGGATTCACACACACACACACACCCCCGCCCAGGCTGGACACCTGCCAGTTACCCAATCCCAGCTGGGGAGGCGTTGCCAGGAGAGAGTTGGCCGGGCAAGGGGAGGGATTGCCGTGCCCATAAAATAGTGGGCGGAGCTTACCTGGGAGTTTTCAGTCCACTCAGGTTTCGCCCAGGGTTGGGGGGTCTCCGCAATGAGGAGGTTTGTGCAGTGTGAATGCACCAGCAGAGTCAATGCAGCATCCCTGCTGGTGTACTTTCATCACTCTGCCTTCTCTGCTGCTTCCTTCCTTCCCTTCTTCTTCCTGGTGACACTTGTGACAGGGGGTCAGGTAAACAACTACACCCCTCCTCAACAACTGCTACTGAAATGCTCTAACACAGCGGTTCTCAACCTGTGGGTCCCCAGATGTTGTTGGGCTACAACTCCCATCATCCCTGAGCTCTGGCCTTGCTAGCTAGGGGTGATGGGAGTTGTAGTTCAACAACACCTGGGGACCCACAGGTTGAAGAAGGCTGCTCTAGCAGGTCAGGATTACCCTGGTCCCTGAATCCTCACCTTGACAATCTACCTGAGATGTTGTGACATTCTGGAGAAAGAACTGGTCCATTTCTGAGTACTTCCGCTTCTCTCTCTCTCCTCTCTCTCAGGTCCAAACTGCAACCCCCAAACTTCCCGAGTGCCTTCTAGTCAACCTTTGACTCTGCCCATATCTGACGGCATCCGGGACGGGCTCTCACCTTCAGGGAACACCAAACCAGCTCATGTGAAAGCCACGGCCCAGCTTTTGGAGGAGATGATGTCGGAGGGAGCAGTTTCCTGGGAGGAGAGACCTGCCTTGCCCAAACACCCTTCCCAAAGGGGTCAGCTTCGTCATCGTAGATCCTGCACAGCACTTGGGTCAGATGCCACCCAGCGCTTGGATTTCAATGTGAAGAAGAAGCAGATCCCAGAGCTCTGGGGGGAGCCCACCCTCTTGACTAAGTCCCTGGCCAAACTGACATGCCAGGCTCCCCACTCCCCTTCCCCGGCCCGCTCCTCAAGCCCCCCACAGAGTGCTGAGAAGGAGATAAGCAGGCAGTCTGGGCCCATGAGCATCAGTCCAACTAGTGTGAAAACCAGGGCCCAGCTTCTGGAGGCAATAATGTTAAGGGGAGGGACATCTTGGAAGGAGAGGCCTGCCTTGCCCAAACCTCATTCCCACAAGGCCCACCAAGCTCCCCGTGGTCCCTGCACAGCCATCAGCCCAGATACC
Organism: Podarcis melisellensis; assembly: GCF_964234715.1. Lineage (NCBI taxonomy): Eukaryota > Metazoa > Chordata > Lepidosauria > Squamata > Lacertidae > Podarcis > Podarcis melisellensis. Next base: position 6,464,448 of record NC_138530.1, on the reverse strand, counting down.
GCTCAGCACTTGGAGTTCAACATGAAGAAGAAACAGATGCACAATCTCTGGGGAGAGCCCACTCCTTTGACTCACTCCCTGACGTGCCAGATCACCCGCTCCCCATCACCTGCACACTCCTGTAGCCCCCCACAGAGGGTTGAGGAGGAGGAGGAAGAGGAGGAAGAGGAGGAAGAGCTGTCTGAGCCATCCAGGGCCCCCTCAAGGGGGCTTGCATCCCAAAGTGTGAGGGGCTGTTCCCCTCAGCCCATTCCCTTTACATCCTCCCAAAAGGGGAGCGCTGTCCAGGTGGCACCCAAGAAAAGAGCAGAGGAAGGAAATGAATTCAGGGTGGCGAAAAGGGTCACCCTGCCTCCCACAAGACTAGGCTTTTCAGAGAGTTCTCTAAGGAGCAGGTTTGTAAGCAGAGGTAGATCTAGACGCCCCAGGAGCAGCCACCTCACCAGCAAAAGCAGTCCAGGGATCCTTGGTGCCCCAGAGAAGAAAGTGAAGGCTTCAGGCATGATGGGTCGAGCTGAGAGCCTTGAAAGTAAGGAAGCCCAAAGCTGTCAAACTGGGACAGAGAGTCAGAGGCAGCCCTCCAAGAGCATCAGGAAGGTGAAGGCCATTTCACACCAAGGTGCATCCCATCTAAAAGACCACGGAATGTCTCCCAAGGAACCTGTGCCCATAGCAAAGCCTGGCAATGCCCAGCTGGCACTTGGAGTCACGCTCCCTTTGCACCCAATACAAGATGCCTTGCAACAGTTAGAAATCAGGCAGGCGGAGAAAATGATGGTCCCTGCACAGGAATCTGCACCTCAAGCCTCAAGGGCACCCCAGTTTTCTTCCGAGAAGGAAATTGAGTTGTCAGAAAAAATGAAGGCCCCCATGCGAGAATCTGCACCCCAACCCTCGATAGAGGAAGGTCCACAACCTGCACCTCACTTTTCCTCCAAGAAGGAAATCCAGCTGTCAGAGCAAATGGAGGCCCCCATGCAAGAATTCACACCCCACACCTCAATGGAGCACCACCAACCGCCACCCCTCCCTTTCTCCAGTTCTGTCCAACACACACTAGAAAGCGGTGCAGCCAGAGGCAGAGAGAGAAAGAGTCTTGTTCAAAAAGCAGAAGACAGTCCCTGCTCTGCAAGGACTGACACTCCTATGGGCCATGTAAGAAAGAGCCTTGCAGCTGAGGGTGAGCCTCACAACCCCATAGATAACAGACTCATCAGCCATGGCGGCATCCTGGAGAACCAAAGCAAGGGTGCCCCTTTCCATGTGATGGATTCAGCAGAGAGTCCTTGGGAAGTAGGAAGCTGCCAAGCAGGAGGAGAAAACACCCTGGACGACATGGACAGGAGAAAGGACATGTCCCGTGAAGATCCACCCCAATTGATGGGCCCCACAGTGAGTTTGGAGGAGAACCTCCCCAAGGAACCTTTTGCTATAGCAAAGGCCAGTGCTCCTGGGCAGGTGCTGATTGCCACAGATCCTGGACATGAATGCCAAGGTGCGTTGCAACAAAATGGGGAAGGAGGACCACCTGTGGCAAAGCCACTCTTGTCCTCTGAGAAGGGCAGCAGGACATTAGAGCTAACCAAGTCCTCCTCACAGAGACCGGCCCCGCGGATTTCAAGAGAGGAGGTCCCCTATGCGACGCCCTCCATTTCCGAGGAGAGTGGAAGCACAACCCGAACGATGCTGAAGCCTGACGCTAGGGAGGGGAGGGAATTCGGACCAGCCACCAAATTACCAGCCAGCCCACTGCCCACAAGCCAAGTGGCAGCTCCAAAAGCAGTGCTGCCGTTTCAAGGCAACAGCAGTGGGACTGTGGCCAAGCTGTCCCCAAGCGCCCAGGCACTCCCTGAGCTGCCCTCCCGCCAGCAGCTAAGCCGCTCCATCCTTGCCTCCCTGAGTGTGGAGCAGACAGTGGAGGACCTGCGGCTCAGCCTGGCACAAGGCCTAGAGATGGGCCACGGGGAGCTGCGGGCAGAGTACCCCGTGTGCCGGCAGTGCGGGAGCTGCAGCGCCATGTGCCCTCACCCCCGAACTCAGCAGGACCCGCTCCTGCACATCTTCCCGCGGCTGACGGTGCGCAACGGGAATGTGCTGATGGGCCTGGACTTCCACCTGAAAATCAACAAGATCCATGCCAGGAAGTGGGGCCTGCCGGAGACGGCAGAGGAGGGGAAGGCGCAGGAGCAGCCCCCAGAGCGATGTGGCAGCATCAAAGAGGGCATCCCAGCCAACCCAGGCCCCAGGGCCCCTTGCAAGCCTTCTGGAGTGATGGTGCAGCATCTGCAAATGGGGAACCAAATTGAGGCCACCTCCTCCTCGGTCGAGATGAGCCTTGGCAAGAAGCTGGCGGGCAAGGGCAAGTGCCTCCCACCACCCGGCTTGGAGCACCAACTCCAGCAGGGGCCTCCGCAAGCAGGACACCATCCGGGCAGGGGCCCGAAGGAAGTACCCATGACAGAGAAGCCCTCGAGGAACCCTGTGAAAAGGATGCTGCATGTCATCAAGCAGGCCTGGACCCGCATTCGAGGAAACAAGGAGAAATTGGTCCAGCCCCCCGAAAAGCGGGCCGCAGCTGGCACTCGTAGAAGACTGGGGACTCCGCCAGTCAAGGATTCCTCCCGGAAGCGCTCTACACGGTCCACTTCAGCAAACCCCAAAGCGTTGGGTTTTCTGGCTACCCAGGCGGCAACCGCAGCAGCTGCCCCTCTGGGGCAGGCTCCCCCCATCTGCCGCGTGAAGCCTAGCAGCTCAGGAAATGTCAAGTGTTCTCCTCCTGTGCTGCCCCCAAGACCTTCCAGGCAACCTTCCTCCCAGTTGGGAGCTGCCCCTAGGAAGGGGGCAACCTCCAGGAAGCCTGCAGCCTATCCCGCCGCACCAGCCTTTGGGAGCCCCCAGAAATCAGGGCTCGCTGTCAACCAAAAACCCTCTTTGGTACCCCCCGTGAATGCGGGGATGACCCCGACAAAGCAGGTCGTCCCTCCGGCATCCTTCAAGAGCATCGGGGAGACAGGAAAAGCCCGCCCCAAGAAGGAGTCTCCTGGGACCACCAGGAAAGCAGGGTGTCCCCTTCCCAAAAGGGCACCCACTAAGAAAGTGTGGTTCCTCGCCAGCAAATGAGCAGCTGCTCCTTTTCTCCCAACCTGCTAATGCATGGCTGGAGCACCTTAAATGACTCAGTGGAGGCCAACCTCCCTGGTGCAGAGCAAGGAATGCTTATATCACAAGGGGGCAGCATGTTCATATTTATAAAATAAATATGTTGCATTTGAGGCTCTGGAAAGGTATGTCTTACAAGTAGGGATGAATGAATCTGTCCGTTTTTGGCTTCTCGTTTGTCCTACCTTAAGTTCAGCTCTTGACATCTGCACGTGAAAATTCGTCAAACTTTAATTGTGTTTTTTTCTCTCTGCAATTTTGCCCAATACATGCTTTATTTTAGTATTTCCTTCTAATACACTTTTGTATGTTATCTTCAGTCATACAGTGGTACCTCGGGTTAAGTACTTAATTCATTCCGGAGGTCCGTTCTTAATCTGAAACTGTTCTTAACCTGAAGCACCACTTTAGCTAATGGGGCCTCCCGCTGCGCCGCTGGAACATGATTTCTGTTCTCATCCTGAAGCAAAGTTCTTCACCCAAGGTACTATTTCTGGGTTAGTGGAGTCTGTAACCTGAAGCGTATGTAACCTGAAGCGTATGTAACCCGAGGGACCACTGTACCTGGCTGGAGAACTGTGTTGCAAAACTCAGCGACATGCGAAATTCAAGGGATCTCTGCAATACAGTTGGCTGTATGGTTTCAGAAAGTGTGAAGTAGGCAAGTTTGCATTTGAATGCTAACTGGAGTAGATTTCTCCCCCAGTCCCTAATTATAATGCAAAAGGATTTATTCCCCTGGTCTCACGAGTTCTTCCCAGAATGCACACAGCAGACCATTAACTCTCTATTTTCAAAGAGAACACAGTCGCTTCTACAGCTCTGGATTACACACACCAATCTAGTGTCTAGGCCAGGGTTTCCCAAACTTGAATCCCCAGCTGGTTTTGGACTACAATTCCCATCATCCCTGGCCACTGGCCCTGCTAGCTAGGGATGATGGGACTTGTAGTCCAAAAGCAGCTGGAAACCCAAGTTTGTGAAACACTGCCCCACAGGGAGAAGTGCCCAGCTATTCTCAGTGGCTCAGGACCACAATACCTCAAGGACTGCCTCGCTCCTTATGAACCTGCCTGGACCCTGAGATCATCATCTGAAGCCCTCCTTCATTTGCCTCCTCCATGATAGGTCCAGAAGGTGGTGACAAAAGACGGGGCCTTTTCTGCAGTGGCTCCTAATCTGTGGAATGGTCTCCTCATGGAAGTTCACCTAATCCCTTCATTATACACCTCAGGCACAGAAACATTCCTCTTCAACCAGGCTTTTGGCTAACATCCTTTTTATTTTTATTATTTATTTATTTATTTATTTATTTATTTTTATTATTATTGAATATTACAAGAAAAGAAAAAGAAAGAGGAACAAAGAACAATACGTAACACTAAACACATTTATATACATATTTTCCAAAATACAGACTAAGAAAATAAAACAGGACAAAAGATAAAAGAAAAAACTGCTTTTCATAACCAATAATACCAAATTCATGGTTCAAACATTACAATATATAAATCCTAGTTAAAATACTATAAAATACTTCCACCGCATTCACCACATGTCTCTTAGTTATCTTGTTCACCTTTACATCTGTTCTTCAGTCATTTCACTTCCTTAAGTTCTTTCATAATCCATCAAATCTTTATATTCGCTATATTCTTCTATATTAGCTTTTGGCTAACATCCTATATCCTTTTAAATGTGTTTGTATTGGTTTGTGGCTTTGTTTTGTTTTTTCCTTGTTTTATTATGTATTTTTGTGTTTTTATCTTGTATCTTGATGTTGTCAACTGCCCTGAGATCTACAATTGAAGGAGAGTATACCGATTAAATAAATGAAATGAACCCTGGTCACATTCCGAACCAAGAGTGGCATTCAAATGCGATGCAATTTCATGTGACCACTAGGTGTCTCTCTCATCTCATTCATCCTGCACAAGCAGCTTTCACTGAGGCAGAGTTCTGGAGGGCCTAAATCTTGGACCAGGGATGGGAAACCTGTGGCCCTCAAGATGTTGTTGGTCTACACAGATAGAGAACCCCCCCCCCCAACTCTAGAACACATGGACATCCAATGAAACTGCACGTTGGAAGGCGCAGGGCAGATACAAGATACAAATTTAGACAGGTAATCATTGTAGCATTCTTGAAACTGTCCAATCCAAATTTTTAAGGCAGATTTTTTCTGCACCACCCTGTGTCCCAAATGCCGCATTACAACTGGAAGCAAGTCTTCAGAACTCTTAATTATTGGCTCTGTCTAAATCTAAATCCTCCCGGTTTACTGCCCTTAGTGACACAAGACCCCCATAAAAGTGTGTGGTCCAAAACTGTACACCAAAAATTCCTCTCCTGCGGACTCCACCCACAACAGGTTCTCACAATGGGCTTTGTTAAAGCAAGAGGGCTAACTGAACAGCGTCTGAAGGACTTGGAGCAACAGAACAATCTGAACAATCTGGCCATTACGAAGAAATGCTGCCCTTGGTAGGCCTTCCCTCCCCCTCCCAGTTTGACTCCCTGGCACCGTATTTGTATAAATTAACCATCCCAAAATACAGACGTGCCTTCACACGGGCCGGATTGGATGTGGTGCCCTCTGCCGTACTTGAGGGCATATACTGAAGGATTCCAACTGAGAAGCGACTCTGCCCCTCTGGAAACAGTGGCTCATGTTCTCCTGTCTTGCCCCCTTTATAAAGACCTGAGGAATGAGATCATCACCTCACTCCTACTCACCATCCCAGGCCGCCCATCTGAGGCCACATTGTTCTTCCTGTTGTCAGATCAGAATGATCAGACAACAGCAAAGGTTGCTAGGTTTATCGAGGGCGCAATGAGATTAAGGGCCACTATTTGAACGATGGTCTTGGTCATTTGATGGTCCTTTTTATCCATTGTTTTTTAATTGTGCATATTGCTTGTTTTATGTTGCTACGGCCATTGGCTAATGCAAATAAAGTTTATCTATCTATATATACAAGATAGTACTTCTTCCCTTGCGCATGGTCAAAATTTGGAACTCACTGCCACTGGAGACAGTGACGGCCACCAACGTGGATGGCTTTAAAAGAGGAGTGGGTAAATTTGTGGAGCAGAGGCTGCCTTTCTTAGGAACACCTCTTCAATTACTTCCCCTTGACCCAGAAACTAACCACTATGCTCTACTTCCATAGTTCTAGAAAAATGCAACCTGTGCTGCTGCTAGAAGTAGTGTGATTCACGCGACATGTTGGCGATTAATATACACAGAACAATAATTATACATACTTTATCAACCATCTGAGGAAAATACAGAACATTAAACAAAGCCACAGAGACTTGTGAACTACCCAGCCTAACATGAACTTATAATGTCTGGTTTCAATAGATTTTTCAAATGCTTAACTCAGTCTTTTGGATACGTTGTGGAGATAGATGTTAATAAAGTTGTAGACAATGAAGTTGTAGATGACAGGGTGCCGGCGTTTTACACCTGTTTCACCTGGCAGTCCAAGTAATCCAGAGGCGAACTGCTGCCACAACTCCACTAGCATCTCTCGGTATTGTGAATAACACAAGTTACCTTTTGTTTATATCTTCATGAACTTATCCAAAAGACTATACAAGGCAGCAGAGATATGAGATGATCAGAGCCCCACCCGAACTTGAAGCATGGGAAGTCTCAACAAAAATTTAGACAGAATAGTTGGACTATTTGATATGCATTTGTATAACTTGGAACATTTAATGTGATTTGATTGGATTGTTAAAATGGGAAACTTAATAAAAATGATTTTAAAAAGAAGAAGAAGACCACTCCAAACTGCAACATCCTCTTCCTCAGACTCAACTCTCGGGCCCCGGACTCTCGGCCTGGCGGCACTGAGAGCCCGGCGCCTAGGTGCCCCGCACCCCTAGCACCTATGGGTAAGACGGCCCTGCTGAGAGCTGTTCCACTTCAGTATCTTCCAATATGGTTCTTTTTTTAATGGTTCCAAGTTGTTGTCTTTTCTGCTTTTCAATAAAAGCAAGGAAGTTGGTTGATGGGCATAGCTGCTGCAGGAGTTAAACCCGTCGCCTCTGTGGAAATGATGTTGCATCGCAAGCCATGCGCAAAGGACATGGCTTTTTGCAATGCAATCTTATCAGCCATCCTTAGGAGGTGCCCCTCAGGAGATGTACCCATTGTCCGAGTCCAAATCCAATCAGATTAGCTGAAGAATGAAAACCACCACCTGTATCCCTGCAAAAAAGAATCTTATCATGGTAAGTTAAGGAAGCACACCGTTTGCCTGCAGTCCCCCTCCCCCCCCCCATGGTAGCTACAGTCTGTAAGTTCTTATACCACAAAGACTTACAGGCAGAACATGCTAGGTTCAGTCCCAAACATTTACAGGTAGGGCTGGGAAAAATCCCTGTCTGAAATATCGGAGAGCTACTGCCAGCCAGTGGGGGACAGTACTGATGTAGATAGACTAAAGGTCTGACTCTGTATCAGGCAACCACCTATGTTCCTAATGTTTTTTGGGGGGAAATCAGGGTTGGCTTTTGCTCCCCAACTCCCCAAGGGACACTGAGTCCCCTTAGACCATGATTGGTCAGAGAAGAATGGATGGAGGCAGGTTCCAGTGAAAAGCAAGGCAGATCTTTATTTTTCTGTACCTACCTTGCAAGGATGTAAGAGAGACCCATAGCAAAGGTGTGCAAGCCCCTTTAAAGACTAGACATTGCCCAATCCCCTTAGACCAGAGGTCGGCAACGTGTGGCCCATGAGCCAGAAGTGACCCACGGAGGCTGTTTAACTGGCCCACGAGCCGCTGCAAGACGGAGCCGCCCTCTCGGCAAGTTCCAGCACACTGCGCTAAACCAGCATAGTGTGGCGCAGGGACTTGCTTCCGCAGCGCCGGAAATCGTATCTGCACACGGCCCACAGAGGGATCTCTGCAGGACCGATCCGGCCCAGGCAAGGTAAACCTTGCCGACCCTGCCTTAGATGAGGTAAGGGTAAAGGGACCCCTGACCATTAGGTCCAGTCATGGCCAACTCTGGGGATGCAACCCTCATCTCGCTTTATTGGCCGAGGGAGCCGCGTACAGCTTCCGGGTCATGTGGCCAGCATGACTAAGCCGCTTCTGGCGAACAAGAGCAGCACACGGAAACATCGTTTACCTTCCTGCTGGAGCATACCTATTTATCTACTTGCACTTTAACATGCTTTCAAACTGCTAGGTTGGCAGGAGCAGGGACCAAGCAAGGGGAGCTCACCCCATCACGGGGATTCGAACCGCCAACCTTCTGATCGGCAAGTCCACCCTAAAAGCATCATGCACAGAAGGAGACGGTCTACAACAAAAAATTGAGAGTGGCTTCTCTCCTGACTGTCAAGGTACCTGATAACGTTTTACTGCAGGGGTCAGCAAACTTACCATGCCTCTGGCCGGTGTCTCCAGCACTGAGAGGACTGGAGCGAGTTGGAGGAGCACCAGAAATAGCTTGTGTGCATGTGCACGGGCCTCCTCCGACCCGGATGTGCACCGGAAATAACGCTTGCACATGCGCAAATAATGCTTGTGCATATTCACAAGCTATTTCCGGTGCCCCTCCGACCCAAAAGTGGGCAGCCATGCAGTGTAGCACCGGTACGAGCAGGCGGCAGGCGTTGCTGCAGGCTGGATAAACGAGTCCCTCGGGCCTTATCCCGCCTACGGGCTTTAGTTTGGGGACCCCTGTTTTACTGGTTGCAAGCCCTGGGCAGGCTGGCCAGGGTTGTGCAATCAGCTGGCCAGGGTTCTTTTGAGATGGTAAATACTTTATTTCTTTTGAATCCAGGTCCACCAGCATATCCCATTCATACAAAATATGCCTTTAAGACAGGATTTGTAAGTGAAAAGAACTACTAGGGAAAGTTTCTCCAAGATATTTCCTTCTGCAGAGGAAATATTTAGAGTAATCAGGAGAGCCAAGATGGCTTTTGGGATTGTTCTGTGTGCTAAAATAATGTGTGGTTTTTCTAAAGGAATATTTCCTAAAATTTGAAGGGTGAAGGATTGGTTTTCTGTGGCCTGTGTGTTTGCTATGTGTGAGCACCCTAAACTGTTATAATACGAATGAATCTAGTAGACCAAGAAAATGCAACAGAGGGTAGCTGCACCAGTTATTTGGAATGACCACAGACAAAAGATCTCTCAACACCTCTTGCCATAATGACGCATGGAGGTTTAAAAGGACACATTTACCATCACCATGATGAGCAAAAGTTTACTGAGCTTTCAGAATTCCCGTCCTCAGGGAGGCTTGTCTCTGCTTCCTTATCAACTGAGTCACCCAAGAAACTCCACCCCATCTTGAAGTCCTGATGACATTGTAGGAAGATTAGTTCTTCTCCAGCTTCAATTGTGACCTTTGTCTATTGTCATGTTTATATGACTTTTTCTGTTCAGCAGTGCTGTTCCCATAGGCAAGTAAAATCTCCAGCTGCAATCAAATCCCTTAAGCCACCAGGAAACAGCTAAAGTGGTTTTCATCCCTTTAAAAAGGCCCAAGATACATTATTTTTCAGAGACACAACACATTTTGGCTCTGAATGCATCTGGGACTTGCTCTGCTGCTAAACCAACTGGCCACGAGGATCATGCCGTCACTTTTCCCGGTTGCGTTCTTGCTTCTCTGCACCTTAAACCCAGGTAGGTGGTAGTTCTTGCTATTGTTATTATTTTATGTTGTTAAAGTGCCATGCTGTCCTTCGTACGAGGTTCAAATGCTGGCTTACAATCAAAGATCCGATGCAGGGAATCGAGAATGCAGAAAGCATTGGAGGTTTTTAAGCAGAGGTTGAGCTGAGATTTCTGCACTGCAGGGAGTTGGACTAGATCAGGCTTCCTCAAACTCGGCCCTCCAGATGTTTTGAAACTACACTTCCCATCATCGCTGACCACTGGTCCTGCTAGCTAGGGATCATGGGAGTTGTAGGCCAAAAACATCTGGAGGGCCAAGTTTGTGGAAGCCTGGACTAGATGAATCTTGGCATTCCTTCTAACTGTACAACTCTATGATTCTATCTAAGTGAGCACTGCCAGTTGACAGTGGCTCCAGATCGGGGCCCGATTTCAGTTTGATGAGGTCCTAAGCTACTGAAGGTAATGGGGCCCTTTATATGTCCAGCTGTTCTTTGTCAACAACAAATTGCCGCTGTTTTTTCTGTTGAATATACGCTATATGGTAATTTATGGACCTAATAGGTATCTAAAGCCATTTGCACATAACAAAATATGTATTTTATCAAAGTAATTGTTGAACTGAAATACAATTAAGAAGTATATTAATAGTGAAATACAATTAAGAAGAAGTATATTAATAGTAAAATAATTATCAAGCTTTAACTTAAAATGATTTTTCATTCATAACAAACTTAATAATGCAAACACCTTGGCATTGGGCAATAACAAAAGTTCCTTTAGAAACACAGTTTACAAAGACTCCTAATCTAGTCTCTAGAAACTTGCTATAACATTAAATAAGAATAGGTGTAAATATAATGATGCAAACTACTAATAATTATAAATAGCAGAATGTAGGCACCGTATATATAGAAATGAGCAAACCAGTGATATTTTAGGGAGCAGGCTAGCAGGCAGGGCCCATGACTTACATCATAGGAGCCTACACAACACAAAACACTGTTGCTGTCTGTTGATTTTATTAAATTTGTTTTTTACCTTATATTTTGGAAATGTACATCCAGTTGTTTTTTTCCCTTTAATTTTTTTGGGGGGCCCCAGGAGAGTGGGGCCCTAAGCTATAAATTTGTTTAGCTTGTACATAAATCCGGCACTGGTCCAGATGTTGTCAGGCTCCATCAACCCTAGCTAGCATGACCAGTGTTCAGAGATTATTGGGGTTGCAATCCAGCATATTCTGGAGAGCCATGGGTCTCCCTCCTTTGACCTAGTGTGCCTTAAGGGCCATTGACCATTGCGCTCTTTGTTATGAACACGCTGCTTCGAATGGCTGCTTTGCCTCTCATGCAGCCCATCCCTTCTGCATGCCAGTGCTTGAAGTGACCCCTTTTGTGTATCTCTCCCTGCCTTAGGGCACAGCCATGCAAGAGACACCCTGAAGTGCCACGAAGACAAAGGGACCTGCCACCCCACTCTCTGCCCTGCACAGAAGATTGAAAAGGGGAGCTGCTACGATGGCATTCATCTCTGTTGTGTTGGTGAGTTGGTACATAGAATCATAGAACTGTAGAGTAGGGTCATCTAGTCCAACGCGTTGCAATGCAGGAATCTTTTTTCCCCAAGTGGGGCTCGAACCCTACTGACTGAGTGGGTCTCATGCTCTACCGACTGAGCTCCTGCTTTGTACTGCAGCTTCCTCTATGTTCTTGCATGTCTCCTTAATTTATAATAAATAAGAATAATAATAAAATTGTATTTATATCCCACCCTCCCCAGCCGAAGCCGGGCTCAGAGCGGCTAACAACAATAAAAGTAACACAGCATTCTAAAATCAATTCATTTTAAAATCACTTCAAAATCAAATTAATGGCAACCATTGGGCTAGAGTTCTGTGAGGATTACCAAAGGAGGGGGTCAGGCTGTGCCCTGGCCAAAGGCCAGTTATCATAGAATCATAGAGCAAAACAGGTGTTAGTCAGAAGGGAAGTGGCAGGGGGTGCTGCCAGTGTAAATGACTATCAGACTTTGAAAAAGCTGGTATCACTGGATGAAGCCCATCAGTTTGGTTGAATTAATTAACTAACTTTAATTGCATTTGGGGAAAATGTGTAATTCTTTGTTACTGTTTTGAGTGTTACTTATCTTCCTTAGTTGGTCGTTCAAACCACTGTAATAATAACTCTTATTATTATTATTATTATTAATTTTCTAATCCAGTAATGCTTTTTATAGGGTAGTGGTAGGGAGTACTGGGGTTGAGCTTCTGGACAGTGGCTCAAAAAAATTAGGGAACTACAGTCATACCTCTTGTTACATTCGGTTCAGGTTATGTTCTTTCAGGATACGTCCCGTAGCGACCCGGAAGTAACGGAACAGGTTACTTCCAGGTTTCGCTGCTCACAGATGCTCAAAATGACATCATGCGCATGCGCAGAAGCAGCGAATCATGACCCGTGCATACGCAGGTTGCACTCTGCTCATGTTGTGAACGGGGCTCCGGAACGGATCCCGTTCGCAACAAGGGGTACCACTGTCCTGGATTACACTATTGAAACTGGAAAAGCAAAGCATTAATTTTCATCTTTGCCTAGAGGGGATATTAGGTGTTTGCAAGGCCTTCTGCTCCTCTAATCCTCTCCCTCTCTATTTGTCTAGATTGTCCTTCTCACTTCCTCTCCTATGAAGGCAACGGGGGGTTCTCTACACCCAGATTTGGCCTGCGTGCCTCCATCAAACTCCTCCTGAGCCTCTGAAGTGGGAAACGTTTGGAAATGTTGTGAGGAGAAGACGACAAGTTCTGCAGGGCAGGAAACACCCATCTTCAAGAGTAGAAGACAATGTTGTCCTGACACACCACCAAGGTGTGGCCTGGGCGTACAGTGGAGAACTGGTTTTCTCTAGGAAGAAGCATCTTCAAGAAAAACTCACAGGCTTTTTTATATGTGTGGTGTGGTCGATTTTAAAAGATATAAAGACTCATGCAGAATCAGACCAAAGGCCTAGCTATCGTGAGCCAGTGTGGTGCAGCAATTAATGCGCTGGGCTAAGGATCTGACAGACCAGGGTTCAAATCCCCATTTCGCATTGAAACTCACTGTGTTTGACCTTGGGCCAGTCACAGTCTCCCAGCCTAGCCTACCTCACAAGGTTGTTGTGAGGATTCAAATGAAGAGGGGAGACAAAAGGCCAACTTGAGCTCTTGGGAGGAAAGATGGGATAGGAATGCAATAAATAATTGCATAAGAAATACATAAGAAACACCACGGACAGAATAATTGCCACACACAGGAAGAACAAGGTTATCGTTTGAGTGCCTCACTTGTAGCTTTCTAAATCATTTAGTGTGTCAACAAGAATAGAAGTTATTAAAGTAGTAGTTGTTGCGTGTTGAGTTCCACAGTGCCACCCCCCAAATAATTACACACTTCACACATCAATTTTGTTTAAGGTTTTTGGCATAGTTTTGGCCACAACTTTTTTATTCAAAATACAAAAATTGTGAGTGGTTGCTTAGGCATTGGTTATGACTATCTGTCCTGGCCCTCAAGGACAAAGCTGGTCCTTCCGGACTCCACCGGAAGCCAGCGTGGGAAACAAGTATTGGATGAGAAGTGAGGCCGGGAAACAGACCCTCGCTTCACACCCTCATGTTCCGGTGGGGCTTGCACGGCCCAAGTCCGGCTCCACGGTCAAGGACGAAAGAATGGCAAGCCCCTGGATTCCTTTAACGGAATTCCCTTTCCGCATCATTTGGAGGGATAGGCACTTACCCCTCCAAGCACCAATTAACCAATGCCTAACCGCCAACCTTACAAGTTGTGACGATTTGCTACGCAGTAGGCAAAAACCAAATGGCACCAGCCAATCAGCCAGATGGCCAAATTCCTACCAGGCCCCCGCTCCAAGGCGAACGACCCCATGACAGGCATAGCAAGGTCAAGCAATCAACTTAAATAACAAGCCCCCCTATTAAAGGGAGGGAGGGCGGGTGATCCGATGCAAAACGGCCAAGAAGGACGTCCCTACGTCCGGCACATCTATTTATATCTTCTGACTCCTCCTCCAAATTGGTAACAATCAAAATCCCCCAGCAACCCAATTAACCCTTAAGGCCAGGGTTGCTGACAATTTGCCTAGTCATGGGAGGGCGGCCTGTTCCCCAACCGCAACACGTGCTCTCTGCTAGGAAGAACACGCTTTGCGTGTTGAGTTCCACAGTGCCACCCCCCAAATAATTACACACTTCACACATCAATTTTGTTTAAGGTTTTTGGCATAGTTTTGGCCACAACTTTTTTATTCAAAATACAAAAATTGTGAGTGGTTGCTTAGGCATTGGTTATGACTATCTGTCCTGGCCCTCAAGGACAGAGCTGGTCCTTCCGGACTCCACCGGAAGCCAGCGTGGGAAACAAGTATTGGATGAGAAGTGAGGCCGGGAAACAGACCCTCGCTTCACACCCTCATGTTCCGGTGGGGCTTGCACGGCCCAAGTCCGGCTCCACGGTCAAGGACGAAAGAATGGCAAGCCCCTGGATTCCTTTAACGGAATTCCCTTTCCGCATCATTTGGAGGGATAGGCACTTACCCCTCCAAGCACCAATTAACCAATGCCTAACCGCCATGGAGCCTCCAGCTCACCGCCAAACCACTCACTAACCCCACCAAGACCTCAGCTTGGCCATTTCCGCACCTATCCAAGCCTCATTCCCTGAAGCAGAAAGGTGCACGCCATCATCTCGGAAAAAGGATGGCTTCTTAAAAAGAATCGCAGGGTGAGAGATCACCTCACGCACCAAGACCTCAGCTTGGCCACCACTGCACCTATCCAAGCCTCATTCCCTGAAGCAGAAAGGTGCACGCCATCATCTCGGAAAAAGGATGGCTTCTTAAAAAGAATCGCAGGGTGAGAGATCACCTCACGCACCAAGACCTCAGCTTGGCCACCACCGCACCTATCCAAGCCTCATTCCCTGAAGCAGAAAGGTGCACGCCATCATCTCGGAAAAAGGATGGCTTCTTAAAAAGAATCGCAGGGTGAGAGATCACCGCACGCACCAAGACCTCAGCTTGGCCACCACCGCACCTATCCAAGCCTCATTTCCTGAAGCAGAAAGGTGCACGCCATCAGCTCGGAAAAAGGATGGCTTCTTAAAAAGAATCGCAGGGTGGGAGATCACCGCACCACCCAGCTCAGCAATCCGCACAGCCACAGCCGAATTGATGCGTCTTCTAGCCCTTTCAGTGGCCACTGGGCAACGACTGCCCCTCCACACGCATCGTTGCAAAAGCTGAGACCAAAAAATCTTAGCCGCAGGCACCATTGCCCGCAATGTATCCAAGTCCATCAAAATTGCAGCACGCAGGGAAAAACAGCCCATGTCCACCAGGTCATTCTCTCCCAGCTGTATCACAATGGCTGATGGCGGCCCCTCACGGAGCAACTGGCACCGGATCCGTGGCAGGAGCTTCGACCACAGCATTCCACGTCTGGACAACCAGGACAGCTGCACATGGGGAGGAAGGCCAAGACCTGGACCAACACCAGCCTGCCGTGCTGCGACACCAGCCCAATGGATGATGCTGTGCCCCACCATCCACACGCGGACAGGCGCCAGACCTGGTACAACATAAACAGACAAAATACATCATGTTAGCGAACATAGCCTCTGAACGCATTTGATTTCCAGCGGCCCAAATCCTTTATCCTGGCCGCTGACAAACCCCAATGAGCTGCCACCGTGGCAGCCCCAATCCGGAATGAATGGGGGGCATAATCTCCAGCTGTGCCGCCACAGGCCAGAATCGCTTTTCGCATCACTCCTGTAAATTGTTGCCTAGTTAGCGGCAACCCATCCTCATGCCGGAGCAGAGGCCCATCCCCCTGAGTGCGCACAGCCAGATATTTGCCAACGTCTTTTACAGGGCAAGGGCCCGCCTCCCCCGTGGCAGGGAGACGAATGAGCGCACCTTTACCCCTCTGATCCGTCTTAGAATGTCTAACCATGATTCTCAATTCGGCAGGGGATAACTGCACGTCTTGGATGAAGAGGCCCCAAGAGCGACCATCCCTATGGTCCTCCACCACTATTTCACCCACTCTTAACGCACCAAAAAAGGCTATAGAAAAGGCAGCAGAAAAAACTATATTACAACGCAAGCAATGCAGCACAAAAGCTCGCAAGAGGGCCGACACCCGAGGGGAGCGTGATGACAGCTTGGCTAGGACCGTCACCACCGCCTGGTTGTCAGTCCAGAAGCAGACACGTCGGTTCCTGAACTCCTCGACCCACAAATGCACTGCCACTGCAATGGGAAAAAACTCGAGAAAAGTTAGGTCCCGCGTAATCTCTCCTCCCCTCCATTCAGAAGGCCAACGCTTTGCACACCAACGGCCCTTCCAATAAAGACCAAAGCCCAGCGAACCAGCTGCATCTGAATGCACCTGAAAATCATTATGCAAATTTAACGTGTCCTGCCATAATGAGACCCCATTGAATTCCTCCAGGAATTCCAACCACATGGACAGATCAGCCCTCACCTCACTAGAAAGGCGCACCCGATGATGTGGAGCCTTCAAACCTGCTGTAAGACGAGCTAGGCGAGAGCAGAAAGGGCGCCCAGGAGCCACCACTTTACAAGCGAAATTAAGATGCCCTAATAGCGACTGGAGTTTTCTAAGAGACACCTTCCGCAAAGGTAACACTTCTTCTATAATCTGTCTTAAGGCAACCAGCTTGTCATTCGGCAAGCTAGAAGTTTGAGCCACCGTATCTAAAAGAATACCCAGATAAGTAAGCTGGGTCGATTATAGCAGCACGCCCAATCTGCAGCAAGTGGACCAAATACTGCAGGATATGCTCAGAGGATGGGGGCCAATTCATCTGAATGGCCGAGGACTGCCAACTTAAGGCTAAGAAATCCATCCAGGCCTTCCCATAAGAGCTAAAAGCAGAAGGGGAATTGGAAGCTGCTGCTCTCTGTAACTACTAATTGTTGTCAAAATGCCACAGGTGGTCTGGAAAAGTCTGGCAACAGCTGAGTCTGGAGCCCAGGATCTGAAGCGCTTCATCTGAAAATGGGATAGAGTGCCAGCAACACCATTAGAGGATCCCGTAATTTGGAGAGTAGAAAGCACAATATTAAACCTTAAGCGGCGCAGCTCGAAAGCGTGAGCGGAGGGGCGGAGAATCTGCTGGAGCGTGAGGACTGTTTTGCCAAGACGCTCACCACTACCTGGTTATCAGACCAAAAGCAGATCCGATGGTCACTGAACTCCTCGGGCCACATGTGAACTGCTACTACAATGGGGAAAAACTCAAGAAAAGTTATGTCACATGATTGCCTCACCACACCAGGCTTGAGGCCATAGCTTTGCACACCATCAAGCCCTTGAAATAAAACCAAAGGGCAAAAATCCAGCAGCACCAGCATGAACCTGAAAATCCCTGTGCGGGTTCAAGGTATCCTACCCTGGCACACTACTATTGCATACATTCAGGAATTGCTACCATCGCCTGATATCTGCCTTCACCACACTTGGTAGGCGTACACAAAGGTAAGGGGACCTCAGGCCGCAGGCAGCCTGGCCTAGTGGGAAGATTAATTAAGTGACCCAGCAAGATCGGATCTGATGAAGCATCACTTGCTACAGAGGAAGTATTACAAAATAACTTCCTTCAAGGCAGACAGCTTCTCCATAGGCAAGTGGTTTGTTTTTGCAACGATATCCAACTGGATCCCTAAATAAAATGGAAATATGGGCAAAGGTATTGAGCTATTGCTTGCCAGCTTCCAGCCCCCACTTGGGCAGGGGGCATCTTGTGCTGCCATCGTGATATGTAAATTTACAGGGCCGACGCTGGCCAGAACCCCTAAAGAAGTCCTGACAAAGCTGCTGCCGAGCCAGCTTCCTTTTCCGACACACAATCTGTGCAATGCAACTACACATTCCGTGCAATGCAAGAAACACACTCCGTGCAATGCATACACAAACCCTCCAAGCAAATGCAACTACACACTCCGTTCAATGCAACTACACACTCCGTGCAATGCAACTACACACTCCCTACAATGCAAAAAACACGCTCTGTGCAATGCAACTACACATTCCATGCAATGCACAAACAAACCCTCCGTGCAATGCAACTATACTCTCCGTTCAATGCAACTACACTCTATGCAATGCAACTACACACTCCGTGCAATGCAACTACACACTCCGTGCAATGCAACTACACACTCCGTGCAATGCAAAAAACACTCTGTGGAATGCAACTACACACTCTGTGCAATGCACACACTCCGTGCAATGCAAAAAACACCCTCCGTGCAATGCAACTACACTCTCCTTGCAATGCACACATTCCGTGAAATGCACACACACCGTGCAATGCAACCGCACCTTCCGTACAATGCAACCGCACCTTCCGTGCAATGCAACAACACACTCCGTGCCATGCAACAACACACTCCGTGCAATGCACACACACCCTCCGTGCAATGCAACTGCAAATCTCTCATGCAATGCAATGCAATGCAATTGCAACCCGTGCAGCGCCGTGCCCTGCAACGCACAGAGCAAACTGCAATGCAGGCACACAAAGGTGCTTTCTCCCACTTGCATATTGCAAACGTGGCACCCGTTACATCCCTCGCAGTGAGGTAACCACCAAAAGGACCTAAGTGTCTAGGTAGAGCAATGGGGGAGCATGCAGCTACCCCATACAGGAACCAATCCTGCAACCTAGGCATTACCGGCACTATGCGCTGACCCAGTGAAACCAATGCTTCGTGGACAACATGGGGACACTATTCAGGCCGGAAACACTTCCAGGCCATTGAATTCTAGGGCAAAGCCCTAGGATCACCTGCTAGGCCAGGCATAATTGTTTCCAGTGAAATAGCAGAGTTGAGGTAGCCCACAGCTTGTCCAGGTACCCCTGCTTGCCCTTTTAGAGGGAAGCACCCCTTCAAGAAACCCAAAGTTCTTTTATCACAAATGGGCAGAACTACCCAGCAACAGAATAGCCCAAAAGGAGCAGTTAGTTTTGTTTTGTTATAAGGGTGGCTAAGAGGGGGATATGAACCCTGTCTCCCAGGTCCTAGTCCTACACTTTAGCCACTAAGCCACAATGGCTTGTCTCTAAAATGGCAGTCACCACTAACAGGGCAAAAAAAACCAAAACAAAACAAAAAAAAACTTAAAGAAAATAAACTTGCTCAGAAACGGCATAGTTCAAGAGCATATACAGAGTGCTCGTAGTCCTTGGAGGCACAGAGAGCCTCTGCCGCCCTATGTCTGCCTCAGATATACATTAGCAGCAACTGGGCCTGCAAGCAGATACATTCCTATAGCTAGAATGAGTCACGTGTCAGAGACTTAACAATTAACTGCTACCTGTAGCAGACTTAGGCTTGGAAGTTAATGTGCAGGCCGAATAGGCCTCCCAGTTTCTGCTCTTGAGAATCTTAGTCTCATAGCAATATTAAAGGAAACCAAATTAGTGCTCCCACCCAAGGCTAGCTTAAAATTTGGCCAACAGCGCTGCACACACTCAAAATAAAGCCAACCTATGGGGATACCATAAACAAAAGTGATTCCAGCTAAGCTGGGAACAGCCCTGACTAGCCCCACAATTTCAACGAGAGAAATGGGGGAAACCTTTTTTGCGAAAGAAAGCCCCTAACGGGGGCTCTTTCCCTATTGGGAAAGGCAAGCCACGGATACAGGGAGAATCTTCCCACAGGGCAGGGTAAGGGGTGGGGTGGGAAATAGAACAGGAAAAGGGGGGAATTAAATTATTTAAGGGACTAGAGAGGATTAAAAGGAAAGGGGAAATACAGTGGTGCCCCGCAAGACGAATGCCTCGCAAGACGAAAAACCCGCAAGACGAAAGGGTTTTTCGGTTTTTGCGACGCTTCGCTAGACGATTTTCCCTATGGGCTTGCATCGCAAGACGAAAGCCCATAGGGAAATCTCAGGGACCTTTTTTTAAATGCTGGCGGTGGGGAGCAAAGCCTTCCCCCCCCTCCGGACTTCAGAAGAGGTCCAGGAAGGCCGGCGGGGGCGAAAGGCTTTGCTCCCCACCGCCAGCATTTTAAAAGCGGTCCGGGATAGCAGGGAAGCGCTTCCCGCTATCCCGGACGGATTTTGAAGGCAGGCAGGGGGGGCAAAGACTTTTGCCCCCCCTGCCTGCCTAACCGGGGGCTTTTAAATCGCCCCAGGACTGTCCGGGGCGATTTAAAAGCCCCCGGACGGCTTTTGAAGCCTCCCCCCGCCGCCCGGCTTCGGGGCATCGTCCCGATGCCGGGCGGTGGGGCAGGAACGCCTCCCCCCACCGCCCGGCATCGGGGCATCGTCCCGATGCCGGGCGGTGGGGCAGGAACGCCTCCTCCAGCCGCCCGGCATCGGAACGATGTCCCGAAGCCGGGCGGCCGGGCGGGAAAGCCTCCCCCCGCCGCCCGGCTTCGGGGCATCGTCCCGATGCCGGGAAGTGGGGCAGGAACGCCTCCCCCCGCCGCCCGGCTTCGGGGCATCGTCCCGATGCCGGGCGGTGGGGCAGGAACGCCTCCCCCAGCCGCCCGGCATCGGAACGATGTCCCGAAGCCGGGCGGCCGGGCGGGAAAGCCTCCCCCCGCCGCCCGGCTTCGGGGCATCGTCCCGATGCCGGGCGGTGGGGCAGGAACGCCTCCCCCCGCCGCCCGGCTTCGGGGCATCGTCCCGATGCCGGGCGGTGGGGCAGGAACGCCTCCCCCCGCCGCCCGGCTTCGGGGCATCGTCCCGATGCCGGGCGGTGGGGCAGGAACGCCTCCCCCAGCCGCCCGGCTTCGGGGCATCGTTCCGATGCCGGGCGGTGGGGCAGGAACGCCTCCCCCCACCGCCCGGCATCGGAACGATGTCCCGAAGCCGGGCGGCCGGGCGGGAAAGCCTCCCCCCGCCGCCCGGCATCGGAACGATGTCCCGAAGCCGAGCGGCGGGGCGAGAAAGCCTTTGTCCCCCCTGCCTGCCTTCCCAGGGGCTTTTAAATCACCCCGGACAGCGGAGAAGTCCTCCGCTGTCCCGGGCGATTTTAAAATGCCGCCCGCCAGAAGAGGTCGGGGGAAGGCGTTTTCCATAGGAACGCATTAATTGATTTTCAATGCATTCCTATGGAAAACCGTGCATCGCAAGACGAAAAACTCGCAAGACGAAGAGACTTGCGGAACGAATTAATTTCGTCTTGCGAGGCACCACTGTATAGAAATAAAGAAATGTAACCAGACAATGAGAAGATTGTCCAAGTGCTCCATGTGATCCGATGCAAAACGGCCAAGAAGGACGTCCCTACGTCCGGCACATCTATTTATATCTTCTGACTCCTCCTCCAAATTGGTAACAATCAAAATCCCCCAGCAACCCAATTAACCCTTAAGGCCAGGGTTGCTGACAATTTGCCTAGTCATGGGAGGGCGGCCTGTTCCCCAACCGCAACACGTGCTCTCTGCTAGGGAGAACACGCTTTGTACAATGGGATCATTGTTATGACCGGAATGTAATTGAAATTCATAAGAGTTTGGAACGCAGAAATAAAGAAAATCATCAGCCATCAATTCTAGCACACGGGGGGGGGGGCACTTTATCTAAATTATATAATTCGGTATTTGAACGATTGGAATTTGTATTATAAATTGGTATTGTTATAATGAGGCTATTATTGGATTGTAACTGGAAACTTTGGTTTGGACTCAGTCTGACCCTTATGTTTCCCTTTCCTTTATGGTTTTGACTTTTAAAATGAGGCTGCATTTTAAATTGCATTTTACCCTGTATTTAAATTTTTTTTTCTTATTATGTTTTTACTGAAATTTTATTGATGTTAGCTGCCCTGGCCGGTGAGGGTATAAATAAAATTATTATTATTATTATTATTATTATTATTATTATTATTATTAAAAATAAATTGTCTAGCATCCTTTTCCCTCACAACCAGATGCCTCTGGAGAAGCCCAGAGACAGGGCGGCAAGACAATAGTCTGGATCACTCAGTCAGTTAGAGCTTGATAATGCTAAGGTTCTGAGTTCGAGCCCCATCTGGGACAGCTGCCATATTCCTGCATTTCAGGGGGTTGGGCTAGATGACCCTTAGGGTCCCTTCCAATTCTATGATTTCTCACTGCCGCTGCCTAGCAAACGGCACTGAACTTACATTCATAAAGACATAAGACTTGACTGGATCGTGCCAATGGCCAATCTAGTCCAGCATCCTCTTCTCACAGTGGCTGTGCAAAATCCGCAAGGCACATCCAAGCAAAAGAGCCCTCTCTCCTCCAGCAAATGGTGTTCAGAAACATTGATGCCTCCAACCGTGGAAGCAGAGCTCAACCATAATAGCTGGTAGCCCTCTAAAGGTAAAGGGACCCCTGACCATTAGGTCCAGTCATGGCCGACTCTGGGGTTGCAGCGCTCATCTCGCTTCATTGGCCGAGGGAGCCAGCGTACAGCTTCCGGGTCATGTGGCCAACATAACTAAGCAGTGCATGGAAACACCATTTTCCTTCCTGCCGGAGTGGTACCTATTTATTTACTTGCACTTTGACGTGCTTTCGAACTGCTAGGTTGGCAGGAGCAGGGACCGAGCAACGGGAGCTCACCCCGTCGCGGGGATTCGAACTGCGACCTTCTGATCAGCAAGTCCTAGGCTCTGCGGTTTAACCCACAGCGCCACCCGTGTCCCTTAGTAGCCCTCTAGTCCTCTTTAAAAGCCACCCATCACTGCCTGCTGTGGCAGGGAGTTCCATAGTTTAACGATGCACAGCATGAAGAAGCAAAGTGCTTTGAGTGGTGCATATGCAGGCCCGGGAAATTTAAAAAATAAATAAATAATGAAATGAAATAATAATAATAATAATAATAATAATAATTATTATTATTATTATTATTATTATTATTATTATTATTTATAGCCCACCTATCTGGCTGAGTTTCCCCAGCCACTCTGGGCGGCTCCCAATCAAGTGTTATAAACACTACAGCATTAAATATTAAAAACTTCCCTGAACAGGGCTGTGTTCAGCTGTCTTTTAAAGATAGGATAGCTGCTTATTTCCTTCACATCTGAAGGGAGGGCGATCCACAGGGCAGGCGCCACTACCGAGAAGGCCCTCTGTCTGGTTCCCTGTAACCTCACTTCTTGCAATGAGGGAACCTCCAGAAGGCCCTCGGCGCTGGACCTCAGTGTCCGGGCTGAACAATGGGGGTGGAGACGCTCCTTCAGGTATACAGGACCAAGGCCATTAGGGCTTTAAAGGTCAGCAGCAACACTTTGAATTGCGCTCGGAAACGTACTGGGAGGCAATGCAGATCTCTCAGGATCGGTGTTATGTGGTCTTGGCGGCCGCTCCCAGTCACCAGTCTAGCTGCCACATTCTGGATTATTTGCAGTTTCCGGGTCACTTTCAAAGGTAGCCCCACGCAGAGCGCATTGCAGTAATCCAAGCGGGAGATAACTAGAGCATGCACCACTCGGGCAAGACAGTCTGCAGGCAGATAGGGTCTCAGCCTGCGTACCAGGAAGAGCTGGTAGACAGCCGCCCTGGACACAGAATTGACCTGTGCCTCCATGGACAGCTGTGAGTCCAGAATGACTCCCAGGCTGCTCACCTGGTCCTTCAGGGGCACAGTTACCCCATTCAGGACCAGGGAGTCCCCCACACCCACCCGCCCCCTGTCCCCCAAAAATAGTACTTCTGTCTTGTCAGGATTCAACCTCAATCTGTTACATTTATTCAAATCAGCGAGTACCTGGAGATGGCTTGTGTGGTCAACAAGCAGCCGATTCAAAGTGAACCATTCTCGGAGAAGAAAACAATGGAACATTCCAGATCTCTCACACGACCTGCTTCAGCCAATAGGGACACAGGACTTTAATTCTTGGGTTCGCTGGCATGTTGGCTCCTTTCCGCCGGGAGAACCATGGACTTTGTATGATTATTATTTCACCCACCGCTACTCCCGTCTTGTTGGCCAAGCTGTTGACCTCATCTATGTTTATACATTTGTTCCAGTTCCTTGGAGATCACAGGTGACCCTCCAGCCATGAGGTTCCGTAATCTGTTGATCGTTGCCATTTTGGGTGCCTTTCTAGTCTCTTTAGGTAAGAGGAACAAGCTGGGTCGCTTATCACATGGGATCCCTTCTGAGACTTGATGGCCAGACCATGTTTGGTGGGTTCCATGCCCTTCCCTCTGAAAATAACAATGGGGGGGGGGGATTCTCAGCAGCTCACCCAAAGGAGACATCCATGCAACTCTCATGCTCCACATAATGCTTCCATGTGCCCTGTTTCTTGAGCATTCGTCCAGCCTACTTGTGGGAAGGCCAGGCGACACCAGCTATTTCATGAGCATTCATTCTGATTTACTTGCAAGGAGGTTAGAAGGGCCTGCATCAAAAACCAGTGTTATCCCCACAGTGGTACCTTGGTTCTCAAACTTAATCCATTACGGAAGTCCAAAGCCAAGGCGTGCTTTTGCATAGAAAGTAATGCAATACTGATTAATCCGTTCCAGACTTTTAAAAACACCTAAAACAACAATTTGACATGGATTTTACTATCTAACAAGACCATTGATCCATAAAATGAAAGCAATAATTGCAGTCACTCAATCAATCAGTAGCTGAACTGGGTTCCACACAATCACAAAAACAAAACAAAAAAGCGGCAAAAACAAAAACGCAAAATAAATAGTAAAAACAGGCAGACCTCAGCATAACACACAAAATGCAGTACATTCGGCTTCCGAAAAATGTTCGCAAACCGGAACACTTACTTCCAGGTTTGCAGTGTTTGGGTTCCAAAGTTTGAGAACCAAAGGCGTTTGAGAACCAAGGTACCACCGTACCTCCAAGCACATTTTCACTTCACTTTCCTTATCAAAAAAAGCCTGATCTTTCAGGAGAGTGGGTTTCCCAACACAACAGGGCCATCTTAACCACAGGCGCTTCGGGCTGGTTTGTTGCCCTGGGCTCCTTTGACGTGCTTTTGAACTGCTAGGTTGGCAGGAGGTGGGACTGAGCAACAATGTCAAACAGGTCAACCAAAGGCCTGGTTAAAAAGGAACGTTTTTGCCTGGTGCCTAAAGATATATAATGAAGATGCCAGGTGGACTTCCCTGGGGATAGCATTCCACATACGGGGCGCAACCACAGAGAAGGCCCTGTTCTTGTGTTGCCACCCTCTGGATCTCTTGAGGAGAAGGCACACGAAGGAGGGTCTCAGGTGATGATCTCAGGGTCCGGGTAGGTTCATATGGGAAGAGGTGGTCCTTGAGGTATTGCGGTCCTGAACTGTTGAAGGTTCACTAGTCAGACCCATAGCCTGATCCAAGGTGGGTAGCAACAGCAACACTACCATGCAGATATCTTTGGTGTATGTTCAAGAAATGAGTCCCCCAATGCAGGTTTTGGTTAAAGGTGTGTTCTGGGTCTGAAAGGTTGAAGATACCCAGTCTGCAATGGCCAACCATCATTTCAGATGGGGGTCTTTCTGAACCCTACCTGGAGATGTCCCCTGCTTTGACATGAAAAGCAGGTGTTCTGCCACTAAGATACAGACACACACACACACACGTCTTAACTGCAAATGTATCCCATCCCCCAGATCCTTGTCACCCCACCCTTCCCCTTGCCTTATAATGGAGCGCGAGTGATCACGAATCATCATTTTCCTTTGCTAAGGAGCCGGTTTGAACTTATTCGCCAGGCGCTGCCGGCGGAGAGCAGGAAAATGTCGAGGCAATCGGTGCTTCTACAATGAAATCGAGATCAGCACATGCTACCACACGAAAATAAAATGTTGCCGGGAGAAGGATTGAGAGGCGCCAGCGCCGAAACTGTTACGGATGACCTGAGAACCTGGGCGAGAGTGTCCCGAGAGACCCGACGTCTCTGAGTCTGCATGCTGTTTTTAGGAAAGCGGTTTCTCCCAGCTCAACAATTCCACTGTGAAACAGAGAGGAAATCAGGACCGCTATGCGCATTTACGTATCCTCTGCCATTGTCTTTCTTTCCTCTTCTTCCTTTTAAAGCACTCGCAGCCTTTCCAACCCCTGCTGTCAAACTGTAGCACCAATCGCAAAAACAAATCATAGATTTATACAATAAATAAATGATTCTTTTTTGTAATAATTTTTAAAAATGAGACCTGTGTTGTTATAGGTGGCCAAGAATTCTGTGCAGGCACCTGGGTAGGCTGCTACGCTCACCTGGGTAGGCTGACTCAGAACATTATTCTGAACTCCCCACTTCTCTGAGGATGAAGACATTTCAGAGTCAGCAACACTTAGCCCAGTTTGTTTTGCTTTGGAAGGAAATTTGAGCTATTTTCTTGCAGTCTTGGGTTTTACAGCATGATTGCATCTTATTCGGGGGTTCAGCTCTGAGAATTCCACATATGCACAAAAGTCACATATACCCAAATCCTTGGAGCCACACCCATGGTCAGTGGTGGAGAGAGAGACAGAGAGAATCCCTAGGACAGTGGAGCCTAAGTTTTTGAGCGTCTTGGAAGCCAAACGATTTGGAACCCAAACGCCAAAAACCCAGAAGTAATTGCTTCCATATTTGAATGCACCTCAGAAGGCGATCAGCTTCTGGGCATAGCTGTCAACTTTTCCCTTTTCTTGCGAGGAATCCTATTCGGAATAAGGGAATTTCCCTTTAAAAAGGGAAACGTTGACAGCTATGCTTCCAGGGCACATTACTCTGTTTTTTTTTTTTGTTTTTTAAAAAATATAATTTTTATTAACAGGCCAATCAAATCACATTATTTCCAAATCACATTAGTTCCATATTATACAGCCAAATTTTTAAATTTTTGTTGGGTGTCCAAACATCACTTATCTTGCTGCTTTAATTATACAATTCTATCCAGTTCTGTCCAGATAGTCTCTTTATTACTTTCCTCATCTTCTTGTTGTTATCATATATTCCTTTCTTTGCGATCTCTGATAATCTTCACAAGTGGGTTGAAAACAAACATCCTCTGTGTGGGTTTTACACTCTCCAAAAATCATATCACATAGGACAGCCGCCATTTCCACACCTCCGTAAAGAGACTTTCCCTCGGTTTGTCCATTGATTTTCCCAGGCTTGCCAGACATATCTCAGAGGCCTCTGCTAAGGTCTTGATCACATCCCTATAAAGCCATTACTCTGTTTTTTTTCAATGTATTTTGCCAACCGCGTCTTGATCCTCAGTTTTCGAACGTTCCAGAAGTCGAATGGTCTTCTGGAACGGAGTACGTTTGAAAACCAAGGTTCCACTGTACCATAGCTGTCAACTTTCAGATTTGAAAATAAGGGATCAGCAGCCTCGGAAATAAGGCATCAGCAGCCTCACCTGTCCCGGGGAGAGTCTACAGGATATCTAACAATCCAGGATAGCAGAGGGAAGCAGCGGGAAACAGTGCTGGAATAAGGGAATTTCCCGCAAAAAAGGGAAGGTTGACAGCTATGCACTGTATCCCTAAAGCCAGAGTGTTGAGCAGACCTTGTCCCCCAAGCAAGGAGGAGATCTTAAAACCTCTTTAGGCACTAGATAACTCAAGCGGATGAGGTGCAAAAAGAGATTTTTATGCTCTCTGCCTTGCTTGGGCATTAAGGTACACCCAACTCACCAGCTCTGGAAAGCTAGCAATGCTTATGCAAGATCTCACAGTCAGTAGGAAGAAGGTTTGGTGCCTCAAAGGCTCTGTGCATTGAATTCTAAAGCTCAACTGAAGAAAGCACTTCTTCAAGCAGTGCATAGGGGTTTTTGTTTTTTGGATTTTTTCACTGTCTGGAAAGCAACATTTTTGCACCTTTTTGTTACTTTGTTAGGTACCGGTAATCAAAACGTTTCACAACAAAAGAAAGAGTCAGGTAGCAACTTGCTATTTTAGATCCATAGTGCATGGTCGGATATGACATCAGAACATGAAGAAATGCCATCTAAGGCCAGACTAGAAAATAAGTTCATTGTTCTCACCGGAGCAGAGAGGGCTAGTAATACAGTGGAAGCTCAGGTTATGAACTTAAATCATTCCGGAGGTCGGGGGTTTTTGGGAGGGTCCCCCCAAACCACCGTTTTATTCGTCCAGAGTAAAATACATCAGATAGTGAGCATTCCACTTTCAGCCCATAATCCAGAGCCATTAACAAGTTGGTTTTCACCAGACATTCTGGCCCAAAGTCACAGAATTAGGAATTCTAAATACATTCATACCTCGGGTTGAATACGCTTCGAGTTGAGCGCGTTCGAGTTGCGTTCCGCAGCAACCGGGAAGTAACGGAGCACTTGCGCATGCGCAGATGCTCAAAATGACATCACACGCATGCGCAGAAGTGGCGAAAGCGACGTGCGCGTGCGCAGACATGCCGTCGCTAGTTACGTTTACCTCTAGATGCAAACGGGGCTCCGGAACGGATCCCGTTCGTATCTAGAGGTACCACTGTAGAGCTAATCTCTCTCTGCTAAACTCGACAAGGTGTGTATCAATCTCTGCTTCTGTAATGATGCTGAATTTAGGTTTATCAAGTGTGATAACTCCTACTTCTATTTCAGAAGGTTTGAAGTCAATGGACAAAACAGTAGAGAGGCAGGTTATTGCTGTCTCCACGGTCTGTTCAAATGTCCAGTCCATTTTTTTCCTCACTTTTTTTGTGGGGGGGGGGGAGGTCCCTTCTTAACCCTTCTTAACCTGAGGTGTGCTTTTGTTAATGTGGCCTCCCACTGTCTCCCTGCCACTGCCATGCGATTTCCGTTCTCATCCTGGGGCAAAGTTCTCAACCCGAGGTACTACTTCCGGGTTAGCGGAGTTTGTAACCTGAAGTGTTTGTAACCCGAAGCGTTTGTAGCCCAAGGTACCACTGTAGTGCATAGGCTGGAAGATGCAGGACAGGTAGAAGAAAGTACTTCTTCCACGCAGCACATAGTTCATCTATGGAACTCCCTGCCACAGGAGAGAGTGATGGCCACCAACTTGGATGGCTTTAAAAAGAAGATTCGTGGAGGGGGAGAGGGCTATGAATGTCTGTGCTGTGCACAGCTGGAGGAAGCAATGGTTCTGAATACCAGTTGTTGGGAACCACAGGAGAAAAAGAATGACCTTGGGCTTGGATTTCCTTGCTGGTCTCCCACAGACACCTGAGAACCAGATGAACCATTGGCCTGATCTAGCAGGCTCTTATGTTCCAACACATTCTTATGTTCTTGTTGTTTAGTCGTTTAGTCGTGTCCGACTCTTTGTGACCCCCTGGACCAGAAAACGCCAGGCACTTCTGTTTCCACTGCCTCCCGCAGTTGGGTCAAACTCATGCTGGTAGCTTCGAGAACACTATCCAACCATCTCATCCTCTGTTGTCCCTTCTCCTTGTGCCTTCCATCTTTCCCAACATTAGGGTCTCTACTCATGAGGTGGCCAAAGTATTGGAGCCTCAGCTTTAGGATCTGTCCTTCCAGTGAGCACTCAGGGCTGATTTCCTTCAGAATGGATAGGTTCCATCCATGTTCTTGCACATTTGGAAATCTCATAAACTGCCGTGGGTACCACAAAGTACCCAGTTCACAGAAGGAAACTGGCAACACTCAGAATGCCAACTGCCTCCAGCAAGCAAAATACTTATACCCCCTCCAAAAAACGAAAACAAAACCCACACACACAGAGACACAAAATGCCAGCAAACGAACAAAACAGGTAATATCAATAAGCAAACCTTAAAAAGCAAATAACATTGTCTTACTGCACTGAAACATGAATAGGGAAGCTTGTGGTGGTGTGAAATGATCTCATATGTTTGGGAGGCAGTGATATTCCAGCCATAGATATCATGGTTGATATTGGACTGAGTAAATATCGTGTGAAGGCACCTACGTTCTTCTAGAGAAGGCATGGCCAAACTTGGCCCTCCAGCTGTTTTGGGACTACCATTCCCATCATCCCTGACCATTGGTCCTGTTAGCTAGGGATGATGGGAGTTGTAGTCCAAGTTTGGCCATGCCTGTTCTAGAGCAAATACAGTACTTTTGATATTACATTAGACTACCAAATCCAGCTGCCATAGGTGCTTTAAAAATAAGGCACATGTGCTGATACTCTCACATTCAGGGGCATGAGTCATGTTGCCCAGTTTTAATTTACTGAGATGTACACCTATTAGAAGTATGCATTGGCTCTGTTTGAAATCCAAACTGGGATGCTTCACAGCGTTTTTATATTTGCCTGAGTTGCATGGCAATGTTAACAAGGCACCCTGCATCAGAGGAGCACTCTCACTCCCCAAAAGCCTTGTGTTGCTCTGTTGACTCAGTCACAGATGCACAAAAAATGCTGCAGACTCCTTTGTGTTGTTAAAAGAGAAACCAAGCTGACACATTTTAATGGACAGGTTTAGCTTTTAAACAGAAGGAATTGTTTTACCAGTTTCTTCAGTCCCGGTGCTTTGGGGAAGGTAGAATACTGAGGAAAATTATTTGTTTCACAAGCTTGCCTATTGCTCTTTTTGCAAGTTCTGCCTCTCCAGAGCAGGGTGCTTAGAAGAGTGGATGAGAAGAATCAGGGTACCTCCCACCCTTTAAAGAGCATTTCAAGTCACAACAAGCAGAGCAACTACTTTAATTGTATTAATTATATGCTGGGGGTGGGCTTCTGGTTCTTTTTCAGTTCGCATTTGTGCTGGGTTTTAGTTCTAGAGAACTTACAATGTTTAGAGCACAGTGTCATCACTCATCATTCCTTCCTTCTGTGGCTGTGAAAAGTTGCTTTTAAATCTTGGTTTTGTAATATCTTAAACTTTCTCCCTACCCCAAGAGCAACCTTAAATAGACTCCTGGCGCTATAACCTATTTGTCTTCAGTCTGAAGGTTTCTTTACCAGGAAATGTCATCCCAGCAATTTTCTGATTGATTTCCCATAAGAAACTCAGAGAGGTTAAGTGATTCCTGTTTTTCCATCCCAAATCTGTAAAGACTGTCTTCCTTCTGAAATTTGGCAGGATTCATGTCCTTGGACCATGGCAGCAAATTCCATCCATTCTCACCAAATACAAAATAAAAAGAGATGCCTGAAAATTCTATCCACTTCTGTCAAAAAGTCCCCCATAATAGTAAATGGCGGCAAACAGAGCTTTGTTTTTAACAGACCCAAAACATGAGTTGAATCAGACAGACAACAGAGCGACTTGGAAGAAATTAGTCTGTTTCCCAAAGTGACAGATACAAACCAAATTGATGGTTGGTGCACACCCCTAAAACTTGTTCCAGACCTTAAAAACTAAAGACCAGTTGAAAAATCAGGTCTCCTTTTCAGCCAATTGGAAAGGAGTCACCTACATATGCAACCTGATTGGCTAATATCACTCTAGAATGAAGCAGTTTTGAAACAAGAGGCTGCTAGACAAACAATGGTCTTTCCTTGCCAGCCTATGGGGAAAGAGAATTTCATTCTCTTATGTCATACTAGGTGTTCCAAGCATGAGATGGTTAGAACCACAGTGGGAGCAAAGCACCACAGGGCGTCAAGGGTAAGAACTGTCTGATGGCTGTTTCGTTGTCTGGTAGTTAATAGTATTTGCGATAGAACCTGTGTGTTGAAATGTAGAAATGATCTGTGCGGGTCTTCCCCCAACACTGGCCCATTCATCAACCATAAAAACGAGAGAGGGCCAAAGCTTTGGGTTGTGTTGCCTGTTCTTGAGGGTGTGTTAAGTGGCAGTAACAAATTACAGTTACTCTAGTCATTGGCTTTCCATGATGATCCCTGAACAAGAACCAGTAATTACCTTGCGGATTTTAGAAAAACTGCACTCCAGGGTGTGTTTTCCCCTTTTATCTGTTGAGACAAACAAAATAACAACCAGACCAACACCACTGTCGGTCAGAGGCGGTTTTAGGGTAGCGCAAAGGGTTCAGCTGCACTGAGGGCCACAGGGGGCGCCACAACAAGGGAGAATGGAGCACAAGAGATCGTGGGGAGGAAATTTTAACATCACGCAGGGCACTGCTGGAATTTGACATCCCAGTGTCTGCCACTGCTGGTCGTCCTTGGTTATCTTTCTGTAAAACTCTTGATGAACGAAGAAAGTATTGGATTTATTTGCTCTTCTTTTACACTGTTGTTTTCATGGTTTCTTCTGCTGCTTTTGAAATTTCTTAACCACCTGAGTGGCAGGCCTTGGGTTCTCACATTTCAGTGGTGCTCTGTGTAACACCAAAATTTGCCTCCCACTCGCCTCTCACCTTCCATTCTACATCATAATTGTGGCACCCCCAAGGCTCTGCACCCAGTGCGACCAAACTGGTCACATTCCTCTAAATCCGGCTATGCCCGGCCTTTACCATAAGGTCCCATTGTGGGTCACCGCAATGCAAAAAAAGAAAACATGAAAATCAGTTAAACCAATTTACAATTGAAAGAATAAGGTGCATCCAATTTATAGCTATAAAGCATGGTGTAAATAATATCTAGCTCCATTGGATGTGGTTTTGAATTCTCAGAAAGTTCGCAGCAATTTAGACTTGCAGATTGGAGTAGCAAACCAAACTAGCCATAAAATAAGATGTGCCTTTATAGAAACCTTTGGGCTTCTGCTTTCGTCAGCAATTTGAAATGTATAAGACAGGGAGGAGAAGGAGCTGTTTTTAAACAATGAGGATGGATAAATGTCCTCTGAAGGTGACATCTGCCCTCTAAGGCCTCTGAAAGAGTGCTCTGAAACCCTGGTGAAAAGTATGCGTTGCTTTCCAAACCAAAGCCACTAGATGCTTTTCGACAGAACTAAACCTGTATCCTATCATGGTGAACATATATCTCTGTCCACCATTGATGGATTTGGATTGTTCATTAGAGACAGAGGTTGACTGGATGTGGGGAGAAAGGGAGAAAGGAAGGGAAGGGGGAAGAAAGGGCCACCCCCAAAAAAGGTTCCATTTCTTTCCCTACATATATGCTTAACTTTCTCCTGTTGCGATTTCTGGATTTATAAGAGGGTGCTTGATATTGACTGGGAAAAGGCAGGTGATGGAAAGAGGAAGATTCACCTGGCATTTATTTGACACTACCTAGTTATTTATTTACTGACCCCCTTCCCATTTTGCATAGTTGCTACGGCTAGCGGTTCATTTTATGGCACAGAAAAGGTTTACCACTGTCCCTCTCCTTTTATTTCACCTTCCTAGTTACCCTGGAGAGTGACCCAGCCTGACCCAACCATGAGGAGTTTCCACCTCCTGGTTGCCCTAATCCTTGCAGTGCTCCTGGTGAGCCCAGGTAAGATGCACAGAAATGGAAGTCACTAGCAAAACGCTTCTCTAGCTTATAGGTTTCCTAGGGCAGACTTGGAAACCACAATTTAATGCAACAGGCTACAGGTAATAAGTGCTTTTAGATATTAAGCTTTGATTTCAAATTCCAAAACAGAATGGGTTGCATTGTTCGTGAGGCTTAATAAATCTATGCAGCAGGGAGTCCTTCCTTAGATTGGCAGTTCAGGGTTCATGATCCTGGCATGGTCCTGGCAAATATTGGTGGAGAAATCTATCAAGATTCTCTTTTACACTTGCTTACTCAAACTTAAGAGTGATGGGTTAAGGACTAGCCATTCTGTGTGGTCCCTGCACCTCCTTCATTTGAGCAACTGCCTTCCTGGTACAGCAAATTAGGCAGAGGCGCTTGATCCTTCCAGATTCTTAGATTTGAGCCTAGCAACAACACTTGTATTGCAAGAGAGTAAGTGGAGAGGAGACATCTCTGCAAATCATTCTTGGGTACAGTCATGAATGCACCTGATACACCTGACTGTGTGTGGTTGTTTTTTCTGATTCGGTAAATAGCATATGGAGTTTTTATTACTTATCTGCTTATTTGATTTCTTACCCTTTGCCCTAAGGTCCCAGGGTGAGTTAAAGCAACAGTACATACACATAAAACCGTTCCGCCTGGGATGGTTTGGCATATATCATCATTGTAACGAGAACAATACAAATTTGGCAAAAGCGGTGGGTCACACGAAAAGAGAAGCCATGACTGTCAAAGAAGAAAGCAATGCATGGTCATCCCAGGGCGAAAGAGAGGCAGTGTGGGCTAGCAGTTAGAGTGTCAGGCTAAGACCTGGGAAACCTGGGTTCAAATCTCTACTCACAAGGCAATCTTGAGCCACTCACAGAAGATGGTAGAAGACCTCTTTGAGGAGGGTCCCACACTTCTGAGCATAGCTATCAACTTTTCCCTTTTCTTGCGAGGAATCCTATTCGGAATAAGGGAATTTCCCTTTAAAGAAAGGGAAACGTTGACAGCTATGCTTCTGAGGGTAGCAAAACTAGCAAAAAAAGCCCCATCTGTGGATTTTAACAGTTGAGAAGGTCAGTGGGTCTCCCATTGATAGAAGCAATCTGTCTCCAAAAGCCAGATGTTGAGGATGAATAACAAGGGAAGGCGTAGCCTGCCTAACCCAGCAAGGCTGTCTTCAAGACGTTATGTTCTCTGCTTCCTTCTTACGCAGGAAATGGGGAGCGTGAGCCCCGGTATGTGAGCCACTGCCTCCGGCGAGGAGGGATCTGTCGGTACGATGACTGCAGTGAGGGCGAGGAGCAGATTGGGACCTGCTACCACCATACCATGATCTGTTGCCGGGATGAAGTGGTTTAGTAGGGAGAGGCAAAATGAAGATAACCCCCCCAAAGGAGAAAGTGTTCCTCTGCTCTTTTTTCCAGTTATGAATTAACCTTGCCAAACGTTACACACACACCCTCCTAATAAAAATGTATTTTTTCCTCTCTTGCATTTCTGTCTGCTACTCTTCGACAGTGGTTGGCGCTTCAATCCCCCTTGTTTCTAAAATGTTCAAGGACCAGCAGTGAGCTGGCTGCTTGAGAAGTAGAAAAAACAACAACCTTGGAATAAACCCTTCTACCAGCCCTATCCCCAAAATCATAAAAAAATTGTGTTTTGGAGATGGCCAGTGAGTTTTTTGTTGCTTGCTTTTTGGTTTGTTAACCGACAATATTGCATATGTTATGAGAAGAAAGAAGGCAAAAAAATAAATATATGAAGTCATAAAGAGTCACAGCCTAGGAGGACAAAAGTACAAGAATTAAGCACAGCTCCAAAGGGATAATAAAGTGTTAGTTCAATCAAGGATTCCCTTTACAAACCATGAAGATTTATATAACGATTCTCCACCTGTGAGTCCCAGCATCATTGAGAATAAAACTTCTATATTGTCTTAAATGAGCCAGACATTTGTATATACTGGTGGTACTTGTATATAAGTGGCCACATGCCTCAAAATCTGTATAATTTTTTTTTAATGCCATATATTCAAAAAATGGTCACTCGAGCTCTGCCCTTTAGATTCTTTCGGTTTGTGAGGTACCTTTTCAAGAAGGGCAAGCTATTATTCATCACCTGATCTTCCTCTACAGTTCCCAGCACAGGTTTCAGCATTGCATTGCAATGCAATAATAATAATAATAATAATAATAATAATAATAATAATAATTGTACCCCACCCATCTGGGCGGCTTCCAACAAAGATGAAAAATACATTAAAATGTCACACATTAAAAACTTCCCTAAACAGGGCTGCCTTCACATGTCTTCTAAATGTCAGGTAGTTATTTATCTCCTTGACATCTGATGGGAGGGTGTTCCACAGGGCGGGTGCCACCACCGAGAAGGCCCTCTGCCTGGTTCCCTGTAGCTTTGCTTCTCACAATGAGGGAACCGCCAGAAGGCTCTCGGCACCGGACCTCAGCATCCAGGCAGAACGATGGGAGTAGAGACGCTCCTTCAGGTTTACTGGGCCAAGGCCGTTTAGGGCTTTAAAGGTTGGCAATGGTTGGCATCCATCTGTCTCAGGAGATAATGGAGGAATGCACCTTTGGGGGTGAAGTCAAACTGTTGGAAGGTTGTAGCACCTGCTGTGGTTGTTAGAGACAGATATGTTGCAGCTGGGGTAGATGAAGGTGTCCAGTTCTGCTTCTGCAGATGCACCATGGTGTTTCTTCTGTGCTCCTGCCAGCGGTCTTTCCTCCTCTGGTCACTGCTGCAGATACACAACCTGACTGTCTGTCTACAGGCACTGTGGTCTTCTGCAAGCGATTCTCACAGGGCAGGGTTAATGATGTCAGCCTTCATGTCATGCTTGCAGATATCTTTCTAACACAGAGTTGGCCTGCCAATGGACACGGTGCCTCAAACCAGCTCCCTGTAGAGCACATGGGTCCTACATCCTACTTATGAGTAAATACATAGTTACATTTTTTAAAAAAATTAGCTAACATGTGAAAGGGCTTAAGAACAACCAGAAAAGGAGGAGAAAAGTGGTCAAATATACTTTTGTTGCAAAAGTCACTTTGTTGCAAAAGTATGTTTCCGAGCACAATTCAAAGTGTTGGTGCTGACCTTTAAAGCCCTAAACAACCTCAGTCCTGTATACCTGAAGGAGTGTCTCCACCCCCATCATGCAGCCCGGACCCTGAGGTCCAGCTCCGAGGGCCTTCTGGCGGTTCCCTCACTGTGAGAAGGAAAGCTGCAGGGAACCAGGCAGAGGGCCTTCTCTGTAGTGGCGCCTGCCCTGTGGAACACCCTCCCACCAGATGTCAAGGCAATAAGCAACTATTTAACTTTTAAAAGACAACTGAAGGCGGCCCTTTTTAGGTAAGTTTTTAATGTCTGATGGTGCGGTATTGTTTTTAATATTCAGCTGGAAGCTGCCCAGAGTGGCTGGGCAAACCCAGCCAGATGGGCGGGGTATAAATAATAAATTATTATTATTACTCGACATCTCCCATCCTTGCTGCTGCTCAGGGCAGAGTGAAACAAGACAAAGACCTGCCCAAACAGTTGGGAAATCACTGGAGTTTATGGACAACTCCAAACATCCTTTTTATTCCACATTCATGATGATTTGTGCTCACAGTACTACTGGGGCAGTTGTAAGTGATTCCCGCTTTCAATACTCTGTGCGCCTGCCAAAGTTTTGGAGCAGCCGCTCTGCTCGCAAAATCTTAGTGTTATGTACTGAGTTAAATAGGATCCAAAATGCAGCAGTCTGATTGGTCCTAGAACAATAGGATCCAGAATGCAGCAGTCTGATTGGTCCGCAGGAGCCACCCAATCCAACTCCAGGTAGAAGTGAATCCGCAACCTGATTGGCCTACAGGAGAATCCCGGAATTAGCCAATCACGTGGGGCCAATTGTGTAAATAATGTATATAAAGCAGACATTTCGGGGGAACTGGCATTCCTCACTACTATGAGCTGAATAAAGAGAATGAAATCCACACTCGACTCTGAGTATATTTCACATAGAATCCTAATCAGTGCACAATCCGATAACTTCCTGCTAAAATCCTGATCTTCTTAATACCACAAATGCTCCAGTTTAATTTCATCCGCCTTTTGTTGTGCTGCAGCCGCTTTGGACATCAATAACCAGGTAACACTGGGGAAGCATCACAGAAGAAATGAAAACAGGATAGATTGTCTTGATAAATGTCTTGAGCCGGCTCAAGACATTTTGCTGCCTGAGGCAAAGGCAAGATGGCATCCTCCCTCAAGGCGCATAAGGAAGCCGACTGGACTGGTGGTTAAATCTTACTCCAATACAGGTCAAAGTATGGGACCTTCCATTCCACTAGCAGGCTAGTGTAGGCTGCCTGAGAAAACCGCCTCACTGATGATCCCGCTAATCGAAGTAATGAATAACATATTAAAAGAGAGAGATATTCCTGGCTCATGGAAAGAGGCTTTTATTACAATTATTCCAAAATAAGACGCGGACCTAACGCAAGTTAAGAACTTCAGACCCATCTCCTTACTAAACACGGATTATAAGATCTTTGCTGGAATCCTTGCCAAAAGATTAAAAAAGATACTAATAAAGCTGATAAACGAAGACCAGGCCGGCTTTCTTCCGGGTAGGCAAATAAGAAATAACACAAGAAGTATAGTCAACCTCATTGAATATCTATCAGACAGATGTGATAAACCAGCCAGCTTAATATTCGTAGATGCGGAGAAAGCTTTCGATAATGTAATTTGGGATTTTATGCTAAAAAATTTGGAAGTTATGGAGGTGGGACATAAGTTCTTAAATGGTATAAAGGCAATTTACACAGAGCAGAAGGCGAGACTGATAGTCAATAATGTTATCACTGAAGAAATAAAAATAGGTAAAGGAACGAGGCAGGGATGCCCGCTCTCGCCGCTGCTCTTTATATTGGTCCTGGAAGTGTTACTGAATGTAATAAGACAAAACAAACAAATTAAGGGGGTAACATTAGGCTCAAATGAGTATAAAGTGAAAGCTTACGCAGATGATGTGGTCCTGACGGTGGAAGAACCGATAGAAAGCATAAGAGTGATTCTGGATGAAATCGAGAAATTTGGGAAACTAGCAGGTTTCAAACTTAATAAGAGTAAAACAAAAATGATTGTAAAAAATATGGATCAAGATAAAATTGAAATAGTGCAACAAAAAACTGAAATAGAAGCGGTCAAAAAGGTAAAATATCTGGGTATTTGGATTACCAACAAAAACATCGACTTATACCAAAACAACTACATCCCGGTGTGGAATAAAATTAAAAAGGACTTAGAGGTATGGGCCAGGATGAAATTATCATTCTGGGGAAGAATCTCGATGGTGAAAATGATGGTGCTTCCCAAGTTGTTATTTCTGTTCCAAACGCTACCCATATTAAAAGGAACAAAAAATTTTAAAGAATGGCAAGGAGCGATCTCTAGATATGTCTGGGAAGGGAAGAAGCCCAGAATCAAATTTAAGTTGTTAACAGATGCAACAGAAAGAGGGGGCTTCGCCCTACCAGACATGAGGCTGTACTACGAAGCAGCATGTCTGTGCTGGATAAAAGAATGGGTAAAGCTGGAGAATAGAAAACTATTGGATCTTGAAGGGTATAATAACAGATTTGGGTGGCATGCGTACCTTTGGAGGGATAAAAAGAGAGTGCACAAGGGATTTTGTTGTCATATTTTTAAGGGCCCACTAATAGAGGTTTGGGATAGATACAAAAATATCTTAGAGTCGAAAACACCACACTGGTTATCACCGTTGGAGATGATTACCGTAAAAAAAGTTAATATGGAAGAAAAGTGGGGGAAGTATGAAGATATGGTTATCAATGAAGGAGGGAAGTGGAAAGTTAAATCATACGATCAGATTAAAGCATTTACATGGGATTGGCTAAATTATTTCCAGATAAACGAGATGTTTAAAAAAGAGGTGAAGGAAAGGGGATACGAGGGAAAAGAATCAACATTCCAAAAAGAGATAATAAACAACGAATATAAAAACCTCTCAAAAATGTATAAAATATTGCTGGAGTGGAACACAAAGGATGAGGAAGTGAAGTCAGTGATGGTACAATGGGCAAGGGATTTCGGGTATAATATTCAAATGGAGGACTGGGAAAAGTTATGGAGAGTGAATATAAAATTTACGGCCTGTACATTACTTAGGGAAAACATGATGAAGATGTTATACAGGTGGTATATGACACCTGTAAAACTGGCTAAGATGTACAAGATAGACAACAAGTGCTGGAAATGTAAACAAAAGGAAGGGTCCTTTTACCATCAATGGTGGGAGTGTAAAAAAGTTAAAAGCTTCTGGGAGGAAATCTACAACGAACTGAAAAAAATGTTAAGTTATACCTTTGTAAAAAAGCCAGAAGCTTTTCTATTAGGTATTGTGGGTAAGGACATTAGGAGAAAGGATTGTAAACTCTTCCAGTACGCGGTTACGGCAGCCAGAATTGTGTTAGCCCAGAGGTGGAAGCAGGAAGTAATCCCAACGGTTGCAGAATGGAGAGCAAAACTGACAGAATATGCTGAGTTGGACAAATTAACAGGGAAAATAAGATTTTTAAAGGACCAAAATTTTATTGAAGACTGGGGGAAATTTGTGGGTTATCTGGAGAACAAATGTTTTGTAAATACAACGCTAGTGGAATTTAAAGAGGCTCTGTAAAGAACCAACAAGTATTGTTTATTTGAAATAATGTATAAAGGGCGGTAGGAATGGCAATATGAAAGGATGGAATGTGATTTAAAGATTTAAATACGAATGAATGTCAACGACGTTGTAGGAAGTTCAAAATGAATGAGAAGTGTTGAAATATGGATATAATGTACAAATAATCGAAACTAATAAAATCTTTTTCAAAACGCAAAAAAAGAAGAAGAGAAAACCGCCTCATTCTGCCTCATTGTAGGGCCGGCCCTGACTGATCGTGCCCAGAGCATGTTGCAGAATACGCCTACAACAAAACACCAGTTTGTGGTGACCCTCTCTTCCAACATAAAGATTATCCCGAGAAAAGACAGAAGCAGGCAGGCAACCTTAAGCCAGGTTTTTGGTTCTGCTGCTTTTGACACGCAGTTTGCCCCATTTCCTGGTTACAATCGAAACCTGATGTAAAGGGAGAAGAATTTCTCCTGGGCTCCAAGCCACAGGAACAAAGTGATCTCTGGCTATTGAAAGTGTCACCAAACACCTGGGCTTCCATCATTCAGGTGGCTGCTGTTTGAAGTCAAGCTTTTGCCAGCCCTTCTACAGAGTTTGAGGAATTCCCCCTGGGTCAAAATGACCCAGAAGGTGGGAGGAGCAGAGAAACAAGAGAACTTTTTCATCGCTACTGCTTCTTCTTCTTCTCTCTCTCTCTCTCTCTCTCTCTCTCTCTCTCTCTCTCTCTCATGCTTTCT
Organism: Podarcis melisellensis; assembly: GCF_964234715.1. Classification (NCBI taxonomy): domain Eukaryota; kingdom Metazoa; phylum Chordata; class Lepidosauria; order Squamata; family Lacertidae; genus Podarcis; species Podarcis melisellensis. The sequence goes on along the minus strand of NC_138530.1, from coordinate 6,423,886 downwards.
CTCTCTCTGAGCTTCTGGTAAGCATTTCTCAGTGAACCCAGACACCTGTTACTTTGGATTTCTCCCATGTCAGACGGCTGGGTTGCCATCGCTATGCAGACATCTGTGTTCTTGCTGCTGCTGCTGCTGCTACTTCATCATCTTATCTCCATAACTCTGGCTGCTCCAGGTGAGATCTTCCAAAATGTCCTGGAGAGGTGACATAAATCAGGCTAGGACCAATCCTCTGAGGATGGGTGATTGACACATGCATGATGCATGTGTGCATATTTTGATTCCCTATCCTTCTGTGAGTGCATTCACACTTATGTTGACGGGAGGTGATAAAGAGGTCCCGTCTTTAACACTGGATAGGAACATAGTCACTTGGGAAGCACTGCACTCTCCTCTAGTGCATCAAACCCTATTTTTTCTATTGCAGAGCTAAGGTAAAGGTAAAGGGACCCCTGACCATTAGGTCCAGTCGTGACCGACTCTGGGGTTGTGGCGCTCATCTCTCTTTATTGGCCAAGGGAGCTGGCGTGCAGCTTCCGGGTCATGTGGCCAGCATGACTAAGCCGCTTCTGGCAAACCAGAGCAGCGCACAGAAACGCCGTTTACCTTCCTGCCAGAGTGGTACCTATTTATCTACTTGCACTTTGATGTGCTTTCGAACTGCTAGGTTGGCAGGAGCAGGGACCGAGCAACCAGAGCTCATCCTGTTGCGGGTGTTTGAACCACCGACCTTCTGATCGGCAAGTCCTAGGCTCTGTGGTTTAACCCACAGTGCCACTCGCGTCCCTATTGCAGAGCTAGCATATGCCTTATTCTATGTCAGGCTATTGGTCCAGGACTGGCTCTCTGATTGGCGATTCAGTCTCCTAGATCAGTTGAAGAATGCAATTTTCGTTGTGTGCCTGGACCCCATGAATGGTCTTAATGAATGGATTATCTTAAAGTTCTCCATGCATCTTGAAAAGTAGGCTATTGTCTACATTAACCACCCAACCCACCCCACCTAAACCTTGAAGAATTTCCATGGCTTTTTCTGCAACAGACCAATACAGCCGCTTTTCTGGAATTTCTTTCGCCTTGCTCGTGAGTCATTCTGAGTGACCAGCATGGGCTGTTGTTTCCTAAACTGGTGAGCCTCTTTTTTCTTCCCCGCAGGGATAATTCAAGACGAAAAGCCAGCCTGCGACTCTCTGCACCATAACTGCAGAGTGGGATACTGCTCTGAGGATGAAATCCCAAGCGGCAGGTTTTGTTTCGAACCGGTAATTATATGCTGCAGAATTTTGCCCAAGAAATACAAGAGCTCTGAGGAAACACAGGAAGTAGCTCCTTTTGGAGATGTTCTGCGCAATCTCCTCTAATTGGTAGCAAGTAGCACTTCCCAAATTATATCTCCAAACTGCACAAGATGTTAAAGATGGGAAAGCATGACAAATTGTTTCCTTTGACGAGTGTTCCTTTGGACCAGTCATCAGAAGTTAAAGATGAGCCCTGCTGGATCAGGCCAACCTAGAGGAAACCCTCAAGCAAGACATGACTGGGAAGAGTTGCTGTGACCACTAGGCCTGCACTGTTTCGGTTTCTTTGAATAAAGAGTTAATTTCACTGACACCTTGTGAGTTATTGCTGACCAGCTCCGGGCTCCGGCTCCGGTGATCCATTCACCATCTGCAGGGACACCTGATGCAATGTGACTTATTAGGTGGGCAGCAAAGAGTATTGTTACAAAAGTTGGGTGTCTGCCCCTCTCTCTGCCGAGCGGTGGCAATTATTATTATTATTATTATTATTATTATTATTATTATTATTAATTGTTTATACCACGCCCATCTGGCTGGGTTTCCCCAGCCACTCTGGGTGGCTTCCAACAGAACACTAAAATACAATAACCTATTAAACATTAAAAGCTTCCCTGAACAGGGCTGTCTTCAGAGGTCTTCTAAAAGTTTGGTAGTTGTTTTTCTCTTTGACATCTGGTGGGAGGGCATTCCACAGGGCGGGTGCCACCAGTGGCATAACGTGGGTTGTCAGCACCTGGGGCAAGGCAAGTAATTTGCACCCCCTAACCCGTGGATTTGCACCCCCTAACCCCCAGATGTTGCAGCCGGGCCCCCCTGCACCCTCCACGCTACGCCACTGGGTGCCACTACTGAGAAGGCCCTCCACCTGGTTCCCTGTAACATGGCTTCTTGCAGGGAGGGAACCTCCAGAAGGCCCTCAGAGCTGGACTTCAGCGTCCGGGCAGAACGATGGAGGTGGAGACGCTCCTTCAGATATACTGGACTGAGGCCATTTAGGGCTTTAAAGGTCAGCACCAACACTTTTAATTGTGCTCAAAAACGTACTGGGAGCCAGTGTAGGTCTTTCAAGACCGGTGTTATGTGGTCTTGGTGGCCACTCCCAGTCACCAGTCTAGCTGCTGCATTCTGGATTAATTGCAGTTTCTGGGTCACCTTCAAAGGTAGCCCCAAGTAGCGCGCATTGCAGCAGTCCAAGCGAGAGATAACCAGAGCATGCACCACTCTGGCGAGACAGTCTCACAAGAGCCCAGGGAGTCCCAGGCACCCACAAAGGGTCTGTTTCCCTTTGGAGAATGGAAGACAAGGCAGAGACTGTAATGCTTAAAGAAATATGGTTTATTCACTTATTTGCACCTTCAATCTGCATGGAGAGAGTCCAGATCTTACGGTATGGCTGGTTTAAGAGGCAACAGCACAGGCATCCTTCTGCCTGCCTGCCCAAGATGGATCTCAGCTCTTCTTCCTCCTTCTTCCCTCCAGCAACCCTTGCCCCCACCCCACAGGAGTTCCCCTGGCAACCTTCCAAATTCCCAGTCTCTGTTCACACCTGGGTTAAGAGGGAAGGAGTTCTCCTGTTTTGTTAATGTCCTTCCATTGTTCTTTTGATAGCCATAGCTCAGCCCGGTTGGTTTGCATGAGCTAGCGCAGGAATTCCTTTGCAGATTGCATTCTCTCCCTTCATATCACAAATAACCCAAATCCTAGCATTTATTGATTTCTAGGGTTTACCGCAAACCTATAACCATAGCTGTCAAGTGTCCCTTATTTGAAGGGACAGTCCCTTATTCCAGCGCCATGTCCCGCTGCTGTCCCTTATTGATGGATGTCCCTTTTATGTCCCTTAAATTTCAAAGGAGGCAGCTCCTCTCCCTTCCTCCCTGCCGGCCAGGGAGGAGGGAGGCTCCAACTGTGTTGCTTGGCTGTGTTGCTCACCCAATAAGAAGTCTAAGAACGACTAGGAGGTGGAGCTTGCATGCCTTGTGTGTGGCTAGTTAATGCAAGCTGAGAGGTTTTTTAAATGCTGGACGCCATTTTGTTGCACGTGCTGCTGCAAACCTTGCAGTGCAAAGCCAGGCCGCGGAGCCATCTTAAGTTGAGGCTGCATAGGCCTTGTGGTGCATGTGATTCAGATTCTATTCAGTTGAACCTCTGGTTACAAAGTTGGTTGGACAGTGTTCTCGAAGCTACCCAGCATGAGTTTGACCAGACTGCAGGAGGACAGGAAGACTGGGGTGCCTGGACAGGTGAGGCTGCAGGTCCCTTATTTTCAAGGCTGCTGGTCCCTTATTTTCAAATCTGTAAGTTGACAGCTATGCCTATAACAGAGTGTGTTGAGACAGAGCACAGGCAGCATCTCAGGAGTTGATAATGGGGATGAACTGAAGATTGGAATTGCATTGCAATTATTTAGCAGTTACATAGAATGGTGTGCAACTGTAATTGTACCGTATTTAAGTTACTGCAAAGAATGTGTGAGCAAATGGCTAAAGACTTGTATTTTTCCATTGCAAAAGTGGGGAGGGGTAAGTTTTATGACTGAGCCACAGTGTGTGTGTTTTGGAATGTTTACTTATGTTAATGAAGTAGCCCAGTTATGTTTTGCAAATGCACACAGATCTCCCTGGGCTTTGGTCAAGATGCAGCAAGGTGGAAAAGGAAAGAGACTCTTGGATTTTTAGCTGAAAAGTCTGTTTTTGGGCAAATACGTGTTCTTGATGCAAGAATAGAAATGTATAACCGAGACAAGGTATTGCTCATTTTTTTTTCCATAACGCTTAAACCAAGTTTTTGCAAGTAAAGCTTTAAAGCTTATTTTTGGGGGGGATAATAATTTATCTTTGACACAAAGGGTCAGATCAGAGAGAGAACATACACTGGGTACATATTCTACAAACTGCACCCTAGAGGAGCTGACAGCCCTTCAGATAAAGCCTCTGGATCAAAGGTTTTGGAAGGTGGACTGCAAACAATGTTATTCATTATTATATTTATTTCCCACCTTTCTTCCAAAGAGCTCAAGGTGGTGAACGACAACCCTGTAAGGTAGGGTCAGCTGAGAGACAGTGAGTAGCTCAAGCTAACCCAGCGAGCTTCATGGCTCATTCGGTATTTGTTATACACCGCCCTAGGATATTTTGATAAAGGGCAATATTATAAATTGAATAAATTATTATTATTATTATTATTATTATTATTATTATTATTATTATTATTATTATTAATAGAACCTTGGCCTCCTGGGTCCTAGTCCCAACACTCCCCAACTCTCTCTTGATGAAATGCAGGTGACAATCAGATATCATTGAAAGCAATTTCACAGTGGACATAGGGCTGCCATACGTCCAGATAATTCTGGGAATCGGGCTGCAAAAATGGTGGATTTTTGCTGAATTGGAATTTTCACTTTTGGGGATATGTCAACACAAGCGTGTTCTGAAGCCCTTAGCTCATCCTGCTGTTGTAAACAAAATCTGCCCTTTTCCCCTTATGGCGTATCCTGTATAGAGTCCATCCATCATACATCCATCACAGAAGGGGTGTAACCCAAGACCACCCCCCACAAACATCATGCCTACATCACAGAAAAGGTGGTCTACAACAGAAATTTGAATGTTGTTGTTTTTCCTGTCTGCCAGGTTATCTGATAATGCCTTATCTGATTGCCTTTCCTGGTAGTCTGTCACCCTTTCAAATGGTGATTACTAAATTTCTGAAACAAGGAAGGTTGTTTTTTTTCACCTCCTCCCTCCTTGCAGAGAAACATTTGGTCAGCTTGGGAATCAAAATGGTTTCAGGACTGTCTTCCTGTGCTGCTTAAGACATGTGGTTTATATATTTATGTACGTGTTTGCTTGGTACATTTATGAACGTTTATTATGTATCTAAGACCTTAAAATTCACATTACACTGCTAAGTCAGGCAAAATAGCTCAGCTGGGGGCGAGTAGGAATCATAGAACCGTAAAGTTGGAAGGTACCCTCAAGGGTCATCTAGTCCAGCCTGACTGCAATGCAGGAATCTCAACTAAAGCCTCAAGGACAGAATGACTAATGGGCTCTTGGAAGAAGAACTGCCCCATTGCAGATTTAGCCTGTGGTTTGCTGGAGTTCCTCCTTCTCTCCCTGCCCCTTCACCTCCCCTTTCTCTGTTTTGTTGCTTTAAACTGTTGCCACCTTGCCTGCCAGTGGGCTGCTGATATGGGAGGCAGGAGTGGGTTATGTTCGGGTAGGAACTATACCTTTGTAAGGCAAATACAGACTTTCGTAGCTGGAGACCAACAGCTATCAGCAAACAGCTTATGCAAAAAACACACATCTAGGGTCAAATGCGATCGGTGTCCTCAGTTGCCATCTCCTGCCAGACAGGAGACTGGGAGAAAAAATCTAGTCTTCTCTTCTCTGGAAATTCCACAAAACTGGAGCAGGGAATTCATTGGTTAGAGGGAATCCCTGTGTTACGGAAATTTAGGGGAGGCACATCTTTAAAGTTAAATGTTACAAATATTATGCCTGAATGTATCCTTTCAACTTGACAGCTCAGGGAAGTTACCTAGCTTTGAAAAGAATATAAAATCAACTCCTTTGCCAGTTTCCTCCATTCCAAAGCCATTTTCCCATTGAAAGGGACTCCAGGAAGTTACCAGAGGTGACAATTGCTGAGCTGATTGTTAGCCAAGGAAAGCTTAATCCCATCGCCAGACTTGCCCAGGGGCCAGACATGCAAAGGAAGTCCTATTGTACTTTGGGTGGTGGGACTTCAGAGATGTTTGCCTATGCTAATCTTATACCTGAGTCTTGCCCTGCCATGTCTGCTTATGCTAATCTTGTACCAAGGACTTGTCTGGACGTGTTTGCCAAGGTTAAACTAGTGCAGTGTTTTTCAACCACTGTTCTGCGGCACACTAGTGTGCCGCGAGATGTTGCCTGGTGTGCCGTGGGAAAAATTGAAAAATTCGAAAGATTTTTTTAAAAAAAAATTCAAATTTTCGCCCACTAGGCGGGCGCCGGACTGTGTCCTGGGTATGGGGGGTGGGGTTCTTGACCCCACCCTCGGCCAGCAGGGGCTCCAATTGGCGCTCCTCAGGGGGACACCCTCCACTTTTCTGATGTCCGGGCTGTGATTGGTCCAGACTCCAGCCTGGACCTATCACAGTAGGACATCATCTTCCGACTTCCTTCCCGCACGAGCACAGTGTGCGCAGCAGTGGAGAGAAGAAGACGTCGCGACTCGAGTCACCAGGAGGAAAGGAGAAGTTGTCATTTTATTTCTCTTCAGTCTCCACTGAATGCCTTGACTGGGTTAGGGACCCTTATAGCTCAGCATCAGTTGGTGGAAAGGACATGACTTTACAGGAGCAGGAGGAACTAACTGAACTGAGACAAAATCGTGGTTTCAAGCTAAGATTTGCTGATCTACCTTTGGACAGTTTTTGGTTGGATACTGCCAAGGAGTTCCCCCTTCTGGCAAACAAAGCTATTTTGACATTGCTCCCATTTTCCACTACATATCTGTGTGAGATGAGCTTTTCAAGCATGATTGCTATAAAAACTAAATACAGAGAGAGACTGAGCGCTGTTGACGAAGAGCTACGTGTGTGTCTTTCTTCGATTCCAGCCAGAATATCAGCTTTGTGTTCAGCCAAACAGGCCCAGGTTGCGCACTGAATAAAGTATTTTATAATTTTTCATATTTCTGTTTACTTACTATTTCATAATAAAGTAATTATAAAATACTTTCTTTGTGTTTATTTGATTCCTATTCAAGAGAATTACTTTATGTATAGTCAAATTAGGCAGAGTTAATTTTTTTAACATTTTCTAATGGTGGTGTGCCTCGTGATTTTTTTCATGAAACAAGTGTGCTTTTGCCCAAAAAAGGTTGAAAAACACTGAACTAGTTAACCCCTGTCTACCCCGCCCCTTTTGTGACATGTCAGTGATGTAGCAATGATGCTGTACGAACTGTATTCTGGGATACAGTGGGAAAGTTTTAAAAGTCCTGGTCACCCCATCCTCGTGGTTCAAAATTCCTCTTTGAACCTATTGCGCAATAAACTTTGGCCTACTGCTATTTGTTCCGGTTGGTGGCTGGACTCCTTCCTTTATTCCGTGGGGACCTGCGGGCTCTGCCCGACCAGCTGGGTTACTGAGCAGCCTCGCACCTAGATTTTTCCGTAACACCCTGGCTAGCAGGGTAAAGCCTCATCACCCTCCCCGCTCCACCAGCACTTTGCCTAAGGTATAATTTACGCAATTAATCCGTAAGGTATAATCCGATGGCGGCCTGCCCAATTTTCGTTCGACAGATTTTCACAAGCAGAACTGTGGTGGGGGTAGCATTCCACATGCTGGAGAGAGATCTCCAGCAATCAGGAGAACATTGTGACTCCGTGTCGGTTTTCCAGGCACCCATAAGCAGTCAGCTCAACCAAGGCTTCCTCCTCCTCCTCCTCACTGATCTTTCAGTGTGCGGATCTGATGCCCACATCTCCAGGTAAAGGAAGTCCCCTGGGATCCAGGAGACGCCGTTTATTTTGGTTTCTTACAGCACAATTTTTCAGTTCTGGAGCAGTTTCCAATCTGTTCTTCATTTTCTTTGCAAATGTCTGTTTCGCATTTCCCGCCTCGGACGAAGCAGCCCAGGGTGACAAAGTCTGCTATGTCTACAAGTGGAGGGAAGAGGAGCGTCACTAGGGTGGCAAGAGAGGGAAAGGATCCTGCACCTTAAGTTTAGCTGTGTAGGCGAAGGGCTTTCAGCCGCCGAGGCTTGCACGAAATCTACACACAACTATTAAAGATGTTGGTTGTGTTTGCTTTACAGTGGTGCCCCGCAAGACGAACACCTCACAAGACGGAAAACCCGCTAGACGAAAGGGTTTTCCGTTTTGGAGGCGCTTCGCAAAACGAATTTCCCTATGGGCTTGCTTCGCAAGACGAAAACATCTTGCGAGTTCCTGCGGGGTTTCCCCCCCCCTTTTTCTAAGCAGCTAAGCCGCTTATCAGCTGATCCGCTAAGCTGATAACCCGCTAAAAACCGCTAAAAACCGCTAAACCGCTAATAGCGCTAATCCGCTAAGCTGTCAATGGGCTTGCTTCGCAAGACGAAAAAACCGCTATACGAAGAGCCTCACGGAACGGATTAATTTCGTCTTGCGAGGCACCACTGTACTTCATTGCTTTCCTTTCTTGCAGAAATTTTACCCTGCTCTGCAACCAAAAAGTGAAATATATGTGGAGTCAAGAGTGGATTTCATGCTATTTCTTCAGCTCATAGTGGTGAGGAGGAATGCCAGTTCCCCCGAAATGTCTGCTTTATATACATTATTTACACAATTCCGGGATTCTCCTGTAGGCCAATCAGGTTGCGGATTCACTTCCACCTGGAGCTGGATTGGGTGGCTCCTGCGGACCAATCATACTGCTGCATTCTGAATCCTATTGTTTTAGGACCAATCAGACTGCTGCATTTTGGATCCTATTCAACTCAGTAGATAACAAAAAGGCTCCCAGGCTGGCTTACAAAAACCAGTTCCTGCCTGTAGGTTTGCATTCTAAGACATGTCACACAAGGAAAGGGGTGTGTGGAGGGAGGAGGAGTGTGTCTTCTACACCAGTGGTGGGGAAATGGAAGATTGCCAGGGGTTTCTGACTCCAAAGTTGCTTAATGGCAAAATGATGTTTCCCAGCTGATGAAATGAGAAAAGCTAAGGAGGAGTAGACCACTGGATTAAAAAGACTGTGGTCACGCCAAAGATTTATAGCACACAGCTTCCGCCAAAGAATTCTAGGATCTGTAATCAGCCATGATTCTCAGAAGTCTTTGTGGGAAGCCATGTCCTTTATAGTGTGTGTGCAGCCTTCTGTGGGGAAAGACGTGCTTTAAAAGTCCTTTAAACATATGATTTCGATGTGAGCTGTGAGATTCCTCAGCTCAGAATGTGCTCAGAGCCCTGGCAATCTGCTCCCAAAAGGTGGAGGTCATTGGCCTGAGCAGTATAAGAGGGGGACCCCTGACCATTAGGTCCAGTCGCGGACGACTCTGGGGTTGCGGCGCTCATCTCGCTTTATTGGCCAAGGGAGCTGGCGTACAGCTTCCGGGTCATGTGGCCAGCATGACTAAGCCGCTTCTGGCGAACCAGAGCAGCGCACGGAAACGCCATTTACCTTCCCGCCGGAGCGGTACCTATTTATCTACTTGCACTTTGATGTGCTTTCAAACTGCTAGGTTGGCAGGAACAGGGACCGAGCAACGGGAGCTCACCCCGTCACGGGGATTCGAATCGCTGACCTTCTGATCGGCACGTCCCAGGCTCTGTGGTTTAACCCACAGCGGCACCCGCGTCCCTTAGCGCCATGACTCCTTAATATAATTTAGATCTTGATTCCAGTGGTGGATCTCATGAGCCCATAGTTAAACTGCCCAAGCTAAGAGAACAATGGACTATTGTCTTCCTTATCCCACGCATGGAGCCTGGGCTGGAGTGTCCCAACTAAGCTGAGTTTTAAGGGATATGGCAAGTTTCCTTGCACTGTGTTGTGCAGCGGCTTTGCTGAGATCAGTTCCAATAGAGATATACACATACTATTTGCGGATATTATTTGTGTGTGTTAGCTGAAGCAATTATTTAAAACACACACACACACATACACACACACACACACAAAAACAGAATAAAATACTGTTATGAGTTGGGGAATCTGTATAATTAAAGCTATGGTTTTCCCAGTAGTGATGTATGGAAGTGAGAGCTGGACCATAAAGAAGGCTGATCACCAAAGAATTGATGCTTTTGAATTCTGGTGCTGGAGGAGACTCTTGAGAGTTCCATGGACTGCAAGAAGATCAAACCTATCTATTCTGAAGGAAATCAGCCCTGAGTGCTCACTGGAAGGACAGATCCTGAAGCTGAGACTCCAATACTTTGGCCACCTCATGAGAAGAGAAGACTCCCTGGGAAAGACCCTGACGTTGGGAAAGATGGAGGGCACAAGGAGAAGGGAACGACAGAGGACGAGATGGTTGGACAGTGTTCTTGAAGCTACCAGCATGAGTTTGACCAAACTGCAGGAGGCAGTGGAAGACAGAAGTGCCTGGCGTGCTCTGGTCCAGGGGGTCACGAAGAGTCAGACACGACTAAACGACCAAACAACAACAACATGGGGGCTAAGCTATATGCCTGAGTCCCTTTTAATTCCTGGGTCCAGCATGGATTTGATTACTGGAACAGCCAGGCTAGCTTCCTGGTGATGTAATGACCCTCTAAAAGTGTGGGCCATTAAGCTAACAAAGGAAGTGGCTCTGTGCTAGACCCTCAACTTGCTGGTAGTTAGAAAGACAAAGTACAGTGGTACCTTGGGTGTTTTTACCTGAATTAGGCAGGAAGACCAAGAACAGTCCAGCAAAGAGAAGGCAAAAAATCTTCATGGCAGTTGGCTGGGATGTAATCTGAAAAAGACAAGAAACGAAATTGAAATTCAGAGCACTAAGGTCTGGAGCTGAAAAAGAGCACAATTTGCCAATGCTTCTTATTTGACAGAGCTGCTTATTCTGCAGCATTAATAGTAATTATTATTATTAATAATAATAATAATAATACCCTGCCCTCCCCGGCCAGAGCCGGGCTCAGGGCAGCTAACACCAGTAAAATTACAATAAAAACATAATGGGGGGGGACCAATTTAAAATACAGGTTAAAATGCAATTTAAAATGCAGCCTCATTTTAAAAGTAGTCCATAGATCAAAACCGTAAGGGGAGGGAAACATAAGGGTCAGGCTGAGTCCAAACCAAAGGCCAGGCAGAACAGCTCCATTTTGCAGGCCCTGCAGAAAGGTGTCAAGTCCTGCAGGGCCCTAGTCTCTTGTGACAGAGCGTTCCACCAAGTCGGGGCCAGTACTGAAAAGGCCCTGGCCATGGTTGAGACCAATCTAACCACCTTGCGACCTGGGACTTCCAAAGTGTTGTCATTTGTGGACCTTATGGTCCTCCGCGGGGCATACCAGGAGAGGCGGTCCTATAGGTATGTGAATAGCTCTTTGAGAAAACTAGGCTTGTGCGGAGGAGTCTGTCTAGAAATAAGCAAGCTCTCCATGGTCTCTTCCACTGCAAAAATATTTGCCCCTGAGTGCCTTTATTATGCAGACAGATGGCAAATTATGAGGCAGTTCTGCAGGGGAAAACAAATAAAGCAAGCAGGCAGGGAAGAGCCAACAAACTGTTTCAATTTTGTAGAGTAATCACAGGATCATAAAACTATCCGGAAGGGACCCTGAGGATCATCTAGTCCGACCACAAGCAATGCAGAAATACGCAGCTGTACCATACGGGGATCAAACCTGCAACCTTGGCATCATCAGCACCACGCTCTAAGCAACTGAGCTATCCAGCTGAAGGGCATTTTATACGAACAGTGTAAGCTGTAACTCTAATGGAAACTACATAAGAACAGCAGACCCTCCAAGTGTCCCTGTTTTCCAGGGACAGTCCCAGATTTACAGAAGCCGTCCCGGCTTCTGATTAGATCCCGGAATGTCCTGCTTTTCCTTAAAGGTAAAGGGACCCCTGACCATTAGGTCCAGTCGTGGCCGACTCTGGGGTTGCGATGCTCATCTCGCTTTATTGGCCGAGGGAGCCGGCGTACAGCTTCCGGGTCATGTATCCAGCATGGCTAAGCCGCTTCTGGTGAACCAGAGCAGCGCACGGAAATGCCGTTTACCTTCCCGCCAGAGTGGTACCTATTTATCAACTTGCACTTTGACATGCTTTCGAACTGCTAGGTGGGCAGGAGCAGGGACCGAGCAACGGGAGCTCACGCCATTGCGGGGATTCGAACCGCCAACCTTCTGATCGGCAAGTCCTAGGCTCTGTGGTTTAACCCGCGTCCTTAGGACGTCCCTATTTTCATTGGAGAAATGTTGGAGGGCAGGGAGTTACGCAACCACCCAAGCCAAGGAGATAAGTACGGTAACTATACAACTATACAACATCTGAAAGCTGGCGTGTACAGTGGAACCTTGGTTGGCGAACGCTTCAGAAGTCCAACGTTTCAGCATTCGAACACTGGCAACCCTGAAGTGAATGCTTCCGTTTTTGAACGCACCTCAGAAGTTGAACGGCTTCTGAGGTGCATTTCTCTAGTTTTTCAATGGATTTTGCTGACCGGCAATTGCGCCTTGGTTGTCGAACGTTTCGGAAGTCGAATGGTCTTCCAGAACGGATTGTGTTCGACAACTGAGGTTCCACCATATGGGAAAGTTTTTTTAATGTTCAATGTTTTGTTATGCTTTTATATATGTTGGAAGCCTCCCAAAGCGGCTGGGAGAAACCCGGTCAGATGAGTGGCATAAAAATAATAAAAGAATTAGAATTAGAATTAGAATTAGTAATACTAATACTTTTTAATGTTGCATTTCAAATTGCTGTGATCCACCCTGATCTTAGGGGTCGAGGGGAGGCAATAAATCTCTTTTTTTAAAAGGCTTTTTATTGAATTTTAACACAAACAAAACAAAATAAATACACTACAGTAATGTATTTTCTCAACGCTCTATCAAGCACTGACTTCCATCCCTCCCTTCAACAGGTTTTCATATTTACCTTTCATTTATCACAGATTCTTAATAACATCCTATTCACACCATAAGATTTTAATCCTACTACAGTCTTTAAATTTCTGCAATTATGACGTATATACTCCACAAATTTACTCCACCCATGTCTGAGCTTTGTTTCTTCTTGGTTACGGATTCTGTGGGTCAGTTTTGCTAATTCCACATATTCAGCCATTTTTGTCTGCCGCTCCACTAATGTTGGTATTTCAAGAGAGGGCGGGCAATAAATCAAGTCAGCAACAGCAGGAGCTGAGGTATGGAAGGAAAGAGAGAAGTGAGGAAAAGTAGCGATGGATGGGCTGGACCAAGCGGCGATACTTGAGCTCAAGCCTTATGTCTGCCAAGAACAAGGTCTAAACAGGGGCAGCCCAGGTAGTGTACTCCATCTTTGGCCGTTGGAGTAAAGGTATCTGGAGCCCAAGAACAGATAGAGGACTCCATTTTGGCTCCCTAGGCTGAAATATTCTCAGACACAATGGTTTCCAGGAGGAGTTTGAAGGAAGTGGGATGAGAAGAGAAAGAGGGGACGTCGCAAAAGTGTTTGGGGGCAGGAAGCCTGGGCCTAAGGGGCAGAGCAAAAGGCATTTGTACTGGGTGGGGGGCAGCGTAAAGAAGGGAAGCAACTCCTTGCCTGTAGGAAAAGTTTCAGAGCTCCTTCCTGGGTGGCCGGCTGCTTCTCAGCAATGGTGAGTTCTATTAGGTCATAATAGGGAGGTCAAGGGAGCCAAGTTTCTCCAGGGAGCAAGCTGAACTGAGATGCTTTTTCATGGGGGGGGATTTCCATGTGGGGTGTGGGAAATTCCAGTGTGGGCCATTGCTTATTTGTGGACTCAGGAACTTAGAAGGGTCTGCCCCCCCCAAAAAAAAACCTGTAGGGGTGCAGATATCCAGAGTGTGGGGGTCAGGTAGGATTGCTATGAGGAATTATGAAATATGGAGCAAGCCATTGTGTCCGCTATGAAATTATCACTCAGGCAAAGTGTCTATATGAATTTGTCTATACAGTCATACCTCAGGTTAAATGTGCTTCAGGTTGAGCGTTTTCAGGTGACGCTCCACGGTAACGTGCTCCGTTACTTCCAGGTTTCGACGCTCGTGCATGCACAGGCGCTCAAAATGACGTTACACGCATACGCGGAAGCGGCGAATCGCGACCCGCGCACGCAGAGACGCAGATTGCGTTCGCTTCAGGATGCGAACGGGGCTCCAGAACGGATCCAGTTCGCATCCAGAGGTACCACTGTATCACATGTCTATATGAATTTCTGAAGTTTCCCCAGTGAGCCAGTACATAGGTACATTTATCGGTGAATTCTTACATTTGGTATTGTGCAGCAGAGGCCCTTTGAACAGATAGGAAGAAACTGTGATGAAGTGTTTTGTGGGGACAAATCACAAAAGTCACAAAAGTGATTGTGCTGATTTTGGTAATGGGCTGCATGTGCATGGTATCTGCTGGAGGGGCAACCCCCCCCCCCACACACACACCAACCTATACATAAATTCCTGCAACAATGTGAGTGAGGACATCACTGGCTGCCATTTCAAATACTGTAGACGGTAGAGAGACCTAGAGAGACCTTTGGTCCAGTTAAGCAGGAGATTGTGGTTCATTCTTATCTACTCTCAGCGACGTCACACGGGGAGAAAAGAACTCCTTGTGCCTGTTATCAGAAAGGGCATTGCACTGTGCAACTAATGGCACATGGTATTTGTGGCATCAAGCAGGGAACCTCTCCGGAAACACCATTCTGCCCATTGAACAGAATTCTGCTATCTTGTAGAATATGCAGAATTAGCAAAATTAACGGATAAACTACATGAAAGGGACAGCAAAGACTTTAAAAGAGAATGGGAACCATTTGCAATATATACGAAGAGACAACATGAAGAGTTGGACTCATCGGCAGGGTTTGAGTAAACATTCACAAATGTATATAATAATAAAGAAATAGCTGTAAAGGTATTAGGGATTAATTGGGGAAATAATACGCAGGATGAATAAACTGAAAGTAAAACAAAGTGGAAGTATGAGGGAGGTCCAGAGGAGGGGGGGCAGGAAAAATGGAAAATTGTTAGAGAGATGTTTCACAAAGGATGTATATATCAAAAACCAATAAAAACTATTTTTTTAAAAAAGAATTCTGCTGTTGTGATAAGAATTTTAAGGTCTTAGAATTATAATAAATGTTCATAAATGTACCAACCAAGCATGTACGTAGATCAGCACAGGAAGACCGACCTGAAACCATTTTTGATTCCCAAACTGACCAAATGTTTTCTCTGTAAGTTCAAAGGAAAATGGAAAAGCCTCCTCATTGTCTTTTCCTTCACAAATCCTGTCTTAAGGGTATGTCTGTCTTAAGGGTATGTCTTTGAATAGGGTGAGCCTGTGACCTGGCTCAGGAACTAAGTATTTATCATAACAAAAGCCTGGCCAGGCTCCCCAGGGTATCCAATCAAGTGAGCATTAACAGGTAACCTGTCAGACGAGATAAATAATGCAGAAGAAGAAGAAGAAGAAGAAGAAGAAGAAGAAGAAGAAGAAGAAGAAGAAGAAGAAGAAGAAGAAGAAGAAGAAGAAGAGTTTGGATTTGGTATCCCGCTTTATCACTACCCAAAGGAGTCTCAAAGCGGCTAACATTCTCCTTTCCCTTCCTCCCCCACAACAAACACTCTGTGAGGTGAGTGGGGCTGAGAGACTTCAAAGTGTGACTGGCCCAAGGTCACCCAGCAGCTGCATGTAGAGGAGCGGAGACACGAACCCGGTTCCCCAGATTACAAGTCTACCGCTCTTAACCACTACACCACACTGGCTCTCAGATTTCTGCTGTAGACCGCCTCTTCTGTGATGTATGTATGATGTATGGAGGGATGGTCTGGAGCTCCAGGGCAGGGAATTTGAAATGTCTATATAAGGGCAGGCAGACCTTTGTTCTGGGTTCCTCCTCCTTTCCTGCGGGTGAGGCGAGCACCCTGTTGCAACAGATCAATAAAGATCAGGCTTACTAGCTGCTTTGCTTCTCAATATTCTCTGGTTGGCCTGTTCTCTGTATTTTTCTCCTACCAATAGGGAACCTACATAAGGACTCTATATGGGCTCTTGAATACCGCATAAGGGGAAAAGGGCAGATTTTGTTTACAACACTATCTTGCCCTCCTTTGGCAATCCTCACGGAGCCTCTAGCCCAATGGTTGCCATTAATTTGATTGGAATTAATTTTAGAATGAAATGATTTTAGAATGTTTTATCGTTTTACTGTTGTTAGCCGCTCTGAGCCCGGCTTCGGCTGGGGAGGGCGGGATATACTGTATTTTTTTGCTCTATAAGATGCACCAGACCACAAGACGCACCTAGTTTTTGGAGGAGGAAAACTAGGAAAAAAATATTCTGAATCTCAGAAGCCAGAATAGCCAGGATCGCTGCGCAGTGAAAGCAGCAATCCCTCTTGCTGTTCTGGCTTCTGGGATAGCTGCGCAGCCTGCATTCGCTCCATAAGACGCACACACATTTCCCCTTATTTTTAAGGAGGGAAAAAGTGAGTCTTATAGAGCAAAAAATATGGTAAATAAAATTTATTATTATTTTTATTATTATTATGGTTATAATTTGTTTGTATTATTTCACTTGCACTCCTGCCCCCCTCACCTCTTCTTTATTTCTTAAAGGTGGAATTTCCTGATCCACTTTTTTTTTTAAAGTATCGTTGCCAATGTTCATGTTGCATCATTGCTCAGCTGCAGAATCCCGACAGAATTCCGCTTGAGGGAACAACTTGGCCAGAAGAAGAGGAAAGTCTTGCATCAAAAGGATGGATCTGCTCCAGGTTGCTGAGAACACACCTCCCTTGGTCTCCAGCCAGCCTTATAGGCCGTTATCTAATGGTGATATTGCATCCCAAGAGGTTACATTTGTGCCAGTCTCAGTTGGGTTGGGCTACCACATTGGCCTGCTTCCTGGCCCACCCTTGGGGATGTTTCCCAAGCCTGCTAACCCTCTGTAAACACAGAGATTGTTCGGCTCACTCTCTTCCTGAGCCAGGAAAGCTTCGCTTCACGAGACTCCTCTCCTCCGAAGCCTCCGCTCAAGGACCCAAAGGCATCATGAGAATGCTTTACTTCCTGTGCGTCCTTCTCCTCTTCCTCTGCCAGTCTGCTGCAGGTGAGAGACTGAGGCACAGACGAGGCAACAGGGCGAAACAGATCAGAAGCGCTGCTCAGCTGCTTTTGACTTCCAGGGACAAAAGAGACAAAAGGAAGGGCTGTGGATCAGGGCTGGAGCATCGACTCTGCAGGGAGAAAGCCCAGGTTCAATTTCCAATGGCATTTCCAGGTAGGACTAGGAGAGACACCTATCTGAATACCTGGACAGCCGCTGCCGTCAGTGTAGACAGGACTGAGCTAGGTAGGGGTGCAGCAGAGGCCACCTTCTGCCATCCCTTCACCTCACCATCTCTTGGTGAGATACAGCCCTTGGAAACTCATACTCAGCCCCCACCCCTTTTTCCCCCTTTTCTTTTTACTGCACATGCAGAACCCTTCTTGCACCTTATCTGGAGTTGTTTTTCACTTTATAAGGTAAAAGGACTGCTGACCTTTAGGTCTAGTCAATACTAACTCTAGGGTTGTGGCGCTCATCTCGCTTTATTGGCCAAAGGAGCCGGCGTACAGCTTCCAGGTCATGTGGCCAGCATGACTAAGCCGCTTCTGGCGAAGCAGAGCAGTGCACAGAAACGCTGTTTACCTTCCTGCCATAGTTATCTATTTGCACTTGACGTGCTTTCGAACTGCTAGGTTGGCAGGAGATGAGACCAAGCAACAGGAGCTCACCCCGTCGCGGGGATTCGAACCCCCGACCTTCTGATCGGCAAGCCCTAGGCTCTGTGGTTTAGACCACAGCACCACCTGTGTCCCCAGTTAAAGGTAAGGTAAAGGTAAAGGACCCCTGGATGGTTAAGTCCAGTCAAAGGTGACCTCGCTTTCAGGCCAAGGGAGCTGGTGTTTGGCCACAGACTGCTTTCTGGGTCATGTGGCCAGCAGCACTAAACCGCTTCTGGTGCAACGGGACACCGTGACGGAAGCCAGAGTGCACGGAAATGCCATTTACCTTCCCGCTGCAGTGGTGCCTATTTATCTATTTGCACTGGTGTGCTTTCAAACTACTAGGTTGGCAGGAGCAGGGACAGAGCAACGGGAGCTCAGCCCGTTGCGGGGATTCAAACCACTGACCTTCCGACTGGCAAGCCCAAAAGGCTCAGTGGTTTAGATTACTGGTTCTTCCCAGTACCACGGTCAGGCTGAACTCTTATGTAGTGATGCTGGTCTCGCTGTAAGTGGGTTTTTGCTGAGTTTCTGCCTTGTTGGGTCTCAGTTTTACTCCAACCTGTGGTTCTCTGAACAGCACCAGGAGACCTCTATGACAGCCTGCAGTGCCACTACAACCATGGACATTGCCGGAGACTTTGCTTCCACAACGAAAGGCCCATTGGCACCTGCACCAATGGGCGCCAGCGTTGCTGCAGATGATGGCCCAGAAGGATCCAGAAGCCGCAGGAAATTGGAGGAAGTCCTCCTGAGAAGCAGCAAGAGAACTATGCGTAACGGCACTCAAAGTGGACTTTCTTCTGGAAATAATAAGTGGTTTTGTTGTCATTAAATAAACTGTGTATGGAAGAAAACCAGCCCTTCAATGTTTTTTACTCTTCCCAATTCCAAATATGTTTCCTTGCAAAGTTCTGTTTATATTCACCATAGAAAGAGGCAGTGTGGTGTAGTGGTTAGAGCATTAAGCTAGGAGCTGGAAGAGCAGGGTTTGAATCCTCAGCCAGCCAGGAGTTCATTGGGACACAATCACACTCTCTCAGCCTGACCTACCTCACAGGGTTGTTGTGAAGACAAAATGCAGAGGGGGAGAACCAGGTATGTTACCTTGAACTCCTTGGAGGAAATGTAGGAGGTATATGTGATAATAAACAAAACAAACATGATTTAGCAGTCCTTAGTATATCCCTCTAACGAGGGGCAAATAATAATAACAAAACAACAACAACAACAATAATTTATTATTTGTGCCCCACTAATTTGCCTGGGTTTCCCCAGCCACTCTGGGCAGCTTCCAACAAAGATTAAAGATACATTAAAACGTCACACATTAAAAACTCCCCTGAACAGGGCTGCCTTCAGATGTCTTCTAAATGTCAGGTAGTTGTTTATCTCTTTGACATCTGATGGGAGGGTGTTTTACAGGGCGGGCGCCACCACCAAGAAGGCCCTCTGCCTGGTTCCCTGTAGCTTTGCTTCTCTCAATGAGGGAACCGCCAGAAGGCCCTCGGAGCTGGACCTCAGTGTCCGGGCAGAACAATGGGGGTGGAGACGCTCTTTCAGATATACTGGGCCGGGGCCATTTAGGGCTTTAAAAGTCAACACCAACACTTTGAATTGTGCTCAGAAATGTACTGGGAGCCAATGTAGGTCTTTCAAGACCAGTGTTATGTGGTCTTGGCGGCCGCTCCCAGTCACCAGTCTAGCTGCTCCATTCTGGATTAGTTGTAGTTTCCAGGTCGCCTTCAAAGGTAGCCCCACGTAGAGCGCATTGCAGTAGTTCAAGCAGGACTACCTAGACTTGTCAACCTGGGAACACAGCCCTTCTAGGAAAAGGAGAACTCTGACCCTTGACTTCTGTTGCTTTGAGGGGTATCTTCAGGATAGGCTAAGGAATAAACCCTACACAGATCCAGAGTGGAGTCCCTAGAACAGTTGGATGGCGCCTTTTATGCCTCCTTCCTACAACTCCTGCAACCAAGCTGGTGCCAAATGTCTTGTTCTGTTTTCCTTTGGACCACATCAGTGAGATGGGGGGGGGGAGTCTTGTCGTCTGGGTAGCCCAGGGCCTCCAGACACACTGCCCAGGCTTGCATCCCACGGAGGTCACTTTGATGCTGCTAACACAGTGGTTTGGCTTCACCCCCAGAGGTACACTCCATTGCCTCTCGAGACACATGCCAACAAGAAGTCTCTCCCCATGTTGTTGTTTAGTCGTTTAGTCGTGTCCAACTCTTCGTGACCCCATGGACCAGAGCACACCAGGCACTCCTGTCTTCCACTGCCTCCCGCAGTTGGGTCAAACTCATGCTGGTAGCTTCGAGAACACTGTCCAACCATCTCATACTCTGTCGTCCCCTTCTCCTTGTGCCCTCCGTCTTTCACAACATCAGGGTCTTTTCCAGGGAGTCTTCTCCTCTCATGAGGTGGCCAAAGTATTCAGGAGCTGTCCTTCCAGTGAGCACTCACGGCTGATTTCCTTCAGAATGGATAGGCTTGATCTTCTTGCAGTCCATGGGACTCTCAAGAGTCTCCTCCAGCACCAGAATTCAAAAGCATCAATTCTACGGCGATCAGCCTTCTTTATGGTCCAGCTCTCACTTCCATACATCACTACATCTTCCATACATCTCTCCCCATAGCATCTGGCAAACCAGTATTTGAGGTCCTGGCGCCCTCTGGGTTTGGGAGGCTACAGCTCCCATCCAATCGCATTAGCAGAACCCAACTTTTCTCCCTGGCTAGGCCTGATGGAGATCTCTGTCCCAAAACTGTTCTCCCTCCCCGCTTTAAAGATCAGGGATAGTGAACCTGTGACCCTCCCGATTATGTTGGACTCCAAATGCTCAGAAGCCCCAACAAGCTGGCCCAGTGGTCACTAATTGCATCTGGCCCAGTGGTCACTAATTGCATCTGAATACCTGTTGCTGGAAACCACAGGAAGGGAAAGTGGTCTTGTGTTCAAATCCTGCTTTCCACAAGCATCTGGCTGGCCACAGTGAGAACAGGATCCTGGGCTCAGATGGGTCATTGGCCTGATCCAGCTGGCTCTTCTTAGGCATGGCGGGAGATCTGGAGGGCAGCTGATTCTGCACCCCAGATATAAATCAAATACGATACAGTTTTGTGCCAGCAGATGGCAGTGTGCAACCAGATTACTTTACTCTGCTGATTCCAAGGGACTAGGTTTCTGCAGAGGCCAGTCCTCTACAGTGGTACCTCAGGTTACAGACGTTTCAGTTTACAGACTCCACTAACCCAGAAATAGTACCTCGGGTTAAGAACTTTGCTTCAGGATGAGAACCGAAATCGTGCGGTGGTGGGGTGGCCCCATTATCTAAAGTGGTAAAGGTAAAGGTCCAGTCGTGACCGACTCTGGGGTTGCAGCACTCATCTTGCTTTATTGGCCGAGGGAGCCGGCATACAGCTTCCGGGTCATGTGGCCAGCATGACTAAGCCGCTTCTGGCGAACCAGAGCAGCGCACGGAAACGCCGTTTACCTTCCTGCCAGAGTCGTACCTATTTATCTACTTGCACTTTGACATGCTTTCGAACTGCTAGGTTGGCAGGAGCAGGGACAGAGCAACAGGAGCTCACCCCGTCGCAGGGATTCGAACCGCCGACCATCTGATTGGCAAGTCCTAGGCTCTGTGGTTTAACCCACAGCGCCACCCACGTCCCATATCTAAAGTGGTACCTCAGGTTAAAAACAGTTTCAGGTTAAGAGCAGACCTCCAGAACGAATTAAGTTCTTACCACTGTATTTGGAGGGCAAGTCTGGTTTAAAGCCGTAGGCAGCCTTGAAATTACCAGGTGTTATGTACTGAGTTGAATTCTAGATCAATAGGATCCAGAATCCAGCAGTCTGATTGGTCTGCAGGAGCCACCCAATCCAGCTCCATGTGGAAGTTAATCAGCGACCTAACTGGCCTGCAGGAACAGCCAATTAGGCTTTTGGAAGGGGTGAATCCACAACCTGATTGGCCTGCAGGAGCAGCCAATTAGGCTTCTGGAGGGGGTGAATCTGCAACCTTTGGCCTACAGGAGCAGCCCGGAATTAGCCAATCACGTGGGGCCCATTGTGTAAATAACGTATATATAGCTAGACGTTTTGGGGGGAAGTTTCATTCATTGCTACTGCGAGCTGAATAAAGAGCATGAAATTCACACTCGACTCCGAGTATATTTCAAACACACAGCAGCCTGACGTGGCCACACTCTTCCCATTCCTCTGATGAGATGTCTTGGGTTTCCAGACATTAGGAAGTATTTTCTGGCAGTAAGATCTGTTCAACAGTGGAACAGGTACCCACAGAAGGTGGTGGACTCTCCTTCATTGGGTTTTTTTAAACAGAGGTTGGCTGGGCACTTGTCAGGGATTCCTCTGCTATGATCCCTGCATTCGAGGGGGTTGGACTAAATGACCCTGGGACCCAACGCCACAATCCTACAATTCTATTGCTCTGTTTGAATTATAGGTGCCCTTTCTAAAAATGCATCTAACATATGTGAGAAGGAGTAAAAAACAAGGTGTGCCTCGAACTCAGTTGTAAATTCCAGCGTTGGGCTATTGTAAATTCCAGCGTTGGGTTTGGCTGCAGGGGAGCCAGGTCGATAAGATAAGGAAGTAGAAAGAGTCTCTAAATAAGGTTAGGTTTAGAGAGTGTAGAATGGTTGATGTATTAGTACCATGTCTTTGATGATTTAGGTAGATTGTAAGCCAAGCTTCGAATGAAGGGCGGCAGCAATAGGGATAAATACTCTTGCCCGTCCATTGTTCGGGGCTCTTCGTACCACCCTGGGACGAGGAGCCCGCCTTTGCAAACGCGTTATAATAAAAGGGAAGTAATAGACCTTATCTCGGTGTCTCCTTGTCTCATTGTAAGTCCACGTAAGTAACTTCTCACAATTTTTGGTGCCCAACGTGGGGCTCTCGACGACCTGCTCGGCGGGGGCTGGGGAACGGATCAGCCGGCACTCCGACTTTCGGAGAGATCTGTTGCTCAGGGCCCGTGGTGACAGGCTCCGGGAGCTGAAATGACGGAGAACCGATTTAAGATATTCTGAAAGACTGGTGGTCTGGGACCGCCGCAGTCGGGGACTGCCTCGCCCTGCAGGGACGCCTGCCAGTTTACCAGCCACCGAGAAGGAGGCACTAGACTGAAGGGGGTGAGTATCTTGGTAATATATCCCTGGGAAGGGGAATATTGGGTGTTGTTGGTGTGTGGTCTCTGTATGAAAGAGAGGTTCCAAACGGACGCGTGAGTGTGGACCGGGGGGGCCTGGGACCCCGGCGGGAGGATTAGCTTGCGGTTCCGTTCTCCCGCGAGGGAAACGGCCAGGCGATTCCGCGCGATTGTGTGAGTGAACGAAAAAGAGACATAATAGAGTATGGGAAAGAGTCAGAGTACATGTAGAAGGGGCCCCAGTAATGGGACCAAGGACCCCATAGATCCAAATAGTCCTTTGGGACAGGTTTTGTTGGCTTGGGATGATAAGGCAATTAGACCCAGATAGAGTAAAAGGGATCATGGAACTACGACCACCTAAAGATAAAACTGATGTAAGAAGAATGTTAGGATTATTGGGATATTGCAGATTGTGGATAGATCAGTATTCAAAGTTGACTCAGTTTTTGAATAGGAAACTGACAGGAAAACAAGAGGAGGTGCAATGGGACGAGGAAGATAAGGCCAGGTGGGAAGGAATTAAGAAAACTTTAATAACTAGTCCGGCTCTGGCCCTGCCAAATCTACAGCAGCCGTTTCACTTGTATGTGACAGTGGCTGCTCAGACGGCAGTAGGAGTCCTGGCTCAGAAAAGAGGGGGGCGATATCAGCCAGTAGCTTATCTAAGCGCAACCTTAGAACCAGTGGTTAGAGGATGGCCGGCGTGCATTCAAGCGGTGGCTGCAGCGGCCGAATTAGTATTGGAAAGCAGGAAATTGACCTTTGGGGGAGCACTGATAGTGCACAGCCCTCATCAGATAGGTGCGGTACTGACAGGTGCTGCACCCACCTGGATGACGGACAGGCGCCTAGCGCAATATGAAGGGATACTCAGAACTGGAAATGATATAACCATAGGGACAGATAGAAATTTGAATCCAGCGGAATTCCTAAGAGGGGAGCGGCAAGAATGGGAACTAGAGGAGCATGATTGCCTTAAAGATATAGAATTAATGGCCAAAGTTAGGGAAGATCTAAGCGAGGTACCTCTAACGGAAGGGGAAAGATGGTTCGTAGATGGATCTAGTTATGTGAGGGAAGGAAAAAGAAGGTCGGGATACGCAGTGGTCAAGGAAGACGGGGAGACAATAGAAAGCGGGGCCCTCCCCAGCACTTGGTCAGCCCAGAAATGTGAAGTAATGGCGCTAACCCGAGCCCTGGAATTGGCAACCGGGTTAGATGTGACAATCTGGACTGACTCAAGATATGCATGGGGAGTGGTGCATACTTTCGGTCGGACCTGGAGAGAAAGGGGCTTCATAAAGGCGGATGGGAAACAAATTGAACACGTTGCTTTACTCGAGCGGCTACTAGAATCCCTGATGGGACCTCGGAAGATAGGCATTGTGCACATCCTCGCCCACACCAAAGGACACAGTTCGGAGGAACAGGGAAATGCATGGGCTGATCTCCGAGCGCGAGAAGCGGCGGAGGGGGAACCAAGGAAGGAAATATTTAAACAATGTGTCCTGCAAGTACCTGTGATTGACCCGCAGGATGTAAAAGATTTAGTGTTCACTCAAAAGGAGAAAGAATACATGGAAAAGGAGGGATGGGAAAGAAAAGGAGAAAGTTGGGAGACTCCGGAAAAGCAAATGGTCCTTCCAAAATCAACTATGTTAAATATATTGGAGAAAATACATGAAGGAAGTCATTTAGGCACGGAGGGAATGGTGAATTTGGTGAAGTCAGTGTATTGGAGTAGAGACATGTGGCCGATGGCGCACGCCATCGCATGGAAGTGTCTGATATGTCAAAAGGTTAACAAAGCCCGGGCAAGGAAAACTGAAAGGGGTGGGCGGCCTCTAGCGGTATGGCCCTTCCAGAGAGTACAGGTAGATTTTACCGAACTGCCAGAAAAGAGGGGGGCAGAAGTCGGTATGGAATAATAGAAGTCAGAGACTCTGATAGGGGAACTCATTTCACCCAAAAAGCAATGCAGGAGGTAATGAGAGCTGTGGGGATCATGTGGAGTTTCCACACGCCCTGGCACCCTGAGAGCAGCGGAAAGGTGGAACGGGCGAATGGGGAAATAAAAAACATTTGACTAAGTTATATCTTGAAAATGGGCTGCCTTGGACGAAAAATCTCCCTTTGGCACTATTAAGGATGAGGGTGGCTCCCCGAAAAGACACCGGTCTGTCCCCTTTTGAGATGATGATGGGTCACCCATATCTGGCAGTGTTAGGAAACCCTCAAATCGAGTTCAGGGATCAGTTTATCAGGAAATATTTGCAGTCACTGTCCCAGTCTCTGTTATCTTTCCACAGACAAGGCATACTAGCACAGCGGCCCCCGCTCCTGGAGCAACAGCACACCTTCCAGCCCGGAGACCTGGTCCTGATAAAGGCTTGGCGGACGGAGAAACTCAGCCCGAGTTGGGAAGGCCCATACCAGGTCCTGCTCACAACCGAATCAGCAGTACGGACCAGAGAGCATGGATGGACCCATTACCACCGGGTGAAAAGAGCTCCACCTGAAAATTGGACAGCAGTGACTAGTCCAAATAATCCGCTGAAAGTTACGCTTACCAAATCAGGAACCGGGATCCAGAAGGGCGCACCTAGACTGTGATGTGTTTGTTTTGTACCTGTGTGTGTGTTTTTTTCGAGTGCTGTTGCTGTCAACATTGCGAAGGGTGTGTGCAGTGTGTGCATTGTACTGAAAGGTGCAGCATCATCTTTATAGAGGACGTTATACTCCAATATTGTGAAGTGAAATTAGGAGGGGAGGTAACGTGCCAATTAGCAGAAACCCCAACGGTGAGGCAAGCTTTAATCTATTTGAACCCCACACATGAAAGGTAACTGGCAAGTATTAGGAATAGTATTAATAGGATGGGCCACTTCATGGGCAACCCAATCGGAACCCCAGTGCACCGAATGCATCCAGACAACCCGAACAGGCAATAAAATCACACAGACCCTAATGTATTATAATATAGCCCCAGAATGTGTTCAACAGTTAGATCCTTGTGTTCACAACCAAACTCAATATTATAGATGTAAGGTAAAAGGAAATAAGACGGAATGCTATGAACCCCTGGCGGTGGGACCCATAACTTCCAGTATATATGTTTACGGATATAAGGGCGGAACCGCTAATCAAGCTGGTGAGGGGAGAAGTATGTTTTCCTTGGCCCAAAACCGACAGGGTTATATAGCACATAATACAACAAGGGGAGAGGGCAGGATTATGGTCTGTTTCGATGCTTGTATCGCAATAGATAAAGGACAGGGCCCAAATGGAGGGGCAGGGGTCTGGTGTGGAAATCGTGGATGGGAACAATCATATTTACAGGAAAGAAAGTACCTTTTCCAGAGAATAAAAGGAAGCAACGTGGGGGGCTGGGGCCGGGGTATATAATTATTGGTACACAGAGGGAGTTAATAAGCAGCCCACCTATAGAGGCCCTGAGGGAATAAATCTCACTAGGGGAGCGGCCTCCACCGACTGCTCCACAGGAAAATGCAACCCAGTATGTCTATGGGCGAGCGAGAGACCTTCTACTTCGCCTAAATTTGTGCACATAGGTATAGGCATTGATGGGACTGGAAAAGATCCTTATGGATATCTCATCATACAAATACACACAACTAAGGTAACAAGACAACCCCTATCAGTATTCGAAGATTTTGAGGAAGAAGTACAGCATTTAAATACCCTTCCCCTACCCCCTAAAGCCCATAATATGTTCCTGAGTTTAGCTGAGACTATAGCCAAGGAATTAACGGTGAAAAATTGTTTTGTATGTGGAGGAACAAATATGGGGGATCAGTGGCCATGGGTGGCTCATGAAGTAAACTATACGGAGGTATATAAAACACAAAACAATTACACTTATAAGCATTTGGGTAACGAGGTATGGCAAATCTCTAATCACCTAGTTGGGACAGAATGCTTCACCAGGAACACCAGCCGAATAAATGGAACGCATGTGGGGACACTCCCTTGTATAGGACAATGGGAGGACAAACAGTGGTGGAGTCAAGGGAATAATAATAAAACTTGGCCCTCTCCCCTCGGAAATATTACCAATATGAGCTTTCTCCTAGACCCGGAGAACAGAATGCTAGAATGGACAACCCCCGATGGGTTTTACTGGGCTTGTGAGAGCTATGCTTACAATAGGTTACCTTTAAATTGGGTCGGCTCATGTGTATTGGCAACCTTAAGGATATGTTTGGTTCATGGTTCCCTAAATTACCTGGTCTGCAGGCCATAGTGGCCCTAATTGGGTTAATTGCGGCAGGATGCGTACTACTTCCATGCGTTCTGCCAATCTTTGTTAGAACCATCAATAATTCTTTGTCCCTCCTAGCGGAACGGAAGGTATCCACTTATTTCATGAAGATGCAATATGCCTCAGTACCCACATCAGATGAGGAAGCAGAAATAGCAGCCCAAGAATTATTATGTGAGTTCGAGACAAGATACAAAAAGAGGGGGGATTGTGAGAAGGAGTAAAAAACAAGGTGTGCCTCGAACTCAGTTGTAAATTCCAGCGTTGGGCTATTGTAAATTCCAGCGTTGGGTTTGGCTGCAGGGGAGCCAGGTCGATAAGATAAGGAAGTAGAAAGAGTCTCTAAATAAGGTTAGGTTTAGAGAGTGTAGAATGGTTGATGTATTAGTACCATGTCTTTGATGATTTAGGTAGATTGTAAGCCAAGCTTCGAATGAAGGGCGGCAGCAATAGGGATAAATACTCTTGCCCGTCCATTGTTCGGGGCTCTTCGTACCACCCTGGGACGAGGAGCCCGCCTTTGCAAACGCGTTATAATAAAAGGGAAGTAATAGACCTTATCTCGGTGTCTCCTTGTCTCATTGTAAGTCCACGTAAGTAACTTCTCACACATATAATCAGGCCGGTGCTCATTTCATGCAAAGCACTGTCCTCTTTTGCATAAAAGATCAGGGCTTGGCGCTGGAGGGAGGAGATAGTTTGGGGTAGGGAATGGAGCAGGAGGTCAGAGTTCAACCCTTCAGATGGCCATGTGCATGACTAATAATAATAATAATTTATACCCCGCCCATCTGGCTGGGTTTTCCCAGACACTGTGGGCAGCTCCCAACAGACTATTGAAAACACGATCAAATTAAGAACACAACAAAACATCAAACATTAAAAACTTCCCTGTGGGGGTTCGAGCCCAACTTTGGCCAAATGATTGATTTCTGCTTTGCAGCAGGTTGGACTAGATGACCCCCGGAACCCTTCCAACAATTACCGTATTTTTTGCTCTATAAGACGCACTTTTTCCCTCCTAAAAAGTAAGGGTAAATGTGTGTGTGTCTTATGGAGTGAATGCAGGCTGTGCAGCTATCCCAGAAGCCAGAACAGCAAGAGGGATTGCTGTGCAGCGATCCCTCTTGCTGTTCTGGCTTCTGGGATTCAGAATATTTTTTTTCTTCTTGTTTTCCTCTTCCAAAAACTAGGTGCGTCTCATGGTCTGGTGCGTCTTATAGAGTGAAAAATACGGTATATGCTATATAAGACCATAGGTCCACCTAGCTTAGTATAGTCTACACCAACTTGGCAAACGATCTCCCAGCCAAGGTTGTGGTGTAGTTGTTAGAGTCTCAGACTAGGACCTGGAAGACATGGGTTCAAATCTCCTCTCCGCCATAAAGCTCACTGGGTGACCTTGGACCAGTCGCAAACTCTCAGGCCAACCTACCTCACAGGGTTGTTGTGAATATACTACAGAGGGTGACAAGGACCACGTATACCACTTTGAGTTTGACAAGCTGCCTGTTCGATACAGTCACACAGCCAGCTTTCCCGACAAGCCGGTCTTGAAATGGCCCCTTGGTTGTCTTGGCTAACGTTCAGCTCGAAACCTCATCCGAGAGGCCCAGCGTTTCCCTCGCACCGATGACGCCATGGCCTTCTCTTTGCATTGGCCAACAATTTCCCTCTGGAGATCAGCGGGGAAATGGAAGGAAGGCGAGAGAACCGGGCGATGGAGCCAGCCGCCATTATGACACACACACTCATCTCCCCAAGGCCATCAGCCAGAGAGATAAGCTCCCCTCAAACCTGTAGAAACTGCTGGGGTTGCAGAGCTAGCAGTTTGTGAGGCTCTTCCACCTTTGTGAAGTCTGGATCAGTGATGTTCTGCAGGACCGGGCGTCTTTGCCAAAGTAACCAAACCTCTGGCTTGCTTCTTCCCACTTTGCTGTTCTAATTTTCCTGCAGGGTTTGCACCTCTGAGCACGTGCCGACTTTTGAGGTGGAGACAGAGAGAGAGAGAGATAGAGAGAGATGGATGACGTCATGTGTGGTTTTGGCGGATGAAAAGTTGCTGCACAAGACTGGGAGGGAGGGAGGTGCGAGACGCAGCCTGGCGCCACAAAGCACATGCAAGCGTTACTCTCACGCAGACCCTCCTGGCCTTATCATGGCGGCCTGACATCTTCAGATTGGCCATGCGACGGAGGATGGGAGCAGGGGTGTGGAAAGTCAGCCAGATTGAAATATACTCAACTCAGTACATAACACAGAGAATGGAGAAGAAGGAGGGAGGGAGAGGGAGAGAGATCAAGAAAGCCAGGGATCTGTGAACGTGTAGCATGGCAGGAAACCCAAACGGAGGAAAATCTGAGGCTCATTTCTGGCCTGAAACAGAAACAGGGCAAATTTTCCGGGGAGATTAAGCTGCACCTGCAAAACAAACCAAGGAAATTCGGCCACGAAATGCCTTGAATTGCCATCCTTCCCATGCTTCCTGCTGCTGCTGCCCACACAGCGCATAGATAAGCTCCCCTCTGTAATAAGCAGCCTGGATGGTTTTGAGAGAGGACTGGGCAGATTCATGGAGGGCAAGGCGATCAACGGCTGCTATGCTCTGCCTCCACAGACAGAAGCAGTAATGCGCCCGAATGCTAATTGCTGGAAAGCCCAGGAGGGGAGAGAGGGCTCTTGTGTTTGAATCCTGATTACCCATTTCCCACCAAGATAATTGAGTGGCCACAGTGAGAACAAGATGTTAGACTAGATGGGCCATTGACCTCCTCTTA
The DNA here is from genome assembly GCF_964234715.1 of Podarcis melisellensis. NCBI lineage: Eukaryota > Metazoa > Chordata > Lepidosauria > Squamata > Lacertidae > Podarcis > Podarcis melisellensis. The sequence continues at coordinate 6,393,914 of NC_138530.1, read as the reverse complement.
TGTTCACAAAGTTATCAGACTGTGGCTTGGAGAGAAGCCCCCTCCTGTGGATTGGAGAAATTCAGCTGTATATATATATATATATATATATATATGCTTTCGTAGATTTTCACGGGTACAGGAATGCAGGTTTTGGTGTCCTCGGGTGTCTTCCCGTGTAAAAGTTGGGGTGTCTAGGCGACGTTTCGACGAGGTCTCACTCGTCATCTTCAGGCTGGTGCTTTCGGCTTCTTGTTACTGGAACAGAGCAGGATCTCAGTGTTTGAGTTCCTATAAATACTGTTGAGGGGGTGTGGTGTATAGCCTCCAATGTTCTGGGCAGAGAGGAAGTTCCCAGGCTAGTGTGCCTTTTCTTCTTTTGTTCCTTAATTACTTGAGGGATATCTTGAGTGATTTCTTGAGTGATATCCTGAGTACCACTTAGGTGGGTCATTAGGTGTGGATTAGTTGTTAAAGTTCAAGAGGTCAAGACACAAAGACTTTAACAACTAATCCACACCTAATGACCCACCTAAGTGGTACTCAGGATATCACTCAAGAAATCACTCAAGATATCCCTCAAGTAATTAAGGAACAAAAGAAGAAAAGGCACACTAGCCTGGGAACTTCCTCTCTGCCCAGAACATTGGAGGCTATACACCACACCCCCTCAACAGTATTTATAGGAACTCAAACACTGAGATCCTGCTCTGTTCCAGTAACAAGAAGCCGAAAGCACCAGCCTGAAGATGACGAGTGAGACCTCGTCGAAACGTCGCCTAGACACCCCAACTTTTACACGGGAAGACACCCGAGGACACCAAAACCTGCATATATATATATATATATACACACACACACACACACACACACACACACACATATATGATAGATTCAGGTAGGTAGCCATGTTGGTCTGATGCAGTCGAAATAAAATTAAATATTTTAAAAATGTCCAGTAGCACCTTAGAGACCAACTACCACTAAGTTTGTTCTGGGTATAAGCTTTTGTGTGTGTGCATTTATTTATTCATTCATTCATTCATTCATTCATTCATTCACCGCCCATCTGTCTGGGTTTCCCCAGCCACTCTGGGTGGCTCCCAACAGAATATTAAAACAGAATAAAACATCAAACATTAAAAACTTCCCTAAACAGATGTCTTCTAAAAGTCAGATAGTTGTTTATTTCCTTGACATCTGATGGGAGGAAGTTCCACAGGGCGGGTGCCACCACCAAGAAGTCCCACTGCCTGGTTCCCTGTAACCTCACTTCTCGCAGGGAGGGAACCGCCAGAAGGCCCTCGGCGCTGGGCCTCAGTGTCGGGGTTGAACAATGGGGGTGGAGACGCTCCTTCAGGTCTACTGGGCCGAGGCCGTTTAGGGCTTTAAAGGTCAGCACCGACACTTTGAATTGTGCTCGGAAACGTGCCTTTTAACTCATTTGAAGGCATGCCTGCCCAAGTTGCAGAGCACCATTGAGAAAATGTCTCGGTGGCCTGCACACGAGAATTGCCTGGCGGATTGTGCCCTGAGACAACTGCTGCCAATGACACACATGCTCTCTCGGGTGTTAGATGTTTTAACAGCCCGCTTTGAGGAGACAGCATCCTTCTCTTTTTCTTACTCATTTTTGCACTCTGGCCCCTTCCTTGCTGCTGATCTCCATCTCTCGGGGCTGATAGGAAAGGTGTCTGGACTCCTTCTCATTGTCCAGATCTGCCTGTCCTTATCAGGGACTCTTGCATGTGGGAAATGAGATCATCTGAGACAACATTTTCCCACCCCATGGGCTATTGGTGGCCTGGACGTACGCCCCACTCCTTTGCCATGTCCTGCCCCTAAGACTGACTCCTCGGACTTTGTCATACACAGACATGTGCTTTTCTCAATGAGCGCATGATGTAGGCACCCCGGCAAATGGCAAGATATGGTGGGGGCACATGGCAAGTTAACAGGAGCGCTTCCTGAAATGCCAATTCCCTTTCCAATACCTTTAGATGTCCATGTGGAATTGAGCGCTTTGTTCCTGCAGAGGAGTGAAATAACAAAATTAAGGCCTTATATATATAATAAATGTTCATAAATGTACCAAGCAAACATGTACATAAATATATATACCAAAATATATATACCAAAATATACATAAATATATATACCAAATATATATACCAAGCAAACATGTACATAAACCACATGTCTGAAGCAGCACAGGAAAACAGCCATGTAGCCATTTTGGCTCCCAAACTGGCCAAAGTCAAAGGAAAATGGAAAAGCCTCCCCATTGTCTTTTCCTTCACAAATCCTGTCTTAAGAGTATATCTGTCTATGAATAGGATGAGCCTGTGATCTGGCTCAGGAACTAAGTATTTGTTACTACAAAAGACTGGCCAGGTTCCCCAGGATATCCAATCAAGTAAGCATTAACAGGTAACCTGCCAGACAGGAGGTAAACAACGCACTCAGATTTCTGTTGTAGACTGCCTCTTCTGTGATGTAGGTATGATGTTTCTGGGGGTGGTCTTGAACTCCAGGGCAGGCAATTTAAAATGTCTATATAAGGGCGGGCAAACCTTTGTTCTGGGTCCTCCTCCTTTCCTGCGTGTGAGGGGAGCACCCAGTTGCAACAGATCAATAAAGATCAGGCTTACTAGCTGCTTTGCTTCTCTACATTCTCTGGTTGGCCTCTGTTATTTTCTCTGACCGATGGAGAACCTACAAAGGACTCTATAAGGGCTCTTGTGTCCCCCATAAGGGAATAAGGGCAGGTTTTCATTTATTACAGCAGGATTTTAAACATGGCAGAAAGCCCTGCTTTCCCGTCCCTTTTCCATAATCCCACGTGAATGGTATTGTTATAAGAAAAAAAAAACCTGCTCCTTTTCCCTTATGGGGTATAAAGTCCTTAAGTGGGTTCCCTATCGGTAGGATAAATAACAAAGGCCAACCAGAGTATATTGAGAAGGAAAGAGGCTAGTAAGCCTGATCTTTATTCAAGGAACTGTGACAACAGGGTCCGCGCTCACCATACACAGGAGGGAGGAATGTGCTTTCAATGTATGGGGCGCACGCAGCCGCAGAGCAGGATAAATCCCCAGCAGATGTCCCCAGCAGAACATGAGAAAGAATGAGATTTCAAGCATCGCAGCCTCCAGGAGGGCAGGTCCTCATCTTCCCCAGGAGGGCAAATCACTCTCTCCGTGACACAATACAAATGAACTGTTTCTGAGGCTCCTCAGCCACGATGAGATAAGACCTTTTTAGAAGAGGAGAAGGGGCTGCGTAGGTCTTTGACCAGGCTCTGTAAGGATGCGGCCGAGATACTTGAGCAGAGAGGCATTAATCAACCCCTCCATTAATCTCACAGCCAAGGGCCTCACCCTGTCTTCTTTTGCCTGTCGGACGGCAACCCCGTGTCAGCTGCTAAGAATAACCCATTTTTGCCTTCCAAAAAAGGAGAAGGGGAGTGGGGAGGGGGAAACCCCAAAGGAGTGTTTCAAACTCCCACACTCTTACAGAAAAAGTGATATCTCTGCGTCTGCTTTGGCGGCCAACGCAACATTTGAAAGAAGTGCTTCTCGCGTAATGAAGGATAGGAGTACATGCATCTTCTTCATTCTGTCTCTGGCCACCTCCAAGAAGTGTTGGCTCAAGAGAGAGGCCTATTTGTAACTGTCCTCCTCATGGGGAGATAAATCTATTAACATTCCATCAAGCGGGAGCATCCTGGCTCTGTCCCCAGCTCCCCAAGCCCGGGCGTCACCCCACTTTCCCGAGGGCAAGGTTATTTGTTTTGGTGTCGTTTCCTTGCAAATTCATCCCACATGGCCAAGCGAAGCCGTTCAGGCTCCCTCCAAAGGAGGTTTAATGCGCGATATACGTCATCCCTCACCCTTGCCAAAGGAAAAGAGCCTTGGAAAATGCTTTGTTAGAAATCAACGAGGCCTGCACAGTTGTTTTTCTTTTTTTTTATTAGTTTTCCACATTTATAACAAATATAACATATAAAACACACAGAACAAAACACATTACAATACTATAAAATAAAATAAAATAAAAATAGAAACACACATTCCTTCTTATGTTCATTTTAAATTCCATTGTTAATTGACTTCCTCCAATTCCCCCTAACTGAATTTCGTTCTATCACCTTGTAACAGTTCTCCCAAACATCTTTCTAAATACTTAGGTCCTTCAATTAACTATATTCAACTCTTTTCTTATTTGTCTTAAATCCATATTACTATACCACATTCTTATTGTTATCCTAGGCCTGTTTAGTACTTTCAAGAACCTTCTCAATTATCTTATATTACAATATTTAGCTACATATTCTTTAAATTTCATCCAGTCTTCTTGGTATTCCTCTTCTTTCTGTTCGCGGATTCTTCCAGTCAGGTCAGCCAACTCCAGAAACTCCAACAGCTTCATCTGCCATTCTTCTACCGTTGGTATTTCTTGAGATTTCAATTTTTTTGCTAATAGCAGTCTTGCCGCTGTAGTGGCATACAAAATTAACCTAGCATCCTTTTGGGGCAATTCCAATCCTATTATTCCAAGTAAAAAGGCTTCTAGTTTCTTTAAAAATGTATATTTCAACATTTTTTTTAACTCATTATAAATCTTTTCCCAGAAGTCTTTAACCTTAGGACACGTCCACCACATATGGTAAAAGGTGCCTTCCTTTTCTTTACACTTCCAGCATGAATTATCATACGTATGGTAAATCTTTGCTAATTTTACCAGGGTAAAATTAAAATGATGTACCACCTGTACATCATTTTCTTAATGTTTTCTTTTAGTACCGTACATGCCATGAACTTAAGCCCTTTCTTCCACAACCTTTCCCAATCTTCCAACATTATATTGTGTCCTGAGGCCTGCACAGTTTTAATGATGGCAATTTTAAGAAAGAATTCAAACTGGGAGGAATTGCTAAAAACAAGAATAGGAAGATAGGCAGCCACCCACCCTGTTTCTCTATTGCTTTCCGCTTGCACGAAGTTTGTCTACGTGGGAATGTTAGACTTGCCATGTTGACTCATAAACTGTCTATCAGACCCGGCGTCCCATCTCTGCTGAGGGATGGCCATTCGCTTCCACCCAGAAACTGAAAAGCAGGTCAGAGGTGAGGAATGGTTTAGGAAAGTAAGAAGAGCTGATCGATCAGGTCAGTGGTCCATCTAGCCCAGAATCCTAGTCTCCCAGTGGAGACAGCACCATCCTCTTGTGGGAAAGTTCAGGGAGGCAGGAGAGGATATATTGTTTATTAATATCCTTCCTAACCTGCGCTAGCAAGTTCTATAACTTAAGAATTCCCCTTTTAAACACACAGCAGAAAACTGGTTGCAGGTTTGTTTAAGCTTCTCAATATTAGATTCCTGGTAAGTTCCCTTAGGTAAAGGTAAAGGGACCCCTGACCATTAGGTCCAGTCGTGACCGACTCTGGGGTTGCGGTGCTCATCTCGCTTTACTGGCCGAGGGAGCCGGCGTACAGCTTCCGGGTCATGTGGCCAGCATGACGAAGCCACTTCTGGCAAACCAGAGCAGCGCACGGAAACGCCGTTTACCTTCCCGCCGGAGTGGTATCTATTTATCTACTTGCACTTTGACGTGCTTTCAAACTGCTAGGTTGGCAGGAGCAGGGACCGAGCAATGGGAGCTCACCCCGTCACGGGGATTCGAACTGCCGACCTTCTGATCGGCAAGTCCTAGGCTCTGTGGTTTAACCCACAGCACCACCCGCGTCCCTTCTCTAACAGTAGACACTTCCAAATGCTGTAACCTTTCCTCGTAAGGGAGCTTCTTGACACCCCCCTTCCTGTGTGCATTCAGGCCCCACCACGATCACCATTCCTGGTTCCGCGGGATTCTGAATTTGATGGATGGCCCTGCGTGGTCCCCAGGAGGTGGGGATGGGAAGGTCGGAGGCAGAGGAGGCGATTCTGAATGGAAAGTTATCTGCGCTTTCTGTTTGGGGCACTTTAGCTATCTAGTTTACTATTTCAGTCGGTTAAGAGCGGAGCCTTCTCCTGAACCTGCGCCAGACACCGAGGACGAGACTGGGAGTGGGGAAAGACTAGGGGAGGGGGGGGAGAGCTCTCTGTCGTCAGAAAACTGGGATTGCTGCCAACATCCTGGAGGGCCAGGGAGATAGGGCCGAATCTCTGGAGACGGGTTTGACCCCGTAGGTCGCACCTCGGCCACTGAGTCGAGCAGGATCGGCGAAAAGTTGCACTTAAGCAGAGATAAGGAGGGGAAATGGCAACCAAACTCCCACGGTCTCTTTTTGGCATGGCTAGGATGTTGGGGGGGGCATGGAGAAGCCCCCAGAGCTAGGCCAAAGGGACCAGCCATCAGGACCACCGCTGATGCTGTAGCAGCCCATTCAGAGTCTCTCATTTAAAAAAAGGAAAAGGGGGGAAAGTTGGGGCGCTATTGGCTTAAAGATACTGTATTTTCTTCTATTTATCATGCAGCTTTTGAGTCAATTAAATCTGTTGTGCTCTTTATTTACTGACTTAAATGCTTAACTGAGATCCAGCTCCGAGGGCCTTCTGGCAGTTCCCTCCCTGCGAGAAGCAAGGTTACAGGGAACCAGGCAGAGGGCCTTCTCGGTAGTGGCGCCCGCCCTGTGGAACGCCCTCCCACCAGATGTCAAGGAAATAAACAACTACAGTGGTACCTCAGGTTAAGAACTTCATTTGTTCTGGAACTTAATTCAGGTTAAGAACTTAATTCGTTCTGTTCTTAACCTGAAACTGTTCTTAACCTGAAGCACCACTTTAGCTAATGGGGCCTCCTGCTGCCGCTGCACCGCCACTGCACGATTTCTGTTCTCATCCTGAAGCAAAGTTCCTAACCCAAGGTAATATTTCTGGGTTAGCGGAGTCTGTAACCTGAAGCGTATGTAAATTGAAGTGTATGTAACCCGAGGTACCACCATATCTGACTTTTAGTGGACATCTGATGGCAACCCTGTTTAGGGAAGTTTTTCATGTTTGATGTTTTATCCTGTTTTAATATTCTGTTAGGAGCCACCCAGAGTGGCTGGGGAAACCCAGCCAGATGGGTGGGGTATAAATAATAAATGTACTATTATTATTATTATTAGCCACTCAATCACAAAAGAAAGACATCAAAGTGGTTTGCAATGTTAAAAACAGGAAAAAACTGTTTGATAAGAGTGTTATAAAGTTTAAAACAATTTAAAAGCAAAAAAAGAGAATAAAAATCAAATATATTTTAAAAATTAAAAAACAAGGTGTTCTCTCTTTCTGAAATGCTCAAGGCAGCTTACAACCTAGGGGCTGCTGTTGTGTCTAGTTCTGCAATAAATTAAGTACCAGTGACCTTCAGGGTCCCTTCCAACTTTACAATTCTATGACTTCCTGATTTCTCAGCCTCAGTTCCCGCGTCTTCGAAGCGAATTAACGATATTAGCCTGCAGAACAGAGCGCTTGCGAAATTGCCCTAGTCGACTGAGAAGCCTGATCCCATTACTTTGGGAGAAGATGGCTCAAACATCCAACTTGATCTCGGCTCAGTGCACCACGTTCTGCAAAAAGCAGCAATTTTGGGTTGTCCCCTTCATTTGTCAACCTTCCCTTCCGGGCCCTTGTTTCCTTATCTCCTTCCACTTTCCTGTTTTCCTCCTTCAATGGGCACCCTTCTGTTCATGCACGTGGGGCTCCCAGTGGCTCCCTCTTTCTCGACACATTTCCTCCAGGGATGAATGAGCTCTCTGACACAGCCACAGACAGGCAGTCTGAGGACAGATTTCCAGGGATTCCTTCGGCCACATCCTGTTGGCCATTGGCCACCGACACAGCCCTGGAAAGCCAAACAGATGAGGTCAAAGGATTTGGAAGCTGGGAATAGCCCCGCAAACAGCGCATAAAAATATAGAGCGGAGATAAGTAACAGGAGACAACAAACAATACTCTTTGGGAGAGGTTAGAGGGGGTTAATGTCTGTTTGTTCGTCTCTGGGCTTCACGGAGGTCCTTTTTAAATTATTTCTCAGCTTGTCCTGGTATTTTTTCTGACCAGATTATGCTGAGCTGCTTGTATTTGTCTGCAGGTACCTGGGGCAAGGAAAGGGGACTGAATCCAGAGGACTTCGAACAGAAATTATGGAAGGTTTCGCGGGTCCCTCCAAATGTCCTTTTGCTCTGCATTCAGGATTGTTTCTGCTCATGATAGTATTGGGCTGGTTATATAGGTCTTTTCAGTGGTGGCCCCTTAGACGGCGCCATCATTACATTTATTTAGGTGCCAGGCGAGAACATTCATTTTCATCAGGCCTTTGGCTTTTTTCTATATGGCATTCATCTTTGGATGATTAATATTCTTTTGTTGTTTAGTCGTTCAGTCGTGTCTGACTCTTCATGACCCCATGGATCAGAGCACGCCAGGCACTCCTGTCTTCCACTGCCTCCCGCAGTTTGGTCAGATTCATGTTGGTAGCTTCAAGAACTACAGCCTTTTAAAAGTGTCTGTGCGAGGGGTGGTGGTTATTGTTCTTGCTGCTTTGTTTTCCTTTTTTAACGTTTTTATCCTATATTTCACTCCGTGACCTGAGATCTCATAATGAAGGGCAATACATAAGTCTAATAAGCAAAATTAAATAAAATTGTGTGAGTTGTTGCAGGGATAAAATGAGCAGTGGGAGAACTGTGCATGCCACCTTGTGCTCCTTACAGTTAAAAGGTTGCTCAGTGATTTTAGAACATTTGGGTTTGCCTAATAAAGGGACGTGTGGTTTAAAACACAGAGCCTAGGACTTGCCGATCAGAAGGTTGGCAGTTCGAATCACCGCGACGGGGTGAGCTCCCGTTGCTCGGTCCCTGCTCCTGCCAGCCTAGCAGTTTGAAAGCACGTCAAAGTGCAAGTAGATAAATAGGTACCGCTCCAGCAGGAAGGTAAACAGCGTTTACGTGCGCTGCTCTGGTTTGCCAGAAGCAGCTTAGTCATGCTGGCCACATGACCCGGAAGCTGTACACCGGCTCCCTTGGCCAGTAAAGCAAGATGAGCGCCGCAACCCCAGAGTCGGTCACGACTGGACCTAATGGTCAGGGGTCTCCATCCACCCTTTTATCTTTGATGGTTTAACCTTTAAGAAAACTGTCGGATGGAGAGAAAATAGAATCACAGTTATCGAATTCCAATCTTGGCCGCTAGATGGCGCTGCAAATTAATTCAAGAGAAAACAGTGACTTCCTCAGTGCCCAAAAATGGGTGCCTGGTTATATTTTTCAGCGTCAAATCCCACTTCCATATGTGTGTGTGTGCAAGCTTTGAAGGCACACAGAGTTCCTCCCCAGGAAGAATGAAAAATTGCCTTATTTGCAGAAAGGTAGGAAGCGAGGCGAGTTTAAAATGTCAAGGCTACAAATGCTTCTTAGGACTCAGAATCAGTAAACAAAACTTAGGGCTTATTCAACACTTAACGTTCCTCTGCTCTTTCTAGACACGCCCCATGATTTAATCTCCATGTCCAAACGTTTTGCTCCGGAGCTTTCCCCTCAAAAACCTGCTCTAGAATCACAGAAGCTTGGAATTGGGACCCCAAGAGTCATCTAGTCTAACCCACTGCAATGCAGGACCCTGGCAGATAGCCATCCAATCTCTGTCTAAAAACCTCCAAGGAAGGAGAGTCCACAACCTCCCGAGGAAGCCCATTCCACTGTTCAACAGCTCTTACCCTCAGAATGTTCTTCCCGATGTTTAGTTGGAATCTTCTTTCTTGTTACTTGAAGCCATGGGTTCGAGTCCTACCCTCCGGAGCAGGAGAAAACAAGATTGCTCCCTCTTCCATATGACAGCGCTGAAGATATTTGAAGATGGCTCTCATATCTCCTCTGAGTCTTCTCTTTTCCAGGCTAAACATCCTCAGCTCCTCCAACCGTTCCTCACAAGTCTTGGTTTCTAGACCCTTGATCATCCTAGCTGCCCTCCTCTGCACACCTTCCAGCTTGTCAACGTCCTTCTTAAATTGTGGTGCCCAGAATTGGACACAGTATTCCAGGTGGGGTCTGATCAAGGCAGAATAGAGTGGTCCTATTACTTCCCTTGATCTGGACACTAGACTTCTGTTGATGCAGCCTAGAACAGTGTTAGCTCTTTTTGCTGCTGCATCACACTGTTGGCTCATGTTAAGCTTGTGGTCCACCAAGACCCCTAGATCCTTTTCACATGTACTGCTAGTACATGTAAAACTCAACGGGAGCAAATGTCTATACAGGCTTTCTGCAGATTGCCATTTTCTCCTATTTAGTTTTATTGAGCGGGTTTTCGTGGGGAGGAAAGAGCAGAGCAAAAGGTAAGGGTGGACAAGTCCTTAGTAGCAGCTTGGTTATTGAAATGAATGATATTAAATGCAAGGGAATACGTGCATTTACACATACAGGTAACTCCAAGGAAAACTATAGGAGCCCTTCTGCAAACGGCCTTTGCAACACAACTTGGTTGTTGTTGTTTAGTTGTTCAGTCGTGTCTGCCTCTTCGTGACCCCCTGGACCAGAGCACGTCAGGCACTCCTGTCTTCCACTGTCTCCCACAGTTTGGTCATCCTAGCAAGGCTATTTATTTGTTGTTGTTTAGTCATTTAGTCGTGTCCGACTTTTTGTGACCCCATGGACCAGAGCACGCCAGGCACTCCTGTCTTCAACTGCCTCAGGGCTGATTTCCTTCAGAATGGATTGGTTTGATCTTCTTGCAATCCATGGGACTCTCAAGAGTCTCCTCCAGCACCAGAATTCAAAAGCATCAATTCTTCAGCGATCAGCCTTCTTTATGGTCCAGCTCTCACTTCCATACATCACTACTGGGAAAACCATAGCTTTAATTAGACGGACCTTTGTTGGCAAGGTGATGTCTCTGCTTTTTAAGATGCTGTCTAGGTTTGTCATTGCCTTTCTCCCAAGAAGCAGGCATCTTTTAATTCTACTGATGTCACCAACTGCAGTGATCATGGAACCCCCTTTTATTTGCCAGATGCACCTATTTCAGGGAATGCTTTGACTTAACCCTGTTTTTCTCAATGAATTCACCAATTTCTTGCTGACTTATCACTGCTACCAGTAAAACCTGAGCTGAAATAGTACAGAAAGCAAACTGGTGATGCCTCTATCACAGAGCAGGAAATTCTTCCTGAGTCTCCCCTCTGTGAAACTGGTTTAACAAGTAGTGATAACTATCCAAGCAGACTTGCCAAAAGAGCAGAAATAGTTGCAGGGATGAAAGAAGTCTGTGGCAATGGATTCTGGAGTCAAGGTATTTGCCATTTCAAAAGAATGGCACAGACTGGCCAAGAAAAGGCAATCAGTGAGCTTAAATAGAAGACAAGTCGTATCCTCAAATTTCTGTTGCAGACCAACCCCTTTCTGTGACGTTTGTATGATGATTTGTGGTGGCCTTTGGCTAAGGAGTTGGGCGACTTCTGAAGCCTTTAACATACCCTCCAACATTTCTCTGATGAAAATAGGGACGTCCTATTTAAGAAATAATAATAATATTGTAATAAAATAATTTTATTTTATTTATTTTTAAAATAATTTTTATTGAATGATTTTATGTTACAAAAAACAATACAGCCATACCACCACCAAACATAATCAAGAAATAAAAATTACATACATCAATATTTAGTTTGTTATTTGTTATTTACCGTCTTATTTCCTCCCAAACATTGCATACAAAAACACTCATATGTGCAGACACCCACACACCCACACCCGCACACGAAATAATAATAATGAAAGTAAATATTTTTTCCCTTTTTATCTTCCAAAATCTTTTCTTCAACTTTGACTTCCTGTCAAGTCCCTTTGCATATATTTTATCTTACATTTGAATGTACACAAAACAATAAACCTCTCTATATAATTTCTCCAATACATTCTGAAAACATAATAAATCCTTAATTGTTATCCACCTCCTTTTAGTTCCTTTATCCCTCTAATGCTAGCACAGAGTCAAAACTATTTTTGTATTTTTGAACATATCTTCTATAACCATCCCATTTTTCCACAAATTTTTGCTTTGAGTTTCCTCTGAGTTTACTAGTCAATTGAGCCGTCTCCACCAATTCCTGTAATTTGATTTGCCAATCTGTTATTTTTGGAGCCTCGTGATCTTTCCATCCTTTGGCCACAAGTATACAAGCCGCTGTGGTTGCATACAAGAATACCTCTCTTAGATTTTTGGGGATCTCTTTATCTATAATACTTAATAGAAATGCCTCCGTTTTTTTAGTAAAAGTTATCCCCATCATCTTTTTTAATTCATCGTATATTTCCCCCCCCAAAAAAAAATCTTGATCTTTTCACACGTCCACCACATGTGGATCATGTCACTGTTATTTCCTCCACATCTCCAACAAGCATTCGCCAATTTTTTTATACATTCTTGATAATAATTTTATTATCTATACCCCACTCATTGGACTGGTTTGCCTCTGGGCAGCTTCAAACAAATATAAAACCATACTAGAACATGGAGCATAAAAAAAAAAACCTTCCCTAAGCAGGATGCGGGTGGCGCTGTGGGTTAAACCACCGAGCTTGGGCTTGCCAATCAGAAGGTCGACAGTTCGAATCCCCGCAATGGGGTGAGCTCCCGTGCTTGGTCCCTGCTCCTGCCAACCTAGCAGTTCAAAAGCACAAAGTGCAAGTGGATAAATAGGTACCGCTCCGGCGGGAAGGTAAACAGCGTTTCTGTGTGCTGTTCTGGTTTGCCAGAAGCGGCTTAGTCATGCTGGCCACATGACCCGGAAAAACTGTCTGCGGACAAACGCCGGCTCCCTTGGTCAGTAAAGCAAGATGAGCGCCGCAACCCCAGAGTCGGCCACAACTGGACCTAACCTTCAGGGGTCTCTTTACCTTTTAAACAGGGCTGCCTTCAGATGCCTTCTAAAAGTTGAATAGTTACTTATCTCCTTGGCTCGGGGGTCACATAACTCCATACCCTCCGCTGAAAATAGGGACATCCTAAGGAAAAAACGGGACATTCTGGTGTCAAATCAGAAACCAGCTTGGCTTCTGAAAATCCAAGACTGTCCCTGGAAAATAAGGACACTGGGAGCGTCTGCTTTCTATCTTAGGAGGACAAGCAATAAAAATAAATATAAAAAAAATAAAGATATGTGTTTTTTAAATGTCCTTCACTGGTTGCTCTGCAGTTTTGATTCTTAGCTTGCGTGTCCTTTGGTTAAATGCACACTTTAATGACATTTCCTGACTGTCATCTCAGTCACAAGTGGGAGTCATGTGTGCAGCTTTTAGCCATGGTTGTGGCAGCAGAAGAAGAAGAAAAATTCTTAGCTGTTAGCAGTGACTTTGCAGTTTTAAGGAACACGCAAGCAAAATACGGGGGGAAGAGAAAGGAGGCTTAGGAGGCAAACTCTACCGAGTGTCACAGAGCTATTTTTTTTTTTAGCTTATGCTAAAATATTGTTAGGCTACAATCTAGCCGTGACTCAGGGCCATCTGCTGAAGCTAAATGGTGAGTGATTCAGGACAGACAGACGGAAGCTCTTCTGTGGAACTCAGAGGTGCAGGATGCGGTCGTGACGACGATCAGCTTGAAAATGACATTTGATTCTGAATACCACTTGCTGGAAACCACAGGAGGGGAGAGTTGCTCTTGTGTTCGAATCCTGATTTCCGGTTTCCTGTTTGGGTTCAGGTTGGCCACTGTGAGAACAGGATGCTGTGAGAACAGGGGCCTGATCCTGCAAGCTCTTCTTATGTCCCTTTTTTAGTAGTAGTAGTAGTAGTAGTAGTAGTAATAATAATAATACCCTTCTCATTTGGCTGGGTTGCCCCAGCCACTTTGTGAGGCTTCCAACACATATTAAAAAAAAACCAACAAACATTAAAAACTTTCCGATACAGGGCTGCCTTTAGATTTCTTCTAAAAGTTGTACAGTTCTTTATCTCCTTGACATCTAGTGGGAGGGTGTTCCACAGGGCGGGAGCCACCACCGAGAAGGCCCTCTATTAAAAAATAAATATTAAGTAAAAGTATCAGAGAGGAGATTAGTGTAAATAAAAACATGAGACTTAACGGTTTTGTTACATGTGATTTTGTTTTGGAGTTGTCTGCTTATTTTGGAGTTATTTGTTGTAAAGAATGTATATTATGTGACTAAAATAAAAAAAATAAATTAAAAAGACATCTGGTGGGAGGGCGTTCCGCAAGGCGGGCACCACTACAGTGGTACCTCGGGTTACAGACACTTCAGGTTATAGACGCTTCAGGTTACAGACTCTGCTAACCCAGAAATAGTACCTCGGGTTAAGAACTTTGCTTCAGGGTGAGAACAGAAATCATGCAGTGGTGGTGCAGCAGGAGGTCCCATTAGCTAAAGTGGTGCTTCAGGTTAAGAACAGTTTCAGGTTAAGAACAGACCTCCAGGACGAATTAAGTTCTTAACCCGAGGTACCACTGTACTGAGAGGGCCCTCTGCCTGGTTCCCTGTAACCTCACTTCTTGCAGTGAGGGAACCACAAGGCTATATATGTACTGCCACTTTTATTCCCCAAACATAAATATCCCACAGGGCCCTGGAATCTCTCTTGCAAAATACTGACCTTCAGTGCTTCTGCCTGAATACTTTTTTTCCTTGGTTTATCTGGAAAAGGGATAAAAATAAAGTCTCTGGATGGGCGTGCTTGCTGCTAGTTGACAATATAACTCCCCAGGACTGTTTGGCATTGATAGTTAATAAGTAACCAAGTATTGCCCCATTGCATGCCCAAGAGTATTGCCATAGCCCAGGGCAGTTGAGCATTAGAATCCACTCTTTTCCATTTCAATAGAGGATGGAGGATTGTCTGGTTGGTACAGCCATCCCTCTCTTTACCAGTTTAGCAACTATAGACAGATGAACACTGAGAGACAAGATGGAAACGTGGACCAGTGTGGTATAGAGGTTAGAGTCCTGGACTAGGACCTGGAAGACACGGGTTCAAATCCTTGGACTATAATAATAATAATTTATTATTTATACCCCACCCATCTGGCTGTGTTTCCGCAGCCACTACAATGAATGAAGCTCACTTGGTGACCTCAGGCCGGTCTCTGGCAATCCTACCTCTCAGGGTTGTTGTGAAGATAAAATGGGGAGCAGAACAGTCCATGTCATCTTGCACTTCTTTGAGGAATGATAGGATGGAGATGTAGTAAATGACAAACCTAGACAGCATCTTAAAAAGCCGAGACATCACCTTGCTAACAAAGGTCCGTCTAGTTAAAGCTATGGTTTTCCCAGTAGTCATGTATGGAAGTGAGAGCTGGACCATAAAGAAGGCTGATCACTGAAGAATTGATGCTTTTGAATTATGGTGCTGGAGGAGACTCTTGAGAGTCCCATGGACTGCAAGAAGATCAAACCCATCCATTCTTAAGGAAATCAGCCCTGAGTGCTCACTGGAAGGACAGATCCTGAAGCTGAGGCTCCAAGACTTTGGCCACCTCATGAGAAGAGAAGACTCCCTGGAAAAGACCCTGATGTTGGGAAAGATGGAGGGCACAAGGAGAAGGGGATGACAGAGGAAAAGATGGTTGGACAGTGTTCTCGAAGCTACCAGCATGAGTTTGACCAAACTGCGGGAGGCAGTGGAAGACAGGAGTGCCTGGGGTGCTCTGGTCCATGGGGTCATGAAGAGTCAGACACGACTAAACAACCACAAAAAAATAAATGAAATGAAAGCAATCTCTGTTTGATCCTTGGAGACTCTCCCATACCAGCCCTGCTTTGAACTCTCCTTATTTTTGCCTTACTGGGATGTGTCTTTGAACTCCGATTATGCTTCTTGCTCGCCCAGATGGGTAGAAGTGTGTTTGTGAGTGCACGGTTAGCATCCATCTCTCTCGGGAGACAAGGAAGGAGTCTGCTTTTGGGGGTGAAGTCAAACCATTGGACAGTTTGACCGATGCAAGAGAGACATGTTTTGTTGCAGCTAGGACACATGAAGGCCTCTGGTTGTGCTGCTGCAGATGCATCACAGAGTTTCTTCTCTCTGTTCGCCTCCCAGCGGTCATTCCTCCTCTGGTCACTGCTGTGGATACATGACCTGTCTGTGGTCGCCTGCAAGTCATTCCCACACAGTGGGGCTGATGTTGCCAGCCTTCGTGACATGTTTGCAGACATCTTTGTAACAGAGTTGGTCTGCCAACTGGCTGGGCACCAGAATCCAGCTCCCTGCAGAGCACAGCCTTGGGGATCCCCTCTTGTTGTTGTTTAGTCATTTAGTCGTGTCCGACTCTTAGTGACCCCATGGACCAGAGCATGCCAGGCACTCCTGTCCTCCACTGCCTCCCACAGTCTGGTCAAACTCATGCTGGTAGCTTTGAGAACACTGTCCAACCATCTTGTCCTCTGTCGTCCCCTTCTCCTTGTGCCCTCCATCTTTCCCAACATCAGGGTCTTTTCCAGGGAGTCTTCTCTTCTCATGAGGTGGTCAAAGTATTCGAGCCTCAGCTTCACGATCTGTTTGCAGCACCACAAATCCAACTCAATGGTGTAACATTGGAAAATGTCAATCACTTCTCCTACCTAGGCAGTTATCTTTCCACAAGGGCGAACACTGATGCCGAAATCCAGCATCGCCTGAGCTCTGCGAGTGTGGCTTTCTCCCGACTGAAGTACAGAGTGTTTGACATTCGCAGACAAACCAAAATGCTTGTTTACAAAGCTATTGTACTACCAACCTTACTATATGCTTGTGAAACATGGACCACTTATAAACGCCATCTCCAACACCTCGAAAGATTCCATCAACGGTGTCTCCGAAAAATCTTACACATCACTTGGGAAGACAGGCAAACTAATATCAGTGTACTGGAAGAAGCATGGATCATCAGTGTTGAAGCAATGATGCTTCAACATCATCTTCGTTGGACTGGTCATGTTGTGCGGATGCCTGATGATCGTCTTCCAAAGCAACTACTCTATTCTGAACTTAAAAATGGAAAGCGTGATCCTGATGGTCAACAAAAGAGGTTTAAAGACTGTCTCAAGGCAAATCTAAAAAAAATGTAGTATAAACACCAACAACTGGGAAACACTAGCCTGTGAGCACTCCAGTTGGAGAACAGCCTTTACCAAAGGTGTCATGGGCTTTGAAGACACTCAAACTCAGGACGCAAGGGAGAAGCATGCTAAGAGGAAGGCATTATTGGCAAATCCACACTGTGATCAACTCCCACGTGGAAACCAATGTCCCCACTGTGGAAGGACATGTGGATCCAGAATTGGCCTCCACAGTCACTTATGGACTCACTGTTAAGACCGTGTTCATGGAAGGCAATCTTACTCGGCTACGTGTGATCACAGAAGAAGAGAAGTGGATCCTGCCACCTTCCATTCTGCAGACATGACCGAGCCAACGCAGATGTACACAGAAACTAACAAGCTGCACAAAAATAATTTTTTCACTCATTGCTCTGCCCTGTTTTTGCCTTTGGCCCCATCCACACTGGAATGCGGCCCCCAGAAGCAAACATGGCCCTCAGAGAGAAAAAGATTCCCCACTCAGTGTGTTGCTTTGCATTGACGTGGTCCTAAATTCAGTCCCTGGACCATAGCTGTCAAGTGTCCCTTATTTGGCGGGACAGTCCCTTATCCCAGCGCCATGTCCCGCTGCTGTCCCTTATTGATGAGGCTTTGTTTGGCTGCTGGCTGGGCTTTCTGCCTTTGGCTCAGAGGGGCTCATAAGTTGAACATACCTGTGCCCGGAAAATCCCTTATTTTGGCTGCTGACCCCTTATTTTCGAGGCTGCTGGTCCCTTATTTTCAAATCTGTAAGTTGACAGCTATGCCCTGGACTTCATGAATTGAGGCTGGGGAAGAACTTTAAGAGCTGCTTCCTGTCAGGAGTAGATGGAATTCAGCTAACTGGACCAATTCAGTTCAGTTTATGGCATGCCTTAAAACATTCATTTCTTACCCCCCAAAAAAGAGAGAGGCATCTTAATGTCAGATTAACATTCATGGATATTAAGCTCAAACTCTCGTGATTATATAACCCATTTCTATAGGTCACACACGATACCATTAAAGCACATGGTTTCCTTCAAAGAATTATGGGAATTGTAGTTTACCCCCTCACACGCCACTCTTAACAAACCACAGTTCCCAGGATTATTGGGAGGAATCAATCTGCTTTAAATGTACAGTGGTACCTCGGTTTACGAACTTAATCTGTTCCAGAAGTCTGTTCTTAAACCAAAACCATTCTTAAACTGAGGCACGCTTTCCCTAATGAGGACTCCTGCCGCCGGTGTCCTGCCACTATTCGGATTCTGTTCTTAGACCAAGGTAAAGTTCTCAAATCAAGACACTATTTCCGGTTTTGAGGAGTTTGTAAACCAAATCGTTCTTAAACCGGACTGTTCTTAAACCGAGGTACCACTGTATAGGTTTCTGTGAGATCACAGAAGCTCAGCCAATAGCTAGGGAAGGCACAAAGGTAGCTTTCAGGCTGTTCTTTATGTCGTCATTTATCCTTTGGTTCAGGTCTTTGGAGAAATACTTGATCTCTGAGCGGTTCCTTAGAACTTGCAGGAGAAACTCTCTTGCAGACCGTAGTGATCTACTGGGTGTATGACGGCTTTTAACTTAACAGCAGGAGTTGGGAACCAGGGCTACTGAAAGTTCGAGTAATTTTTATTATTGCATTGCAAAGACAAGTTCAGCATTTAAAACATTATACAACAGTATCACTACATCAGCACATTCCTACTCAACATGCTGACAACTGAATGATAGGGAGAGAGATAAAGGAATATTTAAAAATATTGCTTTTAAATTATTTTTGTGTTTTCAACCATTTTTATTGCGTATTGGCTTGCGACAATCATATAGAAGGCGAGATTAGTAAACTGTTGGTGTTGCTGCTGCTATTAATGTTGCAGCGGAAAATCCCATTAACTACACATTCTGTGAAGAAATTATTCCATTTCTGCATTGTTTCTACATCATTTTCCCCAAGTCCACTTCACACTGTAATTGCTGTGTTCATTGGAAATCCTAATACAGAGTTCTGGAGAAGCCTGCACGCTAACTTGTGACAGTTTGCTTGGCTTCGTGAAGGCTTTGTCCTGATACGAATTTCCATTTTTCCTCTTATGAGCTCACATGCTTACTGTCTTCTTTTCTGTTCCTTTTCTGTCCTGAATCTTCCCCCCCATCATCTAACTTTTGCAAACATGCCAAAACTTTTCTCTAAAACCCTGAACAGAAAAGCACAGCCCAAAAGCTACCTTTGTGCCTTCCCTAGCTATTGGCTGAGCTGCTGTGATGTCACAGAAACCTAGCAATCTGAGCTGTGGCTTCAGAAAACCAGCCCCTCCTTGCAGTTTAACAGAGACCATTCAAAAATGGAAAATGAGTGAAGACAATCCAATACGGATTGAATATCAAGTTGGCTCTTGAAGGAGTATTTTCACATCACACTTCTTTTCTTCAATGTGGTCCCATTACGCTTTCTTTCCTCGCAGTCATTTTGAGCTGACAAAAGCTACAATCAACATGTTACTCACTTCGTTGCACTTCAAAGACATCTGACTCACATGTTGCTTTCAAAGGGTCTGAGCACAGCCAGGGCGTAAACTCTTAAATTTAAACTGCAAGGGAAATGAATGCTATTGTCTTCAAATTATTTTTTAACAAGTGTTCCAATAAATATGTCTACGTTAACAGCACTTTTAGGGTTGTTCCTGCTTTTCTTTCAAACATCTCAGGTTAAATACTTACTGTGCAGTTGCGAGGGAGGGTAAGCAGTGGAGCAACTCCTCTATGAGAAAGTTAAAGGTAAAGGGACCCCTGACCGTTACGTCCAGTCGCGGACAACTCTGGGGTTGCGGCTCTCATCTCGCTTTACTGGCCAAGGGAGCCGGCGTTTGTCCACATGTGGTCATGTGGCTAGCATGACTAAGCCGCTTCTGGCGAACCAGAGCAGCACACAGAAGCACCATTCACCTTCCCGCCAGAGCAGTACCTATTTATCTACTTGCACTTTGACGTGCTTTCAAACTGCTAGGTTGGCAGGAGCAGGAGCTCACCCCATCACAGGGATTCGAACCGCCGACCTTCTGATCAGCAAGTCCTAGGCTCTGTGGTTTAACCCACAGCGCCACCCGCGTCCCTCTTACTTCTGAGTAGACAGGTGTAAATCCTATTCAAGCACCAACCGTAATGTGGTCTATACCTTCTCATTTTAATCACACTAATCCAGCCTCAATCTCCACTGGGGTTTGGAGAACAGAGGAGTGTTTATGGCGATCCATTTTGTTTAAACCAATTGCCCACAATATTACTGGTCTGACTTAAATATCTTCGAGGGTCCTGTTTTAGCCATTTCCCTTCTTTTCATGCTACCAAAGAAAAGAATTGCACTTTGTGGATGCTCAAAGGTATCTTTGCTCAGAACTGATCCTCTCTGCAAAACTGGTGCCATGTGACAGGGAAACCACTCTGCACGTGCTCTGAAGCATTATTTTCAGTTCCACCATGTCGGACATTCAGAAGGGGGAGAGATATGTCAGTCTGGGGAAAGACATTCTCTGTAACAGTTCCTAAGCTACACACACACACACACGGTCTGGCATCTTCATTTATGGCTTGCATCATATGCTGACAATACACCTCTTTACCCTGACCTTTGACACCAGAGACAAGGGTCTTTAAGAACCACCTTGTCCTCTTGATTGTCTGTTGTTTAAACTGATTATAATCTTGTGTTTTTGCACTGCTGTGACTCAATCTGGGACCTTGTGATGAAGGGCAGGTCAATAAATAAATTAATAACACTTCTTTTCTAGGTCATTTTTCTGAAATTCTACTTGGGAGAGGCAGAATCAGAAATCTAACATGCTCGAAATGTTTGAACACAAAAGATAGCCGTCTTCACAATTGCTTAAGGACTTAAGAAGAGCCTGGTGGATCAGGCCCAATGGCCCATCTTGTCCAGCCTCCTATTCTCACAACGGCCAACAAGAGGCCCCAGTGGGAGACCAGAAATCAGGATTGGAACACAGGACAGGTGCCCTCTCCCCTCCTGTGGTTTGCAGCAACTGGGATTCAGAATCCACCACTGTGGATGCAGAGCATAACCATGATGGTTAGTAGCCATTTCTAGCCGTGTCCTCCATGAATTTGCCTAATCCTTTTTTGAAATGGGGGTTTGCTTTTGCAGCCCAACTCTCCAAGGGACTCGGGGTCCCCTATGTCCATGATCAGTCAGAGAAGAATGGATGGAGGCAGGATCCAGTGCAAACAAGGCAGATCTTTTTATTTCTGTTGCAACAGAGTTCCCTCCCCTGCTTGCAAGGAGGAAAGAGAGACCCAGAACAAAAGTGCACAAGAACCTGTAAAGGCCTTTGAAATTGCTCGAACTCTTAGCCAAAGACCACCCTAAAAGCCAGTAGGTAGCCATGTTGGTCTGACACAGTCGAAATATATTAATAAATAAATAAATTGTCCAGTAGCACCTTAAGAGACCAACTTTTGTTTGTTTTTGTTGTGAGCTTTCGTGTGCATGAACACTTCTTCAGATACACTGAAGCAGAAGTCACCAGACCCTTATATATAGTGGGAGGGTGGGCTGGGGTTTTTCTCAGAAGAGTAGTAGGAGATGGGTGATTGACTCCATGGGTCTGGTAAACCTGTTGACAACTACTGCTGAATTACAATTTATCACTTATAAGTTGCTGATGTATGGAAGTGAGAGCTGGACCATAAAGAAGGCTGATTGACGAAGATGCTTTTGAATTCTGGTGCTGGAGGAGACTCTTGAGAGTCCCATGGACTGCAAGAAGATCAAACCTCTCTATTCTGAAGGAAATCAGCCCCGAGTGCTCACTGGAAGGACAGATCCTGAAGCTGAGGCTCCAATGAGTCAATCACTCATCTCCTACTACCCTCCTGAGAAAAAGCCCACCCACCCTCCCACTATATATAAGGGTCTGGTGACTTCTGCTTCAGTGTATCTGAAGAAGTGTGCATGAACACGAAAACTCATACCAAGAACAAACTTGGTTGGTCTCTAAGGTGCTACCCTAAAAGCATCATCCATACATCACAGAAAGAGGTGGTCTACCACAGAAATTTGAGAGTACAGTGGTACCTCGGGTTACATACGCTTCAGGTTACATATGCTTCAGGTTACAGACTCCACTAACCCAGAAGTAGTACCTCGGGTTAAGAACTTTGCTTCAGGATGAGAACAGAAACCGTGCAGCAGCAGGAGGCCCCATTAGCTAAAGTGGTGCTTCAGGTTAAGAACAGTTTCAGGTTAGGAACGGACCTCCGGAACGAATTAAGTACTTAACCTGAGGTACCACTATATGACTTCTCTCCTGTCTGCCAAGATCATGTTTTACTGATTACATTACCTGGGCAGCCTGGCCATTCTTCTGAGAAAGTACCCTAAATACTTTAGTTCTTGAATTCAGGTCACACATGGCTAACCCTATTCATACACAAATATGCCCTTAAGACAGTATTTGTAAGGGAGAGAACAATTGGGAAAGGTTTCTCCAAGATATTTCCTTCTGCATTTAAAGTCTTTAGAAGAGTCAAGATGGCTTCAGAATTCTCTCCTGTACTATTTGTGGTTTATATGCTTATGTATGCGTGTTTTCCTTGTGCACTTATAAATATTCATTTTATTTTCGAGACCTTGGAATTCTTGGCCCATCGTTGCCTGTGTGGAAGTTTAATTAGGCGTGCTGCGTGTAGTGCTTCCATTTGGATCTCTTTTCCAAAATAAACCCACACTGTTGCACATCGCATTGCCACCTTTTACAAGCCTATCCTGCTCCTGTGCCTTTTAAGAGCAAGCTGATATTCAGAAGCAGGTGCTGATCTGTTTCTAAGCAAGCCTCTTTCTTTGCTGATCAGGCAAACCCAGGACTGCATTATTAGCCTTCATTTCCTGAAGGGCTGGAGAACGTTCCTGCAAAGACGTACTTCCCCTTGACCCAGCTGAGTGCCTGCACGACTTCCAGAGCATGGGTAAAGAAATTATGACCTCAGCAAAGTTTGATTCCCACCAGCTAGTTCCTAGAAGAGCCAAACTTTATTGGGTGGCATTGGGCTCCAGCTAAACGGGGGTCAAGGATATGCACAATCCCAGGACCCCAGCACATTGGATATGTTCTATTTAAAAGATCACAGATATATAAACTTACACAAGCAGACATATTTCCTCCTCTGCTGACACTGCTCAGTGACTCAGTAGAAAATTGTTTAGCATTCAAATTGCAAAAGGTCATATGGTTTCTTGTTAGCACTTTGACACACCACAAACATCCCTTTTATCTGTTTTTTTTTATTTTAAAAACCCCAGTTGTAAGACTGTTTTTCAACTGGATTCCCTAGCTGTGCCTTTAACCCAGCAGCCAAACAGGTATCTCATGTTTGCATTTTGCAAGCAAGCACCTTAATCTGTGGACCTCTGCAGATGGAGTTGCACATGAACAGTTGGTAGACAACCTGATGTTAAACAATGGGAGGTCGTTGTTGTTTAGTCGTTTAGGAGTGTAACCTAAGAGATCCAGGAAATCCAAGGCTGCAAACTTGTACTGTGTTTTATATACTTCTAACAAACACACCTCCACCTTGCCAAGTGCTTTGCATCGATTTGCCTTCAAGGTGACTTGCACGTGAATGCTGAAGCAAGGCAGAGATAAGATATAGCAGGAGATTTGAAATAAATCTAAGATACGAAAAACATCCAGTCGGTAGAGCTTGAGACTCTTAATCTTAGTGTCATGGGTTCGAATCACAGCTTGTGCAAAAGATTCCTGCATTGCAGGGGGTTGGGCTGGATGAAGAAGACGAAGAAGAAGAGTTTGGATTTGATATCCCGCTTTATCACTACTCTAAGGAGTCTCAAAGTGGCTAACAATCTCCTTTCCCTTTCTCCCCCACAACAAACAATTCTATGATTATGATCATTTTATTTATTAATACCTGGAGGTCTCAGGGCGGTTCACAGAACAAAATCAAAGTTATATTTTAAAAAATCAAAATATATAATGAAAATAAAAACAACAGCCCAATAACCCCCCACAAAAAAACCCCAACCCACATTTTAGAAGGGCATAGGATGTTATAATCTATGATTGAATCAGTCAAAAGAGCACAAGAGACAGCAACTGAACAAAAGAGAGCAATTCCATATCAAAACAGCCCTTCAAAGGCATGGAGAAAGCAGATTAAACCAAGACTCTAAAATATACCAGGTAAATGGATTGGGGAAAGGCATTCACTATGCCACACAATCTTATCAGGGATAAGATTTGAGTCTGGGTGCCTGAGGGGTTTGATCATTAATCTCCAAGCTTTTCCAGACTCGGGACCCAACTTTTACCCACACGTCTGCATTTTGGGATCCATTTGTTGCTTGGTAGTACTGTTCCCGTTTTAACCTAGGATCAGGCTGTGGCCCAGTCACCTGACCCACCAGCTGAAGACCAGGGGTGTAGCAGATAGGACCGGGGAGGCTTGATCTCCACTCAGTCCCAAAGCTCGCAGGGTGATGTTCTACCAGCCACTGTCTCGCAGCCCAAGAGGGGTTTATGGCCACTGTAAGAACAGGAGACAGGGCTAGTCAAATTCAGGGTGGTTAAGACAATCCATGGCTACTCTTTTTTGTTGTTGTTGTTTAGTTGTGTCCGATTCTTCATGACCCCATGAACCAGAGCACACCAGGCACTCCTGTCTTCCACTGCCTCCCGCAGTTTGGTCAAGCTCATGCTGGTAGCTTCGAGAACACTGTCCAACCATCTCGTCCTCTGTCGTCCCCTTCTCCTTGTGCCCTCCATCTTTCCCAACATCAGGGTCTTTTCCAAGGAGTCTTCTCTTCTCATGAGGTGGCCAAAATATTGGAGCCTCAGCTTCAGGATCTGTCCTTCCAGTGAGCACTCAGGGCTGATTTCCTTCAGAATGGATAGGTTTGATCTTCTTGCAGTCCGTGGGACTCTCAAGAGTCTCCTCCAGCACCACAATTCCAAAGCATCTATTCTTCAGCAATCAGCCTTCTTGATGGTCCAGCTCTCACTTCCATACATCACTACTGGGAAAACCATACCTTTAACTATATGGACCTTTGTTGGCAAGGTGATGTCTCTGCTTTTTAAGATGCTGTCTAGGTTTGTCATTGCTTTTCTCCCAAGAAGCAGGCGTCTTTTAATTTTGTGACTGCTGTCACCATCTGCAGTGATCATGGAGCCCAAGAAAGTAAAATTTCTCTTCTATTCTTTACTGCATTCATATCCACGCAGATCTCTCTCCCCCCCTAATTTGTTGTTGTTGTTGTTTAGTCGTTTAGTCGTGTCCCACTCTTTGTGACCCCCTGGACCAGAGCACGCCAGGCACTTCTGTCTTCCACTGCCTCCCGCAGTTTAGTCAAACTCATGCTGGTAGCTTCAAGAACACTGTCCAGCCATCTCATCCTAATTTAATCCCCACAATAACCCTGTGAGGTAGGTTAGGGCAGGGGTCAGCAAACTTTTTCAGCAGGGGGCCGGTCCACTGTCCCTCAGACCATGTGGTGGGCCGGACTATATTTTTTTTGGGGGGGGAGGAGAAATGAACGAATTCCTTTGCTCCACGAATAACCCAGAGATGCCCTTCCTGGTAATCACAAGCGAGTGGTTGTTCTCCTCAGGTTCTGATTTTGGGTTTCTATGAGCCTCCTGGATTAGGCCAAGCACCTGCCCAGACTCCCCTGTGAATTCCCTGCCTGTGGAAAACCCACAAGCAGGATCCGGCTGAAAGAGCCCCTCTCCCCTCCTTTGGTTTCCAGCAACTGGTATCTCAGAAGCATGGCTGCTAGTAGACATCATAAGTCCTCTCCTCCATGGATTTGTCTAATGGTCTTTTAAAGCCATCCAAATTGGTGGCCACCACTGTTTCCTGTGGGAGAGAGTTCCACAGGTTAACTAACATCCTGCGGGAAGAAGCCCTTTCACAGAATCATAGAACTGTGGAATTGGAAGGGACTATGAGGGTTATCTAGAACAACTCCCTACAATGCAGGATTTTATATTTTTTTGCCCTGTGCGGCATTCGAACCCACAACCTTAGCTTAAGACTGAGTCTCATGCTCTAGGGACTTGAACTATTCCGCCTATTTTTAATCTATCACGAAGCTCCCACCATTTAACTTCATTGGGGCGCCCACGACTGCTCCGAGACAGGGAGAAAAATCTTCCTCGTCCCCTTATCTCCATACCATAGCATTATTTTTATAATCATGGAAAGGGTGGGGAAAAGAGGGGTGTGCAGGATCGGGCCCGGCGGGCTGCCTCTGTGCGCGCAATCCTTGGTCAACCTCCCCTCCGCCCCAATCATGCCCCATCGACACCCGCAGCGTTTACTTGGGAGTAAAACAAACGGTCGAATTCGAAAGCGCCCCTTTGCGCTTTGGAGAGATGGGCGCGCCACCCATCTTTGCAAGCCAAGCAACGATCACATGATTTATCTATGGGGTGGGTGGGTGGGGGAGGAAGGAGGGAGGGGTGGGGAATCACGTGCTGCCGGGTCAGCTGCCGGAGAGGCGCAGCGCCCACGTGGGCTGAGTCAGCAGGAGGAGCCTCGGCTGCGCAACCGAGACGACCCAACCGGCAGCTGCGCTTATATAGGGGGGGACCTGAACTCTCCGGCTTTCTCAGCTTGGCTCAGATCCACTTCCATCTCAGGTAAGAACAGCACTTTACTCCTTCCTTAGGGCAGGGCGTGGCCCCGATCCTGGCCGACCTGGCTGCTGAGGGTGTCTATTAGGGTGCGAGAAGGAGGAAGAGGAGGAAGTGGCCAGGGTGGAGAGGTTTGCAATATTGCGCAAGGCGTGGGACCCTTCCCTCTCCTTTTGCCAAAAAATTCCTTTCCCAAATTTTCAGCAAGTGCCGCGGGGGTCGGCCCCATGTTCCCCGCTTACTCGCCGGTAAAGAGTGTGCGCGCCCATGACTCAAAAACCCGCTTTGTTGGTTTGTTGTTTTTTAAGAGTAACCAAAGCTAACCTTCAGACTCTGTAAATCCGGCCTCTTGTTTTGTTTTGCAACAGTTACAGCAGGTTTGCAAAAGAGTTTGGCGAATCTGATTTGATTCCTTCCTTCCCTAAAGGAAACCGATGAAGCGGTTGGGGGTTTTTTTGGCGGGGGTGGGGTGGGATGGGAGGAGAAGTAGACTTCAAGGTACCTGGGGGTGAAAAGTGTCTGGGTGTCTGTCTTGGGAGGGCCTTCTGTACACGCTTTCGTGTCCCGGGCTCACTCATATGCAACGCTTCCCTCTGTTATACAAACAGGTTTTGTTTTCCTCCCACCTCCAGTTGCTATGCTCCAGCAGGTTTTCCACATATATGTGCAAATATATTGCAAAGGCAGTGGGGGTGTAGTGGTTAGAGCAGGGGTAGGTAACCTAAGACCCATGGGCCATAAGCGGCCCATGGGGGTCGTTTAACCGGCCCCCGAACCGAGCCGCCCGCTCGGTGAGTCCTCACACAGTGCACTAAACTGGTGCAGGGGACCACTTTCGTGGTGCCGGAAATCATGTCTGCACATGCTCAGATGCCAAAAATGGCTTCTGTGCAGATGCAGACATTGAAAATTGTGTCTGCACAGACAGACGCCAGAAATCGCAGCTGTGCATGCTCACATGCGCGCATGATCTGGCCCATGGAGGGATCTCTGCTGGAGTGAACTGGCCCAGGCAAGGTAAACCTTGCGGACCCCTGGAGTGTTTGTCTAGGACCTGAAAAAGCAGAGTTCAAATCGCCTGCTCAGCCATGAAGGCTACTGGGTGTGGCTTTGGGCTAGCCAATCTTACCTACTTTTCTTTCTTGAGAGCTGCGGGTATAGGGCAGTATGCAAATTTAATTAATAATAATAAAAAAATAAGACTTCACACGGTTGTTGCGAGTATAAAATGGGGAGGGGGAGAACTATATAACCCACCTGGAAATCCTTGGAGAGTAGGTGGGGTGTAAATCAAATATATTGGGAGGGGCTGTCTTGAAAGTGGGGCCACACCAACCCTTCGCTTCTAAATAATTGTTTTGCTAAAAGTATGTTAAATAAAGGACGTGGGTGGTACTCTGGGTTAAACCACAGAGCCTAGGGCTTGCCGATCAGAAGGTCACGGTTCAGCTCGGTCCCTGCTCCTGCCAACCTAGCAGTTCGAAAGCACATCAAAGTACAAGTAGATAAATAGGTACCATTCTGGCGGGAAGGTAAACGGCGTTTCCTTGCGCTGCTCTGGTTTGCCAGAAGCAGCTTAGTCATGCTGGCCACATGACCCGGAAGCTGTATGCCGGCTCCCTTGGCCAATAAAGCGAGATGAGCGCTGCAACCCCAGAGTCGTCTGCGACTGGACCTAATGATCAGGGGACCCTTTACCTTTACCTTTTACATTCATAATATTGAAGTTGGCAACGATGCCATCCTCCTTCTCTTAACCAGAGTTGGGACAAACTGTGGCCTGCCAGATTTTGCTGATGGAAGCTGAAAATCCAATATCTCCTCTCTGCCTGCTTAACCCCAGTTCCCATTACTCTGAACATATTGCACATTCTGGGACCCATAACAGGTTTTGTGGCCTGACCTTAGGGGAGTTGACCAGTGGCACTGCCTGTTTGTATAATATATATACACACACACATACCGTTGGCTGAAAAAAAATTGCTAATCTAGTCTCATAATGCATGTTTGGGCTGGAGGGAAGACTGGAATTGAACCGTTGGTGTTGTCCTGGACGGCTGTTTTTTGTGTGCGAGAGAGGAGAGATGGCAAGCAGGAGGAGGAAGATCTTCTCCAAGGGTGGGGCTTCTTATATATCTGATTTTGAAACTCGAGGCCTGCTCCAAAAAAAAAAAAAAGGTTTCTAAGGAAGCCTCAGTAGCATTTGAGTGTTGATAAGCTTATTTAAGCTTGCAGCTTTAGTCAGATGATCCAATTGCCCTTTATCCAGGGCAGTTCTGGTTTTATTTTTAAGCTTTTTAAGTAGCATGAAAAGGATCTAGGGGGGCAATTTGATTTTTAAGGGGGGCAATTTGAAAGCTTGTTTGGACGAAGCCTTTTAGACTTTGAATGCAGTCATACCTCTTCCTGCGAACGCTTCATGTTGCATTTTTGGGGGGGTTAAGAACGTGGCAAACCTGGATGTGTTTACTTCTGGGTTTTGCTGCATGCGCAGAAGCGTTTTGCATGGTTCGCACGTGCGCAGGAGCACTCTATTGCGCTTCGCACATGCGCAGAAGCGCCACTCTGGTTATGGACTTTTTGGGGTGCGAATGACACCCCGGAACAGGTCGTGTCCGCAACCAGAGGTAACCACTGTAATAAGAATGACTGTATTTTTTGCTCTATAAGATTCACTTTTTCCCTCCTAAAAAGTAAGGGGAAATGTGTGTGCATCTTATGGAGCGAGTGCAGGCTGCGCAGCTATCCCAGAAGCCAGAACAGCAAGAGGGATTGCTGCTTTCACTGCTAGCGATCCCTCTTGCTGTTCTGGTTTCTGAGATTCAGAATATTTTTTTTCTTGTTTTCCTCCTCCAAAAACTAGGTGCATCTTATGGGCTGGTGCGTCTTATAGAGCGAAAAGTATGGTATATGTCACTGTGGGAGGAATCAGCATTTTAGAGATGTTAAGTGGGGCATGGCCCAAAAAAGGTTGGGAACCACTGATCTAGGGGTCTTAGTAGACAGCAAGCTTCACGTGAAGCAGCAGCAAAAAAAAGTTATGCAGTTCTAGGCTGCCTCAATAGAAGTACAGTGTCCCTCTCAAGGTTAGTAATAGAATCATAGAATTGTGGCGTCGGAAGGGGGTTGGGCTGGATGACCCCTAGATCAGTGGTTCCAACTCTAATTAATTAATAGTTCTAAGTGGATTTTGAGGAAGTGTGCAGTTAATTGCTGCTGCTTTCAATTTTGTTGTGTCTTTTCTTCCTTAGCGAGTTGTGCAAACCGCTATTCTGTTTATAGGAGAGGGCTCTGGAAATGAGTTTGTGGAACCAAGATGGCAATCTCCTGAAAATGTTTGGGAACCACAGGTGTGACTAATTCTGAGCTCAGTGGACTTAGTAGCCTGACTTTATATCAGGAAGCTGCTGCTTCTTCCTATGTAGAGGTTTCTGTGGTCTGGCTTTTCTTAGCGGCAAAAAGATTTGAAAAGGCAACCCATCTGGTCCCAAGCCAAGCAAACAAACTGATGTAATTTCCAGGAAATGTGAGCTTGTGTCTAGCTAGTGTATTGGTGGGGAGTGCTCTGTTATTTGCAAAAAAAAAAAAAAAAAAAAAAAAGGGAGGAGTCTGGTGGGAGGTGTCCATGATGGAAGAAAAACAAAAGGGCCCACCTGATCTGTATTTAACTAGTGTCTGTAGGTATAAATCTCAAGAGTTTTGCATGCCACCCCTGAACAGCTGTCCATGGAGGCGCAGGTCTACCAGCTCCATCTGGTACGCAGGCTGAGACCGTACCTGCCCGCAGACTGTCTCACCAGAGTGGTGCATGTTCTAGTTATCTCACTTGGACTACTGCAATGTGCTCTATGTGGGGCTACCTTTGAAGGTGACCCGGAAACTACAACTAATCAGGAATGTGGCAGATAGACTGGTGACTGGGAGTGGCTGCCGAGACCATATAACACCGGTCCTGAAAGATCTACATTGGCTCCCAGTGTGTTTCCAAGCACAATTCAAAGTGTTGGTGCTGACTTTTAAAGCCCTAAACGGCCTCGGCCCAGTATACCTGAAGGAGCGTCTCCACCTCCATCATTCTGCCCGGACATCATCATTCTGCCCTGCGAGAAGCCAGGTTACAGGGAACCAGGCAGAGGGCCTTCTCGGTAGTGGCTCCCTCCCTGTGGAACACTCCCCCATCAGATGTCAAGGAGGTAAAGAACTTCACACCTTTTAGAAGACATCTGAAGGCAGCCCTGTTTCGGGAAGTTTTTAATGTTTGGTGTTTTATCACATTTTTAATATTCTATTGGGAGCGGCCCAGAGTGGCTGGGAAATCCAGCCTGATGGGCAGGGTGCAAATAAATAATAATAATAGTAATAATAGTAATAATAGTAATAATAATAATAATTTATTATTATTATTATTATTCAGAAACTGTACCCAGTGATAGGGAGACACTAGGAAGGGCTCAGTGGCACAACAGTTGCATGCAGAAGGTCTCAGGTTCAATCCCTGGAGAGATGCTGCCAGTCAGTGCAGACAGTACTAAGGTAGATGGGCCAGTGGTGTCTGACATGGAAGGTGGCATCTTCCTATGCTCCTACATGGGTGCGTCTCCTTTAAATTGGAGCCCTTTGGCAGGTTGGTTGCAGATCATAGAATTTTAGAGTGGGAAGGGACCACGACGGTCATCTAGTCCAACCCCTTGGAATGCTGGAATCTTTTGCCAAACGTAGGACTCGAATCCACAACCCTGATAATAAGAGTACCAGGCTCTACTGGCTGAGCATCTATGGAGTTCCACTGAAGGCCTGGCAACTCCTTTAGCAGGAGAAAGGAGAAATGGCATGAAAGGCAGCCTAGGGCCTGCGGGTGGAAAAAAACCTCTTGCTGATCTGTGGAAGTTCTCCTAGCCTGAGGCCCAGAGATTTCCACCCACTCAACCCTCACATCTCTGTTCCACTCTCCACAGCTTCACCAGCTCAGACACCGGACGAGATCTTTTTTTGGCTGGCTCCTGTGGTTTGAGCTGACATTTTGGTTTCCTGGAGCAGCCATGACATGTCTTGTTGGGGAAGGGGCACAGTAGGCGTCAGTTGGCTGAGCAGCGAATGGGATTTGCAGTTGGGCTAATTGCGGGCCGATTTCCTGCCCCCCCCAAGTGGAAATAAAGACACATGGCACTATTATTAAGGTTAATGGGCCACAACTTTATTGGTTACAGGTGATGAGTGGTATTGGCTTAGGCATTGGTCCTAACCGACTATCCGGCTTCAGTCTGTCCGCTTGAAGTCCAGGAAGGGTTAACCACCAGTAGGGGGAGTCCTGCACATCAACTAGGAACTCTCGCGGGGTCACCAATAGGGGGCGTGGCTTAGGCCCTCACCTCCCCAGGCTTCGGGTGGGGCCACACCACCCGCAATGGGAGGTGATGGCGCTTCCTCCCCTCTTCCATCTACAAAACAATACCAATGCCTAACCGCCACCCTATTTATACAGAGATATACCCTTAAGACGACGCGGGTGGCGCTGTGGGTAAAACCTCAGCACCTAGGACTTGCCGATCGCATGGTCGGCGGTTCGAATCCCTGCGGTGGGGTGCGCTCCCGTCGTTCGGTCCCAGCTCCTGCCAACCTAGCAGTTCGAAAGCACCCCCGGGTGCAAGTAGATAAATAGGGACCGCTTACCAGTGGGAAGGTAAACGACGTTTCTGTGTGCGGTGCTCGCTCGCCAGATGCAGCTTGTCACGCTGGCCACGTGACCCGGAAGTGTCTCCGGACAGCACTGGCTCCCGGCCTCTAGAGTGAGATGAGCACACAACCCTAGAGTCGGACACGACTGGCCCGTACGGGCAGGGGTACCTTTACCTATACCCTTAAGACAGGTTTTGTGAATGAAAAGACAATGGGGAGGCTTTTCCATTTTCCTTTGACCTTGCAGAGAAAACATTTGGCCAGTTTGGGAGCCAAAATGGCTCCAGGGCTGCCCTCCTGTGCTGCCTCAGACATGTGACCCATACATTTATGTATGTGTTTGCCTGGCAAATCCATGAACGTTTATTATATATATAAGACCTTAGTTTATTTTTTTCACTGGGCTCCTTAGCTTTCATCAGCCAGCCCGACCAGCATGCATAGTGGTCAGGGTGATGGGAACCAGAGTCCTAAATACCAGGTTGAAGAAGGCTGAGGAACACAAAGCATGGTCCAGAATCCTTGTGGGGTTATGTCGGATGAAGCAGAGGCTTCCCAGCAGATTTGTAGAGTTGGAAGCACCATCAGTGCAGGAATCACAGCTTAAAAATCCCTTTCTGTGATGTGGAAAGCTTGAAAACCCACCTGTCTTAAGGACAACATAAACAAGCTCTTCTTGGATGTATCTGGGAGAGGGGGGGAAGACGCTCACCGTGAAAAATCTCTTCAGAACCACAAATCTGGGCTGTGTGACCCAGATTTCTGGCTGTCTTTCCACCTCTGCTTGCTTTTTGAAGAGCTGGGCCTTGTGTGTTGTGTGTTGTGTGTTTAGAAGGATTTATGTTCGTTTTTACTGGGGCAGGGAGGGGAGAGAAGTGGCCTGCGTAAACGGGTTCAAGATAAACTCCAATCGTAAATACAGTCCAAAGTCTGCTTGTTCCTATTGTCTCTGGCGAAGTCACGAGTTGGTTGTGACTTGTTTTAACTTGGGAGGAGGTTGGAAGAAGCAGTCCTTCGCTCATCTTCTTAATTCTTGGATCCTTTGTTCGAGGCTTGCACGCCTCATCTTGAGGGTTTTGTTAATTCTCCTCTGGTTCCCCCTTTAAACTATCTCCTACGTGCAACTTTTTATAATGGACATTCATCGCCGATTGCATTTTAAAAAAATAAAAGAGCACTGGCAGATGGTGCTTTCTGTCTTGGTGTCATTTCTCAGGGATTTCTCAACCACATCCATAAAAGTCCCATTTCAAGTACATGTGTCTCAGGAAACCTGACTTTAAACCTGCCTTAAAAAAGTCTTGGAGATGCAGTAGCAGGTTTGGGTGAAGATTATCCTCAAGCTCACGCTTAACATTATGACTTTCCTCCACTGGAAAGTGCTGTGTATGTACCAAGACATTTGTCCACCTAGCTCAGGCATCCCCAAACTCAGCCCTCCAGATGTTTTGGGACTACAACTCCCATCATCCCTCGCTGACAGGACCAGTGGTCAGGGATGATGGGAATTGTAGTCCCAAAACATCTGAAGGGCCGAGTTTGGGGATGCCTGATCTAGCGCAATACTGTCTACACTGATTGGCAGCAAGCAGCTCTTGAGGATTTCAGGCAGGGGAGCAAGCCCAACCCAGTTAATCAATCAAATATTTATTACGGTTATAGACCAGCATAAGTAGGGTGGGGTACATTCATTTAAAATGTGTAAAACGTTTTGGAAAGC
Organism: Podarcis melisellensis; assembly: GCF_964234715.1. NCBI lineage: Eukaryota > Metazoa > Chordata > Lepidosauria > Squamata > Lacertidae > Podarcis > Podarcis melisellensis. Next base: position 6,359,828 of record NC_138530.1, on the reverse strand, counting down.
TAAAATGATTAAAACAGAAGGTACATATAAAAGACTACAGTGGTACCTCGGGTTACAGACGCTTCAGGTTACATACTCCGCTAACCCAGAAATAGTACCTCGGGTTGAGAACTTTGCTTCAGGATGAGAACAGAAATCGTGCGGTGGCGGCAGTGGGAAGCCCCATTAGCTAAAATGGTACCTCAAGTTAAGAACAGTTTCAGGTTAAGAACGGAACTCCAGAACGAATTAAGTTCTTAACTCAAGGTACCGCTGTATAAGAATCTAAAAGAAGGGTTAGGAGCGTTAAACAGATAAGGAAGAGCATAAAAGGTTAGTATATAAACGGCTATGGCTATCAGTTTACAAAACACTCTGATATGAGTGTTCATTAAATCTAGTTTGTGGCATAGGTCATCATCTGACGAATTTTGGAGTCAGACAACATCTAGAGAGCTTACAGGTCTGAGGGACGCCATATTTCAAGCAGTGAATATTTCTGCCTGAGAGTGTTTATGGGCTCTTGGTTGCTGTGTGTTTGAGCGTGATAGCGAAGTCGAGTGAGTCATCGGCTGACGGAAGAGGAAGAACTCTCCTCTGCAAGGAAGAAATGAAAGTTGCAGGTTGTACAGCTTGGGTATTCTCAGCCTTGTAACCAGAGAGTTTCTCCTTGCTCATCTGTTCATGGAGCTGTTTTTAAAGACGCTTCTGTACTGCAGCTCATCAACATGTGTGCATGTGAAATGGGGAAATTGACAAGGGCACAACCTAACTATTGAAGCATCTTTGAGTGAAGCAGCTGGTGCTGTGATAAATCTCCCAGTCTCCCCACAGAGTAACTGTCTTTCAAACTGTCCTGTGTCAAGTTTCTGAGTTCGGCAGAACACTTGAGGATCTCATTGGGAGCAGACAGGAGCTTAAAAAGGAGGAGGGTCAACTGCAGGAATATGACCCATACGGTGATTGAACCTGCAACCTTGGCATTATCGACACCATGCTCTAACCAACTGAGCTATAGTACAAACCGAGTGGCAAGGAAAGTTGACTTTGGTCTGTAAACTATGCAGACTGAATGTGTGCATAATTTGGGTTTTCCTTGGCAGGGCCAGGGAGCTAGCAGGACACTAGGGTCCCACCCCACAAATCTTAGTGTGGCAACATCTGTAACACTTTGGAACTCCCTGCCTGTTGACAAAAACATATTTTGTTTGTTGTTGTTTAGTCGCTTAGTCGTGTCCAACTCTTCGTGGCCCCCTGGACCAGAGCACGCCAGGCACTTCTGTCTTCCACTGCCTCCCGCAGTTTGGTCAAACTCATGCTGGTAGCTTCGAGAACACTGTCCCACCATCTCGTCCTCTGCCGTCCCCTTCTCCTTGTGCCCTCCATCTTTCCCAACATCAGGGTCTTTTCCAGGGAGTCTTCTCTTCTCATGAGGTGGCCAACGTATTGGAGCCTCAGCTTCAGGATCTGTCCTTCCAGTGAGCACTCAGGGCTGATTTCCTTCAGAATGGATAGGTTGGATCTTCTTGCAGTCCATGGGACTCTCGAGTCTCCTCCAGCACCATAATTCAAAAGCATCTATTCTTCGGCGATCAGTCTTCTATATGGTCCAGCTCTCACTTCCATACATCACTACCGGGAAAACCATAGCTTTAACTATACGGACCTTTGTTGACAAGGTGATGTCTCTGCTTTTAAAGAAGCTGTCTAGGCTTGTCATTGCTTTTCTCCCAAGAAGCAGGCGTCTCTTAATTTCGTGACTGCTGTCACCATCTGCAGTGATCATGGAGCCCAAGAAAGTAAAATCTCTCACTGCCTCCATTTCTTCCCCTTCTATTTGCAAGGAGGTGATTGACCCAATGGCCATGATCCATATTTTGTTTAGGCAACCCCATATTAAAACATGTATAATGTTGGTGTGAGCTTTAATCTGCTTTTCAGTTTATTCCTGCTTTTGCTTATTTTTGGAAATAGTTGTTTTTAGCTTTCTTTCTTTTTTTCTTCACTCCCTGATAATTTCATTGTTTTCTTATTTTTGTAAAATTCAGGAGGTCCCATTAGCTAAAGTGGTGCTTCAGGTTAAGAACAGTTTCAGGTTAAGTACAGACCTCCGGAATGAATTAAGTACTTAACCTGAGGTACCACTGTATTTAGGTTAGCAAGCCTCCACTAGGAAGCAGTATGACCCAAACAGATTTCAAGCCTTGGTGATAACATCACCCCTGAAATGGTATTTGGTTTTGACCAGTCAGCTGTCCTCTGGCTCAGGTTAGGATTCTTTCAGGTGCACTAGTGGTCAGTTGACACAGACAGGATTAGCTGCGATCTTGCTTGTCTGATGTAAGGGAAAGGAGCCATGGTGCTTGCAAACCTCTCTTGGAGGCGACAGACTCTTATCTAAAGACAGGCAAGCACATTTTGCAACTCAGAGATCAGCTAAAGCGTCTTGGGTTTTGCATTATCTCAGAACCCAAGTCACATGCAGGAAAACAGGCCGTCACTTTTTGCTGAATTGCACCGAGAGCAAGCCAGACAGACACCAGCCTGGTTATGTTTTAAAAGTTGCAACACTAAATTGAACACATAAAGCTCATTCCCACTGCCTCTAACTTCCCCACTGCTTTTAAGGAAGTGGGACTTGCGAGTGAAATATTAAAATTAAAAGAGGGAGGGTTCTGGGAAGTTCAGAGGGGAAGTTCCACTGCAATCCCCTAAATTGTTCTGCTTACTAGTGAATTTTACAAAAATAAGAAAACAATGATATTATCAGGGGGTGAAGAAAAAAAGAAAGAAAGATAAAAACAACTATTTCCAAAATTAAGCAAAAGCAGAAATAAACTGAAAAGCAGATTAAAACTCACACCAACATTATACATGTTTTAATATGGGGTTGCCTAAACAAAATATGGATCATGGCCATTGGGTCCATCACCTCCTTGCAAATAGAAGGGGAAGAAATGGAGGCAGTGAGAGATTTTACTTTCTTGGGCTCCATGATCACTGCAGACTTTCCATGAGATGTTTTTTTTTACTCTTCTAGCTCACCCAAGTTTGTGGTTAAAAAACAACACACACTCGTCATATACTTTGCCTTACACACCTTCTGAAGGCCAGAGGGGTTTCTTAATATGACATCACTTCCACCCCTACCTGCTCATCTGGTTTCACTGACTTCCTAGATGCACCATTGAAAAACTCTTGTCTCCTGTGTGCCTCTTCCTCAAGCAAAATGAAAATCTTATCTCTCTTTAATTGGTCCAGATTGCACGATGCATTTTTATATACAGTGAGCTGAGATCTCTGGCTAGTCAATAGCCCAAGACTGTTGACTGCAGTATGCAAAACCACCCCCAGGCAAGATAGCATTAGTCAAAAAGATGCATGCCCATAATTACTTATAACATTGATATGCTCTTTTTAAAAGAGTGATGTGTAGCTTTCTTGTTCGTTCGTATTTGGCAGTTTATCAGTCATGCAACTTAAATTTGCTTCCATTCTTTTTCCCCACCCCTTAGGGTTCCAGTTTCCAAAATGTGGCGGTCCGTGGTATCTCTGTGTCTCCTGGTGGTCCTTACGGGCGCTCGCAATGTCCCCATCTTCCCCCCTCTCTCTCACGACATGGTCAACTACATCAATAAGTTGAACACTACCTGGCAGGTAAGTACCAACTTTTGGCTGGCCAGTTGGGATGGCGGGTGACACTGGCAGGAGAAGGAAGTGTTATACCTGACGGAACGTCTCCACCCCCATCATTCTGCCCGGACGCTGAGGTCCAGCGCCGAGGGCCTTCTGGCGGTTCCCTCACTGCGAGAAGCAAAGCTACAGGGAACCAGGCAGAGGGCCTTCTCGGTAGTGGCATCCGCCATGTGGAACGCCCTCCCATCAGATGTCAAAGAGATAAACTACTACCTGACATTTAGAAGACATCTGAAGGCAAGTTTTTAATGTGTGACATTTTAATGTATTTTTAATCTTTGTTGGAAGCCGCCCAGAGCGGCTGGGGAAACCCATCCAGATGGGTAGGGTACAAATAAATTATTATTATTATTATTATTATTATTATTATTATTATCATCATCATCATCATCATCATCATCATCATCATCATCATCTGCCCACTGGGATGACAGTAAGGCAGATGTCCCATTCCTGACCTTTTTTTAAAAAAACCTCTCAACATGCTGCAGATCAAGTGGAAAATGGCAGGCTTGCTTTCCTCCAAGGTGAAGGGCGTCTGACTTAGCTAAGCCTGGCAGGACAGCTTACTCTATGGCTTTAACCCCTTCCAAGCTTTAATGAAGTGGAGTTTGGATTTGATGGTCCCGCCTTTCACTCCCTTTAAGGAGTCTCAAAGCGGCTAACATTCTCCTTTCCCTTCCTCCCCCACAACAAACACTCTGTGAGGTGAGTGGGGCTGAGAGACTTCAAAGAAGTGTGACTGGCCCAAGGTCACCCAGCAGTTGCATGTGGAGGAGCGGAGACGTGAACCCGGTTCCCCAGATTACGAGACTACCACTCTTAACCACTACGCCACACTGGCTCTCAGTAGAGTTGAACACTTTGGTTATGAGGCTGGTTATCCTACAGTTTCTTCTGAGGTTCCCAGTTCAGGTCACCTGCCCTTCTGCCAAGTTCTCAGCTGTGAATTCAACATAGGGGTGGAGAGGGGAGTGATAGCCTCATCACAAGGCTATTCTGCAGGATAAAGGTAAAGGTAAAGGTACCCCTGCCCGTACGGGCCAGTCTTGACAGACTCTGGGGTTGTGCGCCCATCTCACTTAAGAGGCCAGGGGCCAGCGCTGTCCGGAGACACTTCCGGGTCACATGGCCAGTGTGACATCGCTGCTCTGGCGAGCCAGAGCCGCACACGGAAACGCCGTTTACCTTCCCGCTGGTAAGCGGTCCCTATTTATCTACTTGCACCCGGAGGTGCTTTCGAACTGCTAGGTTGGCAGGCGCTGGGACCGAGCAGCGGGAGCGCACCCCGCCGCAGGGATTCGAACCGCTGACCTTTCGATCGCAAGTTCTAGGCGCTGAGGCTTTGACCCACAGCGCCACCTGCGTCCCCTATTCTGCAGGATACTCCTGCACAATAACAATAACTATTGGAGAGTGTATAGTGTTAGCTTGGTTCTCAAACTTAATCCGTTCCGGAAGTCCATTCCAAAACCAAGGTGCGCTTTCCCATAGAAAGTAATGCAAACTGGATTAATCCGTTCCAGACTTTTAAAAACAACCTCTAAAACAAGAATTTGACATGAATTGTACTATCTAACGAGACCATTGACCCACAAAATGACAATGTACCGTACTGTAAAAAAACAACAGTATTGTAGATGATAAAAATGAAAATGTATTTTTTTTTCTTACCTGCATTGTCTAAAGTGGCTTTGCACCTTTTATCCATTTCCACAGTCACACAATCAATAAATCAGTAGCTGAACTGGGTTCCACACAGTCACAAAAAAAAAAGCCACAAAAATAAATAACAAAAACAGATAGACCTCAGTGTAGTGCTGAGAATGGAAGCCTGGCACTCAAATTCAAAGTGTAACACTTAAATCGCAGCATGTTCAGCTTCCAAAAAAAGTTCGCAAACCAGAACGTTTGCATCGTTTGGGTTCCAAGTTGCTCGACAACTAAGCCGTTCGAGAACCAAGGTATCACTGTACAATCACGCTTCTGTCTTTTCTTAAAGGCTGGGCACAACTTCCACAATGTGGACCTAAGCTATGTGAAAAAGCTGTGTGGCACATTCCTGCATGGCCCCAAACTACCAGAAAGGTGAGTTTTCTGTTCCTTACCTCTAGATACTCAAGGCTGCACGAATTTCCTGCAACTCTGGACTTCTCCATTCAGTTTCCAGACACAGGACTAGCCTGCTTTTTAATAAGGACGATGCTTCAGATATTAAGTGGAACAAAATATGGATTCCATATTGTCAAAATGTGAAATTGATTTAATAAATGCAGTAATATCCCTTTGGGGTTCCTTGCTATTCCTGACCCCTCCCATCATCTTAAATCGCTGCTGGAGGGATTTGGTCACGCTTTGCATGCAAAAGATTCCAGGTTCAACCCCTGCCATCCCATAGTTGGTGTTTTGTCTCAGAACCCTGCAGAGCTGCTGGGTAGATGGAACAATGGTTTGACTTGGTGTGTTGGGGAAATATTGAGGTTCAATACCCTGGAACCACTGACAGAGCTTTGCTATTGTCTGAAACTCACTGGCGCTGCAACGCCTAAATAAACATGTTTTTTGACTGACAATTGCAGTCTGGATCTTATTTGCTGTCCAGGCTGAACCCACAGAATATTGGGTATTGAATCCCAATATTCCTCCAACAGGTCTATGGTGGTTTCCTATATTCCTAACCTTTCGGGTGGGGAACAGGCTGTGAGTTTTCTGGGCTTTTTGGATTACTGGGTAATTGGCGTGGGTGAGACTTTCAAGACACATATCGGTGGCAGCTGATAATCTAATGGAAAACTGTTTGCTGACCTATGAAACAGCAGTTTATCTCAGCAACTTCATGTTTTTAACTTAGTGAGTTCTGGGAAACAGTCTTATTACCAGTATGGGTGGGGTTGTTGTTGTTTTTTTACTTTTTAGTAACATAATTTTAATACCACTCTTACTGGATAGAAAACATCTACGCAGTGTGCAAATCTTAAAATAATCATTTTAGAGACAGCAAACATGCAAGTTCACATTTTTATTGAAATATAAATAACATTGGGAAATTGCAGTGTTATTCTGAAAAGTTTTAAAGAAATAATAAAAACACACAAACTAACCTAAAGGGGGGGGGGAGAGAGCGAGAGAGAAATACAAAGTTCTCTATAACAGGTAAATCTTAATTTGTCCCACACAGAGAAAGGTTGACCCTCCCAGCTTTTGCCTCCTTCCCACCCTGGGAGAGCTTCCCTTCCCTGCCTCTCACAAAAGTGTCCTGCATCAACTAGCTAATTAAAACTAATTTTATTCTGTGAACCATCCTGTGATCTTGTGAATGAAGGACGGGTATATGAATTTAATAAATAATAATAACCTACCATTGCCTTCAATTAAAAAACAACAACACAAACTGCCGATAATAAAAATTAGGTGTTTCTTTTATATATATATATATAATTTTCTATTAGTTTTTTAACATATCATTTTCAACAGTAATTAAACATACTTTTACATCTTATTCAATTTTTTTTGACTTTCATCAATCCTGTCTGAAAATTTTCTTACTTTCCCTATTACATTTCAAACTCATAACCAATATCTTTGTCTTCCTACTTTGTAACACTTCGTATATTTCTCCTTACAAAACTTCTTGTAGTCCTACTAGCATAATTTGTTGATTATACTTGCTCTTCAAATAATTCATATACGTCTTCCAATCTTCTGTAAATCTCTGGTGTTTCAGAATGCATAATAAAATAGCAAGCCGGCGTAAGCTTGCTGAAATGAAGGAGGGTTTTAGCAGGTGCTGAAAGCAATACAGAGAATGGGCCTGTTTAATGTTAATGGGATGAGAGTTTAAAATTAGTTCTTGAATGAAATCTGGATCCTCTCTCTCTCTCTCTCTCTCTCTCTCTCTCTCTCTCTCTCTCTCACACACACACACACACACACACACACACACACACACACTTTCATTTATTCATGAGGACTAGTATCCCTGTTCTAAAAGCAGATTCCATATGCAAAGGGCATTCTTTATCGTATTCTCTCCCCCCCTTTTTATTTATACTTTCCGCATTTATAATTTCTTCCCTCAAGTACAAAACCAATACATTAATCACCAGCTTCCCTTTCCCCTGCTTCCATGGTTCATTCTAGTTTCCCCCATTGCTGCTGCATATTCTAATTGTCCCCCATCCCCTTTTCAAGAGGGCATTGTTTTAAATTCTTGGTTGGACTTGGTTTCTGTTTCATGTCTTGATCTGGAAAAAGAAGGTGTTATGTACTGAAGTTCTCACCCTGGGTCAGCAGGGGGATACTGTAGATAGTTATGCAAATAAGGGATCGAAAGTGACATTCAGTGATTGGATAGTTTTAGAACATTGTTACAGTTATGTACTGGAGCTCTATATAAGCAGGCTGACTGAACCCTTCAGTTCAGTTCTCTTCTGGCCTGTGAATAAACAAGGGCTGTTTGAAGAATCGCTGTGTCGTCTGATATGTTCAACCACAACTTAACAGAAGGAATGCCCAGAACGTTAATCTGTCGCTCCTCTTTCCTCACTCCCAATTTTGAAATGCACATAGGATTGGATTTTCCAACGACTTGGTCCTGCCTGAAAGCTTTGACTCACGGGAGCAGTGGCCAAAGTGTCCGACCATCGGTGAGATCAGAGACCAGGGCTCTTGTGGTTCCTGCTGGGTAAGACAAGACTTTTAAAGCCTCCCCTTTGCCAGGGTATGAATTAAGGGGATCCACATCTGCTATTGTCTTTCTTTCTTTCTTCCTTCCTTCCTTATTTATTTTTAGGGCCATGTTTTACCTCCAATTTTGAAGGCAGCAACACTTCTGAATACAGTGGTACCTCTGGATGCGAATGGGATCCGTTCCGGAGCCCCGTTCGCATCCTGAATAGAACGTAAGACGCATATGTGTGGGTCGCGTTTCACCGCTTCCGCGCATGCGCATGACGTCATTTTGACCGTCTGCACATGTGCGAGTGGCGAAACCGGAAGTAATGTGCTCCATTACTTCCGGGTTGCCGCGGAGCGCAACCCAAAAATACTTATCCTGAGGCATATTTATCCCGAGGTATGACTGTACAGTGGTACCTCGGGTTAAGTACTTAATTCGTTCCGGTGGTCCGTTCTTAACCTGAAACTGTTCTTAACCTGAAGCACCACTTTAGCTAACGGGGCCTCCTGCTACTGCTGTTCTGCCGGTGCACGATTTCTGTTCTTAACCTGAAGCACTATTTCTGGGTTAGTGGAGTCTGTAACCTGATGCGTATGTAACCTGAAGCGTATTTAACCCCGAGGTACCACTGTACCAGTTTCTGAAAACTGTTTTTACGTTCTGTTAAAAGGCTTTGTAAAAGCAAATTTCATAGCAATGAATGGATATAGTTTGAGACAAAGGTTTGCGCATGAATTGGTGGGGAAGCATGGAAGAGGGCTAGTCTTGTGTGTGGCGCAATATGATCACTGCTGTTGTATCATTTATATATATATATATATATTTTCTGAAAAATCCTTTTAATACAATTACTCGGTGTGCATACAGCCCAGGCAAAGCTGAAATTACTTTTATAAAGTTCCACAGATCTGAATCGGAGAGAGGTAAGTGGTGCTTTTTAAAAAGTGCTCAGTTATGCTGGGAATGTATCCAACCTATGGAAGCAGCATATACAGTGGTACCTTGTTCTCAAACTTAATCCATTCCGGAATTCCATTCCAAAACCAAGGCGTGCTTTCCCATAGAAAGTACTGTAAAGCAAAACTGATTAATCCATTCCAGACTTTAAAAAAAACACCCCTAACACAGCAATCATGGATTTTACTATCTAATGAGGCCATTGATTCATCAAATGAAAGCAATAATCTATGTACTGTACCATAAAATAAATGAGACAGTATTGTGGATGATAAAAACAAAAATTACTATTTTTTCCTTACCTGCACTGATGATAGTCATTGTTTGAATGGGGGGCTTTTATCAATTTCCGCAGTCACACAATCGATAAATCAGTAGCTGAACTGGGTTCCACACAGTCACAAAAACAAATTAACTGAAAAAGCCACCAAAACGCAAAATAAATAGCAAAAACAAAAGCGCCAATCTTAATCTGTTCCAGAAGTCTGTCTGACTTCTGAAATGTTCAAAAACCAAGGCGCGGCTTCTGATTGGTGCAGGTGCCCTGGAAACCATAGCCGACAGCCGCATTGGACGTCCGGCTTCCGAAAAACGTTAAAAACCCGGAACACTTCCGGGTTTCCGGCGTTTGAGAACCAAAGTATGTACATATGCAAATTTAAATCAAGTCTCTGCCCCGAGGAATTTCCAGTAGGAAAAGGAGGGGGAAAGGCAAGCTTATGGTAATGGAGGACAGATGCAATTGCACTCATTTAATTATAGTTTGGCTTTGTGGGTGAGGCCTAAGGGGTTATTCTTCAAGAGTTGGCTGGGCCACTCCTTATTCTCTCTCTCTCTCTTGATTGCATTCTCTGCAGGCTTTTGGTGCCGTAGAGGCCATTTCTGACCGGGTTTGTATCCACACCAACACCAAAGTGAATGTAGAGATCTCTGCAGAAGATCTGCTCTCTTGCTGCGGCTTTGAATGTGGAATGGGGTAAGTTCTTTTTCCCGTGTCTTCACCTTTCAGAACAGCCACCCCCCAGCTCCCTCTGTATCCCGACTTTCCAGAATAGCAACCCAAGCCCTTTCTCTGTTTGAGAAGTTGCCCCACTCAGGAATATAGTTGTACCTTGGTTTTTGAACAGCTTCGTTCTTGGAACGTTTTGGCTGCCCAACGCCGCAAACCTTGAAGTCAGTGTTCCGGTTTGCGAACTAGAAGCCGAACATCCTCTTCAGCTCCGAGAGAGAACAGAAAGTTAAAAAGTACAAAAACACAACAGAGCAGAAGAGATAAGGCTAGCTTCCATTCTCAGGCTTCCCAAGCCTAGAAAGTACAGTGGTACCTCAGGTTATATACGTTTCAGGTTACATACGTTTCAGGTTACAGACTCCTCTAACCCAGAAATAGTGCTGCAGGTTAAGAACTTTGCTTCAGGATGAGAACATAAATCGTGCTCCGGCGGCGTGGCAGCAGTGGGAGGCCCCATTAGCTTAAGTGGTGCTTCAGGTTAAGAACAGTTTCAGGTTAAGAACAGACCTCCAGAACGAATTAAGTACTTAACCTGAGGTACCACTGTAATCGCAGACATGTGATATAACAGTCACACATCAGCAACGGTGGAGTGAAATGCTAACATGGGACAGGAAATGGTGTGCAATCAATGGCTGCTGCCAAAGAGTCTGTTATCCACCAACCTGGTCCTGCAGTCTTTTGAAAGGCTCACCTACATTGGTTTGCTCTGCAGACCTCCAGTTAAAACCACCCCTGCCTTTATTTCCCCCACGGATCTTCGCGATAGCATTGCATAAATCGTTGCTTCCTTGCAGGTGTAACGGAGGCTATCCTTCAGCTGCCTGGAAATATTGGACTGAGAAGGGCCTGGTGTCTGGCGGCCTTTACGACTCCCACGTGGGTGAGTTTGTCTCCCATAGCAAAACAGAAACTGCATCAGCCCTCCACCCCACCTAGTGGTTTTATCTTTGTCCTACACCCATGTGGGCACACACACACACACACAAATGCCCACTTGTGAATCAGAGGCACGCTGCCTCCATCCACTGGAAGCAGTAAACTGGGTTTAATGCTGCCAGGGAGTTTACAGTGGTCCAGGAGATGGTTTGCTTAGGATTCCCTGTGTTGGGGGGTGTTTGAGAGTTTTGTATGTGGAACAAAATTACAAAATTCCTTCCAGTAGTAGCATCTTAGAGACCAACTAAGTTTGTTATTGGCATGAGCTTTCGTGTGCACGCACACTTCTTCAGATATGTGGAAGAGATTGTGAAGGATGTTTTTGGAAGATGATGCTTATTGACTTATTTATTTCTGAAAAGTTAAACATGGCTTGCTTGTAATAAAAACAACTGCAACTCAAAGCTGTTGACAAAGAGAATGGGATTATATTGTGACATCGGTAGAAAGAATCCTTTAAGAAACTTTCAGAAAATAAAAGTCAGCAATAAACTAGAAGCAGATTATAAAACAGAGTATCTGCCCCCTTGTGGCTTTCTGCCCAGCTGCTAAAACATTCCTGTTCAGGATGGATTTTGGAGACATCCATGGCTTTTTAAGTTCCTGTTTACAATCTTGTGTGAAAACTGTTCCTCTGGTATAAGAGTGATTTAAATGTATGGGGTGGAAATGGCCATGGTTTCATTTCTCTTTTAATATGCAATTGGCTACTTTAAAAATAAATAAATCAGGAAGGCATGTCTTAAAGCAAATAGTTCTGTTCTGCCGTTTCCTGCAAAAAAGAAAGTCACATTGGGGCCTGAATTGTGGAGCGGGAACAAAATTATGCAGATGTGCATGTTTTATTTTTGACTGGAGGATATGTTGGTGTCCCAGCTGCAGGGTCTCTGGCCCTATGACCCCCCTGGATGGAATTTGACTTCTGTATTTTTGCTCCTCTCCCAACAGGCTGCAGGCCATACTCTATCCCTCCTTGTGAGCACCACACCAACGGAACCCGACCCCCCTGCACCGGGGAAGGGGGCGAAACCCCAGAGTGCACGAAAAAATGCGAAGACGGCTATTCTCCATCCTACAAAGAAGACAAGCACTACGGTAACAGCATTGCTTCTTGGCAAAGGCCAGCAATAACGATGCAGTTCTTTGTCCCCCGGTTTGAAATATAAAAGACACGGCACAGAAGGAAAAAGGGATGTGGAAGGTAGAGGAAAGAACACCAAGGTCAGGCACCACTAGTTTGTGGTTAACAAGAGGTCTTGTATTGACCTGGCGGAATAGAACAAATGAAAGGAAGAGCAAATTAAAAGTGCTTGTGTTCCAGCAGAGGCAACAAACCAGCCCTGCTTCCCTTTGTCTCCCTTTGGCACAGCCTGATGGAATCTTAAAAGGCTGTTTGCATTGTAAAGCAATGACTGCAAGCTTTAAAGGGCTGCAATTTAATTTTGTGTCTTGTTTTAGAATCCAGTACAGACACCCAGGGCAGCCTGTTTGAAACAGCAGCCCTAGAAAAACAATCTGATTAATGTGGACAGGTTTTTAATTATGACAGAGCCTGCAGTCTTAGGACTTGACATTTAATTTAGTGCTTAAGGTATGTCCCTTTTGGGAATGCAGTTCTGCTGTAAAGGTAAAGGGACCCCTGACCATTGGGTCCAGTCACGGACGACTCTGGGGTTGCGGCACTCATCTTGCTTTATTGGCAGAGGGAGCCGGCATACAGCTTCCAGGTCATGTGGCCAGCATGACTAAGCCGCTTCTGGCGAACCAGAGCAGCGCACGGAAACGCCGTTTACCTTCCCGCCTGAGTGGTACCTATTTATCTACTTGCACTTTGACGTGCTTTCCAACTGCTAGGTTGGCAGGAGCAGGGACCGAGCAACGGGAGCTCATCCCGTCGCGGGGATTTGAACCGCCGACCTTCCGATTGGCACGCCCTAGGCTCTGTGGTTTAGACCACAGCGCCACCCGCATCTGCCATGCTGAGCAGCTATTCCTAAAGGCAGTTCATAGACCAGGGGTGTGACTTCATCATCCCTGGCGTCATTGACTACGCTGGTTAGGACTGACAAGCAGGGGAGGTTATAGTCTTGGCGTCCTTTCCTGTCCTTCAACGTTTGTTTCTAGTCCCTATGATTTAAACAAGGCCTGAGGATGCCTCCTCAGGAAATCACAGCTACTGTGACTCGAATCCCAGCTGGGCACCTCGGGTCAAGCAAAGGGAAGGTGGGAACTCTTCAAATCTGATTTTGATTTTTTTAAAAATGCTTTGAATTCTTGCTGATTTGTAGGTTGCCTCCTCTTGTCTCCGCAGGTGTAACTTCCTACGGTGTGCCCCCCAATGAGGATATGATAAAGGCTGAAATTTACAAGAACGGGCCGGTGGAAGGAGCTTTCGTCGTTTATGCAGACTTCCTCATGTACAAGTCGGGTAAGGCTATTGGGTTTTTAAAAATTATTTCTGAATAAATTGCCTGGCGCTTTAACTCCTACAGCAGGGGTAGGCGCTAGATGTGGCCCTTTGGACCTCTCTGCCTGGCCCCTGGGAGTCTGTTCGGGCCACACCTCTTCCCTAGAAGAAAAGGCAAATGGGTAAACTCTCCACAAATATGAAGTGGAGTCCTTAAGGTGGTTGGATGGTGCCTTGCATACCTCCTTCTGGAAACTCCTGGAACCAAACCATAGCGGTCAACCTTCCGTTTTTTTGCGGGAAATTCCCTTATTCCAGCGCCATTTCCTGCTGTTATCCTGGATTGTTAGAAATCCCATAGACTGTCCCCAGGACAGGTGAGGCTGCTGATCCCTTATTTTTGAGGCTGCTGATCCCTTATTTACAAACCTGAAAGTTGACAGCTATGAACCAAACTGGTGCCAGATGTATTTCTTTGCTTTCATTTGTACCATATCAGCGAGGCCGAGCGGGTGGGTCTTGTTATCTGGGTAGCCCAGGACCTCCATACACACTGCCCAGCTTGCACCCAAGGTGCTGCTAACACAGCAGTTTGACTTTACCCTTGGAGGCGCGCTCCATTGTCTTTTGAGACGGACTGATGCCAACATCAACATCTCTGGAGTTGCTCCATCCCACGTCCCTTGCTCATTTTGGTTTTTAGATGTAGTTACAGTCTATGCTGGTCCCATGGGTTACCCGAGAGGCAAGGTCCAAGTCCGGTCCGTGGTCAAAGGTGCAACATGGAGGCAGTCCGTAGAAGCTGAAGCTGGGTGCAGGGCAGGGAGTCGGGTGAAGTCAGGAACAGGCTTGCAAGTAGGGAACCAGGGCGGGTCAGGAGCTTAGGCAGGAAAGCAGGACAGGGTTCAGGCAGGAACTAGCAACCAACAATGTTTCTCCCGCAACTTGGGACTGGGGCTGGCCAGCTTTTATCTGCCCCAAGGCATAGGGCAACCCCGATCCTCTGGTGACTCACCTCTCCTGGCCTGGAGGCGAGCACTCCTCCTGCAGGAACTTAGTTCCCTCCGCCTCTCTGCCCTGAGCCTCTGCAGCTCAGGAGAGGCTGGAGGGTTACCGGACCCAGAGGCAACCTCAGCTTCCTCTGACGGGGCTGAGAGTGGAGCACCTGCAGGCAATGGGGCCTCCAGCACCTCAGGAGTCAGAGCAGACTCAGCTGGTGCCTGCACCTGAGGATCCAGCACAGTTGAGGACCCTTCAGGCTCATGCCACATCCCCGGCTCAGCTGGCTCTGGAGGCGGGGAATCCCGTGCAGGCTGGGATCCCTCAGGTTCAGCATCCGAGTCCGAATCCCAGGCCATCACACAGTCACTTTCTTCCATTATTGCAGGCGTATATCAGCATGTCTCTGGAGAGCAAGTTGGCGGCCACGCGATCCGAATCCTCGGCTGGGGCGTTGACAACGGCACTCCCTACTGGCTGGCTGCAAACTCCTGGAACACCGACTGGGGTGAAAATGGTAGGTGGCCTTACGGGGCCTTGGCTTGTTCAGGTGATAACTTGCTGAGTGGCTGGGCTGTGTCTTTGCAGGAGAAAAAGCGCCTTTCATTTCTTTGTATACTGTTCGGTGCCAAGGCTGTCGTGAAAACACCTGACACTCAGCTTGATTTCAAAGAGTAGCTTGTGTTTTTTTATTATTAAAAACAATGCCTAATACCTGTAGTGATTTGCATAAGTCAATGAGAGTATCTGGAACAAGACCCAATCAATGAGCTATTCCTTGTCTTATGCCAGGGGTGTCCAAACTTTTTTCAAGGAGGGCCAGATTTGATGAAATGAAGGGCTATGAGGGCCGACCGAAGTTGTTGACCTTTTTTTAAGATTGAAGTTGTTGGGTTTTTTTTAAGGAAAATAGAAATAAACTGCCACTGAAGAGCAACTGTAATCAACAATTTACATTAGTAGGACTACAAGAAGTTTTGTAAGGAGAAATATCACAAAGAAGAGAGACATTAGTTATGATATTTAAATGTAACAGTGAAAGTCAGAAATGTGCATTAAGTGAAAAGATTGGAAAATTTTCAGATGTGATTGATGGAAGTCAAAAAAACATTGTATAAGATACAAAAGTATGTTTAATAATTGTTGAAAATGTCATGTTAAAAAACATAGATATATATGAGAGAAATAAACTGCCACAGGGGCCAGATTAAACCGACCAGCGGGCCGGTTTAGGCCCCCGAAACAGACTTTGGACATGCCTGACTTATGCAAATCATAGCAGTCAGGAATTGTTAAAAGGCAGCTTCTGTGTCCCATCTCGCTTGCACAAAAACGCTCCAGGGTTTAAAAGGTTTCTTCTCTTTGCCTAGCTGAGAACTCTCAGGCTTGGAGACACTTCACTAAGGCATTCCTCTGTGTTCCTCCTAGGCTTCTTCAGAATTCTCCGCGGGGAGGACCACTGTGGAATCGAATCTGAGATCGTCGCTGGCATCCCTCGGACCAGCCAGTACTGGAAACAGCTGTAAAACCGCTTTTCTTGAATCCAGCCAGTTAGCCCTTCTGCAAATAATCAATTGATCGTACCTGTGGAGAAAATAAGCGGACGGGGTTGCGAAAGTTTCATGCAAGACATTTTAGACTTTGGCTTTTTTTATTTTTATTATTAAAGCTTTCGGATAATTTTTGGTTTTTAATTGTGTTGCGCTGCTCCCTCTGGCAGAGTCTGCCTTGGAGCCGAGAGGCACGTAGCTTGGGTTCGACACAAAGCCTTCCTGGGCTGCCAGCGACAGACAATTTGCAGAGCTGAATTTGGGGAGTCTTCCAGTACAAGTGGAAGTGAATGCAACCCCCATTCATTCTTTCACCACCTCACTGATGATAATCTGAAACTTCCAAGCCTTAATTGCAACAATCCTCCGGAATTTCTCTTGAGTTGCTTCAAAGCCAATACAGTTGATCCAACAGCCTTGCGGCGGTTCCTTGGCTGCTGTATCCCAGTGCCAAGAGGTTAAAAGGGTATGTTTCCCCACCTGCCTTCCTCCATCTCAACATGCCCATAAATTGGGTAGGGGGAACAGTGAGGCGGTTTGAGAGGCCCATGGCCTTATTGCTGAACCGACCCAGCCCCAAAAGTGCGACAGACAGCCAAGCGCTCCTCCTCCTCTGTTGCAGTCTCCATATGAAATGTTTGATTTATTTTAATCTGACTTTATGGGATTGCCGTGCCATCATGTTCGCTGGTGCCTGAAAGCCAGCTTGCAATTATAATTGCATTTAACAGCGGCAGGAGGGAACAACTCTGCCTTTGTTTTGCTTTTAAATTAAGATGTTAAGTGATGACACTCAATTTTTTAAAAATCACCTATTCTGTTAGGAGAGCTGGGCTTGTGCATGAGCAGCTGGTAGTTACGTAAAGAACAAACCTATTTTTGCTATTTCAAATTACCAAGTTGTGTTTTTACGAAAATGAACTAAAGCATGCAGCCAGCAGTTGGGAATAAGACAGATACACGAATCTTCCTCATTTCACTATCTTCCAACTCAAAATACCACCCCACCCTTTTTGCATTTGACAAGAACCATGTATTACAATTGGCTGCTGTTGCAATCACAGGATTTGTCAATTTGTCTCTTCTCTCTACAATAAAGGCCTCATTACCTGGCTATATAGCAAGTTCTTATTCTTCCCCCTTGTGGCCAGAAATGGTTTTGTTTTCCTGGGTATGTATGATGCAGCAGTTCTGGGGTAAAAGTTTTAGGCTTCCTGGTCTTGTGTGCCTGCCTGCCTGCTTAGCTGCTGGTGGTGGAGAAACTGGCGTGATGATAAACCCCAACCTTACTATGGAGCTCCATATACAAAATGCTGTCCTTTTAAAGCACATTCGTTCTCTCAAGGAATTCTGGGCGCTGTAGTTCGTTACGGGTAGCTGAGGACTGTAGCTATGCAGGAGCCGAACTACAGTACCCAGAATTCTTTGAGGGTAAGAACGTGCTTCAGGGTTGTGCCTGAATATTAGAGCTGCTATTTTGGGAGGGGGAGGATGCATACATTTTCAGGCTTTTGAACCACATTGCGCTCGGAGGGGTGGAGTCTGTTTGGCATGAACCAGGCCAGCTTTTGACCAACTGGGCTTCTGCAGTTATTTCGTACCACAGTTCCAGTTGTGATAGCTGAGCCCAATTGGAACTATGGTCCAAAACATCTTAAAGGTAAAGGGACCCCTGACCATTAGGTCCAGTCGTGGCCGACTCGGGTTGCGGCGCTCATCTCACTTTACTGGCCGAGGGAGCCGGCGTACAGCTTCCGGTTCACGTGGCCAGCACGACTAAGCCGCTTCTGGCAAACCAGAGCAGCGCACGGAAACGCCGTTTCCCTTCCCGCCGGAGCGGTACCGATTTATCTACTTGCACTTTGACATGCTTTCGAACTGCTAGGTTGGCAGGAGCAGGGACTGAGCAACAGGAGCTCACCCCGTCTATTGCAGGGATTTGAACCACTGACCTTCTGATCAGCAAGCCCTAGGCTCTGTGGTTTAACCCACAGAGGGAGCACCACCTGCGTCCCTCCAAGACATCTTAGAGGGGCCCCAAATTCATCAAGGGCCAAGCAATCTGATCAGAGTTGTAGAATCTTAGTAGGAAGGGACCCCGAAGGTCATCTAGTCCAACGCCCTGCAATGCAGGAATTTCTGCTAAAGCATCCCTGACACATGGCCACCCAGCTTCAGCTCTTGTCAGAAAGTTCTTCCTCTTGTGCAAGTCTACAGTATTGGCAATTGGAGTGAAGAGACTCAAAATCTCTCTCCTGGCTGCTTTTAGGTTTCTACTTCTGTTTCTGATCCACAATTTGTTCCTTCCCAACTATGCTCATTAAGCAATGACCACTTCAGCCTTTATGCTGTGTTGTGCAGCACCACAATCTCTGATCAGTGCAAGATTCCAGGGGTTCCAGATGTTTTGTTTCCTTGGAAGGAGGGACCGCAGAGACACTGGCATCTTTAGGACGCAGTATATTGTTTATTCACATTGATATAGGTAACTTCCTTTCTCGTTCAAATAACCCATATTTAGGGATCATAAATAATGGTCCTTGCCTGGCTAATTCAGCAATGGGGTTGCTTTTTTAATTGTTGTTTTTTTAATTAAATATTTTCTGGGGTTACAAAAAACACGATTGTGTCTATTTTCAGATTGTAAAGTCTACAGATCAGTTATATTTGATGTGAGACTTTTGATGTCGTATGCAGGGACGCGAGTGGCGCTGTGGTATAAACCACTGAGCCTCTTAGGCTTGCAGACCAGAAGGTTGGCGGTTCAAATCCCCAACGGCGTAAGCTTCCTTTGCTCTGTCCCTGCTCCTGCCAATCTAGCAGTTCAAAAGCACACCAGTGCAAGTAGATGAATAGGTACCACTGTGGCAGGAAGGTAAACGGCGTTTCTGTACACTCCGGTTTCCATCACGGTGTCCCGTTGCACCAGTAGCGGTTTAGTCCTGCTGGCCACATGACCCAGAAAGTTGTCTGTGGACAAACGCCGGCTCCCTCGGCCTGAAAGCGAGATGAGTGCTGCAACGCCATATAACCATCCAGGGGTAACTTTACCTTATACAGTATAAGGTTTGGTGAGAAGGGGGAGGGATCATCTCTTATTTTAACCCTTGCTGGATCCAGGAGTGAGAAGGCACTCTGGCATCATGCAGCCCAACACACACACAGAGACAAACTCTACCAACACTAGAAAAAGCTTATAGCATTGTAGAGCTGGAAGGGACCCAAGCGGTCAAATAGTCAAAAACCCCTGCCACAGGAAGCTTGGTCTTCCACCAAAGGTATTTTAGTAATCATTGTGGCTCCTTGCTCCACATGTACAAAGCAAAGCAGAGACTCCCCTCTTTAAAGACAACCTGTCATTTTCCCTTTTTTGGCCCATGTGTTGTGGATGCTAACACAACCACAACCCATGCCCAAGAGAAGAGCCCATAGGAGGCTTGTGGGGCAAACATGGGAATTTGCTTTTATGTACAGTCAGAGCAATTTGGTCCATCTGGCAAAGTGTTTTCCACAGGGGTTTTCTGCATGTGAAGTAGATGTTTTATCACTACTTAAGAGGTAGGGGTCAAGGTCAAGGGTCAAGAGACCCCTGACCATGAGGTCCAGTCGTGACCGACTCTGGGGATGCGGCGCTCATCTCGCTTTACTGGCCGAGGGAGCCGGCGTACAGCTTCCGGGTCATGTGGCCAGCATGACTAAGCCGCTTCTGGCGAACCAGAGCAGCGCACGGAAACGCCGTTTACCTTCCCACCAGAGTGGTACCTATTTATCTACTTGCACTTTAACATGCTTTCGAATTCTAGGTTGGCAGGAAAGAGGTAGGGTTAGGAAGCTGGAAATAGGGGAGGGGGTTGATTTTTTTGGCAAAGATCTAAATTACTAGATGGGTGAGTGTGAACAGCATCTCCCCAGCACTGCAACATTTTGTTGCAGGTGCAGCTTAGCCTCGATATGATACAATGCAGGTGCCCTGTTGGAAAAGTTCAGTGTTTGCCTGATTCGGCAATCTTCGCGCAGACGAGACAGTCAACAAACTCTTTACTCCGAAGGTTAAATTTCTTGGCCTCCCCCTGCCCTTCCTGGGAGATATAATTCAAGGCCTGAGCTGCAAGATATTCAAAGGGCAACCCCCCCCCAATGTCATCAAGTGACTGGTTCTTGCAAGATCTATGTAACACAGCAACTTTTTTCTCCCTTATGAAATGCTTGAGTTCTACACTTCGAGAATATAGAATATTTGGCAAACGAATCAGAGCGCTCTCAAGGGAAGCTGCAGCCGTCCCAAGTTTTGTCAAAAACCAAAGATTGAGGGGATCCACATTTTGCAGAAACTTAAGGTCTGGAAAAGCAGCCAAGGGAGAAAAAACTGAATTTTTTCTTTTGGAAAGATGAAAGGTGGCTCCATGGAAAACACATGCACACAAACACAGCCATTAAGCATAAAATGGATCAGAGCCAGGATAGATGAGGGCTTCCTCTAGAGTAGACCTGGGGCACCTGTGACCAGCCAATGCTGCTGGCTTACAAGCCTCAAGTGGCCATGTTGGCAGGGGCAGATAGGAGTTCCAGATGTTGTGAATGGCAACATTAGCGCCAGCCAGGGCAGCTGTAATCCGAAACATCTGGCATGGAACAGCCTAGGGAAGGCTGCTCTAAAGGAAATGGGACAGGAAGTGAAGATGCAAAGCAGAAGTGCTCAAACTGTGGTTGCAGAATAGCCAAGAATATGGTGCTGCTTTTTTTAAAAAATAAATAAAATAAATTGAGGCTGTTTTGACCAGATGTATTGAACAGAAAAAAACAGCTCCTGCCCTAGGAATGATGATGCATTCTACTGATTTGTCCTCAAGTTATTTTCATTAAAGGGCCCCATCTCAGCAGCCTGGCCTCAGACCTTTTTGAGACACAATAGACGTTCTTCTCCAAATAAGAGGTGATTGAGAAAGACTGGTCTAAAGCATTCTCTAACTTGGTCTCCCAGATGTTGTTGGACTACTGCTCCCATCATCCATGACTGCTGCCTCTGCTGGCTATGGATCATGGGAGTTGTAGTCCAACAACGCCTGGGAACATCGAGCATCTTAGAAGAAAGCCAGTTGCAGGATCGAAAGCGAGTGAGCCTGCTTCTCAAATGTTGACCCTCAAACTCTATAGCCTTTTGCACCAACCAGAAGCAAAGAACTTGCCTGTCAGTTGTGTGCATTTTGCAATCCACATTCCACATCCTGTGAAAACAGAATCCTGTGAAAACAAGGCTTCCGCCCACAATATGTTTTCTAACTACCACAAAATCCCT
Organism: Podarcis melisellensis; assembly: GCF_964234715.1. Taxonomy (NCBI): domain Eukaryota; kingdom Metazoa; phylum Chordata; class Lepidosauria; order Squamata; family Lacertidae; genus Podarcis; species Podarcis melisellensis. Next base: position 6,338,315 of record NC_138530.1, on the reverse strand, counting down.
TAGCTTAGCTTCTTACAATACAGAAATCTAACCTTTAAGGTTTGCCAGAGGGGTCTGTGGTGGGAGAAACATGTCAAAGGTCTACTAATTTATTACTGAGTGATTGATTCCTGGCCTCGGCTAAGTATACCTGAAGGAGTGTCTCCACCCCCATTGTTCTGCCTGGACGCTGAGGTCCAGCGCCGAGGGCCTTCTGGCGGTTCCCTCATTGCGAGAAGCAAAGCTACAGGGAACCAGGCAGAGGGCCTTCTCGGTAGTGGCGCCCGCCCTGTGGAACGCCCTCCCATCAGATGTCAAAGAGATAAACAACCATCTGACATTTAGAAGACATCTGAAGGCAGCCCTGTTCAGGGAAGTATTTAATGTGTGATATTTTAATGAATTTTTAATCTTTATTGGAAGCTGCCCAGAGTGGCTGGGGAAACCCAGCCAGATGGGCGGGGTACAAATAATAAATTTATTATTAATAATGATTAATGATTAATTCAATTGATACACCGCCCTATACCCGGAGGTCTCAGGGCGGTTCACAAGCAAGACCACAACATATAAAATCAAACCAAAAATAAGAACCCAATAACACCCTTCCAGAAAAGAACCACATTCTAAAAGGGTGTTGGATGTCAGTAATATCAACCAAAGGCCTGGCTAAAAAGGAATGTTTTTGCCTGGCACCTAAAGGTGTATAATGAAGGCGCCAGGCGAACTTCCCTGGGGACAGCATTCCATAGATGGGGAGTCACTGCAGAGAAGCCCCTGTTCTAAAACAAGCCGGGGTAAATCCTTGGTAAATATTAGAACTTGCTGTGATTTCTAAATAAGCCCAACTCAAGATAACCACACCATGGACTCTTGTGCTGCTTTGGTCGCTGAATTTGAACAACTTGGAATAAAAACGGAAGAAAAAGAGAGCAGGAGGCTTCATCGCAGTATTTTTTTTCCTTTCCCTTTTTACTGTCAAAATTCACAAGCAACAAAGAGGCACCTTCAAACACTCTAGTTAAAAAACACTCTATGTCAAAAACACAAAAAAGACGCAGATCCAAACAGGTCTGCGGGAAAGAAATGGAAGGAAAAATATATTAAGACAGACTCCAATGACAGACTTGCCGGTAACCAGTTCCTCCAAAAGAGGAAGAAAAAAATTAGAGGTCTGGAAACTGTAATTTGTTAGACGCTTCAAAGCTAGCAAGTAATTGCTTTCTAGGTGAAATCTTCTGGCTCCAACTTTAGCTTGCAGGATTCCAAGCCCTTCTCCAACAGTCCTGGGACATCTATGAGTTCTCCCGTTCCCAAAGGGCAAGGAAATAATAACAGCAGCATATTCCATCCCACTGCGAAGGGCATAGGCATCCTTGGAAATCTGCTCTCAGTTCTCGCCTGTATGGACGTATTCCTCTGTGGCTTTCGACACGGTGCTCAGGTACTGCCAGCTCAACGCAGCTAAGAGCATCACGCAGGACAGGTAGATGGGAGAGTAATGGGTCCGAGAGACCAGGGCGCCGCTGGGTAGGCTAACGGATCGGACAGAGGCAATGATCTGCTGTATCTTGCTGGAGGAAGGATCTGTACTTGGGATCTTCTGATGGATCTGCGGGAGAGAAGAACTAGCTTTCACTAAGGCAGCATTCATCCAAACAGCTCTGCTGTTATTTATTGTAACACACCAGAAGTGAAGTGGACGTGTTTTATTGCCTTAACACACCAGAAGCAAAGTAAAGGTAAAGGCAAAGGGACCCCTGACCGTTAGGTCCAGTCGTGGACGACTCTGGGGTTGCGGCGCTCATCTCGCTTTATTGGCCGAGGGAGCCAGCGTACAGCTTCCGGGTCATGTGGCCAGCATAACTAAGCCGCTTCTGGCGAACCAGAGCAGCACACGGAAACGCCGTTTACCTTCCGCCGGAGTGGTACCTATTTATCTACTTGCATTTTGACATGCTTTCGAATTGCTAGGTTGGCAGGAACAAGGACCGAGAAACGGGAGCTCACCCCGTCGTGGGGAATGAAACCACCGACCTTCTGATCGGCAAGTCCTAGGCTCTGTGGCTTAGACCACAGCGCCACCCGCATCCCAGAAGCAAAGTAGCCTTGTCTTATTACAGCAACAAACCAGTAGCAAATTTACCTCAAAACAAATAAAGCAGGTGTGGCGATCACATAGGGCCCCCAGATGTTTGGTGGTCTATTGACCCTGTGCCACCACTGTGTTTGCTTTCTTCGCTGCCACCAACCCATTTCTCCTCACGGGTACACACAGAATCCAGTCAGTTGGTATCATTAACAAATAATCAAGTTTATTTTATAGGCAAGAACAAGCTTATGGTTTCAGTTAATTTTTCTTGGCAGTTTCTTAATCTTAGTTCCTTAACTGTCCTATTCGTTCCTAACAACTTCAAACTGATTATCCCAACTAACTATCTGACTCCACCTAACACTTCCTCTCACTCTTTCACCACACAACTCAACCAGCCCACAGACTTATATATCCTCCCTCTTCCTTCTTCAACTCCCAACTCTCAACTAACTTCCACACAACACCCACTCTCACTCCTCCTATCAGTTTCCACTGGCCAATCACATCACACTCATTTTAACCCTTTCCTTATGACCGACCTAGGAGGCAAACGCCACAGCAGGCAACCCCCAAATTTGTTTCCAGCCCCACCGGTAGGTCAACTGACTGAGGTTTGCCAATCTCAAGTTTATAACCACACTATGCAACTTTTAGAAGACGTGAGGTCTTTGTTTGCCCTGCTGATGTTCATTTAAGTTGGGTTCGGTTTTGTAACTTACCTTGAAATGTTGCTATATTTTATTCTGTATGTTGGCGTAAGACGCTTTGAGCATGGTTCTACCATGGAAAAGAGTCACAGAAATAAAACCTATGGCAATCATGAACTCACCTCTTCCACGTACTGGTACATGATGGCCTTAACAGCCTGCATGTTCGTCGCGTCCATCATCAGAGTGACGGCTTGTCCCTTCCGAATCTTCACCACTCCCCGGAAGACTTGCTGGTTGTTGTAGCAGGCAGCCAACGTGGCGATGGCCATCACCTGGGGACCAGGAGTGGAGGGGGGAGAAGAAGACAAGTCACAAAAACAATCCTGCTTGATTCTGGGCTATCAAAGGTAATTAGATACATGTTCTCTTACCTGCTCCCAAAAATATCACTGGTTTGCTCCTTTCTGTATAAAGTGGTACCTCGGGTTACAGACGCTTCAGGTTACGTTTTCGGGTTGCGCACTGCGCCAAACCCAGAAGTACCAGAACGGGTTACTTCCAGGTTTCAGTGGTTTGCACATGCGCAGAAGTGCCAAATCGTGACCCACGAGTGCGCAGACACAGCACTGTGGGTTGTGAACACTGTAGGTTGCGAATGTTCCCCCCGCACAGATCACGTTCACAACCTGAGGTTCCACTGTATAGGGTGCCTACATTCTGCATGGACTGGTTGCACGGCAACATGTGCAAATGGCTTTAGTTACCTATTAAGTCCATAAATTACCATATAGCATATATTCAACACCAAAAACAAAGCCCACCCAGTGCCGGATTTACATATAAGCTATAAACAACCTATAACTTAGGACCCCACTCTCTAGGGCCCCCCCAAAAAAAATTAAAGGAAAAAATAACTGGATGTACCATTTCCAAAATATAAGATAAAAAACAAATAAAATAAAACATACAGACAGCAACAGTGTTTTGTGTTATGTAGGTTCCTATGATGTAAGTCATGGACCCAGCCTGCTAGCCTGCTTCCGAAAATATCACTGGTTTGCTCATTTCTATATATAGGGTGCCTATATTCCGCATGGACTGGTTGCACGGCAACATGTGCAAATGGCTTTAGATACCTATTAGGTCCATAAATTATCATACAGCATATTACAGGTGGGTAGCCATGTTGGTCTGCCCTAGTCAAAACAAAATAATAAAAAAAATTCCTTCCAGTAGCAACTTAGAGACCAACTAAGTTTTTATTGGTATGAACTTCTGGTGAACCAGAGCAGTGCACGGAAACGCCGTTTACCTTCCCGCCGGAGCGGTACCTATTTATCTACTTGCACTTTGATATGCTTTCAAACTGCTAGGTTGGCAGGAGCAATAAAAACTTAGTTGGTCTCTAATGTGCTACTGGAACGAATTTTTGTTTCGACATATAGCATATATTCAACACAAAAAACAGTGGCAATTTGTTGTTGACAAAGGACGGCTGGATATATAAAGGGCCCCATTACCTTCAGTAGCTTAGGGCCTCATCAAACCTGAATCCAGCCCTGTTAACAGGAGAGGAAGGGAAACAGAAGAGCACCTCCGAAGCGGGAGACAGCTTTGCAAGCCAAGCGACCCTACCCACCTGCGGAATAGCGCAGAAGTTGAAGACGCTCTGGTTCTTCAGGCGGGACAAATACGTCAAGACATCAGGGACGTGGTGCAAGGCGTTGGTGATGAGCTCATTCATGCACTGAACGGCTTTGTCGATGTTCTCCGGCTTGGTCAGGTCAGACAGCTTCTTCGCATACTTGCTCCAAACCTGGGAGACACCGAGAGGCTATCAGAGTCATACAACTGGAAGGGACCCCCGTCGATGCAGGATGTGAACTGAGAGTGGCTATGCAGCCCTGCCCTAAGAATTTCCTGTTCCCACTAGTTCTTTGCTTATGTATTTAAGCTTGTGTGGTGTCTGTTTGTTCGTTTGCAACTTTCATTTTATTCCAGTTTTGTGAAATGATTGGTTTTTATCTGACTCGATACATTTTGTCCCCATTTATTATATATTTATTTGGTAAAATCCACACACCAATTTGTTTTGTTTTAAAAAAGCAAACCTCAAAGGGGTTTACAAAGAGAACAAAGCAATACAATTATGGGTAAAAACAAAACAAACAAAAAACCCAGCCGAAATAAACTATTTTAAACGTTGCAGGTGGTGGGGAATTAAATAAATTCGGCAATAAACTAGAAGCAGATCAAAATACCCAGCAACAGCCTACATATCTAGTTCCTTGTGGGGAGGAGGCTTATTGTATATATATTTATTACTTTTATTTACTTATTAAATTTCTGTACTGCCGGTCACCCAAAGACAGCCCTGTTTAGGAAAGTTTTTAATGACTGATTTATTATTATTATTATTATTATTAGATATGTTTTAAACTGCCTAGAGTGGCTGGGAAAACCCAGCCAGATGGGCGGGGTATAAAAAGTATTATAATAATTATTTATTATTTTATAAAAACCACAAAATACATACCATAGTATCATAGCCTTTTTTTAGGGAAGTTTTTAATATTTGATGTTGTTGCTTTTTTATTACTGATATTGGTGTTCTGTTGAGAGCCACCCAGAGTGTCTGGGGAAACCCAGCCAGATGGGCAGGGTATAAATAAATTATATCATCATCATCATCATCATCATCATCAAATAAAGACAATACCCTGCCACACACAGTTTTTAAAAGGCCATAGGTTGTTTAATTAGGCAAAGGCCTGGGAGAAGCGGAATGTTTTTGCCTGGCATCTAAAGATATCCCAGGCGAGTCTCTCTCCACAAGTGGGGAGCCACCGCGGAAATACCCATTTCTCATGTTACATCAAAACAGGTGGTCTCCATCCCTGGACCAAATGTCACAGCTTTCCCTCTCTTCTCTCGTCACCCCTTGCTTTACCTCTTTGGGCCAAAACTCCCGGCCTTCGAGCTCATCCTCCAGGTAGTCCCGGATGATGTTGACTTTCTGCAGGAAAACACCCAGGGAGTTGGCCAGCTCCGTGTCCTGCCCGACGATGGGGTCTTCCAGCTTCGACGCAGAAAAGAGCTGGGACAGGCCAATGCCCACCAGGCCAGCGACGTAATGGCAATACTAGAGAGAGAAATCAATCAATCCTAGCTATAGCATGGGGTTTTTTTTTTTGTTTAATCTACTTATTAAAAGAGCTGCAGCACTTGAGGCTTCCCATCTCCCTCCTTTATCTGGCACACGGTAAGGGAGGGTTTGCATAGGCACAAACATGACTGCCAGTTTTCCACATCAATGAAAAAAAGCATTACGGCGTAAATCTCAAAAGAATTTCTTATTGTTTTGCTTTTGCTATTTATTTTGCGTTTTTGTTTTTGAGGCCTTTTCAGTTCATTTGTTTCTGCGACTGTGTGGAACGCAGTTCAGCTACTTGTGTGATTGTGCGACTGATTTCAGATGTCTTTTAAAAATAGGATAGCTGCTTATTTCCTTGACGTCTGATGGGAGGGCGTTCCACAATGCGGGTGCCACCACCGAGAAGGCCCTCTGCCTGGTTCCCTGTAACCTCACTTCTTGCAGAGGGAACTGCCAGCAGCAATTGGAACAGGACAACGCAATAAAGAATAAGAAACACCCCGAGGAGCAAGGGGAGCACAATTTTGCCCGCCAACTGCTAAACCTATGAAGGACATCCCACACTGCAAGTTGGATCCATTTTGGCACATTTCCTGAAAACACAGGTTTCAGCCCCAAGTAGATTCCCTGGGGACCCCTTCCCAAGTCTACTCACCTGGTCCCACTCCTTCTCAGAATCCACCTTCTTCTCCAAAAACTCAGCCATCCCCAGACCCATCTTGTGGCAGATGTCAGCAATCACATCTCGGTAGATCTTTGCCAGGTTGCGGAACTCCAAGGAGATCTAAGGCGATAACCACAAGTGAGAGGAGGAAACGAAATGAGCCAGTTCAAAACAAGGGTAAGGATGAAGTGTCTGCATTTAAGGGAAACGGACCTATACACCTCTTTCTAGGGCCAAAATGTAACCAGTGTGACAAAGGGTAACCAGTTTGATAGTAGGCACAGGTCTACTCAGAAGTCAAGTCCCATCCAGTTCAGGGGAGCTTGCTCCCGGGAAAGCGATTATGGGATTGCAGACAAAGAGCCCAGGAATTATAGCAACTTGAAGGCAGGGGTGGAGAACCTACAGTATTGGACTACAACTCCCATCATCTCTCATCACTCACTAGGACTGATGGGAACTGGAGTCTGTAATATATAGAGGGCCACAGTCTCCCTCGCCCCTTGGTTCAGGACCAGATGATTGTCCAGCCACAACTTTACGGATGCATTTGATGTCGTAACTTTTCCAAGACACCAATTGTCGAATCTTGCCTTCGCACTAATAGGGAACCAGCAGCTTTGCCTCTGACATTGCTCACAAATTCTAAGAAACCCAAAATGTCAGTGTGGTTTTGAAACCAGTGGTTAAAATCAGGTCAGTTGTGAAAGATCCAGCTCGCCATCTTGATGGGACCCAACTAGAAGAATAGCAAACCAAGCGGATGGACTATGCCGAAATGGCAAAGTTGACCGGAAAACTCAGGAATCAAGAAGATAAAAACTTTACAAAAGAATGGGAGAAATTTATAAGCTATTTAAAAAGACTACTGTAAGCAGATGGAAAAGGTGGAAGGATTTTGATTTCACTTGTAGTGCAACAATCACCATGGAAAATATGGATTGATATAATAGAGTATGGAAGAAGATGCAGTTTTAATTGATTAGAATGGGACTCCAGGCAGGGGGGAGGGGGGAGTCCTGAGATTCCGGGGAATCTCTGTATAGGGTTATGTTTTTGATTTTTTAAAATAATTTTGTATTGTAAAATCAAATAAAAATGATTTTAAAAAAAACAAAACAGAACAAAATTTGCACATCTCAAAATGGCACCCAACTACATCCAAACACAGACGGAAACCTGCTCTTCATTCTCAGGAAATTTAGTTATATCTCAAGAGGCATCCAAATACTTAGTGATCAGGTGAGCAACTTCCCAGAACGTGCAGTAGTTAGACCAGTCTAAGATCTGTGGTTATCCCTTGAAGACTGAAGCATCCTTGGAGGCACTTAACTGACTTCGGGGGCAACACTGTTGTTTTTCTCCCCCCCCCCCTCAAAAAAAAGTGCTGCTAAACCCCCTTGAGAAGAGATGGCTCAGAAAGAGACCACCATAAAACCAACTTCCTATCTGCTGCCAGCAAGCACCCAATTTGCAGATACCAAGAGCTATAGCAAACTGACAATGTCAGGATTTGCACAGCCAACTTAAAATGACCGCACAAACGAAGGACTGACTGGCCAAATTGCTCACCGTCGGGAAGTCTTCCAAAACTTGCTTGTCCTTCTCATTGCTGTCCATGTATTTCCAGTCTGGCTGATACAGGTAGGAGTGGAAGTTGTGGAGCATGGGGACCTTGGTTTCCAGGTTAATTGTCATGTCGTCCTCGATCGTGTCCAGGGCTCGGAGCACCAGGTAGAAGATGCACACGGCATGGCTGAGGACGAGGAGGAAAGAGGTCTGAGCTGAAGGACTCCCCTAGCACAGGGGGTGGAACACCCACCTTGCAAACAGGTGGCTTCCCACGTTCGAACCCTGGCATCTCCAGAAAAGGCTGGGAAAGTCCTGTTTGGGAGTTAATAGAATAATAAAATTGGAAATGACCCTAAGGGTCATCTAGTCCAACCCCCTGCTGCCAGTCAGTGTGGGCAGAACTGAGTTGGATGGAACGATGGTCTGACTCAGTAAAGGGCAGCTTCCTATGTCTCCATAGGTCCTAAAGAGACAGGATATTATTTAGGGCTGCCTCTAAGACTGTTTTAGGGACGCGGGTGGCACTGTGGGTTAAACCACAGAGCCTAGGACTTGCCGATCAGAAGGTCGGCGGTTTGAATCCCCACTGACAACTTAGCAGTTCGAAAGCACGTCCAAGTGCAAGTAGATAAATGGCTACCGCTCCAGCGGGAAGGTAAACGGCGTTTCCATGCGCTGCTCTGGTTCGCCAGAAGCAGCTTAGTCATGCTGGCCACAAGACACGCCGGCTCCCTCGGCCAATAAAGCGAGATGAGCACCGCAACCCCAGAGTCGTCGACGACTGGACCTAATGGTCAGGGGTCCCTTTAACTTTACCTGAGACTGTTTGGTAGCCATCTATCCACCCACAACACAGAATACTCTACTCTGACCGGCAGCAGCTCTCTCCTGCCACCTGGCCCTTTCTACCTGGAGATGGAACCTGGCTTCTTCTGCACACAAAGCAGGTGCCTGGACCACGGAACGAGGTCCCTTCTCCCCAAAGCATGTGCTACCAAGAAGTTACTCCTCCCCACAAACCAGGCCTTAGATTGGCCTATGAAATTATGGGAAGGCAAGGAGGAGAGAGAACATTGTGTTTGGCAACTTCAGCCAGCGTGAAAGCTCTATGGATCTTTTGTTTCTATTAGGAGGGATTGCAGCACACAGCCGCAAATAAAGGAACCGAGTATCGGCTCCAGATTAGCCTCCTGGTGCAACTCAAGAGTGCCAGCACCAACCTTGCAGAACCTAAGGAGAGCTGCATCAGCCCAGAGGCCCATCTAGTCTGGGCATCCTGTCCCCTATGGGGAAGCCAAGAGCACGGGGGGGGGGGGGGAACCAATTTAAAATACAGGTTAAAATGCAATCTCATTTTAAAAGTAGCCCATAGATCAAAACCATAAGGAGAGGGAAACATAAGGGTCAGACTGAGTCCAAACCAAAGGCCAGGCGGAACAGCTCTGTCTTGCAGGCCCTGCAGAAAGATGACAAGCCCCGCAGGGCCCTAGTCTCTTATGACAGAGCGTTCCACCAAGTCGGGGCCAGTACTGAAAAGGCCCTGGCCCTAGCTGAGACCAATCTAACCACCTTGTGACTTGGGACCTCCAAAATATGGTCATTTGTGGACCTTAAGGTCCTCCGCGGGGCATACCAGGAGAGGCTGTCCCGTAGGTACGCTGGTCCTAGGCCCACCCATGCCACCCATTTGCAGTTTCCACAACTAGAATTTTGCAGCAGACAGCCTCTAACTATGGAGGCAGCACACAGTGCTGGCTATTATCTGGGTTTCAACATCATAATCTATAACCAGCTAACATCATAATATACCAATATATCACCAGGTCTGCAATAAGGATGGAGCTATGTAGAGGCATTGGCTGGATTCACGGTTTTTCCTGTGTTGTGACTTTTGCCAAGTCTGCTCTCATGATTTGCTGCCCCCCTGCAGGAGGCAAGGGAGAGCTATGAGCCGGCAGAGTTATCAGAGGCTGCAGGAACCGAGAGGCACATTGAATGGCTTCATGGTTTTTCCCACATGGTGATTTTTGCACACACACATCATGATTCGCAATACAGTGGTACCTTGGTTCTCGAACTTAATCCGTTCTGGGAGTCCGTTCGACTCTGGAAACCGTTGGAAAACAAAGGTGTGGCTTCCAATTGGTTGCAGGAGCTTCCTGCCCTCAAATGAAAGCTGCTGCGTCGGACGTTCAGTTTCCAAAAAACACTTGCAAACCGGAACAGTTACTTCCAGGTTTGCAGCGTTCGGGAGTCGATTTGTACGGGAGGCAAGCTGTTCGAGTACCAAGGTACCACTGTATATTGCCAGGTCAATAACTGATATCACAATATGGACTTCAAACCGGTTTTGGACAATATATTTTTATCTTATTTAACTTTCCAAAATTCAGTCCAGTTCTTTGCTATTACGATTACAGATCAGCCCCACTTTCCTGGATGAAACACTTCGTTTTTATATATTTAACTGCGCCAGCTTGTTAAATGGGCAGCAAGACTGGGTCACCCTCTGCAGTCTGGCTGAAGCAATTTGCAGAAACCTCCTGCATTTTTTTTACCCCACACAGACACACACACACTCTGCTATGTAGAGGGAATGGAGTCATTGTCTGCACTTAGCCTTTCATTCTTTCTCAGAGGCTGCTGAATTAAAGTTAATTGCTCTGGAGCAAACACATGTGTACCCATAAAACAGGGTGGAGAAGGAGGCCTGTTTGCGGTGATGCAAAGGGCAGCTCAGAGAATATCTCTTGAACTTGCTAAGATGCAACAGGTGTGCGCTGTGCCAGAATAGGCTGTGAAACACACAGGCCCAGAGCAACTAACAGCAAACGTTCAGAGTTCAAATAGACAAAATGCAGAGCATGTCAGGGAATTCCAAGAGGTCCAAAGCCAACGATTTAACATAATCAATTCAATATTTACAGCAACAAAAAAGCAATCTAGGTTTCAGTAGGGGCTAGACTGCATGCTGCTGGCTCCCATATCCTTACTCCAGAGGAGACTGGCATTGCACCAGCAAAAGGCAATTGTGAAAGCAGAATGCTGGACTAGGTGAGCCGCTGGCTTATTGAGCAAGCTGTTCTTAAGGTCTTAAGAAAGGTTGATGCTGGAAGTTTGAGAATTGTACCAGGAGGCTAAGCCAGATGCAATTCCTTCCTGGAATTGTGTTTTCACTGCTTCCTAATAAATGGGCCTCGGATCTTTTTAAGTCGGTGGAAGCTGCCAAACCACGATGTTCTCTTGATTTCACAGGCCAACCCAAAACCTTGTTTGTGGGAGGAGCTGTCTGGTCAGCAAGCACAGCGCATGCTCTGGGACCTCACTCCATGCTAAGGGCACTGCTGTTTGGCATGCAGAAGGACCCAGGCGCAACACCCACCATCTCCTGGGGAGAGCCACTGCCGGTCAGAGCTGACAGCCCTGGGCAGTCAATGGAGAAAACAGCCCAATCAGGCAGAGGCTGCCTTACACAGAACCAGAGAGCTGGAAGGAACCCCTAAGGGCGATCTAGTCCAACCCCCTGCAATGCAGGAACTGCAATGACAAGACCTCTACTTAAAAATTTAATAAATAATAATAAATAAAAACCTTTGTCCGTTCTATATATTTCCAAGGGTCCCTGGATTTACACAAACAGTCCCGGGTTTCTGATTTGATCCCAAAATGTCCCCGTTTTCCTTAGCATGTCCCTATTTTCATTGGAGAAATGTTAGAGGGTATGGAGTTAGCCAACCCCTAAGCCATCTGAAGGCAGCACTGTATAGGGAAGTTTAAGGCTTTATTATGCTTTTATATATGTTGGAAGCTGCCAAGAGTGGCTGGGGTACATCATCATCATAATCTGGGCGGCTTCAAACAAAATATTAAAGTACAGTAATGCATCAAACTTTAAAAGCTTCCCTAAACAGGGCTGCCTTCAGATGTCTTCTAAAAGTCTGGTAGTTGTTCCACAGGGCGGGTGCCACTACCGATAAGGCCTTTGCCTGGTTCCCTGTAACTTGGCTTCTCGCAGTGAGGGAACCGCCAGAAGGCCCTTGGTGCTGGACCTCAGTGTCTGGGCAGAATGATGGGGGTAGAGACGCTCCTTCGTATACAGTGGTACCTCAGGTTAAGTACTTAATTCGTTCCGGAGGTCCGTTCTTAACCTGAAACTGTTCTTAACCTGAAGCACCACTTTAACTAATGGGGCCTCCTGCTGCTGCCATGCCGCCGGAGCACGATTTCTGTTCTCATCCTGAAGCAAAGTTCTTAACGTGAAGCACTATTTCTGGGTTAGCAGAGTCTGTAACCTGAAGCGTATGTAACCTGAGGTACCACTGTATACTGGACCGAGGCCGTTTAGGGCTTTAAAGGTCAGCACCAACACTTTGAATTGTGCTCATCAGAGAAATGTTGGAGGGTGCAGCATTACAAGACACCCTTTCTGAACCTTGTGCCTCCGGAAGAGTTTGGGGCTCTCTCAGCTCCCTAGCCAGCATGTTCAACACCTGGCGGCTGATGGGAGTTGTAGTCTAGCAAGAGGTCGCCAGATTGAAGGAAAACCATTCCAAGCTTTGCAGGGCTGCAACTTCCAGGCTCCAGCCCGCAGGCGGTGCCAAGCGGAGCACAGGAGCAAAACTTCTTTTTTCGCGATCACTCGGAACGCACTGCCTGGCACAGGACTTCGATTCGGATTTCACTCCTCCCCCAGGGGGAGGGGAAAAAACCCCCACTTGCAACCAAAACAAAACCCGTGCGCGCGCACGGTTAACCCTTTCCTTGCCAGACCAAAGCAGTTAACCCCTTCCATCCTTAGCCACCGTGCAAGCTTGCACGCCCCTCGCTCCCTGCGCCCCGCAGCCGCCCGGGGAACTCACCGCAGCTCCCCGTCGAGGGCTTGGATGACGGCGGCGAAGCTCCGGCTGGTCTGGTTCAAGTACTGGTAGCAGCGGCGGAGGCTGTCGCTGAGCGAGTCCTGCAAGAAGAGCACAGAGGGCGGCGGGGCGCTCAGGAAACGGGTGCCCCGGGAAGCCAGCGGTGGCGGAGCCTGGGGCTGCTGGAGGCGGTGCGGGCCGGACGCCGAGCGCACCCGGCCCCCGGCCCAGCAGCAGCTGTTACAGCCGCCGCCCGGCCCCGATCCTCCTGCTGCTCCTCCAGCACGGGGCGGGGAAAGGGCCAAAGTACGCTTGAAAAGGGAGGTTGCGGCTTTGGAGGGGCCGCTGGCCATGGAGAGGGAACGAGGGACGCGCCCGGGCGCACGGCTCAGCGGGCCAGCAACGCGGCCCCCGCCTGGCCCCGTGCCATGGGCGCGGGGGAAAGGATCCGGGGCGCGCGCAGCCAGAGGGGAAGCGGACACACCCACCGCCCCTTCCCTCGGCGGGGAGGGAAAGCAGCCGAGGCCGGCCCGCCTCCTTCCCTCCCCGGGCGCAGCGCCGCGCCTGGCCGACTTAACCAACCCGGAGCGCTCCCTGCAGGCTCTGTGCAAAAGCGCCCTGGGCGAAACAAACTCCAGCTTTTCCTTTCCTCCTCCTTTCCCTTCATTCAAGGGGAAAGAGATCCCCCACTCCACGCCACGAAAGCGCAGCGGGATCCACAGCGCGATCCTAGGCACTTTTAACTTGCCATCTCGCCGCGTTCGAATCTCCCACCTTTCCCCAACAGCCGGAGGCTCTTCTCCTGCTCCCCGCGTTATCCTCGCAACCAACAATCCTGCGAGGTGGGTCAGGTTCCGAGTGGCGGGAGACCGCGTGCGGATCTGAACTCGAGTCTCACGCGGTCAGGGTCCTAGTCCGACGCCTTAACCACTAAACAGCACTTGGGCTTTACCGTTTGCGCGTCTTGGAGCGCATGGAGACTCCTGCGTAACCGAACGGCGGGGCTTTTATTATTCCGATTGTTACTTAAAATTCTATACTGCCCTTCCTCTTAGAATCAGGGGGCAGTTTTCAGTGTAAAAAAAAATCACAAAAAGACACAACAAACGTTTTCTCCCCCATACCCATGCCGAATTTGAAACGTCCTAGTTTGCTAAATTAGCCAAAGGCCTGGTAGAAGAGGTATGGTTTTGCCTGGCACAGTATTGAATATGCGGCTAATAACGAAAACAGCCTTATAAAACTTTTTGCTTGACTTAAACTGAGTATCGCCTTTTATCCAAATAGCAGCCCGGCGTAAGAAGTTGAGTTATTTGGTTGTTGCTTTGTATGCATTGCTTGAACACCAGCTTCTAGGAGTAGGGTGGGATGGTTCATTAGTTATGTGCTGAAATAATTTAATAACATTTATTTAAAGATTGTGCCTTTGCTGAGGAGCAAGTCCCTCTGAGCTTCCTGGCACTTACTTTCTTAGGGCTTAAGTCCCCTGCTGGCTTTTCCTACTTGCCAAGTTAGTGCCACAGCTGTTCAGCGATGCTCTCTTCAGAGTCAACATGCCTACTGCTGTACTTTAGATGTTGGCGTCTCATGAACCCAGTGTTGGGGGGGGGGGAGGAAATCTGTGATTTGGGCCTTCAACTCCAATCATTGTGCACGCACGCACAAATACATACACCACCGGCAGTGATCAGGGATGATGAGAGGGTAGCCCAACAAAGGCATCTGCGCCCTAGGGGCGTTCCCGGCCTCCAATGCTTCTCTCCATAGGACCTGCCCTGGACCCCGCAATCATCATCTGAACCCCTTCTTTGTGTGCCTCCTCCATGAGATCTGGAGGGTGGCAACACAAGAATGGGCCTTCTCTGTGGTGGCTCCCCTCTTGTGGGATGCTCTCCTCAGGGAAGTTTGCCCAGCGCGAAAACATTCCTCATCTCCCAGGTCTTTGGCTAATTAAACCATCTATGGCCTTTAAAGATGGTGTGTGTGTGTGTGTGTGTGTGTGTGTGTGTTATTGTTTGTTACTATTTTTGTATTTTTATGTTCTAAACCGCCCTGTGATCCTCAGATGAAGGAAGCTCCCACACCCACTGCCTGGCAGCAGTAGCTGGGTCCACAAAGTCACACTCACAGAGTTTTAAATTTCATACAAGATCCCAGAGCACCCGATGTGGCGTCACCTTGGAGCACTGTGGGAAAAGGACATGATGGTGGGTTCCTAGTCTCAGCTGCTCCCACCAGGATGCACAGACTGGCAAGTTGCCAGGGAACCCTGCAGACACAGAGCCAGCCCTGGGACTCAGCCAGACCTTGGCCAGCTAACTCTTTGCACTAAAAGGGTGGGGAACCTCAGACCGGGCGGGTGTGTGCTAAATGTGGCTCTCCCCAGCCAGTGGGCCCACTCCACCCAAGGGTTGTATTCCTTTTCGGTCTGGCCAAAGCCTCCAACAAGATGCCTTTGACTTGCCTGGATGAAGGATGCAGAGTGGCCTGCAAAATGTGCCTGTAAAAGTTGCTTACCATGCAAAGGGGGAAATTATATTTGTTGCTTCTGCCCCCACCCACCATTGGCATTTGGGCCTCCCCCCGGAAAGGGAATGTGGCCCTGCACTAAAGGAAACGGGTGTGTGGATACTCTGCACATCCTAGGAGCAGAAGGGGAACAAACAGTTCCTGCCTTTTTTCTTTTAATCAAATCTTCTGCTCTGGGATCAGAAAGAACTAGCAGCAGGAGGATTGGGCATTGGGCAAGGACCTGGGAGACCAGGGTTCAAATACCCACTCAGCCATGAAGCTCACTGGGTGACCTTGGGCCAGCCACTGCCTCTCAGCCTAACCTGCACTGCAGGGTTGTTGTGGAGATTAAACTCCTTGGAGGAAAAAGCTTTGATAAAAATGCAATAAATAAGTGCAGCAGATAAATAATAAATAAAGATGACCACAAGGG
This sequence comes from Podarcis melisellensis, assembly GCF_964234715.1. Lineage (NCBI taxonomy): Eukaryota > Metazoa > Chordata > Lepidosauria > Squamata > Lacertidae > Podarcis > Podarcis melisellensis. The sequence goes on along the minus strand of NC_138530.1, from coordinate 6,322,401 downwards.
TTTTACTTAATTGCCTTTCATTTTCAAAGATTTCTTGGAGAATTTGGGGCAATGTGAAACAGCAATGAGGTGAGGGAGCTGTGCAGGAAAGTTTGGATCCCACCTCACTGCACCTGGCATTCGAAGTAGCCCCCCACCCAGCTGCTTCTACAAGAAGAAATTTGCATCATGCACTCCAAAACAGCAGTTCCAGCATAGTGCGATTTGGCCCAAGATCCTGCTGAAGATATTTGGTGGAGGGAAAGGGCTTTTCACTTTAAAGAAGAGAGAAAGGAAGAGAAAGAAAGAAAACGGAACAAAACCATTTGTCCAGAGGACAGGCAAGTTGACTGCACATATAAAGTCATAATAAAGAAATATAATTGATACCTTTCATAAAATCTGACAGGCAGCAATTCATAATTAAGGTGCAAGAGTGCTTCGTCATATCATGAGACAATAGTGATGGTCCAATTTAAGACCTGTCTAGCACTGTAATTTCACAATAAAGAATTTATTTATTTGACAAGGTAGAAGCATGGAGCAGGAAAAAACAGAATGGGAAAAGAGAAAATAACAACTCCTCATCTCCATCTTTTTCTATTACCGGTCTATTTTATCTATTAAAAAAATATTTTTATTCTGCTTTTGTGCCTGAACATGAGCGACTCGAGGAGAGTCACAACCAATCCAATAAAAAACATGGAAGCTAAATAGACCTTCCATGTTCAGAGGCAGGCTATCACTTAATACGCCAGTTGCTGGGGGACAGGGAAACCACTGTGGGAATGCAATTTCCTTAATGGCTTGATGGTGGGCTTCCTGGAAGTGTCTGTCTGGCCGCTATGAGGTCTTTTGGCCGCTGGGAGCAACAAGATACTGAACCATCAGAGACTGGCAGTGCTCTCCAGAGTTTCAGATGGGAACATTTCCAGTCCTGCTTAAGAGACACTGAGCATCGACCCTGGGACACTTCAGGCACTGTAACCACCGAGCTAAGGGCCTTCCTAGCCAGCAAAATTAAAAACCAGGGAACAAGACAACCCATTCTTTCCACACCCATTCAACACAGTGCACTGTCACTCACTCACCTGGTCCATCTTGGGCATCACCGTCTTGTAGCCTCCCATCTTAAACCTCACCAGGTTGTAGAGCTCCTCTGGGTGGCCCAGCCATCTCTTGAACAGCTCCATCAGCTTCCAGTCTCACCTGTCAATTTGTGGGTGTCCAGAGCGATAAGATTTAATGAGGCGATAAGATTTAATTTGTGGGTGTCCAGAGCGATAAGATTTAATGAGGACCTGCCCTGCCCAGCCTTCTCCCCAAATCTCTCTTTTTTTCTCCACCCTTTGGAACCAACAATTTCTTTTCTCTTTTTAATTCTTCTTTCCTCTCCCACTCCCAATTTTTTATTCCTCCTCCTCCTCCACATGGCTTCATTCCCCTACTCTAGCCTTCCCCTCACCTTTTACTTTCCTTTTTACCCACTCTTCTTCCCACCCACCTGTCTCCTGACTTAATTCACCCCTTCTAGATCCCAACCCACCCTTAAGCCTCCCTCTCCCTGGTTTCTAGTTCCTTTGATGTCGTCCCATTCCCTCCCTACCTATGATCCTGCTGTGTTCCTCTTTCCCACCTGCCTTCTATATTCCTGCTTTACCTTACCTGGAGGTTTCCAGTCCCTATGAGATCTTTCCCTCCCCTTGCTCTACCTACCTATATACCAACCTAGGACACCGCTCTGTACCCCCCCCCCTTACCCTCCTTGGAGGTTTCTAATCCCTATTACATCTTCCTTCCCCTCCCTCCCTGCAATCCTGTAATTTTCCTCTTTCTCACCCACCCCATCCCCCTGGCTTAATTCACTCCTTCTCTGTCCCACTACCCTTACCCTCCCTGGAGGGTTTCTAGTCCCTATGAGGTCTCCCCACTCCCCTTCCCTCACCTACCTACCTGCAACCCCACTGTTTCCCTCCTGCCCCACCCCACCCTGCCCCCCACCTTATTTCGCACACCCTTACTGTCTCCTTGGGAGGGTTTCTAGTCCCTATGTGGTCTTCCCTCCCCGTACCTACCTGCCTACCTACCTACCTGTGACCCCGTCGTTTCCCTCCTGCCTCCCACCCCGCCCCTGCCTTATTTTGCCCCATCTGTTTCCCCCTGCCCACCCTTACCCTCTCCTTGGGAGGGCTTCTAGTCCCTATGAGGTTTTCCCTCCCCATACCTACCTGCCTACCTACCTGTGATCCTGCCATTTCCCTCCTTCCCCCCACCTTATTTTGCCCCATCTGCACCCCCTGCCCACCTTTACCATCTCCTTGTGAGGGTTTCTAGTCCCTATGAGGGCTTCCCTTCCCTCCCCCTACCTACTTAACTACTTGCGACCCCGCTGTTTCCCTCCTGCCCCCACACTCCGCCCCCCCCCGCCTTATTTCGCCCATCCTTACCATCTTCTTGAGAGGATTTTTAGTCCCTACGTGGTCTTCCCTCCCCGTACCTACCTGCCTGCCTACCTACCTGTGACCCCGTCGTTTCCCTCCTGCCTCCCACCCCACCCCCTGCCTTATTCCGCCCCATTTGCACCCCCACCCACCCTTACCGTCCCCTTGGAAGGGTTTCTAGTCCCTATGAGGTCTTCCCTCCCTCCCCCCACCTACGTACCTACCTACCTGTGACCCCGCCCCTGCCGTATTTTGCCCCATCTGTCTCCCCCTCGGGAGGGTTTCTAGTCCCTATGAGGTCTTCCCTCCCCATACCTGCCTACCTACCTGTGACCCCGCTGTTTCCCTCCTCCCCACCTCTTATTTTGCCCCATCTGCACCCCCCCGCCCACTCTTACCGTCTCCTTGGAAGGGTTTCTAGTCCCTATGAGTCCCTGGCGGCTCCTCTTCCTCCCTCCCCGCCCGTACAGCCTCTTCTGCCGAGATGCCCGGCCAGCCCCGAAGAAAGCGCGTCGCCATCCTCCCTCCTCCGCCCCCCTCCCCTCCTGTCCCCTCAACGGCCGTCCCCTAGCAGCAGCCAATCAGCGGGCGCCGCACCCGGCTCGGAGGGCCGATAGGCAGCCCGGTGGCCGCGCGGCGCTGGCGCCAGGGCCGCGTCGCCCAATGAGGCCGTCGCGGGGGCTGGCGTGACGGCCGCTCGGCGCCTCCGGATTGGCTCGAGGGAGGCATGGGTGAGGATGGGGCCGGGCGGGGCTTCGCAAGCAGCCGGGTTTCTTAAAGGGGCCGCGCGCGCGCCCGCTCGCTCTTGCACCGCCGTTTCTTCCTCGTTCCATCATCCTTGCAAAGGTTGCGTGTGACCCCCAGGATCGCTGTGGGGCGAGGAAGGGTGAACGCAGAGACACGCAAATTAACACAAAGGCAATGGTGCAATATATCTAGAGGCGATGGTGCAATAGGAAACGTGACGTGTGTTCACATACGGCCAGGAATATCTGTGTTATGTGCAATCTAAATCTCGCCTCGTGGGTACCTGATAATTAAGCTGCGCTACTGCTACTGAGTTACTGCTACGAACATCATGGCCACTGGTCGCATCACCTCCTGGCAAATAGAAGGGGAAGAAATGGAGGCAGTGAGAGATTTTACTTTCTTGGGCTCCATGATCACTGCAGATGGTGACAGCAGTCACAAAATTAAAAGACACCTGCTTCTTGGGAGAAAAGCAATGACAAACCTAGACATGTGTATCTGAAGAAGTGTGCATGCACACGAAAGCTCATACCAAGAACTAACTTAGTTGGTCTTTAAGGTGCTACTGGAAGGAATTTTTTTTGTTTTGACTATGAAAGACCAACTCGGCTACCTATCTGTAACTGAAACCTAGACAGCATCTTAAAAAGCAGAGACATCACCTTGCCAACAAAAGTCCGTGGTTTTCCCTGCAGTGATGTGTGGAAGTGAGAGCTGGGCCATAAAGAAGGCTATCGCCGAAGAATGGATGCTTTTGAATTCTGGTGCTGGAGGAGACTCTTGAGAGTCCCATGGACTGCAAGAAGATCAAACCTATCCATTCTGAAGGAAATCAGCCCTGAGTGCTCACTGGAAGGACAGCTCCTGAAGCTGAGGCTCCAATACTGTTCTTTGGCCACCTCATGAGAAGACTCCCTGGAGAAGACCCTGATGTAGGGAAAGATGGAGGGCACAAGGAGAAGGGGACGACAGAGGATGAGATGGTTGGACAGTGTTCTCGAAGCTACCAGCATGAGTTTGACCAAACTGCGGGAGGCAGTGGAAGACAGGAGTGCCTGGCATGCTCTGGTCCATGGGGTCACGAAGAGTCGGACACGACTAAACAACAACAACTACATATGTGATGCTGCTATTATTATGATCACCATTGTGAAAAGGGACTATAATGTGCAATACTGAGAGGATGCAATGCTACAGGATGGCCCATGTTTTACGGCCAGGGGTGCCAACTTGAATAAAATATTGCAGCGGAGGTAAACTCCACCCTGCATATAATTGATAACATGAAGTTCCAGACATGTCCTGGTTTTTGGGTGTAAAAACGTCAGGAAAGTTTGGATGTATGGCAATGCAATGGGAAAAGCAGTTCCAAATCACTATTTTCGGGTTAGGATTCTGGAGAAAAAGCTCAGCTATTTGCGTTTGTTTACCCCATAAAGCTTAACAATCTTGGTGGGGGGGTTAGCAGGTGTCAGGAAATTTACTTTTTGAAATATGGCAACCCTAGGGGATGTCCCCTTCAAATATTTGATTGGAGGCTCCTAGGAGTTGGCTCTTATCCTGATGGGCTTGCAGCAAATTTCCTGGTGGCCTACTGTCGTCTTCTTGTTTAGCGATCCCTTGTAGCTGAGTAAGATTGTCTTCCATAAACACGGTTTTAACAATGAGTCTGTAAGTGACTGTGGAGGCCAATTATGGATCACACGTCCTTCCACAGTGGGGACATTGGTTCCGGGGTGGGAGTTGATCACGGTCTGGATTTGCCAAGCATGCCTTCCTCCTAGCACGTTTCTCCCTTTTGTCCTGAGTTTGAGCATCTTCAAAGCCCATGACACCTTTGGTAAAGGCTGTTCTCCAGCTGGAGCGCTCATAGGCCAGTGTTTCCCAGTTGTCAGTGTTTATACTATATATATATTTCAGAGCTGAGGGTGATGAAACAATTGCTGAGACAGCTAGAGTGCTGGTGGTGAAAAACTCGCTCTGAAGCAGACTGAACACAGGTTAGAGCTCAACATGGAGCTTGCCGAACGGTGACAGTGATGGTGAAGAGGACCTTCTTTGTCGACTCTATTGCATCTGAAGAAAACAGTACCAAGAGACTCTTTTAGATGGTTCATAGTCTTTTTTCCCAATTTTTTTAATTGTTTTTTTCACAAAAATTTAAACACAGAGACAAATAGACAAACAAACATAAATCATAACCTTATTAAAACTAATCTAATTAACATTGTTAAGTGACTTCCTCGTATTCCCTGGTTAGATTTCAGTGTATCTCATTATAACGGTTTTCCAAATTGATATTCTTATAAAATTAACTTAATCACTTAACATCTTTCTTTCTTTCTTTCTTTCTTTCTTTCTTTCTTTCTTTCTTTCTTTCTTTCTTTCCAGTTCAGCATTAAACATATTAATTCATCACATTACATATTTAAATCCTGAGCCTATCCAGTATTTGCAAGCTTTTTCTAATTAATTTAACTTAACCTATTTAACTAAGTAGTCATTAAATTTTGTCCATTCTTCCTGGTACTAGATGGTTCATAGTCTTAACAGAACCACCTTTGCCATAGGGATCTGGGGAGGACCCCAAGATCTCCTGCAATGATTTTGCAAGGGTTTTTTTTTTTTTTTTTGCAGATAAAGTCACTCAGATTCAGAAAGAGCTACACTACACCATGGGAGCTGGGCCGGAGCAGGAGAGTGCTAGAGTCCTGTCTGGTCGAGTTGCATGGGATCAATTCCAACCTGTTACCTCCGAGGATGTGGACAGGCTGCTTGGACAAGTGAAACCTTCACCCCCTAGCGGCATACTCCATTGTCTCTCGGATGCCAACAACAGTAGCCACTCTGGCTGGGGTTGATGGGAGTTGTAACCCATTTTCCATTTAAGGGGAGGTTGCTATGGCTCTTCCTGGAGGATTAACACTGGCCAGCACTGCAGGAACAGTTGGCTATGCTCAATCCCCTCTTAGCCAGCAGATAATGGGGAAAGGGTCCCTCTGCCTGAGAGTCCTGCACTTTAGACACACATTTTCTTATTCACTGCCTACTGGACCTGCTGGGTCACATTTTTTTTGCACCATAGATAAACGCTTGCAAGCTTGCAACACCCTGGTTTCAACAGAGTTACTTTAATTTACCTTTTCTAATCGCCAAAGTAGGTTGAGAGTTTTCTGCCCGCAAAGCCACCTGGCCTCTTCGTATTTAACAGATGGGTGGTGGTGATATTATTATTATTATTATTATTATGAAAGAAAAAAAAGTGTCCACACAACAGGATTGTTAAGAACTGAAGTTACAACTCTGCGGAGTCGAGTTAAAGTTCTGTTCTACAACAAGAGCAGATTGGGTTGCTGCAACTAACTTTTACTCATAGTGTTCCTGTTGATATTAACGGCCCTAAGATAATTGTGGCTGCTTACTTCAATTAGTCTGCCCTGACAAAATGTTAAGTGCAACCTTCAGGCTTCAGAGAGAACACAGAACAAGTTGTTCAGTTCCAGGGAGTTTCCTAAATTTCAAACTTGCTGAGCTCCTCTTGCAGATAAAAAGATTATGCAAGCATCTTTCGAAAACCTTTCTCTTCTTTTTTTAAAGATTGGGAGTCTCAAGACCACCATTTGGGGATTTTTCTTTTTTAAAAAAACAGGGAATATGCCCTCAAGACAGAGAAAAACTAGAACCCTGGCAACAAAAGAGAGCACGAACAAATTGTTCCTGCTTTTGACATTTTACAGGTGTTTAGTGATAAGCATCTGCCCCGCAGGGTGCTTTGCAACCAAGAACTAAACACAGGTTGTGTTCTTAGGAGCAGTGATATTTTTCCAGAAGGTGCCAGAGCTCACCTTTTAGAAGACATCTGAAGGCTCAGGGTGCTGTAGGTCTGGAGTGGGGAAGGATTATCAACCCCGTTCATAGCTGTCAGCCATCCCTTATTTGGCGGCAAACTCCCTTATCCCAGCGCCATGTCCCACTCCTGTCCCTTATTGATGATGTTCCTTAAATTTCCCGGGTTTCATGCTCGCCCGGCTTGGGAGGGAAGCAGCGGGTTGGGGTCCTCCGCCGCGAGAGAGAGCATGTGCACGAGCTGCCTCGTCTCCGTCTCTCCCTTTCCCCCCTCAGGTCAGGGGTGCGTCGTGAGGAGATGGGTGGCGGTGGGCAGGCAGGCAGGCAACCCCTCTCTTGCGAGACTTGCATGCAGAAGGGTGGTGCTTCAGCGGCCGCTGCCACGCTGCAACAACCTCATGCTGGGCTCGCAGGCGGCATGGGCGAGAGTCTCCCTCCCTCCCTCTCTCTTGGGCTGGGAAGGGCCGATGGAACTCCTCGCGCCAGGAGGACGGCAGCTCCGATTGCTGCTTAGCATCCCCTCCAACCAGTGCAGCATCTTAATGTAGTGATTTCCCCCTCTGCATCCCTTTCATAACTCTATTTTTATAAATCATTTGTCCATCCATAGTTCAAATTTTTACTACAAGTTTTCTGTCAATCCTACCAAGGTATGTAACTCTTTGCAATAGCTTTCCAAATAAATTATAAACTTTCCCCATTCTTTATTAAAGAGGTCCTCTTCCTGGTTTCTAATTCTGCCTGTAAGCTTTGCCATCTCGACGTCGTTCATCAGTTTTGTCTGCCCCTCTTCTTTGGTGGGAGTTGTAGACCCTTAGGATCATCTAGTCCGACCCCCTGCAAAACACAGTCAGTGGCAGCAAAAGCAGCATGGCTCCATCATGACGAGAACCTGCTCGCCATCAGTAATAATCAGTCTCACGCAAAGATGGGTTGAAGAAATCTGACTGCCTCAGGAGCTGCTGCAGCCCAACATTTATTGTGTGTAGTACAAAAAGATACAAATACAAGGAATGCAACTTTGCCTCAGCCGGCAGATAAGGACAATGCCATACATGGGTATCATGCCATCACACCAGGCCACGTAGTCAATCAGGCTATGCTACATGGGCCAATCATTGGGACAGCATGAGCTGTCCACGCACTGTTCATGCTCCAAGCGATGCCTTCTGCTACGAAATCACCCTGCAATAATAAACTTTCGCCCATGCTCTTATGTACAAACAACCATTTTCCCACACCATCAGTGGCGGATTTATGTAGGTCAAGGAAAATCCCTTATTTTGGCCGCTGATCCCTTATTTTCGAGGCTGCTGGTCCTTTATTTTCAAATCTGTGAGTTGACAGCTATGACCCCGTTCCTTCCTGAGCAACTTTCCGAGGGCGGCATGCCACCGGCAGTTGGCATCAGAGGCCAAGCCAGATGGAACAGTAAGCGCAGCTTTTTAGCTTTGCGCAGGTGGTTGGTTGCTACACAGGTTCAACTTCAAACACCCCTCCCTGTTCTTTGCCTAGGTGAGCAGGAGGACAGTGCCAGCCACACCTGCCTGTAGTGTGGGGCAGAGCAAGTGCGTGGCACAGCTTGCACAGCAAACTTTTGGGTAGCGAAAGAGAAGCTCAAGCAAATTTTGGAAGACTTCCTGATGATGCACGATTTGGCAGATCCCATTTATTGATTTATTTCATTAAGAATCTAACCGCGAATGCATAAAGACATTTTAAAAGGTAGAGGAAAACAACAAGAACAATATGATCCGTTCAATAACAACAACAATAATAATATATTAAATATACCGCACCCATCTGGCTGGTACTGAAGTCTCATATCAAATATAACTGACCTGCAGAAAGGACTTTATGATATGAAAGTAGAGGCAATGTATGTAGTTCCGTAACCCAGGAAAATCTTTAATAAAAACAACAACAATATGATCTGTCACTGATGCTTTAGATGAGACTCCTGCATCGCAGAGGGATAGACCAGACTGGAGTCCCTTCCAACTTTACCATTCTACGTTTCTATGATTCTATATGACAACAAAATATACCATATTTTTTGCTCTATAAGACTCTCTTTTTCCTCCTAAAAAGTAAGGGGAAATGTGTGTGCGTCTTATGGAGCGAATGCAGGCTGCGCAGCTATCCCAGAAACCAGAACAGCAAGAGGGATTGCTGCTTTCACTGCTCAGCGATCCCTCTTGCTATTCTGGTTTCTGAGATTCAGAATAGTTTTTTTCTTGTTTTCCTCCTCCAAAAACTAGGTGTGTCTTGTGGTCTAGTGCGTCTTATAGAGCGAAAAATATGGTAATTAAGATTACAGAACTATGTAACATATATGTAGATGGATGAACTTATTGTTTCCCTCAAATAGACATTTATGCATGACTCACGATGGTTTCAATAAATAGGTTCATTAAATTTGTCCATGCGTAATCTTTCTCCAAAAGCAATCTGTTCATGGGTTGCAAGAATTCCCACGTCATCTATCCATCAATCAAAAGAGATAATCTTTTTGTCCTTCCAATGTATCAGTATCAATCGTTTTGCAGATGTACAGGGTGTGTAGACTGCTTATAAACTACAAAACTCTCTTAAGCGGTCTGTGTCATCCATTCTTGGCTTTGCAAAGTCCTAGGTAGATCTCGTTGCAACAGAAGAACCTCCTCCCTGCTTTGCCTGGGCTGAACAGGACATCTTGAGCTCTCTCTCACACACAAACCCAACCACCCACATTCTTCTTTTAAGAACAAAGTTCGACAAACCCAAGCCCTTGGTTTTTCCCCAGGTAGCTCAAGCCTTCAGCATTTCCTTACATCCTGAAAGAATCACAAAATCCCAATTCTTCAAACCATTTGACCTTTCCCTGGGCAACAAGTTCTGCTCCATACATCATGAGGTCTTCCTTCTTATGCTACACCGGGGTTAGTTGGCTCACAGTCCCTAGAAATTGGGCGGCCCTTAGGAATTTGGTGGCTACATATGTATGTGTGTATTATTATTGTTATTACTACAGTCATACCTCAGGTACAGACGCTTCAGGTTGTGTGTTTTTGGGTTGCACACTGCGCCAAACCTGGAAGTACCGGAACGGGTTACTTCCGGGTTTCGGCATTCATGCATGCGCAGAAGCACTAAATCGTGCTTTGCGCATGTGGAGAAGTGCCGAATCGCAACCCATGCGTGCACAGACGCTGCGCTGTGGGTTGCGAATGCGCCTCCCACATGGATCATGTTCACAACCTGAGCATCCACTGTATTACTGTTATTATTTATTAAATCTGTAGGTCCCTCGCAATACCAGCAGGTCTCAGGGCGGCTCACAGGATAAAATCGCAATATAAAAACGCCAAGTGCACAGTCCAAATAAAAACAAGAACCACCCAAATATTCCCCCATCCCCGACACATTTTAAAAGGGCATTGAATGTCAGTCAACCAATGGCCTGGTTAAAGAGGAACCATTATACACTCTTAAAGGTGTATAATGAAGGCACCAGGCAAACTTCCTTGGGGAGAGCATCCCACAAATGGTTAGCCACATATATGTACATTGCAGGGGGTTGGACTAGATGATCCTTGGGGTCCCTTCCAACTCTACAATTCTCTGTTTCTACATGCCCACCCACACGAAATGTCTCCCTTCTCCTAGGGTTTCATTTGGTCTGCTGATTGAGGACGAGGAATAAGGTTGTCTCTGCACTGTGGACTCACATCAGGGCATTTTATTATTATTATCATTAAAAAATAATAATATGTCAAGGAGATAACTGCACAACTTTTAGAAGACATCTGAAGGCAGCCCTGTATCAGGAGGTTTTCAATGCTGGCCAGAGTGGTGGGGTATAATAATAATAATAATAATAATAATAATAATAATAATAATAATAAAAAATGCCACTTGAAAGGCCATAGCTTCCCCTCAAACAAGCCTGAAAATTGCAGTCTGCTCACTTGCAGTGAAACACTTCTAAGAGCCTTAGCCACAGCCCCCTGACCCTTGAAAGAAACACGCACGAGACACATTTCTGTCGAGGAACGAATAAAACTTTAATACAGAAACCAGGAACTTCTCAACATCTATATGGGACTCTCATTCTCCAAAGAGGCAGAATGCTAAACTTCTGCTGTCTATTGCAACAGCCTTGGCTGCTATACTAACTGAAAAATCTGTCTTTCAGACTGAGAAACTCAAAGTTCAACAGCTGTCTCCGTTTTTGTTAGCCCAACATCTTTCATTTAACTGTGGTCCGGCTCACACTTAACGTGGCCCAAGGCCACATTTCAAACAACAACAACACCCCACCATCACCCAAGTGAGGACTGGGGACGTGAATGCCACAAAACAATGAGGACTAGCCACTTGGTAAGTACTCGTCTGTATTAAAACCAGGGTGGAAATGGTTATGGTTTGGGTGGCTTCTCCGTAGCAATCGTGGGCATGTGCCCGCCCACCTCGCCCTGCCCTCTCTTCAAATTTTAGCATCCTAGCACAATCCAACCGGGGGCAGAGAGGCTTAACCCTTCAGCTGCCACGAGTAGAAAGGTCCTCATCCTCTTCCTGAGCAACTTGAGGCTGGCACTGGGGACACCACCAGGTAAGTCTTCTCAGTCCATCCGGAGGACCAAAGGCTTCTTTCCTCACCTGGTGCCCTTCAGGGCAACTCTCTTTCTGGTAGATCTGCCAGTGTTGCCTTCCTCTCTGCTGCTTGTTGATGAACCACTCCGAGGTGAAGCGAACAACATGGTCAAGTAGGGACCTGAGTTCCGGGAGTGGCAGGAGGGATCCGAGGGAGAGCGGATGGATCTTCGCTAGGTACAGGGCCTCGTTCTTAATGATATTCCCTGGGATGAAATGTTTAAAACAGGGCATTTAACACCATCAAAACTTGCTAAAATGTATAGGGCAAGATCTAGTGAGTGTTGGAAATGTAAAGAAAAGGAAGGTATCTTTTACCGTATGTGGTGGACTTGTAAAGAGGTAAAGGTTTTCTGGGAAATGATATACAGTGGTACCTCGGGTTACAGACACTTCAGGTTACAGACTCCGCTAACCCAGAAATAGTACCTTGGGTTAAGAACTTTGCTTCAGGATGAGAACAGAAATCGCGCAGCAGCAGCAGCAGCGGGAGGCCTCATTAGCTAAAGTGGTACCTCAGGTTAAGAACAGTTTCAGGTTAAGAACGGACATCCAGAATGAATTATAGGTGAAACTCGGAAAATTAGAATATCGTGGAAAAGTTCATTTATTTCAGTAATTCAGTGAAGCACAGTGAACCAACACTAGCTGATTACATGGCTCCCCAAATCAACACAGACTTCACACTGGACTTCAAGCATCTGGCATTGTGTGCCTCCCCATTCTTCCTCCAGACTCTGGGTCCTTGGTTTTCAAATGGAATGCAAAAGCTGCTCTCATCAGAAAAGAGATTTGGGGAGCCATGTCATCAGCTGGTGTTGGTTCACTGTGCTTCATTAAGTCCAGGGTCAATGCAGCCGCCTACCAGGAGATTTTGGAGCACTTCACGCTTCCTTCTGCAGACGAGCTGTATGGGGATGCTGACTTCATTTTCCAGCAGGACTTTGGCACCTGCCCACACTGCCAAAAGTACCAAAACCTGGTTCAATGCCCATGGGATTACTGTGCTTGATTGGCCAGCAAACTTGCCTGACCTGAATGCCATAGAGAATCTATGGGGCATTGCTGAGAGAAAGATGAAAGACATGAGACCGAGCAATGCAGAAGAGCTGAAGGCTGCTACTGAAGCATCCTGGTCTTCCATAACATCTCAGCAGTGCCACAGGCTGATAGCATCCATGCCACGCTGCATTGAGGCAGTAATTGATGCAAAAGGGGCGCAAACCAAGTACTGAGTATCATAGAATCATAGAGTTGGAAGAGACCACAAGGGCCATCAAGTCCAACCCCCTGCCAAGCAGGGGTACATATGCATGCTTTACTTCTCAGAAGTCCAATATTGCTCTATTTGCAGTCCTTGTTTTACTGATTTCATTTAATATTCTAATTTTCTGAGATTGTTAATTTGGGGTTTTCATCAGCTGTACGCCATGATCATCACAATTATAACAAATAAAGGCTTGACATATCTCGCCTTGCATGTCATGAGTCTATCTCATATATAAGTTTCACCTTTTTAAGCTGAATTACTGAAATAAATGAACTTTTCCACAATATTCTAATTTTCCGAGTTTCACCTGTAAGTTCTTAACCTGAGGTACCACTGTATAATGGGTGAAATAAAATGTTTAAAAACACTTTTGTTAAGAAAAACCAGAAGCCTTTTTACTGGGTATAGTAGGCAAAGAGATACAAAAAAAGACACTCCTTCAGGTATACTGGGCCAAGGTCATTTAGGGCTTTTAAGGTCAGCACCAACACTTTGAATTGTGTTCGGAAATGTACTGGGAGCCAATGTAGATCTTTCAAGACTGGTGTTATATGGTCTCAGCAGCCACTCCCAGTCACCAGTCTGGCTGGCTCCGTATACTGGATTAGTTGTAGTTTCCAGGTCACCTTCAAAGGTAGCCCCACATAAAGTGCATTGCAGTAGTCCAAGTGGGAGATAACCAGAGCATGCACCACTCTGGTGAGACAGTCTGTCGGCAGTTAGGGTCTCAGCCTGCGTACCAGATGGAGCTGGTAAACAGCTGCCCTGGACACAGAATTGATCTGTGCCTCCATGGACAGCTGTGAGTCCAAAATGACTCCCAGGCTGCGCACCTGGTCTTTCAGGGGGACAGTTACACCATTCAGGACCAGGGAGTCCTTCACACCCACCCGCCTCCTTGCCCCCCCAAAACAGTACTTCTGTTTTGTCAGGATTCTACCTCAATCCGTTAGCCGCCATCCATCCTCCAACCGCCTCCATCTCACACAGGACCTTCAGCACCATTCTTAACCTGAAACTGTTCTTAACCTGAGGTACCACTTTAGCTAATGGGGCCTCCCGCTGCTGCCATCAGGCGATTTCTGTTCTCATCCTGAAGCAAAGTTCTTAACCTGAGGTACTATTTCTGGGTTAGCGGAGTCTGTAACCTGAAGCATCTATAACGTGAAGCATCTATAACCCCAGGTACCACTGTACATTTTTTTATTGCTTTCATTTTATGGATCAATGGTCTCCTTAGATAGTAAAATTCATGTCAAATTGTTTTAGGGGTTGTTTTTAAGAGTCTGGAATGGATTAATCCATTTTGCCTTACTTTCTATGTGAAAGCGCGCCTTGGTTTCAGAATGCTTTGGTTTTGGAACGGACTTCTGGAACGGATTACGTTTGAGAACCAAGGTACCACTGTACTGGGAAGAAAACTAAATAGATACTGCACAACCCAATACATACCAAGCCCTGAGAAATATCTTTGGTCCAGGAGGGTGTGGCACACAGGTACAGCTTTGCACAGGGCTCCCAAAGCACGTTCCTGATCAAACTCCAAGCTCAGGATGTCAGTAGCCGGCTCAGTGGTAGGAGAAGAACACCTATGAATCCGGCAGTTATAAAAGACGAGGAAGCCCCCTCCATCAAAATGCAGAACCAGCCTGAAAGTCGAACGAAGAATATCTTATTATCTTAGAACAGGGGCGGGGAAACATTTTGGTCTCTATGATCCACAGTCTTATTGTGATCCGGCCAAATCTGAGAAGTAGGGACCACCTGTATGTCAATCAAATGGTGTCAGGTGATTGACAGGTGGGTGGCTCTACTCATCTTTCCAAATCCTATGTGCAGCGTCTCCAAGCATCAGGCAGACATTGGGCTGTTGGTAATCCCTCTACTGTTTGCAAAGGGGTTTAAAGACAATTCCCCCTTCTCTGTCTGCGTCAAAGGGGACCTGTCTGAAACCCCTTTGCAAAAGCACTCTTTGAAGCAATGCACCCTTCCTTTTAGCATTGCTCAGTGATGTTGAGAAAAGGGCTTTGCAAAATTGCAGACTGAAGCACCCTCCCCTCAACTTCACCCCGCCCAGCCAATGTTTGAAAGAGGCAGGGAGACTGCTTCAAAGAGCCTGCAGAGGCTCAAAACAGAACCCAGGGACTCATAAAGAGCTCCACAAAAGCGCTCTTTGAAGCAGCTGCACAGGAGAGAGGATTCTCCTGCAACAGGAGAGAGAAGACACTGCACAGACTCCTCTGTCCTCTGGCCCACCTGCTTGCTTAAATTAAAAGTCCAAGCCAGACGGGGCAGATTTTGGTAATATGGCACCCTGAGCAAGGAGGAAATTTAGTGCCCTCATCCCTAAATATTTCCTATTAACACAATAATTCTTTTTGGTAAAGTTACATTTTTGTGGATTTTCTCAGTAGGTACTCATATAAATGTTGTTGTTGTTTTGTTGTTGTTGTTGTTGTTTGCCCACTTAGCTTGATGCCTGGTACAGGGAACCGCCTGCACAACCCTAAATCTGGCCCTGACCCAGCCAATCAGCTGATGGGTGGCTGGACGTGTTTTTGCAAAAAGATTAGCCCGTGAGCCAAAGGTTCTGCACCTCTGGTTTAGAAAAAGTATAAACTGCTGCCTTGGTCTATTTGCCAGTGCTTGAAATCCATGTCACTGTAGGCTAACACTTCCATTTGGACTTATGACAGTTTTTGCTCATAACTCTGTGCAAAGAGGAAGCTACCTGGGCCTATTTTTTGTGTGGCATTTGCACAGTGTAGTAATTGTCAAATTCGTACCTGGGAACCGGATCTTTCCAGTCCCCTCTTTTATTAGCCTTGTTGGCCCTTGCAAACTCATTGGCACGGACGCTTCCATAGAGCCAGAAGTGGAATCGTAGCCATTTCCAAAGGGGCTCGGCAGTGTCGTCCATGAATGATGGCAAATCAACTTCATGCTCCTCCTGCAGGGGGCGCCCTGGACCCCCCGAGACGCCCTTGCCTCCTTCCCAACTCTGGAGAATGGGACTGCCACGGCCCATCCCCTGGCTGCTTGACCCGGGTTCGGAAGGTTCTGTAGACGAGCTCTCGCTGCTGGACTCTGCTTCCTGAACTCCACCAAAAGCCAGGAACAAATTCTTCCCATGGACCTGAAAAAAATCGGGGATATCAGAAGGCATCGTTTTCTGTTCCACACTGTATTCATCATAGAGATGTAAAATTTCAGAAGCTGCACCTTGGTTTTCAAACATTTCGGAAGTCAAACGGACTTCCGGAACAGATTAAGTTTGGCGCTTTTGTTTTCGCTGTTTATTTTGCGTTTTTGTTTCCGAGGCTTTTTCAGTTAATTTGTGACTGTGTGGATGATAATTTTTATCACCTACAATACTGCCTTATTTATTTTATAGTACAGTACATTGATTATTGCTTTCATTTTATGGATCAATTTAGGTAAAAAAAGGTAAGGTAAAGGACCCCTGGACTGTTAAGTCCAGTCAAAGTATTAAAACTAGGTAGGCACACCCAATGTGTTTTTAAGCTGTTGGGCACGTCAACAGCTACTAAAGATAAGCTGCTTTGACATTTGTATTGCATGTTTCTAAATCCTCTTAAATTAGCATGTACTGTATTAAGTTTTAATTAGGCCAAGCCCAAGATGATGCTTTGAGTGATGTAAAGGTAAAGGGACCCCTGACCATTAGGTGCAGATGTGGCCGACTCTGGGGTTGCGGCGCTCATCTTGTTTTACTGGCCGAGGGAGCCGGCGTACAGCTTCCGGGTCATGTGGCCAGCATGACTAAGCTGCTTCTGGCGAACCAGAGCAGCGCACGGAAATGCCGTTTACCTTCCCGCCAGAGCAGTAGCTATTTATCTACTTACACTTTGATGTGCTTTTGAACTGCTAGGTTGGCAGGAGCAGGGACCGAGCAACGGGAGCTCACCCCGTCGTGGGGATTCGAACTGCCGTCCTTCTGATTGGCAATTCCTAAACTGCGGGAGGCAGTGAAAGACAAAAGTGCCTGGCGTGCTCTGGTCCATGGGGTCACGAAGAGTCGGACACGAGTAAACGACTAAACAACAACAGGCTCTGTGGTTTAACCCACAGCTCTACTGGCATCCCTTGAGTGGTGTATTAACAGCTAATTAACAGATCAGTTTCCTTGCAGGGAGCTACTGGTAGCTCAGCTGGTAGAGCACGAGTCTCTTTATCAGTGATGGCCAAACTTGCCTCTCCAGCTGTTTTGGGACTACAACTCCCATCATCCCTAGCTAAGAGGACCAGTGGTCAAGGGTGATGGAATTGTAGTCCCAAAACAACTGGAGGGGTGAGTTTGGCCATCACTGTTAGAGTCATGGGTTCGAGTGCCACACTGGGCAAAAGATTATTGCATTGCAGGGGGTTGGACTAGATGACCCTTGGGGTCCCTTCCAGCTCTTACAAGTCTATGGTTTTATGATAGCCTGTTTGGTAATGATCTGCTAGCACAACAAAGGCTCAAATGCCAATCTTTTTTGCAAACTAGTAGGATTTCTCCCTCAACTGAGAAGCCAATGCTAGTGTTTTAGAAATGGGGAGAGTCAGAAAGCAATGGTGTTGCTGTGCCTCTCCCAGAGTTTCCCCAATGAGCTTGTGAAGTTGTTATGTGAGTTCATTCTGAAGACTTCAGCCGGTATCCCATCAGGTCCACCGGCTTCGTTGTTTTTTAGTTGGTGGTGCTGTTTTTTAGTTGGTGGTGCTGTGGTGCAGTTCGAATCTTCACAACAGAGTGAGCTCCCATTGCTCTGTCCCAGCTCCTGCCAACCTAGCAGTTCGAAAGCACGCCAGTTCCAATAGATAAATAGGTACCGCTGCAGCGGGAAGGTAAACAGCGTTTCCGTGCGCTCTGGTTTCCGTCACGGTGTTCCGTTGTGCAAGAAGCGTTTTAGTCCTGCTGGCCACATGACCCGGAAAGCTGTCTGTGGACAAACGCCGGCTCCCTCGGCCTGAAAGCGAGATGAGCGCCGCAACCCCATAGTCGGCCACGTCTGCACCTAATGGTCAGGGGTCCCTTTACCTTTACATCACTCAAAGCATCATCTTGGGCTTGGCCTAATTAAAACTTAATACAGTACATGCCAATTTAAGAGGATTTAGAAACATGCAATACAAATGTCAAAGCAGCTTATCTTTCGTAGCTGTTGATGTGCCCAACAGCTTAAAAACACATTGGGTGTGCCTACCTAGTTTTAATACTCCAAGCATTAATTAAATTCTAACACACACTTGATTCCAGAAATTTAGGACAAGTCTAGTGCCCACCAACTTACAGCAATATTATTCTTTCCCCCCCTTTCTTTTTTTTAAAAAAATAATTTTTATTAATAATTTCAACATAACAAATTATCAAAACATATCCTCTTCATTATTTCCCTCTTCTTTTTTTCCTCCCCCTCCCCAAAAAGCCCTCTACCTCCCCCCCCCGTGTCCTCCCTCAGCTCCTCTCTCTGTTTTCTCAGCGCATGTTATTCTCTGCATATTGTAAAATTGTACAAATCCTTAAATTATCTGTCTATTATGCGAAATTGACATACAAATTGCGAGATAAAGACAACTGTGACTTCAAAGAAGAATGGGAAGTTTTTACAAACTACTTAAAGAGACAGCAAAATGAACTGGAATCCTTGGCAGGTTTTGAATAAACATACAGCAGTATTATTCTGAATGCTGCAAAGATTCAAATGAATTGCAGCAGAGACGAGGGAAAAATGCACAAGGTATTTGGGGGAGCACAAGGTATTGGGGGAGCAGGGACACAGGTGGCGCTGTGGGTTAAAGCCTCAGCGCCTAGGACTTGCTGATTGAAAGGTCGGCGGTTCGAATCCCTGCTGCGGGGTGCGCTCACGCTGCTCGGTCCCAGTGCCTGCCAACCTAGCAGTTCGAAAGCACCTCCGGGTGCAAGTAGATAAATAGGGACCGCTTACCAGCGGGAAGGTAAACGGCGTTTCCGTGTGCAGCTCTGGCTCGCCAGAGCAGCGATGTCACACTGGCCATGTGACCCGGAAGTGTCTCCGGACAGCGCTGGCCCCTGGCCTCTTAAGTGAGATGGGCGCACAACCCCAGAGTCTGGCAAGACTGGCCCGTACGGGCAGGGGTACCTTTACCTTTACTATTTGGGGGAGCCAAATGGGTGTGAGACTCACCTGAGTGTCCCGCAGCACCCTTCCCTTCAGATCATCCGGGTTCATCTGCTTGGTGCTTCCCCCTACTTTGGTCACGGCTTGCCCCACAAATGGGAAGCACTGAAGCTGGAACCTCTTCACAGTCGGGCCCTCAGGCATCGCTTCAGGAGAGGGAGAAATTTGGGGAAGCTGAAAGGGGCCAAGTTAAGCACTCAAACACACAGCTCCCCCCCCCCAATTTTTTTAAATTAATTTTCCAGGTTTATAACAAATATAACATACAAAAAAGAAAAGAAAAAGAAAAAGAATAAAAAGGACATACAAATAAACCCAATCATTCTAAAATCCAATTTGCTTTTCATTGTTTATTGACTTCCTCAAATCCCCCTGAGTTCCATTGTTTCCCCTTGTAGCAGTTTTCCAATCTCTTCTTTCTGACAAAATTTACTTTTTCAAATTACTTTCTTAGCTTCTTTTCATAATTTCTCCCATAATGTTTTACACTTTAATCATATTCTATTCCTAAGCCAAACTGATAAATTCAAGTAGCTTCTAGTTGTCTTATATTACAATTAAATATATTACAATTAAATACAATCTTATATTTAATTAAATAGTCTGTAAACTTCTTCCATTGTTCTTGGTGTTCCTCTTCTTTCTGATCACGGATTCTTCCAGTCAGGTCAGCCAGTTCCAAAAAGTCCAACATCTTCATCTGCCATTCTTCTATTGTTGGTATTTCTTGCAATTTCCAATTTTTGGCTAATAAAATTCTTGCTGCAGTGGTGGCATACAAAAACAATCTAACATCCTTTTTGGGCAGTTCCAATCCTATTATTCCCAGTAGAAAGGCTTCTGGTTTCTTAATAAATGTATATTTCAACATTTTTAAAAATTCATTATAAATCTTTCCCCAGAAGTTTCTCACCTTAGGACACATCCACCACATATGATAAAAGGTACCTTCTTTACATTTATCTTTACATTTCTAACATAGATTATCATTCATATGATAGATTTTTGCTAATTTTACTGGGGTTAAGTACCATCTATACATCATTTTCAAAGACACAGCTCTTGTACAATGGGCTTTCCACCGACAGGGCCAACTCCAAGCATGTACAGGCACAAAACATTGTGGAATATAAAGAATAATCGTATCACAGAATCAATTGGAAGGGGACCAATCAATTGGAAGTCCAACCCCCCGCAATGCAGGAATCTCAGCTAAAGCATCCATGACAGATGGCCATCCAACCTCTGTTTAAAAACTTGCAAGGAAGGAGAGCCCACAACCTCCCGAGGGAGACTGTTTCACTGTCCAACAGCTCTTCCCTCAGAAAGTTCTTCCTGAAGTTTAGTTGGAATATTCCTTCTTGTAACTTCAATCAATTGCTTCAGGTCCTACCCTCCAGAGCAGGAGAAAGCAAACTTGACCCATTCTCCATGTGAAAGCCATTTAGATCAGGGGTAGGCAACCTAAGGCCCGGGGGCCAGAGCCGTCCCAATCGCCTTCTCAGTCCAGCCCGCGGATGGTCCGGGAACCAGCGTGTTTATACATGAGCAGAATGTGTCATTTTATTTAAAATGCATCTCTGGGTTATTTGTGGGGCCTGCCTGGTGTTTTTACATGAGTGGAATGTGTGCTTTTATTTAAAACGTATCTCTGGGTTATTTGTGGGGCATAGGCATTCATTCATTATTATTTTTCCAAAATATAGTCCGGCCCACCACATGGTCTGAGGGACAGTGGACAGGCTGAAAAAGATTGCTGACCCCTGGTTTAGACATTTGAAGATGGCTATCATATCTCCTCTTTTCCAGTCTAAACATGCCCAGCTCCTTCAAGCATTCCTCATAACTCTTGGCTTCTAGACCCTTGATCATCTTGGCTGCCCTCCTCTGCACACATTCCAGCTTGTCAACATCCTTCTTAAATTGTGGTGCCCAGAACTGGACACAGTATTCCAGGTGTGACCAAGGCAGAATAGAGTGGTACTATTACTATGCTTCTATGCTTTTATAGGCAGTTATGAAAACTGTATCACGTCACACACTCTCCTCAGAATGGAACAAGCACCCTAGCAAGGTGGTAGAAGGTTGCCTCTTCAGAGGCTTGGTGTGGGCAGCTGGTAACAACAACAACAACAACAATTTATTCCACCCATCTGGCTGGGTTTCCCCAGCCACTCTGGGTGGCTTCCAATCAAGTATTAAAATACTGTGGTCTGTTAAACATTAAAAGCTTCCCTAAACAGGGCTGCCTTCAGATGTCTTCTGAAAGTCTGGTAGTTGTTTTTCTCTTTGACATCTGGTGGGAGGGCGTTCCATAGGGCGGGTGCCACTACTGAGAAGGCCCTCTGCCTGGTTCCCTGTAACTTGGCTTCTCGCAGTGAGGGAACCGCCAGAAGGCCCTCGGAGCTGGACCTCAGTGTCCCGGCAGAACAATGCTCCTTCAGATATACTGCACCGAGGCCGTTTAGGGCTTTAAAGGTCAGCACCGACACTTTGAAATGTGCTCGGAAATGTACTGGGAGCCAATGTAGGTCTTTCAATACCGGTGTTATGTGATTTCGGCAGCCCCTCCCAGTCACCAGTCTAGCTGCCGCATTCTGTATTAGTTGTAGTTTCCGGGTCACCTTCAAAAGTAGCCCCACATAGAGCGCATTGCAGTAGTCCAAGCAAGAGACAACCAGAGCATGCACCACTCTAGCGAGACAGTCTGTGGGCAGGTAGGGTCTCAGCCTGCATACCAGATGGAGCTGGTAAACACCTTCCCTGGACACAGAATTGACCTGTGCCTCCATGGACAGCTGTGAGTCCAAAATGACTCCCAGGCTGCACACCTGGTCCTTCAGGGGCACAGTTCCCCCATTCAGGACCAGGGAGTCCCCCACACCTGCCCGACTCCTGTCCCCAAAAACAGCACTTCTGTCTTGTCAGGATTCAACCTCAATCTGTTAGCCGCCATCCATCCTCCAACTGCCAGAAATGGCAACAATGCAGAGCAATGTTCTTAGCCTTCTGTCTGCTGCCCAACACATTAAAGAACGTTTTCTAAAGCTGCTCATGCTGGCCTGGGTCCTGCTTTCTGAGCATCTTCAGCTGCAGGAACTGACACTCTGACAGGTGCAACCGGTTTCACATTCGCAAGAAATCTACCTTTTGGTGCAGCAGCGCCTACACTTTTGTTGTTGAGTTTTTAAAAAACAATTAAGCGTGAAGCTCGTGCGGCTGACATATTCCTGTATTGCAGGAGGTTGGACTATAAATGATCTTCAGGGTCCCTTCTAACACTGCAATTCTATGATCCTATCATCTCCTCCGATTTCGTAATCAAGCTCTGGCACGGATAGTATGTCCGGAAAGCTTCCGCGTCCAACACGTGTACGTGTTCACATCCCTGTACGACTGCAGAGGTCAGTTAGCACCCCCCCCCCCCCCGCGAACACAATGATTTGCCGAAGGAAGCCGTGCACACGTGCACCCCGCGTGTCAGAGTCGCCACGCGCATAAGCGGGAAGCAAGTGAACGTGTGAACGCTCCGCGTGCTCAGCCAACCCAATTTCTCTCTGGCTCTCTCTCTTTGCGTTCTGATCATGGCATTTTTGCGGGGAGGAATCCGGACTCGATACCTTTCCAGGGATGCAAAACTCCTTTCGCACTTTCTCAAACCAGCTGCTCCGGCAGACCTACTCAGCAGAGCGCCGAACTGCGTGTCTCCGGAGCAATCGATGTCAGAGCGCCCTGCCCTCCCCGCCCCACCTCTTTTGGGCTCCGTTCTCTCCTAGCAGCTGTTCATGGTGATGTTTCTCCCAAAATACCACCTAGAGGTCAGGACAAGTTCCTTCAGGGTTGCTGTCCTCTTGGTTTTTTTTTTTTTTTTTAAAAAAAACCACTTTAGCACTTACTTTGCCAACAAAGATCCGTATAGTAAAAGCTATGGTTTTCCCAGTAGTGATGTATGGAAGTGAGAGCTGGACCATAAAGAAGGCTGATCGCCAAAGAATGGATGCTTTTGAATTCTGGTGCTGGAGGAGACTCTTGAGAGTCCCATGGCCTGCAAGAAGATCAAACCTCTCCATTCTGAAGGAAATCAGCCCTGAGTGCTCACTGGAAGGACAGATCCTGAAGCTGAGGCTCCAAGACTTTGGCCACCTCATGAGAAGAGAAGACTCCCTGGAAAAGACCCTGATGTTGGGAAAGATGGAGGGCACAAGGAGAAGGGGACGACAGAGGACGAGATGGTGGGACAGCGTTCTCGAAGCTACAAACATGAGTCTGACCAAACTGGAGGAGGCAGTGGAAAGCAGGAGTGCCTGGCATGCTCTGGTCCAGGGGGTCACGAAGAGTCGCACATGATTAAACCACTAAACAACAACACTTTGGACTTTCAAAACAAAAAAAAATTCCTTCCAGTAGCACCTTAAAGACCAACTAAGTTAGTTCTTGGTATGAGCTTTCGTGTGCATGCACACTTCTTCAGATACTTCAGAGCACACGAAAGCTCATACCAAGAACTAACTTAGTTGTTCTTTAAGGTGCTACTGGAAGGATTTTTTTTTGTTTTGTTTTGACTATGGCAGACCAACACGGCTACCTATCTGTAACTGGAACTTTGGACTTTGTGCCTCTGAGCATGCACAGAGCATTCCCCCTGCCCCGTGTGGGAGAAAGGTGCTTTTAAAAATACCCAAGGGATTCTGAGCATGTGCAAATTACTTTTATTTTTTTAAGGAAAAGAACTTTTAAGGGAATGTGATGAGAGAGGGTTTCCTGAACATGTGCAGAGTGCAAAACAACCAAAACTGCCCACCCCTTTTGCCTGCCTTCCTCTCCTTTACTTCCTCCTGTTCTGCAAGCTTTGCCCAGACCATAAAACTTTGTCCCTTGGAGAATCTTCGATTCATGTCCCCTACGGCTCACCTGCTCTCCACAGGCTCACCTTCTGAATTCCTTCAACTGGTTCATTTCTAAAACAGGAATGGGGGAACCTCAGACCTGGTGGCCAAATGTGGCCCCTGTCTCCCTCCTATCTGGCCCTCAGGACGCTCCCCTAGCTATACACCCTTCCCAAGCCGCAGCCCTCATTGCGCTTGGCCATTCCCTCCTCAAATTCTGTTGTGACCAGCTGGAATGTTGCCTATTGTACAAAGTCAAGTCGAAGATGTTGCCCCGCCCACTTTTGCAGCTAGGCCCCGCCCACCACTGTCCGGTGGCCCCCTGGTTAGTTTCCAGGAGGGAATCCGGCCCCTGATCTAATCCCACCACTTTTCATGAATGAGATCGTGCAAAATAGCCAGAATGAATTGTATGATGAGAGTGAATGTGGCGTAGTAGTTAAGACCTGGGAGATACGGGTTCAGATCCTCACTCAGCCATGAAGCTCACTGGGTGATCTTAGGCCAATCGCTGTTGCTCAGCCTAACCTCACTGGGTTTATTACGAGGATAAAATGGGGGATTGGGAAACCATACAGATGTTAAAGAGAACAACAACTACCAGACTTTTAGAAGACATCTGAAGGCAGCCCTGTTTAGGGAAGATTTTAATGTTTGATGCATTACTGTATTTAAATATTTTGTTGCAAGCCGCCCAGAGTGGCTGGGGAAGCCCAGCCTGATGGGCAGGGTATAAATAAATTATTATTATTATTATTATTATTATTATTATTATTATTATTATTACATAGTGTGGTGTGGTGTGAGGGGAGAGACTCCATCAGGCAAGGCCTCTTTCCACCTGCCTCGCCCCACTCTCTGCTTCTCAATGTGTATTGTATTATGTACTGTGGCTTGCCATTCTTATATTGATTATAGTTTAGATATTATTGTAACTGTTGAGTGGATTTCTGTTTAACTTTTATATGTTGATATTATTATTTTATACTATTCTAATGATTGTCGAATGTTACTTTTTTGATGGAGGTTGCTTACTTCAAAGTTATGTTTCATTATCACATTTCTGTATTGCATTAGATTGTTATAAGACGTACATTTTTTGCTTCTTCAGCTTGTAAACCGCCTTGAGTATTGTAAGATAGAAAGGCGGTATACAAAATAAAGATGATGATGATGATATGAATCATGGAAAACAACATAAATGATGTACCTATGCTGAACTTCTGTAACTCACCCAGATTTCAGTTTCTCTTGGTGCAAAATTTGAGTTTTCAACCTGCAAAATGTTTGAAACCATATCAGATCCTGCTTCGCATTGCAAATGTGCTTGCAGTTGCAGTACGTACTAGCAAGTTTTGTTGCTTTCTAATGTTGCTTTCTAGTGTGTGTGTGCATGCACAGAACTCTGGATTTTTGGCACCCTCATTGCTGCAACGAAGAGATTTTGAGACGCGAAAGGACGAAGAAGGAAGACTTTCTCGATTTGGAAATGAATGCCTGTCCATTTATTTCCGTTCATTCTAACAGGTGAAGTCAGTATGCAGATTGGTAGTCATATTGCATCATAATATAGAGAGAGATATTCACACGTATATATTATAACTTTAAATAATCTTAAACTTGTTCGGGCTCCTGCCTCGCCATCAACCATTCAAGCAAGCATGTTCCTGGAACAGCACCTTTCCACAGACTCTTATCACGTAAAAATACATGGATTGTTTTTATTATTATTATTAAAGAAATGGTATGAATGTCACTTAAAGTTACCAGCCAGTTTATAGGCCCAAAGATGCTGGTCAGTTCCCCTAGGGCTGCCAACTAGGGCGAACTACGTTCAAAGAAGTTCAACTTGTAGTTCAAAGTAGTTCGACTTGGAGGTGGTCAACCTGTTTCTGGACTCCAGCACTTCCACCTGCAGGTGGTTCTCACATATTCAAATGCTCCAAACTCCCTGCACGTAGAAAACTAGCAAGCCAGGGAGAAACATTCCCCTCCAGCCCTCTCCCTGATAAGCTAGTTTTCTAACTGCAGGGGGGGGTGTCTGTTAACTTATTTATTTACAGCATGGTGGAAGTCTTGCGTAATACGACCTCCCTGCTGCAGCCTGGCGTGGTAAAGGCACAGGTTTGCATCCTTAGCTAAGCTCCAGCATGGGTCAACCTAGAACACATCAAAATTTGGCTGTCACTTGCTTTTGTAAAACAAAATACATGGAAATTCAACAGGTGAAGTGTTTCTTGGCACAGAGTGATGGAAACAACGGGGAGGGTCACATTCGACATTTCTCCAGTGCTCTGCAGCCTACCTGGTTACCTGATTTATTTATCTTTAAGAAAAGCCCCAGGGGAAGAGTCACAGATTCATAGAATTGTAGAGTTGGAAGGGACCTGAAGGGTCATCTAGTCCAAACCCCTGCAATATCTTACTTATGACATCTACCCCTGGGCATTAATTGAAGCATAGAAAACTGGAGAAGCCAGCTACCAAGTTGCTGGAGATAAGGATGCCTGCTGATTTTGTTTTTGAGGGAAGTTTCCCCCTTTATACTTTTTTTTTTTTGAAAAAAAGATCCACATGGATTTTTTAAAAAGTTAATAAAATTTCATGTAAAACCCCCCAAAAAGAGCAGTTGGAGAATAGAGAGTACCTGACCTTCTCGTGCAAATGGGAAAGCCAAGTTGAGAATATCGTGAGGTTTGGGGAAACGCAGGCAAACAGCAAGGCTGAAGAGAGCAACACATTCTTTTGCAGAAGGGAAGAAACTGCCCACAAACACCTCAGTCACCCTGAGAGTAAGGTAAAAAAAGGTAAAGGGACCCCTGACCATTAGGTCCAGTCGTGACCGACTCTGGGGTTGCGGTGCTCATCTCGCTCTACTGGCCGAGGGAGCCGGCGTACAGCTTCCGGGTCATGTGGCCAGCATGACTAAGCCGCTTCTGGAGAACCAGAGCAGCGCACAGAAACACTGTTTACCTTCCCGCTGGAGTGGTACCTATTTATCTACTTGCACTTTTACGTGCTTTCGAACTGCTAGGTTGGCAGGAGCAGAGACTGAGCAATGTGAGCTCACCCCGTCGCGGGGATTAGAACCACCGACCTTCTGATCGGCAAGTCCTAGGCCCTGTGGTTTAACCCACAGCGCCACCCACATCCCGAGAGTAAGGTATACATAGCAAAAAGCCATGATAATTTTCCCTTTCATAATTTCAGAAAGCAATCTCTTTCCTCCTGTAAACTGAGGGATGGCATCTCCCCCGGCGATGGATCAGGTCCCTGCCTGTCTTTTGTCTCCTCTCCAGGAGGAGGAGCCACCCCTCTCCCCAGACCAGCTGTCAGAGCAAGGACAAATCCTGCACCCCATAATAAGCCTCCGGAAATGTCTGGAGCTGGAACACAGGATAAATTTTCAGCGCAGCTGAATTTTAGGGCACACGTTTTGAGTAACGTACTATATTAAAAAAGAAAGAAAAAACCAGCCCTGTGGGATGAAACACGCGTGCCAGTTCCGTCTCTGTAGATCTCGGCATGCTCCGTATATGTTACAAAAGGAGGCTCCCTTAGAGAAGCATCTGAATGATCCAAAACATTATTTTTAATAATGAAAATGCAGCCAAACCCTGGCAGTGTCCCCTGGGTTTTGTAATCAGCGTGCTCAACTCGAATTAATGCATGGAAGGATTAAGACCACAGTATATGCTGTCCTGCAAGGTTTGACAAGGTCACCTCTGCTCACATTCAAAGGAAGGGCTATCAAACTCTTGGTTCTCCCACTTTCCACCACACTTGTATCATGTGAACCCTTCCGGTAAGGAGACCGCATGGCTTAAGCAAGCCATCATCGTGTTTCTATACAATTAATTTAGGAACCTTCACCACTTTGGAACTAATCTTAAGTTTGACTGCCCGTGTTTTCTGACTGATGTGTGGAAAAGCACATGAATCTGACCTTTGAAGAGTTTGTAAGTAAACCATTTTTTGACTTGCCAAATGTATGGTCTCTTTCTATGCTAAGGGAATTGGGAGACTTTGGAAGCAACTTAGAAGCAGATATTTTAAAGGCTCTGTTTCCATGCTTGACATTTCTGCATACTTTTGTGATTTTAAATTTCTGCTGGGGCTCTCTCACCAAAGAGTACTCACCCCAAACCTGGAGCTAGGCATCCAGGGAATTCTCCTTTTATTTTACTGTATCTATATTTTATTTTTTTCTTTTAACCAAAAGACAACATACTGACAGGTTTATAAGTCTCAATTCCATTCCAAAAATGACAGCCAATGTTCTGCTGGACATTTGGGTTGAGGTGTAGAGGTTTGAAGGTTGGTCTTCCCATTTTTGTTACAAGGTGCTTGCACATGTAAATAATTTGCAGCCTCCCCAGCTGCTACAGTTCCTGGAATGTTTAGTGGGGAAGAAGTTACACCATGAGTTCTTCCTTGCAAGTGTGACAGCCACAGAGGCTGCAAGGGCTATTTTTTCACGTTACAGTGAAGGAACAACAGCCCTCAGCAACGTAAACGATTAAGCTTAATGCCCCTCACAAATCTCTACCATACACACAAACATGGCAGAAAAACGACTGTTTCTTTCAGGGAAGGGGAATGAGCTGCATGAAACTGGCACGCAGGGTTTGGCAGAGATTTTACAAAACCTGCGATGTGTTTTAATTCATGTTCATTTGGTGGCAGAAGGGGATCAGGTCTTGGGACTCCCTAGCGCCTGAAGTATTGGAGAAAATGTAAGTGGGCCCTTCATGAAATGCATGGACCTTAGGCAAAAAGGATAGGTCTGCCTTCTAAAAATGTTCCTGCAGAAAAGCCCTTTGCCACCACGTTGTCGTTTCAGCGCCGGGCACAAACAGATCCAACTTGTGCCTTGCTAACCAAATGCTGCCTTCAGAATGACGGAAGTGCCACTGAGGAAGAACGCCAGCGAGGGTTCGGCTGGGCGATTCACACAAAATTTGTGGCCTCAGTTAAATGTCCAAACCATGGAGCCAGACAAAAGTTCTCTTCAAGGCAGAACTGAAGACTACAACTGGAAAGGTGTTTGTGTCCATCTAGATTAGTACTGTCTGATGGGCAGCAGCTCTCTAGGGCAGCGTTTGCCAAGGTGGTGCCCTCCAGTGGCTGATGAGAGTTGTAGTCCAAAGACGTTGATCCAGGGACTTTCATATCTTCTCTATCCCCTGCCATCTGATTCAGTTAACTAGCCATGCTGGGGATCAAATCTGGCTTCTTCTGTATGCAAAATGCGCCCTCTATGACTGAATCTAAAGCTGAACCATCTTCTCCATCAATTGATTATAGTCTGGAGCCTGTAAGATTTGCAAAGGAGGGCCAAATCGAAGGAGGTCAAGTGTAAAATGCACCGAAAAGCTTTGAGGATTAAGCTTAATAAAGCCATTCTGTTTGCTTTCAGATAGGCAAGGCTGGGCTTGCTTTTGTTTAAATCGGCTCAAGCGCTTTATAGCTCCTTGATGTTTGCAGGAGTGGGAATGCCAGCGTTAAACAGCAGCTTTGCAATATTGTTTTTAAACATGCCAGGATTAGCATTGGTTAAATGATGGTAATTGTTGTGCCCAAACAAAGCTGATCACCAATCAAGCGAGCTGCTGTTTAAGGACTGCGCCACCTGTGACCTATGTTTCACCTCTTCCTTGCAAAAAAAGCAAGAGCATTTTGTGTGAGAATGAAAGAGAATTTAATTTGGGGAGGCCCTAGCGCAAGGAGAGAGCATTTGCCTTGCATGCAGAAGGGCCAAGGTTCAATCAAGGTTCCAAGTCTAGTGTCCAGATCAAGGGAAGTCATAGGACCACTCTATTTTGCCTTGGTCAGACCACATCTGGAATACTGCGTCCAGTTCTGGGCTCCACAATTTAAGAAGGATGCTGACAAGCTGGAACGTGTGCAGAGGAGAGCGACCAAGATGATCAAGAGTCTGGAAACTATGCCTTATGAGGAATGGTTGAAGGAGCTGGGTATGTTTAGCCTGGAGAAGAGGAGACTGAGATATGAGAGCCACCTTCAGATATTTAAAGAGCTGTCACACGGAAGAGGGGACAAGCTTATTTTCTCCTGCATAGGCTCAAGCCAGTGGCTTCAAGTTAGAAGAAAGGGGATTCCGACTAAACATTCGGAAAAATCTTTCTGGCAGTCAGAGCTGTTTGGCAGTGGAACAGCCTCCCACCAGAGGTTGTGGGCTCTCCTTCCTTGGAGATTTTTAAGCAGAGGTTGGATGATCATCTGTCATGGATGCTTTAGCTGAGATTCCTGCATTGCAGGGGGTTGGACTAGATTAACCTTGGGTCCCTTCCAACTTTTAAGATTCTATGATTCTATGAATCCCCAGCATCTCCAGATAGGGCTGGTCGAGACCCCAGTCTGCAGATCCTGGAGAGCAGCTGCCAGTCTGTGTCAACAGTACTGAGATAGATGGAGCTGCGGTCTGACTCAGGTCCTGTGTTCCTAAGGGCGGTAGGAAATCCCTCTTTCGGATCCATTTCTGGTGGGAACAGCTGCTTTGAAAATAATAATAATAATAAAGATTTATTGATAGCAATGGGTGGAGAGAGGAGGAAGAGGAGGAGGCATAATCAAGACGTCAGAAAAGCAATTAAATTAACACTGGCACAGTGCAGGCGGTTGCAAAACTGCTGGATGCACAAGATTCCTCTTACGACAGTCACTAGCCATGCTATCCAGAACCCGACAATTCTGTCCCAGCTCTCGCGTCTTTTTCCAGACCCTGAAGTCTCCCACTTAGTGTTTATCTGTGGCATTTGCTGTACAATCCATCTCCTTTTCCATCCCGGCATATTATGGGATTGAAGTCCTCCGTTCAGGGAAGGAGAAAACCCAAAACAAATCTTAAGTATTCATTCGGCGTTGCAGTCTTCGGCGACGGTATCTCGAGAGTCCTGCCCAGCAACAAGTGCTCTTCTGCGTTGGGGGGGGGACATTTTGACAATCGAATGGGGGACATGAAGGGATAACGCCCCAGCTAGTCCCCTGTGAGTCTGCTCACCCCTCATTTCAAAGAACCGACTGCTGGCAACCGAGTGGGCAAACATCACCACTGAGAGGAGCCAGATTTGTGCATGGGGGATGCCAGCCGCTGACCGTCCCCCCAATCATTCATAAGTATTGGGGTATTGTTTGGTCCACATGTTCTCTCTTCTCCTCCTGCATTTGCACAATTCATGTCCATCGCTTTGCTTTTCCAAGAAGCTGTGTGGAAAAACCTGGTTGCCTTTCCAGGGACATTGGGCAAGGTGAAAGATCCGTCGGAGGGGATAGATCTGTTGACAGCTCAGACACATAATCTTGCAGTTATCTGACCTTGGCTATTTCAGTGAGCATCAGATGTCTGGAGAACCCATTCACACAGCCAAAGCTTGCCCTGGGAATCATCTTGGGAATGATCGTCATTCCTGCATTGCAAGGGGTTAGACTAGATGAAGCTTTGGGGTCCCAACTCTAAAATTCTCTGGTTCTAGGATTCTGTATTTCAGGGAAAGCCAGCGCAAGGGAATCTTCTCTCCTCCTGCCGGGCCAGAGTGGGGAATTTAATAGCAAAAGCCAACAAGACTGCAGGGCCGGATTTGTCCATGTGTATACATACTTTTAACTGGAGTTTCTGTCAGCTTCTCTGAAGGCAGTTGTCATTTGAGGCTCTGAAGCAACTGAAGACCTCGTTCGTTCCAAGTGTGGCGGCAACTTCACCGAAGTCTTTTTTCAAAGCAAGCCCCCAAACGAAACCTTTCGACGGCACGATCTGGAACGGTTCTGTACACTTCAATCACCTCCGAAGCACATTTGTTCCTCTCAAAGAATTTTGGGCATGGTAGTTTGCCAAAGGTTGCTGGGAATCTAGACTCTGTGAGGGGCGAACCACAGTACTCAGAATCCTTTGTGAGAAAGAATGTGCCTCGGAGAGGCTTTCAAGGGACGGCCTGCGCCCAGCCGTCGGATCGGGATCTACAGCCCTCAGGAAAGTGGCCGGAGAAAGCAAGCAAAAGGAAACGAAGAAAGCATCCCGATGTCGTCTGATGGTGGAAAGACGCCTTCGTATCCCGAGCCTGAAGCTGTGGCGCAGAGACAGTTATGCCGTGATAATGTCTCCGTGGCTTTCGCCCAGAACCAGACTGTTCCAGGAGTCTTGCTTGGAGCTGGGCTGCGGAGACTGGCTCATAGATACCGGGTAGCTCTGTGGAGAAAGTTTGAGGCTCGGCATTGGAGAGTGAAGAGCAGGTCCATGTCCAGACATGGCAGCGACTGAGAATGCCTGCTTTTTTTGGGGGGGGACGTGGAGGTGGAATGGAGAAAGAGAGAGAAAAGCAGATTATCAATGGAAGTGCAGGGGAAGGAAGTAATTAACAGCAGCAACTCGCAATTATACACAATAATATGCTTAATAGAGATGAATTATACCCTAGCATAAGGGACACGGGTGATGCTGTGGTCTGAACCGCAGCGCCTAGGACTTGCCGATCGGAAGGTCGGCGGTTCGAATCCCCGCAATGGGGTGAGCTCCCGTTGCTTGGTCCCAGCTCCTGCCAACGTAGCAGTTTGAAAGCACGTCAAAGTGCAAGTAGATAAATAGGTATCACTCTGGTGGTAAACGGCGTTTCCGTGTGCTGCTCTGGTTCTCCAGAAGTGGCTTTGTCACGCTGACCCGGAAGCTGTACGCCGGCTTCCTCGGCCAATAAAGCGAGATGAGCACCGCAACCCCAGAGTCGGCCATGACTGGACCTAATGGTTGGGCACCTTTACCTTTACCTACATTCTACATGTGCAAATGGCTTGAGATACCTATTAGGTCCATAAATTACCACATAGCATATATTAAACACAAAAAACAGCGGCAATTTGTTGTTGGCAAAGCACAGCTGGACATATAAAGGGCCCCATTACTTTCAGTAGCTGAGGGCCACAAAAAAGTTTAATCCAGCCCTGTGGGTAGCCATCCATCAGGGACTCTTTAGGTGTGATTCCTGCATTGCAAGAATGACCTGCAGGGTCCCTTCTAATTCTACAGTTCTATGATTCTATAATCGCCCCACAATCTTTCCCTTTTGCCCCGTTCCTCCTGCGGCGGTTCCTTCCTTTCTCACCTGTGGAATGGGCGCCGGGTGCCCGTAATGAGAGGAGATCCCTGGTTCCATTTTGATGGGGTGCATTTTTTCCATGGCAGTTGTGGTGGTTGTCGTGGTGGTGCAGGGGGCAGAGCTGACGGACGAGGGGAGGTTGTCGCTACTGGCGGTCCCTGGGCATGGCAGAAGAGAAGGGAGAAGACAACAATGCGTTAAACTAGGTCTGTCTTGAGACTGCGCCAGATTCTGTTGTGGTCAATTTTTTCATCCAGGGGGGTGGGGAGCCTTCCGGGTTTTTTTTTGCAAAGATAACAAACTGGGCATCTGGTTGCTCTCCCTTGGGCTTTTAGAACTGCAGCTCAAGTCCTCTGGAATCAGCTGAAATTACATAAATTGCAAGGTTGTGATGTTTGTTTATGGATCATTTATGGAATATTAATTGTGTGTCGCAATGGGTTTTGTTGTTAACCAGAAGGCTGGTGGTTCGAATTTTCTGTTTTACAATTTAGAACACTCATTTGAACATCCTTAAAATATCAATGACTTCCCTTCTTCTCTTTCCATGGTTCATTTTGCATGCCATAGATCCCTGCGCATTTTACATAAACTAAACCGTTCAGTATTCCATTATTACATCCATCAAAACTTATTCACATGGTTGACTTTATCTGCCATGCTGCCAACCTTTTTCAAGTGTACACAATTCCCCCCCCCCATTCAATAAACATTTTCCAGTCTTTTCTAAACGTATGTTCTTCTTGTTGACGTTTAGAAGACATCTGAAGGCAGCCCTGTTCAGGGAAGTTTTTAATGACTGGTGTTTTAATGTATTTTTAATCTTTTGTTGGAAGCCGCCCAGAGTGGCTTTGTTAATTTCATTGTGCACAGGTTGTACATTGACAATAAAGGTATTATTATTATTATTATTATTATTATTATTATTATTATTATTATCATCAGATGGGTGGGGTATAAATAATAAACTATTATTATTAGTATATTATTATATGTTGAGTCGGCAAGTTGCGCATATTCCATCAGCTTAAATTGCCATTCTTTTTAACAGTGGTACTTCTGGTTGCGAACAGGATCCATTCCAGAGGCCCGTTCACAACATGAAAAGAGCACAACCCACAGTGGCGCATCTGTGCATGCGCGGGTTGAGATTCACCGCTTCTGCACATCCACGTGACATCATTTCCTGCTTCTGCGCATGTGCGAGCGGCGAAACCCGGAAGTAACCCTTTCCGGTACTTCCGGGTCACCGCGGGACGTAACCTGAAAGAACGTAACATGAAGCGGACGTAACATGAGGTATGACTGTAGCTCGGACTAAAATTCTATGGTTCTGTGATCTGTACAAATTGTTTCATTATTTCTGACTTGGGCTGTGAAGTGGTATATACATTTTGCGAAACAAGCAACGCTGCAGTCACCTGTTGGCGCCTTGGATTTGTTTAAATTCTTCGGTTTCCGCTTCCTGGTCTGGATTCCTTCCTTCCGCATTGCTAAAGGCCTCGGGACCTAAGGAGACACCAACCTTTTAGAGCATGCACAAAAACCCAGGAACCCCTCCCAATATTACAACGGTCCATGGCTAATGGGAACTGGGCTGCAAAGCCAGGAACTGAGGCAGAACTGTTTCGTAGCAGGTCTTCTGCAAGGAAGACAATCTATGAACATCTGAACGTAAGAAATGCTTGCAGGATCTGACCAAGGGCTCATCTAGTCCAGCATCCTTTTCCCACAAGGGTCAACCAGATGCCTATGGGAAACCCACAAGCAGGATTCGAACCCAAGAGCCTTTTCTCCTCCTGTGGTTTCCAGGCAACTGTATTCAGAACCATTGCTGCTTCAAACTGTGAATTGCAGAGCATGGTCGCCGTGTCTAGAAGCCATCAACATCCCTCTCCTCTGTGAATTTTGTCTAATCCTCTTTCAAAGCCATCTAGCTTGATGGCTATCCTGTGGCAGGGAGTTCCACAGTATTACGGTAACTGTGCACTAACTGAATAAGCGTTTTCTTTTCATTTTATGGCCGAACAAAATCAAATAGTTCCACAACGCATGTCACACCACAGAGGAAAGCCAAGCACGGGCAGTAGTTCCATGGTGCCATATACACTACATATTCCATGTTCCAGAGAGACTGCAAGATGTATGTTCTTCTTTGGTGTGCTGCTCTTACCTCGTGGAAGGAGGGTGAGGAAACAATTGAAGGACTGAACAAAATAAAATAGTTCCCCAACGCACAGGAAAAGCCATTTTCGTACACTACAAATCCCATGCTCCAGAGAGACTGCAAAATAAATGCTCTGCTTTGGAAAGTTGCTCTTACCCCGTGGAGCTTCATGTATAAACCGCAGGCGTTACAGACCGGCTCGCCTTCTGCATTCCGGCGCCACAGCGTGGTCGTAGTGGTATGGCAATTGGCGCATGAGAGCCCAATCCGACGGGAAGCCGACTGCGGGAACAAGGGTCGGAAGCGAGAACAAATGGCTGTTAACTCACCAGTGGCCTTGGACAAACCATTCTTATTTAAGAATACCTAAAGTCTGCAGAGGTCGGGTTCCTATCTGTGATCACCTCTAGATCTCACACAACCCCTGTTCTAAAACAGCTGCTGGCTTGTTTCTGGGCCCAATTCGAGATGCTCACGGTTTGGGTTCAAAGCCCCAAATGACTCGGGCCCTAAGCATCTGAGAGACCGGCTCCTTCCCTACAGATCCCCTCAGGTATTAAGATCCGCAGAGGGGGCCCCTTGGTCTTTCCTTCACCCTCAGAAGCTCAGCCAGAGTGGCCTAGGACAGGGCCTTCTCTGCAGCGGCCCCTAAGTTGTGGAATTCCCTCCCCACAGAGGTGCCTCTGGCTTCTTCGCTACACAGCTTTTGTGAATGCTGAAGATGCAACCTAGATAGCTCAGTTGGTTAGAGCATGGTGCTGATAATGCCAAGGTTGCAGGTTCGATCCACTTACGGGACAGCTGCATATTAATGCATTGCAGGGGGTTGGACTCGATGATCTTTAGGGTCCCTTCTACCCTGACTTTGGACATCTGAGACGTGTATTTTCAGGGCCCACCCTATTCCTGTTCCTGCAACCCCTTACAAAAGGCGTTATTCAGAATGTCAGTTTGCACGACCCACTAACAAGGCAATAAAACAACGCAGCAACCATCAATTGCACGTTCCTCCAAAATCCAATGAAAACTAGTTTAATTAATTCAACAAAACTGATGAACTTGATCCAGGGATGTTCAGAGTCTTGATAGTCATTTACATCTCCAGCAACTGTCTTTTTTACTTTACTTTTTACTGTATTCAAGCATCTTAGCGCCTCCTAGGTAATCCCACTGCCACTAGGGGGCGCTACTGTCCACGTTGGGAACCTTTATATTAAATCAGGTCCTCCCTTAAAGAGGGCACATATTGTGGTGAGACCTGGACAACCGACTCCCTGTGTTGTGGGTGGGTACGATTGGTCAGCCACAACACCTGATTGGTAGGTCCCTCGTAGCTGGGTGCAAACAGGCCAATGGGACACAGCACAAACGGTTCGAGGGACCTATTTATACCCATGCACGTGACCCAGCGCTTCCTCTTTCGGCACGTGCATCAGAACACCCGCCCACCTCTCCCTACTTTTAGGGCTTTGCGCTTGACCTTGCTATGCCGTCGTGTGTTGTCTGTTGTTGGGACAGGGGCATGGCAGGAATTTCCCCCACTTGGCTGATTGGCTGTTGCCATTTGGGTTTTGCCTGCCGCGTAGCAAATCATCACAACTTGTAAGGTTGCGGATAGGCTCAGGTTCAGGTGATAGGGATGGGAGAACGCTCTCGCCGCCCCTATGTGAAAGGTATTCCGTTAAAGGAACCCAGGGACTCAATGGTTTGGCAAACCCCTGAGAGGGGGTTGTGCCCGTGCCTGAGTCCAGGGGGGCATTTGGGTGGCGGAGATAGACTGTGCCCGGGTTTCCGCTTATCCAGATGTTCACCCTTGGCTGACCTATGCTGGAACCCTGGGTCAGCGCTACCTGCATGGCAGGGAGCTAGTCGAACCAGAGCCTATGCAAACAGTCACTTTCTGTAATCTATAAAGTTGTGGCCTAAATTCTGCCAAAACCCAAAATTTGAGTCAAGAGTGAATTTATTTTGGGGGGAGGTTTCTGGGTCTGAACATGCAAAAATATAGCAATCAATGATGCAATATCATAAACTAGTGAATAGGAATTTCTAATTCACCGCCAGCAACTGAGATCACGCTTCCGGGCTGAGTTCAGAGATGGCATCCTAGGTTTCCGCAGGCGTTTTCTTACCAGCCTCCTCTGGGGTTTGATCAGCGGTCGGTTAATGCCGTTTATCTTGTGGTAGAGACCGCAAGCGTTGCACAGGTAATGGCCGGTCCCGTCTCTCCGCCACAGAGGGGTGGACATCGCTCCGCAGTTGACGCATTCCCGGCCTTCGGAGTAATCGTCATAAAAATCTGCAGGAGCGAGAGGGAAAGGGGGAGAGAAAGAGGAAGCAAAAGTTGGTCTCGCAGAATCATAGAGTTGTGGCATTGCAAGGAAGCCTCTGCGATGCAGGAATACAGCGAAAGTATCCCTGACAGATCCAACCTCTGCTTAAAAACCTCCAAGGAGTCCACCACACCCTGAGGTAAACCGTTCCACTGTCAAACAGCTCTTAACTCTCAGAAAGCTTTTTCTGATGTTAAGTCGGAATCATCTTTCTCGTACAATGGTACCTTGGTTCTCAAACGTAATCTGCTCCGGAAGTCCGTTCCATAACCAAAGCGTTCCAAAGCCAAGGCGCACTTTCCCATAGAAAGTAATGCAAAATGGATTAATCCGCCTGCGCACACGTGGGTTGCGATTCGGCGCTTCTGCGCATGTGCAAAGCACAATTTAGCGCTTTTGCGCATGTGCGACCCCCGAAACCCGGAAGTAACCCATTCCAGTACTTCCGGGTTTCGGCAGGTCCGTAACCTGAAAAAACACAACCTGCAGCGTCTGTAACCCGAGGTATGACTGTAAAGCAAAATGCATTAATCCGTTCCAGACTTTTAAAAACAATCCCTAAAACAGCCATTTAACATGAATTTTAGTATCTAACGAGACCATTGAACCATAAAATGAAAGCAATAAAAAATGTACTGCAGTCACACAATCAATCAATCAGTAGCTGAACTGGGTACCACACAGTCACAAAAACAAAACTGAAAGAGCGGCAAAAACAAAAACGCAAAATAAATAGCAAAAACAGGCAGACCTCAGCATAAACACTCAAAACCGAAGTGTGGCACTGAAAACAGAAGCGTAACACTCAAAACAGAGCACATTCGGCTTCTGAAAAAAGTTTGCAAACCAGAACACTTACTTCCAGGTTTGCAGTGTTTGGGTTCTGAGTTGTTTGAGTACCAAGGCATTTGAGAACCAAGGTATCACTGTAATTTGAAGCCTTTGGTTCGGGTCCTACCCTCCAGAGATGGAGAAAACAAGCTTGTTCCCTCTTCCATGGGACAGCCCTTAAGATATTTGAAAGGTCCGTATAGTTAAAGCTATGGTTTTCCCAGTAGTGATGTATGGAAGTGAGAGCTGGACCATAAAGAAGGCTGATCGCCGAAGAATTGATACTTTTGAATTATGGTGCTGGAGGAGACTTTTGAGAGTCCCATGGACTGCAAGAAGATCAAACCTCTCCATTCTGAAGGAAATCAGCCCTGAGTGCTCACTGGAAGAACAGATCCTGAAGCTGAGGCTCCAATCCTTTGGCCACCTCATGAGAAGAGAAGACTCCCTGGAAAAGACCCTGATGTTGGGAAAGATGGAGGGCACAAGGAGAAGGAGACGACAGAG
This sequence comes from Podarcis melisellensis, assembly GCF_964234715.1. Taxonomy (NCBI): domain Eukaryota; kingdom Metazoa; phylum Chordata; class Lepidosauria; order Squamata; family Lacertidae; genus Podarcis; species Podarcis melisellensis. The sequence continues at coordinate 6,283,488 of NC_138530.1, read as the reverse complement.
GAGGAGTTGGTTGGACAGTGTTCTCGAAGCTACCAGCATGAGTTTGACCAAACTGCGGGAGGCAGTGGAAAACAGGAGTGCCTGGCGTGCTCTGGTCCATGGGGTCATGAAGAGTTGGACACGACTAAACGACTAAACAACAACAACAAAATTCTAAAGGCTGAGTGCCACACAAGACCTGTTCCTACATTGTACGGAACGGCTCTCCTGATAAGATGATAGATGCATGAGTGCATGTGGGTACAACATAAGGAGATAAATTTCAAAAAAGTGAAAATCAGTTGAGCTTTTTTTTTTTTTGAGCTTTCCTTGGGGGGTGGGGGTGGGCAGAATCTTCCCCCAGAATGAAGTTTCCACAAATTTATTTAGGAAAATTGCCCCCCGAAAATCAACACTTCCAATACGGACTGCCACATGCCTGGGTTTTCTCAGGCATTTTAGTCGGTTTTCAAAAATTCCTCCTGAATGCCATTTTCCACAGGGCAAATCCCGGCTACGTCCAGGAAACTCTGAATGTATGGCGGTCTTATCTTAGGTATTCTGATCCCAAAGCTGTACAGTGGTACCTCGAGTTAAGAACTTAATTCGTTCTGGAGGTCCGTTCTTGACCTGAAACTGTTCTTAACCTGAGGTACCACTTTAGCTAATGGGGCCTCCTGCTGCTGCTGCATGATTTCTGTTCTCATCCTGAAGCAAAGTTCTTAACCCGAGGCACTATTTCTGGGTTAGCGGAGTCTGTAACCCAAAGCGTCTGTAACCTGAAGCATCTGTAACCCAAGGTAAAACTGTACAGGACTTCTTTGTGCAGTGCTTCCTCAGGTTAAGAACTTAATTCGTTGTGGAGGTCTGTTCTTGACCTGAAACTGTTCTTAACCTGAAGCACCACTTTAGCTAATGGGGCCTCCCGCTGCCACTGCACGTTTTTTGTTCTTAACCCGAGATACTGTTTCTGGGTTAGTGGAGTCTGTAACCTGAAGCGTCTGTAACCCCAGGTACCACTGCATAGAATCACCAGCACAAATTAACTTTGCCTGCTTGCTACTGGTGCAGCCACTAGGGGGAAGCATCATCCCAATCTAGGTCAGAAGAATGGACAGGGCAAGTTTCATAGAGAATCATAGAATTGTCAGGTTGGCAGGGAACCTGAGGGTCACCTAGCCAAGTGGTGGCAAGCCTATGGCACGTGTGCATCCAAAACCTGCAGCCCTAGTGCCCTAGCCGGCAGGCAAGGGATGTCACTCCCGCCCCCGCTTCCCAGCTAGCTCCACTTCTGAGAGATCCCCGCCTCCACAGCTGCTTGCAGGGCAAGGCTCCAAGTCGTTTGAGCTCTAAGCTGTTCGAAAACTGAGGTACCAGCGCGGAAAATAAGTTTGTGAGAGACTGGCGGAGGTTTCCTGCTTAAACAAATGTTTCAGACAGCAGAGGAAAAGTCTCAAGGCTGTTATTCCCAGGTGCACATGTATAAAAAGTCCCATCCCATCCCCCACTTTTTTTTGTTGTCTTTCTGCATTTATTAGAAAATTTTCTCCACATAGAAGCTCCTGGTGGTTTTGTGCATATTTTTAGGGCCCAGCTTATTTCTGCAGCCATAAGTTGCTTTGAAAAAGCTCTTAAAACTGAAACAGCGAGAGGGGAGACTGCTGTTGTGCGCCTGTCTTGCTTCCTGTAGGTATTTGGGTTAGTACAACTCCCTGCAAGGCAAGAATTGCCATTACAAAACCTCTACTTAAAAGCCTCTGTCTAGAGGTTTTTACTTAAAAACCTCTATTACAAGCCTCCCTATTTTCCAGGGACAGCCCCAGATTTACAGAAGCCTCCCCGATTTCTGATTTGATCGCAGAATGTCCCGCTTTTCCTTAAAGGTAAAGGTAAAGGGGCCCCTACCATTAGGTCCAATCATGGTTGACTCTAGGGTTGCGGCGCTCGTCTCGCTTTATTGACCGAGGGAGCCAGTGTACAGCTTCCGGGTCATGTGGCCAGCATGACTAAGCCGCTTCTGGAGAACCAGAGCAGCACACAGAAACGCCGTTTACCTTCCTGCCGGAGCAGTACCTATTTATCTACTTGCACTTTGACGTGCTTTCGAACTGCTAGGTTGGCAGGAGCAGGGACCGAGCAACGGGAGCTCACCCCATCACGGGGATTTGAACCGCCAACCTTCTGATCGGCAAGTCCTAGGCTCTGTGGTTTAATCCACAGCGCCACCCAGGTACCGCCACCCGTGTCCCACTTTTCCTTAGGACGTCCCTATTTTCATTGGAGAAATGGGAGGGAGGGTAGGGAGTTATGCGACCCCTGAGCCATGGAGATCTTTAGAAGACATCTGAAGGCAGCCCAGTAAAGGGAAGGGGCTTTTTTAAAAAAAATGCTTAATGTTTTATTATGTTTTTATATATGTGGGAAGCTGCCCAGAGTGGCTGGGCTAACCCAGTCAGATGGGTTCAGTGCCAGATTTACATATAAGCTAAACAAGCTTATAGCTTAGGGCCAAAAATTTAAGGGGAAAAAAAACCCTGGATGTACGTTTCCAAAATATAAGATAAAAAACAAATAAAATAAAACCTACATACAGCACCAGTGTTTTGTGTTGTGTAGGCTCCTATGATGTAAGCAGTGGGCCCCGCCTGCTAGCCTGCTCCCTAAAATATCACTGGTTTGCTCATTTCTATATATAGGGTGCCTACATTCTGCAAGGACTGGTTGTACGGCCACATGTGCAAATGGCTTGGGATACCTATTAGGTCCATAAATGACCATATAGCATATATTCAACACCAAAAACAGTGACAATTTGTTCTTGACAAAGGAGAGATGGACATATAAAGGGCCCCATTACCTTCAGTAATCAAAACTAAATCCTCATCAAATCTAAATCCGGCCCTGGATGGGTGGGGTATAAATAGTACAATAACGATAATGATAATGATAGAATAGGATGTCCCTATTTTCATCAGAGAAATGTTGGAGGGTATGCTCTTCTTATGTTATTAGGAAAATAATCCTAAGTGATGCCCCTGCCATCTGATATGCTCTGGATTTATATGTGGCCCAGGATTTATAACCAAGTGGTAACAGAGGGCTGTTTGTGCTGCACACTGCAATTCTTAGGCAGAGCATACATAACGTCCAGGCCCAAGCTGATAAGAAACGCATTTCTTCTTTTCTTTGGAAGAAATTCAGCCTCAGTCCTGTGCCAGACAGAAGCTGGAATCACTTGCAAAGGGGGGGGAAACTGGCTGCGGAGCGGAACAGTTTAAAAATAACAGCTGCAGGCCTTGGAGGCTGCAACGCCTCAAATCCCGCCCTGCTAAGTGTGCTGTTGGAATGGACTCGCTCTCCTTTCCAAGATGGCTCAAAGCAGAAGTTGAGGTCCACCAAACCAAACATCCGCCCAGCCCAGGGTTACCAGACATCCCCGTTTCCCAGGGACAGTTCCTGGATTTGCGAATAAGTTCCATCCCCGGAATGTCCCCGGATTTCATCTAATGTCCCCGGGAAACGCAGCAGCGGCAGTCTCAGCAGCCTGGAGCAGTTGGCTCTGTGTTATGTACTGAGTTGAATAGGATTCAGAATGCAGCAGTCTGATTGGTCCTAGAACAATAGGATTCAGAATGCAGCAGTCTGATTGGTCCTAGAACAATAGGATTCAGAATGCAGCAGTCTGATTGGTCCTAGAACAATAGGATTCAGAATGCAGCAGTCTGATTGGTCCTAGAACAATAGGATCCAAAATGCAGCAGTCTGATTGGTCCTAGAACAATAGGATCCAAAATGCAGCAGTCTGATTGGTCCGCAGGAGCCACCCAATCCAACTCCAGGTGGAAGTGAATCCGCAACCTGATTGGCCTACAGGAGAATCCTGGAATTAGCCAATCACGTGGGGCCCATTGTGTAGATAATGTATATAAAGCAGACACTTTGGGGGAACTTCTATTCCTCACTACTATGAGTTGAATAAAGAGCATGGAATCCACACTCGACTCCGAGTATATTTCACTCTGGCTGGCTTCAGGAGCTGCTCGGAAATCCCCATATGATGGTGGTGTAGGGGTTCTAAGATGCAGCTTCTAGGCTGCCTCCACCTTCCCTGACCCCAGCAACTAAGCTGTGAAGGGAGGCTTCATGCTGCCTATTGGAGCAGCCTCCCAACTCCTACTTGTGTGCAAGTAAGGGCAGGGTGGGGATCTCTCAGCTGTGAAGGGAGGCTTCACGCTGCCTATCAGGGCTTGCTTGCAAGCAGGAGGGGCCAGGGATCTCTCAGTTAGGCAACAGGTAGCCTCCCTTCCCAGCTGAGGGATCCCAGCTGAGGGATCCCCGCTCCCTCCTGCTTGCACACAAGTAGGAATGGGATTGGGGCTGCTCCGGTGTTGCTGCTGACCTTTAAAGCCCTAAACTGCCTCCGTCTTGTATACCTGAAGGAGCGTCTCCACCCCTATCTTTCAGCCCGGACACTGAGGTCCAGCCCCAAGGGCCTTCTGGCTGTTCCCTCACTGCGAGAAGCCAAGCTACAGGGAACCAGGCAGAGGGCCTTCTCAGTGGTGGCGCCCGCCCTCTGGAACGCCCTCCCAGCAGATGTCAAGGCAATAAACAACTATTTTACTTTTAAAAGACAACTGAAGGCAGCCCTGTTTAGGGAAGTTTTTAATGCCTGATGCTGTATTGTTTTTAATATTCGGTTGGGAGCCACCCAGAGTGGCTGGGGAGACCCAACCAGATGGGTGGGGTATAAATAATAATAATAATAATAATAATAATAATAATAATAATAATATAAGAGAGGCATCGTGCTGCCTGAGAGATCCCTGCCCCCTCCTGCTTGCACGCAAGTAGGAATGGGATTGGGGTTGCTTTGATGGGAAGGGAGGCATTGCGCTGCCTAAGCCTTGCTGCTGCTGCTGCTGCCGCCGCTCTCAGCCCTCCTTCTCCGCCTTCAACGCCTGACCCACTGCGCACCGCTTCCCAACCACCACCACTGAAGAACCAACAACTCAGGGGCTGCCCAGGCTCATGGAGAAAGGAGACAGAAGCTTTGGAGGGAGGGGAAAAACATAGTGGTTGAGGTCAAGGCAGTGTCCACCCCTCTGCCACCGCCTTCGCTGCAGCATCAGTGTCCCGAACATGTAGTAATTATTTAATTAATTAATTAAAGTGTCCCCGAATTCATTGGAAAAAATCTGGTAATATGTGCATGGAGTCACAAACGAATAAGAAACAAATAAATGTTCCTTGAACAGGAATGGTAAGTCACTGTCAAAGATCACTGAAATGGAGGCAGAATGCTTTTCCACACTCAATATCCTACACAGGTGAGATGATGGGTGCTCCAAACGTCACAATAGGGCGTTCAAAGCACAGCAGCAGACAGTACAGTTCTTCCAGGATAATGAACTGTTTCAATGATAAACCTTCATCAGCAAATCAAAAGTAAAAGTAAAGGGACCCCTGACCATTAGGTCCAGTCGTGGCCGACTCTGGGGTTGCGGCGCTCATCTCGCTTCATTGGCCGATGGAGCCGGTGTACAGCTTCTGGGTCATGTGGCCAGCATGACTAAGCCACTTCTGGCAAACCAGAGCAGCGCACGGAAACGCCGTTTACCTTCCCGCCGGAGCGGTACCTATTTATCTACTTGCACTTTGACGTGCTTTCGAACTGCTGGGTTGGCAGGAGCAGGGACTGAGCAACGGGAGCTCACCCCGTCGCGGGGATTCGAACCGCTGACCTTCTGATCGGCAAGTCCTAGGCTCTGTGGTTTAACCCACAGCACCACCCAAAGGTACATCAAATGGCCATGGATCATCTATCACTAAAAAGTGTACATTTTTTAGTGATAGCTGATTCATGGCCATGTACTGTCTGCTGTTCAGAGTGTTCTGTTTTGCAACACGGGATTTTCTTTGGTGTATATGTCCAGAGGTAGCTGGGATTTGCCTGTCAAAAATAGCGTCCGGGCATCAATCACACAAATAAACATAAAACACCTGGGCGTATGGCGACCCATGTCGGAAGTGTTCCTTTTTATTCCCCCCCCCAAAAAATAGCACAAAAACTCAATTTCTTTTTGGAGAACAACTTATGTGTCCAGTTGTTCACTTTATGAAATATGGCCTTGCTGCTTCCAGCGGTGCAGGTAGAACATAGCCATTGCGATTAGTAGATGGTCTAATCATTGGGGATGCTCTTCTGATGTTCTGATGCCTTCTCCACCACGCAGAATCCATCATATGACGTGGCACACAAACACTATTTGAATGGCAATTGGGTTCAGATTTGGGGGGTGGCCCCTGCAGGGACCTCGGTCCCTAGGAGTTGACTCCTATGGTAGCAGGTGAGGATTCTTTTCATGACAAAGGACTCAGATACATGGGTCAATTTTTGTTGTTGTTTAGTCGTTTAGTTGTGTCTGACTCTTCGTGACCCCATGGACCAGAGCACGCCAGGCACTCCTGTCTCCCACTACCTCCTGCAGTTTGGTCAAACTCATGCTGGTAGCTTCGAGAACACTGTCCCACCATCTTGTCCTCTGTCGTCCCCTTCTCCTCGTGCCCTCCATCTTTCCCAACATCAGGGTCTTTTCCAGGGAGTCTTCTCTTCTCATGAGGTGGCCAAAGTACTGGAGCCTCAGCTTCACAATCTGTCCTTCCAGTGAGCACTCAGGGCTGATTTCCTTCAGAATGGATAGGTTTGTTCTTCTTGCAGTCCATGGGACTCTCAAGAGTCTCCTCCAGCACCATAATTCAAAAGCATCAATTATTTGGCGATCAGCCTTCTTGATGGTCCAGCTCTCACTTCCATACATCACTACTGGGAAAACCATACCTTTAACTATACGGACCTTTGTTGGCAAGGCGGTGTCTCTAAAAACGTTAAAAAATGCATTATAAAAATGTGACGCCAGAGGGTGCCGCAGAGCAGCAGTCCATCGCCAACGATAAACTGCATTTTTATAGCGTTTTTCATATCAGCGCAGATCCATCCACAGCACCAAACCCCTCACCTGCTTCTTGCAAATTTTAAAAGAGGAGCTGCAGAGGCCATTGGACTCAGAAGCCTGTTCTCTGTGCCAAGCACAGCAGGCAAAGGCGTCTCAATTTATGGCTTTCAGATTCTGGCAGCGGCTCTAAATCCCGTCATTATGAGGCCTTTTGACACCAATTCTTTCCCGTGGGTGTCCCAACAACTTGGAAAGGAAATGCTTATTCAAGGAAGCAAAGGGTCTGGAGAGCTCCTGCCCAACAACAGAACAATAGCTGCAGCAGGCGAGCACATTCCATTCAGAAAAGATTTATGTTGCTCTTGGAGCTTTTTTTTAAAAAAACCCTTTCTGTCGCAGGGAATATTTGCTCTCCCGCTAATTGATGCTTTTGAATTGTGGTGCTGCAGGAGACTCTTGAGAGTCCCATGGACTGCAAGAAGATCAAACTGATCCATTCTGAAGGAAATCAACTCTGAACGCTCACTGGAAGGACAGATCGTGAAGCTGAGACTCCAGGACTTTGGCCACCTCATGAGAAGAGAAGACTCCCTGGAAAAGGCCCTGATGTTGGGAAGGATGGAGGGCACAAGGAGAAGGGGATGACAGAGGACGAGATGGTAGAACAGTGTTCTCGAAGCTACCAGCATGAGTTTGACCAAACTGCGGGAGGCAGTGGAAAACAGGAGTGCCTGGCATGCTCTGGTCCGTGGGGTCATGAAGAGTCAGACACGACTAAACAACTAAACAACAACAACAAAATTCTAAAGGCTGAGTGCCACAGAAGACCTGTTCCTACATTGTACGGAACGGCTCTCCTGATAAGATGTTCCCAATTCCATGTGACAGCCCTTAAGATACTTGAAAGGTCCGTATAGTAAAAGCTATGGTTTTCCCAGTAGTGATGTATGGAAGTGAGAGCTGGACCATAAAGAAGGCTGATTGTCGAAGAATTGATGCTTTTGAATTATGGTGCTGGAGGAGACTCTTGAGAGTCCCATGAACTGCAAGAAGATCAAACTGATCCATTCTGAAGGAAATCAACTCTGAACGCTCACTGGAAGGACAGATCGTGAAGCTGAGGCTCCAATACTTTGGCCACCTCAGGAGAAGAGAAGACTCCCTGGAAAAGACCCTGATGTTGGGAAGGATGGAGGGCACAAGGAGAAGGGGACGACAGAGGACGAGATGGTTGGACAGTGTTCTCGAAGCTACAAACATGAGTTTGACCAAACTGCGGGAGGCAGTGGAAGACAGAAGTGCCTGGCGTGCTCCATTGTGTTAGATGATTGTTGAAAATGATATGTTAAAAACTAATGAAAATATATTTTAAAAAATAGAAAGTTGATGCAGGTTTAATAATAATATTTATAGTCCGCCCATCTCACTGGGTTTCACTAGCCACTCTGAGCAGCTTACGGCACATATAAAACAATTTTAATTTTGTTTTAGCCTTTTTTGTTTTAAAAAAAACTTTTAAAAAGTTGTCAAAATTATTGTCATTAATTTTTCTTACAGATGATTTTTATCGTTTTATCTTTTTTTTTTGTAAACCGCTTTGAGGTTTTTTCATTTGGTTGGTTGGTTGTTGTTTTTCTTACGAACCAGGTGGGTACAAAAGTTATGACATTTGTTAAATAATACAGATTTAATAAATAATAAAATAGCGAAAATGAGAAAAATAAACAGCAGCACTCTGTGCGACAACTGTTTTTATTTGAGGCCCTAATTGCCATTATTTTTCAATTTCTTCTTAGCCACCCAAGAACCAAAGAGAGAGAGAAAGTTTTGCGCAAAAAAGAGGAATCCACAGTGCAGCCACAAGAGGGGGTTGGTGAGCTGCCTCCCAGGTACCCAGTTCAGGCACTGATGGCTGGAATCTGCCTGTTCCCCCATCAGTTATCTGGACTCCCTTTCATCATCCCAGCTGCTTTCATCTCAAACCTCCTCCCCAATACCAACGGGCCTTCCTTCATCCTGCCCCTGGCGCTCTGTTTACAGACAGAGGGAAATTTAATATCAACACACCCAGATGGGTAAATCGCCTCGGCAGGGGAGGGATTCGTGCTCTCCTTAAGAGGCTCCGTCTAAACAGATCTCGAGAGGAGCACTTCCACAGAGTCCTCAAACCCAGAGAAGCTGCTCTTCCGTCGACAAATTGCTACGATAAGGGGGTGGCCTTGGTGCAATGGTGCCCAGCCCTGCGAAATCCTGCAAAGATGAATGTCAAGCAAGGGCTGGGGGAAAGGGAGAGGAATGTCAAGGTCTTCCTGCAACGTGGAAAATATCCCGGCTGCAGAGCATCCAATCTGTGCACACCTGTTCTCTGGCTGTTTTGGGTAACCTCCTCCGCCCCAGTTCCTTAGGTATCAGGCCTGGCGTGCAATTAATGAACTCGGTGCTTAAATTCTGCTGAATGCACATTGCATAAGTGTTGGTTTAAATGAAAAGGACTGGCATGTCGGATTTACATATAAGCTAAATAAGCTATAGCTTAGGGCCCCACTCTCTTGGGGCCCCCCAAAAAATTAAAGGAAAAAAACCTGGATGTACACTTCCAAAATAAATTACCATATAGCATATATTCAACACAAAAAACAGCGGCAATTTGTTGTTGACAAAGGACAGCTGGACATATAAAGGGCCCCATTACCTTCAGTAGCTTAGGACATGGGTAGGCAAAGAATTAAGTAACTAAGCAGTCCAATGAGGGTTAAGCCATGGGTAGGCAACCTAAAGCCCGGGGGCCGGATCCGGCCCAATCGCATCTAAATCCGTCCCGCGGACAGTCCAGGAATCAGTGTGTTTTTACTGGCAACTTAATATTGGTCCTGGTGACCCTCAGTTCAACCCGAAAACAGAGCCCTACTCTCAGGATGGGTTCAGATACTCAGCCTCCTTCCGCAGGGCTGGGAATGATAATAATAAAAATCCACCTTTCGAATTCTGCAGAATTAAGTGCAAACACCTGCCCTGGAAAACCCTGTGCCTTCCTTTTCTTCCTTCAACACTTTTGTGTTTGGAAACATGTCCAGAAAAAATACCCCCCACGCATGATTGATTGGGTCTGCTGGAGAAAAAGGAGCCTGCCTAGAGGTTTCCTTTTCAAACTATCCAGGATTTGAGCTGGTTTTGACATTAAAAAATAAAATAAAGCTCATATGGTTCTGGGTTCTTTTAGTTTTTTTAAAAAATGATGCTTGAGGCACTGTATCACAGGTAGTAGTAAAGCCAGCCTAGACTGACTCAGTGCTCTCCAGATGTTCTGGGCTACCATTTATTGTTTACTTGTTTCAAATAGATCTAGCTATATATATTTGATGGGACGCAGGTGGCGCTGTGGGTTAAACCACAGAGCCTAGGACTTGCTGATCAGAAGGTCGCCAGTTCGAATCCCCGCGACGGGGTGAGCTCCAGTTGCTCGGTCCCTTCTCCTGCCAACCTAGCAGTTCGAAAGCACGTCAAAGTGCAAGTAACAGGAAGGTAAACGGTGTTTCCGTGCGCTGCTCTGGTTCGCCAGAAGCAGCTTAGTCATGCTGGCCACATGACCTGGAAGATGTACGCCGGCTCCCTTGGCCAGTAAAGTGAGATGAGCGCCACAACCCCAGAGTCGGCCACGACTGGACCTAATGGTCAGGGGTCCCTTTACCCTTTACCTTTATATATATTTGATTGTTAGGAGAACGCCCCCTCCCACTAAACCTCAAAAGTGATTACAAGAAGAATAAAACAATGAACTAAAGAATTCTAAACCCTAAAAGATCAAAATAATTAAAATCATGGATAAGCTAAAAACCAGATTAAAAGACACGTCTGCATTCTACGTCAGGACATAAGAAGGTGACTGCTGGGTGCGGCCAATGGCACATCTCGTTCAGCCTCCTGTTCAAAATACTGGAATAAATCATAGAATAGAATCAAAGAATTGAAGAGTTGGAAGGGACCCCGAGGGTCATCTAGTCCAACCCCCCTGTGATGTAGGAATTTGTAGCTGTCCCATACAGGTATCGAACTTCAAACCTTGGCGTTTACGTGCTCCACGCTCTAACCAACTGAGCTATCCATGCTGGAGAAGAAGTAGTAACCACTTTGAGGTTTGTTTGTCTACAATGCAGCAGTATAACCAAATTTATGAAATGAAAAACAAACAAACGATACAAGCAGTAAAGCTTTGAAGTCACCAGAAATCACTGCTTCCTTTAGTGCCAAGGACCTGCAGTCATGCTTCGTGTCCAGAATCAAGAGTTTCGCCATGGCGACCTCAGCCCTGTAATCTTCCACCCATCTAAGGCTGAATCCCACCTGCCCTGTGTCTTAATTCTCATCATCGAAGGCTCACAATTCAGCGCTTCATCCTGCAGAGGGCAGTACTGCGCCCAAAGGCAATGTCCTGCGCACACTGCAACCTGGGCGTTGAAAAAATCCCGAGCCTAGCTTTAGAATCATGAGATTTCCACCCACCCGGCCTTTTTGTTTGAAAGAATGCTTTTAAGTCTCCAAGTCAATAGGTTTCACTTAAGCCGGCCTTATTTAGAGCTTTGTTCGCACAGCCTGGAAAAGAAAATACATGAAAGCTGACAATCACTCACATAAGCATAGGACTTAATGGGCCGGGTTGACCGGGAGGTTGGAGCAGGAGACCAAAGTCTGAAAAAGTTGCATGGCAGCATTTTGAACCAGGAGCCCTTGATCCAAATCAATTGCCTACAGGATTTCTGCAAAGCTCCTACGCCAGATGTCTGCAGAGCTACAGGGTGGGGCTGGGATGGGCAGTCTGGAGGGCTGAGCGGTTAAAATTTAACTAAGAGCACTCAGCCAGGAGACAAGCCCAGCAAGAACGAGGCTTCCTCATTCTGTCCCAGGACCAGCAGTTGAATGAATGTGTAGGACACATCAGACCAGAGCTTTCCTTTGATACCAGCCCAGTCTTGAAGAATCTGGAGCCTTTGTACGTTAAAACAAACAGGATTACTTTTGTGTCCGACCTGCCTTTGATGGCCTAATCAGAAATAGTTCACATATTTAGGTCTGTCTGTCACAAGACGCTCTTTGCCACCAATTGTGCATTTTGGGGGCTCCTACAGAATGTAAGCGCTGGAAGACAACTTGAAGATCTTCCCACAAGAGTCCACTATCGGCCCCATGAACCCCCAAATTTGGGATCCTCTCCAAATCCGTGCCAAAGTTTTGCAGTTAAAACACTGCCGCCGCCCCCCCCCAAAACCCTCTGCAATACTTTGGCACAGGTTTGAAGAAGTCCCCAAATTTTGCTGCCATAATCTGCAGACATAGTCTGCACAGGCCCCACAGCCCTTCAATTTGGGGCATGTCTTAAAAAGAGTTCTAACGAATGTAGAAATAAAATAAATAATGTTTTCCACCGCTAAGATTAGATCAACACTTCCCAGAAGCTTACAAATGAACAAAAATTCTGCGTCACCCAATTATGGAAAACATAGCTGATCATATGGGCAGATGTGTTTTTCTTAAAACAACAACAATACATTGGTCTGAAGCCAATTGCACAGAGTTTTATTTTTAAGAACACAAGAAAGGTAAAGGACCCCTGGACGGTTAAGTCCAGTCAAAGGCAACTATGGGGTGTGACGCTCATCTCGCTTTCAGGCCGAAGGAGCTGCTGTTTGCCCACAGACAGCTTTCCAGGTCATGTGGCCAGCAGGACTAAACCGCTTCTGGTCCAGTGGGACACCGTGATAGAAGCCAGAGCATATGGAAACACAATTGAACTTCCCACCACAGTGGTACCTATTTATCTACTTGCACTGGCATGCTTTCAAACTGCTAGGTGGGCAGGAGCTGGGACAGAGCAATGGGAACTCACCCTGTCATGGGGATTCGAACCCCCGACCTTCCGATCGGCAAGCCCAAGAGGCTCAGTGGTTTAGACCACAGCGCCACCCACATCCCTAGAACACAAGAAGAGCCTACTGGATCAGTCCAAAGGTCCATCCAGTCCACCATCCTTTTCCCACAAGGGCCAACCAGATGCCTGTGGGAAACACACAAGCAGGATTCGAACACAAGAGCCCTTTCTCCTCCTGTGGTTTCCAGGCAACTGGTATTCAGAAGTATTGCTGCCTTCAACTGTGAACACGCTGCCATCATGGACAGGAGCCAACAATAGCCCTCACCTCCATGATTTTTGTCTAATCCTCTTTCAAAGCCATCCAGGTTGATGGCCATTCCTACCTCCTGTGTTAGGGAGTTCCACAGTTCAGCTATGCACTGCGTGAAGAAATACCTCCTTCTCTGTTCTGAGTCCTCCAGCCTTCAGAATCCCCACGCTGATCCACAGGCAGTCTGGGGGCCGGATCATGAAGGCAATTGGGCCTGATCTGGCTTGTGGACCTTAGTTTGCCGACCCCTGCCCTAGAACATCCCCCAGAATCCTTTGCAGAATCCACAAAGGAGTTGCATGGGAGACGTGCAGGGGTCCATAGGGAGTTGAATCTACATAGAAGATTGTTCCCTGAAAGTAGATGAATTGGGAGCAGCTATCGCTGTGGGACGTGGGTGGCGCTGTGGGTTAAACCACAGAGCCTAGGATTTGCTGATCAGAAGGCTGGCGGTTCAAATCCCCGTGATGGGGTGAGCTCCCGTTGCTCGGTCCCTGCTCCTGCCAACCTAGCAGTTCAAAAGCACGTCAAAGTGCAAGTACCGCTCCAGCGGGAAGGTAAATGGCGTTTCCGTGCACTGCTCTGGTTCGCCAGAAGCGGCTTAGTCCTGCTGGCCACATGACCCAGAAGCTGTACGCCGGCTCCCTCGGCCAATAAAGCGAGATGAGCGCCGCAACCCCAGAGTCGGCCACGACTGGACCTAATGGTCAGGGGTCCCTTTACCTTTACTATCCTACTTTATTCCCAGAAGACACAGGGCAGGAATCCTGCTTCAGAGAAGTATCTCAGGCTTAGCTTCTTCATCTGTGAAATGCGGGGCCATTAATGGCTGATTTCACCGTGTTGTTGTGGTGCTTCACACCCTATAGACCAGGGGTTGGCCACCTAAGAGCCATGGGCCGCAAGAGGCCCATGGGGGTCATTTAACCGGCCCATGGATCCCTGCCGCCCACTCGGTCGGCTCCTGTGTGCCACACTACACCGGCATGGAGCACAGCAGAGACTGCCTTCCATGACAAGGGCTTGCAGCCAATGGTAAGCTGCGCATGCCTCCTCCACGCTGGAAGGAGCGCCGGAAATAGTGCTTGCGCATGCGTGTGTGCACACTCCGGCACACCGCGATGTCTGCAGGTCCGTGAGCCGGCCCAAGCCACAAAAAATTTGCCGATCTCTGCTATAGACCATCGCAAAGGATCAGCTGAAAGGACGATCTGGTGCTTTCAGTCACGTGGAGTTATTCTTTCAAGACAGTGCATATTCTAAGAGCCAGCCCTTTTAAGGATCAAGGCGAAAAGATCACATCCTGTTGACTTCCTGGGACGGGAGGGAAAAAACATTTCCAAGAAAACCATCTATCCTCCTCTCGCACGGCTGCCCTTGAACTTTGGCAGCAGTGTTGCTGGAGTGTTTCCTGCGCAGGAAACATGGAAGGAAGAGCAAAATAAGGGGCGTTGTCTTGCCAGAGAGCCTGGGCGGGGTTTGCTGAGAAAGTGGGCGGGGCTGAGAAAGGGAGGCATCGCGCATTTTGAGCAGCCAGCTTTTCTCATGAAATGCAAGGAAGTGAACAGGAGCTGCAAACGGCCCTTGAGTTATAATCCCCAGATTTGCACGGCTGCGTAAGATTGAAGTGTGTTAAGGAAGAATGAGAGAAACCTGCATCCGGGAGCATCAGCCTCCTAAGGGCCTAAGTCCCAAGGTGTTTAAGGCTTTATAAATGAGAGGTAAAGGGACGTGGGTGGCGCTATGGGTTAAACCACAGAGCCTAGGATTTGCCGATCAGAAGGCCGGTGGGTCGAATCCCTGCAACGGGGTGAGCTCCCGTTGTTCGGTCCCTGCTCCTGCCAACCTAGCAGTTTGAAAGCACGTCAAAGTGCAAGTAGATAAATAGGTACCACTCCGGTGGGACGGCGTTTCCGTACGCTGCTCTGGTTCGCCAGAAGCGGCTTAGTCATGCTGGCCACATGACCCGGAAGCTGTACGCCGGCTCCCTCGGCCAATAAAGTGAGATGAGCACCGCAACCCCAGAGTTGGCCACGACTGGACCTAATGGTCAGGGGTCCCTTTACCTTTAAATGAGAGGTATTTAAGCCAATTCCTATGTTCAGCTGTTCCACTAAGGCATGGGTAGGCAAACTAAGGCTCGGGGGCTGGATCAGGCCCAGTCGCCTTCTAAATCTGGCCTGCAGATGGCCCGGGAATCAGTGTGTTTTTACATGAGTAGAATGTGTCCTTTTATTTAAAATGCATCTCTGGGTTATTTGTGGTGCATAGGAATTGGTTCATTTCCCCCCCAAAAAAATATAGTCTGGCCCCCCACAACGTCTAAGGGACAGTGGACCGGCTCCCTGCTGAAAAAGTTTGCTGACCTCTGCACTAAGGTCTATGGGATGCTGGACTACATGGGCCAATCCAGCATGCTCTCCTTATGTTAGTCCACAAAAGAAGAAATGAATAAATGCATGGCTCATGCACAGTATCTGGTTCACAACTAGCTGCACCTATATTAACATTATTAATAACAGCAACATGCATTTATTTATTTTCGCAACAGCTGACTAGTATCTGCAGGGGTCAGTTCCAAACTCTGCAAATACACTGACCTCCCCGTTAAAATAGCCCGGACCGGAGTTATCAGAAGGAAATAAAACTTTCGGGCTCAATTGATTGGGCTTTTTATCTAAAATAACAGACATTATAAGATAGGGGGAAAGGTTTTCGATAAGGAAGAGAATCAAAGCAGTCTTGAACCCAGATCAGATCGGGGCAGGAGAGGGAGAGAGAGAGAGAGGAGCGCAGGGCAATTTCAAACTCCTCCACCAGATCGATGAAATCCTCATGGCTCAGGTCATTTGGTTATGTGTGTTGCCAAGGGGTTGGGGGGTGGGAATCCGAACCGCTGCTAAAGTTGGGTGAACTTTGAAACACCAGCGTTTATTCTGCGATTATCATTAACTTGGTAAGCTGGTCCCTATCGATCAAGTCTCAGAATGGAGGTGCCAAAGTTTGAATGAGTTGTTTGGAGGAGAGGTGCCGGAGAGAGGAGAAGAAGGCAAGAGGGGAGGAAGGGATGAAGAAAGATGGCAAACGATGAGAGCGAGGGGAAGGAGAGATGGACCTTCCTAAAGGTAAAGGGACCCCTGACCATTAGGTCCAGTCGTGGCCGACTGTGGGGTTGCGGCGCTCATCTCGCTTTATTAGCCGAGGGAGCCGGCGTACAGCTTCCAGGTCATGTGGCAAGCATGACTAAGCTGCTTCTGGCAAACCAGAGCAGCGTACGGAAACGTCATTTACCTTCCCGCCGGAGCGGTACCTATTTATCTACGTGCTTTCGAACTGCTAGGTTGGCAGGAGCAGGGACCGAGCAACGGGAGCTCACCCCTAGAGCTTCACAAATGGAACATTCCGTGGAGAAAGACGGCCCTGATTGGCTGATGTCACAGAGAAGCGGGGCAGGCAGAAGGCCGCCATTGGCTGAGCTGCTGCTATTGCAGAGGGAAGAAAAACAGGCAAAAGGGAAGAGGAAAGGAGAGGGGGAAAGATGCAGAAGACTTAAAAGGCAGTAGAGTGGTCCAAAAGATGGCATAGACCATGGTGTAGGTGGGAGATGATGGTGGAGAGCACAGATCCAGGACTCTTTTGAAAAGATGATGCCATCTTCCATGGCTGACTGACAGACCTTACTTTCCCTAAGCACTGAATGAAGTGATGAAGAAGCTTTCAAGCATTACTACTGCCTGTGGCAGATTAGCATAGAGGAAGTGAAAGGAAAATAATCAAGCAGAGGCTGGGTACTTCTTTCCTTTTCTTAAAGTGGGTTCCATTTTCACACTAGTGGTTTATAAAGGCTACCCATTCTTTGCAAAAAATTGTTTGCATTTCTGATAAAAGCTAATGGGTAACATTGCACCTTAAACTAAGTGGCTCCAGCCTGCTTTCCAAGGCAAACGTATGCAGTCAGAAATAAGCATGACTGATCAAAGGAAATTAATACTGGGACTTGGGAGAAATGACAGAGAAGAAGTCAGAAGAATAGTTTGGGTGGAGAGGGGAAACTGGGAAGGAGGAGAGCTGAAAGTAGCCAGGAATTGCGGAGGTGAAATGTAGTATTTGTCTGTAGACAAATGTTTGGGGATATAGATCTTCCCCTATCAACAGCTCCAGGAAAGTAAATTTCTATTATACCCATTTGACAGATTAGCAAACTGGGTTCATACAACTTTAGATGGCCTAAAGCTACAGGACCGAGGGCCTTCTGGTGAACTGTGAGAAGTGAGTTTACAGGGAACCAGACAGAGGGCCTTCTTGGTAATAGCGCCTGCCCTGTGGAACACTCCGCCATCAGATGTCAAGGAAATAAGCAACTACCGTATCTGACTTTTAGAAGACATCTGAAGGCAGCCCTGTTTAGGGAAGTTTTTAATGTTTGATGTTTTTTCGTGTTTTTAATATTCTGTTGGGAGTGCCCAGAGTGGCTGGGGAAACTCAGCCAGATGGGCGGGGTATATTATTATTATTATTATTATTATTATTATTATTATTATTATACAATGAGCTTTTGTGTTTGCATGGGAGTGCTTCTTTTTTCTTCTTTATTTTCTCTCTCCCCTTTTTATTATTTTGTTCTCTTTAGATATTAGCTTTGTTTGTTTTTTATTGTATTTTTGTGTGTGTGTGTGTGTACAGTGGTACCTCGGGTTACATACACGTCAGGTTACATGTGCTTCAGGTTACAGACTCAGCTAAGCTAGAAATAGTGCTTCAGGTTAAGAACTTTGCTTCAGGATAAGAACAGAAATCATGCTCCGGCAGCATGGCGGCAGCAAGAGGCCCATTAGCTAAAGCGGTGCTTCAGGTTAAGAACAGTTTCAGGTTAAGAACAGACCTCCAGAACGAATTAAGTACTTAACCCGAGGTACCACTGTATATATATGAGATGTGCTTGGTTTTTATTGTATTATATGTTGAAAACCTTTAATAAAACTGAGTTTTAAAAACCTGATGAACTTGATCCAGTGATAACCATCTTCTGAAAGTCCTACAGTGCTAGACAGCACTCTATAGCTGTTGCAACACTAACCCTGGGATTCCTCAGAAGCTCTTCAGGAATTCCAAAATGAGAAGATTGGTTCTCAAGCTTACCCCCCCCCCCACTCCCTTGCGTTTAAACTGCACTGAACCTGGGGCCTTCTTGCTTGCAGAGAACTGAGCAGAGATCATTCGCCGCCCCACCTCACCCCTTGCAAACACCCGGTAAATTCCAGCGGTTGGCATTCAGCTATGCTTTACTCAGCGTAGACCCACTGAAATTAATGAACATGACGTGTGCTAGATCTATTAATAGCAGTGTTAATACCTAGTTGCATGCCAGCCCTGGAGTCAACGAGTTTGCACAGCAGGATTTCCAGTGATAAGGCATAATTCTATGAAAGATGCACACACAATTCTTTTCCTCTGCCTTCTATTTAATCAACCCATCTTTGCTTTGCTGGCATAATCTAAACAGATAACAGAACTTAGCTGTTTTTCATATGCAGAATTCAAGTTACTCCACCTCTGCTGTACTCAAACTTCTGCCACTGTTTTAATCCATCACTTCCTGCCTCTCATTGTTCCTCCCTTCTCACTCCCTTGCCATGCTGTTTTGCAGGGGTCAGCAACCTAAGGCCCATGGGCCAGAAGCGGCCCGTGTTTGACCGGCCCACGAGCCACCCTCAAACCGAGGTGCCTGCTCTTGCACTGTGCTAAACCGGCGTGGCATGGGGACTCGCTTCTGCGGTGTCGAAAATCGCATGTGAGCAGACACAGAAGCTGAAAATCGCAGGCACGAACACTCACGCACGCGCACGATCCGGCACACGGAGGGATCTCCTCAGGACCCATCCGGCCTAGGCAAGATAAACCTTGCTGACCCCTGCTGTGCAACCTGCCTTCTTTTTTGCTCCCTTGCTCCACCCTGACCTCAACCAAACCTAAGATTGTGACATGACACTACAAAAACCCTCCAATGGAGGTTGCGTGACGACAGCATTACATTTTTATGCATACGGAAGAAAGGCCGCATTGCAGATAGCAGGCATTTCCATGTAGCCATTAGAATCATAGAATCATAGAGTTGGAAGAGACCACAAGGGCCATCGAGTCCAACCCCCTGCCAAGCAGGAAACACCATCAGAGCACTCCTGACATATGGTTGTCAAGCCTCTGCTTAAAGACCTCCAAAGAAGGAGACTCCACCACACTCCTTGGCAGCAAATTCCACTGTCGAACAGCTCTTACTGTCAGGAAGTTCTTCCTAATGTTTAGGTGGAATCTTCTTTCTTGTAGTTTGGATCCATTGCTCCGTGTCCGCTTCTCTGGAGCAGCAGAAAACAACCTTTCTCCCTCCTCTATGTGACATCCTTTTATATATTTGAACATGGCTATCATATCACCCCTTAACCTCCTCTTCTCCAGGCTAAACATGCCCAGCTCCCTTAGCCGTTCCTCATAAGGCATCGTTTCCAGGCCTTTGACCATTTTGGTTGCCCTCCTCTGGACACGTTCCAGTTTGTCAGTGTCCTTCTTGAACTGTAGTGCCCATCTCTGAAGAATCTGAAGAGGTGTGCATGCACACGAAAGCTCATACCAATAACAAACCTAGTTGGTCTCTAAGAGCTATGGTTTTCCCAGTAGTGATGTATGGAAGTGAGAGCTGGACCATAAAGAAGGCTGATCGCCGAAGAATTGATGCTTTTGAATTATGGTGCTGGAGGAGACTCTTGAGAGTCCCATGGACTGCAAGAAGATCAAACCTCTCCATTCTGAAGGAAATCAGCCCTGAGTGCTCACTGGAAGGACAGATCCTGAAGCTGAGGCTCCAATCCTTTGGCCACCGCATGAGAAGAGAAGACTCCCTGGAAAAGACCCTGATGTTGGGAAAGAGGGAGGGCACAAGGAGAAGGGGACGACAGAGGACGAGATGGTGGGACAGTGTTCTTGAAGCTACCGGCATGAGTTTGACCAAACTGTGGGAGGCAGTGGAAGACAGGAGTGCCTGGCGTGCTCTGGTCCAGGGGGTCACGAAGAGTCGGACACGACTAAACAACAACAACAAGGTGCTACCAGAAGGATTTTTTTTATTTTGTTTTGACTACGGCAGACTAACACGGCTACGTACCTGTAACTACCTCACAGGGTTGTTGTGAGAAGGAAATGGGATGGAGCACACCTCATTGAGCTCCTTGGAGGAAGAAGCAGGCTATGAATGCAATAAAATAATAAGAGAAGAAGCCCAACTAGATCAGGCCCAATCTAGCATCCTATTCTCTGAGTAGCCAACCAGATGCCCATAAACAGGACCCGAGTGCAAGAGCATCATATACATTACTTCTGATATCACAGACAATCCCTCAAATCATGGTTCTCCCCCCCTCACAACAACCCTGCGAGGTAGGTGAGTGGGTAAAGGTCATCCACTGACAGAAACTGAGAAGTAGGTGAAAATACAGCACAAATGGCACCCGAACATGGCAGCTGTCTACCAACTCCATTCGGTATGCAGGCTGAGACTCTACCTGCCCACAGACTGTCTCGCCAGAGTGGTGCATGCTCTAGTTATCTCCCGCTTGGACTACTGCAATGCGCTCTACGTAGGGCTACCTTTGAAGGTGACCCGGAAACTACAACTAATCCAGAATGTGGCAGCTAGACTGGTGACTGGGAGCGGCAACTGAGACCACATAACACCGGTCTTGAAAGACCTACATTGGCTCCCAGTACGTTTCTGAGCACAATTCAAAGTGTTGGTGCTGACCTTTAAATCCCTAAACAGCCTCGGCCGTGTATACCTGAAGGAGCGTCTCCACCCCCATCGTCCAGCCCGGACACTGAGGTTCAGCTCCGAGGGCCTTCTGGTGGTTCCCTCATTGCGAGAAGTGAGGTTACCAGGAACCAGACAGAGGGCCTTCTTGGTGGTGGCGCCCATCCTGTGGAACACCCTCCCATCAGACGTCAAGGAAATAAACAACTATCTGACTATCAAAAGACATCTGAAGGGAGCCCTGTATAGGGAAATTTTTAAATGTTTGATGTTTTATCGTATTTTTAATATTCTATTGGAAGCCGCCCAGAGTGGCTGGGGAAACCCAGCCAGATGGGTGGGGTATTAAAATTTTAAACAGAAAAACAGAAAAAGAGTACAGTGGTACCTCGGGTTAAGAACTTAATTCGTTCTGGAGGTCCGTTCTTAACCTGAAACTGTTCTTAACTGAGGTGCAACTTTAGCTAATGGGGCCTTCCGCTGCTGCTGCTCCGCTGGCACACAATTTCTGTTCTCATCCTGAGGTAAAGTTCTTAACCTGAGGTACTATTTCTGGGTTAGCGGAGTCTGTAACCTGAAGTGTCTGTAACCTGAGGTACCACTGTAACTTCCCCCATCCCCAGTGAGCAACCTGGATGCTTTAGCTGAGATTAGACTGGTTAACCCTTGGGGTCCCTTCCAACTTGATTCTAACCTTTAGCTACTCATGTACAACAACCAGGAAGCGCCACCAGCCCCAGATCCCAGCTCCTCCTCCTCTCCTTGAGAATTAAGGCCTGCTGTGTACCCATTAGCAGTTTACATTTAGGATTCCCACCTCCAGGAAAGCTAAACTCAAAAGACTTGGCGCCTGCCTCTTAAATTAGACTGGCACCTTGATCCCAAACATTCACACTGGCTCAGCAAACCTCCAGGTCAGGTTTGGTCATCAACACTTGGAGATTGACTGTCCTTATTAGCAAAACCCCTTTCCATCTCCTGCTGGCTGAAGGGCCATTTAAATGTCAAGAAATGCAAGAAATGCAGGAGAGAGAGAGACCAATTACTGCTCCTTGGTTGCAGAGAAGGCCTCTGGGTACAGAAAACTGAGCACAGATATCCTACAAAATGATGAGATCAATCCATAGGAACTCTAGGAATTGTTTCCCAAGGAACTCTAGGAATTGTTGTGCTCTGTCTCCTAACAATGCTTGGTGCCTTTTAAAATCTACAGTTCCCGGGGTTCTTTTTGGGGAAACCGTGACTTGTTAAAAGTGGTGTGTGATAACGTGTAAACCAGGGTATGCAGAACTTTTTTTTTAGCAGAACTCTTTGCCATGCAACCAACCAGATCCTGCTGCAAAAGAGAGCACTTTGAGTGAAAGAACACTGGTTTAACTATTAACCCCTTTTCCCAGGGAGCTCTGGGAATTGTAGTTCTTTGGATCCCTCAAATTGGGAGACTGAGGGAAGGGGGCGAGGCAAGGCTCACAGGTGAGAGCTGGGCAAATTCAGTCTTCTGTATGTGGAGTAAAGATGCGAAGAGCTTGATATTATTATACTCTTCTCTCTCTCTCTCTCTCTCTCTCTCTCTCTCTCTCTCTCTCTCTCTCTCTCTCTCTCTCTTTTCCAGTACCTTTCCTATTTTTCTTTTTTTACATTAGTTTGGCTGTTACTTCATATCAAATGAAAAACTTTCAATTCAAAAATGATTTTAAAACTAGATAAATAAAAAGGAATCGTAGCTCTCTGAGGGGAACAGTGGGAGAACATTGTCCAACCATCTCGTCCTCTGTCATCCCCTTCTCCTTGTGCCCTCCATCTTTCCCAACATCAGGGTCTTTTCCAGGGAGTCTTCTCTGCTCATGAGGTGGCCAAAGTATTGCAGCCTCAGCTTCAGGATCTGTCCTTCCAGTGAGCACTCAGGGCGGATTTCCTTCAGAATGGATAGCTTTGATCTTCTTGCAGTCCATGGGACTCTCAAGAGTCTCCTCCAGCACCATAATTCAAAAGCATCAATTCTTTGGTGATCAGCCTTCTTTATGGTCCAGCTCTCACTTCCATACATCACTACTGGGAAAACCATAGCTTTAACTGTAAGGACCTTTGTTGGCAAGGTGATGTCTCTGCTTTTTAAGATGCTGTCTAGGTTTGTCATTGCTTTTCTCCCAAGAAGCAGGCGTCTTTTAATTTCGTGACTACTGTCACCATCTGCAGCAATCAAGGAGCCCAAGAAAGTAAAATCTCTCACTTCCTCCATTTCTTCCCCTTCTATTTGCCAGAAGGTGATGGGACCAGTGGCCACGATCTTCGTTTTTTTGATGTTGAGCTTCAGACCATATTTTGCCCTCTCCTCTTTCACCCTCATTAAAAGGTTCTTTAATTCCTCCTCACTTTCCGCCATCAAGGTTGTGTCATCTGCATATCTGAGGTTGTTGATATTTCCTCCGGTAATCTTAATTCCATTTTGGGATTCAAAACCTGCTAGGGAGGAGAAAGGTCCATCCCACCTGGTGGAGCTGGAATGGACCCCTCGATAGATGATATCTCCTATGTCAGGCATTGAAAATCCAGCTATGAGGTTCCACTTATAGCATGCAAGGAATTTTAGATCAAAGGCCTGTGACTCACAGTGTTCAAGCAGATGTCTTGTGCTGCGGTTATTTGACTTTTTAAATAGGAAGTTAGGCAGAGGTGCTGTAGAGAGTGCCACAGCAAAAGGCATTCCTCCTGTTCAGTTGCCTTAGGAGGATTTTTTAAAAGCACACAAGCAGGGTAAATGGGAAAAAATGCTTCTCTCCATATGTTCGCTGTCATTTGATTCCCTAAAATCACTCCAGGGTTCTTTTTGCACCTTTCCTTCCCCACAGCTGCTCAACTTCCCCCCTTAATGACCACCGTTAGCTGTTCCATCCAACTTTTTGGCCTTCCAACACCTTGAGAGTCAGCCTTGGGGCTGAGAATTGCAGCGATGCTTGTAAGCACCTCCAAGGGCATGGTTTGTTGTTTTCCTGGAGTAGCAATCATAGAATCACAGAACTGTAGAGTTTGCAAAGGGTCGCAAGGGTCATCTAGTACAACCCCCTGAAATGCAGGAATCTTTTGCTCAACGTGGGATTTGAACCCTTGACTCTTGAGATTAAAAGTCTTGTGTTCTGCTGACTGAGCCACTCCGAACACATATGTACACTCTGAATGTACAATGCCCATTTGCAGCTGAAATATCCTGGTTGAATAATGATGATGATAGCAATAATTTATAATCACACATTTCCACCAGACCAGGACTCAAAATAACTTACAACACAGATAAAATACAGGAAGCTAAAAACATATAAAAGAGAATTGGTTAGCAAGTAATTAAAAATACTTGAAAAATCTATTAAAATACACATGATAAAAACAGCACAGCACTTTTTGTGCCAGTTGGTGATGCACCACTCAAGGAAGCCCTCTAGGAGATTAGTCTTGAGTTTTCAGTTGGAAGGGAAGTCCTGATGGCTTTTAAAAGAACAGATTCTCCAACACTGGCAGGGGGCAGTATGGTGCAGTGGTTAAAATCAAGAAAGTATGACAACTTTATTGAATTGTATTGGTTGCCTTGATGAATTTTTGTTGTTGCTGTTTGTATTTGATATTATCCTACATTTGTTGTGATTATTGTGAGCTGCTTTGAGCTCAAGCAGGATTCAAACATTAAAATCAAATCCAAATTAAATATTTTATTGTATTTTAAATATTTTGTTGGAAGCCGCCCAGAGTGGCTGCAGAAACCCAGCCAGATGGGTGGCTTATAAATAATAAATTATTATTATTATTAATTATTACAGTGGTACCTCGGGTTAAGAACTTAATTCGTTCTGGAGGTCCGTTCTTAACCTGAAAACTGTTCTTAACCTGAGCTACCACTTTAGCTAATGGGGCCTCCCGCTGCTGCCGCACAATTTCTATTCTCATCCTGAAGCAAAGTTCTTAATCTAAGGTACTATTTCTGGGTTAGCAGAGTCTGTAACCTGAAGCATCTGTAACCCGAGGTACCACTGTATTATTATTATTATTAAGAAAGAAGAAAAGCCCAATTTCACTGTAGGGCAGAGCATGTTGCCCCTGCTCAAGAATGTATAATATGAGCAATTCCATTGTGCTTATCCCTGCCTCTCCTTCCTCAGTCATCTCCACTTTGTCAAATTTTGGATTGCAGGTTCCTTGGGGCAGAGACCTGACTTCCCTCCTATTCTCAGCAAAATGCTATGCACGCTGATGCTGTACTGACAACAAGTACCAGCTTTAAAAAAGCAGCTCTAATGCATGGATGTGTGTACCAATGAGCTTTTAAGAAGGGAACCCCCCCCCCCAAAGCAAAATCAGGACAAAATAGGAGCAGTGAAATGGATTAAAAGCTATTTGAGATCATCTCGGACCACCATAGAAATTTGGGTTGAAAGGGAGATTCACAAGTGTCGTTGCAAATATAAGACCTTGAAAAGGTTTATGGGCTCACATCATAGGAGCTTTAAAAGCCCAAAACATTATTATTTTTTTGCAATCTGCCAAGAGTGTTCTCCTTTCATTCTCACCCCGTTTGGCTCATGTATTTCAAACATATCTCTGGCAGTGGCATATAAAAAAGTGCTTGCAATTGTAACATGAACAGGACTTCATTGTTGTTATCTGCAGAGCTGAACCCTCTCCTAGAATAAACTGTTTCCAGCCAAGGAAAGCTCAGAGGTTTCCTCAATTGAAAACAACGCTCAGGCTGATCCCTTGACCCCCCCCCCCCGAAGCACAGAGAAACATGGAGAGCACAAGGAATGGATTCAAAACAATGAGGGCTAGCTGCTTGGCAAGGATGAGTGTGGGACTGCGTGTGCTGCAGCGAGTTTCACATTTCTTTCAGAGCTACAATGCCACGCTCCCTGCTTGCTTGTGTATTAATTCATTTGCGAAATTTGCTGGTAGCTTTCCCTTTAACCCAAAGCAACTTACAACCAAACAGCTCCCTAAATGTGATTGTCAAGAATTCACTGGGGCACATCTCTCTCTCCCCTCCCCACAATTAAAAGTGGAGGCATCTATTCATAAAACTGCTCTGCGGTTGCTTATAATTCACATGTGAGCTCCAAAGTTCAGCAGACTTAGGGTAGCCACAGAGGTGTACGAGGTAAAGGGACCCCTGACCATTAGGTTCAGTCGAGGCAGACTCTGGGGTTGTGGTGCTCATCTCGCTTTATTGGCTGAGGGAGCCGGTGTACAGCTTCTGGGTAATGTGGCCAGCATGACTAAGCCGCTTCTGGCGAACCAGAGCAGCGCACGGAAACACTGTTTACCTTCCCGCCGGAGCGGTACCTATTTATCTACTTGAACTTTGACATGCTTTCGAACTGCTAGGTTGACAGGAGCAGGGACCGAGCAACGGGAGCTCACCCGGCCGCGGGGATTCAAACCACCGACCTTGTGATCGGCAAGTCCTAGGCTCTGTGGTTTAACCCACAGCGCCACCTGGGTCCTTGTGTATGAGATACAAGAATGAAATAGTATTTACAGCAGTGCACAGGTGCCTTAACTTGAAATATCTGGACTTATTATGCCCCACCCTCAGTCCCCCAATATTTTAAGAAGGCTCATTTTAAACAAATGAAAAATTGGCTGGTGAGCTGATTGCGGCGGCTGCAGAATTTTGAGGGATGCACAACTAGAAGCAAGCAAGAATCAGCTCTCCCTCTACCCCATTAGTCAGTATGAGCACACCCCACTTATTTTGGTAAAATGGGGAAGGGGAACCTATGCCCTATGGGACTCCAACTCCCATCATCCACAACCAGTTTTACCAATGGGGTCCAGTCACAAAAGACACAAAGCACTGTTTTGGAAAAAACACACATAAAATATTCTAGCTTACGCTGAAAATATCAGGAAGTACGAATTACCGACAAAAGAAGAGTGGCAAATGAAATTAATGGACTATGCAGAATTAGACAAATTGACAGGAAGGATTCAAAACCTGCTGGACCAATGATTCTTAGAGGACTGGAGTAAATATTTTAACTATCTGAAAAGCAATTGTAATAAACAGATTACGCTAGTAATCTGCAAGAAGTTTTGTAAGGAGGATTATGCAAAATATTGCAAGGGAGATTAAGAAGAGAATATTAGTTAAGGATTATTAAAAGTAACAGAGAAATTAAGAAATGCAGATTAAGTGATAAAGAATGGAAAATCTTCAGAGGTAATTGGTGGAAGTCTAAAAAAATTGTATCAGATAAAAATGTATGTTAAATGACTGTTGGAAATGATATGTTAAAAAATTAATAAAAATATGTGTGTGTGTGTGTGTGTGTGTGTGTGTGTGTGTGTGAAAGTATCAGGAAGCACACTACCCCTAAGCAAACCACATTTTAAAAATGATTTATGTCTTTATTTTAACCGTAAGAGCCGCAATTTAATTATCATTAAACATCACATATAGAAACCTCCCCAACACATATCTGAAAATGACTCTGTTCGGTTGAAACCTGCTCTTAGAACAGCAATCTTCAACCTTTTGTGATCCAGATCTGCCTTTACCCCCAAACAGGCATCTAGGGACCCAGTTCTCAGTTTTTCATCATATATCTGCAACATGGTAGTCCCGCTGTTGCAGCTCACTTGAGATCCAGTCACTGTAATGGAGCAGCCGGTCCACACTGAGGACTAGTGCATTCGCTTCTATTTGAGGTCCGTGTTGGAACACCAGGAACAGAAGAAGCAACAATAATGTTGTCGGTGCACCTCTTGAATTTAGGAATTTGCTCTCTGGCCAAAGAGTGTTGACCTCAAATCCTGGCACCTTTCATTTGAATTAGCACTGCTGGCTTCCATTGGACTTACTGCAGTACAAAAGAGGAGATCTCATAGATCCCAAACAAATGACACTCATCTGCCTTTAAGAATTATGTATATGGCAAAGCCTTCCACTAGCATGCTGTGGGTATTTAGGACGACCACTTCTAAACCTCCTAAATCATGAGCCAGCCTGATGATCTAATGGTCTTCAGTGGGGATGCATACAGTGGTACCTTGGTTCTCAAATGCCTTGGTTCCCAAATGCCAAAAACCTGGAAGTAAGTGTTCTGGTTTTCAAACTTTTTTTGGAAGCCAAACATCTGATGCAGCTGTCGGCTATTGTTTCTGGGGCGCCTGCACCAATCAGAAGCTGCGCGTTGGTTTTCAAACATTTCAGAAGTCAGACAAATTATTATTACTATACAGGCAGCTATCTCACCTCACCAAAATGGCCTTGTATGGGGTGTTTTGAAATGGCAGCAAATGGTTAGTTATTTAATCTCCAACTCCTTGAAAGATTCTATCAAAGGTGTCTCCGAAAAAAATTGCATATCACTTGGGAAGACAGGCGAACTAATGTCAGTGTACTGGAAGAAGCAAAGATCACCAGTGTCAAAGCAATGATTCTTCAACATCAACTTCACTGGACTGGTCATGTTGTGTGGATGCCTGATAATCGTCTTCCAAAGCAACTATTCTATTCTGAACTTAAAAATGGAAAGTGTAATGCTGGTGGTCAACAAAAGAGGTTTAAAGACTCTCTCAAGGCAAATCTATAAAAAAGTAGTATAAACACCAACAACTGGAAAACACTGGCCTACGAGTACTCCAGTTGGAGAACAGCCTTTACCAAAGGTGTCATGGGCTTTGAAGACACTTGAACTCAGAACACAAGGGAGAAACGTGCTAAGAGGAAGGCATGCTTGGCAAATCCGCACTGTGATCAATTCCCATCTGGAAACCAATGTTCCCACTGTGGAAGGACGTGTGGGTCCAGAATTGGCCTCCACAGTCACTTACAGACTCATTGTTAAAACCGTGTTTATGGAAGACAATCTTACTCGGCTACGAGGGATCGCCAAAGAAGCAGCAGCAGCTAGACAGACAAACACAGTGATGCAAAGACAGGATAATTTCCAGTTGGCTTGGATGTGCAATTCTGCCTTCAGAAGGTGGGAGGGAGCGGAATGGTCAAGGTGCATCCAATATGGGTTTTCAAATTCCGATTGACACAGGAAGCTAGTTTTACCATTGGCCCATCTAGGCCGGACACTCGTTCTACCTGGAGACACCCAGGGATGGAACCTGAAATTCTCTTCTGGCAACACTCTACCACCAAGCTAAGTCCCTTCCTCACAGCTACCAACAAGTGAGAACCTATAAGAAGTGCAAATTGGTAGCAACTGTAAGCTTAAAGACTCTTTAAGTTCAAAGCTTCGGTATGGTATCTCTGGAGCCTCCCATTTAAGAAGGGAGAGAAACCCAACTCCTGCCTTCCTTAAATCCCTACTAAGGAGAGCAGCCAAATCCAATTGCAAGCAACACCTCCTGCCTACCAGTCAGAGGTTCCTGGAGTTGCTGTTTGAATAATGTATAATTACAGAAGGAAGGGAGCCAGGTTTCTAAGGGAGGTGGGTCCTATTCTCCTTCTCAGCCGGCCCAAGCAAACATTTGCATGTTCCTTTTACAACTCTGCCAGCTCTTTTTCCAACACAAGCCAATAAATTGTCCTTGTCACATCAACAAAAGGCCATGATTGAACGCAGTGTGTTTGTGTTGCATATTTGGGTGCGCTTGGAAGGGCTGACCTATCAGGCCTTGCAGCAAAGTACAAAGTCACAGGCATTACGGATTGAAGGCCAGACCCAGGAACAAACAGCTGCATCCCAGCAGAAAATCGGCAGGGAGCCTGAAAATTAGGAGGCAGTGATGTCCCGGGGATTGCACCTAAAGCCAGAATCGCATATAGTCAAAACACATTGGGTGCAACGGTGGGTGGGATTGCCAAAGTCTCCCCCCCCCCCCCGCCCCAGACAACAGCTCCTTTTTATTTTTAAAGTTTGCCCAGTGCATAAAGCTGAATGCACACAAGTTAAATGCATTCAAGTTGCAGGTTTAATGTATACAGTGGAACCTTGGTTCTTGAACGGCTTAGTTGACGAACTAATCGGCTCCTGGACACCAAAAACCCAGAAGTAAGTGTTCTGCTTTGCGAACGTTTTTTGGAAACTGAATGTCCGATGTGGCTTCCGTTTCAGTGCAGGAAGCTCCTGCAGCCAATCGGAAGCTGCGCCTTGGTTTTAGAACGTTTCGGGAGTCAAACGGACTTCAGGAGCGGATTAAGTTTGAGAACCAAGGTACCACTGGATACACGTGCATCTGTAACAGTGAAACTGGATGACGTTGTCTGCTCCAGGTGCAACATGAGCATGCCTCTCCCGTATCAGTCTCTACAGTCGCAGCAAGTGCTGTAATTCTCCAATTACTGACTACTGTAATTCGCTCTACGCGGGGCTGCCCTTGAAGCTGTCCCAGAAACTCCAGCGGGTGCAGAATGCTGCAGTGAGGCTCCTCACAGGGTCTCTGCCATGGGAGCATATTCACCCAGTGCTTTTCCAGCTGCACTGGCTCCCGGTGGAGTACACGGTCAGATTTAAGGTGCTGCTTTTGACCTTTAAAGCCCTTCACGGCCTAGGACCCTCGTACCTATGGGACCGCCTCTCCTGATATGCCCCACGGAGAGCCTCAAGGTCCATAAATAGCAACACACTAGAGGTCCCAGGCCCTAAGGAAGTTAGCTTCAACCAGAGCCAGGGTCTTTTCAACACTGGCTCCTGCCTGGTGGAACGCTCTGTCTCAAGAGACCAGGGCCCTGCAGGAGCTGATTTCTTTCCACAGGGCCTGTAAGACAGAGTTTTTCTGCCTGGCCTTTGGCTTGGAGCCAATTTGATTCCCTCCCTCTCTTTTTTTTTCTTTTCCTTCTCCTGCGATGAGGCTACATTTTAATATTTTAATGTTTCAATATTTAATGTTGTATTTTAATCTTGTTTTTAAGTTGTATTCATTCAACTTGTTTTTATTATTGCTTGTTAGGCACCCTGAGCCCGGCCTTGCCTGGGGAGGGCGGGGTACAAATAAAAATTATTATTATTATTATTATTATTATTAATAGTTTGACTTCACCCCCAAAGGCACACTCCTGCACTTAGACAGATGCCAATCACATAGGAAGCTGTCTTATAGCAAGCCAGTCCATTGGTCCATCGAGTCCAGTAGCATCCACACTGATTGACAGCAACCTTCAAGCATTTCAGGCAATGGTTTCCCCCAGTTCTACCTGGAGATGCCAGCAGGATTGAACCTGCATGCAAAGCAGATGCTTATCCACTAAACCGTGGCCCTTCCATATATCACACCTCTCCCCCGAGGAGCTCAATGGGACGTACATGTTGCTCCCCCTCCCCATTTTATTTTCACAACAACCCAGCGAGGTCTGTTAGGCGGAAAGTTCATGATAGGTCCATGGTCACCCCAAATATCCAAGTGGATATTTGAGCCTCGGTCTTTTGTGTCTTACTCCAACACTCTAAACAGCAGAGATGTCGGAGGGTATCCTGGGAAGTCCAACCCACTCTGAATACAAACCCCACCCAGTGCCTGATTTCAATATAAGCTATAAGCAAGCTATAGCTTAAGGCCCCACTCTCTTGGGGGGCCCCCAAAAAAAATTAAAGGAAAAAACAACTGGGTGTACATTCCCAAAATATAAGATAAAAAACAAATAAAATAAAACCTACATACAGCACCAGTGTTTTGTGTTGTGTAGGCTCCTATGATGTAAGTCATGGGCCCCGCCTGCTAGCCTGCTCCCTAAAATATCACTGGTTTGCTCCTTTCTATATATAGGGGGCCTACATTCTGCATGGACTGGTTGCATGGCCACATGTGCAAATGGCTTGAGATACCTATTAGGTCCATAAATGACCATATAGCATATATTCAACACCAAAAACAGCAACAATTTGTTGTTGACAAAGGACAGCTGGACATATAAAGGGCCCGATTACCTTCAGGAGCTGAGGGCCTCATCAAACCTAAATCTGGCCCTGACCCCATCAGAACTGGAACAGAACCTAAATCCTATTGAAATGTTTCTGAGCATTTGGGATCATAGAATTGTAGTGGAGTTGGAAGGGACCGCAAGGGTCATCTAGTCCAACCCGCTGCAATGCAGGAATCTTTCGCCCAGCGTGGGGTTCAAACCCACGACCTTGAGGTTAAGAGTCTGTTGCACTCCCAACTGCCCTAAACACAGCTATTGGCCCAGACACTAAGCAGTCTCCAGTGTTTTCATACGCACCTAAAGAAAACCCCATCAGATCATGCCACAGGCTCAAATTCTCCAGCATCTTGTGTAGCTAACCACATGACTACAGAATCCCACAAGCAATAGTGTTCTCCCCGCTGGGGATTTCCATTAATAGCACTCAGGGTCATCGTGCTTCCGACACGGGACTGGGAACATAGCCATTGTGGCCAGCATCCATGGACAGCCTTATCCTCAAAGATAAAGGACTGACCACACTCAACTACTGCACCAGCCTGTCTAAATGATTAGGAACATAAGAAGAGCCTTCTGGATTCGAACACAGGAGCCCTCTCCCCTCCTGGGGTTTACAGCAACTAGTATTTGGAAGTATGACTTTGAGGAAGAGCAGAGCAGTCATGAAAACCTCTCCTCCATGAATGTGCCTAATCCTCTTTTAAAGGCACCCAAATTGGTGGCTATCCCTGTCTCAAGTGGGAGGGAGTTCCACAGCTGAACTACACCACTGTGCAGAGAAGTGCTTATTATTAATTTTTTCAAAAAATAGGAATTAAACAAAGAACAATACATAACACTAGGACCCACGTACATACAGGACCGCCTCTCCTGGTATGCCCCGCAGAGGACCTTAAAGTCCACAAATGACAACATTTTGAAGGTCCCAAGTCGCAAGGTGGTTAGATTGGTCTCAACTAGGGCCAGGGCCTTTTCAGTACTGGCCCCAACTTGTCACAACACTCTGTCACAAGAGACTAGGGCCCTGCGGGACTTCACATCTTTCCGTAGGGCCTGCAAATGGAGCTGTTCTGCCTGACCTTTGGTTTGGACTCAGTCTGACCCTTATGTTTCCCTCCCCTTATGGTTTTGATCTATGGGCTACTTTTAAAATGAGGCTGCATTGTAAATTGCATTTTAACTTTTATTTTAACTTGTGTTCCCCCCCCCCCTTATTATGTTTTTACTGAAATTTGATGGGTGTTAGCTGCCCTGAGCTCGGCTCTGGCTGGGGAGGGTGGGGTATTAATAATAATAATAATAATAATAATAATAATAATAATAATAATGATGATGATGATGGGATCCCACTAATTCAATGTCTCCTCCCTACCCCTCACCCAGGAGATTTGGCTAGCACCAACTACAATGTTGTCCTGCCATACAGGGAAGAGATATATTTGCAACATGCCAAGTCTTAAGGTGCTGCAAGTTTGTTGCTTCTGCCTGCTGGAAACATGATTTCCAATTCACGTTTTAATTTCGTTACATGTACCTCTCACATTTCCTCCAAGGTCCTCAAGGTCTCCTGCTCCCCATTTTACCTTCACAACAACCCTGAGAGGTAGGTTAGGACGAGGAGTTAGGTAGGTTAGGAATGGCTTGAGGTCCTCCAGAATAGCGATTGTGGAATCCAACCTTTGTCTCCCAGCTTCAGACACGTCAAAACCAGAACCACATTAAAATGCTTAGTCTCCCTAGTTTATTTCACTCCCAATTTCTTCCTTTGCAACTGGATGTTGTGGTGTGTTTGTGTGTGGGCTGGATTTCTTGAGCAATCTGGTAACCTTCTTATTGCTAACAAAGTCTCTAGAGATTAGAACCCTACCTGTCAAATAGTTTTAATTCATTTCAACAAAAGCTCTAAAGTTAAAGGAGAGAGGAAAAAATATGGCATCTTTAGCAGCAGATTGAAAATCACCCTATGGGCTCAATGAAGTGTTTAGTTCAGTGTTTCCCAACCGGTGTTCCGCGGCACACTAGTGTGCCACGAGACGTTGCCTGGTGTGCCGTGGGAGGGAGGCGGGTGAGTCGGGCGGCGAGAGGCGGGGCGGCGGCGAGGAGAGGC
The DNA here is from genome assembly GCF_964234715.1 of Podarcis melisellensis. Lineage (NCBI taxonomy): Eukaryota > Metazoa > Chordata > Lepidosauria > Squamata > Lacertidae > Podarcis > Podarcis melisellensis. The sequence goes on along the minus strand of NC_138530.1, from coordinate 6,249,611 downwards.
CGCCCAGCGCGGGGCTCTCGCCGTCTGCCTGCCTGGCTGCCTGCGTGGCGCTGACGTCACGGGGCTGTAACGTGCCCCACATAGGCACACGCGGGGCGGCGAGCGAGCTCCCTCCCACATCCCATCGCCAGCTCTGCACCAGGCGGTATAGCTCGGCGAAGTTGCCGCGCTGGAAGGCCAGCAGCGTGCGCGCCTTGGCCAGGCTCTCGCCCGCCTGCGCCTCCAGGCACGGCGCCTCGGCGTCGGGCGGCAGCGAGCCCAGGAAGCGGCCCAGCCGGCCGGGGTCGCCCGCCTGCAGCAGCGCCTCGCACCCGCACGAGACCTGCTCCGCCGAGAAGCGCGGCGAGCGCAGAGGATCGGGCGCGGCGGAGGCCAGCCCCGCGCTTGGAGAGGGCGCAGCAGCCGTCGCCAAACCCGATCCTCCTCCTCCTGCTCCGCCGCCGTCCTCTGGCTCTCGGCCGGGAGGAGCCTGCGGCGACGGGGCAGGCGCCGAAGTTGCCAGAAGTTGGCGCGCCTCCTCGGCAGCGCCTTCGTCCTCCTCCTCCTGCCTCTGCTCTCCTCCGGCCGGGGGGCTCGGCGGGGCCCGCGGGGAAGGAGGCCATGTTCGCGGCGCGCGGGATCGCGGCCCCCCTCGCCCGCCTCCGGCCCGCCCCCCTCCCCCTGCGCGCTGCCCTAGCCATGCGGGTCTCCTCCCCCTGCGCCGCCGTCCCCTTTCCACATCCTAGGAGCCGCGGTCCGCCTACCGCCCCCGGGCCGCGGCGCGGCTCCCAGCCCGGGCTGGCCTCCGCCTCCTGGGACGCGCGCCCACCCCCGCGGCCCCCCAAACTTCGGAGCAACTCTCCAGACGCTTCTCCCCCGCCTCGGTCTCCCTCCTTTCCACTTCTCTTCCCCCCTTCCTTCCCTCTTTCTTTCTCTTTCTCTCCCACCCGCCTTTCCTTCTATTAACTTTCCTTTCCCCTCCCTTCGTCCTTCCTACTTTTACTCCTGGGCTCCTCCCCCCTTTGCGCAGCCACAAATCAATCTCTCTCTCTTTTTCCCCCTCTCTCTCTTCTTTGCTCAGACGCAAAAAAGCGCCGCTTTTTGGAAATCCAGACTGCTGTCCCCACTGAAACGATACTTTAAAAAAGGAAGAACCCACTGGCTCTTATTTCTGTTTAAAGCAGTAGATCCCGAACTCTTTTGGCCCACTCCCCCCTTGGTTCCACATCCCCCAGTGTCCCCTATGCTTACTCTATAGAAAGCATTACAGGGGTTAACGCGGCTCGCTAAGGAAGATATTAATAGAATTCTGCATTTGGGGGGAGACCCTAACAGTCATCTACCATTACCTTCTATGCTGTTACTATTTTTTTATTTTTTTTTACATAAGTAAAAAGTGACCTTTCCCCATCTGGCATGGTGGTGTGCCTCGAGATTTTTTTCATGAAACAAGTGTGCCTTTGCCCAAAAAAGGTTGGGAAACACTGGTTTAGTTGCTTCCACCCTTACAGGGAAAGAAACTCTTCACTTTCCCTTTGTATCCTTAATCAAGCAGGAAGCTTGCTTTTTTTCAGCCTGGAGCTACCAGATCATGGCCCCACCCACAGACTGCTGGGTCTTTAGCAGCCTTAAGGCAAGGCACACTCAAGTTCAGTCCCTCTGCATTTAAAAGAACTAACAGTAGTGATGTATGGAAGTGAGAGCTGGACCATAAAGAAGGCTGATCGCCAAAGAATTGATGCTTTTGAATTATGAGCTGGAGAAAACTCTTGAGAGTCCCATGGACTGCAAGAAGATCAAACCTAGCCATCCTTAAGGAAATCAGCCCTGAGTGCTCAATGGAAGGACAGATCCTGAAGCTGAGGCTCCAATATTTTGGCCACCACATGAGAAGACTCCCTGGAAAAGACCCTGATGTTGGGAAAGATGGAGGGCACAAGGAGAAGGGGACGACAGAGGACGAGGTGGTTGGACAGTGTTCTTGAAGCTACCAGCATGAGTTTGACCAAACTGGGGGAGGCAGTGGAAGACAGGAGTGCCTGGCGTGCTCTGGTCCATGGGGTCACAAAGAGTCGGACATGACTAAACGACTAAACAACAACAAACATATACATATAAAAAACCTTTGAAACCTCATAGCACTGACTCAGGTTTTCCCCAAAACCAACAACTGAATAGTATTATTTGTAAGTGGTAAAATGTGAAGATTTTTATGGTTAAAGTAAGTGTGATTTAAATAAAAATGGTTAGAAATTATGATATATGTAAACTGCTAAAGATGAGGTAAAATGAAAATCAGATGGGGGGACTTGGGGAAGCCCACCTAACAATGTTTAGAAAAAACAAGGTAAGACAAGAATTTGTTTGTATTGTTTGTTTTTCTGTTTGTGTTGTCTATTTGTGTTATAAAATGAATAAAAATGATTTTTTTTGGGGGGGGGGGAACAAACCAAAAACTGAAGGAAAGGCATTCTCTCCGAAATCAGCATCATTCAGATTTTTGTTTCTACTTAGCAAGACAGATGGATCCAGAACTTTAAAAAAGAAAGAATTAGCTCTGTTTATATTTTCTTAAAGTGGAATGTACGATGCTCCCAATTCTTTTCCTAGAGTAGCCTTTTAATTACTATTCATGGTTAAGTTAACTCACACTCAGGGAAAAGAAAGATTTTTTTTTAATGTCCTCATTTTCAGAGATAACGTCTTTCAAATAACCAAGTAGTAGAATATTCAGAGTTCACCTAAATGTATGAGCAGGAAACAGCAGTCAGCAGTAAGGATCACAATAGCTAAGAACTGGGGAAACAGAGAGTACATGTGAATGCTTTGATAAAAGTTTGGTCTATAGTAAAAATGACTTATTATAAAAGCACACACATAAATCAGCCCAACAAGTTCACAGAAAGATGGGCATTCATCGTAATATTTTGGAACAACAAGTTTAGCAACAAAGCACAACTTTATGCAGCCTTCCATTTCAAGAATCAAAGAATGTCAGAGTTGGAAGGGACCCTGAGGATCATCTAGTCCAACGCCAGCAATGCAGCAATAAGAAGCTGTCCCTTATGCAGATCAAGCCTGCAACCTTGGAGTTATCAGCACCACACTCTAACCAACACAAACGCCGTTAGCATTTGTGAACAGATGCTTCATTTGCTTCCTTGCACCTTATTTGTTCACATTTACGATTTTGCCATTAAGCATAAAAGTATTATTTCAAAACGCCCTTTTCTCCAGATAAATGTTTCGGTTCGTTAATTGGTTAGATGCCGGTCAGTTCAAAATCAGCATACAGTCATACCTCGGGTTAAATATGCTTCACGTTGAGCGTTTTCAGGTTTCGTTCTGCAGCGACCCAGAAGTAATGGAACGTGTTACTTCCGGGTTTCGCCGTTTGCACATGCGCAGACACTCAAAATGACGTCACACGCATGCACAGAAGCGGCGAATCGTGACCCGCACACGCTCAGACGCAGGTCGTGTTCTGCTCAGGATGCGAATGGGGCTCTGGAATGGATCCTGTTCGCATCCAGAGGTACCACTGTACTCGAAACCTGCTTAACAATGTAGCTTTTTCCTTTCTTTCTAGAAAGACCCTAACTAAATGTAACTAAAGGTAACAGAGAGATCTTACCTAGGTTGGGGTGTCTAGTCCCTCCTGGGGTTCCCCGGTTCTGGAGATTATGGAGCATGGGGTTGTCGAAAGGCGAGGAAGTCCAAGTGGCCCCCAGCTCCGGGGCCATGTAGCTCGCTGGGTAGGGGCTGGAATAAGATCCACTGAAACTGCGGGCGTATTGTTCCCTGCTGTTGGCCGTGATGCTGAGAGGGTTGCTGTACGTGGCCCCCTCTCTGGAAGTGGTGGTCGGGATGGGGGAGCCGGCAGCGAAGGAGAACCTGGGCGAGACGGACGGGTGCGTCGAGCCGGGGTTATACGAGGCGCTCTCGGTTCCGGGCTGAGTCCAGATGGAGTGGCCGGAGGGGCTGCCTTGCTGTGATGAGGCAGACCCCTGGAGGTAAGGAAGGCTGGGAATCATGGTGCCGACTCTCGTGGTCGGGATGTAGACAGGGGAAGTGGCAGCCGCGCTGTGCATGAAGCCACTCGCCCCTTCGTAGGCCTGAGGGCAATGGTTGGCGGCCATGGCTAAGCTCTGGTACATCTCTGGAGGAGCAGGCGAGATCCAAGTGGGTTAGAGGGAGAGAGAGTCTACCTCCAAAATCAAGACAGGAGGTGTGCCCAATCAGGTCCAGGATGAGAGGATAGGGTGGGGAAGCAGTTTTCCGGGTCCTAACAGGTCCTAACTTTCAAGGTGGTCCCAGGCATCAGAGCCAGCAGTGGCTTCCGTGGTCTGGCATTCTTCTCTCCCTTCTGGGCCTGGTTCACACCTATAAAGGAAGGGGAAACAGAATGAGACATGCAGGTAAAGTGTGGGTAGGGGGGAAGAGAAAGGAGAGAAAAGTTGGTTCAAAAAGGCTCCCCTCCCCACTTAAGGCAGGTATAATAAACTTAAGGAAGGTGAGAGACAGTTAAAGGGCACCATCAGCACAGCCGAATCTTTGTCCCTGGGGGTATAAAGGTAAAGGGACCCCTGACCATTAGGTCCAGTCATGGCCAACTCTGGGGTTGTGGCGCTCATCTCGCTTTACTGGCCGAGGGAGCTGGTGTACAGCTTCCGGGTCATGTGGCCAGCATGACTAAGACACTTCTGGCAAACCAGAGCAGTGCACGGAAATGCCGTTTACCTTCCCGCCAGAGTGGTACCTATTTATCTATTTGCACTTTGACATGCTTTCGAACTGCTAGGCTGGCAGGCGCAGGGACCGAGCAACCGGAGCTCACCCCGTTGCGGGGATTCGAACAGCCAACCTTCTGATCTGCAAGTCCTAGGCTCTGTGGTTTAACCCACAGTGCCAGCCCGTCCCACTTAAGGCAGGTATAATAAACTTAGGGAAGGTGAGAGACGGTTAGAGGGCACCATTAGCACAGCCAAACCTTTGTCCCTGGGGGTATAGATGCTGCTAATTGGACCAAGTCTAGCTGTTTGATCTGAAATCACATCACAGCAGCAGGCTGTCCTTTTGGGAAAGGGAGTGAAAATAATAAAGGATTGAAACTGGAGCCTAGAGTTAGGTAGGTTAGGAATTGCTTGAGGTCCTCCAGAATAGGGATTGTGGAATCCAACCTTTGTCTTTGGTGGGTTGGCGAGAAAATGGAAAAAGTTGTTTTGCGGGGAGGCAGGCAGCCGAAAGCAGGTGAGCAAAGGTACAGTATAAGACGGTTTGTACACAGAAAGATGTGAGTCGGATAGGTCCCGGTGTGCTGTGTCATAGGTGTATATTTTTTCCTGGAAGGATAAAATTGTAGAGTTGAGAGGGTACCCCGAGGGTCATCCAGTCCAACCCTTCGAGGGAGGAACCGCCGCTCTGTGAACTAGAGCTCCGTTTGAGACTCACTTCAACACAGAAATGGGACGTCTGGAAACTGTGTGCATGCTCAGGGATGAAAATGCCACAGACCACAATTCCTGCAAGGTTCATGACTTCTGTGCATGCTCAGAGGCTGAGGAATGTTCATTACAGAGCTATTCCTTGCAGCCTTGAACAACACCCCTCTCCCCGCTTGTCAAAACGCACATTTGTGCACACATCAAAAGGCAACTGTAATGACTCATGATTTCCTCCTTGCAGTTAAGATCTGCCAATTCTGCCCAACCACACTTAGAGAGGCAAGCAGTAGGACCCATGTGGGGTGTGCATACTGCAAGGGGGGGGTATAATTGTGCGCAAGAGCATGGAACACATGTGTGACCCCCATCTACAATGCATGTACATCTACATGTTCAAAACTGCAGCAGGAAATGCAGGACAGGCTAACTAACATGAATTGCAAGTCCTGTTGACGCCGGAGAATATGAAGGTCTTGTTTTCCTGTTGTTCTTAACCTTCATGTCCTATCTTTCCTCCAAGCCTCCTGCATTTCATCCTCACCACAACCCTGCGAGGTGAATTAAACAGAGAGGGTGAAATTGTCACCCAGTGAGCTTCCTGGCCATGGGGGATTTGAACCCAGAGTCTCCCCAGCGTAAGTGTAATCACAGCTCTAACCACTGTGCCACAATGTCTCTCCAGGGCCTTTGGAAGCCTGCCCCACAACACAAAAAAACAGTCCCCTTCAGCAGTCTGCATTTTGCATGCAGGCACCAAGGGAACAAGGGATGCAGGTGGCGCTGTGGGTTAAACCACAGAGCCTAGGAATTGCCAATCAGAAGGTCGGCGGTTCGAATCCCCCCGACGGGGTGAGCTCCCGTTGCTCGGTCCCTGCTCCTGCCAACCTAGCAGTTCGGAAGCACGTCAAAGTGCAAGTAGATCAATAGGGACCGCTCCGGCGGGAAGGTAAACGGCGTTTCCGTGCGCTACTCTGGTTCGCCAGAAGCGGCTTAGTCCTGCTGGCCACATGACCCGGAAGCTGTACACCGGCTCCCTCGGCCAATAAAGCGAGATGAGCGCCGCAACCCCTGAGTCTGCCACGACTGGACCTAATGGTCAGGGGTACCAAGGGAGCGAAGCCACCTCTACTCCCTTCTCAAATGGTCTCCTCAACACATAATGCCTGAAACAGAGAGGACTAGAATCTTCTAAAGGGCAGAGGCTGATGGGGTCACTGAAAAGGATTGCATTAGGAGACACAGGAACTAGCAACCTACTTCGAACACAAACACAATCTGCTTTCCACACTTGACTCTTGCGCAAGGCGATGGGCGGCAACCTTTGGGCATGTGCAAAGTGTCGTCCCCTGACTGCTAAACAATCACTGCCGGACTCTCCAGCTCCCCACCCCCACCATCTAAGCACGTGGACTTTGATAGCCCTGACTCCCAAGGACTGCAAGATCCAGTCCATGAAACCTCTCGCAAAAGCCTCTTTCCCAAAGAGATCGGCCAGTGTTCATGTCTAAAATCGAGCTCTTCTCAAAAATACACTGAATTCGATTTGAATTTAGAGACCGGTTCCTTCGCCGCCCTCCTCAGTCTCTCTCTCCTGCCAATGGGCCCCAAAGGAGATTCTCGTGGAAATGAAACGCAAACGGAGTTTAGGGGCTTTTTATTTTTTATGGATAAGGGTGGCTTCTCTTTTAAATCGGATCATACGCGGTCTCAGCCCCCCCCCAAATTATTCCCAGCATGCCCGCTGTTTTTGCGCCATGGTGAAGCGAACAAACCCTCTCTTTCCAGATTTTCCAGGTTAATACGAATTAACACTCCCCCCCTCCCACTCCTCCTTCCCCGTAGGTGAAACCGAATTCAAGCGTCGCGAAGATTCTTCCCCAATTATCCCCTGCTGCTCAATAACTGAAGAAATAAACTTAAGTGGGGAAAGCTTCCCCCCTTTTTAAAAGTAACTTGAAATTCACACAAGTCTCTCTGTACGAAACGCCCGCAGCATTCGTTCAAAGTTTTAGCCGTTTCTGTTCCAGATTTATCAAGCAGATAATTAGAAATCGGCTGCCAGCGTTCCTTTTTTTAAAAAAAAACCCCACAATTTTTCCTTTAAAAATAAATAAATCATACCCTTACATTGATTCACTCATGAATCGGATTGATCTAATATATTTTAGCAATCTCCTCCAGAAAATGTTTGTAGAACTAAACTCTTCAAAATAATGAATATTTTTCTGACGACGCAGGAGCAAATCTGAATTGCAACGTGCACAAATATAAAATCTGTGGACGGCGATAGTGCAATTACGCACAAAATAATGCGGTTTAAGATATAACCTTCAGCGTTGCAATGCAGCCTTGAGAAGCGTAAAGTTGTGATCACACAAAACAGCATGACGAGCAGGAAACACTGACACGCTCCAGCCAACTTTGAACACTTCAAAACTGAAAGCAGGAGGTCGACTTAAAACTTCCTAGCAAACGAATGTGTGTCCCACTACATTTCTCCCAGCGGGATTTAAAAAAGGTGCTTTTGCAATTCTGAAATTCAATTAACTCCAACCCAGATGTAAATAAAGAGACCCCCACTTTATATGTAGATGCAAATAGCTGGCAGAAGAAAAAATGAGTTGGGTTGAAAACTTTGCAAAATTTAAAGGTGTGTGTATGGGGGGGGGGGGAGAGAATCCAAATAGGATAAACATACTAGAAATATTTGGAATGGTTGTTGTTTTTTGTTCTATCCTTACAGGGGTTTTTCCTCCCCATCGTTTCCATCTCCATCTTTTAAGAACGGAATGTTTTTATTATTACATTTTACGAAGGAGATTTGAACGCGGGGAATAAGCGGGGGTTTATTCACTCACTTGGCCCCCCTGCTTTACTTGGAACCGAGCGATTTACTCGGAACGGAACCCTCTTTTTACGCGGAAATCATAGTAAAAATAAGAAAACTGAATCAGATCCTCTGAGTGGCTCCGTCCCGCCCTCAAAAGGGTTTTTTTTACTTCCGCGCTTAAAATCAGATATTTGTTGCTCCCTGCTTTTAAAAAGCGATCACAAAAAGACAGAGACTGTTTAGAAATAATAAATAACTAATTTTATTTTTTTTACAGAACAGTGCCTTAGTGGGGAAGAAAGAAATAGTAGCTCTACATTTGAAACAGCACATTATTATTTTTAAAAAAATGTTTCTTATTGCCACCCCTCCAAAAAAACACACCCCTGTTTGAGAAGCGAGAGGGGGGAGAAAATCGCCTTTGGAACAAGAGCTGCCCTTTAAAAATGAAAATCCTCCCCATTCAATGAGAATCTCGATCAGCAAACCTGGGGTTTACAAAGTAGCCAGTGATGATCTAAGGCCGCTTGGATATTTTATTGCAAACAGTTTAGAAGTTTTATTACTCTCGAGCGGCATATAGGTTTTGTTACACAAATCTTTTAAATAAATAAATAAGTAAATAAATAAATATAGTAGCAAGTAGCTAAAAAGAAGGCAAATAAGGAAGACTTTCAAAACAGCAAGGAGACCTGGGAGAATATTAGAAGAATAGCAATAATCATTCCTATTACGCACAGTTCGGCCCCATCGATTTCTACACGTCATCTATCAATCCAGCTGAGATCGGAGTTTAAAAGTTTTCACGTTTGACTGAATCAATCCTGCATCAAACCACTACTAACCTTAAGAGGGGGATAACTAGAGGTATAGGAGATTTGCGCAAAAAAAGAGATAAAATCCTGCCGAAACTACCGCGATGGAATTATTTATAAAAATTGGGTAGGATTTAAGAAGTTTAATTTTTCACTTTTCTAGGGACCTTCGTTGCGTTTCCAATCGCTGATTTCTCCTCCTCTCTTTTTTTAAGCGAAAAGAATGTCTGCTTTGTGCGAAGCAAGGGAATGATATAAAAATAAAAGCGAACGGAGATCTAGGGAGCTGGCGAGGAGGAGGAGAAGGAGCGAGAGAGAACGAGAAGGGGCGAAGTGAAACTGGAAAGGAGAAAGAACGAGAACGTGGAAGCTGGGGGTCGTGGGATCCTCGCAGCGCGATCCTAAGCTCGTTTTACTCGCCTCGTTGGGTTCAGCGATCCTCAATCCCGGGGAATCCTGCATGGAGAAGGTTACTGTTTCAGCTAGGAAAGGAAAGGCCGGGTTGGTTGCGCAGAGGGAGAGACTGGAGAAAAAATATATCGGAACCTATCCAAAGTGGATCCTGCGCAAAGAGGGAGCGACATTTGCTGCCTTAAGAATCCAGCGTCAGACGAAGCGAAAGACGACCAGATTTTCCCGATCCGCGAACATTTAATATATCCAAAGAGCAGTCTTTCCCTCAAAGAATTTTGGGCACCGTAGTTTCCTCCTCGCAGTGTGACAATTGCCAGTAGCCCATCCTAAACTACAGAGCCCAGAATTCTTTGAGGGTGAGGAATGTTCTTTGGGTGTCCTTTCACTGCGATTCCTGCGTGGCAGAAGGTAGACTAGATGGCACTTAGAGATCCCTTTCCACTCTACAGGTCTACGGTTCTATAAAGGTCCAGTACGCGCGCGCGCAAAATATATATATCTGGGAATATATCTGGCGAGGAGAAAGCGGTGGTGGTGGCGAGCAAGGGGGGGGGGGAAATCAAGAAAAATGGTCTGCAAGAGAGAGAGAGAGAGATCTAACCGACCTGCTTTCTTCCGTCTCCGTTTGCCTGCTCCGAGCGGGGGCTCTCTTCCCCGCGAAGCCGGTTCCACTCCGGAGCAGCGCCGAGGCGCAGCCTGCTGTGTCTGCGCCCGCGCTCCGGGGACCAGGGAGCCTTGATCACGCTGGTCACCCAGCTGAGAAAGCCCGCAAATGGCCCGCGGGAGGCTCCTGGCCCGTCTCTGCAGGCTGCCTGCCTCGGGCGGCCGCAGGAGCAACACGCCTCGCTCCTGCCGGAGGGGAGAGAGAGAGAGAGAGAGAGGCAAAGGCGTCAGGCGCCTCCGGCCCAGCCCCCTCGGCCCGGACCTCAAGCAGGGCTCCTGCTGACGCTTCCCACCTCTTCCCTCCTCCTCCTCCAGTCCTCCCCCTCCTCTTTCCCCACTTTCTTGCCTCCTGGCCTCGCCACACCATAGGAACACACAGGGAGTTGCTTTCCCATGACTCAGACCATTGGTCCAGCCAGCTCAGTAGCGTCTGCACGGGCCGGCAGCAGCAGGGTTTCAGGCAAAGAGGAGGCACCCTGCTAGCGTCGCAGCAACGGAGCAGTTGGCACGTTTGCAAAGCTCAGCAGGGTCTGCTCAGGTTTCACATTGGATGGGGGCACGTCGGGTTGAGAGGGGGTTGGACTAGATGACCGTCGGGGTCCCTTCCAACTCTAAGATTCTGTGATTCCCAGCCCTGCCTGGAACTGCCATTGGGAACTGAACCTGGGACCTTCTGCTCCTCCACTTTTCCAAAAAGATGCGTTTTCGACGTGGGAGTGTATCTGCTGAGCAACTGAGCCAATCTTCATTCCTTTGGGGGCGGGGGATGGAAACTGTGTGTATGTGTAGATAGATAGATGATAGATAGATAGATAGATAGATAGATAGATAGATAGATAGATAGATAGACAGACAGACATTAGGGGCAATAGTATTAGATAATATAGCACCCTGAACAAGGACAAAATCCCCCCCCCCACTTAAATATTACTTATTTTGACAAGAATTCCTTTTTTAATGGATATTCTCATTAGGTCCCTGAATAAATAAAGGTCTTTTTATTATTGTTGCTGGCACCTGTCTGTCTTGGCAGAGACCTTTACGGGAGAGGCATACTTTGTTGCAGACAGAGGTGTCCCCATAGCGGTTTCTTCCTAATAATAATAATAATAATAATAATAATAATAATAATAATTTATACCCTGCCCGGCCCAGCCAAGACCGGGCTCAGGGTGGCTAACACCCGGTATAAAAACAAATTGATTGAAATACAACTTAAAAACAAGATTAAAATACAGCATTAAAACATTAAAATACAGCCTCATTTCAATGGAAACTCAAATCAATGAAAACGTCAAGTCTTCACCAAGGCTAACTCTACACTTTTCCCAGTGCCCATTCCTCTGCTGGTCACTGCTATGGATGAGCAAGCTTACTGGTTGTCTCCAGGCTTTGTGGCATTCCCACACAGCCGGGCCAGCAAGTCCTTGGGGATCCCGAAATTTTCCATTCTGTGGACATGACCCAGCCAGGATAGATGTCTCTGAGTCAGGAGTGGGAACATGCTGTGAGTGTGGACCTCAAAAAGCATATTGTGGCTTTGTGAAAGATTCAGAAAAAGGCAACTGAAATGATCCAGAGGTGGAACTTAAGACATCACCCAAAGTCGTTGAGCTTTCCTTAGGAGAGCAGCCAGAGTTGTTAAGCTGAGCTTTCGGAAAGAACATCTCCAGAACTTGTTTAGCTAGCCTTTTGAGGGAAGGACAGCGTCTGTGATGGCCTGGGACTCTGGCTCAGACTCGGACCCAGAGGAGACTCAGTCTGCACCAGATCCTTTGCCTCAGGCATCATCTGAACCAAGTCTGGGGCCTGATCCTGAAGAGTCCCAGTCTGCACAGGTTCCCCTGCAACAAACACCAGCTGGGCCGAGTCAGGGGCCTGAGCCTGCCCTGGCTCCAGATGTGGGGATGACCTCGTTGCCTGCAGCTGGGCCATCACTTACAGCTGCTTCACTACCAGCTTGGTCAGGGGAGGCTGAGGCGGCCTCTGGGTCTAGTCACCCACCGACATCTCCCAAGATGCAGAGACTGAGGTCTGAGCGAAGGAGAGACCTGAGTACTCGCAGGAGGAGTGCTCACATTTGGGTGAAACAGGGAGGTGAGTCGCCGGGGGATCAGGACTGGCCGTTACCCCAACAAAGACCCTGCCCCAGGTTGGACCCTGCCCCAGGTTGCGGAAGCAACATTGCTGTATGCCAGACCCTGTTTGAGATCCTGTACCTGTCCTTGCCTGGTTCCCTGCCTTGTGTCCTGGCCCTGTCGGAGTGACTCCCAGCGGAACCTTCGGATTCTGGTTTGGTCCTGGACCGCGTTTCACGGGTTACCCATGGGCCCAGCACAGCGCCTGTGCCACCGTGCAGCCCTCCAGGATTCCCAACAGACCCTGGATGCCCTGTGGTCGCCCCTGCCACCCTGTGAACCCCCAGTGTGCCCCTCCCACCTCTACCCTACCTTTCTATGCTACTGAACTCATGAAAGCTGGATGCTGGGAAATTCAGGACAGATAAAAGGAAGTAAACTAAGGAACTCACTTCTATAGGAGGCAGTGTTGGTTACCAAGCTAGATGGCTTTTATAGAAGATTAGGCAAATTCATGGTGGCACTGTGGGTTAAACCACAAAGCCTGTTGTTGTTTAGTCGTTTAGTCATGTCCAACTCTTTGTGACCCCCTGGACCAGAGCACGCCAGGCACTCCTGTTTTCCACTGCCTCCCGCAGTTTGGTCAGACTCATGTTTGTAGCTTCGAGAACACTGTCCAACTATCTTGTCCTCTGTCGTCCCCTTCTCCTTGTGCCCTCCATCTTTCCCAACATCAGGGTCTTTTCCAGGGAGTCTTCTCTTCTCCTGAGGTGGCCAAAGTATTGGAGCCTCAGCTTCAGGATCTGTCCTTCCAGCGAGCACTCAGGGCTGATTACCTTCAGAATGCATACATTTGATCTTCTTGCAGGACATGGGACTCTCAAGAGTCTCCTCCAGCACCATAATTCAAAAGCATCAATTCTTCGGCGATCAGCCTTCTTTACGGTCCAGAAAACCACAGAGCCTAGGGCTTGCCAATAAGAAGGTTGGCGGTTCGAATCCCCGCGACAGGGTGAGCTCCCGTTGCTCGGTCCCTGCTCCTGCCAACCTAGCAGTTCAAAAGCATGTCAAAGTACAAGTAGATAAATAGGTACCACTCCGGCGGGAAGGTAAACAGCGTTTCCATGCAGTGCTCTGGTTCACCAGAAGCGGCTTAGTCATGCTGGCCTCATGACCCGGAAGCTGAACGCCAGCTCTCTTGGCCAATAAAGCGAGATGAGCGCCACAACCCCAGAGTCGGTCACGACTGGACCTTTACCTTTTAGGCAAATTCATGGGGGAGAGGGCTAGGAATGGCTACTAGCACAGAAGCCAACTTCTAGGGGCTGAGGTCCCTCCACCACCCCCAGTAAAATATTTGAGGGTGCTGGGGTCCCCCAAAAGGTGATGGTCATCATTGCCATTCAAATGCTGTGTCTTGTGACTGATTATGCAGGGCAGGGTTATTAAATACATCCAATTTATAAAGCCTGATTTGCAAACCTGGATCAGACCTTTTTTCATCCGGAGTGATACCCAGAGCCTAATCCATAAAAAAGTTTTCAGTGAGGAAGTGAAAGAAAAGAAAGAAAGCAACTAACAAAGAAAGCCTGAAATTGTGATCCAATACAATATATGGGTGTGAAAGTAATACTGTTATTCCAACAAATACAAAATTATGAACAAGTTGTTATAGTATTTATAAATGGATTCCAAATGTTGTTGTATTTATCCATGCACATTCTGTGTCTACTTGCATGTTGCAAGAGCTGTCGTGTCTTCTAGACATTGATGGAAGGGGGCCATGGTATTCTCATAAAATCATGAAAGGGACCGCCAAGGTCATCTAGTCCAACCCCTGCAATGCAGGAATTTTTTTGCCCAGAGAGGGGCTCAAACCAACAATCCTGATATTAAAATCCTGAAGTTCTACTGACTGAGCTATGCATTTCCAATGAATCAATATTGGGGGGTTTTAAGGGCAGAGGAAGTCCACCTACGTGGACACAAGTCTTCAGAAATCCCATTAACTTGCATTGAGGAACCAAAATAGCCATAATTTTCTTGTCCATGAGATTTGCAGACTTGCCAGCATAGCTTCCTTCTTGGGGGTTGAAATATAGTCAGAGTCGAGAGTGGATTTCATGCTCTTTATTCAGCTTGTAGCGGTGAGGAGGAATGGAAGTTCCCCCAGAATGTCTGCTTTATATACATTATTTACACAATGGGCCCCACATGATTGGTTAATTCTGGGATTCACCTGTAGGCCAGTCAGGTTGCGGATTCACTTCCACCTGGAGCTGGATTGGGTGGCTCCTGCGGACCAATCAGACTGCTGCATTGTTCTAGGACCAATCAGACTGCTGCATTCTGAATCCTATTGTTCTAGGACCAATCAGACTGCTGCCTTTTGGATCCTATTCAACTCAGTACATAACAGAGGTTTAGCCCTGCTAACTTGCAGACAGGAGTTTGGCATTTTGGAGTCTAAAGCAGCTTATAAATTAATTTTTTTAAAATGGAGACAGAATATATTCAGATAGCAACTTTTCATTTATTTATTTTAAAACCCCAGTACTGTATATGAAAACCAGCAGTAAGGAAATGATAAATCATGGTTGCCCAGAATCAAGGGCTGCTTTTCCTGTTATCAGTCTTGAAGGCTGCAGAGTAATGGACGATATCCCTCCCTCCCCTCTTTTTTTTAATGCAGCAATATTGCTCTCTTATTACCCTATTAACCTTTAGACCCTTCTGTCTGCCTGATGTACAATCACATGCACAGGTCCAACCAAGGACGACAGAGAACAGCCTCTGGGCACGTGATACCAATTCCTTGCTGAAGCAAAGTGGGGGGCTGCGGGGTCATGGCCTGGATAAGAGACTGCTGGGGAGTGGAGCCCCATACCCCCACCCCCAATGACTCTGAACTTTGTCTGCTGGGATAGCAAAGATTGGTAGAGTTGGAAGAGGAGACTTTTGAGAGTCCCATAGACTGCAAGAAGATCAAACCTCTCCATTCTGAAGGAAATCAGCCCTGAGTGCTCACTGGAAGGACAGATCCTGAAGCTGAGGCTCCAATACTTTGGCCACCTCAGGAGAAGAGAAGACTCCCTGGAAAAGACCCTGATGTTGGGGAAGATGGAGGGCACAAGGAGAAGGGGACGACAGAGGATGAGATGGTTGGACAGTGTTCTCGAAGCTACAAACATGAGTCTGACCAAACTGCGGGAGGCAGTGGAAGACAGGAGTGCCTGGCGTGCTCTGGTCCAGGGGGTCACGAAGAGTCGGACACAACTAAATGACTAAACAACAGCAGCAGAGTTGGAAGGGACCCCCGAGGGTGATCTAATCCAACCCCCCTGCGATGCAGGAACCTCAACTAAAACACCCATGACAAATGCAAACTCAATTCTCTGTGTGCTGGTTCTTAAGTAGCCCCAAAGGCATCATCCACGCAGGGAGGGATAAGCAAGTTGGGGAGTGGAACCCCCAAATTTTGTAGAAGGACAACAGAATTAAGTAACTAAGCAGCCCAACAAGAGTTAAGCCATGGCTAGGCAACCTAAGGCCCGGGGGCCAGATCCGGCCCAATCGCCGTCTGATTGGGAAACGATGGAAACAAAAAGATATATACTGCGAAGGAGACAAAAGACAAGCTAAACAAGTGCCATTAAACTCTTTCCACAAGACAGAACTTACAAAAGAGTTCTGTATTTTAAGATTTCCCCATTTCTGCAACCCCCATGCCCTGTGAATGGAGAGGGTTGGGTCTCTTGATAGCTCTCTAGGCTAGCCCTACAGCTCTCATTAAGCAAAGTCCCCCCCTCCCCCCCCTTACCCTGGCATTCTCCTTATATAGTGTTGTAATTGCAACAGTTTGGAGACAGTCTGTCTGGGGTTTTTTAGAGATCAAATTTATCTATGATGGGCACAAATCATGACACTCAATAGTGATCTGCAGTTGCCTTGGCCTGACCTGGACAAGGGCCCAAATTGGCCCAATTTGGTGTGGGATTTGGCTGAATCTGGTGCTCAGCCCTTATAAATGGGGTGTGTGTGGAATGGATGGGCAGAAGCAACAACTCTTGAGGAAGGAGGGAAGGTCATTCTCTCTCTCTCTGTCTCCAATTTATGTACAGTCCTTTATCAAAAGATCCCAGGGAGGTATACATCATAAGCCCATGCAATGGGCTGGAGAAAGTAAACAGGCTGGAAATGGTTCTTGAACTACCTTTGAAAGTCAAAATGGTTTGGGGGAATGGCCATAGCTCAATGGTACAGCTTCTGCTTTGCAACCAAAAGGTCCCAGGTTCAATCGCCGGTGTCTCCAGATAGGACTGGGAAAAACTTCTTGCCTGGAACCCTGGGTCAATGATCTGACCTATTATGTGCAATAATTTCTAGGGGTGTTTTTTTTTTTACAATATGTGCAGTTTGTGCATAATGCCTGAGCAGCCTGTCTGCTGCCACATCAGGTCTAGAACTGTCAGTTCAGGAGCGCCTGAGACCTAGGGGCAGGGCCTGGTGATGTCATGGGTTGGGTCTCCAGTGATTTCATGGGGGCAGCCCCTGGTGATGTCATTAAGCAAATCACATTAGCCACAGAGAGGGTGGAGATCAGACTTCCCAAAGGGTCTATGTAAAAATTTGCAGCCTGAAGCTTGCAATCTGCATGCAATTTTCTTTTAAAAAATTGTGTTAAGGTGCTCTCACCCAGATTCAAACCCTCCCTCTCCCACCTGGAGTGCAGCAGGCAAGCCGAGACTCCAGGTCAACCCTGAAGGTCTAGCAACCCTAATCAGGTCCTTCTCAAACAATTCAGATTATCTCCTCTGGGAGGTACCCAAGTCCCTTTGTTGGGGGTAGGGGGTGGGTGCCTGGATCCTGGTTCTGATCTACCCATTGACTAAGTCAAAATAATATATAATCCCATCATCATGGCAGAGGCCATCCCTAGACCAAATGACGCCCTAGGGTCCTAGCATCTTCAGTATCACCTCCCCCCCCCCCCCCGTTTGTTCAGCAGCTGATGAATACCCTCTATCCCAGTTTATTTTGCAACCGACACACAATTCTCATGCAGGATTGCTTACAAGTCTGTGGAATGGGCTCCAGAGCTGCAACAGTTTCTTCTTCTTCTAATAGTAATTTATTATTTATACCCCGCCCATCTGGCTGGGTTTCCCCAGCCACTCTGGTCGGCTTCCAATGAAACACTAAAATACAATAACCTATTAAACATTAAAAGCTTCCCTAAACAGGGCTGCCTTTAGATGTCTTCTAAAAGTTTGGTAGTTATTTTTCTCTTTGACATCTGGTGGGAGGGTGTTCCACAGGGCGGGCGGGTGCCACCACCGAGAAGGCCCTCTGCCTGGTTCCCTGTAACTAATAATCCTGTAATAATAATCCTTTAAAAAATAGAATAAGAATGTTAATACAATGCTGGCTGTGCATGGTCACTATCTCCATCTGTACAAGTGAATATGCACTGTTTGCTTCAGCTGTTGAGCAGAAGTTTCAGTAAATCATCTGTGCTGGCGAAACCCTAAACTCCTGAGCCCAGCGTAGAATTAGCCTGCCCATAATTCTGCCCCCGATCTTGCCTCATTCTGTACTGTTTGATCATTTATGCATTTCTCCAAATCTTCTCAGTAGCTAAAATATAAGGGCCTTTTCTGTGGTGGCCCCTAAGTTGTGGAGTACCCTCCTGACAGAGGTTCGCCTGGCCCCTTCATTGTACAGATGCCAGAAAATGCTGAAGATGCACCTTTTTACCCTGACTTTGGACACTTGAGATTGAAATCATAGAAATAAGGTAGGACCTAAAAAACATGGATGCATTGACCAGTCAAAAACAGTCAAAAACAGGTATTTAACAATATTCAAAATGTGGTTAAAATCAGCAGTAGCCCAAAAGAAGTAAAACACACCTGACATGCCTGGAGAGGCCTGCCTAAACAAAAGCTTTTAAAGTTTTTAATTATTGAAATTAATGGTTCCCTTCCACACTGCCTGTATAGCTCAGTTGGTCACAGTGAGGTGCTGATAATGCCAAGGTTGCAGGTTCGATCCCTGAATGGAACAACTCTACAATTCTATGATTTAATGCTTTCCTTCATTTTTGGTGTACAAGTATCAGTACAGTATAAAACACATAATAAAGGAACAAGAGTTGCATCAAAACGTTATCTACTTAGAAGACCACGATCTACCTAAACAAATCAGCTGATAGCTATAAAAAAGATTTACGTAGAGGTAAATTATTTAAGACTGGGGTCTCGAAGCTCATCAATACTGAAATCAAATGCAAACTGCGATATAGCATGGGCTGCTGATATGATACCTTCTTTAATTTATCTTTGATTTATTTCCTAAACTAAACTGACTTGCTCTTTAGTTTATTATGAGATTGTAAACTGGTCTTATGCTTCTCTACCCCCCCCAAAAAAACCCCTGTTTACAATTGCATTTAAGTGGATTGTTTGAATTGTATTAACATCCTGGGACCCTCAAGAGTCAATGGAATCCATTAAGGCTGTGGTTCTCAACACCCCCTACTACAGATTACTTTACAGCTGCTGAGAGTTTTGGAGAACCACCTAATGACTTTTCCCTGCCCGTTGTAGCAATTGTAATGTGCTGTGCTAGGTGCTGTATGATTTTAAATTGCATTTTTTATTCCTTCCCTTGTCTCCTATAATGCATTTTATTGTATCGCAGTTTGAATCCCATAGAATAGAATTGAAACTACAAGTTTTCTTCACAGACATGCCCTGGACCACTTCCAAGTTCATAGACCACAGTTTGGTAACTCCTGCAATAAAGTTGAGGGCTCTAGGCTGGGCTACAGCACCCTCCTTAACTTCGGGTAAGTTGCCACCGCTTGGTCTCAGTTTGCCCTTTCTGTGAAATGGGAACATTTGCATTCCTCCTAGGAGAAAGAATCACTGTGGTTCTAAAGCACATTCATATCAGAGCTGTGACATTAATCATAGAGCTGCAGAATGCATTATCTATGACTTAATGGTGTCTGATCTGGCTCCAGAGCCAACATTTTGCTTTGCAATTCCAAAGGGAGAGAATTAAATGTCTTATTTTTTATTTTATTTTTGAATGGTGGTTTCTGCTCTTCCAGGAGGCAGTAATTTTTTTTCTTCTTCAAGGAGAATATCGAGGCTTGCAGAATATAGTGTTCAACGCAGAGTCTGGAAAAATTGCACGCGGTGATTACGGTGGTCGGCTTCTGTTGCGTATGAAGTTTAGCGCGGGTGTGTAAAAAAAAAAAGTGTGGGGGGGAGCTACAATCTTTTCGAGATAAACAGGCAGAGAGTAGAGAATCGGCTGTGAAATTGAGACAGACTCTTTAACAACAGCCAAGAAGTGGGGGAAAGTCTGCGCTCGTCTCGATGTCTAGCTGTAGGTTGAAGGAGGCAGAGATGAAGGCGCAAAATTACGCATATGTATATTGTATATTTTCCAGAGCGCGGTGTCGAAAGAGCGGCTGAATCTGTTTGAAACGTTGCAATGAGCAAAGCTTTTCTGACGCTCCAGGAAAATGGGTGAATTTCCTATAAACTGTAAGAGTAGTCTTTCATTTTCTTCGAAGGGAATCCTCCGTCCTCGCGGAACGTGGCTGTAAGAATATAAAACATATACACACACTCCGAAATAAAAGGACGGCATTTTTGCTCTTAAGAAACCTAACGGCCTGATCCAGCCATCCATCCCATATGCGTTTACTCGGAGGTTAACTTCATTCCAATGAGGATTTCTCGGTAGGGTTGCTTCCGGTTTGCCTGCTGTCGGATTCCTCCGAAGTAAGTCCAGTTGATTTCTATGGGGGAGTCCCATGTTTACCCGGGAGTAGGATGCGTTGAAATCAATGCAACTCCCGAGTAAGGATTTATACGGTGTGACTGTAGTTTCTTATGGAATATTCAATAAGAAGAGGGTTTGTTTTGTTTTGTTTTTTTAAAAAAAGAAAGAAATGAAAGAACGCCAAATACATCGAATGTGCCTTAATTCTATACATTGTAATAAGATAAAAACAAACTAGTCTTAATATCTTTGCTGAATATAAAGATACGTGGGGGGGGGGGAATAGATTTTTAAATATATTCGTTAAATAAATAAATACACAGCCGTAGAAATTTCATAAGAAAACCTCTTTATTATTAGAATTTATATACCGCCCTATACCCGGAGGTCTCAGGGCGGTTTACAGAAAAAAATCAAAATATAAAACCACAATATATATAATCAAAATAAAATCAATAACCAAATAACCCCCGTAAATGCAAATTTACTCCTGTAAATTTCGTGAATGCAATGGAAAACAATGACTTTTTCGGTTTTTAGCCCTGCTGCTTAAAATTTATTCCAAAACCTCCTCGTTAGTTATTTGGTTTTTAAGGAAAAATGCTTCTTCCTTTAGAGGTAATATTTTTACAACATGACAAACGCACGAAAGACGGAACAGTGTAAAATCTGCAGCGCTGGCGGTTTGGTCGCCTTTTGCAGAAGAAGGCTTCTCTTGACACCGAGAAAAATGAATTTGGACTTCGCCCAGTCTTGTGTAAAGAAGGGGGGAAATCTTACGGAAAAGCTGCGGGAAAGATATACACCACGTATAGGAAGAGATCGAGTTGATTTCTGCTGGGAAAGAAAAGAATCGAAGAAAGTTAAGTAGAGATAAGAAAAAGTGCCAATAAACTGAGAAAGGACAAATTATGAAAAAGAAAGAAACGTTTACTTGGAAGAAAATTCAATTGTTTTTATTGTATTTATTTTATTGTATTTATTTATTTATATATATATATATTATTATTATTATTATTATTCCGCCTGTTTTCTAAAAAAAAGTGCAAGCGACTTGCATTTAAAAACATAATCATAAATACATCATACAATAAAAGAAAACAAGGAAAGTCATATAAAACATTAACATTTTAAAGTAAATTAAATGTGTTGTATGGGACTTGCTTTCAAGTAAGATTGCATCCAGAGAAATTGCCAAGGGCGCAGTCTCATGCCTTTTGATTCCCAGCGCAAGCCGTGGGGCTTACTCCCGAGAAAACGTGGCCAAGATGGTGGTGCGTGTTCTATTTATTTCAAGGGGGGAGGGGAAATATGAGCACCTGCTTAAACCTCTCCCGCCGAGATCAATGGGACGTTAAGCTTAGTTAGAGAAATGGCTTTGCAAAATCTGTATCTGTTTATTTACAGGCGCGTTGATGGTGGTTCCTCGACATAAAAAAAAAAAAATCATAGTAAAAAGGGCGATATGTAAGTCATAAAATACGCTCATTGAAATCAATGGGGTTGTGAAACTTTAGTCCATTGGTTTCAAAAGGTCTACTCGGAGCATTACTGATATCACCGTATGGCAATTAAAAAAGAGTGTCCAGTCTGATGAATTTCCCAACTTCTTTTTGATTATTTTCGCCAACACTTTAGCAAATCCTCTGCTATCAGAGAACCAATAGGTCCGGGGTGGAATTGAAACTGCCCCAGTGAGATTCGGGGGCGCCCTTTCTAAGACTTTGGCACCACCCGCGCCGGTTAGGTGAGTCATACACAGTTTTAAGCGCACAGGATCGCACCCATTACAAACCCCGAGAAGGGCTGCGATCCTAAATCCCACTTAGCTGGGAGCAAGCCTCATGGGGTTTTATTTTCGGGGTTTGGGCCGGGTCGCAAGTTTTCTGGAGAACTCGGCGGGATGGCTCCCCCAATCAGTCAGTATGCATAGGATTGCAGCTTTCGACAATCCGGTTATTTTGGTTTTTCAGCTGGCTGGGACCGCGGGTGGATGTTACAGATCAAAGCAACGTTTAGAGGGCGGCCGGTTTTTCAAGGCCGCTTGATCCGGTGGGGAAGAATTAAATGCGCACCTACTCAGAAACAGGAGGGGGGCGCAAATCCCGCAGGAGCGCACGCAGAAATTCTCTTGCGCGACCGCCAAGCAAAGCGTTTAGGATCGCGGCCTTAGGCGCCGCCCAGTCGCCTACAAACACAGCACCAATTTAACTGTTAATCCGGATGGGGCCCGCCTGCTTTATATTGGGATCCTGAGGGTTAGGATCCCATTTTTAAGCCATTGGCACATAGTGTTATCTGGCAGATATTTTCAGATTATTTTCTGGTTATGGGATGACAGTTGTACAACTTTCATTTTTAGAAAGAAAGAAAGAAAGAAAGAAAGAAAGAAAGAAAGAAAGAAAGAAAGAAAGAAAGAAAGAAAGAGTTCAGGCTCTGTGATCCTCTCCAGGTTTACTTGGGAGTAAGTCCAACTGAAGTTAGTGGACGGTTATCACTGAGAAAACGTGTATAGGATCTTTCTTTGACTTCAGCGCATTCCTCTCCTTTGAAAAGTAAGCCCCATTGAATTCCAGGATCGGTGGGTGTAGAATTGCTGCTTTCGCTTTCTAAGAAAAAGGCACAGGATTTGAGGGAGTGTTAGGGTTTAATCCGCTGCACACTTTCTCGGGAGGAAACGGGGCAGGATCCTACTACGGTACTTCCTACGGAGTAAGCATCATTGAGAACAATGGGTTTTACTTTGGAATAAACTGTGCAGAGACTCGTTGAGCTTAGTGGGGTTTACTTCTTGGCAAAGAGACACAGGATCAGTTGGGATCCCTTCGTTTGATCTTTCCAAAATCAAATATTTAGCATCAGGCTGTAAAAATGTTTATCTGTCCTAATGCATTTGAAGAAACAGACAAACAGATCATCTGGAGCCGCTGCGGGATTTGCTACTTCGTATAATTCACGTTTATCATGTGAATTAGTGAGTTTGGGGTATATCCAAATAAAAGAGAGACTCTTCATTTCTTGGAAGTAAATCTCTGCTGATGTCAATCATTTCAAGTGCTCGGCATCAATAATTATTGCTCTCCATTAATGCAACCCTAAACATATTTACTCAGAAGTAAGTGATGACTGAATTCAGTGGAGAGTTAACTAAGTGAGATGGCAGCCCACATTTTATTTGTTATTTACATTTATTAATATTATTTTTATATCTTGTAAAGGATACTTTGTAAAGGGTTAGGGTTTACAAAGTATCTGAAGACGCAACAAAGCGAACTGGACTCCTTGGCAGGTTTTGAATAAACATTCACAAACTTTTTATTGATAATAATCAGCTAAATAGTTTGAGGATCTATACAACTTTGTAACATGCAGAAAACAGCATTCTTAGAGAAACCAAAGACTGGAACTGAGGGAAGTCGGGAGGTGGGGGTGGGTGGGTTTTGTGTGGGAGGGGGGGAGGGAGGAAAAATGGGGGGGGGGGAACAAGGATAATATGTTTTTGGATAATATGTCTTGTTATAATTTTGAATAACAATAATAAAAATAAATATTATTTTTATATCCCACCTTCCCTGCAAGGAGTTCCGCTGGCACATTTGACTCCTCGCAACAACCTTGTGAGGTAGGGACTGCCCCAAGGTCACTCAGGGGCTTCGTGGCGGAGTGAGGATTTGAACCCTCGTCTCCCAGGTCGTAGTCCGACTCTCTAGCCACTAGACCTCATGTTGACTATCATTTTCAAGAAGAAATATCCAAGCAGACATAGTTGCTCTCTCCCTCTTCCCCCTGCCCAAATACTCATTTTTTTATTTGTTTGTTTGTTGACACTATGCGCAGACCCCCTTTCAACAGAGGTTCTCTAATTTGTTCCCAAGACAAATATGCTAAAATCCAGAGTAAATCTTAAACAAATTTACCCTTGATTTCAGGGGAGAATTCCTTGCAGCCTGTATGACGGGTCTGCAAGCACGTCTACTCAGAGCGAAGCCCTATTCAGTTCAATGGGACTGGAGATGCTTTAATTTTAAACCTCAGCTTACCTAATGCATAAATTGTGCAATTAGGGGGGAATTTTTTTTTAAAAGCCAGATCAATCACCACTCTGTCGAGCCCCCAGCAACTTGCTCCAAGCTCTTTCGTTCTTTTGCAACTTTCCTCCCAGTTAAATGGCCCAGCCACGTTCACACAAGAAACCGAATTACTGTAAATCTGAAGCGCACAACAACAGAGTAGCAGCAATGCAGCAGTATAAACGACACTAGGTGTCTCCCCTTCTCCTCCTCGCCATGTCCCCCTTAAATCTTCTCTCGGGGTTCTCTCAAAGGATAATTTTGGGGGAGGGAATAGTCGCACCCAGGGAGGAGAGAGAGGAGAGCTGGCAAAGTTCCCTGGCAGGCGCAAAAATCCTTGCTCTGACGGAACGAGGCAGCTGGATGCGGCTGCCACCTTATTATTTTCTTTTCAAATGCATTTTAATTTTTTGCATAAATCTTATTCTCGTGCGTACATTACGCTCATCCATCTCTGTTTGGCTACAATCTGCATTCGAATTTTCATTTTCGTTTTCCTATGGAGAATCTCAAAGCAATTTCACAACACGGCAGACAGGCAGATGTAAAATCACTGCATCTATAGGAACAGTTTTAAAACACTGGCATATTCTTTCTCCTGGGCATGGTCGGCCAATTGGTGCCAAAGAAGGATAGAACTTTCTTTATGTACGCTACAACAGCAGCAAGAATACTCATCGCCAAGTACTGGAAGACACAAGATCTACCCACCTTGGAAGAATGGCAGATGAAAGTGATAGACTATATGGAATTGGCGGAAATGACTGGCAGAATCCGAGACCAGGGAGAAGAGTTGGTGGAAGAAGATTGGAAGAAATTTAAAGACTATTTGCAGAAACATTGTAAAATTAATGAATGTTAAAATGATGTTGGATTGAAATGAAACGGCTTTAGCAACAAGGTTAAAAAGAATATGTAAAAATGGATTGACAATCAGATGAAAATATGAAGCTATAATATGTTAAGATATAGAATTAAGATAAAAACAAAGAGGGAAAGGATTTGCTGAACTAACCTGTGAACTGGAATACAAAAAAGGGAGGTGTGAGGAGGTCAGGAAACAAGTAAATGAAATATAAGATATGAAAAGATTGATCTGTTTTTAATTGTTTTCTATTTTTTATGTATTTTGTAATTTTCCTATGTATTTTTGTACCTTTTTATTCTTATTTTTTCTTTTTTTCTTTATTTTGTATTTTTTTTCTGTCTGTAAAACTTTAATAAATATCATAAAAAAAATAAAACACTGGCATATTCTCTCTCTCACACACACACACACACACACACACACACACACACACACACAATTTAAACTCTGGCCAGCTGAGTATCAAAACAGGAGAGAGGACTTTGCGCTCGGGATGGCTACAGCTCCCGAAACCACTTTTCTTTCAAGAGTGACCCCGATAAAGTCAATGGGGCCACTTCAGAGCGCCTGATCTGAGACTCTGATGCCCACCTTGCTTCCTCTGCCTTGATTTTGAGCTCAGGAGCCCAACTGGGTCGCCCAATGAAGTGGGAAGCTGGCAGATTCGGGACAGGTGATATAAAGCATTCCTTCATCCCTCAGAGTTAAGCTATGACGGTCACTGCGGGAGATGGAGTGATGGTCACCAGATTGGACCAAATAAAACCAATTCAACTCAATTCAATTCAATTGCAAATCTCTCGGTGATCTTTGGATGAAAGGCGTATAGAAATGCAATGCCATAAAATAGAGAAGTTCATGGAGGAGAGGATTATCAGTGGTTATGCCTTGCTTTACTGTCTGAATGCTAGGAATCACCAGCAGGAAGATTTGCTCTTCCGCTCACGTCCATGGGCGGAGCCAGGATTTATGGGTGTTTTTTTTTTGGGGGGGGGACCTCGTTTGCTTAAATATTTTTATTTGATTTCTGGGAGGGGCAGCTGCCCCTCTGCTCCCCCCCCCAGCCACGCCCACGCCCAGGTCCTGTACAGTGGTTCCTCGGGTTAAGAACTTAATTCGTTCTGGAGGTCCGTTCTTAACCTGCAACTGTTCTTAACCTGAAGCACCATTTTAGCTAATGGGGCCTCCTGCTGCCGCTGCACGATTTCTGTTCTCATCCTGAAGCAAAGTTCTTAACCCGAGGTAATATTTCTGGGTTCGCGGAGTCTGTAACCTGAAGCGTCTGTAACCCGAGGCACCACTGTATTTGGGCTTCCCATTAAAGGCACGTGGTTGGCCACTGTGAGAAGAGGATGCTGGAATAGATGAGCCACGGGCCTGATCCCGTATTGGCCCCATTTTAATACAGTTACTCCCATCCTGCAGGTTTAAAGATGCGCCTGAACCACCACTGATTCTGCAACTCACCGTATCGTGGCCTGGCCTGGTTTTATGGAACAATCTCCCCTCCACCCCCTGCATAGCTGTCAACCTTTCCCTTTTTTAAAAAAAGGGAAATTCCTTATTCCGAATAGGATTCCTCGCAAGAAAAGGGAAAAGTTGACAGCTATGACCCCCTGCCCTATTCGCGCCTCTCAGCTCCCTCTCCTGTAAAGCGCAATGATTTGCCCCGTTGCCTTTCTGCGCGCTCTCCACTCGCTTCCCGCTCCGTCCTCTTCCGCCCCGTGTAAACGGCGCCTGCTCCGGTTTCCCCTCCTGCGCCGGAGCCAGGCCGCCCTCCCGGGGGGATATTAATGAGGTGTCTGCTGATAGGAAGCGCGCCGGGGTCGCCGGCCTGTCTCTGCCGCTCGGGCGCAGACTCCCAGGCGCTGGCTGGGGGCAGAAGCCAGGCGGCCCCGATCCCCTCGCTTCTCTCCGGACTACGGGGAGAGGAGGCGGCGGAAGAGAAGCAGCGCTCCTGCCCCGCGGAGAAGAAGCGGGCCTGCTCTGGGCACGGCTTCATTCCGGAATCCGGACATGTGCCACCATGCGATAAGTGTGACTCAGAGCATGTGCAGAGCGCATTCCCGCTAAGCAGGATGCCACAGCCGAAACGAAGGCGAGGCTTCTGTGGCAACAGATCCTAAGCATGCTTACTCGAAAGGAAGTCGCTGAAAGACGGCCTGTCCTCCCTGCCCCCCCCCAAACATTGCACTCTCTCTCTCTCTCTCTCTCTCTCTCTCTCTCTCTCTCTCTCTCTCTCTGTGTGTGTGTGTGTGTGCGTGTGTGAATAACTGCTTGGCTGCCTGTTCGCCACTGACTAGTACATGTGTTTCTGAATGTGTGAATATCTCTCGTATATCTCTCTCTTTGGCCATCACTTGTAGCTGAGTCAGATTGTCTTCTATAAACACAGTTTTGCCAATGAGTCCCTAAGTGACTGTGGAGGCCAATTCTGAATCCACACGTCCTTCCACAGTGGGGACATTGGTTTCCAAGTGGGAGTTGATCCCGGTGTGGATTTGCCAAGCGTGCCTTCCTCTTAGCACGTTTCTCCCTTGCGTCCTGAGTTCGAGTGTCTTCAAAGCCCATGACACCTTTGGTAAAGGCTGTTCTCCAACTGGAGCGCTTGCAGGCCAGTGTTTCCCAGTTGTCGATGTTTATACTACATTTTTTTAGATTTGCCTTGAGACAGTCTTTAAACCTCTTTTGTTGACCACCAGCATTACGCTTTCCCCTTTTGAAGTTCTGAGTAGAGTAGTTGCTTTGGAAGATGCATCCGCACAACATGACCAGTCCAACAAAGTTGATGTTGGAGAATCATTGCTTCAACACTGGTGATCTTTGCTTCTTCCAGTATACTAGTATTTGTTCACCTGCCTTTCCAAGTGATGTGTAAAATTTTCTGGAGACACCGTTGATGGAAGCATATCCTGCCCTCTTATGAATGCATGTGTGTGTATGCCTACGAACCTATAGCACAGAATCATAGAACTGTAGATTTGTAAGGTATCCCCTCCCCAGTTCATCTAGTCCAGCCCCCTGCAGTACCGGAATCTCAGCTAGCCTATATAAGAAGAGCCATAGTGGCCAACCAGAGGTATATGGAAACCCCATGCGCAGGACTCAAGCACAAGAGCACCCACTCTCCATGGGCGTAGCCAGGATTTATGTTGGGGGGGGGCAAGGCACCCACCAGAAATCCTCCTCAGTCTACCTAGCAGATTGCGAATGAAACGTCTCAACAACAGTTGTATTCATTCAACTTGCTTGTTAGGCGCCCTGAGCCCGGCCTTGGCTGGGGAGGACGGGGTATAAATAAATTTTATTATTATTATTAACAGTTCTTTCAAATTGCTTAGAGAAATCTGTCAAAATCTTTCTACAATTTCTACTTACCGTATTTTTCGCTCTATAAGACGCACCAGACCACAAGACGCACCTAGTTTTTGGAGGAGGAAAACAAGGAAAAAAATATTCTGAATCTCAGAAGCCAGAACAGCAAGAGGGATCGCTGCGCAGTGAAAGCAGCAATCCCTCTTGCTGTTCTGGCTTCTGGGATAGCTGCACAGCCTGCATTCGCTCCATAAGATGCACACACATTTCCCCTTACATTTTAGGAGGTAAAAAGTGAGTCTTATAGAGCAAAAAATACGGTAAGTATTTTTATTGATTTACTTGATTTAATGGCTAAGTAACCACCTAGTAGCCACCATGAGTTTGTCCACCAGTGCCGGATTTACATATAAGCTAAACAAGCTATAGCCTAGGGCCCCACTCTCTTGGGAACCCCCCCCCCCCAAAAGGAAAAAAAGCTGGATGTACATTTCCAGAATATAAGATAAAAAACAAATAAAACAAAACCTACATACAGCAACAGTGTTTTGTGTTGTGTAGGCTCCTAGGATGTAAGTCAGGGCCCCCGCCTGCTAGCCTGCTCCCTAAAAGATCACTGGTTCAGTGGCAAAGCTGCATGCTCCACTACTGAGGGTGGAGAGCACGGTGTGTGTGTGTGGGGGTGCAGGGTGCATATCCGGGGCCCCCCCTGTGATGACACCCTACCAGAATAGTGGTGTCGGGGGCGGCCCCCTCCCTCCACACCCCCATTCTTCCGCCAGTGAACTGGTTTGCTCCTTTCTATATATAGGGTGCCTACATTCTGCATGGACTGGTTGCATGGCCACATGTGCAAATGGCTTGAGATACCTATTAGGTCCATAAATGACCATATAGCGCATATTCAACACAAAAAAACAGTGACAATTTGTTGTTGACAAAGGATGGCTGGACATATAAAGGGCCCTATTACCTTCAGTAGCTTAGGGCCTCATCAAACCTGAATCCGGCCCTGGTTCAACCCCCTTCTAAAGCTACCCAGGTTGGTGATCATCGCTGCCACTTTTGGGGAGAGTTCCACAGTTTATATTATGTGATGTGTGAACGAGGTTGTTCAAATGTCGATGCACCATAGATTTGTGTAACGGCATTATGATATTGGCAGCTTTATTGTCAATTCTTTTCCTAATGAAGATGCGCAAGCTAGGGGCTGTTGACACTGCATGTTTATGTTGGGCCAACCCAGTTTGGTCCAGCTCACCACTGGCATGTGGCCCCTGATGGTTGACTAAGCCTCAAATGTGGCCCCAGGGTGGGTTGAGCTCTGCACGTGCCTAGTTTATTGCCTAAGTGTGTATTGCATGTTGCTCTGGAAGAAGGCTCCAGTTTTGGATTTTACGCACAGGATTGGCTTCATGGCTCAGCCCTGGCGTCGGTCAGGCGATAGCGAAAGCAAGAGCACCACTGGGCATGTCCAAAGTTGCTTTCCCTGCCTGGCAGTGTGGCTGTCCAGCAATTCCAGGCAGGGAATCTTTCCCAGCCCTACCCGGAGATGCTCAAGTCTTTCAGCTGGAAGGGATATATATATATAAACACACGCAAGGAAACAAACAAGCAAATACACACTTAAACCTTTCCTTTATTTCCCCTCCCTCTTCCGCAATAGCCCACAATGGGTTCTGTGTGCCCAACGAACAGTCTGTCCTAGGTAAAGAAGACATCGTGACTGGGGTCTCTCCTTCGCAACCTCCCCCAGATGAGCTCAGCTTTCCAGGAATTTGGAATATGCTACAGACTGAGATTCCTAAGTGGTTATTGGACCCACTGGGGCTCCGAGCTGCTCTCTGCACAAGGTCTCTTGTTGCCGGGCTGCTGTTTTGGGGTGTGTAGCAGGAGCCTTGCAAGGACTGAGCAACCCGTACCTCTTTTTTAATCCAATGCACAGATTTTGTTGTTGTTTAGTTGTTTAGTCGTGTCCGACTCTTCATGACCCCATGGACCAGAGCACACCAGGCACTCCTGTCTTCCACTGCCTCCCGCAGTTTGGTCAAACTCATGCTAGTAGCTTCGAGAACACTGTCCAACCATCTTGTCCTCTGTCGTCCCCTTCTCCTTGTGCCCTCCATCTTTCCCAACATCAGGGTCTTTTCCAGGGAGTCTTCTCTTCTCATGAGGTGGCCAAAGTCTTGGAGCCTCAGCTTCAGGATCTGTCCTTCCAGTGAGCACTCAGGGCTAATTTCCTTAAGAATAGATAGGTTTGATTTTCTTGCAGTCCATGGGACTCTCAAGAGTCTCCTCCAGCACCATGATTCCAAAGCATCAATTCTTCAGCGATCGGCCTTCTTTATGGTCCAGATCTCACTTCCATACATCACTACTGGGAAAATCATAGCTTCCTAATCCCATCACATGCTGGCAAGTTGCCCACAAAACAGAAGGCAGAGGGTTGGTGGTAAAGACAGGAACAGGCTTAATTAGCAGTCATGCCCCTCCTTCCACCACAACCATCATCATTAATTGCATTTACACCCCACCTTTTTCTCATTAGGTTCCCACAAGGTAGGTAAGGCTGAAAGGCGGTGATTGGCCCAATATCACCTAGCGAGCTTTGCGTGGTTGAGTGTGGATTTGAACCCAGTTTCCCTGGTCCTAGTCTGACACTCTTAAGCCAGGGGCCAGCAAGGTTTACCTCGCCTGGGCCAGTTCACTCCAGCGGAGATCCCTCTGTGAGCTGGATCATGCACGGGCCTGCGATTTCCGGTTTCTGCGTCTGCGCAGACATGATTTCCGGCGCCGTGGAAGCGAGTCCCCATGCTGTGCTGGTTTAGTGCAGTGCGCGGGGACTCACTGAGCAGGTGGTTTGGTTCGGGGGTGGCTCATGGGCCGGTTAAACAACCCCCGTGGGCCGCTTGTGGCCCAGGGGCCTTAGGTTGACGACCCCTGCTCTAAGCAATGCAGCACACACTGGCTCTCAAATGCAAATTCTGGGCTTGCCTACACTTCTGCTTGCTCCATTCCTAAAAAGTACGGGCCTGAGAGGTTTTCTGTGTGTTTGGTGCTTTCTAGATACACTTTTTGTTTTGCTTCTCCTGCCGTTTTCCCTAGGAAAACGCACTGCTTACCACTGATTTGGAACACACCTCCGTCCATGGGGAAAAAAGGATTGACATTTCTATCCCAAGGGAAAGAGGTGGGCACACACTGTTCTCCTCACAACAGCCCTGTGAGGTAGGTTGGCCTGAGAAGAGGGTGGCTGCCCTAAGGTCGCCCTCAGTGAACTTCATGTCTGAGCAGAGATTCGAACCCGGATCCTCCAGCTCCCTAGTCTGACACTCTAAACCACAACCACACCATCCTGGTCATGAAACAAACTCATCTCCTTTCTGCCACATTCCACCCCACAGCATGCTCCAGTTAGTGGCAATGTCCGGGTTAGACACCAGAGCATTAAGTAGATATCTAACCCACACCTCCCTCTCCACCCCCCTGCTTCTCATGGATCTCCAAGGAGACCTTGAGATGTCTGGCCTTGGTAGAAGAAAGTCTGCAAGGGCCTTCAAACCAGATTTGTCTTACTCTCCACCACCACAGTTCAGCCACCGTCTCTTTGTCTAGACTCTAGACAGAACGATTTGCGCATTCTACAGTACAAGACGGGGGGGGGGCTGATTTTCCCTCTCCCTCTCTGGTAGATTAAATGCAAATCCTTCCAAACCTACGCAGAGGATGGAGACCACCCTACAGGACTAGGACCCTTTGGCTTGTTCAGATAGTCCAAACAAAAGATAAACAATTGATTGCAACAAGCAACCCCACTCGGACACCAATGTCAATAGCACTGAGAGATATCTCTTGAGTTGGTTAGTGACTGGTGCCCTTCTTGAAGTGGTCCCCCTCCCCCTGGTTAAAGGAGAGTAAGAAAGGCCACAGGCATCTAATTGATTGTTAAGGTTGTTACACAGATTAGATAACAGGAATCCAGCCAAGAGAGCTTATCAGGGGCTTCTGATAATGGTAGAAGCCCTGGAAGCAGTTTGATGAGATCTAGGGAGATGAGATCTAGGTAACTGAGCCCGGAGATAATGGTTGGAAGGATAATGCATTGTGAGGGTCCAAGCCCCATTCCTAGAGAGGTGATCAGAGAAGCTCATCAGCTCTGCCAGGAAACCCTGGTCTTTTACACTGATGGAGTGCAGGGTGGGGACCAAAGGTGGACGGACTATCCCAGAAGGAGCACAATGTGTCCCCTGTCAGAGGTTCTTCTTCTTCTTTGACGACCACTCATAGCCAAGTAAGATGGTCTTCCATGAACACGGTCTTAACAGTGAGTCCATAAGTGACTGTGGAGGCCAATTCTGGATCCACACGTCCTTCCACAGTGGGGACACCGGTTTCCGAGCGGGAGTTGATCACGGTGAAGGTTTGCCAAGCGTGCCTTCCTCTTAGCACGTTTCTCCCTTTCGTCCTGAGTTTGAGCATCTTCAAAGCCCATGACACCTTTGGTAAAGGCTGTTCTCCAACTGGAGCGCTTGCAGGCCAGTGTTTCCCAGTTGTCGGTGTTTTATACTACATTTTAAAAGATTTGGCTTGAGAGTGTCTTGAAGCCTCTTTTGTTGACCACCAGCATTACGCTTTCCATTTTAAAGTTTGGAATAGAGTAGTTTACAACACCTACGACTTATGCTGGTGCTCCAACCCCACACCCAGAGTCAGGGCCGACCCTACCATTGGGCAAGTTGATGCAGCAGATTTGTGAGGTGCATGGAGGGGCAGGAATTGTTTAGCTGGATTATTTTCATGTTCTTACTCCCCAGGGAGGGGAGAAACACTTCTGAAATGTTCTACTGGAGAACACCAGAAGACCCTGGCTGCTGTAATAAACAAAAATCTTCCCTTATTCCCTTATGGGGGACACAAGAGCCCTTATAAAGTCCTTTGTAGGTTCTCCATCGGTCAGAGAAAATAACAGAGGCCAACCAGAGAATATTGAGAAGCAAAGCAGCTACTAAGCCTGATATCTATTGAACTGTTGCAACAGGGTGCTCCCCTCACACGCAGGAAAGGAGGAGGACCCAGAACCAAGGTGTGCCTGCCCTTATATAGACATTTTTAATTCCCTGCCCTGGAGCTCAAGACCACCCCTCCATACATCATGCATACATCACAGAAGGGATGCAACCCAAGATCACCCCCCACAAACATCATACCTGCATCACAGAAAAGGTGGTCTACAACAGAAATTTGAATATTGTTGCTTTTCCTGTCTGCCAGGTTATCTGATAATGTCTTATCTGATTGCATTTCCTGGTAGTCTGCCCATTCCTTTGAGATGATTACCCAATTCCTGAGACAATGGGAAGGCTCCCCCACACCCTCCCTCCTTGCAGAGAAAACATTTGTTCAGTTTGGGAGTCAAAATGGTTTCAGGGCAGTCTTCCTGTGCTGCTCTAGACATGTGGTCCACACATCTATGTATGCACTTGGTTGGTACATTTATGAACATATTATATATATATATATATGTGTGACCTTAAATTTTTTGTTTCATTGCTGAATCAGGCCAAAGGCACATTTAATCCAGCACTCTGTTCTCATGTGGTCCAACCAGGTGCCTCTGGGAAGTTCTCAAGAAGGACTTGAGTTCAACAGCTTTCTGACCACTGCCTTGCAACTGGTATTCAGAGGTTAATTGCCTTGGATAGTGGAGGCATGGGTGTAGCCATGGGGAGGCAAAGAAAAGGTTGCTGATCCCTGAAGTAGATGGTTATATATATATATATATATATATATATATATGCTTTCGTAGATTTTCACGGGTACAGGAATGCAGGTTTTGGTGTCCTCGGGTGTCTTCCCGTGTAAAAGTTGGGGTGTCTAGGCGACGTTTCGACGAGGTTTCGACATGAAGATGACGAGTGAGACCTCGTCGAAACGTCGCCTAGACACCCCAACTTTTACACGGGAAGACACCCGAGGACACCAAAACCTGCATATATATATATATATATATATATGCCATACAATTCTTGCAGCCCCAGTCATAGCTGCCTCTCTCTGTCTCTCTCTTTTTCTTCCCTAAGGTGGGAGAAGTCGAAAGTGAAAATGGCCAGACCTTGTCTGCAATTAAACCAGGAGACTCTGAAAAAAAAGAAAAAGAAAAAGAAAAAGGGGAAAAGTAAATTGAGTCCACCAGAAAGCCCGTTTATTAGATTCTTTTAATTTTTATGTTCATTCTCATAATCCACCGCGTCAACGTGTGGCAGATAAGGAGAATCATTTGTCTTGTAAATGATACCCTGCCCAGCCCCCAGCCCTTCTCATGCGTCTGAAGCAGCAATCATTGATAAATGGAATCAGAGGAGCCACGTCGCTCAGTGGAAGTCCTGAGGAAAAGCAGGGCATTCTGGGATCAAATCAGAAACTGGGACGGCTTCTGTAAATCTGGGACTGTCCCTGGAAAATAGGGACATTTGCAGGTTCTGTGTAGAACATTCAAAGTTCAATCTTTGGGGTCTCTAGCTAAGGACTTCTAAGTATGTTTCCGAGCACAATTCAAAGTGTTGGTGCTGACCTTCAAAGCCCTAAACGGCCTAAGTCCAGTATACCTGAAGGGGCCTCTCCACCCCCAATGTTCAGCCTGGACACTGAGGTCCAGCTCGGAGGGCCTTCTGACGGTTCCCTCCCTGCGAGAAGCAAGGAGGAACCAGGCAAAGGGCCTTCTCAGTAGTGGCACCCACCCTGCAGAACGCTCTCATCAGATGTCACGGAAATAAACAACTATCTGACTTTTAGAAGACACCTGAAGGCAGCCCTGTTTAGGGAAGTTTTCAATCTTTCTGTGCTGGGCCTGGGGGCAACCTGTGAAACATGGTACAGGACTGGTGCAGAATCCAAAGGTTCTGCTAGGAGTCAGTCTGACAGGGCCAAGGCAGGAAACCAGACAAGGACAGGGGCAGGATCTCAGGCAGGATCTGGCATACAGCAATGTTGCTCCCGCAACCTGGGGCGGGGTCCGACAGCCTTTTATCTTTGTCGGGGTAATGGCTGGTCCTGATCCCCCGGCGACTCACCTCCCTGTTTCACCCAAAGGTGAGCACTCCTCCTGTGAGTCTCTCCTTCTCTCAGACCTGAGTCTCTGCAGCTCGGGAGACGTTGGTGTGTTACTAGACCCAGGGGCCACCTCAGCCTCCCCTGACCAAACTGGTAGTGGAGCAGCTGTGAAGGCCCAGCTGGAGGCAACGAGGTCATCCCTGCATCTGGAGCCAGGGCAGGCTCAGGCCCCTGAATCGGCCCAGCTGGTGTTTGTTGCAGGGGAACCTATGCAGACTGGGACTCTTCAGGATCAGGCCCCAGACTTGGTTCAGATGATGCCTGAGGCAAAGGATCCAGTGTGGACTGAGGCTCCTCTGGTTCCGAATCTGAGCCCGAGTCCCAGGCCATCACACTTTGATGTTTTATCGTGTTTTTAATATTCTGTTGGGAGCTGCCCAGAGTGGCTGGGGAAACCCAGCCAGATGGGAGGGGTATAAATAAACGATGGTGATGATGATGATTTAAAGATCAGCCTCTGGCTTCCTGCATGAACTGAGAATGTCCGCCAGAGCGGTGCAGCAACCAAACCCTCCTCCCAGCAAAGTCCAGGAACTGTAGTTCTGCATGTGGGAATAGGGGGTCTCCTGACAAAACTTCAGCCAACTACAGCTCCTAGGATTTCTGAGATGAAGCCAAGGCTTCAAGTTACAAGAAAGGAGATTCTGACTCAACATCAGGAAGAACCTTCTGATGGTAAGAGCTGTTCGACAGTGGGAAGGTCTCCCCCAGGGGGATTGTGGACTCTTGGAGGTTCTCAAGCAGAGGTTGGATGGCCATCTGTCATGGATGCTTGAGCTGAGATTCCTGCGTTGCAGGGGGTTGGACTAGTTGACCCCTGGGCTCCCGTCCAACTCTACAGTTCTATGATTCTGTGAAGCCATGGCTGTTTAAAATGGTATAATGGTGCAGTGTGGTGTAGTAGTTAGAGTAGTGGACAAGGAGCTAGGACAATAGGGTTCACATTCCCACCTGGTCATGAAGCTCACTTGGTTGACCCTGCAGGGCTGAATGAATGAATTTTATTATTTCGGTCGCAGACCAGTTCCAGCCCACATAATAATAATAATAATAATAATAATAATAATAATAATAATAATAATGATGTATTTCTTTATACCCCACCCTCCCCAGCCAAGACCAGGCTCAGGGCAGCTAACAACCGATATAAAAACAAATTGATTGAAATACAACTTAAAAACAAGATTAAAATACAACATTAAAACATTAAAACATTTCAATGGAAACTCAAATCAAAAACTTTTTTGGGGATGAAAACATCAGGTCTTCACCAAGGCTAACTATCCAGACTGGATCCATATCCATACTATACATACAATATCAAGGAAGTCATAAAACACGATAGGGATACATTTGAATTTGCAATTAGGTATACCAGGGATAATACAGATATAGCAACAGTTAAAAATACATGTAAATTAAAACTTAGCCACTAACATATAACCTAAAATTATCATTTAAAACCTTATTCATTATGATAGCACAGCTTGTTCCCTAGGTTTTATGGTAATCACACAGAATTTGGCTACCCTTAACATGATCTCAGGATCCTTGTCCTCTACCAGGGATTTTAGATATTGAAGTCTGGATTCATTTGGAGATTTTTGCATAGCAGGGCTAATAAATACCGAGCGTATATCCCCGTAGAAACGGCAGTGTAACAAGGCATGAGAGACAGTTTCTACCTCCATCAAGCCGCAGGGGCAGACTCATTCAGCGTATGGTTTACCCTCAAATCTGCCCTGCCTTAAGGCAGATGGCAGCACAGGGTTGTTCTGGGGATTAAATGAGGAGGGGCAGAAGAACTATGTAGCCCACTTTGAGCTCCTTGGAGAAAAAGCTAGGATGGGCAATAAATAAATAAATTTATTTGGCGTGCTAAAGCAGCGCTCTGGATGGCAGCCACAGCTGAGAACCTTTAGCTAAAGAATTTGCACTGTTTCCTCAAACTGTCCTGGGGAGTTTTGCAGGAGAGGAGAATAATGGAGGGCAAAACATGGAAGTGGCTTTAAGAAAAAAAGCTCTGTATCAGGTTTACTTAAGAAGTGTGTTGTTTGCATTTGGGGGAAACAGACATGTTGTACAATGAAAAGCCAGAGAGAAACATTAATCCCAAGCAAACAGTGACGCCCAGTGTGAAGACAAAGGCACCATTGCCTCTCTTGGCATAGTTACGAAGAACCTGAGAGTGACAGGAAGCCTTCTGCTCAACAAATAAGAACGGTGAACACAGGTCTTGAATCAGAACTGTACTCCCTTTAGCTCAGTGTTGTCTACACTGACGGAGAACAGGGTGGGACCAAAGGTGGACAAACTATCCCAGAAGGAGCACAATGTGTCCCCTGCCAGAGGTACTTCTTCTTTGGCGATCCCTTGTAGTCGAGTAAGATGGTCTTCCATGAACACGGTCTTAACAGTGAATCTGTAAGTGACTGTGGAGGCCAATTCTGGATCCACATGTCCTTCCACATTGGGGCCATTGGTTCCCAGGCGGGAGTTGATCACGGTGTGGATTTGCCAAGCATGCCTTCCTCTTAGCACGTTTCTCCCTTTCGTCCTGAGTTTGAGTGTCTTCAAAGCCCATGACACCTTTGGTAAAGGCTGTTCTCTAACTGGAGCGCTCGCAGGCCAGTGTTTCCCAGTTGTCGGTGTTTATACTACATTTTTATAAAATTTGCCTTGAGAGGGTCTTTAAGCCCCTTTTGTTGATCACCAGCATTATGCTTTCCATTTTTAAGTTTGGAATGGAGTAGTTGCTTTGGAAGATGATAATCAGGCATCCGCACAACATGACCAGTCCATCGAAGTTGATGTTGAAGAATCATTGCTTCGACACTGGTGATCTTTGCTTCTTCCAGTACACTGGCATTAGTTCACCTGTCTTCCCAAGTGATGTGTAAAAATTTTCAGAGACACCACTGATGGAATCTTTTGAGGAGCTGGGGATGGCGTTTATAAGTGGCCCATGTTTCACAAGCATGCAGTAAGGTTGATAGCACAATAGCTTTGTAAAGAACCATTTTGGTTTGTGTGTGAATGTTTTGGTCCTCAAGCACTCTGTGCTTCAATCGGGAGAAAGCTGCACTCGCAGAGCTCAGGTGATGCTGGATAGTTCCAGATGTACTATCTCTCCCTTAACACCCCATACACCCTGAGAGGAGAGGTAGGGTATAAATCAGGCTTCCTCAACCTCGGCCCTCCTGATGTTTTTGGCCTGCAACTCCCATGATTCCTAGCTAGCAGGACCAGTGGTCAGGGATGATGGGAATTGTAGTCTCAAAAAATCTGGAGGGCTGAGGTTGAGGAGGCCTGGTATGTATGTATGTATGTATGTATGTATGTATGTATGTATAAATAAATAAATAAATAAATGTTGTTGTTTAGTTGTTTAGTCGTGTCTGACTCTTCGTGACCCCATGGACCAGAGCACGCCAGGCACTCCTGTCTTCCACTGCCTCCCGCAGTTTGGTCAAACTCATGCTGGTAGCTTCAAGAACACTGTCCAACCATCTCATCCTCTGTTGTCCCCTTCTCCTTCTGCCCCCCATCTTCCCCAACACCAGGGTCTTTTCCAGGGAGTCTTCTCTTCTCATGAGGTGGCCAAAGTATTGGAGCCTCAGCTTCAGGATCTGTTCTTCCAGTAAGCACTCAGGGCTGATTTCCTTCAGAATGGATAGGTTTGATCTTCTTGCAGTCCATGCGACTCTCAAGAGTCTCCTCCAGCACCAGAATTCCAAAGCATCAATTCTTGGCGATCAGCCTTCTTTATAGTCCAGCTTTCACTTCCATACATCACTACTGGGAAAACCATAGTTTTTACTATATGGACCTTTGTTGGCAAGGTGATGTCTCTATTTTTTAAGATGCTGTCTAGTTTTGTCATTGCTTTTCTCCCTTCATGTATCACTGCCCTGCCATGTTGAAAGGGCTTGAATAACTCAGAGAAGCTATGAACTATGCTGAGCAGGGCACCCAAGATGAACAGGTCATAGTGGAGAGTTTTGACCAAACGTGATCCACGTGGAGGAGGAACCGGCAAGCCACTCCAGTATCCCTGCCAAGAAAACTCCATGGACAAAGACAACAGGCATATAAAATAAATACAAATCCAAGACGAGGGCTGAGGAGGAAAAGCTGACAGCCAGGGCCAACCCATGGACCAGTTGTCAGGAAGAAGGTAAGGCAGGCCAAGGAGCTGGCTGAGGACAGACTGAGCTTGGTGGGACTTTATTCTATTTGCCCTGCGCTAAATAATGGTGTTACACAAGAGTTTTGGGAAGGACAGCAGCTCAAAGGCGCAGTATCTGCCTTACATGCAGAAGGTCCAGGTTCAAAATCTGGGCATCACCAGGTAGGGCTGTTCTCTGAAACACTGGAGAGATGCTGCCAGTCCGTGTTGGCAGTACTGAGCTAGATGAACCAATGTTTTGACTCAGTACTATAATAAGGCATCTCCCTACATTCCTGCTTTCACCTGGGAAAATCCAGGGAGTGTGGAAATTCCCTTGTTTGGCTCCCAAGCGTTTTTTTTCTTTCTGCTGGATGGACAAACCGTGTACAGGGGGCAAAGCTTTTCATCCCCAGCTGGGGTGAAGCTGAAGTTCAACAGAGCCAGTGAAATGATCCCGAGATAACGGCCCCGTATATCTAAGCAGGTAACACCCAATTACAGCCGCAACTCTGTTGACTTACACTTTCCCTTATCGGAAAGCATCGGGGTATTCGTGTAAATGGCAAAAAGCATTTTGACGGATGCTTGCCAACTCGCTGGAACCCAAGAGGCCGGGAGGTGCAGCTCCACACAATGTGTGCCTTCCTTATCAGGAAGCCTCGACTGGAGCTATGAAATTAAAACTATAAAAGGCAGGGCCTTATCAGCAATTCCTAATTCCCACAGCATTCATTAGGGGGCTGTTCGGGTCCAGGAATTGGCCTCTTGGGATCGCTCTTTTGGGTTAAGTTTGGAAGGCCAGAGGTAGGAGAGGGGAGCGTTATCGTGCGTTGCCTTGACAATTAAGCAGTCTCTTTCTTAAGACGCCTGTTTAGACTAAGTCCAGAGGAGGATTAAAAGGCACTTTCCTCCCTGGAATAAAAGACATGGGTTGATGGGATGGCGGACTTTACTTATATGCTGCTTTGCCATAATAATAATAATAATAATAATAATAATATATTTTTATTTATACCCTGCCCTTCCCGGTTCAGAAAACAGGGCTCAGGGCAGCTAACAACAAATTTAAAACACTTAATTGATGCAAGTAAAACAGCATAAAATACAATGTAAAATGTGAATAACAATAAAATCAGAATT
Organism: Podarcis melisellensis; assembly: GCF_964234715.1. Taxonomy (NCBI): domain Eukaryota; kingdom Metazoa; phylum Chordata; class Lepidosauria; order Squamata; family Lacertidae; genus Podarcis; species Podarcis melisellensis. Next base: position 6,208,914 of record NC_138530.1, on the reverse strand, counting down.
CAAAAATCAATTTAGGGGGAAAATCCATCCAATAAACATTAGATGATCACCAGGGCTAGCTGGCTAAATTAGTCCTATTTGGGCCAGCGAGGAGACCAGGGGAGAATTAGCTGTGGGATCCCAGAGCAGGTAATCTTCATAAAGTGGGGAGGGGAAAGGAAGGAAGGGGAATAAAAGATCAGGCTAAGTTCAAATTGAAAGCCAGGCAGAATAGCTCTGTCTTACAGGCCCTGCGGAAGGAGGTTAAATCCTGAAGGGCCCTAGTCTCATGGGATAGAGCATTCCACCAGGTTGGAGCCATCACTGAGAAGGCCCTGGCACTGGTGGAGGATGATCTCACTTCCTTAGGGCCCGGGACCTCTAAACTATGGTTATTCATGGACCTTAATGTCCTCTGCCGGGCAGACCAGGAGAGGCGGTCAGTGCTTTTTTCTGGGGGTACGCAGGGGCACGCATATGCCTAAACATTTTGTGAATCTAAGTTTGGCCTCATTGAGGGGCAGTATTTCAATATGAATAGGAAAATGAAATTAGCCCTAAACATTTTTTTTAGAAAAAAGCACTGATGATGATGATAATTAATTTATATCCCACCCATCTGGCTGGGTTTCCCCAGCTACTCTGGGCGGCTCCCAACAGAATATTAACAATAGAATCAAACATCAAAAACTTCCCTAAGCAGGGCTGCCTTCAGATGTCTTCCAATGCGGCTTACAGCAAACGTTAAAAAAACATCAAAATACAAACATACGAAATGCGGAGCATGCCAGTATATTTAAAAAAAATCACCCAAACTCAAGAATTTAACAAATGCGGAATAAGTTCAATATTGCCAAAAAAAAAAAAAAACCACGAAAGAAAACCCATCACTCTAGGTTTGAGTACAAAGCAAAACAAGAGTTAACTGACAATCAACTTTCAGGTACTGGTCTCCTTCCACTTCAAGCTTGGCAAAGAGGCAGTTCAGAGGGGAGAGGTCCTCTTACCAGGTTTGGTGGCATATGCTGGCTCCCATATCCTTACTGCAGAGGAGGCTGGCAGCAGCAAAAAAGGACGAAGTAGATCTAGGAAAGATGATCGGCCTCGGTCCAGTATACCTGAAGGAGCGTCTCCACCCCCATCGTTCAGCCCGGACACTGAGGTCCAGCTCGGAGGGCCTTCGGCAGTTCCCTCCCTGCGAGAAGTGAGTTTACAGGGAACCAGGCAGAGGGCCTTCTTGGTAGTGGCACCCGCCCTGTGGAATGCCCTCCCATCAGATGTCAAGGAAATAAACAGCTATCTGACTTTTAGAAGACATCTGAAGGCAGCCCTGTTTAGGGAAGTTTTTAATGTTTGATGTTTTATTGTGTTTTTAATATTTTGTTATCATGCGAAAGGCTGGGCTGGATGAATCCCAAGCCACCTCATAAGAAGAGAAGACTCCCTGGGAAAGACCCTGATGTTGGGAAAGATGGAGGGCACAAGGAGAAGGGGACGACAGAGGACGAGATGGTGGGACAGTGTTCTCGAAGCTACCAGCATGAGTTTGACCCAACTGCAGGAGGCAGTGGAAGACAAGAGTGCCTGGCGTGCTCTGGTCCATGGGATCACAAAGAGTCAGACATGACTAAACGACTAAACAACAACAACAATATTTTGTTGGGAGCTGCCCAGAGTGGCTGGGTAAACCCAGCCAGATGGGCGGGGTATAAATGATAAATTACTATTATTATCTTTGCCCAACTCAGGTTTCAAATAACACAGAGCTGACCCTGAGAGCAGATGTGCAGAGACAACAGGTTAAAATGTTCAAAATGTTGGCATTATGATGAATCTGAGGGGGCACAGAAGAGACCACAAAGAGTTAACTCACCTGTGGTTGGTTTTTTTGGTGGGTGCCGTCCTTTAGCAGGTGAACAAATATGGTCTGGTGCAGATGTGGCATATCAACATCTCTTAGCAACAGGGAAAGCGAGAATCGACCCGGTTTATCTTGTGACCTCTTGAACTGGACAAAAAGAGAGAGAAAGGAATCCAACTACTGGAATGCAGAATTCATGAACCACTCGCCCCAGCCGCAGACCCCCTTGCTATCTATAAGCTTATTATAAGGCGAAGACAATTTGTTTATTACGTATAAATTTTCCTTCCCTCCTCAAAATAGCTTGAGATGGTTTCCATCGCACCACCTCATTCTTTTTTTGAAATTATTTTTTATTTGGTTTTACAAATACAAATTTATAGAAATCCAAATATATATCCATATACAGAGATTCATCCAGATCTTGCGACTCCCCCCCCACTTCCATGGGGTTCCTGCCTAGAGCTGGAACAACCTGCTCCGGTACCTGGAGCGGCGCTCATCCCAGGGGGTGTGGCATGCCACCCGCCGTGGGCAAGTCCCAGAGGTGCGGCATGCGTCCTCCCCCTTGGAATGGCATCCGGGACGTGCCACACCCACCCATCAGCACCTCGGAACGCCTCTGTTTCTGCCTGCCTCACCCCCAGCAGGGTCTTCTCTGTGCACTTGAGCTAGTCTCAATCTTTCAGCCTAATCTGGGTTGTTGTGAATGAGGTGGTGCGGAAAACAGATTTGAAATTTACAGCATGTTGTGCACTGAAAGAAAATTATATGAAAATGATGTACCGGTGGCCTTTGACTCCTAGTGAGTTGGCAAAAAAATGTATAGGACAAATACAAATATCTGCTGGAAATCTAAAGAAAAAGAAGGTACCTTTTATCACATGTGGTGGACTTGTAGGGTAATAAAAGCTTTCTGGGAGATGATATACAATGAAATGAAAAAATAAATGTTTAAAAGCTTTGTTTAAAAGCCAGAAGCATTTTTATTAGGAATTAGAGGTACAGACATTCCAAAGGAGCAGAAAGTATTTTTTATGTATGGAACAACAGCTGCCCGGATGTTACTAGCTCAGAGGTGGAAAGAAGACAATGTCCATACCAGAGAGGAATGACAAACGAAGCTGATGGACTATGCCGAAATGGCAAGACTGACCGGAAAACTCAAGAGGACAAAAAGAGTAGTTGCTTTGGAAGACGATAATCGGGCATCCGCACAACATGACCAGTCCAACGAAGTTGATGTTGAAGAATCATTGCTTCAACACTGGTGATCTTTGCTTCTTCCAGCATTAGTTTGCTTGTCTTCCCAAGTGATGTGTATAATTTTTTTGGAGACACTGTTGATGGAATCTTTTGAGGAGTTGGAGATGGCATGTTTAAGTGTTCCATGTGTCACAAGCATACAGTAAGGTTGGTAGTGCAATAGCTTTGTAAACAAGCATTTTGGTTACCCTGCAAATGTCCCAGTCCCCAAACACTCTGCATTTCAATTGGGAGGAAGCTGCACTCGCAGAGCTGAGGCGATGCTGGATTTCGGCATCAATGTCGGCCCTTGTGGAGAGATAAGGATCTCTCAGGTATCCTGGTCCCAGCACCTTGAACTTAGCAAATTGGCAGCCATCACATTAGCTGTTCTCATCTTTCAAAGGGGAGAAAGAGAGACAGATTTATCAACCTTTTTCATTGGCTATTTCAGCCTGAAAGTGGAGATAGAGGGAATACCCAAATCTTTTTCTTGACTGGCTGCAAAGCGTGGGTGCTGTCATTGAAAATGAAGTATCATGGCTGCCTTCCAAGGTTTGTTATATTTTGGATTAAAAGAAAGGAAATTATAGGATTCTCCAAAGATAAATTCTCAGGCTTTCAGTGGAAAAAAAGACCCCAAAGGTCATTGGAAAGCTGTGCTTCCAAACACCCCACTTTTGCACTTGCAGTCCTGTTTATTCCGAAACGTCTGCTGTGGCTTTGACATTTTGGGCTATTTTCTATTAAATAACTATTGCCCGTGCAAGCAGTTTTAAAGCCCACCTTCGTCAAAGGAAAGAAAGAAAGAAAGAAAGAAAGAAAACGAGTGAACACACGGAGAGAGACTGGACAGTGAGAAGCATGGGAAGATAAATAAAATTACAGCAATGGTAGTCTGTATTAGACAAATGAAGAACAGTCCCCACATTATTGCAGCCTTGGGGCATTGCAAGGTCTGATGTGGGCATCTAGTTTTCACAGCCAAACAGGAAAGTTGTGCATCCAATCACACAAAACTGTGTCAGAGTATTGGCCCGGAATTGAACCCTGAGCTACATGTCTTCCCAAGCTAGTCAGAATGCTTAGCAAAGTACAGTGGTATCTCAGAGGTTGAACGGAATCTGTCCCGGAAGTCCGTTCGACTTCCAAAATGTTCAGAAACCAAGGCGCGGCTTCTTATTGGCCGCAGGAAGCTCCTGCAACCAATTGGAAGCCGTGTAAGCCGCGTCGGACATTCGGGTTCCAAAAACGTTCACAAACCGGAACACTCACTTCGGGAGCCAAAACGTTCGACTTGCAAGGCGTTCAGGATCCAAAGTGTGACTGTACTTGCTGCAGAGATGCCCAATACCCAACTCTTTGGTCCTGGATATCCTATGCTGCTATGCTGCTCCTCGGATATCTGCTTTTCCAAAGGGCTCTCTTGCTCCTGGCAACCCTCCAGGTATGCCTGGGAGTCTTGCTTTCTCTCTTGCAGGACTCCCACATTTGACATTCTGAAGCAGTGCACATGACCAGGCAATGAAAGAAAGCAAAGCCCAGGACGGTCATGGCAAGTTTCCGAGCATGCAAGCTGTCAGCTCGCAAGTGTGAATTCCTAGAAACCCAACTGTGCTTGTCCTCCAGAAGAAAACACTCGTCAGATGCAGAACAGGGTGTCCTTGCTTGCAGGCTTGCTTCCATGCTGAACAATTAAGCCCTTCTTACTCAACTTCTTCTTCTTGAACAGGACATCCCTATTTTCATGGGGAAAATGCAATTGTTACACCGCCCTCTGCATTTATCCTGTCAGTATCTTCACCGTGACAAGTCCAATTTGATCAAACCAGTCTTTGTTCACAGGCCTGGCCAATGCTGTCTGGCACCCTCTTTACATATCTAAAGAGGCATAGAAAAAGAGCTAGCAATGTTTCCAGAATGACAGGTACGCCTTGCCCTGCTCATGTGGTGGGAGGCCACTGTCACCAGGAGAACAATATAGCAGGGTTTAGATTTTGACCCATCTCCTCTGGACCTGGGAACATACAGAGACATGACCCGCATTGGTGTATATTAAGGTAAAGGGACCCTGACCACTAGGTCCAGTCATGGCCGACTCTGGGGTTGCGGCGCTCATCTCGCTTTATTGGCCGAGGGAGCCGGCGTACAGCTTCCGGGTCATGTGGCTGGCATGACTAAGCTGCTTCAGGTGAACCAGATCAGAAAAACCGTTTACATTCCCGCCGGAGCGGTACCTATTTATCTACTTGCACTTTGACATGCTTTCAAACTGCAAGTTTGGCAGGAGCAGAGACTGAGCAACGGGAGCTCACCCCGTTGCGGGGATTCGAACCGCCGACCTTCTGATCGTCAAGTCCTAGGCTCTGTGGTTTAACCCACCACCCATGTCCCAATATACATGTTGGTGTATTTTAGGTATAGCCAACTCAACCCTTCAGATGTTTTGGGATAATAATAATAATAATAATAATAATAATAATAATAATAATAATGATGATGTTATTTACACCCTGCCCTCCCCAGCCAAGACCAGGCTCAGGGCAGCTGACACCAAGTATAAAAACAATTGATTGAAATGCAACTTAAAAACAAGATTAAAATACAACATCAAAACATTAAAATGCAGCCTCATTTCAGTAGGAACTCAAATCAAAAACTTTTTTGTGGATGAAAATGTCAAGTCTTCACCAAAGCCAACTATCCAGACTGGTCCTATGTGGGTTAGAAAAAAAGCCAGGGAAGTCCCCAAATAGGAGTTCCATCACAGAAGGAGAAAGGAAAAAGGAAAGAAGGGGAGGGGAGCAAGTTGATTCCAAGCCAAAGGCCAGGCGGAACAACTCTGTCTTACAGGCCCTGCGGAAAGAAATCATATCCTGCAGGGCCCTGGTCTCATGAGGCAGAGCGTTCCACCAGGCCGGAGCCAGTGTTGAAAAGGCCCTGGCTCTAGTTGAGACTCATGTGACTTCCTTAGGGCCCGGGATCTCTAGGGTGTTACTTAAGGTTCTCTGTGGGGCATACCGGGAGAGGTGGTCCCGTAGGTACGAGGGTCCTAGGCTGTGAAGGGCTTTGAAGGTCCAAACCAGTGCCTTAAATCTGACCCTGTAGTCCACCGGGAGCCAGTGCAGCTGGTAAAGACCCTGTAAGGAGCCTTGCTGCGGCATTCTGCACCCGCTGGAGTTTCTGGGACAGCTTCATGGGCAGCCCCGCGTAGAGAGAATTACAGTAGTCAGTAATTGGAGAGTTACAGCACTTGCTGCGACTGTAGAGACTGATACGGGAGAGGCATGCTCGTGTTGCGCCTGGAACAGACAAAGTCATCCAGTTTCGCTGTTACAGATGCACGTGTATCCAGTGGTACCTTGGTTCTCGAACTTAATCCGTTCCAGAAGTCCATTCGACTCCCGAAACATTCTAAAACCAAGGCGCAGCTTCTGATTAGCTAAAGGAGCTTCCTGCACTGAAACGGAAGCCATGGCGGATGTTCGGCTTCCGAAAAACATTCGCAAACCGGAACACTTACTTCTGGGTTTTTGGTGTCCGGGAGCTGATTAGTTCATCACCTAAGCCGTTCGAGAACCAAGGTTCCACTGTATACATTAAATTTGCAACTTGCATGCATTTAACTTGTGTGCATTCAGCTTTACGCGTTGGGCAAACTATAAAAATAAAAAGGAGCTGTTGTCTGGGGCGGGGGGGGGGGAGACTTTGGCAATCCCACCCACCGTTGCACCCAATGTGTTTCGACTATATGCGATGCTGGCTTTAGGCGCAATCCCCTGGACATCACTGCCTCCTAATTTTCAGGCTGAATTACAGTAGTCAAGTCTGGAGGTGACTGTCGCATGGATCACTGTGGCCATCCTTAACAGGAGCGGTGGTCAGGGATGATGGGAGTTGTAGTCCCAAAACATCTGGAGGGCCAAGTTTGCCTATGCCTGGTGTATATACTCAGCCAGGAGCAAGTTTCTTCTCGCCTTGCAAAGGATTTTGGGCAACGAGTCGAGAGGCGAAAATGGCACCCACCACATGACTTATCACTGGCAACCTTCTGCGACAGCAAAACCGCAAACTGGTTGAACTGAAGCAAAGCCTGGGCTCCTTTTTTGCCCCTCTGGACAGACGGGAGTCCGCCTACGACCTGGGCTATTGTGTTCCTTCCTTTTCCTAAACAGAGCAGGGGGGGGGAGAGGGAGGAGAAACCCCCTACCTCACCTCGACAGAGCCTGATTTTCTCACCCAGGGCAGCAGCGGAGAGCTTGCCAGTTAATATCCTGCCATCTCTGATTGCACTTTGAGAGGTGTGATGTTTGATAAGCTCCATTTAACTTGGCTGTACTACATTGTTTAAATAATTCAAATACAGATTGGTGCTCCAAGAGGATTTCTGCTCTATTGACCTTGCTGGTAACATGTTACCAGGATAAGAGGGAGCCCCTCCTCCCCACTAGTTTGACAGCTTCTCCCACCAGTGGGTTAAGAAAAAAAAATTAGTTCCAGCTTCACGCTGCCCCCACTCCGGCACCCCATTATTTTTTTTAGCTGATTGAAAAAGCAACCAGCTGTTAACTCTTTCAGAGTAACACCTTTCCAGCAACACTGCTGAAAATAAAAATAAATGCAGAAGGTATGTGTGAACTCCCTAACATGCAACCTTTGGTTTATGTGTTCAAATAGATGCCTTCCATTTTATTTTAGCCAAAATTAATCCAGGTGCTTGGCACAAGTTCTGCCATGCAAAGATCTGGTTTTAGCACTGGCCCATTTGCAAATTACGGGCTGTTGGAGGTCCGAAATGAACCTCTCTTTTTGGAGAAAGACTGGTATATAGCCCTATCTGAGAAGCTGACCCAGCAGCATAGGGTTTGGCAGGGAATAGTCCACCTTGCCAACAAAGGTCCTATAGTTAAAGCTATGGTTTTCCCAGTAGTGATGGAAGTGAGAGATGGACCATAAAGAAGGCTGATAGCCAAAGAATTGATGCTTTTGAATTCTGGAGCTGGAGGAGACTCCTGAGAGTCCCATGGACTGCAAGAAGATCAAACCTCTCCATTCTGAAGGAAATCAGCCCTGAGTGCTCACTGGAGGGACAGATCCTGAAGCTTTGTTCTTCTTGCTGTCCATGGGACTCTCAAGAGTCTCCTCCAGCACCATAATTCAAAAGCATCAATTCTTCGATGCCTTTCTTTTGGGCATCGTCGGCCAGAGGGTGTTAAAGAAGGACCGAAAATTTTTAATGTATGCAACAACAGCAGCAAGGATACTTGTCGCCAAGCACTGGAAAACTCAAGATTTGCCCACACTGGAAGAATGGCAGATGCAACTGATAGACTATATGGAACTGGCAGAAATGACCGGCAGAATCCGAGACCTGGGGGAAGAAGCCGTGGAGGAGGACTGGAAGAAATTTAAGGACTATCTACAAAAGTATTGTAAATTGTATGAATGTTAAGAAAGATGTAAGATTAATAACAATATGGCACCATTAAACTAGTTAAAAGGAATATGAAGATAAATGAAAAAATTTGATAAGATAAATTTTGGATAAATATTAAGCTAAAGCTAAGCTTTTAAGGTTTGGGTAAAATTATCTGAAATTAGGGACATAATATTGGAAAACTTTAATTTAAGAATTGATACAAGGTAATAAATTGCTGGGTAAAGCTCGAAAAACTTGGAACGCAGGAATGAGAGACGTGAGGAAGTCCAAAGAAGTGAAGAAAATATGGTTATTGTAAAATTATATGTTATTCTGTTTGTTTTTTTATTGTATTGAAAAACTTTTAATAAATATTATAAAAAAACAAACAAAAAACAAAAGCATCAATTCTTCGGCGATCAGCCCTCTTTACGGAACCATAGAATCATAGAGTTGGAAGGGATAGTGAGGATTACCCAGTCCAACTCTCTGCAAGGCAGGAATTCTTTGCCCAACATGGACTTGAAACCACAACACTGAGACGAAGAATATCATGCTCCTCCTCCTCCTCCTGTTCTTAAGAGCCTGAGAAAGTGGGTAACACCCTGAAGACTTCTGGTCACACGTGGGGACTAGCCAGCCCGCAGTCCAAAGCAGCCCTGGTTTTCTTTGGAGAAGCCATTTTCCCTCCAAGATGAAGGTCCTGTGCCACGTTCCTCAGCGCGATACCCGCACGGCTCACCTCGCTTGCCCCACAAAAGGGTTAAGGGGTGGTGGCCCGGTTTGGTTAACAAGACGGGGCAGCGTGAACCTGCCCATTTGCATTCCTGGGTCTTTCGGTTTTCCCTCCGCGATAAGGAGAGGGCAAAGTCCTCTCGCGGTGGCCCGAGAGGACAAACAGGGTTCCCTGTAGAACAATTATTAATACGAGGCCTTTGGGCCTTGCGGACCGTCGCCCGGCAACCCAGCAGTCTTTCACACGCTAATCAATAGCACCTCAGCCTGCCTGGGTAAGGGAAAGGCTTCCGACTCGGCCTGGCGGGCATGATCCGTGCTCCTGCGCTGCAAGAGCGATGGCTCTCAAATATTGACACTAGCAAAACATGAGTCGCAATATAACCAGTGACGTAAGCAGAAAGAGAAAGAAAAATCTCTCCATCCTGTAGGCTGTCCACGCACTCCTTAAGCAAGACTTGCCTTCCAGTTTGTTCCTTTCACAGAACAGGTGTGGATAAATATACATACCGTATTGGCCCGAATATAAGCCGTGCTCCCTCTCACCCCCCAAAAAAATTCTGACGGTGAAAAGTTGAAGGTAAAGTGCGATCTTACAAAAACCGGCTTTTACAATATCGCTGTTGAAACAAGCATATGGCGAAATGGAACGAAAAAGTGTTTTATTGCCGATTTGTGAGCTTGAGAATGTTGTGCAATTAATTCTAATGTCATTCATCGCTTTCCCTGTATTTTACAGTGCACTATTGATTTTTTATTTGCATTTATGGTGCTATGGTGTTTAATCCACTTGCGGGTCCTCTCCAGTACCTTTAGGGTTTTCTTCTACATTGCCATTTACTGTGCCTGTGGAATTTTAAGGGAGCAGCTTATATTCGGGTACAGTGGAACCTTGGTTTAATAACAGCTTAGTTTATGAACAACTTGGATTAAGAACGCTGCAAATCCAGAAGTAGGTGTTTTGGTTTGTGAACTTTGCCTTGGAAATAGAACATGTTCCGCTTTCTGTCGAGTGTGTTCCATTTGCAAATTGAGTCCCCTGCTGCTATGGGAAAGCATGCCTTGGTTTAATAACGCTTTGGTTTAAGAACGGACTTCCGGAATGGATTAAGTTAGTAAACCAAGGTACCACTGTATTGTCTTTTTTTATCCCCTCCCGCGAATTTTAAAGGTGTGGCTTGTTTGCAGGTGCAGCTTATATTAGGGCCAATACGGTAATTAAAAGTAATCACTTCTGTGCACATGCAGAGTACTTTCCTCATAACCCTCTTAATTATTACTCTGATATTACATTTTTTAGTCCACCTTTCCTCCACGGAGCTCAAAATGCCATACCTGGTTCTCCCCAGTTCCCAATTTTATCCTCACAACTTCCCATGCAGGTAGGTTAGGCTAAGAAACAGTGAGGGATCCTAGGTCGCTCAATGAGCTTCCCAAGTGGGCGTTTGACCTCTGAAACCCCCATCAGACTCCATTATGACACCCCAATTCGCCTCTCAAGCTTTCATGTTGGACCAACACCAACGTGATCTCTGACTCTACATGCTCTTGTAAAAAACAAAAATCTGCCCTTATTCCCTTATGGGGGACGCAAGAGTCTTTATAGAGTCCTTTGTAGGTTCTCCGTCGGTCGGAGAAAATAACAGAGACCATCCAGAGAATATTGAGAAGCAAAGGAGCTAGTAAGCCTGATCTTTATTGAACTGTTGCAACAGGGTGCTCCCCTCACACGCAGGAAAGGAGGAGGACCCAGAACCAAGGTGTGCCTGCCCTTATGTAGACATTTTTAATTCCCTGCCCTGGAGCTCAAGATCACCCCTCCATACATCATACCTATATCACAGAAAAGGTGGTCTAAAACAGAAATTAGAATGTTGTTGCTTTTCCTGTCTGCCAGGTTATCTGATAATGCCTTATCTGATTGCCTTTCCTGGTAGCCTGCCCATTCCTTTGAGATGGTGATTACCCAATTCCGGAGAGAATGGGAAGGCTCTCCCACACCCTCCCTCCTTGCAGAGAAAACATTTGTTCAGTTTGGGAGTCAAAATGGTTTCAGGGTGGTCTTCCTGTGCTGCTCCAGACATGTGGTCCCCATATCTATGTATGTGCATGGTTGGTACATTTCTGAACATTTATTATATATATATAAGACCTTACGTTTTTTATTTCACTCAGAAACCACTGCTGCCAGTCACTGTTGTTGACATTACTGGTCTAGATGGACCAGTGGTTTGGCCACAGGTCCATTCCTTAGCATCTCCAGGTTGGGCTAGCAGTGCTCCCTGTCTGAAGCACTGATGTTGACCATCACAGTAGGCAATAGTGAGCTAGGACCAACCACTTTACCTGGTTTAAGGTATGCTTCCTATGTTCCACTGGGAGCATTGCAGCGCATGGATGTTCTGCACACACTAGCAAACTACGGCACTGAAATATACTTGGAGTCAAGTGTGGATTTCATGCTATTTATTCAGCTCATAGTAGTGAGGAATGAAAGTTTCCCCAAAATATCTGCTTTATCTACATTATTTACACAATTAGCCACACGTGATTGGCTAATTCTGGGATTCTGCTGTAGGCCAATCAGGCTGCGGATTCACTTCCACCTGGAGCTGGATTGGGTGGCTCCTGCGGACCAATCAGACTGCTGCATTGTTCTAGGACCAGTCAGACTGCTGCATTCTGAATCCTATTGTTCTAGGACCAATCAGACTGCTGCATTTTGGATCCTATTCAACTCAGTACATAACAGGCACACTTGTGAACGAAGGCCAGGGAAGTTGCTGCGCTTTGATTCACGATCCTTCGCTCGCCTCTTAATAAAGCGGATTCATGGAAACCCCTGCATTTTTCAACCCGGAAATGCAGAAGTAATTTTCCCTCCTCCTTTGCAAAAAGAGCGAGAAAGCTGTTTGTCAAACATCAATAAACAGGCTGTGATGCTCCCAAGCAAACTGACAATTTCAAACTGGAGCCTTAATTTTGGCTTTGAGGAAGACACAAGATCTACCCACTCGGGAAGAGTGGCAGATGAAGGTGATGGACTATATGGAACTGGCGGAAATGACTGGCAGAATCCGAGACCAGGGAGAAGAGTTGGTGGAGGAAGATTGGAAGAAATTTAAAGACTATTTACAGAAACATTGTAAAATTAATGAATGTTAGAATGATGTTGGAATGAATTTATGTGATTTTAGCAGAAATGTTACAAAGATTTAGGAAAAAAACAGACTGTTAATTGGTGAAAGGAGGGAAAGTAAAGCTATATTAATATCAAGATAAATTACAGGACAAAAATTTGAAAAGAGGGAAAGGATTTGCTGAAATGGATAATCGATCTAGAATACAAAAAAGGGAGGTGTGAGGAGGTCGGGGAAATAAGCTAATGAAAGATACGTAATGGGAAGATTTGCTGTATTTTTCTTTGTCTTTTCTTTTTTGCTGAATGGATTTTAATTCTCTGCTTTTTCTCTTTTCTTTTTCTTTTTTTCCTTTTGTATTTTATCCTTTTTTCTTTACCTATTGGGATTTGTGGTATTGGTTTTCTTTTGTTTAAAATGATGCTTTTTTCTTTTTCTTTTTGTACCTCTTAAAAATATCTTATAAAAATAATAATAATAATTTCGGCTTTGACCTCGGAGGCCAGGAACCCTGGCCCAGATGATTCGGCCTTGTGGGGGTAGGTTTTGAAAAAGCTGCTGACTCTAGCCTGCACGCCCCCTCCCACTGTTGAATAAAGCAGAACTAGAGAAGCCACGTCCAAGACTGGGCATTACATCAGCCCTGGGAGCTGATAAGAGGGAAGCACAATGGAGTGTTAGACTAATAGAAAAACATTGCTGGATAAGGGAAGGATAAGGCAGGCTCCTGATAGCCTGGGATGATGTAAAATGGCATTGTCTCTCCTGCTGTCAGCTGAGCAGCTGAGCGATGGGGGAGATGGATGCCTGAAGGGACAAGGAATGGGATGATCAAAATGTGTTTGTGTGATGAGGGCCTCCGATGCTCATGTTGGAGATGGAGACATTGATGGACGGTCTGATTTCACTTGGCAGACAGATCCACAGGAAGGATCCCTCCAGGATCCTAGATGAGCCATATTTACAGGACGGCGGAGCGCATTTTCGTTTCCAGTGCAGCACGACCGCTTTCTTGCATGGGGGTTACATTCGGGGAACGGTGCATTTAGGCAAAAAACGTGCATATCTGAACCACACCCTTGGAATTGCATCTCCCATGCAATCATTACTCCCTTTCTGGAGCCCTGAGCTGAGCAGGCCTTAGAATCATAGAGTTGGAAGAGACCACAAGGGCCATCGAGTCCAACCCCCTGCCAAGCAGGAAACACCATCAGAGCACTCCTGACATATGGTTGTCAAGCCTCTGCTTAAAGACCTCCAAAGAAGGAGACTCCACCACACTCCTTGGCAGCAAATTCCACTGTCGAACAGCTCTTACTGTCAGGAAGTTCTTCCTAATGTTTAGGTGGAATCTTCTTTCTTGTAGTTTGGATCCATTGCTCCGTGTCCGCTTCTCTGGAGCAGCAGAAAACAGCCTTTCTCCCTCCTCTATGTGACATCCTTTTATATATTTGAACATGGCTATCATATCACCCCTTAACCTCCTCTTCTCCAGGTTAAACATGCCCAGCTCCCTTAGCCGTTCCTCATAAGGCATCGTTTCCAGGCCTTTGACCATTTTGGTTGCCCTCCCCTGGACACGTTTCAGTTTGTCAGTGTGCTTCTTGAACTGTGGTGCCCAGAACTGGACACAGTACTCCAGGTGAGGTCTGACCAGAGCAGAATACAGTGGCACTATTACTTCCCTTGATCTAGATGCTATACTCCTATTGATGCAGTCCAGAATTGCATTGGCTTTTTTAGCTGCCGCATCACACTGTTGGCTCATGTCAAGTTTGTGGTCAACTAAGACTCCTAGATCCTTTTCACATGTACTGCTCTCAAGCCAGGTGTCACCCATCTTGTATTTGTGCCTCTCATTTTTTTTGCCCAAGTGCAATACTTTACATTTCCCTCTGTTAAAATTCATCTTGTTTGTTTTGGGCCAATTCTCTAATCTGTCAAGGTCGTTTTGAAGTGTGATCCTGTCCTCTGGGGTGTTAGCCACCCCTCCCAGTTTGGTGTCATCTGCAAATTTGATCAGGATGCCCTTGAGTCCATCATCCAAGTCATTGATAAAGATGTTGAATAAGACCGGGCTCAAGCCTTGTTTCCCCAGAGAAAGGCAGAAAAAGCTCCCGCTAAATATTGCAAGTTAGGGGTGCAGATAACAAATGATATATGGGAGTTAAGTATAAAATCAACAGATATAGCCTCTACGGATCTAAGACTAAGACTTATTCAACAGAAAATAATATTCAGAGACCGCTGGACTCCAGCAAAACTATACCAGAAGAAAATAACAAGTGCAGACAACTGCTGGAGATGTGGGAGTAAAAATGCGAACTTAGTACGTATGTTGATTAAATGCCCGATGATAAGATCATTTTGGTGCGAGGTGAGAATATTTATAGCAAGAGTAATAAAAAGAAACTGTTATTTAGGGGAATTGAATTTAATTCTAAAGGTGGGAGATTACAAGGGGTAAAAAAAATGGATGTACTGTGCTATATTAGGAGCACAAAAAACTTGTTTTGATGAATTGGAAGAGCCGCAGAAAGATTCCATTGAGCACATGGATTGATTATATGGACAGATTAGCTACATACGAACGAATTGCATGTCGACACAAATTAAGAATGGATAAATAGGAAGAAATCTGGAAGGAATATTTAAACGATAAGGCGGGTAGGAGAGAGAGGTGGGAAAATATTGTTTAGAAAGGTGTAGTCATAGGTATATCAGTCTATTCAAATCTGAATTGTCAAACTGTGTTATTAGTGTTATTATGGTTTTTGTTGTATGTGTCTTTTTGCGGTTGTTCTTTGTATTGAAAAAATGATTAAATATATATATATTTTTAAAAAGCTCCCACTAAATATCGGGAGAGTACCCCAGAGCCCGGTAAGCAAGGTGGAGAGCTTTAAAGTGCATCTTACGTGCATCTAATTTGTGTGATTTCAACCAGGCGGCCTTCATAGAATCATAGAACTGTTGAGCTCGAGGGGACCCCAAGGGTCATCTAGACCAACCCCCTGCAATGCAGGAATCTCAGCTAAAGCATCCATGACAGATGGCCATCCAACCTCTGCTTGAAAGCCTCCAAGGAAGTAGAGTCTACCACCTCCTGAGGGAGACCGTTTCATGGTCAAATAGCTCTTACTGTCAGTAAGCTTTTCCTGATGCTTAGTTCAACTGCATAAAGCTGACATCACACATGTGAAACACATGTAAGCTGTGATCACAACGTACAGTGGTACCTCGGGTTACACACACTTCAGGTTACATATGCTTCAGGTTACACATTCCTCTAACCCAGAAATAATGCTTCAGGTTAAGAACTTTGCTTCAGGATAAGAATAGAAATTGTGCTCTGGTGGTGCAGCGGCAGCAGGAGGCCCCATTAGCTAAAGTGGTGCTTCAGGTTAAGAACAGTTTCTTAACTGTTAAGAACCTTTCTTAAGGTTAAGTACAGACCTCCGGAACGAATTAAGTACTCAAACCAAGGTACCACTGCATTTCTAAGACGGTTCTCAATTCAATAGCCTTCCCAAGGAAGCTCACATTCATAATGAATATACAATTCCATGAAGAAACAATAAATGATGCGCCATATAAATAAACTGTATATTTCTGATTTGTTATTGAGTTGGAACACACCTCAGAGGTCATCTGGCTCAGTTCATGAGTGTCCATTGAGGGAGGGGCAAAAAGGGGCAGGTGCCTGAACCCTGATGAACCATATCTCCCAGATGTTCAGCTTTCATTTTTCTTTTTAAAAAGAGGGATGTGGGTGGCGCTGTGGGTTAAACCTCAGAGCCTAGGACTTGCCAATCAGAAGGTCAGCGGTTCGAATCCCCGTGACGGGGTGAGCTCCCGTTGCTCGGTCCCTGCTCCTGCCAACCTAGCAGTTCAAAAGCAAGTCAAAGGGCAAGTAGATAAATAGGTACTGCTCCAGCGGGAAGGTAAATGGCGTTTCCGTGCGCTGCTCTGGTTCACCAGAAGTGGTTTAGTCATGCCGGCCACATGACTGTACGCCGGCTCCCTCAGCCAATAAAGCGAGATGAGCACCGCAACCCCAGAGTCGGCCACGACTGGACCTAATGGTCAGGGGTCCCTGTACCTTTACCTTTAAGTTTCTAGCATTTGTAGACAAAAATGTACAGGTACTATTCTCATTTTACTGTGAGAGATTACCCTGCTTCTGGCTGCACCTTCAGTGCCGAATATATCCTTCTCCATGGGGTAATTGATGCCTGCTTTTAACGCTTTTAGCTTTTTAATGGTTTTATTGTATGGTTTTTATGTTTTATTGCTGCAAACCGCTTTGATATTTTTTATGACAAGGCGGTATAGATTTTTTTTTTTAATAAACCAACCAACCAACAAAAATGTCTGGAAAGAAAAAACAGGCTGGAGGAGCTTGAGAAGAGTGTGGACTGGACTACTATTTCGGACTGCAGGTTGTTGTTAGTGATCGGTGCGCTATGATGCCAGATTTTCTTTTTCCCCTTTTGCCCACAAAGCATCTCTCTAGTCTGATGGCACTCCTGTTTGTCTCCAGCTTTGCCTCTCTCATCGTTTCCATCCTTATCTGCCCTCTTCCGAGCTGGTCCAGGAAGGAGTCTTCATTCTCTCTCTTTCTGTCAAAGTCTCCCTATCCTCCTTCCTTTTCCATCAAGGAAACAATAGCCCAACAAGCATTTAACAAATCGGACATTTCCCTTTCCCGTTTTTTCCCCCCACCTCTCATTTTTCTGCAAGCATGCGTTTCTCTGAAGCAAACTCTGCTCCCACTGCCTCCTTGTTTGCAAATTGTGAATATATCACAAGAAAGTTGAGCAGCTGGCTCTGAATTTGGGGCTCGCTGGGACTGATAATTCTGCAGGATGCAATGTGAGTCATTTGACCTTGGGGAAGATTATTCAAATGTCCTTTGATTATTTTTGCTCATGAAGGTATTGGTTATACTGCATGGGATCCCGCTTCCAATACTGTTTGCCCCTGCAAAAGTTTCAGGGCGAACAGACTGCTTCCTTTCCAATCAGTGCATGTCCTGCTGGAATCCTGTAACTTTTTATATCACAAATGCTCCGCCCCACCTTGGTTGTGTTATAGAATGGAAGTCAGAACTCAGGAATCAGCCTGGCCTGGCCGACAGAGGCCCAAACGACATGGCAGGTGTCTAACGAACTGAAAGTGGACATTAGATTGTGCCTGGAATCCACTCGTTTTTTTGAGGCTATACGATATACGGTTTTCCCAGTAGTGATGTATGGAAGTATGGAAGTGAGAGCTGATCGCCAAAAAATTGATGCTTTTGAATTATGGTGCTGGAGGAGACTCTAGAGAGTCCCATGGACTGCAAGAAGATCAAACCTATCCATTCTGAAGGAAATCAGCCCTGAGTGCTCACTGGAAGGACAGATCCTGAAGCTGAGGCTCCAATACTTTGGCCACGTCATGAGAAGAGAACACTCCCTGGAACAGACCCTGATGTTGGGAAAGACGGAGGGCACAAGGAGAAGGGGACGACAGAGGACGAGATGGTTGGACAGTGTTCTCGAAGCGACCAGCATGAGTTTGACCAAACTGCGGGAGGCAGTGGAAGACAGGAGTGCCTGGCGTGCTCTGGTCCATGGGGTCACGAAGAGTCGGACATGACTAAACAACTAAACAACAACAATGATATACGGTATGCACAAACAAGTTATTCAGCAGAAAACTGATGTGGAATAAGCTAAAAACCAGATGAAAACACACATCAACATTCTACATGCCTGGATAGCCTTGCCTAACCAGAAAAGAGTACAGTTATGGCATCTGCCTGATATAAATGGGAGGGGAGTTCCAAAGTTCAGGTGCTGCGACATTAAAATATCAATTTCTTACAAATGTTGAATGTATATTACATTGCCCCACAACAGTTCCACACATCTTTACATATCTTCCACTTCTTCATTAATCCACCCCATTCTTTTAATTCATTTCTCTGTCACTTTCCTAACTGCAAATGGTTCTGGTTGGTTTTTTTTAAGGTGGAGTTGCTCTAGAACAGCGTTTCCCAAACTTGGGTCTCCAGCTGTTTTTGGACTACAACTCCCATCCTCCCTAAGCTAGCAGGACCAGTGGCCAGGGACGATGGGAACTGTTGTCCAAAAACAGCTGGAGAGCCAAGGAAACCCTGCTCTAGAAGAACAATTGAGAACACTTCAATTGCATAAACTAAATTACTGGTATGACTTTGAATCACTTCTGCAGAAATAGTGGTTGAACGACTGTCCTAAGACATAGATGGCTGGGCTCCACAAAGCAGGGACCATGGCCACTTTCTGTTTATTTGGGATCCTGATTGCCAATAACATATTTCTTGTCTTTCAAATGGATGATACCTAGCTCTACCTCTCTTTGAAATCAGAACCAGTGAAGGTGGTGAAGGTCCTGTGTGAGTGTCTGGAGGCAGTTGGAGGATGGATGACGGCTAACAGATTGAGGTTGAAGCCTGACAAGACAGAAGTAGTGTTTTTTGGGGATGGGGTGGGCTGGTGTGGAGAACTCTCTAGTCCTGAATGGGGTAACTGTGGTGCTCAGCCTGGAAGTCATTTTGGACTCACAGCTGTCCATGGAGGTGCAGGTGAATTCTGTGTTCAGAGCAGCTGTCTACCAGCTCCATCTGGTACAGGCTGAGACCCTCCCTGCTTGCAGGCTATCTCACCAGAGTGGTACATGCTCTAGGTAACTCCTGCTTGAACTACTGCAATGCGCTCTATGTGGGGCTACCTTTGAAGGTGACCCGGAAACTGCAACTAATCCAGAATACGGCAGCTAGACTGGTGACTGGGAGTGGCCACCGAGAACATATAATACCAGTCCTGAAAGACCTACATTGGCTCCCATCACATTTCTGAGCACAATTCAAAGTGTTGGTGCTGACCTTTAAAGCCCTAAATGGCCTCGGCCCAGTATACCTGAAGGAGCGTCTCCAACCCCATCATTCAGCCCGGACCCTGAGGTCCAGCTCCGAGGGCCTTCTGGTGGTTCCCTCCCTGCAAGATGTTAGGTTACAGGGAACCAGGCAGAGGGCCTTCTCGGTAGTGGCACCAACCCTGTGGAACACCCTCCCACCAGATGTCTAAGAGTAAAACAACTACCAGACTTTTAGAAGACATCTGAAGGCAGCCCTGTTTAGGGAAGCGTTTAGTGTTTAATCGACTATTGTATTTTAATATTCTGTTGGAAGCCGCCCAGAGAGGCTGAGGAAACCCAGCCACATGGGTGGGGTATGTATGTATGTATGTATGTATGTAAAGGTAAAGGGACCCCTGACCATTAGGTCCAGTCATGATCAACTCTGGGGTTGCAGGGCTCATCTCGCTTTATTCGCCAAGGGAGCCGGCCTTCAGCTTCCGGGTCATGTGGCCAGCAGGACTAAGCCGCTTCTGGCGAACCAGAGCAGCGCATGGAAACGCCGTTTACCTTCCTGCTGGAGTGGTACCTATTTATCTACTTGCACTTGGACATGCTTTCGAACTGCTAGGTTGGCAGGAGCAGGGACCAAGCAACGGGAGCACACCCCGTTGCAGGGATTCGAACCGCCGTTCTTCTGATCGGCAAGTCCTAGGCTCTGTGGTTTAATCCACAGCACCACCCGCGTCCCTATGTATGTATGTATGTATGTATGTATGTATGTATAAATAAAATACCTCACATTCACTCCTTCGGCTGGCTGTACCTCAAGGGCTGGCTGCTCAGGGAAGCCAGGAGCCCTCCATTTCCAGACAGCTGCGTAGAAGATGGCTTCATGGCCTTGGAAGTGCAGCCTTAAAAGAGAGACAAAGGGGAAAGTTTAGTCTGAATTCCATCTGCTGTGAAAGCCTCCCCCAAAAGTCAAAGCTATGAAAGCAGCCTTGGGGGAAAGTGTGGGCTGAGAAGGGCTGTATGAACTGAGAGGTGGGGGGTGAAAAAAGAAAGAAAGATGTGCAATCAACATGTTCCAGCAGATAAGCCATCAGGGTCAAGGCAGGGAAGCTGTGCCAGGAAGACACGAAACCTTCACTTTTGCCTCTTTCATCTTCAGCAAAACCCCTCGCATTTTCTAGACTCTGTTGAAGTGCAAAGGGGAAACCAAAGAATAACAAAAATGCAGAGCTGGGACAGACCCCAAGGATTTGTTCAGTCCAATCCTCTGCGATGCAGGAATCTTCAGTAAAGCATCCATGGCAGAGCACCATCCAACCTCTGCTTAAAAACCTCCAACTAAGGAGACTTCTCCACCTGTCAAAGAATTAGTTATTTCTAATGTTTAGCTGGAGTCTCTTTTCTTATCTTTTTTCTTTTGCAGTTTCATCCTTTATTATTTTATCCACATAATATACATTCTTTACAACAAACAACTCCAAAATAAAATCATATGTAACAAAACCATAAGTCTCATGTTTTCATTTACACTGATCTCCTCTTCGATGGTTTTCCCAGTAGTGATGTATGGAAGTGAGAGCTGGACCATAAAGAAGGCTGATCGCCGAAGAATTGATGCTTTTGAATTATGGTGCTGGAGGAGACTCTTGAGAGTCCCATGGACTGCAAGAAGATCAAACCTCTCCATACTGAAGGAAATCAACCCTGAGTGCTCACTGGAAGGACAGATTGTGAAGCTGAGGCTCCAGTACTTTGGCCACCTCATGAGAAGAGAAGACTCCCTGGAGAAGACCCTGATGTTGGGAAAGATGGAGGGCACAAGGAGAAGGGGGCGACAGAGGAGGAGATGGCTGGATAGTGTTTTCGAGGTTACCAGCATGAGTTTGACCAAACTGCGGGAGGCAGTGGAGGACAGAGGTGCCTGGCGTTCTCTGGTCCATGGGGTCACGAAGAGTCGGACACGACTAAACGACTAAACAACAACAACCTCTTCGATACCTTTACTTGATATTTCTTGCTGCTTTCCTTACATAAACTTTATGAAAATTTAAATCTCTTAAATCCTATACCAATTTTTAACAGTTTCAATTACCGTATTTTTTGCTCTATAAGACTCACTTTTCCATCCTAAAAAGTAAGGAGAAATGTGTGTGCGTCTTATGGAGCGAATGCAGGCTGCACAGCTATCCCAGAAGCCAGAACAGCAAGAGGGATTGGTGCTTTCACTGCGCAGCCATCCCTCTTGCTGTTCTGGCTTCTGAGATTCAGAATATATTTTTTCTTGTTTTCCTCCTCCAAAAACTAGGTGCGTCTTGTGGTCTGGTGCGTCTTATAGAGCAAAAAATACAGCAATCCCTTCACCTCCCTCCCCCGTAGCTCAGTACTTCCCTCCACCCGTGCACGATCTTCTTTACCTAATAATATTTTTGTTATTGTTGTGTTATTCACTTTATTTGTTATTCCATCCTTATCCTATCTCCTTCCGCCTTTTATACTTTTGCATATTAATTTTTAAGCTCCAGCACCGACTTTTTTCATGTATTCCTGGAATCTCTTTTCTGGTCATTTGAATCCATGGGTTTGGGTCACACCCTGTGGAGCAGCCAAAAACAAGCTTGCTCCATGTCTCATGCAATGGTCCTTCAGGTATCGGAAGTCTCTGCTGCATCTCAACCTAAAGGAAACACGCCTGGAAGCCCTGGAAGTTTGTACCCCTTGGAGGTTGGGTTGGCGCTCAACAATATGTAGCAGAGTGAACTGGTAATACTCTCTTGATTGGTGGGGTCACTGTGAGTCATAGAATCTTAGAGTTGGAAGGGACCACAAGAGTATTCTAGTCCAACCCCCTGCAATGCAGGAATTTCAGCTAAAGCATCCATGACAGATGATCATCCAACCTGTGCTGGGCCCGGGGGTAACCCATGAAACATGGTCCAAGACCAGTCTAGAATCCAAAGGGAGTCAGTCCAACAGGGCCAAGGCAGGAAACCAGGCAAGGACAGGTGCAGGATCTGGCATACAACAATGTTGCTCCCACAACCTGGGGCAGGGTCCGACAGCCTTTTATCTTTGTCGGGGTAGCGGCCAGTCCTAAACCCCTGGTGACCCACCTCCCTGTTTTGCCCAAAGGCAAGCACTCCTCCTGCGAGTGCTCAGGTCTCTCCTTCTCTCAGACCTGAGTCTCTGCAGCTCGGGAGACATTGGTAGGCTACTAGACCCAGGGGCCGCCTCAGCCTCCCCTGACCCAACCGGTAGTGGAGCAGCTGTAAGTGATGGCCCAGCTGAAGGCAACGAGGTCATCCCCACATCTGGAGCCAGGGCAGGCTCAGGCCCCTGACTCGGCCCAGCTGGTGTTTGTTGTAGGGGAACCAGTGCAGACTGGAACTCTTCAGTTTTCCTCCTACTTATGGTTTTGATCTATGGGCTACTTTTAAAATGAGGCTGCATTTTAACCTGCATTTTAAATTGTCCCCCTCCCATTATGTTTTTACTGTAATTTTACTGGTGTTAGCCGCCCTGAGCCTGGCTCTGGCCAGGGAGGGCGGGGTATAAATATTTTTTTAAAAAAATATATTATTATTATTTCTCTCTCTCTCTCTCTCTCTCTCTCTCTCTCTCTCACACACACACACACACACACACGAACGCACGCACGCACGCACGCACACACACACACACACACAACACCAGAACTCTGGACACCCAACAAACCTGGGTGTGGGAAGATTTAGGAGAGAGCTTCAGCACGTAGTTAAGCTACAGAACTCCCTATGGCCAGCAACATAGATAGCTTTTAAAAAGGATGAGACAAATTCATGGAGTGGGAGAGTCCAGGAATGGCTACTAGCCAGGATAGCTCTGCACTGCCTCCTCAGTCGAAGGCAGTGATGCTTCTGAAGACTAGTTGCTGGGAACCACAGGAAGGGAGAGATGCTCTTGTGTTCGAATCCTGTTGCGGGTTTCCCACAGGCACCCACTTGGCCGCTGTGAGGACCAGATGCTGGACTCGATGAGCCATTGGCCTGTAGGGCTGTCTCTCCTCCCCTTGCCGTTTGCAAACAAGTACAATATCTACCTTCCCGCAATCTCGGCCTTCACCCATTATTTTGGCTCATCGCAACTGCCGGGTGTTTGATGCGTGAGCGAACGGGGCCTCATCCATCACAGACCTTGGAGGAGTTCAGAGGGGCCCTGCGGCTGCCGACGAGAAACATTCCTCCCCAAGAACGGCTCTCGACTGGCAAGGGGAGAAGGAGCTAGAGATAAGGGGCCTGCTAA